>NW_027361684.1:86485000-87815000 GCF_039654945.1 Dendrobates tinctorius | reverse complement strand
CATGCTATTTTAGAATTTTGGATAACTAGAGGAGGGAGACCTGTGAAGACTCAGACGTCAAGGTTAGATTTCAGAAAGGCAGATTTTAAGGGATTCAGAAAGAGAATTGGAGGGATCCAATGGCTGGATATCCTTAAAGACAAAAATGTCCAGGAAGGATGGGAAATCTTGAAAAATGAAATTCTCAAAGCACAATTGTTAACAATTCCGAAAAGAGGGAAGAATGGGAAGCATTTAAGGAAGCCAGGATGGATGAACACAGAACTTAAGCACATGCTAAAAAGGAAGAAAAAAATGTTTATAAAATGGGAAGAGGGAGGCATATCTAAAGAAGAATATAATGCTGTCTGCAGAACCTGCAGGGCACAAATCAGATTACTAAAGCTGACTATGAATTGAGGCTTGCAAGAGATGTCTAAAGCAATAATAAAGGATTTTGGGGATATGTCAAAAGTAAAAGAAAAGTCAAAGATGCTATAGGATTTTTACAGGATGAAAATGATGAAATGGTAAGACAGGATGTTGAGAAGGCCGAACTTTTAAATTCTTATTTTGCATCTGTTTTCTCTCAGAAAGGAAATGTAACATCAACTGTTCTTCACTGTCCTATTAAGGGAATAGAAGATTCCAGGATATCTATAAACAGAAAGATAGTGAGGAAACACTTAGCTAACCTAAATGAATTCAAGTCTCCAGGTCCAGATGAATTACACCCCAGAGTACTGAAGGAGATAGCAGAAGAAATTTTTGAACCCCTCTCTATAATCTTTGAAAGTTCTAGGAGAACAGGAGAAGTCTCAGAAGACTGGAGAAGAGCAAATGTTGTTCCTATCTTCAAAAAGGGGAAGAAGGTGGACCCAGGCAACTATAAGCCGGTGAGTCTGACTTCTATACCAGGAAAGCTCTTTGAACAAATTATTAAACAACATGTATGTCAATACCTGGATAAGAATGAAGTGATTAAACAGAGTCAGCATGGGCTTGTAACTAATAAGTCATGTCAGACTAACTTAATTTCCTTCTATGACGGAATCACTGATTGGGTGGATCAAGGAAATGCTGTAGATATAGTATATCTTGACTTCAGCAAAGCATTTGACAAAGTATCTCATACAATCCTTATTGAAAAAATGACTAAGTATGGAATGGACAAGGCAACTGTTAGGTGGATTAAATTTGCTGATGACACAAACCTAGGAGGGATAGCTAATACTAGAGAAGAGAGAGAGAGGATTCAAAAAGATATAAATAAACTGGAGAAGTGGGCAGCAACTAACAGAATGGTTTTTAACAGGGAAAAATGCAAAGTACTACATCTGGGCAATAAAAATGAAAAAAGCATATACAGAATGGGAGGAATAGGGCCAAGCAACAGCACATGTGAAAAAGACTTGGGTATACTAATAGATCACAGACTGAATATGAGTCAACAGTGTGATTCAGCAGCAAAAAAGGCAAATGCAATTCTAGGATGTATTAACAGAAGCATACAGTCTAGATCACGTGAAGTCATTATTTCCCTCTACTCCTCTTTGGTCAGACCTCATCTGGAATATTGTGTCCAGTTTCGGGCACCACATTTTAAAAAAGACATCAACAAACTGGAGCAAGTTCAGAAAAGAGCAACCAGAATGGTGACCGGTCTGCAAACCCTGTCTTATGAGGAAAGGTTGCAGGATTTGGGATTGTTTAGTTTGCAAAAGAGAAGACTGAGAGGAGACTTAATAGCTGTCTACAAATATCTAAAGGGCTGTTACATTGTAGAAGGATCAACTTTATTCTCATTTGCACAAGGAAAGACTAGAAGCAATGGGATGAAACTGAATAGGAGGAGACACAGATTAGTTATTAGAAAAAACTTTTTGACAGTTAGAGTGATCAATGAGTGGAACAAGCTGCCACGAGAAGTGATGAATTCTCCTTCAATGGAAGCCTTCAAACAGAGGCTGGACAGACATCTGACTGGGATGATTTAGCGAATCCTGCTTTGAGGAGGGGGTTGGACCAGAAGGCCCAGGAGGTCCCTTCCAACTCTATGATTCTATGAAAAAAAGTAGTGGAAAGTGTATAAGTCTCATGTGTATGTTCTACTGTAATGTAGAGTTATGCTGCCACAAGAATTAAAATCTATAGATCTTTTAAAAACATCAATTTACAGATACATTGGTGTGATTCAACAAGCGATTTTGCCAGAAAATTGCTGTAGAACATTTTGAAAACTAGCAATTTTTTTGAGCAATGTGGAGTTGTGTGAAGAAATTTGCAACTTTTGCCATTTTCATGCCAATTTCTGCCAGCTACACTAAAGTGGGCGAAGCTGAGGATGAGCAAGTGGCTACTCTTGCATGTCAAATTAATCAAAAATGACGGCATTTCTTATGCCAAAAATGTTACTCTAGTTCCTGACTGGTGAGGCGCATGCCATTGGTAAGATGCGCCAAATTAAGTGCATCTCTTAATGAATTCGATGCATCTTATTCCTGCACACCTCATTTAGACTCGCATGCAAAGAACAGTCTTAATGAATCGGGCCTTTGTGTAGAAAATATCGACCTCTTAGTATGGAGTTAGCAGGGGTGAAATCTACAGTAAATCTTGAGTACAATACTGTCTACAGCAAAATTCACATGTAACACAAGCAGAATTTACTGTAGATTTGCCCCAGATCTGCAGAAATATCCATGGAGGGAGAATTTATTCTGGAGTGATCTGTGATTTATAGCATGTGATCATATGAATGGAGAACAGGAGAATTCCCAGGAGACTGGAGAAGAGAAAATGTTGTTCCTATTTTCAAAAAGGGGAAGAAAGTGGACCCAGGGAACTATAGGCCGGTGAGTCTTACTTCTATACCAGGAAAGATCTTTGAACAAATTATTAAACAGCATGTATGTAAGTACCTGAATAAGAATGAAGTGATTAACCAGAGTCAGCATGGGTTTGTAACTAATAAGTCATGTCAGACTAACTTAATTTCCTTCTATGACAGAATCACTGACTGGGTGGATCAGGGAAATGCTGTAGATATAGTTTATCTTGACTTCAGCAAAGCATTTGACAAAGTATCTCACACCATTCTTATTGAAAAATTGATTAAGTATGGAATGGACAAGGCAACTGTTAGGTGGATTCATAACTGGCTTAGGCTAGATTCACATTAGCGTTTGAGTCAGCAGCGTAAAATCCGCATGCGCAAACACATGCAGAAATGCATGCAAGACGCATGTTTACTCAGCTTTTTTATGCACATCATCTTACGTATGATGGGAAAAACGCTACGTGTGCATGCGTTTGTATGCATTTTTGCATGCATTTGCTTTGTTTGTGCACATGTGCTCGATATGACACCAGACAAAAATGGGCGAGTCTCATGGGATTTCTATATGTATTTTGAATAACGCATGCATATGCATGTCCTTGCGTACGCATGCATTCTCATAGACAGTGATGCGTTTTTTGATGCACTCATACGCATGCACATGCCTGCGCATATTTGACGGATTTTTGACGCCTCAAAAAATGCAACATGTTGCGTTCGCTGCGCACCGCAAAGCGGCGCATGCATATGGAATGCATGCAATGCATATCCCTGCGTACACCATGTTATATATATGTACGCATGACGCATGCGGATCTATGCGGATAAAACGCTGCGCACACATACACAAATGTGAATCCAGCCTTAGTGATCAGACCCAGAGAGTGGTCGTAAATGGCTGCACATCCAGTTGGAAGAATGTCTCAAGTGAGGTATCACAGGGTTCTGTCCTGGGCCCTGTATTGTTCAGCATCTTTATCAATGATTTAGATGTAGGAATTGAGGGTAAACTGATTATATTTGCTGATGTCACAAAGCTAGGGGGGATAGCTAATACTAGAGAAGAGAGAGGATTCAAAAAGATATAAATAAACTGGAGCATTTCGCAGTAACTAACAATGGTTTTTAACAGGGAAAAATGCAAAGTACTACATCTTGGCAATAAAAATGAAAAAAGCATATACAGAATGGAAAGAATAGGGCTAAGCAACAGCAAATGTGAAAAAGACTTGGGTATTCTAATAGATCATAAACTGAACATGAGTCAACAGTGTGATGCAGCAGCAAAAAAGGCAAATGCAATTCTGGGATATATTAACAGAAGCATACAGTCTAGATCACGTGAAGTCATTTTTGCCCTCTACTCCTCTTTTGTCAGACCTCATCTGGAATTCTGTGTCCAGTTTTGGGCACCACATTTTAAAAGAGACATCAACCAACTTGAGCAAGTTCAGAGAAGAGTTGTCATGGTTTGAACAGGGTTCTTGCCCTGCACTCACAGGGTTTAGTGTTCGTGGCCTCTTTCTGGATCTGGGAGGGGTATTTATACTCACTCTTTACCAGGGTTCTTTGTCAGCTATACTGTTGTTCTGGTGTGTCTGACCCCTGGTGTGCGTGTATTCTGCGCTGCTTGTTTGCTTCCCGTGTATGATCCGGTCCATTCCCTCACTCTGTACTCCGTCTCTCATTTTGGCACTATTGTCTTTTCTGGTTCTGACCTCCTGGCTTGGCTATCGTTACTCCGTTACAGTTTGTCCCTATTGTACTGTCTGTTGCCCGTTCTGGTTTTCTGATCTATTGCTACGTCCTGACTATCCATTCTGTCTAACCCTTTGGTACTGTATTGCTATCTCGTGCTTTGACCCAGCTTGATCTGGTTTCTGTCTCTGTCTATGCCCCTTGGTAACATTGCCCTGTAGTTACCTTTCTAGGAGTTTCCCTGCAGCTCCTGGCTCTGTGGAGCTAAGGCTACGCCCCCAGCAGTCACATGCTTCAGGTCCTGTGAGCTTGGAGCGTGCATCGTCACCACTGAGACCCCGCTCCGCAGGTATCTTTGTGCACAGTCTTTGTACTCAGGACATGCGCACTGGCTCAGTGAGCAAGTGCAGTGTGGTGTTCCTGACAAGAGTGACCAGAATAGTGACCGGTCTGCAAACCATAAGGAACGGTTACAGGATTTGAGAATGTTTAGCTTGCAAAAAGAAGACTGAGAGGAGACTTAAAAGCTGTCTGCAAATATCTCAAGGGCTGTCACATTGTAGAAGGATCAGCTTTATTCTCATTTGCACAAGGAAAGACTAGAAGCAATGGGATAAAACTGAATGGGAGGAGACACAGATTAGATCTTAGAAAAAAGTTTTTGACTGAGTGATCAATGAGTGGAACAGGCTGCCACGAGAGGTGGTGAGTTCCTCTTCCATGGAAGTCTTTAAACAGAGGCTGGACAGACATCTGTCTGGGATGATTTAGTGAATCCTGCTTTGAGCAGGGGGTTGGACCAGATGACCCAGGAGGCACTTCCAACTCTACCATTCTATGATCTATAAAATGATGTTACATTTTTAATGACAGACATCTTAAACCAAGAATGATCGTTTTCATACGCTTCCCGGTAATAGTCCTCAGGTGAAAAAAAAAATGGAATTCTACTTATTCATGCATAAAAAGGAAACAGCTGCCAATTTTCACAAAGTGGGTTAAGCAATTTCTCTACAGGGAAGTAAATGCTATTTGAATGTAAATTATTTGTTCACAAAATTTGTTCACAAATGTATCCAGCTCCAAATGACCCAGCTTATTGTACCTTTGAACAAAATGCCTTTAACTTTCCCAGTTCTTGATCTAATACATTTTGATGGAATGAAGCTGTGAGATAAGATGCTGAAATAATATAATTTGCTTCATTTCACCATATTGCGAGTTTAATTTATAATTCATGCTCAGTCTGGCAGTCCTCATGTTCCATTTATCTGCACATATGCTCAGTTCTTCAGAATCTTAATTTTTCAGTAATATAAATTGTAACAAATGTAAAATGCATAGAGATTCACAGTGTGCATGTATTTAGTATAGTTTACATTGTTATAATAAGTAGTTCTAGGTATATTTAAATTAGCCTTCATCTATAGCACACAGAAGTGGTTTCCCACATCACAAAATCACTAGAGAAATCATTCAATCATGCGGCTTTGTGTTAACAGGAGTTCATATTTTTACATCCCTAAATACTACTAAGCTCCTGTTTTGAATATATATATTCATGCTGAAATTCTACTCTTCTACCACATTCCCAATGTACTCTAGAGCAGGGTTCCACTTCTACAGTCCTGATTGCCCATCAACAGATCGTGTCTTCAGGGTTTTCCAGCATTATTACAAATGTCATCATTTCATCACCTGTGCAATTCTAAAGAAAACCTGAAAATATGATCTGTTAGTGAGTCTTGCGGACTGGAGTTGAGGAACAATGCTGTAGTGTAGTGATGCTACTGGACTCCACCTTCTGGTACTAGCCATTGAAACTTGTAGACACTGATCATAAATCTTTAGTTCATATTGAACATCCAGACACTCATACCTTCATAATGATCTTACTACATGAATAATGCACTGACCAGAAGAGCATACACTCTAAAGGAGAGAGAAGACACTTCTGACAATAAAAACTTACACTCTGTTAGAGAGAGCAAGAGAGAGAAAGAGATAGGACCCCGCTGATCATAAGAGCTTTCATTCTACAGGGTGGGCCATTTATATGGATGCACCTAAATAAAATGGGAATGGTTGGTGATATCAACATCCTGTTTGTGGCACATTAGTATATGGGAGGGCGAAAACTTTTCAAGATGGGTGGTGACCTTGGTGGCCATTTTGAAGTTGGCCATTTTGGATCTAACTTAATTTTTTTCAATGGGAAGAGGGTCGTGTGACACATCATACTTATTGAGAGTTTCACAAGAAAAACAATGGTGTGCTTGGCTTTAACGTAACTTTATTCTTTCATGAGTTATTTACAAGTTTCTCTTTGTTTACAGCCATTGACATGTTGCAGAGGTTAACACGTGAGGATCGGATAGAAATTGTGTTGATGTCTGGTGGACGCAGTACCCAGGTCATTGTAGCAGATTTCAATGCAAGACACCCTACGCAAGATTACTGTCACCATTCCCATTTTATTTAAGTGTATCCATATAAATGGCCCCCCAAAAATCTTTGCCTTATCACTGAACATAATGTTCTGAGTAAACTGAGGGTACTGTTCCAATTTTTGTTTTGCCCATTCTGCAAATTCAGCGCGCCGATCTGGGTCACCAACCATTCCCATTTTATTTAGGTGTATCCATATAAATGGCCCACCCTGTACATAACAGAAAGAGAGAGAGGGACCAGTTGGCCATAAGAGTTTGCACAATACAGAAGAGAGATATGACACTGCTGACAATAAGAGCTTAAACACTGCAGAAGAGAGAGCCCCGCTGACCATAAGAGCTTACACTCTATAGGAGAGAGAACCTTGCTGACCATAACAGCTTACTCTCTGCAGAGGAAAAAGACCTAATGACTCTGGAGATGAAAAACAAGTCTGCTGTACAAATTGTGCTCTACTGGGAAATGCTGATCTGTGTTGGCCCAGGTACTGACCACCACTGTACAAAGTATGATAACCCGTAAGATGCCATAACTGCATGGCAATATAGGGAGTTCCACGCTGCTATACAAAAATACATTACCTTGTTGCCTGATCCCTCAACAGTGTGATAAAGGGTACTGGGCAATTTTCTTTTTTTTATGCGCAAATCAATTCCTAAAATGTTGTGAATTCACATGAAAATTTCAGGAAATTCGACTCTCACTCTCATCTGATCTCTCTTACTAATAAGGCATTTTTACCCACAGAATTTATGGTTGAGATTCACCCTGTTCTTTTAACTCTAGAGAAGTTTAGATATGAAAATCTTAGTTAGTTTAGAGTTCTACAAATACAAACGACCCCTCAGGGAACAAATAATCATTCACGCTAACGTATTTTCTAAATCTGATATTTTCCTTGAACAAGAAGTGAATTTCTTGACCGTGGCTGAATTCTTTCAAGCTTGTCATTTATTTCCACATGAACAACTGGTCGGAAATTTGCATTAACATGGAGTACTTTAATTCTATGCATTTTGTTCATATTCTTTATAGAAAATTAAAAAATGAACTTCTGGAAATCAAAAAGAAAGGGGCCAAAATTCATCGATTACGTCAGAATACTGCCAAAATCTGTGTCCGCTGTCAGAAGGCTCTGGGATTGATCTTCGACCGGGGAGATATTTGTCAAGCATGCCAATTCAGAGTGTGCAAGGCATGTCGTGTAGTGATGAAAGACAAAATCTGGAAATGTATAGTGTGTGCCAAGATTGCGTAAGTAATTTTAAGTATACATTCGTTAATAAAAGATTACCAACACCATTAGTTACACACGCGTATATAAAAAAAATAGATAAAAATATAGTGTAAAGATAGCTATATTATTTCAGCAGCGAGGCCGAGTGGAGTCCAAATTTTAGGATTTCTTTGAAAGCAGCTGCCAGTGTTAGGTAATCCATAGGCAATATATATGCATATCACATCTACCCTAGAAACCACAGTGCAGTGGCAAATGTGTCACACAGAGGATATCACCTCCACCTTACTTTCCCCTTTGGCTTCCTCCATCAGGTTCCATCAATGTATCCCCTATTTTTTTACATACATTCTACAGTATGATTAGTAGGGCATCTTTTGAAAATGTGAAATCCAATTACATTTATACATGCTTATGGCTGAATTGCTCCTACTTGGAAAGAGATTTATTATGATAATAGGTATGTAATGGAGAAATGAGTTTAAGTTCTTGAAAGTGGTTGTCCACACTGAAAAGAAATGTCTACAGTCACTCTATGACTGCAAACTGACGAATCATGTCAGTGTGCAAGTTACACCTTGTTATATCTCTGTATTTCTGTATTTGCCATGCGGGAGCGTTGAGCACATGACCCTATATATACGATTTATATACTTGCTGTTACATGCCAATTAGACTCTTCTGACTTCTATTTGTACTCTTCTATTAAGAGAAGCCAGAACAGTCTAGTCGGCATGTAACAGCAAATAATCAAATGGGGAATACAGGGGAATCATGGCAGTGTGCAGTATACTTATAAAGTGACTGCAGAGACTTTTTTTTTTGCCTGAAAAAACACTTTTTATGAGTAAAATCTTGATAATTTAGCATCCTTTGCCCCTCTCCCCAATAGTTAACATATAGAATTTTTCATGTTAAATTTGAGCCTATTGTCCTTGAATAAGCTACAACAAAATGTTAGACCCTTATAATTTTACATTTATCAGTATGTAATTTTAGATAAAACTTTTTGTGCTCTTTAATTTCGTAAAACATCTTAATAGTGGTTAGAGCTTTTTTTCTGAGAGCTACTTGCACAACATTTATATACATGCCACACTCATCATATATACGGTAATCATTTTGCTACCAAAGCAAATCTCCAAGTGAAAAAAGTAAAAATCAGTAGTTGCATGAAATAATAATCTACTTTTTTTATTTCCATGCAATTTCTGGAAAATAAAAACATTTTTTTCTAATCTCATACATTAATTTGCAAAAAAATATTTTAATTTGACTATGAAAATTGAAGGTTCACTTTGTGTTGCCATTCTATCATCATGGTCTGGTTGCAATACTCTCATTACTGGCAAAGTAAATACCTTTGAACTAATAAACAAATAACTTTGCTACTGTTCACATTGCAGTTGACATTTAATTTGTTATACATGTTGATCTGTCTTTTTATTTTTTTTGCAGGCAGATAACAATAGCCACAGGAGACTGGTTTTTTGAAGAAAAATCTAGACGCTTCAAAAATGCGACTGTCCTAGGGACTGAGATTGTCCGAAAGTCCATAATGAGAAGGCTCTCAGGTATTTACATATATGACGTGATTTGAGATTAGAGAACTGTGTCCAAGACACCTGCTGTAATTTTCTCCTCTACCCTCATTTCTTATTATTGGACTACAGAATATAAGCAAGCAGCCTGCCATGTAATATTCAATCATTAAAAAAACAAAAAAAACAACTCTTTTATAGGTTGTTCCTTTTCCCGAGAATTACCGTACATTTTTACATTTTAGACCCACTACCATTTCCAAACGCAAAAGCTTCTAGAATCGACATTTTGCACGAGGGCAGAAAGAAACAAGCTGAAGTGGGAAGCACATAAAATTCGGCATGATGAGCTGTAATACCTGCTAACTAGCCCCAAATCATTTATGGTACTCTTTGCCTCAATCTTGTATGCCTTTTGGATAATTTGGAATCACAGTCACAAGTCAGTTCTTATTTTTGCCTTTGTAGGCTCAAAACGCGTGAGCGTCTTTTCAAATAATATTTTGGCTTGTTTTTAACAGAATTCAATAACACCTGTTGTTTCTAGCTATAATGGGATGGGTGTTGGGTATTATTTTACTGTTTGGGCAATTGCCCATCGTTGCCATCCTCCGTAATGCTTCTGTGGATGAATGGTCGCAAATCAACACAACCATGTTCCGAAATCTAGTGATGTGTTCTCTCTGCTGAGATCAGGCTGTTCTGGCAGTGAAAGGAAGACCATCTCTATAGTAATAGCTATGATTTTGGATCAAGATGGTCATCAAACGCATGGCATATTTGGATGTCTAAATAATTTTGGCCGTATAGTATACATACTATATGTGTTAATGATCCAAAATAATAAATGCCTAGTAGACAGAATGCTTCATAAGAAGTACATCCAACACGAAAAGGAAGCAATGTCTAAAATTTCAAACTTTATTATGACATAATAAAAAATTCTCAGAAAAAATTTCCGTTTTTTTAAAAAGGAGGACATGACAAACAAGTAACCGCACCTTGGGTAAACAGCAATGTTACATATATGTATAATAATAGAAATGCTCTTATAATTATTTTTGCAAGCAAAAAAGCCACAAGAATGCAAGCCTGATTAGAAACAGAACCGCAAAGGTACATGAAAGTGCTGAATATAATTATGCGGCTATTGCATGCATATAAGAAAATGAAACAATACACAAGCCAAATTGGAGATACTGGGCGATATAGAGTGAATATGCGCTAGTGAGAGTAAAAGAGTGAACCCAGTATATATCCAAACAGATGATAAAGAACGGCTGCTAGAGCATGTTTACCTTAGGGAGCGGGCAGGAAACCCCGACGCGCGTTTCGCGTTAGCTTTCTCAAGGGGAACATAATAAAGCTGCCTTTGCATTCCTTTATATAGTGATGAAGTGAAAAAAGGGCGGAAGTAACAGACGCTTCCTGTGCGCGGCCCGGGCAAGCACCGTCACAGATCGGCGCCGTGTGAAGCCGCGCCTCCTCCAAACTCAACGCGTCAGAGCAGGAGAGGGGAGGCGGCAGCACAGGGACGCGTCGCCATGACGACGCTGGAAACCGGATCACACACGGTTCTATTTGTAATTAGGCTTGCATTCTTGTGGCTTTTTTGCTTGCAAAAATAATTATAAGAACATTTCTATTATTATACATATACTGTATGTAACATTGCTGTTTACCCAAGGTGCGGTTACTTGTTTGTCATGTCCTCCCTTTTAAAAAACGGAAATTTTTTCTGAGAATTTTTTATTATGCCATAATAAAGTTTGAAATTTTAGACATTGCTTCCTTTTCGTGTTGGATATATGTGTTAATGACATAAAAGCTCTTGTTCATATAAGGTACCATATATCAGAATATATACAATGTGCCATATATGACCATTGTTGATAAATTACTAATTATTTTTGGTAAGATTATTCTTTTCATATTTGTTGTTAGACCAACAAAGCAGACCAGTACAAACTGTCATGGGAGCTGCATAGTCTTCTTAGGGTATGTTTCCACGATCAGTAAACGCTGCAGATTGGACACTGCATACAGCCGCAGCGTCCAATCCGCAGCAGCCAGATGTTAAAGCATAGTGGAGGGGATTTTATGAAATCCCATGTCCACTATGCATGCAGGGACACCAGCGGCTTCCTTGCATAACCGGACATGCGGCGCGTCTTTTTAGACGGCAGCATGTCTTTTAAATATCTTAGTCCAATGTATAGGATGCCGTGATTCCGCATGGTTCAATGAACACATGCGGAATTATAAAATAGCGACATGGTTGTAGCCATGTCAGCACCATCCATACTCACTGTGCTGGCAGCTGCTTCTTCCCTGCTGTGTCCCCCATTCTTCCTTGCATTCAAAGGACAGGAGGCAGAGTACAAAGCAACTTTAAACAATACGGGTTTATTATCTTCAGGACACAGCACATCCATAACACTTCCAGCACATTCATCACAGTACCAGCAATACATTTCTCCATCTTTCCCTACTTATTTTTCTGCGTCGTGGAATAGGCCATAAAGATATAACGGGACGAGGAGCTCGGTGAAAACGCCACTGCAACATATCTCCCTGCAGCCTGCTTCGTCTCAGACTCGGAAATACTGTCTACAGGGTCGTCCACCCCTTCTACGGTTATCCTGCCCAAGCACTTTCATGGTGACCCACTCTAACAACTTCTGTAAATTGCTTCACTCTTCACTACGTTGCTGCGCATACTGTGCTCTCAACTCTTCTCTTCCTTCCTTATACTCCCACTCCTTTCCAGGGATGGTTGGGCTTCTACTTAGAATGTTTTGTGGTAACTGAGCAGCCCAGGCCTTAAGTCACCTGAGCAGCACACAGGGGTCTACCCCTGACTGACTCTGTAACGGAAGTCTGCCTTTCTTATTCCCCAGCTACCCCTCTTTGTATTAACTCTTAAATGCCCTACAGCTAAACCATACCATGCAGTGTACTCAGTGCCCCCATCTAGTGGCCCTTTTTTCTAACTGCACTATCCATATCTTACACAACATACAAGGATATGAAAACACGACACAATTAAATATATAACAATTATATACAGGTAAATATAAATAGCAGCATGAATATTTGAAGGGGTAAAGCCCACACCCCCTTACAGAATCACCACGCGTACAAAAGCTGGCAGTGCCAATTCTGAACGTGGAAACATACCCTTAGATTAAAAAGATCAGTGAGTCACCGTTTTATATAACAAAAGGCCAGAGGCAGTAACAGCTTTCAATGCTTGGTAATCACGGTTTGTACATGCTGATTAGAGGATTTTCTGGAAAAACAATCTATGGTCATACACAAAAATGAGTCTCTTTTTTTATTGAACAGTTTCTGCTAAAATAGGGGAAGACACTAGACATTTCAGTACTGATATCAAAGAAAACACCATAGTGCCTATATCTGAAGAGAGTGAAAGTTCTGGAAAGCGGTAAGTGGCTTGTACATTTTTTTTCTCAAATTACAACATGCATGATTCAATACATAGGTCTCGGCAATCCCCTGTGAGCTGAGAATGTGTCTTCCACCCCAAATCCCCATAGTGAGAGCTCTTTCCTACCCTGATACATTGTAATAAGCAGATTTAGATGTGTGAGCAAGATACCCCATGAAAAAGAATTGTCCAATATTATTTAGATTTTTTTTTATGGGTGATGTCTGATATTTTAGATCAGTTCCATTTACTTACATGAGTTTCCTGTCAAGGGCGGTTCAGAAGCACCGTCACCGCAAGTTACAAGGACACAGGCAAAGTGTACATGAAGGACTCTTACCCGCAGCTGCGAGAGTCCGGCGTCTAACGTGGGTATGAGCAGACCAGCTCGAGGACCTGTGGGAGGTGAAGCAACGGTGAAGAACTGGGCGCTCACAGGACCTGCCTGCATATGACAGCGCGTCAGGGAGAGGGGAGGGGTTACCACAGAAACCCCTGCAGCGCCGACAGTAACACTGAGGATACCGTGGCGCAGAGGAGTGAATGACAGACAAGTCAGACAGACAAAGAGGTCATACACAGGGCGGGCAGCGAGGTACAGGAGGGATAATCACAGAGAGGTCAATACGTAGCTAGGGGTCATACACAGAGCGGGCGGCAAGGTTCAGGAGGGATAATCACAGAGAGGTCAATACGTAGCCAGGGGTCATGCACAGAGCGGGCATAAAGGTACAAAGTCAGAATACAAGAGACATTAACCGTGATGGGACCGGATCAAAAACCAAGCAAGCATACAGAGACAGGCATGAAGCACAGACGGAACAGGGTCAGGCACACTCAGCTAAGAGTATAGACGACAGGGGACGGTTCCTCCATGAGGCTATAAGAACCCTCCCCGGATCCATAGAGAGGCTTCCCATATTAACCTCTGCATCGCCTAACCTGAAGCCTCAGTAAACCATGACACTTCCGTGCTAGACACAAGCAAGGAGACATGTGCCACTGCTTCTGGATAAAAGGTGGCTCATTTTTTGTAATCCTTTATAATCCATTTGGATAGTTTTACTAGAGTGTTTAATAGGCACATTTTCACATCCGTATTCAGGGGTGGAAATATCATTGGTGCAACCTGTACAGTTGTTCCACACAAGGTCCAAAAGGTAAGAGAAACCACTTTTACATCCAAAGTAGGTGTAATTGTGCATTATAGTGAGCTATCGGACCGTAAAGTCCGCGTATACTGTTCTTGCACAGGGGCCCTTTTTGGTCTTAATGTGCTCGTATTGCTCTAATTGATCCAACCTGACTGCAGCTTTAATGAAGCAGCCTGATTCATTTGAAATGGGGGCCAGGGGGGTAACAGTGGCTGCTCTGTTGCACCATGGCCCTCAGTCACATAAACACACTTTCCCTTCTGCAGTGCAATTACTTGTAAGGCGGGGTCCTCCCTGGACTACTGGGCCTTCTTTTCCTTCAGCACTATGCAATGACAGTCAGAGTCCAGGTTCAACTTTAACAAAATAAGTTTACTCAGCTCGTCCATTTTAGTCACAGAAACAGCACAAGGTTCTTCACAAAGCATCACCATTCTGTTCCCTGTACTGTCCCTCACTTCTCCAGGAATATCGCAGGGTCGTACCATCGCCTTCGGTACCGCAGCACCTTATCTGGTCATTCCAACCTGCTTCAGGAGTTCCCTGTCCGTTTCTCCCCGGATTTTTAGGGTTGTTCCCAAAAAAAGTTTGCCGCTACCATATTGCTGCTGCCCTGTGTTCCTCCACCTCCATGTGACTATCAGCCCATAGGCCCTGGACGGCTGGGGTCCTAGCTTGAATGTTACGGGACACAACTGTCCTGTCCTGGCTCCCAGCCCTAACTAATTAACTCCAGGAAGCTCTCTAACTTACTCCCAGTTGGCCCTCCTAGCTAATGGAATCATATTGGCCTATCCTACTCCTATCTTACTCTATTGTTCCCCCTAGTGGGCTATATCTATATCTTACACTTTCCCTAGATCTATACAATACAAGAATATATATATATATATATATATATATATATATATATATATATATATATATATACAGGAAACTGTTCATGTAGCAATGCTCGGCAAGATGGTGCACCACCACATTTTGGGTGTCAGGTTCGGGCATTCCTACATGAACAGTTTCCTGGAAAGTGTATTGGTCAGTTGAATGGCCATCAAGGACTCCTGATCTGACTCCCTTAGACTTTTATCTTTGGGGTCATCTGAAGGCAATTGTCTATGCTTTGAAGATACGAGATGTGCAGCATCTGAAACAATGGATACTGGAAGCCTGTGCTAGCATTTCTTCTGCAGTGTTGATATCAGTGTGTCAAGAGTGGTAGAAGAGGGTTGCATTGACAATCCAACACAATGGGTAGCCCTTTGAACACTTTTTTTTAAGTGGTCATAAACTTGTAAATAACTCATGAAAGAATAGAGTTACATTAAAACCAAGCACACCATTGTTTTTTCTTGTGAAATTCTCAATAAGTTTGATGTGACACATGACCCTCTTCCCATTGAAAAAATAAAGTTGGATCCAAAATAGCTGACTTCAAAATGGCCACCATGGTCACCACCCATCTTCCTCTCCATTACCACCGTGATCGATGCGGTCTGCCCGGGGGGTGGGAAGGGACCCTTTGCCTCTTGGTGGTAAGGTGACGGACCGAGGGAAAGGGTGCCGCCGAAAATGGACCGACACTCTGGGGCTTGGGATCGGGGTTCACTCACCACCATCTGCCCGTCGTCCCACTCCAGCATCCCAGCCGTGGCCGCTCTATGACCGTCAGATTACTCCGCCATGGCTGCTGCACCCTCCAGCTCAGGCTCCTCCACTTCCGGTTCTGGCTCCTCCGGGGCAGTCTCTCCTTCCAGTTCATTGGCCTCCTCCAGCTTGCGATGATGGCACTCTGGTTCTGGCTGCCGCCAGCACCGCTCTTCCACAGGTACGGGAAACCCGGTGGGCCAATACTAGTCGGCAACTCCCCACAGCCTTCCGGGTCGGGTCTTCTCCTCCATCTGCCATAATTTCCATTCAATGTGGCTGACGCCACCGCAGCCACAGGCCGCAGTACAGGAGTGTGCCATCGCTGCCGGTGCTGTGTATCACAATGGTGTCAAGCAGCTGCACATAAGGTTTTCTTCTGGACCCCACCCGTTCCAGGGTGGATGCGCTTCCGGCTGCTCCACCTGTTCAGCATCGGACTCTGCCCTTACAGAGAAATAGGGGCATGTGCAGGGCATAAACTCACCTCTTTACCCCCTTACACAGTCAGTTCAGGTCATTAAACCCATGGTAGGGCAGATGGGACTTATGCTCAAATGCTGGTCTTCATGGATTTCCCAATAATTATAAAAGTTATATATATATATTAATGAGCTATGGTTGACAACAGTAAAGCATAATAAAGCAAAGAAAGAATCAGCTGTGATCACATATTGTAATGTCGGTATACTCTCTTTTTCTTCCCCCTACCCAGGAGATGTGGTATTATCAGACCATGTTCCTGTAGAGTAAAGGCGCCGTTACACATAACGATGTCCCAGCGATCCCACCAATGATCGCTGGTGAGCTGTCACATAGACAGCCCCTCCAGCGATCAGGACCAGAGTGCAAGCTGGTTTCCAATGTAAACAGCGGTCAGGACCAGCGTGCGCTGGTGTCTAGGGTATACAGCGGGTATCCAAGAGCCGCGCGGCTCTTAGGTACCCGATGTTTACGTTGGAAACCAGCGTCCAGCGATGCATGCTGGCCAGCGGGAGACCAACCATCAAAAAATGGCCCAGGACGATCCTGCACGATTAGCGATACCCGGCAGGGGGGCCAATCGCTGATCCCCATCACACACATTGATATTGCTGGAGAGATGCGTCACAAAATCAGCAATCTCGTTAGCGATCTCGCTGTGTGTGATGGGGTCCTAAGACACAGCCATTACACAGTACACAGCAGGGGCACATTTATAAGATTATCTCAGTACAGGAACATTTAATTTCAAAACATCCAATAGTGGAAGTTATCTTTATTACAAGATCTATTGATAAAAATGAACTTTTGTTTGTAGGAAAAACTCTTTAAATTATAAAAGAAATATTTGTGACTCCCTGCACCCACCCTAATCAATCCATTGCTATGCAGAATACTCCTGGAAAGAGGTATAAAAGCTGAGAAGTTACACTGTTTCTAGTTCTTCTAATCACCAGATGCTGCTACAAGACACAGCGGTGCTCAGACATACCATGAGCACTGTATAAACTCAACTCAAAACAAATGAAGATAATGTGGCACTCACCTCTGATAATACAATTTACTTTATTACATTACATGACAAGACTTGGGGCTACAGCTGATTAGCATTCTGTTGCTTCTTCCAGTCCGTAATGTCTGATGTCACACCACTCTTCTTAAAGTGATTTTCTAAGATGAGAGGAGAATCTAGTCAGCATGTAACTACAAGTTTGAAAAAAAATCCCTTATTTCTTTAGTCCTTTTTTAAACATAGTTTTGGCACAGGACAAGTGATCTAATATTTTCTTGTGGGTGAAGATGAAAATACATCCTTTTTTATATTAAAGTGTCTAAATATTATTCAGCTAACTAGATTTAAAAGGGTTTTCAGGACTGAGAACAGTCAATGTGTGACTGCAGACCTCCAAATTGTAAGGAAGGGAAATTGACATGCACTCATTTGAGTTGTTTGAGGTGCTGGTGAAGTGGGATGTGTAACCCCTAAAATCTTATAGATGGTAATTCACCACACACTCCTTAATGCTGGACGTGAACGGGCACTACTGCACCATAGTCTTATGCGTCTAAAAAGGAAGATGTGGGAGCACCCGTTCACTTCTTGCATTAAGCGCATCATGAATAAGATCCAGGAAGGGTCGAACCGTTAAATAACAATTTATGTCTTATATTCCTGCACCTCTTTTTGTCTGTGCAAAAGTCTGATTTTCTACACGTGAAATAAACTGTATATCTAAAGGAGTGTGCACCTCGAACTATTCAACTGAGTGCACGCCAATTTCTCGTATCGCGTCAAGCAATTAGTTTCTGTTGGTTTGCAATGTATATAAGTATGAATAACATCATCAACAATTTCAACCTCAACATCAAGAAACTTTATCCAATTGCCTCTAATTTTACTGGTAAATCTTATATTCACTTCATTATCATTAATGATTCCCATTAGACCTTCCAACTCCTGCACTGTCCTTAACCACATTATGAATATATCATCAATATAATACAAAAATAGCATTATATTCATCACAAATACAGTAGAAGTATTATCATTTGTGATTCTAATTGTGCAAAGTGATTGCAAATGTTGAGGCCAGTGGAGATGGTGATCATTGTTTGCAAAGTGTTTGACCACTACATTGGCATATAATCACATCACTTTTTGTTATGGATCAGGAGTTATAGACGCAAACATTAATGCTCACTTCTAAGGAAATAGGCTGTAACAATGCACTGTTAATTTTCATGAAAAAGAAGATGGCCCCGAAAAACAAGATGGCCCTAATTCATCAAAGAACTGGTGGAGTTAGAGGTGCCAGAAAGATTCAGCAGACTCTGGAGTTGTGGTACATTGTTCTACTGTTCGTAGACACCTGCACAAATATGGCCTTCGTGTAAGAATCATCAGAAGAAAACCTATCCTGTGTCCTCACTATAAAATTTCAGAGTCATAAGTATGCAAAAAAACATCTACACAAGCATGATGCATTTTGGAAACAAGTCCTATGGACCAATGAGGTTAAATAGAACTCTTTGGCCACAATGATCAAAGGTATGTGTGGAGAAAAATGGCACAGAATTTCAGCAAAATAATATCTCACCAGCCATTAAGAATGGGGATGGATCAATCATGCTTTGGGGTTGTGTTGCAGCAATTAACACAGGAACATTTCACAGGCAGAGAAGAATGGATTTAATGAAATTTCAACAAATTGTTGATGCAAACATAACACCATCTGTAAAAAAGCTAAAGTTGAAAAGAGGATGGTTTCTACAAATACATAAGGATCCTAAACACACATCAAAAGGTGCTAGTTGAAGGTTTTACAACGGCCCTTCCAGTCCACTGATCTGAACATGATTGAAAATCTGTAGCTAGACCTCAAAATAGCAGTGCATGCAAGATGACCCAGGAATCTCACAGAACTGGAAGAATGGATGAAAATGCCTCAAACAAGAAGTGAAGGACTCTTGTCTGTCTACAAAAAGCGTTTACAAGCTGTGATACTTTCAAAAGAATGTGCTCCTAGGTACTAACCATGCAGGGTGCCCAAACTTTTTTATCTGCTTATTTTCAGTATTGTAATTTTTAAAATGTAGAAGATCAAAATATATATTTTTTTCCTAGAATACAAAGGAAATGTGTCATCTCTAACTTTTGACCTTTTAGGGATCATAGCATGCTCAACTTACTTAACTGTTCACATTAACAGTAATTTTGACCAGGGGCCCAAACTTTTACATGCCACTCTATAGTAGCTGGCTCTGATGCTGCTGTTAGCTTCTGAGTTTGCTCCATACACCTGCACCCAACATAAAATGTACTAGTATGTTCTTTGTTGAGACACGGTTAAGATGAACACCAAAGTTCTATTGAAAAATGGTCTTCCACAGGAATGGTTCTCTTAAAAAAGATGAAGAGTGTAGTATATGGTGGAACTGAGATCTCTTACAGGAAGACTAGCCTGGATAAAGGGGTATTTGTCTCATAGACGTGGTCTTTTATAGAGTTTTCATTGTATATTTGACATGAAATCCGATCATCCAAAAATCTATGAAAACATTATGCTAATAGATTAAAACAGTGAAGAAAAAAAATCTTATTATTGTGCATAATGCATCATGGACATGGGCATACGTGCTCTTTACTAAGGCTGTTATAGTTGACAGCTTGATATGTCAGAAATATATGTGAACACAAGAATACCAGAATGTAGCTAAGTGTATGTTAGGCGTCGGGTTCCTGCGGCGGCACAGCAGGAATCCAGAGCCTCACATTCTGCGGTCTCCCATTTCCTATCGACCATGGAGGAGCTTGCTCAGCAGCCCCGTCGTTCCCAATGCTCTGCCCAGACCGGCTCTGTGGGTCTGACTGTTGTTGCCACCTTTGGGCCAGCAATAGCAATGCAGGCTGTTCTGCAGCAAACCACTCCAGAGGCTAAGTCCTTCTGTTGCTCCACTGAGCATGCTCACGAGACGATCTCCCTTTGGAGATCAGGAGTCACATGCCCAGCTCCTTCTCCAGATCTGATTGGTCCATCTCAGGGATCTGGAAGCTTCCGGAAGGTCCTGGCTATAAAAGGTTCGCATGGCCGCTCGGCCATGCGCTAGTATAGACTCTAGTTGCTACCTGTGTGAATGATGACGGATGCATGAACCTGCGAATGACTCATTAACATTCCCCTCCCTCTGATATTACGTGTGTGGATAGGGAATTAGTCATAGAGTCAGCGCCAGTCAGTGGCACGCTACAGGCCACAGTGCATATCTCCACAGAACTAGCATCCGACAGTGCACCCCCTCCTGGGCCTTGTCATATAGTGGCTGTGTCAGTCGGCAACGCTGCAGTCAGCAACACTTGTCGGCATCCGCGTTAGCGATGCCGCACACACAGTAGGTCTAGACGGGCACTGACCCTGTGTCTTGGGCCCTAGTCCTGTGACCTTATACCGTGCGTGCATTCTGCTGAGACCTGTGAGTCCAACAGGCTTGGTATTTATGTTCATTGCTTTGGCGCCTCTGTGAATCAACAGAGTACGCCCAACGCACACCAGGTGACGTTCAACCCGCGTGCGATATACTGCCATATTGAGTGTCCGCCATTACCTAGCAGCAGTGTAACACCTTCTGCATACGCACTTTCTATTATTTATTATTTAGTGCATTCTGCCATCCCTAACATTATACTAGCGCCAGGGTCTGGCTAGTAATGGCGGACCAGCAGCAGCAACAGCTTCAGCAGTACATTCAGCAGCTGGAGGGCAGGTTGGTGGCCCTCAAGACTTCCACCTCAGCTGCGAATGCTTCTGCAGCTGCTGCCCGGGCCACATGGGGCCACATCCACGCCTGTGCCGACAATATCCCACCTCCCGTTGCCCGATACATTTTCTGGTGACAGCGCCACCTGTTGGGGTTTTGTGAGCCAGTGCTCTATCCAGCTCGAGTTACTGGCCATGCGATTCCCTACAGAGCGGGCACTGCTCAGTTTCTCAAGTCTCTAAAGCAGGTCTTTTTGGGGCCCCGGGTCACTCATGACACTACTCTCCAGTTACTTGCTTTAACACAGGGATTCCTGTTGGTCAGCCAGTATGCTGTCCGTTTCCGGACACTGGCTTCCAAGCTGGAATGGCCTGATAAAACCCTCGTCCCTGTGTTCTGGAGAGGTTTTAGCGGAGCACGTTAAGGATGCTCTATCCATCAGGGAGGTTCCTGAAAGTCTGGAAGAGTTAATTGCCATTTCCACCCGCATTGATCTCCGTTTTTCAGAGCGCGGGCTGGAGCGTGCTCAATCCAGACGGGAGGTTAGCTTGGCTTCCAACCTTTCTGAACCTCTTGAACCTCCCGAGCTGGAGAGTTTACCTCCTGAGCCCATGGAGGTGTCCGCACCGGTCCCAAGCCGCGTCAGGCACAAAGCTCCACACGCTGTTACCAGTGTTGACAGTCTGGTCACCTGGCTAACAGGTGTCCGCAGCGGTCTAAAAAACAGTCGCGTCCACTGGTAATGGGTGGGGGTCTGTTTGCTATGGAGGCCTTCTCCCCCAACCGGCATTCCGAGGGACGTTAGATAGCGGTGCTTCCTCCTGGGAGGTAGAAGTCACGGTGGACTCAGGGGCAGAAGGGAACTTTATGTCCTTGGCCTTCGCCCAACAGCACACTATCCCGTTGGTGCCACTTCCTCGCCCTGTGCCCAACAGTGTGGTCAACAGTTCGACCTTATCATCCCAGGTTACCCACCAGATAGCACCCCTTAGGCTCTCAATTCCACCATATCACCGTGAGACGCTGTCTCTGCTCATTATGCCAGAGGGCATCGACCAAGTGCTCCTCGGGGTTGCCTAGCTCCGTTGCCATTCCCCTCATATAGAGTGGTCCTCGGGGAGAATACTGGGATGGAGCAAGGGCTGTGTGGGAAGGTGCATGGGGGCAGCATCCAAGTAGCCTCTGTGGAGGTGCCCGCGGATCTTTCTGCATCCCACACTGGGAATCTGAGGACCGTGGGTTCAGTCGCTCTCTAGTCAGTGCCGCTGGGCAAGACCTTTGTCCCGCCTCACCTACGGCTCAAGGTTCTCGCCTGGGCACACGTGTCCAGGGTGGGTGGTCACTTTGGCTACAAGCGGACCACAGAACTCCTGGCAAGGTCTTATTGGTGGCCGCACAGGGCTCGGGAAACTAAAAAATACATTCAGGCATGCGCCTCTTGTGCTCGGAGCAGGTCCTCTAAGCAGAGGCCGGCTGGGTTACGATATCCCCTGCCGGTGGCAGACCGGGCAATGGAGGTCCGCGACAGTTTGGGTCGCACCCCGCATGCCATTCTAGCCTCTAAGGAGAGAATGAAGACGCCCGCCAACACACATCGGCGCCCCGCTCCAACTTTTGCTCCTGGCGACTTAGCCATCTTTGACGCCTTCCAAGTGTCCCTTCTTAGACCTGTTCACATGTCCCGGTTTTCTGAGTCATCTACCGGGACATCAGACTTGTCTTCGGACGAGTCTGAGGTCAATGCCTTTGTGTGATGCTGGGTGGTACGTGGCAAAAAACTTTATTTGATGGATTGGAAGGCTCAGGGGGAGGGGGCCATAGGAGGGGGGGTAATGTTAGGCGTCGGGTTCCTGCAACAGCACAGCAGGAATCCAGAGCCTCACATTCTGCGGTCTCCCATTCCCCATCGACCGTGCAGGAGCTTGCTGAGCAGCCCCGCCATTCCCGATGCTCTGCCCAGACCTGCTCTGTGGGTCTGGCTGTTGCTGCCACCTTTGGGCCAGCAGTAGCAATGCAGTCTGTTCTGCAGCAAACCACTCCAGAGGTTAAGTCCTTCTGTCGCTCCACTGAGCATACTCACGAGATGATCTACCAATGGAGATCGGGATTCACATGCCCAGGTCCTTCTCCAGATCTGATTGGTCCATCTCAGGGATCTGGAAGCTTCCGGAAGGTCCTGGATATAAAAGGTTCACATGGCCGCTCAGCCATGCGCTAGTATTGACTCTAGTTGCTACCTGTGTGAATGATGACGGATGCATGAACCTGCGAATGACTCATTAACATTCCCCTCCCTGATATTACGCGTGTGGATAGGGACTTAGTCATAGAGTCAGAGCCAGTCAGTGGCACGCTACAGGCCACAGTGCATATCTCCACAGAACTAGCGCCCAACAGTGCGCCCCCTCCTGGGCATTGTCGTATAGCTGCTGTGTCAGTCGCCGCGCTGCAGTCAGCAGCACTTGTCGGCGTCCGCGGTAGCGATGCCGCACGCACGGTAGGTCTAGATGGACACTGACCCTGTGTCTTGGTCCCTAGTCCTGTGACCTTATACCGTGCGTGCATTCTGATGAGACCTGTGAGTCCAACAGGCTAGGTATTTGTGTTTGTTGCTTTAGCGCCTCTGTGAATCAACAAAGTACGCCCAGCGCACACCGGGTGACGTTCAACCCGCATGTGATATACTGCCATATTGAGTGTCCGCCATTACCTAGCAGCAGTGTAACACCTTCTGCAAGGTGGACCCCGGGCGGCGAACGCACTTTCTATTATTTATTATTTTTAGTGCGTTCCGCCATCCCTAACAGTGTAGCTGTTGCTGTATGTTCCCGAGCGCCATAATCCTTCTTTTTGCAGTTCTGCTAGGCCAACCTGAGGTTATCCAAGTTCAGGATAATAATGGAAGCAGAAGTAATGAGATGATATACCTCCCAACTTTTGAAGAAGTGAAAGAGGGACAAAGGCTGCTGCGCGCTGCCGCAAATTTTAGGCCATTCCCCCGACCACACCCATTTTGTGACTAGTCACATCCATGTCCATGCCCAACCGCACCCATTTAGCACTGCTGATCACACTGACTGGTACTGGGGGCATAGTGGCTGGCATTATGGGCACAGTGGCTGTTACTGTGGGCACACTGGTACTAAGGAAAAGAAAGAAAACAGAGAGAGAAAAAAGAAAATAGAGCGAGAAAGAAAGGAGAGTGAGAGAAAAAAAGAACAGAGAGAGAAAGAAGAGAGAGAAGAAAGAACAGAGAGAGAAAGAAAGAACAGAGAGAAAGAAAGAGGAGAAAGAAAGAAAGAACAGAGAGCAAAAGAAAGCACAAAGAGAGAGAAAGAAAGAGGGTAAAGAAAGAACAGAGAGAGAGAAAGAAAGGGGAAAGAAAGAACAGAGAAAAATAAAGAGGGGAAAAAAGAAAGAACAGAGAAAAAGAAAGAAAGAAAAAGAAGGAAAGAACAGAGAGAGAAACAAAGAGGGGACAGAAAGAAAGAGGGGAAAGAAAGAACAGAGAGAGAACAGATAGAAAGAAAGAACAGAAAGAGAGAGAAAAAAGGGGAAAGAAAGAACAGAGAGAAAGAAAGAACAAAGAAAGAGAGAAAGAAAAGAGAGAGAAAGAAAGAGGGAAAGAAAGAACAGAGAGAAAGTAAGAGGGGACAGAAAAAAAGAACAGAGGGAGAGCAAAAGAAAGAAAGAGGGGAAAGAAAGAACAGAGCAATTGAGAGAAAAAGAGGTGAAGAAAGAACAGAAAGAGAGAAAGAAAGAGAAAAAAATGAAAGATAGAACAGAGAGAAAGAAAGAAAGAGGGGAAAGAAAGAACAGAGAGACAGAAAAGAACAGAGAGAGAGAAAGAAAGAAGTAAAGAGAGAAAGAAAGAACAGAGAGAAAGGAGGAAAGAGAGGAAAGAAAGAAAAAGAAAGAAAGAGAGGAAAGAAAGAGCAGAGAGAGAGAAAGAAATAACAGAAAGAGAGAGAGAAAAAAAAGAAAGATTAGAAAGTGAAAGAAAGAAGAGAGAGAGAGAGAAAGAAAAAGAGAGGGAAAGACAGAACAGAGAGTGAGAAAGAAACAGAGAGAAAGAACAGAGAAAGAAAGAAACAGAGAGAGAGAAAGAAAGAAATAAAGAAAGATTCTATAAAGATACTATAGCAGCCCGGCTCCCATTGTAATGCCCACTTGAGCCTCCCGGTGCAGGACATATCATGATCCGCTCACATAACTGGCATTGCTGATTCCAAGGCGATCCTGCTCTCTGCACTGTCGGAGGAGGACATGGTGATGGATCTGAAGCATTCCTGGTTCCGTCACAATCTCCTCATGAAATTACCTAATTTCCGGTCATCTTCCAGTACATCACTTCCGGTGGAACGTCATGTGCGAGTTTTAAAGTGCTCCTTGGTGCTCTACCGTGTACTCCTGTGTCCGTGGGAAAACTCACTTTGTATGCCTCGTACACACTTTACTCCGCTCCGTACATCCAGTACACATATTGCTCCACTCTGTAAACACACAGCTCCGCATACCCCATACACACGTGGCTCCGCTCCGTACACCAGGTACACACAAGACTCCGCTCCGTACACCTGGTACACGCGCGGTTCCGCTCTGTACACACACGACTCTGCTCCGTACGCCCCGTACACACATGGCTCCGCTCCGTACACCTCGTACATGCGCAGCTCTGTTCCCCACACCTCATACACGTGCGGCTCCGCTCCCCACACCTCGTACACACGCGGCTCCGCTCTGTACACCTCATACACACGTGGCTCTGCTCCGTACACCTCGTACACACACATGGCCCGCTCCGTCCACCTCGTACATGCGCGGCTCCGCTCTGTACACCTCGAACACACACGGCTCCGATCCGTACACCTCGAACACACACAGCTCCGCTCCATACACCTCGTACACACGCGGCTCTGCTCCATACACCTTGTACACATGCGGCTCTGCTCCGTACACCTCGTACACACACAGCTCCGCTCCGA
Organism: Dendrobates tinctorius; assembly: GCF_039654945.1. Taxonomy (NCBI): domain Eukaryota; kingdom Metazoa; phylum Chordata; class Amphibia; order Anura; family Dendrobatidae; genus Dendrobates; species Dendrobates tinctorius. The sequence goes on along the minus strand of NW_027361684.1, from coordinate 87,788,783 downwards.
CCACCTCGTACATGCGTGGCTCCGCTCCGACCACCTGATACACATGCGGCTCTGCTCCATACACCTCATACACACTGGCGGCTCTGCTCCATACACCTCATACACACGTGGCTCCGTACACCTCGTACACACGCGGCTCCGCTCCGTACACCTCGTACACACACGGCTCTGCTACATCCACCCTGTAAACCCCTCCTGACCCCACACAGAAACTTCACCTCATCCAGCACCATAACAACCAGCACAGCAGAGTCCTGCAGAGTGCACTGCAGACAGACACGGAGTAGGAGACCCCAGATCATGGGACACCTGACTTCTCCCCTCTCACAGGTCCTGTGCGCACAAAACACACAGCCCAGCCACATTATTGCAGGCTGCGGTCGGTGCATGGGGGGGCGTGGCGGCTCAGTGCAATGCGGGAAAAATAGCGTCCTGTGCGGGACGCGGGAGGGAGGTGTCAAAAACAGGACTGTCCCATGGGAATCGGGACGCTTGGGAGCTATGATGATATATACAAATGCAGACTCATTGCTGTGTGTGGAATCAGCCTAAATGACATTAATGAAAAATCATGACTGATCTTCATGCGTAGAAATCTGCTTATATGACATTAAAGCTTTCTGACTGTGGCTTTCAGCCACCATACCCCAGCACAGACATACCTCTTACCACCTTCAGTCTGTTTAAAGTGTCATCCCCTATGAGTAGAGATGAGCAAATATTTCAATATTCAGTTAGGATTACGATTGCTGTATTTGTAATATTCGCCGAACATAGCCGAATGCCACTGGAGTCAATGGGAGTTCAGATGAGCGAATATGGTCATAAACGATTGTCAAACATAATTTCGGCACGAATATGGCGTGAATATGGCAAATTCAGATTTGGTAATCGTTTTCCGAACATATTCGCTCATCTCTACCTATGAGTATTAACTACTTATCTTGCACTTCAACAACACAGCATTTATCTGGTAAGGTCCAGGTGAACCGAAAAGTTATCTACTAGCTGTTGATCCATAGACTGTAAATAAATTCACCTTGTTTTGCAACATATCCTTTTGAGTTCCTAGTTTTATTACTACTAATATGTTGTGTTATTTCTCATACAGTAGTTGCACATTATAAGACAGCCTGCCAAAACCCTCTCTTTTGTTTGCTCACAAAATCATTCTTTCCTGTAGTAGGCAACATCCAGGAAAAAGCGAGGATGGCAAAAGCATACGGTCTAAATATGATACTCAGAGCCTCCGAAGTACAAGATCACTGCCGCGTGCTAATGGGTGAGAAGTGAAAACTGGGGAAGAATTTCTGTGAATGTGACTTTTATATGCATTTTATATCATTCAGAATGGTCGTAATATTAAGAAATATAGAAATTGCAATTAAATGGAAGGGAATAAAATGTCTCAGTAAAGGAATCAAAAGTACATCCTTTTTAATATACGGTAATCAATGCTGTACAACATTCCTTCCACTAGTGTAGAACTAGGACAAGTGAGTACAGATGACTGATGGCCTATCCTTCGGAAACCCTTGAACAAGCAAAAACCTGAATGATGTAAATAAGGGTCTATCAACAGTACAACCACAAAAAAACCCTTAAAAAATAACTTTTATTAGTATTTTATTATAGATATTTTCTCATATCTCTTAATACAATTGACATACTTAGTTTATCTAATATGCTGTTGGTCTTGACCATCTACCGCCCTGGTTTATTATACTTTAGGGTTCTAGTGGTATGTTAATAAAATACTAATATAAGTTATTTTTAAAGGTTCTTTTTTTATGTGGTTGCACCCTTTGAACAGCAAGCGCAGTTTCCCCTTCGATGTTTTACCAGTGAAACAGGTATACAGTAGGTACGGAAAGTATTCAGACGCCTTTAAATTTTTCACTTTTTATTTCATTGCAGCCAGTTGGTAAATTCAAAAAAGTTCTTTTTTTTCTCATTAATGTACAGTCTGCACCCCATCTTTACTGAAAAAAACAGAAATGTAGAAATTTTTGCAAATTTATTAAAAAAGAAAAACTGAAATTTCCCATGGTCATAAGTAGAGTTGAGCGAAACGAGTCGAAAAATTTCAAAAGTTGCCGACTTTTGGCAAAGTCGGGTTTCATGAAACGAAACCCGACCCTAGGTTGAGGTCAGCCACGAGGTCGGCGACTTACGCGCCAAAGTCGCGTTTCAAAAGTTTGTTTTGAGCTCTTTTTCAGCCAATCAGGATCCACGGACACTGTGGGCAACGTGATGACATAGGCATGGGTCACCACCATCTTTCAGAAGGGCATGCAAGTGATTGGCTTGCTTTGGTGGGCGTCACAGGGGGTATAAAAGGGCGTGCACGCCGACCGCCATCTTATTTCTGCCGATCTCAGTATAGGGAGAGGTTGCTGCTGATTCTGTAGGGAGAGCGTTAGGCAGGGAAGAAGACAAAAAAACTGCTTCTGCTGCTAGCGATTTGGCCTGCACAACACACCAGTCACCTGTGTGTGCAGTGCAAGGGGAGGCTATATAGTGGTGTATCAGTGGTGTTGGTTGTTGGGCTGCCTTCTAAGGCTTCCTGACATTCCTGCATTGCTGTTTACCCACTGCTCCGCAAACTGCTTTTTTAAAAGCAATCCCAATTTTTTTTTTTTGTCCTGCTGAGAAGAAAAAAAAACTGCTTCTGCTGCTAGCAATTTGGCCTGCACAACACACGAGTCACTGTGTGTGCAGTGCAAGGGGAGGCTATATTGTGGTGTATCAGTGGTGTTGGTTGTTGGGCTGCCTTTTAAGGCTTCCTGACAGGCTGGCATTGCTGTTTACCCACTGCTCTGCAAACTGCTTTTTTAAAAGCAATCCAATCTCCCTTATCCTCTAGTCACTTTTGTCACAGCTGTGCCATCGAGCCTGTCACATAGCGCTCAGATTTCAGTGGGCCTCACACAATCCAAAAGTGTCCAGTGTCCAAAAGTGTGTGCAGAGATTCAAAATCTCCCTTATCCTCTAGTCACTTTGGTCACAGCTGTGCCATCGAGCCTGTCACATAGCGCTCAGATATTCATTGGGCCTCACACAATCCAAAAGTGTCCAGTGTCCAAAAGTGTGTGCAGAGATTCAAAATCTCCCTTATCCTCTAGTCACTTTGGTCACAGCTGTGCCATCGAGCCTGTCACATAGCACTCAGATATTCATTGGGCCTCACACAATCCAAAAGTGTCCAGTGTCCAAAAGTGTGTGCAGAAATTCAAAATCTCCCTTATCCTCTAGTCACTTTGGTCACAGCTGTGCCATCGAGCCTGTCACATAGCGCTCAGATATTCATTGGGCCTCACACAATCCAAAAGTGTACAGTGTCCAAAAGTGTGTGCAGTGATTCAAAATCTCCCTTATCCTCTAGTCACTTTGGTCACAGCTGTGCCATCGAGCCTGTCACATAGCGCTCAGATATTCATTGGGCCTCACACAATCCAAAAGTGTCCAGTGTCCAAAAGTGTGTGCAGAGATTCAAAATCTCCCTTATCCTCTAGTCACTTTGGTCACAGCTGTGCCATCGAGCCTGTCACATAGCGCTCAGATATTCATTGGGCCTCACACAATCCAAAAGTGTCCAGTGTCCAAAAGTGTGTGCAGAGATTCAAAATCTCCCTTATCCTCTAGTCACTTTGGTCACAGCTGTGCCATCGAGCCTGTCACATAGCGCTCAGATATTCATTGGGCCTCACACAATCCAGAAGTGTCCAGTGTCCAAAAGTGTGTGCAGAGATTCAAAATCTCCCTTATCCTCTAGTCACTTTGGTCACAGCTGTGCCATCGAGCCTGTCACATAGCGCTCAGATATTCATTGGGCCTCACACAATCCAAAAGTGTCCAGTGTCCAAAAGTGTGTGCAGAGATTCAAAATCTCCCTTATCCTCTAGTCACTTTGGTCACAGCTGTGCCATCGAGCCTGTCACATAGCGCTCAGATATTCATTGGGCCTCACACAATCCAAAAGTGTCCAGTGTCCAAAAGTGTGTGCAGAGATTCAAAATCTCCCTTATCCTCTAGTCACTTTGGTCACAGCTGTGCCATCGAGCCTGTCACATAGCGCTCAGATATTCATTGGGCCTCACACAATCCAAAAGTGTCCAGTGTCCAAAAGTGTGTGCAGAGATTCAAAATCTCCCTTATCCTCTAGTCACTTTCGTCACAGCTGTGCCATCGAGCCTGTCACATAGCGCTCAGATATTCATTGGGCCTCACACAATCCAAAAGTGTCCAATGTCCAAAAGTGTGTGCAGAGATTCAAAATCTCCCTTATCCTCTAGTCACTTTGGTCACAGCTGTGCCATCGAGCCTGTCACATATCGCTCAGATATTCATTGGGCCTCACACAATCCAAAAGTGTCCAGTGTCCAAAAGTGTGTGCAGAGATTCAAAATCTCCCTTATCCTCTAGTCACTTTGGTCACAGCTGTGCCATCGAGCCTGTCACATAGCGCTCAGATATTCATTGGGCCTCACACAATCCAAAAGAGTCCAGTGTCCAAAAGTGTGTGCAGAGATTCAAAATCTCCCTTATCCTCTAGTCACTTTGGTCACAGCTGTGCCATCGAGCCTGTCACATAGCGCTCAGATATTCATTGGGCCTCACACAATCCAAAAGTGTCCAGTGTCCAAAAGTGTGTGCAGAGATTCAAAATCTCCCTTATCCTCTAGTCACTTTGCTCACAGCTGTGCTATCGAGCCTGTCACATAGCGCTCAGATATTCATTGGGCCTCACACAATCCAAAAGTGTCCAGTGTCCAAAAGTGTGTGCAGAGATTCAAAATCTCCCTTATCCTCTAGTCACTTTCGTCACAGCTGTGCCATCGAGCCTGTCACATAGCGCTCAGATATTCATTGGGCCTCACACAATCCAAAAGTGTCCAGTGTCCAAAAGTGTGTGTAGAGATTCAAAATCTCCCTTATCCTCTAGTCACTTTGGTCACAGCTGTGCCATCGAGCCTGTCACATAGCGCTCAGATATTCATTGGGCCTCACACAATCCAAAAGTGTCCAGTGTCCAAAAGTGTGTGCAGAGATTCAAAATCTCCCTTATCCTCTAGTCACTTTGGTCACAGCTGTGCCATCGAGCCTGTCACATAGCGCTCAGATATTCATTGGGCCTCACACAATCCAAAAGTGTCCAGTGTCCAAAAGTGTGTGCAGAGATTCAAAATCTCCCTTATCCTCTAGTCACTTTGGTCACAGCTGTGCCATCGAGCCTGTCACATAGCGCTCAGATATTCATTGGGCCTCACACAATCCAAAAGTGTCCAGTGTCCAAAAGTGTGTGCAGAGATTCAAAATCTCCCTTATCCTCTAGTCACTTTGGTCACAGCTGTGCCATCGAGCCTGTCACATAGCGCTCAGATATTCATTGGGCCTCACACAATCCAAAAGTGTCCAGTGTCCAAAAGTGTGTGCAGAAATTCAAAATCTCCCTTATCCTCTAGTCACTTTGGTCACAGCTGTGCCATCGAGCCTGTCACATAGCGCTCAGATATTCATTGGGCCTCACACAATCCAAAAGTGTCCAGTGTCCACAAGTATCTGCAGAAATTCAAAATCTCCCTTATCCTCTAGTCACTTTGGTCACAGCTGTGCCATCGAGCCTGTCACATAGCGCTCAGATATCAGTGGGCCTCACACAATCCAAAAGTGTCCAGTGTCCACAAGTGTCTGCAGAAATTCAAAATCTCCCCTGTCCTATAGACACCTTGTACCTTGTTTTACATTACTATATAGTTTGTTGGATTTTGTCTACATTTCTACGAAAAATGAGGAAGGCTGGTGGAAGAGGCCGTGGAATTGGGCGGGGGTTGGCAGCTGGTAATGATGGTGTTGGTGGTGGATCTGATGGTAGTGGCAAGAGCAAAATAGGACCGAATGCAGGAGGTGTTGAGCCTGCGTCATCGTCTGGCTACATAAGGCCTCGAACGCTTAGTTTTCTAGGAGTTGGCAAACCGCTTTTAAAGCCAGAGCATCAGGAAAAAGTTTTGTCTTACATTGCTGACTCAGCCTCCAGCTCTATCGCCTCCTTTTCTTCAGTTGTAAAAAGTAAAAGCACTGAGTCGTCATTGGAGGCTCATGTTCATGAACCACACCTTTCCTTGTGTCCTTCACCCCAACCAAGATTGAAGGATGACGCAGGCCATACTACTGATTACTCCATGGAGCTGTTTTCACATACCATGCCTGGATTATCAAGTGAAATGGTGAATTACCCAGGCCAAGATGAATCTGACATGGAGTGCACTGATGCACAGCCGCTGATGGATGATTCTGCTGGTACATTCACTCAGAGCACTACATTGTCCTTGCAGTGTACAGAGCCAGATTCTGACCCTGATGAGACTCAGGTGCCCCTTCCCGCACACTATACCACCATACACGGTGACACAGAGGAAGGTGCACATGACATAGAAGAGGAGGTGATGGATGACCCAGTTGTTGACCCAGATTGGCATCCATTGGGGGAAGAGGGTGCTGCTTCCAATAGCTCAGATGAGGAGCATCCACAGCAGACATCGACATCGCAACAGCTGTTATCTGGCAGGCCCGGAGCACTCCAAAGACAGGTTCCAAACATCAAAAGAGTTGCTGGACAGCTTGTCCAGAGGGTCAAAAGATCACAGCGTGCTAGGCCGGAAAATGTCTGCCAAAGTAGGAAGAGTGCAGTGTGGCACTTTTTTGACCAAAATCCTCATGATCAGGCCAAGGTTATCTGTAAGAAGTGCGCAAAGACCTTTAGCCGAGGGAAAAATCTGAAAAATTTGAATACCAGTTGCATGCTTAGACATTTAACCAGCATGCACTTGCAAGCGTGGACACAACACCAAGCCTCAAGTGCCACATGTGCAACTGATCACAACGAAGGTAGTCAGCAACGCTACATTGTTTCCCCCACTGTAAGCCCACCGGTTAGCACAGCAGCAAATGTTGAGGTGTCGTTGCAAGGCCACGGCAGTCAGTGAATCCCACTGTTATATCAACGAAAGACTGATTCTAGGCCATCAGAAAGAACACCAACTACATCACCATCATCAACCCTCTCTCAGTCCACCCTGTCCACCGCTACTTCCACCATATGCAGCTCTCAAGTCCAGCTCACCCTCCCAGACACTATGAGTAGGTCAAGAAAGTACTCAGTCTCTCATCCGCGTACACTGGGTTTGAACGCCCACATTGCCAAACTAATCTCGTTTGAGATGATGCCCTTTCGGTTGGTGGAAAGCACAGCTTTCTGCGAACTCATGGCCTATGCAGTACCACGCTATGACCTACCCAGTCGCCACTTCTTCTCTCGCAAAGCCATCCCAGCCCTCCACCATCATGTGAAAGACCGCATTGTCCATGCACTCAAGCAGTCAAGCAGTCAGTGAGCGGAAAGGTGCACCTCACAACTGATGCATGGTCCAGTCGGCATGGCCAGGGCTGTTACGTGTCCATCACTGCGCACTGGGTTAATGTGGTGGATGCAGGGTCCACAGGGGACAGCGGTGGTGGGACAGTGCTGCCTAGCCCACGGTATAGGAAACAGTTGGCTGTAGGCGTTAGACCCTCCTCCTCCTCCTCCAGAAGCGAAAGCTCGTCCACAGAGCGCAGTCGTACGAGCACTCCATCTGCAGCTGCCACTGTTGCACACGATGTGTCCCCCTATCGAGCAGCTAGTGGAAAGCGTCAGCAGGCTGTGTTGCAGATGATGTGCTTGGGCAACAGACACACCGCCGAGGTGCTGGCCGAGTACTTGAAGCGACAAACTGAGTCATGGCTGGGCAGTGTACATCTTGAGGCAGGCAAGGTAGTTAGTGATAACGGCCGTAATTTTGTGGCAGCCATAGCCCTTTCAAAACTCAGCCATATACCTTGCTTGGCTCACACCTTGAACCTGGTGGTGCAGTGCTTCCTCAAAAATTATCCGGAGTTAACAGCCCTGCTCCAGAAGGTGCGAAGACTGTGCGCGCACATCCGCCGGTCGCCTGTACACTCCGTTCGTATGCAGAAGCTGCAGCGATTGCTCCACCTTCCCAACCACCGCCTCATTATCGACATTGCAACAAGGTGGAACTCCACCCTGCACATGGTGGAGCGGCTGTGCGAGCAGAGGCAGGCCATAATGCATTTGTGGGAGGATACACGGCCAGGCACTTTGAGAGCAGACATGGAGTTGACAGGTGTGCAGTGGTCGAAGCTGAAAGACCTCTGTAAAGTCCTTCAGTGTTTTGAGGAATGCACACGGCTGGTAAGCGCAGACGACGCCACCCTAAGCATGAGCATCCAACTTATGCGTCTGCTCATGCAAACTTTGACGCACCGTAAGGAGCAGGCGTCTGCAGCCAATGTTGATGAGGAGGAAGAGGAGGAGGGAATCCTTGATGACATTCAGCCATTGTTTGCTCAGGGACCTCTCCTGGACGAGGTGGAGGAAGAAGAGGAGGAGGAGGAGGATGATGGGGATGATTACTTAGGGGAGGAGGATGCATCTCGTGGGGCAAGTGAAAATGTTGGCGTGGCAAGGTCTGGTACAGGGTTTGTGCGTGACTGGAGGGATGTGGATTTGCCAGAAAGTGCTCCTCCAACCAGCACTCGCAGTGCATCATTGACACCGGGAACATTAGCCCACATGTCAGATTATGCCTTGCAGATCCTAAAAAGGGACCCACGCATTGCCAAAATGATGAACGATGACGACTACTGGTTGGCCAGCATCCTGGATCCATGCTATAAAGGCAAATTACAAAACATCATGCCACAGGAGAACCTTGACCTAATATTGGCTAATAAACAAGCAACTCTGGTAAATCGGTTGCTTGAGGCATTCCCAGCACACAGCAGCGGTGATGGTTCTCACACGAGCCGTATGGGCCGGGGGCAGCTTGGCAGAGGTGTTCGTGGTGCACACAGCAGAAGTGGCGTTGGAGACAGGGGTTTCATGACAATGTTGTGGACTGATTTTTCAAGTACCGCTCACAGAACTGGTAATACTGCACCGATGGAAAGTGACAGGAGACAGCAGTTGTCAACTATGGTTACAAACTACTTTTCCTCCCATATCGATGTTCTCCCACACAGGTCATTCCCCTTTGACTATTGGGCCGCTAAACTGGACACCTGGCCTGAATTGGCACAATATGCCTTACAGGAGCTCGCTTGCCCAGCTGCAAGTGTGCTATCGGAAAGAGTCTTCAGTGCAGCTGGATCCATCCTGACAGAAAAAAGGACCCGTCTGTCAACCCAAAATGTCGATGATCTAACCTTCATTAAAATGAACCACGCATGGGTTTCCAAGGATTTTGTCACACCTTCCTCTGATGACACATAGGGTGACAGAAAAATGGCTTGCTTTGGTCCACCTCTTCCTGGGACTTGACCTATTTCACCTTTTGCATCAGCTGAATGTCCAACATCAACATATGCCCCTTTCTAAAACTCCCTAACTGTGCTGCCTCCCCCCCCCCATGGCCGGGGTCACCACCTAGCGCACGACACCGTGCGAGTGCCGTTGCCCTGGACAGGTGGGTAGGCCGACTCTTGGGCGCGGGCACTGGTACAGGGTCCTTCATAGTGCAATCAAGTGTCTCTGACGGTGGTGGTGCACACCCGCCGTCAGACACACCGTCGTACTATGAGGGGCCCAGTGCCAGTACCGACGCCCACGAGTGGGCCCCCCTTGCTTGGGCAGGGCCCCAGCATTTGCAATCTTTACCTCTCCCTGCTCCTCCGCTGTGTAGTCTGGGCCGTCAAATCCATACTGTGCCTGACACCGTCTGAGCCTGCCTCCTGATGTATAGACATATATTTTGAATGTGTACGCTATCCATACATGTTATCCGGGGAAACGGTACCCTTTCTAACCTTTGTGCAATCACGTGCAATCCATACTGGGCCTAACACCGTCTGAGCCTGCCTCCTGAGACATATATTTTGAATGTGTACGCTATCCATACATGTTATCCGGGGATACGGTACCCTTTCTAACCTTTGTGCAATCACGTGCAATCCATACTGGGCCTAACACCGTCTGAGCCTGCCTCCTGAGACATATATTTTGAATGTGTACGCTATCCATACATGTTATCCGGGGATACGGTACCCTTTCTAACCTTTGTGCAATCACGTGCAATCCATACTGGGCCTAACACCGTCTGAGCCTGCCTCCTGAGACATATATTTTGAATGTGTACGCTATCCATACATGTTATCCGGGGAAACGGTACCCTTTCTAACCTTTGTGCAATCACGTGCAATCCATACTGGGCCTAACACCGTCTGAGCCTGCCTCCTGAGACATATATTTTGAATGTGTACGCTATCCATACATGTTATCCGGGGATACGGTACCCTTTCTAACCTTTGTGCAATCACGTGCAATCCATACTGGGCCTAACACCGTCTGAGCCTGCCTCCTGAGACATATATTTTGAATGTGTACGCTATCCATACATGTTATCCGGGGAAACGGTACCCTTTCTAACCTTTGTGCAATCACGTGCAATCCATACTGGGCCTAACACCGTCTGAGCCTGCCTCCTGAGACATATATTTTGAATGTGTACGCTATCCATACATGTTATCCGGGGATACGGTACCCTTTCTAACCTTTGTGCAATCACGTGCAATCCATACTGGGCCTAACACCGTCTGAGCCTGCCTCCTGAGACATATATTTTGAATGTGTACGCTATCCATACATGTTATCTGGGGATACGGTACCCTTTCTAATCTTTGTGCAATCACATGCAATCCATACTGGGCCTAACACCGTCTGAGCCTGCCTCCTGAGACATATATTTTGAATGTGTACGCTATCCATACATGTTATCCGGGGATACGGTACCCTTTCTAACCTTTGTGCAATCACGTGCAATCCATACTGGGCCTAACACCGTCTGAGCCTGCCTCCTGAGACATATTTTGAATGTGTACGCTATCCATACATGTTATCCGGGGAAACGGTACCCATTCTAACCTTTGTGCAATCACGTGCAATCCATACTGGGCCTAACACCGTCTGAGCCTGCCTCCTGATGTATAGACATATATTTTGAATGTGTACGCTATCCATACATGTTATCTGGGGATACGGTACCCTTTCTCACCTTTGTGCAATCACAAGTAATCCATACTGGGCGTGAGAACGGCTGGCGAGCTGTTAAGCAAGCTACAGCACCTGTGGTTTGCACACGTAAGTTTGTCATTTTTTCAGGAATGACGGTTAGGCCTAATTCCGGAATTGCGGTTGACCTGCACTTACTGGGAAATCATTGTTCGCGGGTAATAATTGTAATCAGTGATGCCCATCACTAACGTTGTTCAGCGGGTTATCTGCACCTGTAAGCGACAAACGCTGGCCTTTTCAGTGTAGCGCACATGCAGCCACGGACATGTAAGGGCATGACACACCAGTTATTGGCCAATCTCATGTGCCAGAGCCTCACGTGTCCCTCTAGTAAGCCGGACTCGGACCACGGGGCATGACGGAGTCTCGTTCGTTAACGGAATTAAGCTTGCAATGTGTGCATCTGTTCTGTAGCTGGCATGGTTGAGGTTTCCCAGGTGGAGTCGAATTTAACCGTAGGCTCCACTCCTGGTGGTGCCCTTCTGGACATTCCTTTAAGGTTCAGCTTTGCAACCGTACTGCCCACGTAAAACAAACACTTTGCCTTCATGAACGCTGTTTGGAGGGTCATGACTCGTGGGAATAACGCCGCCCAATCAGTTAACCTGCTAGAGAGATCCTTCGTTGCTCCCAAGCATGACATCACACTCCCTAGGAAGAAGGTAATGCCACTGTGGCGACCGTACTCCTGGGGGCGACACAAGTGCACTGATGCCCAGCCACTGCTCGATGAATCTGCTGGTACATTGACCCAGACCACTACATTCCCCTCGCATGCTACACGACCTAAATCTGACCCTGATGAAACTCAGGTTACCCTTCCCATATACAGTTCCATCTTACACGGTGACAAAGAGGAAGCTGCAGATGAAAGTGCAGGTTCGGCCCACCCGCCATCAGACACACCACCGTACTATCAGGGGCCCTGTGCCAGTGCCGTCGCCAACGAGTGGGCCCCCCCTGCTTGCCCAGGATCACAGCACTTGCAAAGTTGAAATACTGTGCAGTGAGATGGAAGATGGGGACGACGAGGAATCCAGACAAGTACAGGGATTCCCTAGCGAGGAGACTTATTTGATTGTTTTCAATGTTGGGACAGCAATTTTTGGGGAGCACTATACTCTGGAGAATGATAGATGGGGCCCACCATACACTGGAACATTCCAAAGGTGGACATCAGACACTGGAGCAGCATTTACAGGGCCCATTATACACTAGAGCATTAGAAATGGGGCCCATTATGTTTGGAGCATTATTTGGGCCCATAAGACAGTGGAGCTTCATCCATGGGGACCAACATATACTGTAGCATTATGTGGAGCTCATCATATACTGTTTCAAACATTATATGGGACCAATGATTCTGTATGGAGAAATAGATGGGCCTCGTCATGAGATGTAAAAAGTGAGGTATTTTTCATTGTACTATACCGCTATTTCTCTGCCGTATCGGAGCATGATGAGTTGTGGTATGTGTTAAAGGGGCGCTCTTTCGCCCAGGGCACATGAAAACCTGCAGCCAGCCCCCCCCCACAACTTTAGCCAAATAACCCCCATTTTTCAGTGCGTAACTTGTATTATGAAGTTAATTAAGGTTGACAAGCTTAAGTAAGAAGAATTGATGCTTTTGGCATTCAAATGGGCACTGTAGGTGTGTTTCCTGTCCTCCTCTCACTACCGACTTTTATTCCCCATTGACTTACATTGGGTTTCGTGTTTCGGGACGACCCCGACTTTTCCCTATAATCGGACGATCTTGCTCGACCCGACTTTTGGAAAAGTCGGGTTTCACGAAACGAAACGCGACCCTAAAAAAATCAAAAGTCGCTCAACTCTAGTCATAAGTATTCAGACTCTTTGCTCAGTATTGAGTACAGCTAGTACAGCCATTAGTATTCTTGGGAATGATGTAACAAGTTTTTCACACCTGGATTTGGGGATCTTCTGCCATTCTTCCTTACAGATCCTCTCCAGTTCCATCAGGTTGGAAGGTGAATGTTGGTGGACAGCCATTTTCTTGTCTCTCCAGAGATGTTCAATTGGATTTAGGTCAGGGCTCTGGCTGGGCCAGTCAAGAATGGTCACAGAGTTGTTCTGAAGCCACTCCTTTGTTATTTTAGCTGTGTGCTTAGGGTCATTGTGTTGTTGGAAGGTGAACCTTCGACCAAGTCTGAGGTCCAGAGCACTCTGGAAGAGGTTTTCATCCAGGATATCTCTGTACTTGTCCGCATTTATGTTTCATTCAATTGCAACCAGTTGTCCTGTCCCTGCATCTGAAAAACACCCCCATAGCATGATGCTGCCACCACCATGTTTCACTGTTGGGATTGTATTGGGCAGGTGATGAGCAGTGCCTCGTTTTCTCCACACATACCGCTTAGAATTATTATCATCAAAAAGTTCTATCTTCATCTCATCAGACCAGAGAATCTTATTTCTCATAGTCTGGGAGTCCTTCATGTGTTTTTTAGCAAATTCTATGTGGGCTTTAATATGTCTTGCACTGAGGAGAGGCTTCCGTTGGGCCACTCTGCCATAAAGGCATGACTGGTGGAGGGCTGCAGTGATAGTTGACTTTGTGGAACTTTCTCACATCTCCCTACTGCATCTGTCGAGCTCAGCCACAGTGATCTTGGGGTTCTTCTTTACCTCTCTCACCAACGCTCTTCTCCCACGATTGCTCAGTTTGGCTGGACGGCCGGGTCTGAGAAGACTTCTGTTGGTCCCAAACTTCTTCCATATAAGGATTATGAAGGCCACTGTGCTCTTAGGAACCTTGAGTATTGCAGAAATTCTTTTGTAACCTTGACCAGATCTGTGCCTTGCCACAATTCTGTCTCTGAGCTCCTTGGCTAGTTCCTTTGACCTTATAATTCTCAGTTGGTCTGACAAGCACTGTGAGCTGTGAGGACTTATATAGACAGGTGTGTGCCATTACAAATCAAGTCCTATCAGTTTAATTAAACACAGCTGGACTCCATTAAAGGAGTAGAACCATCTTGAGGAGGATCACAAGAAAATGGACAGCATGTGACTTAAATATGAGTGTGTGAGCAAAGGGTCTGAATACTTATGACCATGGGATATTTCAATTTTTTTTTTTAATAAATTTGCAAAAATTTCTACATTTCTGGTTTTTTTTCAGTCAAGATGGGGTGCAGAGTGTACATTAATGACAAAAAAATAAACTTTTTTGAATTTACCAAATGGCTGCAATGAAGCAAAGAGTGAAAAACTAAAAGGGGGCTGAATACGTTCTGTACCCACTGTATACGTGGTTGTGCCTAGTACTGAAACTTAGTCACATATATTGAGCTGGAGTATTACAAATTCTGGGCGACTTGTGGGGATGCATCCCCACAGACATTATACTACTATCGTAGTGGCTTGATTAAGTTCAATACGTACCAAAAAATCTCTTGAAAGAGAACCTGTGAGCACGATTTTGTAATGTAAAGACATGGCCGTAATGACGCAGTAATACAGACTAAATTGATACCTTTGATGAAATCCGCTCTGTGGCTCCCATTGATCACCATTTGAAGTTTTGTGCTAATTAGATTTTGGTGTACAGGGGGCTGAACTGTACACTGGGTCTTCTCCTCCCTGTCTGTGATTACAAGAACCTCCGCCTGCCTCTGGTCTTTGAATGACAGATCACTGCTGAGATTTCGAACAGAGCAGGCAGATCATTCACAGATCGAAGGCAGGCAGAGGAACCTGGGAATCAAAGACAGGGGGGAGAAGACCCCATGCACAGTCCAGCCCCTGCGCACTAAAATCTAATTAGCAGAAGACTTCAAATGGCGATTAACCCATTAACGACCAGAGGTTTTTTCCTTTTTGTGTTTCTGTTTTTTGCTCCCCTTCCTCCCAGAGCCATAACTTTTTTATTTTTCTGTCAATATGGCCATGTGTGGGCTTGCTTTTTGCAGGAAAAGTTGTACTTTTGAATGACACCATTGGTTTTAACATATCGTATACTGGAAAAAGGGAAAAAAAATTCCAAGTGCGGTGAAATTGCAAAAAAGGTGCAATTCCAATTACTATGTTCACTAAATGCTAAAACTGACCTGGCATTATGATTCTCCAGGTCATTTTGCGTTCATAGAAACTAAACATGTCTAGGTTCTTTTTTATTTAAGTGGTGAAAAAGAAATTCAAACTTTGGTAAAAATTAAATGGTGCCATTTTCCGAGACCTGTAGTGTCTCCATTTTTCGTGATCTCCGGTTTGGTGAGCGCTTATTTTTTGTGTGCCGAGATGACATTTTTATTGATACCATTTTGGTATAGATACAATCTTTTGATCGCCCATTATTGCCTGTTATTGCAATGTAGCGGGGACAAAAAAAGCATAATTCTGACGTTTTGAATTTTTTTTCTCATTACTTCGATTAGTGATCGGGTTAATTTTTTTTTCATATTGATAGATCAGGCGATTCTGAATGCAGCTATACCAAATATGTGTATATTTGATTTTGCTATTTTATTTTGAATGAGGCAAAAGGGGGGTGATTTGAACTTTTTATTTTTTTATCTTTTTAATATGTTTTAAATCTTTTTTGTTACTTTTTGCCTGCTTCAATAGTTTCCATGGGAGACTAGAAGATGTGCAACTTTGATCGGCTCTGCTACAGATAGGCGATGATCAGATCGCCTTTATGTAGCAGAAATGCTATGCTATGAGCGCAGGCCACCGGGTGGCACTCATAGCAATCCGGCTATGACAAACATAGAGGTCTGCTGGAGTCCCTTTGGTTGCCATGCCAACCGATCAGTGACCCGCGATCACCAATGGGCAGGATTCCCGTCGCGCTTCTGGAAATGCGAGTTAAATGCTGCTGTCAGAGATTGGCATTTCACTAGTTGCTAGCCGTGAGTGGATCATGATTCCACCCGGGGCTGTTAGAGGCACAAGTAAGCTGTTCAAAACTGTTGATAGAGAATCTATGGGGTATTGTCAAGAGGAAGATAAGAGATACCAGACCCAACAATGTAGTCGAGCTAAACGCTGTTATCACAGCAACTTGGGATTCCATAACACTTCAGGAGTGCCACAGGCTGATCGCCTGCATGCCACGTTGCATTGATGCAATAATTGATGCAAAAGGAGCCCCGAGCAAGTATTGAGTGCATTTAATGAATACACATTTCGCTAGGCCAACATTATGGATTTTAAAATAATTTTTCAAGCTGGTGTTATAAAGTATTCTAATTTACTAAGATAATGACTTTTGGGTTTTGATTGGCTGTAAGCCATAATCATCAACATTAACAGAATTAAACACGTGAAATACATCACTCTGTTTGTAATGACTCTATATAATGTACAAGTTTCACTTTTTGTATTGAAGATCTGAAATAAATTAACGTTTTGATCATATTCTAATTTAGTGAGAAGCACCTGTATGTGATATAAATCACACACTGAAAAACGCTATATAAATCTGTATGAAATTAGTATTCAATTATAACGATAGAAGTCCACTGACAATCATAACTTCAATAAGTAGTTATCACAGGTACATCTTTGTGCCTTATATTATTGTAGCTTTGTTATCTCTGTAGTTTTGCGTATAGCCCTCTCTTGCAGACCAGCAATTTGCAGGAATATTTTAAAAATGACAATGTATCTGGGGGGCTAATGGTCAATAAAATAAGGTTGGAAAAGAACACAGCGTTAAGGAAGGCAGACAAAGGAGACAGAATAAAGAGAAGATGATTTAATTATAGAGCAGGATGGCAGTGATGCTAATCATAGGGGACAAGAGAGCGCCTGCCATTTTTGATAGGTGAAATAGCTGGTATCACATTATAATCAGTACAAGGCACAGGGTTATCTCGTCAAGCCTGACTGGTATCTAGACTGTTGCTGAAATACATTCAGAATGTATAATTTATGCCTATTTTATATGCAGTGTAAACCTAATGGGTGCTTCCACTCACTATTGTTAGGAAAAATACAGTATAAAAAAAGCTATGCATTGCTTCCTCTTTTATCTACAGTCCTGACAGGAGACTTGGGAAGCAAACAAGAAGTGGGGAAGATGCAATCAGCATTCATTCAAATCTCGATGCACAGAGCCTGAGAAGCATCTCATCAATCCCGCGCTCTGAAAGGTGAAGAATTTACTGATCTCCAGTGTTAGCCAATACTACTTGTATCGTATATCCTAGTTCCCTAATCTTCCAAACAATAAGAAACAGAAACACAATGACAGAGTTCTTAATACACCACTACTTCATATGGATTAGGTTTCTGCAAAATAAGGATTCAGTGTTTAATTCCATTGTAACTGTGTGTATCGTGCCAAATCCACACTTTGGCTAGTACTTCATGCTTAAACCAGAAGACGTTTCTGCTTATTTCGTAAGTGCCTCAGCAATTAAATAGCCTTTTATTTTTATAATCCAGGACATCTTAAACCTTTTTTACTGGGCCTTGCCAGACTGAATAAAAGGGGTTGTCCAGCCATAGATACAAGTCTGCAGTCCCTCTCCCTGCACACTGCACGCTGTGAGTATTTTTCAGTAGCAGCGCCGAAAGCGGGCGGTCATGTGATGTCCTCCATTCCAAGTAGACTTGGCCGGCTTTGCTCAACACACCTGCATTTAGCGAGGTTGTACCCCTCTAGTTTTCACATGACCACATGCATACAAATCACATACTTGAAGCCATGCACTAGGTGCTCCCGGGACCGGAAAATCCTCACAGCACCCGATGGAGTGTGCCTGATGTGACGATTCACTAGTCTGCAGTCACATAGAGTGCAGAGTTGCAGTCCAGGGCTGGACAACCCCTATAAAAAATTCAATTTCCTCAGTAGCTGTCTGAGTCTCACCATGTGTAGTGGAAATCCATGCATACATTACAAATATCTCCCAGTTTTACCTTACAGTAGTATTTGTGTATTTTCATTTTTCATTCTTCTTTATGGTGACTCATACACTATGATATCACAGGAGATCCAGACCAGATATTCACAGCCTCCCTGAAGCTTCCCAAGGAGAGTTTCTACACAATGGCCAGGAAAGTGTTGATGTAATCAGTCAAGCAAGCTTTAAAATTGACTCTCGCTCTGAATCGAAGCGCAGCTCACCAATTTCTGTTCGGTAACAGTTTTTTACTTAATTTTCATGTCAGATCATAATTTTTTTTATAGCTTTTTTTAAGCCTTTTTAAAGATTTATGTTTGCAACGTTGTATTTGCCTAGATTAAGACCTCATATACATAGAATTGATTTGCGCCCCACATAGTTCTATCCGAGGCTCCATATTACAGATTTGGTCTAATGTTGCACTTTTTTTATGCAAATGCTGATGGAAATATTTCCATATATACAGCAGTGAGCATGGGTCTATTGAAAAAGCAGTAGAACCATATAGCCATCCCAAACATGGCTCCATGTATGAGATCTTAAACTGGATGATAATCCCTATATAAGGCCTATAAACTAAGAACTGATTGTCTTTTTTTTGATGATCGTAAAGATCTTTTGTATAAAAATTGCTGTCATATTTTAGAGGAATTCTTTTATAATTCCAGTGAAAGTGTACATTCCTTTGACCCTACTGGCAGTGTCAATTCACAAACCACTGGTCAAAGCAACAGTTCCTGGACTACCACAAGTGCTGTAGTGCATCGCAGTTCTCCTACCCCAAGTAAACAAAGTCTAACTTCTAATTACAGTCACACGGTGAGTGCTGTGTCTTATTAAATAATTCTAAGATTACTCATAATTACTGTTAGGGGTCATAATGAGCGGCAATATGTTCTATTAACTAACATTTAGGATGTAGCATCTCTTGATGGCTTCCCACTGAGGGATGGCACAATGCAACCATTTTACACACAGGCAACAAGCCTGTTGGTTACAGAATTTTACATGAGGCAATGAGCTTGGAAGTTTTAACTGTCTCACAAGAGGGCGACAGATAAGCTTAATGTATTCACAAGATGAAGTATGCGTCTAAGATCCTGCTAGTGGTAATTATAGACACCGGAGTTTAATTAATCTCTACAGGGGTTCGTAAATTCTGTATCCAAAAAATGGAAACAGTAAATTAAAGGGGCTTTGCAATGAAATCAAGTTCACAGGATCAGGATAGATGATAATGCATTGCTGATGCGTTGATCACTGGGTGTCTCCATGCTAGTACTTTCACTGATCTGCAGAACAGGGAATATTTTTTTTCGAAAGGGCAAATTTTATCCCCATTACAAAATGGCTGGTTATTTGGATGCCTGACTGCTGCTCTATTCATTCCCTATGGGGCTGTCGGAAAAAGATCTGTCAGGCACGTGCACTGCCACTCCATTGTAATGGAAATAAAAGTTACCCATTCTGCCGATCAGTCCAGTGGTCAGACACACATTGATAAAATCATACCCAATCCTGTGGATAGGTGAAAACTTGTTTTCACTGGACAACCCCTTTACATATGAGAAAGAACAGAGTTTTTACTTATATATAGATTTTTATTCCCAGCAGTCATTAGGAAGTGGAATGAAAACAAGTTCTAGCATTCCAGAAGATATTGCAAAGAGACATAGGAGACGAGGCTCCAGCACTCCATCCTTGGCCTTATCTCGAGTTTCAGTAGCATCAGGTATGTAAGTCAGATATGTGATGGATATTTATGAAATGATTGACACAAGTGCTACAGTTTTAAGTGACTGTTGTTCCCATATATTGTGAATCTCTATCTTTTACTTGTTGGCAGCCCCCATTGTCCTTAGTTTTACGACCACATGACTTACACAATTACAGTAGCTATTATTAAAAGTAATCTGTCAGTTGAATATACCCTCCTAAGCCATCTATATTGGCACGCATGTCACGGAAAATTGAATAAAATGATACCTTTATATCTGCGATCTGATGTCTTGTTCCAGAGAAATTCAAATTTCTCTTATATGTAAATGAGCTGATAAGATCTATAGCTCGTCCCGAGAATCTGCTTGAAGAGCTTATAAATGAAAGGGGGCGTTACCAGTGTGAGACATGTAATGATTGACAGTCCGCTCTCCTGCTCTGCAATGAGATCAGAAATAACACAGAACAGCAGAGCTCCCATTTGTTTAAAATATGCTCTGGAGGCAGAGTCTCAGGGAGATATAATTTTATTCAACGTTCTATAACCTGCATGCTCTTGTACATGAATTTTGAGGGTTTATCCTACTGACAGATTCCCTTTAGAGACCAAATGAGGAGAGACCCAACGAGGAGAGTTATCATAAAGTCTGTATAGCACTGTGGAAATTAATGGTGCTATATGTGAGTTAAATAAATAAATTAATAGAAATTAATATTCATGTTTCCATAACCTGAGGGTTAACTTCTGTATACAACCAGACACTAATCTAAATATCCAAATCCATTATACAATACTCAAACAAAAACAGAGAGCACAGAATGACAATTGTGCGGAAATATCCTGCAGTAAAACGTATACCAGTAGTCAGCAAGTGCTGATAAAAAGATGATAACAAATACAGGGTATTTAGTCGATACGTTTTTTTGCAAAAAAAGTACACCAAGCTGCTCCACCACGTCAAGGTAACCCCTATTGAAGCAGTCCCTATTAATGTATTTAAAACCTGAACATGTGAACAGTGTCTAAATGAACAGGATGAAGACAGGCGCTTCCTGGTATGGGCACGTGGTGTAAGCCAGCTCTTTATGTGCATGTCACACAAGAGAGGGGTGGGGACTCTCAAATCATGCATAGGCACGGAAAAAACTGGATTAAAAACACATGTGACATGCACACATATGAACAAATCGGTAGGACACTGTTCATACCACCCACTGACTCAAACACAAACAGAGAGCACAGAATGACAATTGTGCAGAAATATCCTGCAGTAAAACATATACCAGTAGTCAGCAAGTGCTGATAAAAAGATAACAAATGCAGGGTATTTAGTCGATATGTTTTTTTTGCAAAAAAATGTATACCAAGCTGCTCCACCACGTCAAAGTAACCCCTATTGAAGCAGTCCCTATCTAATGTATTTAAAACCTGAACATGTGAACAGTGTCTAAATGAACAGGATGAAGACAGGCGCTTCCTGGTATGGGCACGTGGTATAAGCCAGCTCTTTATGTGCATGTCACACAAGAGAGGGGTGGGGTCTCTCAAATCATGCATAGGCACGGAAAAAACTGTTTTACTGCAGGATATTTCTGCACAATTGTCATTCTGTGCTCTCTGTTTTTGTTTGAGTCAGTGGGTGGTATGAACAGTGTCCTACCGACTTGTTCATATGTGTGCATGTCACATGTGTTTTTAATCCAATTATACAATACTGTTAGTTTTTTGAAAACTAAAATAGGTTTTGTTGGGCTGAAATAAAGAAAAATAAAAAAAACTATTTATCTTTTAAAACATGGTTCAGTTCCCGCATTGCAAAATACTGCAAAAAAATGTATCATTGAGAGGGAGTGAGGCTGAGAGCCAGATGTGGTGCATCTTATGGATGCACCATTTCTGAGGCGACTGAGGGTTGTTGTTGGTAGCCAGGGTGGGGGGGCAATATCTCTGATACAGCTGTGTATTTAGTTTTTGCTGGTTTGAATTTATAGGGGGACTCTACATCATTTTTTTTTGGGCCCTCTGTAAATTCACCATGAAAGGCTAAGCAAACAGATTTCCCTCTGCTGGTTATGAAAATTACGCTGTTTTTTTTTCATTTAATTCTTTATTTTATTTTAAACAGGATTGACACAGCTGCTGCTGAATACACCTTCCATCGTTGTCTCCTGGTCACTTTGATCTCAGGGAGACCAAGTAACAATGATGAGAGTGGCCTTCAGCAGCAGGCACTAGGGAACAGCGCAAACTGTACTGCTTGTTCCCAGGTGCCAGTACTTTTCACTCTGATGACACATGGATGTCATTCATGTGTCATCCATGTGCATGTGTGCAGAACACCTTTTGTCCAGACGTGTGAAGATGGCGTTATGGTGTGTTTTACATCCGTTTTTACTGTGCTATGTTGTGCAAGCGATTGTCTTGGCTTGAAGTTCATTTGAGAACTCTATATAGAAAAGCACAAAAGAGAATAGAGATTATCTAGATCAGGGTTCCCCAACTCCAGTCCTCTAGGCCCACCAACAGATCATGTTTTCAGGATTTCCTTTGTATTGCACAGGTGAAGCAATTATCAAGTGAGCAATACTAAGGAAATCCTGAAAACATGATCTGTTGGTGGGCCTTGAGGACTGGAGCTGGGGAACCCTGATCTAGATTACCAGGTAATTCTCTAGAATGCTGACCAGAATAATGCTACTAATTAGCAAATAAAATGCTATATGTGTACATATTTTGCCATAGATATAAACTAACATCTGACTGCAGCGATTTTGCCCCTATTATAAAAGTGCAAAAATATCACAGAAAAAAAGCCACAGAAAACACCGATAAAAAGTTTGGGTGAAACCAGCCTATACATTTATTATAAAATCAGCATGAATTGTGGTCACACTTAGATAATAAATCAAAACTATATGTCTTCTATGTACTAGCATTGTTCACGATTTGGGAAGGTGTTTTTTATTTTTTACATTGGTGATATGTGTTTTTGAAAATTACGTTTCTAATTTGTTACAGTAAAGCCTAAAAGATAGGATTTTCTGAGACTGTAATTCTGGTGGCAAATCTGATCATATGGGGTTTAACTTGGTCCCTCCTCATCTGCAATTAATTGACTTAATGGTGTTGTGTCCCCTTTATTGGTTTCTAGGCAGAGTGCAAAACATTGTGATTATTCCTTGTGTATTGCAACTCAATTGCATCTACATAAAAGTGTTATCCATGGCTAATTTATTTTTTAACTATGGGCCTAAGAACTATCAGCAGGTGGTTGCTAACAATCGGCCTGTTCTGCCTGCTACCAATCTGCTTGTTCAGAGTGGTAAAGACTGTTCCTGCAAGTGATTCAGTGGCTTTCACTGAAGCCCATCGCCAGAGCAGCTGCTTCTCTTCTGCTCGATTCTGTGGATGGGGCATGATTGCTGACATCATGATGAGTAACAACTGGCTCACCACTGCATAACTGCGGAGAGCCGGCTGTCAATCAGCATGATGTGGCAGTCACGCCTTATTGACAGAGCAGAGCGGAAGAGCAGATCTGTTTATGTGAGCAGCAGAATCACCAGCAGGTGCTGAGTAGAATGAGCAGGTGATCTGCATGTTAGTTCTTAGGCTCTTAGTAAAAAAAATAAATTAGTCCCTTTTAAATAGGACTAAACTGCAGTACCAAAATTTGCTGCTACCAAATACATGGTGTTGTCAGCGGATCAGCAAGGGTACAGGAAGATGGACTTTCACTAATATGATGGCCCACATTAAGGATGGGCCATCAGTATTATAGCCCAGGTAAACGGTTTAATGGGAAGTAATTTCTTGGTTTTGGCTAGAAAGAAATGCATAAAATACAAGTAAAGCTGTACTGTCATAACTAGACCTTCTGTGGTCAGTGTTTAAGGTCGCGTCAAGGTATAAACAACTGGCTACGTCTTAGAAATAAAAAGGTGGCACTTCTATTTTGTTCCTCCCTGCCTGTCTTTGCTTTTGGGTCTCGGGAGGGAGCGGACGGGCAGATCCTGGTCAGTCATGTCGCTAGGTTTACGTTCATACTTCATTACATTGTACTGATCTCATGGGACGGTGTGAAAACATAATATTTCCACTGAGAGGATGATTAGTAGCCATGATTACTGTCTGTTAAAAAGAATAGACATTAGTGCAGATAATATCTTTGCAATCACAATGTTATATACAAAAATATCTGACAAACAGTGCTTACACGTTGTACTTTTGGGGTAGTATGTATTTTTCTTAGCAAAACCAAGTTCCATTTCATCTTATCAATCACGGTTTTTGCCAGAAAAAAATGACACTAAAGCACAGCTTAAAGTGTACAGCATGACAAATATGCAGTGTCAGGTGTCACCAAAAAGCACAATGCGCTTGTTTAGCATTAGCTGCTTGCAAAACATAGAAGTACAGTATTTTAAAATGATCAGTCATCTCTCCTGATGTATTAGTTTTAGTAAAGATCATTATCATTACTATGTACACCCCTCCTCACATGTAAAGCGCCATGGAATAAATGGCGCTATAATAATAAATAATAATAATATGTACAATCTGCATGAAATACGAATTCTGGATAATCTTTTCTTAGACCTCTGTGTTGTGTCATTCTTCTGTTATTCCTCCTAAAAATGTATGAACAAATTGAAAACTGGTTGTGTCCCTACTTAAACTGACACTGTCCAATCAATGCTGAAATTGCGAGGTTATGCAAAAACTCTTTCTGTCGCTCTTATTCACATTCATCTGGACTACAGCAACCCTCTTCTGACCAGTCAGCTTCTTACCAAACATTCTGCTCTACAATCCATCCTGAATGCAGTAGTTTTTGCCCAGCTGCTTCACTGATGCCTCTACCCTGTGCCAATCTTATGCGACGAAAAGGCCATAAACATATAACTAGTGCACATTTGTATGTCCATAATCATAATACTTTATTAACATCACAACACACACAAGGTTAAAAACAATTAAAACCAACTGTCCGTACCCATGTCCAAATGGGGACAACCTTGAGTTGTTAAATTATGTGCATCAACGAAAATGCAATTATATAAACATCGGGTAAACATGGTGATATAGCCTGACTAATGACACTAACCTGATAGAACAATACCTACCTAAAACATAATTGACCCCAATGGTGGGGGACCATAAAAAGTTTTGGTATCAATCAAAAAAATGCATCAGTCACGAGTCCAAACCCCAAAAGATTATATATGTATATGTCTCTTAATCAATCAAAATATAAATATATGGCTGTCAAGGGCATCCCCATGGTCAGCAATCAACCAACTCAGTAGAAAAACCATAAATGTTGAAGCACTGGGTTGTCTGCCTCCCTGACTCTCACTGAACAATAAAAAGACGATAAAAAGAGCGCTCTTATGACCAAGGATAGTAATATAATGTGCAAGAAATCCCAAGCCCGCAAAGGGACCAGGCAAATGAAGCAAGATGTAATCGGTCAGCCCAAACCGTACTCAATGGATGACAGAGAAAGTCACTTCATGTTATGAGAGTCAGGGAGGCGCCGCACCAGGACCAGCGACACCCCTCGGACCAAACCGCCCTGCAGGTGAGTATAATAAAAGTTCTTTTCTTTCTCTGCCAGGTTGGGGGCAGATATACAGCCTTATGGAATTATGTATATCGGCCCTGAAAGTTGATGACAATAACTTATATCGGCTAAAACTGATGACAGGTTCCCTTTAAAACATGACATACCAAAAAGAACCAAAAACTAAATGAAAAAAAAAGCACGTAGCCTATTTTAGCTAATAGGTGCAGAAGTGCAGCACAAGTATTGCAAAATCAAAAACTCACCAAATACTCATCATGGGAACTTTGCCTTATGGTTTCACCAAGAATAATTATTTAGTTTTCTTTTTTTATTGAAAACAGATCTTGATTTGAAAAATTTTTTTGATTAGTTCTACTATGTAACTCTCAGTCTCTAGTTTCCCTCTTCTGCAAATCCCTATAATTTCAAAATCCCACAAGAGCAGCTCCTACAGTACATCTGCTTTTCTGCTGCGAGCGCCAGTAGTTCAAAACTAGGGATGTCTGAGCTAGCAAAAAAAGGTTGTTAAATTGATGCTCCGATTATAATCAGGCGCAATTCAAAAATGTCAGAAACATTGACATCAGGCAAGCAGACACTGTTCTCTTTCTTTAGCTGTTAACAATTCATATCTGTTCCTGCTACTTTGTGCCAAGACTCGGAGCAATCCAAGTTTTACTTGTTCTACATGTTCTTTGAATACAGTACATGAATGGTAATCATATACTGCTAGTTCTGGCCCAGTGAGTCAAGTGGGGAGCAATTTTTGCAAGCACAAGAATGTTTGCAGCAGTAAAGATGGTAGTGCACCTAGAAGAGAAGAGCCCCATAAAAAAGACCCAATACATGGACCTCTTAACAAACTGACCCTATTAAATCTATGGTAATTTGGATCTGAAATATGAACCAGAAAAATGAATTCTCAAATGGCAGATTTGTTGCAAAAATGTCTGCAGCTGAAAATCTGTTCCATTCAGTTTAATAGGGTTCAATGAATGGTGTAAACACACATGATTTTCAAATTAAAGGGATTGTCCGGCCTTAAGCTTCAAGTTTGCAGTCACTCTATATGACCACAAGTATGCGATTTGCATGCATATAGTCACGCGAAACTAGACGTGTGTGCTCAATTCCAGTGTATTGAGTGAGGCCGGATACATCTAGTTGGAATGTGTCTCTAAGTATGCAAATCACATACTTGTGATCACATGACTGCTCGCTCCTGGTGCCAACAACGGAGAATCTTCACAATGTGCAGTGCACACGATGTGAGAATTCACAAGTCTGCAGTCATATAGACTGGACACCCCCCTTTCTTTATATGGACAGTCACAATCTCCCATATTTAAATTCACCCTACAATAAAGCTGTATCATAGCCTTCTGAACTGAACTTAGAATATTGTTGGTTTTTATCAGATCTTCAGAATTTTCGCAGCTATACATGTAAGCTCTAGCATGAAAAATTACAATATCATATCATTTTATATGAAATTAACAAACATCTCTTGCATCAACACATTGTAGTAATTACAGTATGTTTTGGAGTATGTTTATTTGTTGCTGTAAAAATGGCAATTTTTACCTAAATTTGAAGGAAATTACAGCAAAACCACATATTTTGCCACAAGTTTGCAATACATTGAGTGAAAAAAGGAAAACACCCCACCTTAATTTTTAGAATTAAAGAGGTTGTCCACTACTTTTCCACAGGATAGGTCATCAATTTCGTATTGGCCAGGGACCGACACCCGGCTCCACCGCCGGTCAGCTGTAATTGGTGTTGGTGGTGATGTCCAACGGCCAGAAGTACTCACTCATCGAGCTACTCCATCTTCTTGTAGTGGCCGCCGCAGGGTACTACATATTGATTGGTTTGAACAGAAGGTGGATGTGCAGTACCAAGCTCTGGCCACTACAACTAGCCGGAACAGCTCGGTTTGCGAGTACTTCTTGCCGTCGCCGCCGAAACCGATAACAGCCGATTGGCAGGAGCGCCGGGTGTTGAATCCCGGTTGATCAGAAATTGATGACCTATGTAAAAGTAGTGGACAGCCTCTTTAAGTGCCTCCATTTAAATGCAAAAAATATTTGTACAAATTTTCACATATTGAGTACACCTCTCCTATATGGCAGTAGTTATTGGTAGATAATAATGTATAACAATCCTTTTCAGATCACAGTCGGTCAGAGGTGGACCTTACCAGACCATTTACTGAGGGGAATGGGGAAACAGTAAGCATAAGAAGCAAATCTGTTCCAGGAGGATTGAACACTAACTTGGTGAGTGGAACATTAATGTCTTTCAAAAATAACTGAGAGATTTAGACAAGAGTTAGATAAGTAGCAGATTTTCTATTCTTGTTTTCAGGATGGATAATCTGTTGTGTATTATAATAGGGCATCGTAAGGTATCTGAATGGTGCTGCAGAATTGAAATCTGCAGGCTGTTGTTGTCACGGTTCCGCCCCTCAGTGTGTCTGGAATGCAGTTACTGACAGCTCGGCCATTCAATCTGGTATAGGGGTGTGATGAAGCTGTCGGTACTTTGATTGACAGCTTGACCATCCAATCTGGCACAGGGGCATGCTGAGCTGTCAATGTGCTGATTGACAGCTCAGTTATCCAATCTGTGACTGTGAGGCGTCGGCTGTCTCCATGTGTTTACTATTCCAGTTGATTGCCATGCTTCTTAACTGAGCTGCGTCTCCCAGAACTCTGCCAGATGTATATTCGTCCAAAGGCGAGCCTGATGTCCTGGTAGGAGAAACCGAAAACCGGGACACATGGATGGTATCAGCGGAGGCCAGATCGCCAGGTTTCAGGAGGGACACCCGGGAGATATTGGGAGCGGGAGTTACAGGGTAACGCCGCCGTGTATCGACGGCCGTCACCACACTCCGTCTGGAAGGCTATCCTGAGCACATAAAGTGCATGCCTGAATAAATTTCTTCACGTCCCGAGCCCTGTGCAGCCACCAATACAATCCGGCCAGAGACTTCGTGGTCTGCATATAGCCACGATGGCCGTCTGCATTGGATGTGTGTGCCCACGCGAGAATCTTGGGCCGCAAGCGAGGAGGGACAAAAGTCTCGCCGACCGACTCACAATCAGACCATTGCGGGGTGCTGTCCTCCTGAGAAGCAGCGTGTAGAAGGTGACAACCGCACATGGACTATTGAGTCGGGCGTGTCTCAAACATGGTGCGAGATACCTCCATGGGCTCTGGGGGTAGAACCTCCGGCTCTGAAGGCTCAAAAAAATTGGGAGCCGGAGTACCTCTCCGTTTGGAGTGAGCACGCTCCATACCACGCTCCGAAAAATGGAGGTCGATACGGGTGGAGATGGAGATTAACTCCTCCAGACTGGTGGGAATCTCTCTAGTAGAGAGGGCATCCTTTACGTGCTCCGCTAAACCTCTCCAAAAAACAGGGATAAGAGCCTTATCGGACCACTCCAGTTCAGACGCCAGTGTCCGAAAACGGACGGCGTACTGGCTAACCGAGAGGGATCCCTGAGACAAGGCAAGCATTAGCAGAGAGGTGTCGTGGGTGACCCGTGGACCGAGGAAGACTTGCTTGATGGCTGTTAGCAAGTGGGCAGCGGTCCGAATCTCGGGGTCACCACGCTCCCATAAAGGCGTAGCCCATTCCAACGCCTTTCCCGACAGTAGGGAAATAATGAAGGCCACCTTGGCCCGTTCTGTAGGGAACTGCGCAGCCAGCAGCTCCAGGTGGATTGAGCACTGGCTGATGAAACCCCTGCAGGAGGCGCCATCACCAGAGTATTTATCGGGCAACGGGAGGCGGGTATCTGTCGGCGCAAGGGAGGACATGGACATACGCCCTACCGCGTCTGTGAGTGCCTGTACAGCAGCATCAGTGGCTTGCGCAGCTGCGAGAGCCCTTTCAAGAGTGGCCAAGCGACCCTTGAGCTGCCTCACACACTGCAGGAGTTGCTGTTCTGCCATCTCTAACCAGACCCTGGCGCTAGTATAATGTTATGAATGGCGGAATACGCTAAATAAAAATATAAATAAAGCGTGTTCGCCGCTTGGGGTCCACCGTGCGGTAGGTGTAGAAACCGCTGCTAGATGGTAGCAGAGCACTATGGCGTAATGTGCACAGGGTTGATATCACCCAGGTGCAACAAGCAATCTCTGTTGTGGACACAGAGCTGCTATAAACAAATAATAAATATGGTAACGCTGAGCCTGTTAGCAGCACAGAGACTCAGCGGCACACACGCAGTAGATGGTCACCGGAGTAGTTGTATATAAGGGCACTACATCTGAAAAGACCTACTGTAGGCACTTGTGTGCAGAGCATCGCAACCGCGGACGCACAAATAAGCTGCAACTGCAGCGCGGCAAGGAAGGTGCCGCAGAGAGACACCGCTACAAACGCAGGTGCAATGTCAGGAGCTAGCAGGTGTTGCTGTGGAGCTATGGTGCGCTGGCGCTGGCGCAAATACTGGCTCTAACACATTCCCTCACACATTCGTAATATCATAGGAGTAGGGGTTTCAAATGAGTCACTCACCAGATCATGCATGCATCAACAAACACACAGCAGCAAGTATGACTATACTAGCCCATGGCGGAACAGCCATGCGCACTTTTTATAGCGAAAGGGACCTTCCGGAAGTCTCCAGAATCCTGAGCTGAACCAATGGAATCAGGAGCAGGACCTGAGCACCTGACTTCTGAACTCCAATGGGAGATCGTCCCACGAGCATGCTCAGAGGAAGGAATGAAGGACTTAGCCTCCAGAGAGAGTTGCTGTAAAGCAATCTCTTCTACAATCTCTTCTGCAGTGGAGAGAGAGCAAGAGACTGCAGGATGTGAGGGTCTAGATTCCTGCATAGTCAGGGCAGAAATCTGACTCCTAACACCTCTGAGCTGGAAGTGTCAGGAACACCGCACTGAACTTGCTCACTGAGCCAGTGCGCGTGTCCTGAGTAAAGCGAAACAGTGCTCAAAGATACCCGTGGAGCGGGCAGCAACCGAGTAGATGCGTACTTGAAGCAGGACCTGAAGCACGTGACTGCTAGAGGCGTGGCCTAAACTCCAGAGAGCTAGGAGCTGCAAGAGAATTCCTAGCAGAGTGACTGTGAGACAAAGTTACCAAGGGGCATAGACAGGGAGAATCGTCAGGACGTAGCCAATGAGTCACACACAGATATAGCTGCAAGGTACCAAAGGGACGAGCAGAGAGTAGTCAGGTCACAGGCAATAAGTCATACACAGATAATAACGCAGTACAAAATCAACAGGCAAACTCACAACGGGGAAACAGAGCCGGGTTAGAACCATATAAACAAGCTATAGCAACAAACAGGCACACGGGGGTCAGCACACTAGGCCAAAGGCAAAAGTATAACTGGCAGGGATTGAAGCTTCCCAGGGGTTTAAGAAGCTCTCCCAGAACCAGAAAGAGGCCACAATCATTAACCCCAAGTGTGCAGGTCAAAACCTGCACAGAGCTCCCGACATTAAACCCCGGTGTGCAGCTCAAAAACCTGCACTGGGATCATGACAGTACCCCCCTCTCAACGGGGGCCTCTGGACCCCCAGGCTTCCCCGGGTACTTGGCATGGAAAGCCCGAACCAGGCGATCTGCATGTACCGAGCGAGCAGGGACCCATGAGCGCTCTTCTGGTCCATATCCCTTCCAGTGGACCAGGTACTGCAAAGAGCGGCGCACTCGCCGAGAGTCCACAATATGTCCGACCTCATACTCCAATTGACCCTCCACCAACACTGGAGGAACAACAGTCTCAGAGTTCTCTTTGACAGATCCTGCGGGTTTCAACAGAGACTTATGGAACACATTAGATATTTTTAAGGAGGCGGGGAGACGCAACCTATATGCCACAGGGTTGACTATCTCCATAATCTTGTACGGACCAATGAACTTTGGTCCCAACTTAACTGATGGTACCTTTAAGTTGATGTTACGTGTGGAGAGCCAAACCTTCTCTCCCACCTGAAACATGTCTCCCAAGGCTCTCTTTTTGTCCGCAAAATATTTGTATCTCCCCTGGGCCCGAGAGATATTACGCCGGACTTCAGCCCAGAGGTTTTTTTAACCATTGAATGGACCCCTCTGCTCCTGGACAACCGGAATCCACCCGAGAAAACTCCCCAAAATGTGGATTAAAGCCATAGTTAATCAGGAATGGGGACATGTTGGTGGACTGACTCACCCGGTTGTTAAAAGCGAATTCAGCCAACGGTAACACATCACAGCAATCCTCCTGTCTGGCGGAGGTCAGACACCTGAGAATTTGTTCCAGGGATTGATTGGTGCGTTCTGTCTGACCATTGCTCTCCGGGTGATATGCCGATGAGAAGGAGAGTGAGATGCCCAATTTCATACAGAACGCCCTCCAAAACTTGGCCACAAACTGCACACCTCTGTCAGACACAACATTCAGGGGTACCCCATGCAATCGGACCACATGCTGCACAAACAACCTTGACAATGTTTCTGCTGAAGGTAATGCTGCCAAGGGAATGAAATGGGCCTGTTTAGAAAACCTATCCGCCACCACCCAGATCACGGTATTGCCCCTGGAAGATGGAAGGCTGGTAATAAAATCCATGGAAAGATGAGTCCATGGCCTATCAGGAACCGGTAAAGGTATGAGTTCCCCAGCCGGTCGGTTATGCAAGCTTTTGGAACGGGCACACATGCCACAAGCAGAAACAAATTCTTTGACATCGGACCTTAATGAAGGCCACCAAAAACCCCTGGCTACTGCCTCTCTAGTGGCCGTGATACCTGGATGAGCACTCAGCCTAGAATCATGAAACTCCTGCAAAAGTCTAGGCCGCAATGAATCTGGAACAAACAGTTTATCAAGAGGCCTGGTTACCGGAGCTAGGGCCTGAGCCCTTAGGATTTCTTGTTCCAAGTCGGTTGAGACCCCCGCCATTACCACCCCTGGGGGAAGAATGGAGGACGGCGGCTCAGGGGGAGACACTGGATCAAAACTTCTGGACAGGGCATCCGCTTTGACATTTTTGGACCCAAAAGTAATTGAGAACTGAAATCGTGAAAAAAAGTGACCAACGGGCCTGTCTAGGAGTAAGCCTCTTAGCAGATTCAAGGTATGCCAAATTTTTGTGATCCGTGACAACCGTGATAGGGTGAGCCGCCCCTTCCAAAAAGTGCCTCCATTCCTCAAACGCCAGCTTGACCGCAAGAAGTTCCCTAATGCCTACATCATAGTTTTTCTCAGCTGAAGAGAACTTCTTGGAGAAGAAGGCACAGGGTTTGAGATTGGTAAGGGTGGCCGGACCCTGGGACAGCACAGCCCCCACCCCCACTTCAGAAGCATCCACCTCTACAATGAATGGTTTGGAAGGGTCAGGTTGTACCAACATCGGGGCAGACATGAAACATTTCTTAATCGCTGAGAAGGATTCCTTAGCGAGTACAGACCAATTTTTTACATCAGCTCCCTTCTGGGTAAGATCCGTGAGTGGTTTAACCACTTGTGAGAAACCTTTAATGAATCTCCGGTAATAGTTCGCAAATCCTAAGAAGCGCTGGAGCCCCTTGAGATCTCGAGGCTGAACCCAGTCAGCGATCGCCAGCACCTTCTTAGGATCCATACGAAACCCCTCACAGGACACAATCAACCCCAAAAAAGACAGCTCCTGTACAAAAAGCGAACATTTTTCCAATTTAGCGAACAATTGGTTCTCCCTGAGTCTCTGGAGAACTGTCTTTAGATGTTGCAAGTGAGATTGACTGTCCGGGGAATACACCAAAATATCATCCAAATAAATAATAACAAAACAGCCTATCAGATCAGAAAACACAACATTGATGAAATTTTGGAAAATAGCGGGTGCATTAGTTAATCCAAATGGCATTACCAGGTTCTCAAAGAGTCCTTCTGATGTGAGGAATGCCGTTTTCCACTCGTCCCCTTCCCGAACCCTTATCAGATTGTAGGCCCCCCGCAGATCTAACTTGGAGAACCATTGGGCCCCAGCTAACTGGTTACATAAGTCTGGGATGAGGGGAAGCGGGTAAGAGTTCCTAACTGTTATCTTGTTCAGTTCCCGAAAGTCGAGGCACAGCCGCAAACCACCATCTTTTTTCTTCACAAAGAAGAACCCTGCTGCCACAGGTGACACAGAAGGCCTGATATGCCCTTTGCGGAGGCTCTCAGCTATGTACTCCTTCATGGCTTGGCGCTCAGGCCCAGACAAATTGAACAATAGAGCCTTAGGTAATTTGGCTCTGGGTACTAAATCAATGGCACAATCATAGGGTCTATGTGGTGGCAGCGCCTCAGCCTCACTTTCGGAAAAAACGTCTTTGAAATCCTTCAGGTACTCCGGAATACCTTCCAGATCAACAGACGACACAGACACGGATTTAACAGCGTTAACAAGATGTCCCCGGTGACCACATTTATTATTGCATCCCCATTGAGTGATTTCCTCTGTAACCCAATCAATGGTAGGATTATGGCGTTGAAGCCAAGGCATCCCCAGTACCAGTCCTGCAGGCAAGTTATCTAGCACCAGACAACTTAGTTTCTCCACATGAGTGGAACCCACTTTTAGAGAAAAAAGTTCAGACCTGCAACAGATACCGTCTTGGGTAAGAGGAGATGAGTCAATTGCCACAAGTTTAACAGGATCGTGAAGCCTGACTGTCCCTATCTTATTAAGAGTCATAACCTTGGTATCAATCAGGTTCACAGCAGAACCACAGTCAATAAAAGCAGTAGTCTGAACAGGACCATAACCAAGTTCCAGTTCCACCTGCAGCACCATTTTTGCACATGAGGAAAATTGTACCTGAAGGTCTGGGTAGCCTCCTCGACTACTACCCAGACCTAGTCGCTTCCCGCCATCTTGGAGGATGACGGACAGGAGGGGCAGTCCTTCGTCCAATGTCCAGATTTCCCACAATAGAAGCACAACTGCTTTTCATGGCGGTGTCTTCTTTCCTTTCCCTCACAGGTGACAGCGCTCACCTCCATAGCCATAGGAAGAGTCCGGTTCTCATCTCCACTGAAAAATAAGGGCGTTTCCCATTGCATAATGCCTCTAGCCCACAACCTGCGATCCATGCGAACCGCTTGGACCATGGCATCCTCCAGGGAGTCAGGCAGAGGATGAAGTGCCAAAGCATCCTTCAGATGTTCACACAGGCCTCTGTGGAACAGCCCCCGAAGGGCGGCATCACTCCAGGAAATCTCCGCTGCCCAACGTCTGAATTCAGTACAGAACCATTTGGCCTAGTGCTCCCCCTGACAGACACTCATCACTTTGTCCTCAGCCAACCGCACTCTATCAGGCTCATCATAAATAAGCCCTAAGGCTTCAAAAAACGCATCCACAGACATTCTCTCAGGGGCAGAAGAGGAAAGCGAGAATGCCCAGGCTTGTGGGGACCCCCTAAGCAGGGACATCACCACCCCCACCCTATGTTTCTCATCCACAGAGGAGCAGGGTCTCAAAGAAAAAAAAGCTTACAGCCCTCCTTAAATGCCCTGAAATCATCCTTGTTACCAGAAAATATATCTGGCAATTTAACCGGGGATTCAGGTGGGACTAAAATGACATCTCTATTCCCCACCTGCTGGAAGCCTGCGGAAAGTACCCCCTGAACTGAGTCCTCCACCCGCCGTTGGGACTGGGCCAGAAC
The DNA here is from genome assembly GCF_039654945.1 of Dendrobates tinctorius. Taxonomy (NCBI): domain Eukaryota; kingdom Metazoa; phylum Chordata; class Amphibia; order Anura; family Dendrobatidae; genus Dendrobates; species Dendrobates tinctorius. The sequence continues at coordinate 87,753,806 of NW_027361684.1, read as the reverse complement.
TTGGTGTTCCAAACTAAGCTTCTGCAGAGACTGAGTCAAGCATTTCACCTGCTCAGATAAAGCACACATTGGGTCCATGCTGCAGAAGTGAAGAGAGAAAAAAAAAATTGTAGGCCAGTTATAATGTCAGGAACACCGCTCTGAACTTGCTCACTGAGCCAGTGCGTGTGTCCTGAGTAAAGCGAAACAGTGCTCAAAGATACCTGTGGAGCAGGCAGCAACCGAGTAGATGCGTACTTCAGAGCCGCAGGACCTGAAGCACGTGACTGCTAGAGGCGTGGCCTAAACTCCAGAGAGCTAGGAGCTGCAAGAGAATTCCTAGCAGAGTGACTGTGAGACAAAGTTACCAAGGGGCATAGACAGGGAGAATCGTCAGGACGTAGCCAATGAGTCACACACAGATATAGCTGCAAGGTACCAAAGGGACGAGCAGAGAGTAGTCAGGTCACAGGCAATAAGTCATACACAAATAATAACGCAGTACAAAATCAACAGGCAAACTCACAACGGGAAACAGAGCCAGGTCAGAACCATATAAACAAGCTATAGCAACAAACAGGCACACGGGGGTCAGCACACTAGGCCAAAGGCAAAAGTATAACTGGCAGGGATTGAAGCTTCCCAGGGGTTTAAGAAGCTCTCCCAGAACCAGAAAGAGGCCACAATCATTAACCCCAAGTGTGCAGGTCAAAACGTGCACAGAGCTCCCGACATTAACCCCCGGTGTGCAGCTCAAAAACCTGCACTGGGATCATGACAGGAAGAGGAGATTTGTAAAGCCCAGTCGTTGGCACCTTCCACTTCCCCAGGGTCCAAATTATTTGTGCCTCTGTGCCTAAGATTGCGGGTGTTACAGGAATTTCATGATTCCGTTTTAAGTGGTCATCCTGGGGTTACTGCCACAAGGAAAGCTATTGCTAGACATTTTGTTCCTTTGACAGGATTACCTAATGCAGATACACTCTCCAAATTATTTATTTCTCATATTGTAAGGTTACATGGGATCCCTCTGAACATTGAGTCTGATAAGAGAGTACAATTTGTGTCTAAATTTTGGAGAGCTTTTTGCATTAAATTAGGGATTCACTTGTCATTTTCATCTGCTTATCACCCTGAAACCAATGGTCAGACTGAGAGAATGAATCAATCATTGGAACAAATTTTACGGTGCTTTGTGGCTGCGCGACAGGAGGACTGGTCTTCGGTTTTACCTGTTGCTGAGTTTGCTTTTAACAGTCGAGTAAATCAATCTACCGGTACCTCACTGTTCTTCTGTAATTATGGTTTTCATCCCTAATTTGAATTAGTTCTGAATGCCCTGGGGAGGTTGCCGTGCAGAGACTTGGGGATGTCTGGAGGGAGGTTCAAAAGAATATTGGGACTGCCCATATTTGCCAAAAAGGAAAGGTCAATAAAAGACGTTCAGTGGGTCCTGTTTTTAAGATTGGGGATAAGGTTTGGTTGTCTTCCAGGAACATTAAACTTAAAGTGCCGTCTGCAAAATTGAGTCCAAAGTTTTTTGGTCCATATGAGATCCTAGAGGTGGTCAATCCTGCTGCATTTAGATTAAAGCTTCACATCCCTAACGTATTCCATAAATCCCTATTAACCCCGTTATGATGTCAGGCGTAATGGTAATAGTACGCCGACGTCGGACTCCCTCCCTTTGATGAGCCCACATCTTTCCCAGGACATGTCAGCTGTTTTGAACAGCTTATATGTGCCCGGAATAGCCACGGGTGGAATCGTGATCCACCTGAGGCTATTAACCCGTTAAATACCGCTGTCAGCTTGACAGCGGCATTTAACTCACGCTACCGGCCATCGGGCCGGAAATCTGCCTACCGATGACACCCATCACATGATCGCGGGTCACCGGATCATAGGCATAACAACCAGAGGTCTCCTGGAGACCTCTATGGTTGTCACTGCCGGCTTGCTGTGAGCGCCACCCGGTGGTCGGTGCTCATAGCAAGTGAGTAATTCTACTACATAGAGGCGATGTGATCATCGCCTGTATGTAGCAGAGCCGATCTGGTTGTGGCAGCTTCTATTCTCCCATGGAGACTATTGAAGCATGCCAAAAGTAAAAAAAATGTTTTGAAAACTATAAAGAAATATAAAAGTTCAAATCACCCCCCTTTCGTCCCATTCAAAAGAAAACAATAAAAAAATCAAACATACTCATATTTGGCATCGCAGCTATTAGAATCGCCCAATCTATCAATAAAAAGAGGATTAACCTGATCGCTAAACAGCATAGCGAGAAAAAAGTCAAACGACCAGAATTACGTTTTTTTGGTTGCCGTGACATTGCATTAAAATGCAATAACGGGCGATCAAAAGATAGTATCTGCACCAAAATGCTATAATTTAAAACGTCAGCTTGGCACGCAAAAAATAAGCCCTCACCCAACCCGAGATCATGAAAAGTAGAGACATTACGGTTATAGCGAAATTTTTTTTTTTAGCGAAGTTTGAATTTTTTTGACAACTTAGATAAAATAGAACCTATACATGTTTGGTGTCTATGAACTTGTAATGACCTGGAGAATCATAATAGCAGGTCAGTTTTAGCATTTAGTGAACCTAGTAAAAAAAAAAAAAAAAAAAAAAACAAGTGTGGGATTGCGCTTTTTTTTTGCAATTTCACCGCACTTGGATTTTTTTTCCTGTGTTCAAGTACATAACATGGTAAGACCAATGGTGTTGTTCAAAAGTACAACAAAAAACAAGCCCTCACATGGCCATATTGATGACAAAATAATAAAAGTTATGGCTCTGAAAAGAAGGGAAGCAAAAAAACGAAACCGCAAAACTGAAAAAAGCTCAGGTCATGAAGGGGATAAAGGAGTATGTCCCTTCTGCATTATTATTATTATTATTGTTATGCATTTATATAGCGTCATTTATTAAATGGAGCTTTACATGTGAAAAGGGGAAATATAGACAAGTATAATAAACATGTGTAAGACAAGGGACACACAAGTACATAAGGAGAGGGGACCCTGCCCGCGAGGGCTCACAGTCTCTCCCTCATCCCTGCCTCTTCTGCTTTCAGTAGACGGTGGCCTGGAGTGTGAGGTTCAGAGGGTTGCGGATTCTCGGAGGGTCCGTAATTCCTTCCAGTATCTCATCCACTGTAGGCGATACGGACCAGAGGAGAGATCCTCGGTCCCTTCTCGGGATGTGAAGGCGTTCCATCTAAAATTGCCTGGGAAGCCAGGGGGTCTGGTGGCCCCCCAGAAGAGGGGGTACTGTCACAGTGTAAGCACATTGCGGGTTGCAGTGATGGACAGGAGGCAGAGCAAGGGTTAACAATTTTAACAGTTTTAATTAAACAGGGGATTTACTCCTCACAGGGAGATGAATGGTTAACTGTGGGAATAAACAGTTCAATTGCAAAGGATATGCAGAGATAATGAACACGACAGTTCTTTTGAATCCAGCTAAAAAGTCACTAGTTCCTCAGACTGTAGATGCTGCTTGAAAGTCAGTAGCGCCAACAACAGCTGATGCGTTTCTTTTTCCCATAGGATCCTGTAGACCACAATGCCCCGTCTTCTGGCGGCAGCAGTCGGTCTCCATTACCCAGGGCCAGCGTTAGGGGCAGGCAGCTGCCTAGGGCCCCGGCTCCCCCAGGGGCCCCCAGCTAGTGGCACATCATGCAGCTGCTATGGGCCCCTGAGTCAGGGGGGCCCGCCTACCGCCACCACAGACTCCCCCCCACCACCGCATTGAACTATACCGGCGTCATAGACGCTGGAACAGTTCAAAGCAATGATGGAGGAAAGAGCGTCAGCTGATGCTCCCTCTCCCATTATTCCCCGCTCTGCCTCTGACATGGTGGGTGCGCGATGACATCATCATGCATTCACTGTTTGCCAGGCATTGCAGGCTGAGACAGGAGCCGCGAGGAGCATGGGCATGAGGAGGAGGGTTGAGGAGTGTTTTTTTTTAATGCAACAGTGACTGTGGGGCCATTCTCGGGGTGGGCTAAGATGCGGGGTGTGCTATATACCATGGTGCTGTGCTGTATACCATGTGGGACTGTGCTATATACCATGTGGGGCTGTGTTATATATTATGTGGGCTGTGTTATACACTATGTGGCCTCTGCTATATACTATGTGGTTGTGTTATATACCATGGGGGGTACATTATACATTATATTCTATGGGGGAGGCTGTTATATAATAAGGGGGCTACATTATTTCCTATGGGGGGCTGTATTATATTTATTATATTCTATGGGAGGTGAATACATCATACTCTATGAGGGGGCTACATTATTCTATATGAGGAGGCTACATTGTATTCTATAGAGGGGCTGCATTATATTCTATAGGGGCTAGATTATATTGTATGGGGACTTCATTATACTTTATGAGGGGGCTACATTATATTCTATTAGGGCTGCATTATTCTATATGAGGAGGGCTACATTGTATTCTATGGCGGGGCTACATTATACTATATAAGGGGCTGCATTATATTCTATGGGGGATGTTGTGAACTCATTTTCTGGTTTACCTCTAGCTTCTGGTGAGGGTGGTGGAGCTGGATGTGTTGACAGAGGAGTCGTGAGTTCTCCATCCGGGCTCCCTCTAGTGGTAACAATAGGTAATGAAGCTGATCTAAATGGCAGAGACCTGTCACCTGAGGAGGAGGACTGTGAGTGGACATCAGGAGTCTCTGACTGGATTTAAGACAGCCGACTCCCTAATTTTGTGCTGGTGATTTTTTCCTGCCCTGAGGTTCTGGTCTCCAGTTCTGTTCCTGCCTTCTCAAGCTAAGTGTGCTCTGCTATTTTTTCACATGAGATTTGGTCTTGTTTACTCAGTTTTTGTGGTCAGCCGGCCCCTGCTGGGGCTGTGCTGAATTTCCATTCTTATGTTTCTGTTTATGCCAGTTTGCTTTTGTCCCTGATCAGATTGGTCTCTTTTTGCTCTGTCTTCAGAATATACCAGAGTGCTGATATAGGGAATTGCAGTCTAGTGACTTCAGGGTTTTTGTTATCAGAAAGTGTTGGACATTTTTTGGCAGGGTTTTGTGCGTGATTGCAGACAGCATCTTTCCTTTCCTGTCCTTTCTAGTTAGTGTGGGCCCCATCGTTTGCTCAGCCTATTTTTCTATCTGTGTTTGTGTTTTCATCTTGTCTCACTGACAATATATGTTTGGGGGCTGTCTATTGCTTTGGGGTCTGCTCTGGGGCAGTTTAGATTTCCCCTTTTCCTGCTTTAGGCTTATTTAGTTCTCCGACTGTGACGAGGTGTCTAGGATCATCGTAGGTACGCTCCACGGCTACTGCTAGTTGTGTGGATAGGATCAGGGGTCTGCAATCCGCTTAGTTACCAACCTCTCTGGTTTTCTGTGGCTTAGCTTGTTTTTCCTCATTGGTGACTTATTCATAACAGGGGGGCTGCAGTATACTCTATGAGGGGTGTTATGAAAGGGTCCCTGAGGAAAAAAACAACACAAGCTAAGTCTCAGAAAACCAGAGAGGTTGGTAACTATGCAGACTGCAGATCCCTGATTCTAACCACGCAACTAGCAGGAGTCGTGGAGCGTTCCTACATTGGTCCTAGATGCCTTGTCACAACCGGAGAGCTAAATAAGCCTAAAGCAGGAAAAGAGGAAAACTAATTGCCCCAGAGCAGACCCCAAAGGAAAGACAGCCCCCCACATGTATTGACGGTGAAACAAGATGAAAACACATACAAAGGCAGGAAAATAGGCTGAGCAAATGATGGGGCCAAACTAACTAGAAAGGACAGGAAAGGAAAGACACTGTATGCAATCTGCCAAAAACCCTACCAAAAATAATGTCAACACATCTGATAGCAAAATTAACCCTGAGGTCACTAGACTTCTCCCACTATATCAGCACTCTGAAATATTCTGAGACAGAGCAAAAAGAGGCCAATCTAATAAGGAAAATAAAAAAGAGCAAATTGGCAAATACAGATAGATAAGAGTGGAAATTCAGCACAGCCGGGCTGGCTGACCACACAAAAAACTGAATTGACCAACAAGAGCAAGTGTGAACATTAGCAAAAACAAACTTAAGAAGACTGGAACAGAGCTGAGTCCAAGACCTGAGAAGCAGACTGAATCACCAGCACCAGGATAGGGCGTCGGCTGTCTTATATCAAGTCTGATACTCCAGAGATCCAATCGTTATCCTCCTCCTCAGGTGGCAGATCACTACCAATTAAACCAACCTCACTACCTCCTGTCACCCCCAGAGGGAGAACGGAAGGAGAACTCTCAACTGGTGGAGCAGAAAATGAGCTCATAACAGAGGGGGCTGCCATATATGCTATGGGAGGGTTACATTATATTATTTGGGGTGGCTGCATTATGCTCTAAGGGGTTGCTGCATTATACTATAAGTGGGGGGCTGCATTATATTCTATGGGGGTTACATTATATTGTATAGTGGGGCTGCATTATACTCTGTGGGGTGGCTGCATTATGCTTTATGTGGTGGCTGCATGATACTATATGTGGGCTGCATTATACTGTATTGAGGACTATGGGGAATACATTATACTATGTGAAGAACTATGGGGTGCATTATTTTATGGGAAGTGAATTGTACTACATGGATGACTGGCGGTATATTATACTATATGGAGCACTATGAGGAGTGTATTATACTATATGGAGGACAGAGCAGTGTATTTTAATATATGGCGGACTATGAGGAGTGTATTATATTATATGGAGGACTGAGTGCATTTTAATATATGAAGGGCTATGAGGAGTGTATTATACTATATGGAAGACTATGAGGAGTATATTATACTATATGGAGGACTACGGGGAGTGTATTATACTATATGGAGGACTGAGGAGTGTATTATACTATATGGAGGACAATGGGGCACATTATATTATATGGAGGACTATGGGGTGTAAACTGTAGATGTGCTACTGATAACTTGATACTGTATGGGGACAGACTGATCCATTAGTGATCATTCTGTCCCCATCATTCTTTCTCAGAGGTGGAAAAAGGCCAGGAGACAAGTGTCGAATGACATAAATATTGTCGATCACACTCATTTAGCGGCCTGAACTCAGCGCACATAAATAAAATCGAAATGCTTTTGTGTGATGTGCAATATGTTAGTATTTGGGGCCCCATTTTAAACTTTGCCTAGGGCCCCACTTTGCCTAAAACCGTCCCTGCCGGTACCTTCCACTGAGCCTCCAGTCCATATGCTGCAGTAGCTAACAAGGGTGCGGGCCACATTCCTGTACGAGCCCAACGTGGCTTGGCAAATATAAACTGGCAAAATCAGGGTGCAAGTGTCTGTCCCGTACCTGGTCACTCTTATGTGGCACGTGCAGTGTACTCATGGACACGAAGCGTACGGAGCCTTACTCTCTGGTAGTCACCGGGCACACACTGCACGTCTCTCTCTTTCTCTCTGGTCCCTGCTGTTGGCAGCAGGAGATGGTGGACGCTGGTCTGCGCGATGCTGATGCTCCCAGGATGGAGCACTCTTCTCTCTGAACTGCTGCAGCATGCCCAGCTTCTCTCTCTCTGCAGCGGTCCCTTTGCAGACGATGGGGGCCGCCACAGCGCCGGTACTTGGTGGGGGGAGAACGGAGCATGCCGCTCACCTCACTGCTCCCCTCTGCTGTGCGAGCTTTAGCTTTATATCTCCCCGCCCCCCTTGGTCAGGAAGTTGGTCCGGCTTACTATTACTTCCCTCAGGCAATAGGGGATCCAGCCTCGACAGTTTCAGCCCCGGAAAGCAGGAACCCGCGGTGCGGTCCTCTTCCTTACAACGGTTCCGCCCCTCAGTGTGTCTGAGATGCCATTACTGACAGCTTGGTCATCCAATCTGGTATAGGGGTGTGCTCAAGCTGTCGGTACTTTGATTGACAGCTTGACTATCCAATATGGTACAGGGGCATGCTGAGGTATCATGGCAAGAGCGCCACAGTCATGGCAAGAGATGCAAAAACTGCTTGTCCATGAGAAGCAGAAGTGGATAAATGCTGCTAATGAAGAGATGGAGTCCCTTCACCAACTCCAGACATGGGAGCTTGTTGAGCTACCACAAGGAATAGGAGCTATCGGATGTAACTGGGTCTTCATAAACAAATATGTCTCAGAAGGTAAAGTTCACCGGTTTAAGGCAAGATTGGTCTCAAAAGGGTACTCGGAAAAGTATGGTGAATTATTATTATTATTATTATTATTATGATGCTACATTTTCTCCAGTTGTGAAGCAAACCACATTCAGAACTATAAAGTCCGTAGCTGCAGTTCGACAGATGAGAGTGAGGAATTTTGACTTCAAAACAGCCTTCCTACATGGTGACATTGAAGAAGAGTTGTACATGAGCCAACCTGAGGGATATATTAAAAATGGTGAAGAACATCTTGTTTGTAAAATGCAAAAATCTCTCTATGGACTTAAGCAGTCGGCAAGACTGTTTACTATTTTGTGTGACACCACTCTCAGATTTAAGTGTACAAAAATAAAAATTTTGAACATTGTAATTTTTGACAAATTTCCGTTTTTTCATAAATAAAGTTATATTGAATAATTTTTACCACTAACCTAACATGAAGTACAATATGTCATGAAAAAACAATCTCAGAATTAGTGGGATACGTTGAAGCGTTCCAGAGCTATAACCTCATAAACTGACAGTGGCCAGAATTGTAAAAATTGGCTTGGTCATTAAGTACCAAATTGGCACTGTCACTAAGAGGTTAAATATGGGGCCTCAAATGCTGACATATTTCACCATCATACAGAAACATCTAAGTTGCGGTTACACAAGCTGATTTCAAACTATTAATGAGCGGTACCATGTGACCACTGAAGGAAGGAGCATAAGACCGGTAGAAGCAGGGGGGCTGCAAAGACCACGCCGGGGGGGTATGACCTGACACCCCCGCTCCCCCGCCGACCCCCTGGTATATGTCTCGCGCATAAGCTGAGAGGGGGACTTTCAGCCCCAAAAATTGGGCGGAAAATCTCAGCTTGTACATGAGTATACATGAGTATATATGGTATATGACAAACACCCATACACTGATCTATACAACAAGCACACATCAGTATATACAATGGAGATACAAAGTACATACAACCCTGCCAGATTTTTGCCATTCAAAAAATCATACACAGAAGAATAATTTCATAACTTATTCACCCTTCAGTCCACGTTCGCACGTTCAGTATTTAGTGAGTTTTTTGCTTTGGTATTCGTAAGCCAAAACCAGGAGTGGAATAATCAGAGGAAAAGTATAATAGAAACACGTCACTACTTCTGTATTTATCACCCACTCCTGGTTCTTGCTTTTCTCAGGTTTACCCTTGGACTCAAAAGTTTTTACAGGAAAAAATATAAATATATATTTTAGGTCTTTGATGACCAGACGATGGGAAAATTTCAATTACTGCTTCCAGCAGTGGTGAGATCTCGGACTTATTTTATATTTTTTTCTCTTTTTGCATTTTAAGCAAATCATTTCTGATAAACTATTTTATGCGACGTCCATGGAAATATACAAGCTGTGTTTTTGCTATTTTTTTTATTATTGTTATTTAGTTGTATTTTACTGCAAAGGCCAGGGTCCATAAACAGGTTATACCACATCAAAAGAATCTAATTTTTCAAAGTTATCAGTCAGTAGAAGGGTAGAAACATTTTTCAACTGTAATAAATATATTATGGAACACTGATGAGACATTATGTAGAACTGTTCGTTCCTCGCAAACTGATGAAAAGACAAAAAGAAAATTGGCCTGCGTGGCTGCTAACAGGCCTAACAACGACATTAAAAGAGCTGCAGGTATTTCTGGCAAGTACGGGTTGTATACTGCATGTGACAACAGTCTCCCGTATTATTCATGTATGTTGCATTTGAGGGCAGGGTTGAAAGACAGAAGAAGCCTTTTCTTACAAAGAAAAACAGCCAAGCCTGGCTGTTTTGTCAAAACTTACATCAAGCCTCCGAAAAGCATGTGGGAAAATATGTTAAGGTCTGATGGGACCAAGGTTGATCTTTTTGGCCATAATTCCAAAGAGTGCGTTTGGCAACACTGCGCATCATCAAAAGAACACCATACCAACAGTGAAGCATAGTGAAGGCATCCTTATGCTTTGAGACTTTTTTTGGCAGCTGAGGCTGGGGCTTTGGTTAAGGTAGATGGAATTATGAACAGTTTCAAATAGTAGTCAATTTTGCATTAATACCTTCAGGCCTCTGCTAAAAAGCTGAAGTGGAATTTCACCTATCAGCACGACAACGACTCTTAGCATTCCTCCAAATCAACAAAAAAAATGGCTTCACCAGAATAAAATCAAAGTTTTGAAATGGTTGAGTCAGAGCCCAGACCTGAATCCAACTGAAAATATGTGGCTTGACCTGAATAGGGCGCTGATAACGGGATATTTCCTTTCCATCTGACAGATTTTGACCGTTGCTGATTTTGATTGTAACAGGCCTAAAATTACGTTATAAAATGTACCTATATATCAAGCCCCTTGTGTGTACAGGAGCCCCCCTGTGCTGCCACACAGACAAAAGTACTGTACAGTATATGGTCCTAAATGTTTGAATGTGAGCCTTATAATTCCTTCTGACAAAATTTCCCATAGTACGATTAAGACCTAAAATATAACTATGGACCCATGTAGACATGCAAATAACTAGGAACGAGCATTTCAGGGAATTGTTCAGTATAAGATGAGTGTTCTAGCATTTCCCTAGGTCATCTGTTTACAGCATTAACCACAATAGCTTGTCTGGAAATTAAACATTTGTCATTTAGCTTGTGTGTAGCCATTAGATGTTCTTTTAATGGTAGACTAGTCTAAATGGGCCCTAAGTAGCATGTAGAACAACGCTAAACCTGTTGTAACTAATGGAACTAATTGTTTTGCTTCATAAACACAATGATAAGTATTGATGATTGTCTTTTACGGTCAGATTGTTAATTTCATTGCTGCGTTTATGGTCCATTTAACATATTTTCAGGAATAGACATGCCACATTAAACAGTAGCTTTTCTCGATGCATTATAATGTGCCTGCTCCTCCACTAAGGTAAAAAGTCAATCCTATTAGTCCTCTGTGGTCTGATATTGGGTGAAGTCTTGCTGATTACAACAGGCAGTGCCCTGGTTCACCCAAGATAAAGTGAAGCCAAATGTTCACACTATTGATTAGCATTAACAGAGCTGCAGGATGCGGCTTCGCTTATTAAACTCCACCGTCTGCTAGTGTTGGGAAAACTGTGATATTCACTGTTAGCAAATTAGCTCAAATAAAAGCCGAGAACTGGAAAAACCAATACTGTCTCGTCGGTTGGCTCTACGTTTGTTATGCACAGATAAGGACTAGAAATAACGAAATACAACATACCAAGTTCTAATCCACGTGATGAAATTTATGTACATTTCCTAAACTAGACTTGTTTGCGTAATACATTTTTAAGAAAGTTATTCAATATCAGGTCCAGATAATTCTTCATGCTCCACTTTTCTAGATAGCATCAATTCATTCTAGGCGATGGGGTATACCAAAAGGGGCTGTTTGGTCTAGAAAACACACATTCGTATATTCTTTCAGGGAATCCTCAGTTAATAAAGCAGGTGTCCCCTGTTTAACCTGAGGCAACAGAAGCTGTTTCATTTTGGAGCCAACATAGTTATATAGATTGAAAAAAGACTCAGGTCCATCAAATTCAACCTTTCTCCACCAATTATAAATTCTTTGTCACTAAATTATCTACATCCCTTAATACCATTTGTGCTGAGGAAATTATCCAGCCGGTTTTTAAAAGCTGTTATAGTGTCTGCCATTACTATCTCTTGTGGTCGGGCATTCCACAGTCTGACTACTCTAACTGTAAGGAACCCTTTCATATTCAGCTGCTGGAATCGCCTTTCTTCCACCCGTAATGAGTGCCCCCTGGTCCTTTGGAAAGTCTTTTCAACAAATAAGTCGTGTGCCAGTCCTTTGTATTAACAACATTTGCTCTCACTGCATTAGGCCTCCTTCACTTGTCCTGGTGATTCCTGTACAGGTAAAAATAGTACCCATGAGATCCGTGGTCCATGCCCGTGTGTGCATATGTCACATCCGTTTGCAATCCGTGTACCGTCTGTATGTCTGTGTTTGCTGTGGGTGTGTCCGTGTGTTACATCCATGGGCCATCCGTGAGTCAGTGTGACACGTACCGGTGCCAGTGAAGGAGCAATACAGTTTGCAGTACAATCTTCGTTCCTCGGGGAGGCCTGTTGGCAGGTCTTTCCTTGGTTTCTCTGGCCTAGAACAGGAAGATAAAACTCTGCCTATATTTCACGCTCTGGAGCACGGGCATCTTATTAAATGAAAACTTCTAACACGGATTACACAAGAACCACACAATGGATTTCTTCACCCCAGGTATCATTTTAATCAGTGTAGTAGCGCCAACATGACAATGCCTGTAGTTTACTTAGCAAAATCCAGCTGATGGATTGTATTAAGCATTATATAAGTGACTAAAGTGGAAAGGAAAAATGTGAAATAAAAAATAATAAACATTGTGTCAAATACCAAAATTCAATAGAATGATCATTGTTAGACCATAAGTGTAATCTTCATTTGTGAATGTCCATACATAGTAACACACAAAACATGATCATCACGTGATCAAACAAAGTGCTTATAGTGCAATAAAGATGCAGAGTTGGTACAATCCTCATTGATGAGAGTGTATACGTACTGACTCAGAAAACATGATCATCGTGTGGTCAAAACAGTGCACATAGTGCTGTGAAAATTGCTAAAATTATTAATAGATAGTTCTTAACTAATTACAACCAAAAATATTTAAATAAAATTACAAAATAAAAAAATTATAATTAATGACATAGTATTCGGATGTTTTTCCTGGGCATTCAAAATGCATGAGTTTCTCTAATTTTTCATTCATTAAAGATGAACATTTCCTTCTCCAAACATGTTTGGGGCATCAGCATTATTGATTATCGACAGTTATTTTTATGTTAATTAATGGGAAAAAGAGGCCATTTGTCGTGGAGTATTTGTTCAATTAAAGGACTTTTTTTGTGTGTGTCTCTATTAATTTTCATTATGGGGTTAGTGATAGGGGTGTCTGATAGATGCCTCTCCATTAGTAACCCGAGTGCTTGGTGTCAGCTAATATTACAAAGCTGACATTAACCCCAAAATATTACCCGGCTTGCCAATGCACCAGGGCAAGTGGGAAGAGCTGTGCAAAGCACCAGAATTGGTGCATCTAATGGATGTGCCTTTTCTGGGGCAGCTGCTGGCTGCTTTTTTTTAGGCTAGGGGGCAATATCCATGAGCCTTCCCAGCTTGAAAATACGAGCCCCTAGCTGCTTGCTTTAACTTGGTTAGTTATCAAAAATGGGGGGACCCCACACCATTTTTTTTTATTATTTACTTAAATATCTTTAAGTCCCTGTTTACAATGGAGACCATCGGCACAACGCGATCACAATTGTGTAGTTCGACGGAAACAGAGGGAGGTCCCTCCCTCTGCAATGCCCATCAATGTCGCTGTGACTATTGACAACAGCATCAGAGGGGTTAAACTATCATGATTGGTGCTAGCAATAATTGTGGGCATTGCTGCAGGATGTCAGCTCTCATATAGAACTGACACCCGCATTTGATCGTCGCAGTGTTCGGCGTGAGCCTGAGCGATCATCGCGCAGTATCTGTACGGCAGTTTGCGGGAGCGCAGCTCACTCAGCGCCGTACATATACAACGCATGTAGGAAAGGGGTTAAAAACAAAGTACATTTTAATCAATTTTAATCTTGGAATAAAAATAATTGTCACAATTGGATGTGTTAAAATAAAAGGTTGCTGTGCTGAGATAATCTTATAAATGTACCCCTGCTATGTACTGTGTGCAGGAACATGGTCTGATCATACCACAGCTCCTTTTTTGCAAATTTATTAAAAAAGAAAAACTGAAATATCCCATGGTCATAAGTATTCAGACCCTTTGCTCAGTATTGAGCAGAAGCACTCTTTTGAGCTAGTACAGTCATGAGTCTTCTTGGAAGTGATGCAACAAGTTTTTCCACACCTGGATTTGGGGATCCTCTGCCATTCTTCCTTGCAGATCCTCTCCAGTTCCGTCAGGTTGGATGGTGAACATTGGTGGACAGCCATTTTCAGGTCTCTCCAGAGATGCTCAATTGTGTTTAGGTCAGGGCTCTGGCTGGGTCAGTAAAGAATGGTCACAGAGTTGTTCTGAAGCCACTCCTTTGTTATTTTAGCTGTCTGCTTAGGGTCATTGCTGTCAGGAACACCGCACTGCACTTGCTCACTGAGCCAGTGCGCTTGTCCTGAGTAAGACAAACTGTGCTAAGAGATACCTGTGGAGCGGGCAGCAGCAGAGAAGATGCATGCTTCAGACCCACAGGACCTAAAGCACGTGACTGCTGGGGGTGTGGCCTAAACTCCAGAGAGCAAGGAGCTGCAGGAAAACTCTTAGAATGGTAACTACGGAACAAAGTTACTAATTGGCATAGACAGGGACATAAACCAGATCAGGCCGGGGTCAAAGCACGAGATAGCACGACAATTACCAAAGGGCAAGACAGAACGGATAGTCAAGACGTAGCCAAGAAGTCAGAAACCAGAGAAGCAGATATACAGTACAGAATCAACAGGCAAACTCACAATGGGGGACAGAACCGGATCAGAACCATATAAGCAAGCTATAAGACAACGAACAGGCACACAGGGGTCACAACACTCGGCCAAAGGCAACAGTTTAACTGACAGGGATTGGAGTTTCCCAGGGCTATAAAAAGCTTTGCCTGAACCAAAGTGAGGCCACAATAATTAACCACAGGTGTGCAGGTCAAAGCCTGCACTGAGCTGAAGACATTAACCCCTGACGTGCAGGTCAAAACCTGCACTGGGATCATGACAATTGTCTTGTTGGAAGGTGAACCTTCTGCCAGGTCTGAGGTCCAGAGCACTCTGGAAGAGGTTTTCATCCAGGATATCTCTGTACTTGGCCTCATTAATGTTTTCTTCAATTGCAACCAGTCATCCTGTCCCTGCAGCTGAAAAACACCCCTATAGCATGATGCTGCCACCACCATGTTTCACTGTTGGGATTTTATTGGACAGGTGATGAGCAGTGCCTGGTTTTCTCCACTCATTCGGCTTAGAATATCACCAAAAAGGTCTATCTTCGTCTCATCAGACCAAAGAATCTTATTTATCATAGTCTGGGATTCCTTCATATGTTTTTAACAAACTCTATGTTGGCTTTCATGTCTTGCACTGAGGAGAGGCTTCTGTAGGGCCACTCTGCAATAAAGGCCCGACTGCTGGAGGGCTGCAGTGATAGTTGACTTTGTGGAACTTTCTCCCATCTCCCTACTGCATCTGTGGAGCTCAGGCACAGTGATCTTGGGGTTCTTCTTTACCTCTCTCACCAAGACTTTTCTCCCACGATTGCTCAGTTTGGCTGGACGGCCAGGTCTAGGAAGACTTCTGGTGGTCCCAAACTTCTTTTATTTTAAAGATTATGGAGACCACTGTGATCTTAGGAACCTTGAGTATTGCAGAAATTATTTTGTAACCTTGGCCAGATGTGTGCCTTGCCACAATTCTGTCTCTGAGCTCCTTGGCCAGTTCCTTTGACCTCATGATTCTCATTTGGTTTGACATGCACTGTGAGCTGTGAGGTCTTTTATAGACAGGTGTGTGCCTTTACAAATCAAGTCCTATCAGTTTAATTAAACACAGCTGGATGCCAATGAAGGAGTAGAACCATCTCAAGGAGGATCACAAGCAAATGGACAGCATGTGACTTAAATATGAGTGTCTGAGCAAATTGCCTGAATACTTATGACCATGTGATATTTCCATTTTTCTTTTATAATAAATTTCCCAACATTTCTACATTTCTGTTTTTTTTCAGTTAAGATGGGGTGCAGAGTGTACATTAATGAGAAAAAAAAGATTTTTTTTTTTTAATTTACCAAATGGCTGCAATGAAACAAAGAGTGACAAATTTAAAGGGGTCTGAATGCTTTCCGTACCCACTGTATATAGAGAGGTCAGCATGAGATCGCAGCTGATGGTTTCTGTAAGGAAAATATTTCCCTGCCTGTCTAAAAACTTGTTTTACCTCACAGAAAGAATCAGCTGTGATCCCCGCTGTAATGTCTGTATACTCTTTTGGTTCTTTACCTGCCCTGGAGATGTGGTATATCCGACCATATTCCTGAATAGTCGGACACATCCATTACACAGTACGCAGCAGAGGCACATTTATAAGATTATCTCAGGACAGGAACATTTTTTAATACATCAAAATATTTTTGTTTATGGGGCAACTTCTTTAGGTGTTATATTTATTGTGATTTTAGATTTTGTATAGAAATATGCACTTATATTTTGGTTTCTAAATGTACCAATGTGTCAGTTTATCGATAAAAGGGTGCACATGTCCTAAAGCTGAGCATGTTTTTTATCAGGCTTTATTTGCAATCTATTGTGGTTCTGCGTTCAGTACATTGAGAAATGCACCTAACAAAGATGTCTACTCTGCCCACAGAACCTATAAGCACAAGCTAAACCAGTGTCTGCAATACATATGATTGCTATAGCTTGTTTAGCCTCAATTCATTTACGCTTTAAAATAATCTGTTACAGCAAAGACGTTTGTTTTACTCTGTATGACGAAATGATATGTGACAGTTATTTCTTTTTTCAGGAATATTTAGATGAAAATGAAGAGGATTTTACTGACTCAATGCCACAAAAACCTGGCAGTTTACAGAGTGGATATTCTGTTGTAAGTAAAAGTAATGGACTTTATTTATTTTGTACTTATGGGCTAATATTAAATACTTCTACCAATTTGGTGAAAAAAATAACTAACTATCATCAGTATCCATAGCACTTTAATGTGATCATGAACTAATTCAAGTGTAATTGACAATTTGTAAAAGTTTGTGTGTATGTGTATTTATTATTATTACTATTTTTTATATAGCACCATTGATTCCATGGTGCTGTACATGAGAAGGGGTGACATACAAATTGCAGATATCACTTACAGTAAACAAACAATAACAGACTGATACAGAGGGTATATATACTGTGTGTGTAATATATATATTTTTTTTTTCTTTTTTTTCTTCTATGCATGTGCTGAATAGTGTTTTCCATCAATGGGGGTCTAGTTCCTGCGACCCTCAAAACTATGCTTTAAAGTCTTCTGCTCCTGTGCGCCCTGAACAGTGCCCAAGTTCTATAGTAAGTCTAGGTGTCTGTACAGTCACTCTCACAGAACTGTGTACAGACCCATAGACTTACTCTTGAGCCCGTACACCATTCTGCATGTGCAGTTTTCAGGAGCTGCAGATTACAGAGCAGTGCTTTGACCGATTGGTTGGTGTTTCAGGACCTGGACCCCCACCAATCAGCAGCAACTGTAATATAAAAACTTTATAAAATGACAGTTACATGTTAAGTGTCTCTAGGTAATAACAATAAGTCTATAAATACTAAACTTTGCAATAAATCTACCTTAATCATTCTCTTATGTTCTTATGCTGTCGGTTCCCAGCACACATTATTTCCGAGTGATTGTGATACATTTCATTAGATCCTCATGATTACTTCAAAGAACCAGAAAATTGTTATAATAAAGGAGAATTAAGTATATGACTAAATCTTTCATTTTTACAATTTAATGACAATAACAAAGGAACATTATAATTTTTAAAGCACCACTCCAGCATTTTCTTTTTATTTGAATGCTGGAGTAGTGTCACTAATCTAAGTTCCTTGATCCTAGTCTTATATTTACCAGCTGCCTTCTTCAGCTCTTCCCAGAACTGCTCTAGTCCAATCTCCATCTTCTGACTGACTGGAAGTCAGAGGTAAAGGTCACAAGCTCTCAATGTAAGTCTATGAGAACATTGTTCTGTTCTCATAGATTTAAATTGAGTTGTGGCTTCCGGATGGCTACTGTAGGTCACAATCTGCTGGAGACGACTGGCACGGCGCTGATAAAAGATGAAGATGGTGGTTGGTAAGTATAAGGCTAAGGGCAGGGAACTTAGATTGGTACCACCATTCCAGCGCTGCAATAAAAAAGAAAAATGGCTGGAGTGGTGCTTTAAGCTGTTTAATTCAGGGCTTTCATCTTTTTCTAAGCTTCCTTATTTGTTTCATTACAAAATATTCCATTAATTTCACGATCTATTCATTACTGCTAGTTATAATACTTAAGACCTATATATAGACCAAAGAAAATTAGGGGCTCTCCTAATTAAGCTTAAAATACCTTTTGAGAACTAAAGAGCATAAAGCCAAAATGCATTTCAATACATTTTTATTATTGATACAATACAAGAAGGTACAGTTGTGGCCAAAAGTATTGACACCCCTGCAATTCTGTCAGATAATACTCAGTTTCTTCCTGAAAATGATTGCAAACACAAATTCTTTGGTATTATTATCTTCATTTAATTTGTCTTAAATGAAAAAACTCAAAAGAGAATGAAGCAAAAAGCAAAACATTGATCATTTCACACAAAACTCCAAAAATGAGCCAGACAAAAGTATTGGCACCCTCAGCTTAATACTTGGTTGCACAACCTTTAGCCAAAATAACTGCAACCAACCGCTTCCGGTAACCATCAATGTCGTAGTCTTCAGGTGTCCAGCACCCAGGAGAAGTTGGGGGCACAACAGGCCCTAAGGGAGTCTTTTGTTGCGGTAACCCCCTGTAGCTACAGCAGGGTCCCATTCGTTAGCGAGTCCACGGGGACTCCAGTCCCCCCAAGCAGGGTAGTGACGTAGTCTGGAAGAGTGGCGGTTGGTAGGCCTGTGCAAAGAGTCTCTCCGTAGGTGAGGAGCAGGCCCCAACTGCCAACTGTAGCGGGGTAATGGCAGCCCTGGGCGGTGATGCACAGGCCGCAACCGCGGACTGTAGGGGCGGCAGTGGGCAGGCCGCCACTGTGGGCAGGATTGAAGCGGCGGCCACGGGAGACAGCGGACAGGCCGCAACACGCTGGAGCACAGTGGTATTGGCTGCGGACCACCGTGGGCAGGTCGTGTCCCCGACTTGGCGGGGGGTGACAGTCTCTGGTCGGTAAGTTTGGTACCTCCTCTCTAATGGGCACTGAGAATCTCCTCTCTGCTGCTGTTCTCCCCTCTGGTCTCCGTTAGCCGCTCTAGCTCTCTCACAGTCCAACAGCCTCTTGTTCAGTGTCTGGCGTGCCACCAACTGTCTCCCCTGCGCGCCCCTGCTCCTTTTATACTCGGCCCTCCCATTGCTGCCCAGTCACGCTCAGTCCTCTGCTATCCTCCTTTATTCCCCGGGTACTGTTTCCCTAGGAACCCAGATGACGGTTCCCTTGGTTCCGGTCCAGACAACCTATGGGGGTCCTCATCCCTACACTAGTAGTCTACCATGTGCAATAAACACCCACAGAAGATTGACATGCTGAAAATAAGTGTGCAGATACTATGGTGGTATATGAGGGCTGAATTGGTACCAAGAAGGGGTATTGCAATAATAAATACTCTGTTACACACCATTAAATCATATAAAGATGATCATAACTTGGAGTTATATACAGTGCGTTGCGAAAGTATTCTACTCCTTAGAGCTTTTAAACCTTTTACCACATATCATGCTTCAAACATAAAGATACCAAATGTAAATTTTTGGCGAAGAATCAACAACAAGTGGAACACAATTGTGAAGTTGAATGAAATTTATTGGTTATTTTAAATTTTTGTGGAAAGTCAAAAACTGAAAAGTGGGGCGTGCAATATTATTCAGTGCAGCAAACTCACTCAAGAAGTTCATTGTGGATTTCTGACTGATCCAATGTTGTCGTAAAAGACTAATGAAGATAAATATAATCCACGTGTGTGTAATCAAGTCTCCGTATGAATGCACCTGCTCTGTCATAGTCTCAGGGTTCTGTTTGAAGCACAGAGAGCATCCTGAAGACCAAGGAACACAACAGGCAGGTCCATGATACTGTTATGGAGAAGTTTAAAGCCTGGGTTTGAATACAAAATAATTTCCAAAACTTTAAACATCCCAAGGAGCACTGTGCAAGCGATTCATTGACTTTGGATTCGTTTGCAAGGTCTTTAGCCTACATGTTACATTGTATGAAAACATAAGTGGAAGTCTGAACTCTGAGATAGTTTTTGCTTTTCTGCCATTTCTGCAGCATATCCATTTGTCTGTGGAAATCCTTCTGGCCTCTTTGTTTACTTCCCAGTTGTTTCAGTCCCGGAGTCCTTAAGAAACTAATAAAACAGAATATATTTATTTTAGTAAAGGGGTGTAAAGTACTCACGCCGAGAAAATCCCTGTTACTAAAAGGATTTTTGCACCAAATAGTGGTCCCGTTACACTAAACGACGCACCTGCGATCCTGACAACGATACGACCTGGTCAGGATCGCTGGTGCGTCGCTACATGATCTCTGGTGAACTCTCAAACAGGCAGACTCACCAGCGATCAGGACCAGCGAGGACACTGGTATCCAGGGTAAATAGCGGGTAACTAAGCGTGCCACTTCCTAGTTATACCTGTTGCTTTCATCTGTATCTTCACATGTACCACTTCACAAAGGGAATCTGTCACAAGGATCCTCTCTCTTGAGCCGCCCATATGGCAGAGGTGAAATAAAACGGAATTTACTGATGACATGATATCTGCTATCCATTGACTAAGGCTAGGTTCACATTAGCATTTGAGTCCGCAGTGTGGTGCTGCGGACTTCTTTCCTTAAGCTCCACCTACTTCAGTATGCATCCATATTGAAATGGAAGGAGTATCATACCACTGCAAATCTACCAAGACCCGACAGTCCCTCTAAACTTTCATCTCAAACAAGTAGAAGACTGGTCAGAGATGCAAGTAATAGAAAAAACTGATGGCACATCTAGAACTAGTCTGAATAGGTGCATACCAAAAGGCAACTTACATATCCAATTAGAAAATGGTAGCACACCAAATATGAAATATGTGAAATATGAATAGCAAAATGGCTTTAGTAATACATTTCATTGGCTTTTATAAGGCATATCAAATATGAAATAAGTGAAATATGAATAGCATAATGGCTTTTGTAATCTAGAAAAACATATGAGATACTTAGCACAAAATTTGGCCAAAAGATGTGAGCCCATTCACCAACGACAAGGTGATCTCAGATTGAATGGGTCCCTATACTGACTGCCTGGTGTGAACTGACCTCTGGCTAGTAACATGATTTCATATTTGGTGTGCTACCATTTTCTAATTGGATATGTAAGTTGCCTTTTGGTATGCACCTATTCAGACTAGTTCTAGATGTGCCGTCAGTTTTTTCTATTACTTGTATACTAGTTTTCTGACTGAGCACTCCGCCCTTCATCAAGTGGTGATTTTAATCGCATTCAATCACATGTTTGGTTCCTATCTTCCTATATATACAGGCTTTATCATGTTACTAGCCAGAGGTCAGTTCACACCAGGCAGTCAGTATAGGGACCCATTCAATCTGAGATCACCTTGTCGTTGGTGAATGGGCTCACATCTTTTGGCCAAATTTTGTGCTAAGTATCTCATATGTTTTTCTAGATTACAAAAGCCATTATGCTATTCATATTTCACTTATTTCATATTTGATATGCCTTATAAAAGCCAATGAAATGTATTACTAAAGCCATTTTGCTATTCGTATTTCACATATTTCATATTTGGTGTGCTACCATTTTCTAATTGGATATGTAAGTTGCCTTTTGGTATGCACCTATTCAGACTAGTTCTAGATGTGCCGTCAGTTTTTTCTATTACTTGTATACTAGTTTTCTGACTGTGCACTCCGCCCTTCATCAAGTGGTGATTTTAATCGCATTCAATCACATGTTTGGTTCCTATCGTCCTATATATACAGGCTTTATCATGTTACTAGCCAGAGGTCAGTTCACACCAGGCAGTCAGTATAGGGACCCATTCCATCGGAGATCACCTTGTCGTTGGTAAATGGGCTCACATCTTTTGGCCAAATTTTGTGCTAAGTATCTCATATGTTTTTCTAGATTACAAAAGCCATTATGCTATTCATATTTCACTTATTTCATATTTGATATGCCTTATAAAAGCCAATGAAATGTATTACTAAACCCATTTTGCTATTCGTATTTCACATATTTCATATATGGTCAGAGATGCAGCCAAGAGGCCCATGATCACTCTGGATGAACTGCATAGATCTACAGCTGAGGTGGGACAGTCTATCCATAGGACAGCAATCAGTCGTACACTGCACAAATCTGGCCATTATGGAAGAGTGGCAAGAAGAAAGCCATTTCTCAAAGATACCCATAAAAAATGTCATTTAAAGTTTGCCACAAGCCACCTGGGAGACACACCAAACATGTGGAAGAAGGTGCTCTGGTCAGAAGAAACTAAAATCAAACTTTTTAGCAACAATGCCAAACGATATGTTTGGCGTAAAGGCAACACAGCTCATCACCCTGAACACACCATCCCCACTGTCAAACATGGTGGTAGCAGCATCATGGTTTGGAGGCTGCTTTTCTTTAACAGGGACAAGGAAGATGGTTAAAATTGATGGGAAGATGGATGGAGCCAAATACAGGACCATTCTTGAAGAAAACCTGTTGGAGTCTGTTAAAGACCTGAGACTGGTATGGAGATTTGTCTTCCAACAAGACAATGATCCCAAACATAAAGCAAAATCTACAATGGAATGGTTCACAAATAAACGTATCCAGGTGTTAGAATGGCCAAGTCAAAGTCCAGACCTGAATCCAATCGAGAATCTGTGGAAAGAGCTGAAAACTGCTGTTCACAATCGAATTTCAGTCTCTCAATGTACAAAACTGATAGAGACATACCCCAAGAGACTTGCAACTGTAATCGCAGCAAAAGGTGGCGAAACAAAGTATTGAGCTAAAGGAGCCAAATAATACTGCACGCCCCACTTTTCAGTTGTTGAATTTCCACAAAAATTTAAAATAACCAATAAATTTCGTTCAGCTTCCCAATTGTTCCACTTGTTGTTGATTCTTCACAAAAAATTTACATTTGGTATCTCTATGTTTGAAGCATGATATGCGGAAAAAGTTTGAAAAGTTCCAAGGAGCCGAATACTTTCGCAAGGCACTCTATCTATCTATCTATATATATACTAGATGGTGGCTCGATTCTAACGCATTCTAACG
Source organism: Dendrobates tinctorius (assembly GCF_039654945.1). Classification (NCBI taxonomy): domain Eukaryota; kingdom Metazoa; phylum Chordata; class Amphibia; order Anura; family Dendrobatidae; genus Dendrobates; species Dendrobates tinctorius. Next base: position 87,730,541 of record NW_027361684.1, on the reverse strand, counting down.
CATCGGGTATTCTAGACTATATATGCAGTTTATTTTTGAAGATTTAATAATAATGCAATAATGCACCCCCCAATCCTGATATGTATGGTTCTCTCACCACCAATCCTGATATGTATGGTTCTCTCACCCCCAATCCTGATATACATGCTACCCTTGAACCCCCTATCCTGGTATGCATGGTCCCCTGACCCCCCAATCCTGGAATGCATGGCCCTCTCACCCCCCAATCCTGGCATGCATGGTCCTCTCACCTCTCTTTCCTGGTATGCATGGTCTTCTTACTCCCCTTTCGGGGTATGCATGGTCCCCTCACCCCCCAATCCTGGAATGCATGGTCCTCTCACCCCCAATCCTGGTATGCATGGTCCTCTCACCCCTCTTTCCTGGTATGCATGGTCCCCTCACCCCCCTTTCTTGGTATGCATGATCCTCTCACACCCCAATCCTGGTATGTATGCTCACCGTCACCTCCCTTTCCTGGTATGTATGGTCCCCTCATCCCCCCAATCCTGGTATGCATGGTATCCTCACCCCCCTTTCCTGGTATGCATGGTCCCCTCACCCCCAAATCCTGGTATGCATGGTCCTCTTACCCCCCTTTTGGGGTATGCATGGCCACCTCACCCCCCAGTCCTGGTATGCATGGTCCTCTCACCCCCCAATCCTGGTATGCATGGTCCCCTCACCCCCTTTCCTAGTATGCATGGTCCCCTCACCCCCCTTTCATGGTATGCATGGTCCCCTCACCCCCTATCCTGATATGCATGGTCCCCTCACCCCCAATCCTGGTATGCATGGTCCCCTCAACCCCCTATCCTGGTATGCATGGTCCCCTCAACCCCCTATCCTGGTATGCATGGTCCCCTCAACCCCCTATCCTGGTATGCATGGTCCCCTCACCCCCCAATCCTGGTATGCATGGTCCCCTCACCCCCAATCCTGGTATGCATGGTCCCCTCACCCCCCAATCCGGGTATGCATGGTCCCCTCACCCCCCAATCCTGGTATGCATGGTCCCCTCACCCCCCAATCCTGGTATGCATGGTTCCCTCATCCCCCTTTCCTGGTATGCATGGTCCCCTCACCCCCCTTTCCGTGTAGCCGCGACCAATCAGCGTCGCGGCCCTCTGTCCACGACCAATCAGCAATGCGGCCCTGTAGCCGCGACCAATCACTGCCGCGGCCCTGTACAAAAATAATATTAAAAAATAAAAAAAAGTTATTCTCACCTTCCGACGGCCTCCTGACGTCATCATCGGTCTAAGCCGCAAAGCATTACTGGGAACGCGAGGCCGGGCACGTGGAAAGAAGACAGGAGGCCGTCGGAAGGTGAGAATAACTTATTTTAGTTATCTTTTTTACAGATTAAGGCCTGCGCCTGCCGCTGATTTGTCGCGGCTGATTGGCCGCGACCAATCAGCGGCCGGCACAGCTTACCCTTACAAAAAGCTGCGCTTGTCGCTGATTGGTTGCGGCGTGGCAGCTGTAGTCGTGGCCGAGTGGTTAAGGTGATGGACTAGAAATCCATTGGGGTCTTCCCACGCAAGTTCAAATCCTGCCGACTACGAGGAAATATTTTGTCTGAGTAGTCGTGGCTGAGTGGTTAAGGCGATGGACTAGAAATCCATTGGGGTCTCCCCGCGCAGGTTAAAATCCTGCCAACTACGTCTATGTTTCAATAACTTTTGAACTGTTTGTACCAAGGACTGTGACAAGAACAAGGGGGCATTCTCTTCGTTTCGAGGAAAGACAATTTCTGCAGCAGCATAGAAGAGGGTTCTTCACGGGAAGAGCAGTGAGGCTCTGGAATTCTCTTCCTGAGGAAGTGGTGATGGCCAACTCACTGAATGAATTTAAGAAAGGAATGGATGCTTTTCTTGTGAGTAACAGTATAGAAGGTTATGAATAACAGAATATTATAGGTAGATGGCTGACCCAGCTTAGGGGAAGGAATTTTTTTCCCTATGGAGTAAATTGGCTTCTACTCTGTGGGTTTTTTGCCTTCCCCAGGATCAACAATGCAGAACAGCTGCACTAAAAATAGGCTGAACTAGATGGACATAAGGTCTTCCTTCAGCCTTCAAAACTATGTTACTATGTATGTCACTATGTTATAATACTTGTGCCTTCTTATATGAAAGAGGGGACAAACTCAGAAAACAGGATCCATGTGCCAATGCCAATGAGGATACTCCCCAGATTATACATTTCTGTTAGGGGCAAATATTAGTGTTATTCCATATAAAATATTGGATTTTATATATACATATATATATATATATATATATATATTATTTCTTATACATATTAACCAAGTAATGTCAAGACTTAACAGTAATAACACTTGGGGTTTCACAGGGAAGTGCCATAGGGCTCGGTTACAGCTGCCCTCTCTACACAAACAGCAGTGACTGAACCAGCGCCACTGCCACCTCCATGACTGAAACCGGAACGCTGCTGGAGGGAATAAAGTTCATTTTCTCCCCGCAGTATGCAGCTAAGTTCATCTGCCGAGCAGGTTAATAACACCATTAACCTGCCGATTAACCCCATATCTACAGATTAGTAGAAGTTGTTTTTTTTTACATGTTCCCTTTAAGTAGTTACAGCTTTGGGAGTAGTGCGGTCATCTGTAATATCTTTGTCACAGTCTGGATCAAAACATTAATATAGTTCATAGCAACGAAAAGCCAAGCAGGATTCAATGAGACAGTGAAGCACTGCTGCATTATTCTCTGAGTGTCGCACAGTTCAGATCTCTTGAAAAGGGGACATCAAAAACCACAAAGGGCACAGATATTCTTGTAAGATCTGCAGTTGGTACTGTCACTACTGTCTAGTTATTGTATAGTAATGAGAAGACTTCATCCTCTTCATACAGCGTCTGCCCTGTGTGCTAGCTGAGTGAACTAAGTGAAAAGCCAAGCAAAGTTGAAAAAAGTGGGAAAATTGTTTGCTTTGAGGATTGGAATATGTAAAATGATTGAAGCCTACTATTAAGACTTTTCTCTGCCAACCTTTCTTTTTACCAATCTAAAACCTTAAATATAGGAAATAAACTTAGACTGTACAGCTTACTGTAGAGTCCACTCTCAGTACTTTGGACCAAGTCTCTGAAAGGCTGCAGAAGTGATGGTAGCACAAACTAAAATGAACACCACTGAAAAATGGGATCAGAGGGGTGTAAACTCTTGGTACAAACATTAGGGTTGAGTGACCATGCTCGATGATACTTGGATATCACTTGAGGATCTGGGTGATTAGATATGCTCTGCACTTTCCAAGCATTGACTGATGCTAAGATTTAATGCTCGAATCCCCGCCCCACATGTTTCGTGCCTGTTACACAGCGATATCAATCGCAGCATTTAGGGGGTTAAAGTGCTGGGAGCGGTGCGGGAACCGATCCTACACAGTGTGCTGGGTGTCAGCTGTCAGCATCTGTGCTTGCAAAATCGCCGTGACATATCCATACGTCCAAAGTCAACAAGTACCAGCCAACCTGGACGTATGGATATATACAATGTCATACAGGGGTTAAAGGTTTTTTTTTTCCACCTTTAGGCATAATTTTTATTTTTCCTTTAATGCAAGAATTTTTGCAATTGGTTTTCATTAAAAAATTTGCACTGTTTGCCGCCTAGAGCCACAATATTACGCTGTGTATTACTAGCTGCAGAATGAGTTTGCGGGCTTAGTCACATTATCTTTATCTTATCAGATGTGTTGGAGACATTATTTTGTGGCACTTTTATACAGGTATAACAGGTACTTATCCTTCATGTTAGTGCAGCTTTCCTAAAAGAACCTGTCATACCTGTATAATATTAAGTGATATAAAATTATATCCACAACACATCTGTTAAAATAAAGATGCAGTGGGGAAAATAAGTATTTGATACACTACCGATTTTGCACATTTTCTAACCTACAAAGAATGGAGAGGTCTGTAATTTTTATCATAGGCACACTTAAACTGTGAAAGACAGAATCTAAAAAAAATCCAGAAAAATCACATTGTATGTGTAGTGAAAATCTGTGTATGTATGGATGTATGATCGGCAGTAAATTAGCATCTGTTCTTAGGCTGCAGCTCTTCACAAAGGTGATAACATATGTTATCCTGAGAAAAGGCAGTTTTCCTGGTCTCAGACCCCAGGGTGTCTTCTTGAGAATGCGCCGAATTGGAAACATTTCACAACTCTGATGCTTTGAAGGAAGATGCCAAATGGGACCTAGTGCAGCCTGATGATTGCTATTTACTATGGGAAAGAAAGGTTACACAAAGAGTGTTTAGAGAAAAAATAATGTATTCATTGGTAAAGTAACTGTGGTCCAGTCACAAACCAGGAATTAGAATATTAACATGAAAGGCTGGTCTAGAAATCTGATCTCCAGACTAAACCTATAAATTAGGCCCTCCACAAAAAAGGTGTTCACAGATTGAGGGACAGCCAAGCTGATTTGATCCATTTGATATCCCCCCTCAGTAAGCAAAATACCTGACTGCAAAGTTGATATTTCTGTAAGTTTCTCCCTTTCATTTTATCACTGTTTTATATTTGTATGTCACGCTTTATTTCCCTATTTTTTATATCCTTTTTTTGCAAGCACTGTACATTTTCTATTAAAGCTTCAAACTTTAATAAGTTTGAACCTTGTATGCTCTAAAAGAATACATAGCCTTAGAGTATATGATCCTGGTGGTTGTTAGACAGTAGTAGTAGTTCTTCTGGGACTCATCGCACATGTGTTCAGTGAGTGGTGGCAGTTTGTATGAAGCGGGGTGCGCGGTCTGTGTGATTTATGCTCGCATTGCAGCATAGGACAGAGGTTGAATGCTGGACTGAGTGAGAGGAGATGGGGTTGCGCCTGCAAGGGTTAATCTAAGTCATGTGCTGAGAGGCGGGTACATGACAGTATGATTTTTACATTAATAAATTGCATTTTATTGAATGAAATAAGGATTTGGTACAAAAGAAAAACAGAACTTAAAATTTTGTACAGAAACCTTTGTTTGCAATTACAGAGGTCAGACGTTTCCTGTAGTTTTTGACCAAGTTTAAACACACTGCACCATGGATTTTGGCTCACTCCTCCATACAGGTCATCTCCAGATATTTCAAGTTTCAGGGCTGTCGCTAGGCAGCATTGAGCTTCAGCTCCCACCAAAGATTTTCTATTGAGTTCAGGTCTGGAGACTGGCTATGCCACTCCAGGACCTTGAAATGCTTCTTACGGAGCAACTACTTAGTTGTTGTACTCAACCTTCTTCTTCCTCCAAACATGGCGCGTGGAGTTGATCCCAAAAAGTTCGATTTTAGTCTCATCTGACCACATGTCCTTCTCCCATGTCTCCTCTGGATCATAGAATCATAGAATCATAGAATCGTAGAGTTGGAAGGGACCTCCTGGGCCATCTGGTCCAACCCCCTGCTCAAAGCAGGATTCGCTAAATCATCCCAGTCAGATGTCTGTCCAGCCTCTGTTTGAAGACTTCCATTGAAGGAGAACTCACCACTTCTCGTGGCAGCCTGTTCCACTCATTGATCACTCTAACTGTCAAAAAGTTTTTTCTAATATCTAATCTGTGTCTCCTCCCATTCAGTTTCATCCCATTGCTTCTAGTCTTTCCTTGTGCAAATGAGAATAAAGTTGATCCTTCTACAATGTGACAGCCCTTTAGATATTTGTAGACAGCTATTAAGTCTCCTCTCAGTCTTCTCTTTTGCAAACTAAACATTCCCAAATCCTGCAACCTTTCCTCATAAGACAGGGTTTGCAGACCGGTCACCATTCTGGTCGCTCTTTTCTGAACTTGCTCCAGTTTGTTGATGTCTTTTTTAAAATGTGGTGCCCAAAACTGGACACAATATTCCAGATGAGGTCTGACCAAAGAGGAGTAGAGGGAAATAATGACTTCACGTGATCTAGACTGTATGCTTCTGTTAATACATCCTAGAATTGCATTTGCCTTTTTTGCTGCTGCATCACACTGTTGACTCATATTCAGTCTGTGATCTATTAGTATACCCAAGTCTTTTTCACATGTGCTGTCACTTAGCCCTATTCCTCCCATTCTATATATGCTTTTTCCATTTTTATTGCCCAGATGTAGTACTTTGCATTTCTCCCTGTTAAAAACCATTCTGTTAGTTGCTGCATTTAAATCTTTTTGAATCCTCTCTCTCTCTTCTCTAGTATTAGCTATCCCTCCTAGCTTTGTGTCATCAGCAAATTTAATCAGTTTACCCTCAATTCCTTCATCTAAATCGTTGATAAAGATGTTGAACAATACAGGGCCCAGGACAGAGCCCTGTGGTACCCCACTTGAGACATTCTTCCAACTGGATGTGCAGCCATTTACGACCACTCTTTGGGTCCGATCACTAAGCCAGTTATGAATCCACCTAACAGTTGCCTTGTCCATTCCATACTTAGTCATTTTTTCAATAAGGATTGTATGAGAGACTTTGTCAAATGCTTTGCTGAAGTCAAGATATACTATATCTACAGCATTTCCTTGATCCACCCAATCAGTGATACCGTCATAGAAGGAAATTAAGTTAGTCTGACATGACTTATTAGTTACAAACCCATGCTGACTCTGTTTAATCACTTCATTCTTATCCAGGTATTGACATACATGTTGTTTAATAATTTGTTCAAAGATCTTTCCTGGTATAGAAGTCAGACTCACCGGCCTATAGTTGCCTGGGTCCACCTTCTTCCCCTTTTTGAAGATAGGAACAACATTTGCTCTTCTCCAGTCTTCTGGCACTTCTCCTGTTCTCCAAGAATTTTCAAAGATTATAGAGAGGGGTTCAAAAATTTCTTCTGCTATCTCCTTCAGTACTCTGGGGTGTAATTCATCTGGACCTGGAGACTTGAATTCATTTAGGCTAGCTAAGTGTTTCCTCACTATCTTTCTGTTTATAGATATCATGGATTCTTCTATTCCCTTAATAGGACAGTGAATAACAGTTGATGTTACATTTCCTTTCTGAGAGAAAACAGATGCAAAATAGGAATTTAAAAGTTCAGCCTTCTCAACATCCTGTCTTACCATTTCATCATTTTCATCCTGTAAAAATCCTATAGCATCTTTGACTTTTCTTTTACTTTTGACATATCCCCAAAATCCTTTATTATTGCTTTTGACATCTCTTGCAAGCCTCAATTCATTTTCAGCTTTAGCTAATCTGATTTGTGCCCTGCAGGTTCTGCAGACAGCATTATATTCTTCTTTAGATATGCCTCCCTCTTTCCATTTTATAAACATTTTTTTCTTCCTTTTTAGCATGTGCTTAAGTTCTGTGTTCATCCATCCTGGTTTCCTTAACTGCTTCCTATTCTTCCCTCTTTTCGGAATTGTTAACAACTGTGCTTTGAGAATTTCATTTTTCAAGATTTCCCATCCTTCCTGGACATTTTTGTCTTTAAGGATATCCAGCCATTGGATCCCTCCAATTCTCTTTCTGAATCCCTTAAAATCTGCCTTTCTGAAATCTAACCTTGATGTCTGAGTCTTCACAGGTCTTCCGCCTCTAGTTATCCAAAATTCTAAAATAGCATGGTCGCTACCTCCTAGGGTCCCAGCCACTTTTACCTCCTCAACCATTTCCTCCCTGTTTATAAGGATTAGATCCAAGGTAGCAGTTCCCCTTGTTTTCTCCCTTACCTTTTGGAAGATAAAGTTGTCAGCAAGAGAGGATAAGAATTTCCTTGACCTGTTAGTTTTGCCTGAGAGAGATTCCCAACAAATGTCTGGATAGTTGAAATCTCCCATGACAACTATGTCATATTTTTTGGAGAACTTGGCCATTTGATGCATAAAGAGTTCATCCATAGCTTCAGCTTGCACAGGCGGCCTGTAGTAAATGCCTACAATGGTGTCCTTTCCATTGTTCTGTCCTTGTATTCTTACCCAAACAGTTTCCACAGAACTCCCAGTCTCTGAAGCTTCAATCTCTGTGCAGATATACGCGTTTCTAACATACAATGCGACACCCCCTCCTCGTTTATCAAGTCTGTTTCTTGCAAATAAGTTGTATCCTTCTAGTCTTGTATTCCAATCATGTGTATTGTCCCACCAAGTTTCAGTGATTCCAATGACATCATATTTCTTTTCCTGTGTTAGTAGTTCCAATTCTCCTTGTTTGTTGCCCATGCTTTGTGCATTAGTATAGAAACATTTTAGTTTGTGTTTGGTTTCTCTTTCTCCAATATTTTTATTAATTAGATTCTTTCGTCTTTGTTCTTCCTTTCCACTTCTAATAGCAGAGTTCTCAATAGCATTTGTCAGGTGTATGGCTTTTTCTGGTCTTTTGCTTCCCTTCCCATGTTGTTCTAGTTTAAAGCTCTCCTTACAAGTGTAGCAAGGCGACTTCCAAATACATGCTTACCAGTCTTCGTAAGGTGCACCCCATCTCTAGCAAGTAGTCCATCGTATAAGTAGTTCACTCCGTGATCCAGAAATCCAAATCGTTGCTGACGGCACCATCGACGTAGCCAGTTGTTCACCTGCAGAATCTTATTCCACCTCCTTGTTCCATGGCCATCCACTGGGAGGATGGAAGAGAAGACCACCTGCGCTCCCAGTTCTTTCACTTTCTTGCCTAAGTCTTCAAAGTCTCTGCAGATGGTTTCCAGGTCGTTTCTTGCTGTGTCATTTGTCCCCACATGTAGTAGCAGGAATGGGTAGTCATCTGTAGGTCTGAAGAGTCCTGATATCCTGTCAGACACATCTTTAATTTTTGCACCTGGAAGACAACACATTTCTCTTGAAGTTATATCCGGTCTGCAGATAGCGGCCTCAGTTCCTCTCAACAGGGAATCCCCCATGACCACCACTCTCCGTTTCTTCTTCACAACATTTTTCTTTCTCCATCCAGGAGGACTCTGAAGGCGTACAAGGTTGCTGCTTGTTGGCAAAGTCTTATCCTGATGTATTTCTTCATTGTTTTCCTGCGTGAGAGCCTGGTACTGGTTTCTGAGCAGTATGGGTGCTGACTGCCTCCTGATCCTCCTGCTTCTCTGGGTCACATGTCTCCATTCCTCTGTTTCTTCAGGTGCACTTCGAATTTCTTCTCTTTCTGTAACATGAAGAGATAATTCTGCTCTGTCCAAGAACTCTTCACCTTCCTTAATGATCTTCAACGTAGCTAACCTCTCTTCGAGATTTTGCAACTTTTCCTCCAACAGGGACACAAGCTTGCATTTGTGGTATGTGAAGTTTGGCTTTTCCACTGGTAAGTCTGTGAACATGTAGCAAGAAATGCAGCTCACCAAATGGCTCCTGGCCTCTTCCATCTTGAGATTTCTTAAAAACGATGAAAGATGAGCCCAAATTCGCGCGCCAATAGGCGCGCGGTTTTTCCGATTTCTTCTTTTCAGCTGCAACGGCCAAAACCCAGTGATCGTTGAGCTCGCGGAGACTCTTCACTTATCCCAGAAGGCACTGGGAATATGCAAATGATCTCCTCAAGACTCTTCCCCTGGTTTTCCGATTTCCTCTTTTCAGCTGCAACGGCCAAAACCCAGTGATCGTTGAGCTCGCGGAGACTCTTCACTTATCCCAGAAGGCACTGGGAATATGCAAATGATCTCCTCAAGACTCTTCCCCTGGTTTTCCGATTTCCTCTTTTCAGCTGCAACGGCCAAAACCCAGTGATCGTTGAGCTCGCGGAGACTCTTCACTTATCCCAGAAGGCACTGGGAATATGCAAATGATCTCCTCAAGACTCTTCCCCTGGTTTTCCGATTTCCTCTTTTCAGCTGCAACGGCCAAAACCCAGTGATCGTTGAGCTCGCGGAGACTCTTCACTTATCCCAGAAGGCACTGGGAATATGCAAATGATCTCCTCAAGACTCTTCCCCTGGTTTTCCGATTTCCTCTTTTCAGCTGCAACGGCCAAAACCCAGTGATCGTTGAGCTCGCGGAGACTCTTCACTTATCCCAGAAGGCACTGGGAATATGCAAATGATCTCCTCAAGACTCTTCCCCTGGTTTTCCGATTTCCTCTTTTCAGCTGCAACGGCCAAAACCCAGTGATCGTTGAGCTCGCGGAGACTCTTCACTTATCCCAGAAGGCACTGGGAATATGCAAATGATCTCCTCAAGACTCTTCCCCTGGTTTTCATCTAGATAGTAATTGGTGAACTTCAAACGGTCTGGACTCCCCGTTTAGTGCAGGCTCCGGCGCTGAACTCGCACTTTTCCGAGCACATGACAGCTGATATATACAGCTGACATGTGCGGCAACAGCCGCGAGTTAAATCGTGATCCACCCGCCGCTGTTAGCTAGTTAAATGCCGCTGTCAATCTCTGACAGCAGCATTTAATCACGCTTACCGGAAGTGCATCACTAAACCCATCCATCGGTGACCCCGTCACATGATCACCGGTCACTGATGGTTTGACGTGACAACCAGAGGTCTCCAGCAGACCTTTATGGTTGTCACTGTCAGATTGCGATGAGCACTGCCCGGTGGTCGGCGCTCATAGCAAGTGAGCATTTCTGCTATATAAAGGTGATCTGATCATTGCCTGTATGTAGCAGAGACGATCAAAGTACTGCAGCTTCTAGTCTCACATGGAAACTGTTGAAGTATGCAAAAAGTAAAAAAAAAATTTTTTAAAAAAACTTAAAAGTATAAAAGTTCAAATCACCTACCTTTCAAAATAAAACAATAAAAAAAATCAAACATACACATATTTGATATTGCTGCATTCAGAATTGTCCGATCTATCAATATAAAAAAAATTAACCCGATTGGTAAACGACATAATGAGATAAAAAAAAAGTTAAAACACCAAATTTATGGGTTTTTTGGTCGCTGCAACATTGCATCAAAATGCAATAACGGGCGATCAAAAAATGTATCTGCATCAAAATGGTACCATTAAAAATGTTAGCTTGGCATGCCAAAAATAAGCCCTTTTTCCAACCTGAGATCACGCAAAACAGAGATGCTACGGGTATCGGAAAATGGCGAAATTTATTTTGAATTTTTTTCACCACTTAAATAAAAAAGAGCCTAGACATATTTGGTGTCTATGAACCCGTAATGACCTGGAGAATCATAATGGCAGGTCAGTTTTAGCATTTAGTGAGCAAGATAAAAAAAAACAACTGGGATTGCACTTTTTTGCAATTTCACTGCACTTTAATTTTTTTCTCCCGTTTTCCAGTACGCATTATGTTAAAACCAATGGTGTTGTTCAAAAGTACAACTCGTCCCACAAAAACCAAACCCTCACATGGCCATTTTGGGCAAAAAATAAAAAAAAGTTATAGCTCTGGGAAGAAGCGGAGCAAAAAACGAAAATGCGAAAACAAAAATACATCTGGTCGTTAAGGGGTTAATTATGTAAAAATCATACAATGTGATTTTCTGGTTTTTATTTTTAGATTCTGTCTCTCACAGATGAAGTGTATCTATGATAAAAAATTATAGCCCTCTTCATTCTTTGTAGGTGGGAAAACTTACACTGGTGATTTTGCATCAAATACTTATTTTCCCTGTGTAATCTGTGTATTTTTTTTACACTTTTTCTTGACAAGCTTTATTTTATCTGGCAAGTGATGATTCATATACCACTTCAGTGGTCCGTTTTTACGTGTTTTTAATATACTGTCTATTTATACCTGCACATGTAACTTGTACCTCTCACTGTGGCCGTCCTGAAGAAGAAGTGTGCTGCGTTGAAATGCGTTGTCAAATAAGTAAATTTCCCAGGCTGCTATAAGCTGCTTATAGATAAATAGTCACTATAGATAAACGGTCACTATTGTTTTAACAAACTTTGCATAAATTAATAGCATAAATGAATATAAGAAAGTTTGTAATATATCTTATTAGATTAACATGCTTCTCTCTGCATTGATGAGCCACTTATTTATTCCTAAATTCATCAATCAAACTGAAACATTGATCAAATTCCTCTTGGGCAAGACAAGATGAACTGCCTACTTACTGAAGAACCAGATTACAGTTTTTATTAAAACTTATGTAGAAACAATGGAGTCGACGAGTAAGGCCTGTTTCACACTTCCGTTTTTTTGTGATCAGATGAAATCCGCCAAAGATGAAAAAAACGAATCTGTTTCCGTTTTGGAGCAAACGGATGGCAGTGGACTGCTTTTTGGACGGATCCGCCAATGTTGCAAAGGTCGGGAAATTTAAAGGAACCGCGTCTGGAGGAGAGAAAGAGAGAGAAAAGAGGCGGATCCGTTTTTATCTAAGACTGGTGGATTTTGACTGATGTCAAAAAACGGAAGAGTGAAACAGGCCTAAGAAGCACTGACACAGGCAGAGATGGATACAGTGTTGCGTCTTTTGTCAAGTAATTTATCTAATACCAGATCTATATTCACAGCTACAACGCTCAGTTCTGTTATATAATGTCCTAAATGCTGGTGCTTCTGCCTTGAGCTACAAAGAGAAAGAAGAGTAGGGATCCCTCATGTCTCTAAGTACTGTGTATAGGAGACATCAAAACCCTAGTCTGCCACGTTCTCAGAGAGAACTGAACACTAGACAGGGTCTGTAGAGTGGAGAACTGGAAAAATACAGGATAAAAGTCATAGAATGGCTAGAAATAGTGTTATTCCTCATGAAAACGTATTCTGAAAAGTTGCCTGAAGTGACAGGTATAGCCAAACAAGTAACTATAGTTACTGATTCAACAGTATATAGAAATTGATCACCATTATATGACTGAGGTACCAGAGTGATCATTTCTGATCTTTGGAGTATTTCCATCTGTGGCAGTAGGCATAACAGTTCTCACATATCTTTATCAGTCTTTTATGCTCAGTCAGCTATTAGACACAAATTTACAGAATTAGGGCTCACACTCTTCTGCGAGGAAAACAGACGAGTGCAATCCAATAAAAAATTGGATTGTACTCTGACCAGTGTTAGTCCATGATTCTCTGCTCATCCGAAATTTGACTGAGAAAAAGATTGCAGAATGCTGCAATTGTCCTCATACCTTGAATGAGGCTCACCAATGAAAGTCAATGCGTGCGAGAAAAAAATTGCACATTTTTACACACTGATGTCCTTTGAAAAGCATCTGCGGCTTACAGTAAAATCACAGCGTGACCTGACAGAATATATATATATATATATATATATTGCTCAGAAAAATAAAGGGAACACTAAACAATACATTATATTGTTTAGAGTTCCATTTATTTTTTGAGCAATATATATATATATATATATATATATAGAATAGATAACTATAAAGATGTCAGTCACATATATAATTAGGACAGTGCTTGTGTAGCTTACTGAACATGTATTTTTATTAACTAGCAGAGGGAACGTGGATAACTGGGGGCAGATGTTTATAGCCTGGGAGATGGGTAATACACATGGAGCTTCCCAGACTATTAATATCAGCTCACAGCTGTATACTTAGCCTTTTCTGGTTATTAAAATGTGGGACTGCACCAAAAATTGATGTAGGGTCCCCCTATAATTAATAACTAGCAAAGGCTAGGCAGACAGCTGTGGGCTGATATTATTAGCCTAGGGAATTAGCCTAGGGAGGGGCCCCTCCCAGACTAAAAACATTAGCTCTCAGCCACCCCAGAAATGGCGTATCCATAAGATGTGCCAAATCAGGCACTTATCCTCGCTCTTCCCACTTGCCCTGGTGCAGTGGCAAGTGGGGTGATTGTTGGGGGGTGCACATAAAGCACTGACTATATATCTCACTCCACATATTTATATATATATATATTTTTTTTTCCATCTATCTATCTATATATCTTGAAGGTTGTTTCATTGTAAAACAATGTTAAAATCTCATTGCAATTATTCGGGTGTAAAACGGATGCTAGGTGTTCAAAATTAGATTATGCTCGCATGAAAATCGCATGACACTTGCATGACACTCGTCCCATTTTTCTGGGCCGAAATTAGACCTTTTTTTCATGGGGATGGGTATGAGCTCTAAGGCTGGTTTCACATTAGCGCTTTTGTGCGCAGCGCATCGTGCGCACCCGTGCGCATGCGCACTGCGCACCTATGTTTAACATGACGTGCGCGTGGTCTTGCGCACACTTGCGTTTTCGTGCGCATGCGTTTTTTTGTCTCTCGCGCCAGGCACGCCAGGCGCAACATGTTGCATTTTTGGTCCGCCCTGTCTCGTCAAAAAAATGCATGCGCACGCTTGCGCACGGAATGCGCAAAGACAACTCATTGAAGTCTATGGGAACGCATGCGTGTGCATGGTCTTGCGCACGCTTGCTTTTTTTGCGCATGCGTTTTTGAGGTAAACAAGTCTGGAATGTTCTCTAGACAATGGAAAAATTGTCACACCTAAAAACGCATGCGCATAAAAAACGCAAACGCATGCTAAAACGCAAGCAACGCTGCGGTTTTTTGACGCATCAGCGTACGCATGATGCTAAAAAAAGCGTGTTTGTTTTGCGTTTTTCTTTGCGTTTTTTATGTGCCCGATGCGCTGCGCAAAAAAACGCTAATGTGAAACTAGCCTTAAAGGAAATCAATCTGATCATTATGGGTTTCAGTAAAGTGTTTGTCAGATCATTGGGCACTGTTCCTATACATGGCTGTCTTTAACATTTACAAATTGCTTAATAGAATTCACTTTCTTAGGCTAGTCTCTCCAACTGCTATCATTATTATTATTAGCCAATTATTTCACAGGATGTTAAGAAGTTACTGCATTAATTTACTGACTAATTTCACCCCCAATCAGTACCAGTCTGTACTTCCTTTTGATTAAATAAGATATTCAGTACAACTTTATATTGGTTTCACTATTTTCTTACCTTTCCTATTTGTGCGTGTTTCTAATTCTTTAACATTTCTGCTCTGTCTACTCTTGTTCTTTCTATAAGAATGCCCAGCCAGGTTCGGACAGGAAATGGACACACTTAAATGTCCCTGATGCTGATGCAGATACTGTGAGTTCTAACTCTATGCTTGTCTCTCTGCCTCCCTTTAATCTTTTATGTGTTTTTCTGCAATGTCTGCAAATGCTTGGTTATATGTGATTGACTGTGTTCGTTTTAAAAGGTTATTCACATATAATAAAATTGATATAATTAGACAGCATGAAAATAAACAAGGCTGCACTTGACTTCCTACTTATTTCTATTGTCATTCTTCTGCTTTGATAGGTGTGTGTTACATTGTTTACAGCTCATTACCATGGAGACCAACCACCACAGACAGGCAGAACATGAGCAGTACTTACATTCCAGGTTGACGAGTTAATTAATGAAATCAGCCACCTCTTCCCAGCCTTTTACTTTCTACAAACAAATTAGACATTGTTGCTCACTAGTTCCCCTTGGCTTACCTCGTCTTCCATGTCAGCTTCTGATCTGGAGCTCCTGTTCTTAGTCCAGCAAAATCACAAGCCCGTGGTCCCCACCCATTAATTGCTTTGACAGAACAGTTCTCCTAATCATTGCTCACTTTCCCTATGAGCTGCTGACACTTGTACTTGTTTAAAGTACCTTTACAGCTTTTCTTTTTATTGCACCGGTGGAGTGGTGCTTTAAATGTAATTTCCATACCCCCTGTATCATACTCACCTATCGCCTCCTTCATCCTCTTCCAGATTTGTTCTTCGGAAATAAAGTGACCTGCTCGCAGCTCCAGTGTTTCATGGAGCGTGCCGGAGATCACTTTTCAATACATCTCTATGAGGGCCTCGTTCTGGCTCTTATAGACTTGCATTGAGCTCATGTGACATAACTTATGACTTCTGGCCAGTCAGAAGTTATGGGCAGAAAATGGTGCCATGGGACTGGAGCCGCGTCTGTAAAAGGTGAAGCCGTCCAAAGGTGATTATAAGAACATGGACAGGGGCTTATAGTTTAGAAAATAAGTATTGGGGTGGGCAATGGCTGTGGCCAGTGATTAGTTGAGAAGCCATTTCCTGTGTTTTAAGAGACACCAGAAAATACAGGCCAACAGAAGACCTAGGAAGCATTGGAACTAAAGCAGCAGGAAATCAATGAGTATTTTAAAATTTACATAGACAACTTCATAACACAACTAGCTCTTATTTCTATCCAGTGCAACTTGATTACTATTGGTCAATTGTAATATATACATTTTGCTGTTATAAAGAAAAGAAACGTCTCTTATCCATAAAACCTACTTTATATGAATATGTGATTCTTAGTTTTGCTCAAAGTTTTTGCAGTTTATTATTCCTACTAACATACTACCTGGCTTAAAGTGTTTACCCATCCTATTATTACCTAACTAAGTGGACTATTTTCTCAAAATATAACCTTATTTTCACTGATTTTTTTATTCACTGTTGCTTTTATTTTTCCACTTAAAGATTAAGGCTAATTAAAGGGTTATTCCCACCATGACAATTTAGTCATATAATGATGTAATTATATATTTATTAATTTGTGAAAATATAATTCCACTTTAAATAGGCCCTATTTTGCACATATCAACCCCCAAAGTATACCCTATTTATCCCCTAGCTGCCATTGATACCGTCCTGATGCAGTGTCGGTGCTCCTGGTCAGCATGCACAGTGCAGTCTCTCTCAACTGACTTCCTGTCAGCACAGCTCTGTTCTGGATCATGTTTCAGTGATGATGTCATGTGAAGGGATGAAGCTTCCTTTATTACAGGGCAGAAGTCATACTAGGAAGCAGTGCTGTATGCGTGTGCTGATTACTAAGAAGACATGTACAGCAGGATTGGGCTGTATCTAGAGGGGCTGAGAGAAGTGATATACTACAGGATGGGACTACACAGCTCTAGCAAAAATTAAGAGACCACTGCACAGTTTTATAAAAATCAGCTTCTCTACATGTCTGACAGCCATTCCATTCCAACCAGAGTACACCTCATCCTACTTAATGAGCTTCTGATTAGGTGATCACTTGAACCAAATCTTATTTAATGGAGAAAAGTCTAAAAACCCTGCTGTGGTGTTCACAATCCTCTTGCAATAGGACAAGCGGGATGACAAAACAAGTGCTAGTAATATCCCAAAAGTAATAGGAATAACAAAATAACGTTTAACCATGCCAAAGGAGTTGAAAAGAAAAGTCTTGAGTGAGTAAATGAAGGGTTCATATCTGGGTTTACTAGCAGAGGGATACAGTGAGTGTCATGTTGCCTCTATCCTTAATATTTCTAAGACGGCAGTCCATTATAACAATGGCAAGCAGCAGACATTGGGGACAACAAAGCTACAGATGGCAGAGGGCGAAAACGACTCTTCACTGACCGGGATGACCGTCATTTTATTTGAATGTCACTCAGCAACCGCAGGATGACATCAAGTGACCTAATGGCAAAAGGCAGCTGGAGTGACGTGCACGGCAAGAATAGTTCGTAACAGGCTCCTAGAGGCAGGGCTCAAGTCATGTAAAGCTAGAAAAAATCCTTTCATCAATGAGAAGCAAAGGAGAGCCAGGCTGAAGTTTGTCAAAGACCATAAGGATCGGACCATAGAGGACTGGAGTAAGGTAATCTTGTTTGATGAGTCTAATTTTCAGCTTTGCCCAACACCTAATCGTCTAATGGTTAGACGGATACCTGGAGAGGCGTACAAGCCACAGTGTCTTGCACCCACTGTGAAATTTGGTGGAGAATCAGTGATGATTTGGGGATGCTTCAGCAAGGCTGCAATTGAGCTGGTTAATTTTTGCGAAAGACGTATGAATCAAGCCGTATACAAGGTTATCCTGGAAAAACAGTTGATTCCTTCTGCTCAGGCAATGTTCCCCAACTTTGAGGACTGGTTTTTCCAGCAGGACAATGTGCCATGCCACACAGCTAGGTCAATCAATGTGTGGATGAAGGACCACCACATCAAATCCCTGTCATGGCCAGCCCAATCTCCAGACCTGAACCCAATTGAAAACCTCTGGAATGTAATCAAGAGGAAGACAGATATTCACAAGCCATCAAACAAAGATGAACTGCTTAAATTTTTGTACCAGGAGTGGCATAAGGTCACCCAAAAGCAGAATGAAAGATTGGTGGAAAGCATGCCAAGGCGCATGAAAGCGGTGATTAAAATTCATGGTTAATCCACAAAACATTGATTTCTGAACTCTTCCTGAGTTAAAACATTAGTATTGTTGTTTCTAAATTATTACACACTTGTTTTCTTAGCATTATTTGAAGTCTGCAAGCACTGCATTTTTTTGTTATTTTGACCATTTCTCATTTTCTGAAAATAAATACAAAATTTATCGCTTGGAAATTCGAAGACATGATGTCAGTAGTTTATAGAATAAAAGAGCAATTTACATTTTACTCAAAAATAAACCTATAAAGAGAAAAATGAGAAAGCTGAAAATTTTGCAATGGTTTCTTAATTTTTGCCAGAGCTGTATATACAGAGGATGAAAAGAGTGGTATACTGCAGGATGAGGCTCTGAATATAGGGGTAAGAGAAGTTGAGCTGTTTGATAACTGCTGCTGACAGATCAATGACATGCAGCTGCCCTAAACTGTCTTGTTATCGCAAGCTCCATTGTGGAGGAGTGCAGGGGAATTAATCTCTGAGAGAAACCATCTAAAATGATGTGAGATCACACACGCAGCTATACAGATGTAGATGGCAGAAGAAGTAATAGTTCAGGCAAGGGTACTGTACAGGAACAGCTTGCACAGAGCATAAGGTGCATTTTACACTTTGATACATTGATGAGAGCTCACAGATAAAAAGAAAAAAGAAGAGGGAGGGGGTCTATGGTAATGAGGACAAGCAAGTGCTGCTGGAAAATGGAATTTTATCAGCTTCTAGGACCACCCATGCAGCTATGTGAATCTGGATGCACAGAGGGACGAAAAAAGAGAAAAAGTTCCAAGAAAGCTAGTAATGTTGGGTTTAATCTGTATATTAACAATAAGTATACATTTACTGTGGTTTGTGTAAAATAATGAGATTGTAGAAATATCCCTTTAAAATATTCTATATCCCATGCCTTGCATCACAAGACACGGTGCATATACAGGCATAGTAGCCTGTTAGACTTCTTACTATTAATTCTTATATGTTGTCCAAGTTTTACTATTAGAGGTAGGCATAAAATCGTCTTCAATAGACGTCACAACTTTGAAATTCTTGAAGAAGATGCCTGGAAAGCCTAAAGTACCCATTTTTTTTTTACCTGCAAGCTCCTAAAATCCAGAAATGAGAGCCATATAAAATCGTAGGATGCAGTACCTAATTTTTAGTTTGCATTTGTGTTATCTGTTTAAACAATAGTACTAATAATAATAATAACAACAATAATAATAATAATAATAATAATAATAATATGTACACTTCCTAAGTGATTGTTACGTCATATTGTTGTCATAGAGGTGCTCATTTGCTTTGAACTCTCATTTATGTGGTTGAACAGGGAATTTCTCCGGCATTGGACACTTGGCATAATTTGAGTCGAAACTGTGTGATATCAGTCAACTTAATCCATTGTTAAACTTTGCATAAGCCATATTGCTTGTCCGGATCCAGGCGAATCCAGGTTTCCACCCTTGAACTCTTATTTAGAAATCTGGCCTCCACTGCAGGAGTCTCTGGTTGTATTCGTGAAGTAGCTACTGGCTGGTGTAAGTTCAGGAAAGATCTAAACCAGCTGGTTCAGTACCAGAGAGATAGAGAAACCAACAAGGCCAAAACCTGAAACCAAAAATAAAGTAAGCTGTTTCAGGGTCAGATTCCAGTAGAACAGGCAAAAAAACAGGCAGGGAGAAAAGTCAGGTAGTCAAAGGGTCAATCCAGAAGTGTACCTAGGAGTAATCATAAGGATTGTCAAACACATAAGGGGCTATAAATACAGAATATTAATCCAATATCAGACCTCCATTGACAGGTAGTATAGGAATACCAAAGCTGGCAAAGGTGACTGGAGGCCAGGAATTTATATATGGTCCTGGGGGCACTCATTGGCAGGATTAAAGGTCCCAATACACATTACACTAAACCTGATGATATTGACGGGTTCGGCTGACAGTCTAATGTGTATGGGGTCCAGCACAGATGATTGTCTGGGGAGATAGGGATCCGGCGTGTCCAATTTCGTACTGCCAAAGATTTTAGTCTCCAAGAGAAGAGAAGTCACTGACAGAAATGCTTGGAAGTGGATCTCTCTTAGATAAAACAGGAGCGCTCGGCCACATGGGCATTCCTTTGTAGGGGAGAGTTGGGCAAGATAGTTCCTGGCCAATTGATAAGACCAACCATCATTCTGCCAACAGCAATATAAAGTATGTGGTGGGGCTAAAAATGTGCTGCCCAGTATCACAGCAATTGATCCCTCTGTTGGTGCCGCCAGTAGAAACAGAGAGCTGATGTCTGACGATGATGATCGATGTAAGGGCCCCGTTACACACTTCAATGTCCCAGCGATCCCTCCAACGATCCGACGTGGATGGGATCGCTGGGACGTAGTTAGCTGATCGCTGGTGAGCTGTCCCATAGGCAGGCTCACCAGCGATCAGGACCAGCGAGCACGCTGGTATCCAGGGTAAACAGCGGGTATCTACGCGCCGCACGGCTTTTAGTTACCCGCTGTTTACCCTGTATACATGATCAGGACCAGTGATCACACTGGTATCCAGGGTAAACAGAATATCTAAGTGCCGCGCGGCGCTTACTTACCCGCTGTTTACCCTGAATACCAGCTCCCAGTGTCTGCTGTATGGCGCTGGGAGCTTGCTGATCTTTGGTCTCTCGCTTTCACACACAGTGATGTGTGCTGCCCAGCGGGAGACCAACGATAGATTTATGGCCCATACCATTAGGCAACGATTAACGATCAGCCAACTGATCGTTGATCGTTGCTACGTGTCACATGCAACAATGTCGTTTTGACATCGCTGCAGCGTCACCAAACTGGTGACGTTTGTTGTTTGTTTCGGTTGTTACATAGCAGCAGGAATTGCAGAGAGTGGGTGGCACATCCAGATTGCTCTACCAGACTTTGGGTAAGTTCACACTGGGTGTTTTGGCAGCTTTTTTTTTCTGCAGCAAAACCTGATTTCTTGGCAGGAAAAAAGTTGCGGCAAAAACGCAGGTATAGGTGCGTTTTTGGTGCGTTTTTTTTGGGCTAACTTGTGTTTCTTTGTGCATGGTAAAACTTAAGTGCCCCCACAACTTTTCTGCAGAAAAAAACGCTGCAAATAATGATACCTGTGTTTTTGCAGCATTTTTTCAACACCCATTCAAGCCAATGGGTGAAAAATGCTGAAAGAAGTGACATGCTCTATATCCAAAAAATGCAGCAAAGCACAACATCCTGATGACACAAAAAACAATGTGTGTGCATGAGATTTCAGAAATCTCAAAGGCTTTGCTGGTACTGGAAAAAGCAGCTGAAAATTAGCATAAAAAAGCAACAAAAACACCCGGTGTGAACATACCCTTTATCTTTACTTTTATGATGTAGCAAAGAAAGTGCTGAATAAAATGGTGAACCCAAAAGTCCTGTGCAAAATTGCATTACTTTACTGTCAGAGGTCTCTACAATCCCATTGTCTTTTAATGACTTTCTGGCACTCTTCCTCAGAAGCTGAGATTACATTTCTTTTAAATCTCTTTTGAAACAGTCCATTAAGCTGCTCAGCTCCTGTGAAGGCTTTGTTAAAGGAAAAAAAGGTAAAATCAATATAAAATAATTCAGAGACTGTTACCTCCGGCCCATTGTCAGGCACTTGGGAGTTAATGGATAGGTTTCAATATTTTACATGAGCCCAGAACCTCAGTTATCCTCCACTACTATACTTTACAAATAGGGAGGATCACACAGCGCATTGTGTTCTCCATTTCCATCACTCACCTCCCAAAGATATTTAGTTTGACACTCCATTATTGATTGACACTCTCACAGGTCTGGGGGAAAATGTGTGTAAATGGGTAAGTAACTGGCTTAGTGATAGAAAGCAGAGGGTGTTTATAAATTATATTTTCTCTAAGGCCGGGGTCACACTGGCGATTAAATCGGACGAATGCAATGCGATAAAAAAATCGCATTGCATTCGTCCCAATGTTATTCTATGGGGCAGCTCCCATCATGCGATTTTTTATCGGATCCGATCCTCGGACCGAGACAATCGCAGCATGCTGCGATTGTCACCGATTTTCGGATCGGATTCGACAATACAAGTCTATGGGGGCGAGAAAAAATGGGACTAAAAACGGACTAGATGTGTGACTTGCGATAAAATCGCACCCGGTGTCCTTTAGCAAAAGCCGGCAATTCTTCCAATACAGTAAAATCACAGAGACCGGTTAAATAAAGAATGAATAGATCTAGACATATATATATATATTTTTTTTTATACATGTCATAGAGACACATTAATATATATATTACAAATTCATACAGTTCATCATAGCAGAATAGCCGCAGAAACATTTGCCAGCTTTTGTATAATTATTCTCCTTCCCGACATGAAATGACACATGGTTTACATATAGTTAACCATTTCAGTGGCATCAGCAGGAGTCCCTGCCATTTAATACAATGAATTAACCCCTTAAATTAACCCCTACAAGTCCAAAATTTTAACCACAAACCCTTATCTAATTAGTGATAGACATAACAAAAAAATCATGAAATGAAATGGTTAACTATATGTAAACCATGTGTCATTTCATGTCGGGCAGGAGAATAATTATACAAAAGCCGGCAAATGTTTCTGCGGCTTTTCTGCTATGATGAACTGTATGAATTTGTAATATATATATTAATGTGTCTCTATGAGATGTATAAAATATATACATATATATATATATATATATATGTCTAGATCTATTCATTCTTTGTGTGGGGAAACCTGTCATTGGGCTCCATTATATGTCCATTTAGCTACCCTGCGAGAAAATCTCGCCAGACGGATGTCAAACGGATCCTTACATGCGATTAAAATCGCATCAATTAAGAAAAATCGCATCAAAAACGGATCAATGGTTAAGATACCTTTGTGCGATTTCGGACCATTAAAATTGGACCTTTTTTAATGGTTGTGTGTGACTCCAGCCTAACTGGGTCGCTGTGACCAGTGGGGTACCGCAGGGGTCAGTGTTAGGACCTATTCTCTTCAACATATTTATTAACGATCTGGTAGAAGGTTTACATAATCTTTATCTTCTTTCTTTATTTTTTTATATAGCGCTAACAAATTCTGCAGCGCTTTACAGTTTGCACACATTATCATCGCTGTCCCCAATGGGGCTCACAATCTAAATTCCCTATCAGTATGTCTTTGGAATAGTGAAATATCGATATTTGCAGATGATACAAAACTATGTAAAGCAGTTAATACAGGAGAAGATAGTATTCTGCTACAGATGGATCTGGATAATTTGGAAACTTGTGGCAGATGCGATTTCACAACGATAAATGTAAGGTTATACACATGGGAAGAAGGAATCAATATCACCAGTACACACTGAACGGGAATCCACTGGGTAAATCTGACATGGAGAAGGACTTGGGGATCCTAGTTAATGATAAACTTACCTGGAGCAGCCAGTGCCAGGCAGCTGCTGCCAAGGCAAACAGGATCATGTGGGGTGCATTAAAAGAGGTCTGGATACACATGATGAGAGCATTATACTGCCTCTGTTCAAATCCCTGATTAGACCGCACATGGAGTACTGTGTACAGTTTTGGGCACCGTTGCTCAGGAAGGATATAATGGAACTAGAGCGAGTACAAAGGAGAGCAACAAAAATAATAAAGGGGATGGGGGAGCTACAATACCCAGAGAGATTAGCAAAATTAGGATTATTTAGTCTAGAAAAAAGACGACTGAAGGGCAGTCTAATAACCATGTACAAGTATTTAAGGGGACAATACAAATATCTCTCCAAGGATCTGTTTATACTAAGGAAGGTGACGGTCACAAGGGGCCATTCTCTGTGTCTGGAGGAGATAAGGTTTTTCCACAAACATAGAAGAGGATTCTTTACTGTAAAGGTACTGTCACACTAAGCGATATCGCTAGCAATATCGCTATAACTTGTGACGTTATAGCGATATTGCTAGCGACATCGCTGTGTCTGATACTTACCTACGACCCGCTCCTCCGCTGGTTATCACTGATCGCGCGAGAACCTCCAGGACTGTTTCTCGTCGTCCGCTTCCTGCGGCGCTTCCTGTGGAGAGACGAGCGACGAGCCGGGCGGGAGGACGCAGGATCGCCTAGTGTGACAGGTAAGTAGCGACCCCCATCCCCAGCGATGTCACTGGTGAGATCTGCCTGTGTGGCAGCTCACTAGTGACCACTTAGCGATGAACCAGCGATCCTGACCGCGTCATATCGCTGGTCAGGATAGCTGGTACATCGCTATGTGTGACAGTACCTTTAGGGTAAGAATCTGGAATTCCTTGCCTGAGGAGGTGGTGATGGTGAACTCAGTCGAGGGGTTCAAGAGAGGCCTGGATGTCTTCCTGGAGCGTAACAATATTGTATCATACAGTTATTAGGTTTTTTAGAAGGACGTAGATCTGGGGATTTATTCTGACGGAATACAGGCTGATCTAGATGGACAAATGTCTTTTTTCGGCCTTGCTAACTATGTCACTACGTTATATGGAGAGAGGAAATTATTATGTACAATAAGGATATTACAAGACAGAGGAGAGCCATAACCCCTGCGATATACTGATTCCTATAACATTTTATGCAGTTTGCTGTCATATTTATATTTTCATGCCTTTTTTCTTAAAGTTCCGATAATTTAAAATAACATATTACCTATATTTACACTGATTAAACCAGCTACTGACATGTATTTTTCTGATTATAGATTTTTTGTTGTTTCTTTACATTATTATGGAGGCAGACATCTTGCATGTGTAGCTACGTTACTTTAAGAGCATTCATAGTTTTGTTTTAAAGTATCCACATAGACGTTTTACATTGATTGTTTTTTATTTCTTTATTTTTAAAGGGGGAAAAAGGCGGTGATTCGAATTTTCATATTTTTCAAATCATTTGTATTGCTTTGTTTTTTGGTCCCTTTAAGGAACATGAACATGCGATTTTGTGAAAACTTGTTCTATACACTGAGGTACTGCAGTATTTCAGTGTAAGGGCAGAGACACACTAACGTATTTCTCCTACGATAATCGCATCGCATAGCACGGACTGGCTGGCACCTCTCCTGACCTGAGCATGACAGCATGATGGATTACTATGCATCTGTCAAGCTCAAGTCAGGAGAGCAGACAGCCAGTGCGAGTTTTACTATGCGATTCTCGGATGAAAAATTCGGCAGTGTGACTCCAGCCTAAAGCTAAAATCATGGTTTTCTATGAATCCAAGCATATGGCTAAGCTTTACAGTAGTATCGACATGGCAGCTATTGAGGTCTTCAGGGGACCCCTTGCACCTGCCATGGCAGCCCTTCGGCAGACTGCAGTCATGTTGCAAGGAAGGACAATAGGCTCATGAAATGCCATGCCCCTGAACCATGAAATGCATTTAGGCAGAATGCTATATGTTATACTACACTGTCAACATACAAGGGATGTGGATTTAGTAAAAAGGTAATATACTAAATAAATTGATGTAACAAAAGACAAAATTCTTCCCACAATCCCAGAGACATACTGTACTACCTCCTGTAGGAACTATAGCCTTGGCTTATACACAGGGCGTACATTAGCCTGGTAGTACTGGTTCATTGCTGTTGGAATATGTTTGGTGCAACAACTCCATTCATGTCTGAGTGTTCAGTTGCTAGATTTGTATACTGTTTATAAAATTAAAAAAAAACTCCCAGAGACTCACACAGGGAGAGCATGTGACTGTATTTCCTGTTTTCCTGTGTCTGTGTATGAGAGAAGCAGCCTGCTGTAGATGATGCACAGATAGAGACACACAAATGATTTATTCCTGATCTATTAAGCTTATCAAATATTGTTCCTGTTTGTTGCTGAATAAAGAAGCTCTATTGTCACACGCTTGAAGTGTATCCTGAATAATCCGCTGCCAACAATTGCCTTGTATCCAAACATTTTGGCGCTGCCATTTATATTCTTGCTACATGTCAGAATAGCTAAATTACCATCTTGTGTCCTTCCTTTAATTGGTTTGACATCATTGCTGGCATTGTGATGTTATACATGAGTAGGGGGGATATCGCTGGAAAAGCTGCCCCGTAATGAGTCCCAGAGCAGTTTCTTTTATAGTATGCGCTGTATGCCCAATATCTACTGTCAACTTTCTAGAATAATCAATGACAATGGCTTACTGGTAAATGCAAGAACAGTTTTAAATATCTTTTTACTTTTATACTATGTACATAATACCCAGAAGTAATATATTTTGTCTTGCACGCTACAATACATAAGGTAAATAACTATTTTATCATTTATTTTTCTGTATTTTATTTCAGGCAAGTCTTAATAGCATGACAAGTGCCTATAGTGAAATTTGGGACTATGATAATATGAAAGTCACAGGGGAAATCATACTGAATCTTAATTACAGCTATAAAACAGGCGCTTTGAACATTCTGGTGAAGAGTTGTAAAAACCTAGCAGTGGCCGATGAGAAGAAGAACAAAACAGACCCGTAAGAACATTTTTATCTCCATTTTACAGGCATTATTCAAATATAAAAATGGCTCTTTGTACAGACCAGTGTGCCCCTGAAAAAGTATTATAAATGCTTTTGCCTACTGCATAGTTAATTATTCAGCACAGAACACAATGAGTTGAATTTTAGTCTATAGGATGTAGCACTATGGTTTCAAGTATTATCCCCAGTGACATAACATGACATAAATCAGAAGACCACTATTGCAGCAGAATAGCGGATAAAGAATCAATTTAAAAGTTAATGGAAAAAATGTATCAAATGTGAAAGTCACCCAATAATATAACCTGGTGTTGATTTCCCAAGTGGGAAAAATTCTCTAATAAGAACAACCCGAGCTCATTGCTATATCTAAATACCCTAAAAGTACAGAACAAGTAGAAGTTGTTTTTTTCAACTCAGTTGTTATTAGGTTGCCTAAATATTCCCAAAATTTTGGATCACTGTCATTTCTGTGGGCGCAGCAATAACAAAACTCAGATCGGTGTCCAGAAAGTGTAGTTATCCTAACTTGTATGTCATTTCTTAGCTAATACTATACATTTAATTTCACTTTTTAGGTACTTATATGTCATCTCTTAGCTAATACTATACATTTAATTTCACTTTTTAGGTATGTAAAGGCATATCTTCTTCCTGACAAATCTCGTCAGAGCAAACGAAAGACAAAAGTAAAAACCAACACATGTAATCCTGAGTTCAATGAAATGCTCAAGGTAAGATGTACAATAATGAAAATAGTAAGGATCACACTTTGGGTGGTGTCTTGCAGTAAGTAATGCTGACCACCAGCGGTTATATTCTGATCAAGAGGTCAGGAAACCGCTGTGCCTCTCTTTCAGCTTATCCTATGTTGCAGGTTACATATAGTACATATCTTTATGTGAATATTGTCTTGAATCTCCTATGGTGCTTGGAATAATCATCCCTCCTACCTTCCAGATTGTTAATCGTATTTTGCTTATGTGCACTTACTGTATATTTATACATTAGATATTGCCTTATTCCACATCTGATTTGTATTTCTCACTTTTTACTATGTCATGTATGTTTATTTAATACACTATGACTGTATCATAAATCACAACTTTTATCCCTAAATGATACTTAAAGGGTTAATCCGGGACTTTTTTCTACAATGTGCCTAAGAACTAACATGCAGGTAGTTGCTTACTACCAGCCTGTTGAGCCTGGAGCCAATCTCTGCCAGCACAGAGCGTTCACAGACTGCTCCTGCTGGTGATTCAGTGGCTTTTTCTGACATCACATTGACAGAGAAGCGGCTTCTCTTTCTCTCTACTCTGATCATGGCATGTGACTGCCGATGTCATGCTGATTGACAGCTGGCTCATCGCTGCCTAACTATGTGAAGCCAGCTCTCAATCAGCATGTCGTTAAACGTCATGCCCAGTCAGCAGAGCAGCCTGGAAGAAGAGTTGCTATGTTGACGGCCCGCCGAAGAAGCCTACGTGAAACACGCATAGGGGCTGGTAGTCCTGTGACACACTGCGACCTTGACGGGTGAGGATCAATCTTTGATTAGCCAGTTTACTTGGTGCCCTTAAAGGTGCATACACATTTTACTATATGGTCCAGTTTTTTGTCTCCATTTTTTCTAATTTTTGTGTCTGTTGATGTGGAGCAGCTGAATCGCCAGCAGTAGCGGTCAGTGACCACTCTGAGCTGGTGCTGTTAGTTTCTAGGCCCATAGCAAAAGAATTCTATCCTCTTTAATTATATAATTACACTATGGGATATGTATACCCTCCTTTTGTGCTTGTATATAGAGATGATCAGTTCAATTTGTGCTGCCGTGGTTCTGCACCCAAGCATCCTCATCCCAACATCATGGGCACCTGGTGCAGGAGTGAAGGCCGGTTGCCACAGAGGGCTGGACTGGATGCTGGGTGGTGGCAGTGCAAATCAAACTACCCATCTTTATGTGTATCACATTGCTTGAAAAGGATCCCAGAAGAGATTTCAACTTTGCATTGGATATGAGTAGATAAAACACATCGCCTACATCAACCCCACAATGGAGCACTATTGTAAAGAGAGATAGAGAGGGTTTGCTGCAATCAATCAATCAGATGACAGCTTTTTTTCTGTGTGACGTGGAAAATTATAAAAGTGGTCTATGTTCATCTTTCATAAATGAGGTCCATAGAAATTGTGAATAAAGGAAGTGTATATAGGTGATGGGGTAAAAATGTGATCACTTAATTGATCCAGCAATGCACATCAAATTTGGAAAAAAGGAAAAAAGTGTTTATGTTTTAATGTATGTATTAAATATTATGAAAGAGCGCTGTAAAGTGATTGTATACCTTCCATAGGCCTCATTCACATATCCATGTCTCCAGTACGTGAGGTAACAGTTTTCACACGTACCAGAGACACTGACAAACGTATACCAGGTCTGTGCACACGTCAGTGTGTTTCCATGGACCATGTGTCCATGTGCCCATGTACCCCACACGTAAACATATCCCTTTTTTACCATGGGAAAATGCCAGTGATGAGGTCATCACCGTTCAAGCTCAGTGTCTTCACAGCAAACCACAGTGAGAATTTTTCCTCAACCTTGCTGAAGCTGACAGCTGAGGGTTGCAGCCCCCACCTATAAGATTTGCCAGGCTGGTTATAGAAATAGGGGGAACCCACGGTGGGTTTTTCATTCATTTATTTAGTGATAGCGCAGGTGGCATGTGTGGAATGCCCTCATTATCCACTCCTGCTGTCATTGTTCTTAGGGGAAGCAGCTGAAGATTGATGGGAGTAATAGTCCCAAAAGCTCCCACCTGCTGTCATTGTTCTGACTTTAATATAACACTCATCATTCTCCCCTGCTCACGCCGATCGCCGGCACAGCAGGGGAGAATGATGAGAGCCGTCTTCAGCACCCGCTGCCGGGGAACAGCGCTTACTGTAGTGCTTCTTCCCCGGTGGCCGTCCGTGTGGAACTGATGCAGCACACAAATGCCACACGTGTGCCGCAAGTATTACACACACGGACACGGATATCTCTTGTACTGGAAATAAACGGATGTGTGAAAGAGGCCTTACTTTGTGGTTTTGCATTTGCTGCTTGTTCCATTCTAATGTCATTAGAGGCTGATTTGCTGAACATCAGTTTTGTGAAGCAGACATGCTCCTGCATTACTTTAGCAAAGTCTCTCTTCATATTTATTCCTGTCACTCACGTATAATGGGTTCTGATTGCTCTCCTTGCCTGAAACTCTAAAATAAGACATTAAAGAACAAAGTGCAGTAGATAAACATTTCAGTGTTCTGGCAACATCCGTTTACCCTTTTTTTTCTAGATTTAGCTTCGTTTTTTCTTATTTCTATGTTCCTTTTTTAAGTGCATCAGATATATTTTTTCCTTTTGATGTAACCTCACAACTATCAGACACATTTGAGCAAAAACTAGAGAATAGAAGCACGCTGTGGAGCTTAAGCAGGGCTCAGAAGAAGAAGCATTGGATATTTAGTGTTGTGTAGCACAAATAAATCCCATTTTTCTCATATGCGCATTACAGATACCACATAGCGTGTTTTCTTATTGTTCACAAAATCTGCAGTTAGGAGGAAAATGTAGTTTACTTTGTATGTAATATCGTAATTGCAAAAGTAAAAGTAACTTTCGGTAGAATATGTAGTAATAATAATAATAATAATAAAAAACTTTAATCAACTATAAAAGGGTTTTCCCTCAAACAGAATACATTTTAATCAATAGATCTTGAAATAATAATAATTTCCACAATTGGATGTGTTTAATAAAATGTTCCTGTGCTGAGATAATCTTATAAATGTGCCCCTGCTGTGTACTGTGTAAAGGCTGTGACTGACCATACAGGAACATGGTCTGATCATACCACAGCTCTTGAGCGGGGGGCCGGGGGAGCAAAAGAGTGTACAGACAGGACAGCATGAGATCGCACACGCTCCATTTCATGAGGTACAAAATTTCCCTGCCTGTATAAAAATATATTTTATCTCACAGACATAATCTATAGGTTTCACTTTTCCAAGTCATTCTGATGACAAGTAATTATAGGTGGGAAAAGATCTTCTACTGTTCAAGTCAGGAATTTCAAGATGTGACATCCCAGTGTGTTAGTTGTCGGATAAGCAGTCATTTTTTTGGTGACACAAATGTAAGGAAATAGACATACTGCCCATGTTCCCCCTTGACGATATAAGCACTATTATGGCGTATAATGTGAATTGTGATATGCGTTATTAGTTTTGGTTTTGTGTTCTGCCACCATTGTATGGAGAGTTAGAGTTAGGGTGAGTGCACACAGTGCAGATTCAGCTGCGGATTTTTCCGCGCGGATTTGCAGGTAAAACCGCAGGTAAAGTGACCTGCGGTTTATCTGCAGATTTGCCTGCGGTTTGACACCTGGACAATGGAACAAGTGTCAAACCGCTGCGGAATCCGCAGAAAGAATTGACTGCACTAAGGTTTTGAAATCCCATTGCTTTGCATTGTACTGTACAATGCCTGCGGAACTGCTGTGGATCCGCAGGGTCAAATCCGCTGCGGATCCGCAGCAGAATCCGCAACGTGTGCACATACCCTTAATGGTTGGGACTAGCCCCGAGTGGGAGGGGCAAAGATGAAGGGATGAATTTTCTGTTAAGGTGCCAAACAGGGCCCAGCGTGCAGGAAAAGCAGATTTAAGGTCTGGCAGTGAGCAGAGCCGCATGGCGTTGGTACACTTGAAGTGAGAGGAGACAGAGACAGTGAATAGTATGATCCTGAGTATAGAGGAATGGAAACTGACAGAAGGAAAGAGTGATCAATCAGAGATGGGTCCTTGGATAGGGCACCTAGCAGTATGGCCCCGAGTTTATAAGTCAGTGAGGTGACGGGCCAGGACGGAACAAGGAGTATGAGACAAAGAGAGTGCCTCGGGCTAGAGTTTCAAGACATCAGAAGCAAAGAAACTAAGTACCGGCCATAGTGGCAAACTAGTTCCTTCAAGAGAAAGAAAGGACGCAGAACCGCGGGTTGAGAATAGGACTTTCACTAACTGGACTATTGTAGTGTGCTGGGGTGTGGTGGATGAAATGGCATTAGTTGATGCAGAAACAAGTAAAATTGGAAGAAGAGACTGTGTATGAAAATGCATGTTGTACAGGAAACGTTTGTGAAGTTGTCCACCCTAGATCTATTGTACATTGTACATTGTTCCCATCAAGTGGCTGTTTAGTAAAAGACTTTATTTTAGACTAATGGTCTCCCTCATTGAACTCTACAACAGCTGGTCCAGTCAGCCGAATTCACTGGCATCATGTGGCCTGCAAGGGCGAAGCGACCCTTTACACAAAATACGCACCCAGCAAGGACCCTCGCCTTCATGTAACATGCTGAGGTGTAAGAGATGAGTACCTCGCTCACGGTTTCCACCCCACACCACATTACACACACACTATTCCGCTAACACTAACCTGTGCCAAGGTTGTGGCTCGCGGGTCCATGATGAGTGGCTCGTGGTTGTCTTCAGCTTGGTACATTAGCACCAGGTCTAGCAAATACTTATGAAGAACAGGTCTCCAGATGGTGACTTTTGGGAGTAGCCCTGCACAGAAGGGCAGATCTAGATGAGCATATACTGGTTTGGGGGTTTTAGTTATAAATTAAGGATAGTAGTCTAGAGATAGGAGGTGCTTATAACCCCTTTCCGACATCGGACGTACATTTAAGCTGATGTCGGACTCTCTCCCTTTGATGTGGGCTCCGGCGCGGATCCCACATCTTTCCCGGCACATGTCAGCTGTTTTGAACAGATGACATGTGCCCTGAACAGCCGCAGGTGGAATCGCAATCCACCTGCAGCTATTAACCCGTTAAATACCACTGTCAAACACTGACAGCGGCATTTAACATGCGCTTCCGGCAATCACGCCGGAAATCCACCCACCAGTGACCTCCGTCACGTGATCACGAGTCACCAGTGGGTTGGCATGACAACCGGAGGTCTCCTGGAGACCTCTATGGTTTTCAGTGCAGGCTTGCTGTGAGCGCCGCCCAGTGATAGGTACTCATAGAAAGTGAGTAATTCAGCTACATACAGGTTATCTGATCATCTCCTCTATGTAGCAGAGCAGATTGGACTATGGCAGCTTCTAGTCTCCCATGGAGACTATTGAGGCATGCCAAAAGTAAAAAAAAAATGTTTTTAAAAATATTACAAACATATAAAAAAATAAAAAACATAAAAGTTCAAATCACTCCCCTTTCGCCCCATTCAAAATAATAATAAAAAAAAAAAAAAATCAAGCATGCACATATTTGGTGTCGCCACGTTCAGAATCGCCCGATCTATAAAAAAAAGGATTAACCTGATCGCTAAGCAGTGTAGCAAGAAAAAAAGTCAAAACACCAGAATCACACTTTTTTTGGTTGCAGTGACATTGCATTAAAGTGCAATAACGGGCGATTAAAAGATTATACCTGCACTAAAATGGTTTCATTAAAAACGTAAGCTCGGCACGCAAAAAAATAAGCCCTCACCCAACCCAAAATCACGAAAAATGGAGACGCTACAGGTCTCGGAAAATGGCACAATTTTTTTTTAACAAAGTTTGGTGACTATGAACTCGTAATGACCTGGAGAATGATAATGGCGGGTCAGTTTTAGCATTTAGTGAATCTAGTAAAAAAGTCAAACAAAAAACAAGTGTGAAATTGCACTTTTTTGCAATTTCACCTCACTTGGAATTTTTTTTCCGTTTTCTATTACATGACATGGTAAAAACCAATGGTCTTGTTGAAAAGTACAATGTGTTCCACAAAAAACAAGCCCTCACACATCTATTGACAGAAAAATAAAAAAGTTATGGCTCTGGGAAGAAGGGGAGCGAAAAATGAAAACGCAAAAGCGAAAACACCTCGGGGGGGTTAAGCTGAATGTGATAGTGTGGTGGGTGTTCTTGATGCGAAAATAAAAATACCAAAGATGGGTAATGTAGGAAGCTTTGGGTGTAAATATACTACCTTGGAGTGATATGTATGGGGGCTCTGAGTGTTGCCACTGTGGGGGGATGGGGTAAGCAGGAGGTGGGTGTCACTACAAAGGGGATTCTGGAAGTTGCTGGCAACCTTCTTCTATTGTGGCTCTCGAGTTAAGAAAGGTTGGAGTCCATTGCACTAATGAGTAGTGGTCATTGAACCCTGTCAACTACAGCAGTGTGTACATAGTATTAAATAAACTGCAAAGAGAAGCTCAAAGGCAAAACTTAACTGCACCTCTCGTCCTCGGTACCTCTCCGGGCTGATTGTTACCCCACATACCAATTGTACTATCCCTCCAAGTCATTTTCACAACTGTCTGTAAACCAGAACAAATTCCAGTAGACGCTTTTATATCAAGTGTTTAAAAAAAAAGTCAGGGCCATTCCCTAATGTAGCAGAGGAATTACAGGTTGATTATATGTACTTAAGAAATTTATATCATACTTGGTAAGAAGGAAGAAAATATGTATTTTGATAAACTTGTATAAAGAGCTTTTAGAATCTTCTTAGCAGCGGGTCAATCAGTTCATATTGTAAGATGCTTCATTTCCTCAGATGCTCATCCATGTACTGTACATATTAAAGTAAATAGCACTTTCATGAGAAGGAAAACAGCCTAGGCAAAAATATGTCATGCAATTTACAACAAACTACATGACCTTAAAAATATCAAGGATTACTAAGGCTGCAATTCTTGGTGCTATATGGATTCTCATTCATGATGCACTATAAAGCATCCATGGCAAATGTGAAGCTGTGTAGTTCAGGTCTAGACACCTGCAGCCAATCCATTCATTGTTATCCATATTCAGAACAAAAACACAGATGTGTGAATACATGTGGTCCTACAAAAGAGAGGGGAGTAATAGCCCTCAAAAAGGGATGTACAAAGTGAGATGAGACAAGATAGTTTAAATAAAGATAGTTGAAATAAAGTGCTAAAAATCTTTATTATTACGTCTCACTCACATAAATAGTGTGGGTATAATAGTGTTCTGTCTCCAACATCTGATTCATAATCCTCGATTATCTGCTTGCTAATGTTTTCAGTGTTTTTGGCTCCATCTAGTGACCAGAGTCATAACCGCAGTGTTATTGTTTTACTTTCACTTTGCTTCTAATTTTCCCTCCATTGCAGTGCATTCTGGTAAGCTTTTGCAGTGCATTCTAGTAAGATTGCAATGCATCCTGGTAGCCTTTTCAAAGGATTATGGTTAGTTCAGCCCCCATTTTCCTCCAGTTCTCCATTTTCCTTCTGCCTGCATTCAGGAAGCATCTCATTTTCTCTTCTCCCCTTGTGATAGCATCGCTGGTATGTATTTATGCTCCCTGTATCCAATTCCTGTCACATACTAGCCTAGTTAATTAGTCCTTCCCATTGTTAGCTATTAGTCCAGATGTTGATTCTTATTGTATTATGTATATGAGAATTTCTGATGTACCCTGTATTGATTGAGTGTATTTATATGTTTGCTTGTAGTTTCACCGCGCCAATATACCATCACGTTCAATAAAGCACAGATTCAACTACAGTCTCCTTATTAGACCCCAGTATAGCAGTTTAGCTGCCTGTATAAGCTACATGAATTCTTCTTCATTTAGTGAGGACAGAACAAATAGTACAATGTACAAACAAGACAAGTGTTAAAGTATGGGGGAATTAAAGAACCAGACGGCACTATTCACAATGGACCTTCAATAGGCACATATTAGTCATAACATGCACAGAGCTCAGAACAAAATATATAGGCAATACTCCAAAAGAGAAAGGTACAGTATCGTTACCTATCTCAATTCCTAAATCAGTCTATATAAGACATGAGTACATCAGATCGGAGAAAACAAGTGCCGCTCATAGTGCATGAAACAGCCTATTACTTACCCATGTGGGGAGGAGGAACCAGATGAAAAGTGCACAGGCAAGATGTGTGAATTCAGCCTAAGGACTAAATTATTGGTACACTATTCTTAATGATGGAATTCAGGATTTTTATTCAGTCCTATTGTCAAAGGTGTATAAAATCAAACATCAAGCCTTGCAGCCTTGCAGTCTGCCATTACTAACATTTGTAAAGTAATAGCTCATTCTATAGCGCTTACTGAATTCAAATGTGATATTGTAATAAGATGCCATCATTGGAAAAAGACCCTCCTAAATATATCACAATCAACTATGAGTAAAATTTCAGAAAAGTGAAAGCATTTAGGAACCCCAACTCAGATACGAAGATCACTTAAAGTTACAGATTGGGATCGCAGAGTGCTGAAGTACATAGCACATAAAATGTCAATAATCTGCTGACTTAATAACTGCAGAATTCCAAACCTCCTATGGCATTAACATCAGCACAAAAAATGTGCACTGGGAATTTCATGGCATAGGTTTTCATGGCCGAGAAGCTAAATGCAAGCCTTACATCACCAAGCACAATAACAAGCATCGGATGTAGTAGTTTACAGCACGACACCTCTGGACTCTAGAGCACTGAAAACATTTGGCCTATAGTGCTTAGCTATAGTAAAGTGAAATTTTAATACTTCAGCAGGCCAAGGCCTTTTTGACAACTTTATGCTGCTATCTTTTTGGGAAGGCTTTTTTTCTTTTCCATTATGATTGTGTCTAGTGCACAAACCAAAGCATGGTTGGGTGAATATGGTGAAGAAGAACTTGACCGAGTCCTGACCTTAATCGTATCAAACACCTTTGGTTTGACTATAATGGAGATTGCAAGCTGACCCTCTTGTCCAACATCAGTGTCTGACCTCACAAACGCTGTTCTGGATCAATGGGTAAAAATTACTACAAACACTGTTAACTCTTGCAGAAAACCTTTCCAGAAGAGTGGAAGCTGTTATAGCTGCAAAGGAGGGACCTTCACCATATTAATGCCTTTGGATTTAAAAAGTGTTGTAATAAAAGCTCCAACAGGTGTAATATATAGGTGTCCCAATACTTTTGTACATATACCATATTTATGTATGGATGTCAGAATAATAGACCTGACCTGTGCAAACAAGCGTTCTTTTTGGCATAGGTTTCTTTTAGATATACACTACCGTTCAAAAGTTTGGGGTCACCCAGACAATTTTGTGTTTTCCATGAAAACTCCTACGTTTATTAATCGAATGAGTTGCCAAATGAATTTAAAATCTAGTCCAGACATTGAAAAAGTTCAAAAACAAGATTTTTATTTGAAATAACAATTATATCCTTCAAACTTTGCTTTCGTCAAAGAATGCTCCCTTTGTAGCAATTACAGCATTGCAGACCTTTGGCTTTCAAGCAGTTAATTTGCTGAGGTAATCTGGAGAAATTTCACCCCACGCTTCCAGAAGCCCCTCCCACAAGTTGGTTTGGCTTGATGGGCACTTTTTTCGTACCATACGGTCAAGCTGCTCCAACAACAGCTCAATGAGGTTGAGATCTGGTGATGGCGCTGGCCACTCCATTTAAGATAGAATACCAGCTGCCTGCTTCTTCCCTAAATAGTTCTAGCATAATTTGGAGGTGTGCTTTGGGTCATTGTCCTGTTGTAGGATGAAAATGGCTCTCAAGCACTGTCCACCGAATATGGCATGGTGTTGCAAAAGGGAGCGAGATAGCCTTCCTTATTCAAAATCCCTTTTACCTTGTACAAATCTACCACTTCACCAACACCAAAGTAACCCCAGACCATCACATTACCTCCACCATGCTTGACAGATGGCGTCAGGCACTCTTCCAGCATCTTTTCAGTTGTTCTGCGTTTCACAAATGTTCTTCTGTGTGATCCAAACATCTCAAACTTGGATTTGTCTGTCCATAACACTTTTTTCCAATCTTCCTCTGTCCATTGTCTGTGTTTTCTTGCCCATATTAATCTTTTCCTTTTATTAGTCAGTCTCAGATATGGCTTTTTCTTTGCCACTCTGCGCTGAAGGCCAGCATCCCGGAGTCACCTCTTCACTGTAGACATTGACACTGGTGTTTTGCATGTACTATTTAATGAAGTTGCCAGTTGAGGATGTGTGAGGCATCAATTTCTCAAACTAGAGACTCTAATGTACTTGTCTTGTTGCTCCGTTGTGCAGCGGGGCCTCCCACTTCTCTTTCTACTCTGGTTAGAGCCTGTTTGTGCTCTCCTCTGAAGGGAGTAGTACACACCATTGTAGGAAATCTTCAGTTTCTTGGCAACTTTTTACATGGAATAGCCTTCTTTTCTAAGAAATTGAGTAAAAATACACGAACACCAGATATAGAATTATATATGAGATATTTATATATATATATATATATATATATACGTATAAAAAATATACCCGGACCACTGATATCAGCGCCATTACTACTTTATTTAGAATAAAAAACCCTCAGATTCTTAAAGTAGCCACTCCCTGATGAAGGAAACATTCCGAAACGTGCGTTGGGGAGCATGCTAAAGGGACGTGGTGACCTTTAAAGGTACATGAGCTAATTCCCTGTATTCCTCTGCAGCACTGCACTTTATGTTTAAGTCACTGCGACTTTCTTTTTTTGCATGGTAATGTGAGTTCAATGTTACGGTTGCTATTTGCACTTGCACACTGCACTTTATATTGCAGTAGTCATTGGTTTCATAGATTATGATTGTTCTTTGCACATGCACATTGCACTTTATATTTCATTGAATATTGATATATTTGATCTTTTCACTTTTTTATTTTATTTTGCACTTTTCCAGTGAACGAGATATTGGAATTTTTTTTTTTTAAATTTTCTTTGATTTTATTTGCCTGCACAAGTTTTTTTATTATTTAATATACTAGATTATGGCCCGATGCTATCACATCGGGAGGATGCGATAGCATCACACCTCTTGCCATGTTAACCCTCAACACACACACTCCTCAACACACACTCCTCTCACGTCCACTCACTCCTTCACTCCACATACGACCCCTTCTCTCACTCCGTCTCTCATACTCATGCCGTCATCGCCGCTGCTCCACGATCCCCGACATCTTCTTCCGCCGGCGCCATCCTGGATCCAGATGTCCTTCCACGCCGGCGAAATGTTCTTGCGGCGACGCCATCTTGAGTATCGTGAAATCCCACAACACTCAAGATGGCATCGCCGGAAGAACATGTTGCCGGCATGGACGACGTCGGGATCCAAAATGGCGTCGGCGAAATCTCACGAGTTTTCGCCGACGCCATTTTGGATCCCGACGTCGTCCACGCCGGCGACATGTTCTTGCGGCGACGCCATCTTGAGTATCGTGGGATTTCATGATACTCAAGATTGCGTCGACGCAAGAACATGTCGCTGGCGTGGATGCCGTCGGGATCCAAAATGGCGTCGGCGAAATCTCGCGAGATTTCGCCGACGCCATTTTGGATCCCGACGGCATCCACGCTGGCGACATGCTCCTGCGGCGATGCCATCTTGAGTATCGCAGGATTTCACGATGCTCAAGATGGCGTCGCCGCAAGAACATGTCGCCGGCGTGGAGGACGTCTAGATCCAGGATGGCGCCGGCGGAAGAAGATGTCGGGGATCGTGGATCAGCGGCGATGACGGCGTGAGTATGAGAGACGGAGTGAGAGAAGGGGTCGTATGTGGAGTGAAAGAGTGAGTGGATGTGAGTGGAGATGGTGAAAGGTGAGAGGAGTGTGTGTTGAGGAGTGTGTGTGTGTGGAGGAGGAGTGGTGTGTTGAAGGTTAACATGGAAAGAGGTGTGCGGTGACGTCACCGGTTACAACTGGACAGAAGTTGTTACAACCGGAAGCTGCTTAGGGCATTTATTATTATAGATGCTGAGGAATACATATGCGAATATAGTATATATATAATTGGGTCCAATTTATTGTAATACAATTGTCCCTACGTGCACATTGTTTTTAAATTGGTTTTAAATATCCATTTTTTACCACTAATAAAAAATTATTGAATCAATTATATCCTGTTTGGTCTTTTCTGGTCAAGGAGTCCTTTGGTAGATTGGGATTTGGTTCTTTTCTAAGAACAAGAATAGACTGTCGAGTTTCACATGAAAGTTCTTTTTTCTGGCCATTTAATGGAACCAACAAATGTAATGCTCCAGATTCTCAACTAGCTCAAAGGAAGGTCAGGTTTATAGCTTCTCTAATCAGCCAAACTGTTTTCAGCTGTGCTAACATACTTGCTCAAGGGTTTTTAATGGTATTCTAACCATCCATTAGCCTTCTTACACAGTTAGCAAACACAAAGTACCATAAGAACACTGGAGTGATGGTTGTTGGAAATGGGCCTCTATACACCTATGAAGATATTGCATTACAAACCAGATGTTTACAGCTAGAATAGTCATTTACCACATTAACAATGTATAGAGTGTATTTCTGAATCATTTAACATTGGAATTAACTGCTTTTCTTTCAAAAATAAGGACATTTCTAAGTGACCCTAAACTTTTGAGGATTTTTAAGTCCTCTTTCTGTGCTGTTTCAGTGTTAGGATTTAGTGTTAGGTACCCATAAACGTGGAGACCTTTGGCGCAGGTTACAGGCTCACGTATTTTGGCCAAAATATCAGCTAATACTCCACATTTTTTAATGTGTTTTTTGCACTTTTTATTCAAGGTGCAGTTGGGCCCATTTGGTCTTGTAAACTGCGGTGTCTGTTCACAAGGCATGCATTTTGATAGCGCTAGGCCAGCCCGCCTGAGCTAATAGAATGGTGTCACTACTAGGCTGGCCTGGATGCTGTGCATGGCCATAGTGTGAACAGCGCCGCATACAAGTTTTTTTATTGTGCATTAACATACCAGGCAACCGCCCACTCCATGTATTGGTAGGCTGTGAGCGGTTGTCTCATCGGTATTCTTGCACCTGTGTTGCCATCTTAATTATATGGGTCCACTGCATCCTGATAGTGCATTTGTCTGGAGGCCTGGACGGGTAAACCTATTTGCTCTTTTTCTGTTTTCCACTCTACAAAGCGATTGATTTATGGCTCAGAATTTGTATTTACTAAAAATTTTGGACACAACATTGTAGTCAAAGTCTCAGTGACTTGAACTAGATTTTCTTGTGTAGTGGAAATTTCTTAATACTTTTTATTGCTCTGAATTTAAAGAAATTGGGAGGGTTCTAAACTCATGGACTCGGTCGTTGCAGTTCTAATATGTTCAGTGATATTGCTAGAGGTCACTTTTTGGGTGACCATCTCCTTTAAATACCTTCAGGATACAGATAAACCATTACTTATTTTATGACTTTGAAGATAAGGCACTTTTCCCTGTAATTATTCTGCTTGTAATGATTGCTCCATTCATGGATTCCAAGACTGGATACTAGAAAGAGACACTGGAACATTGAAATCCATTTATAATTTCAGCTTACTTTTGCTGGATCTAGTGAACTGCAGCATACCTTGGTATTTATTACTTTATAAGGCAAGCAGCTTCAGTTTCATGACTGCCAAACCTCAGTTCATGTTCATTAAAGTGATGTCTCTCCAAGGAGTAAAGTCATTATTGTGTAACAGACAACATTGATTTTTACAAGTCATCCAAATAAATACAGCTTATCTACAGAAGATTGATGCTGAAGTTTTCATGCACACATTTAACAGAAGCCTCTGGTATCAGAGCTTCAAGAATATATGTACAGTAAGGCTCCCTGAGTACCACCTAAACATTAATGTCACCTGGATAAAGACAGCAAGCAGCACTAAAAGCCAAAATTAAATAAAGTAGTAAAGGTGCATGTACCCAAGAGACTTGACCCTTGGATCTCTCACATTCATTGCAGCACTTGTTTAATCACGTATGCAATGTTTCCACTATCAAGCTTGAAAAATGACAACATGAAATAGATCACAATATATATTTTTTTAAGTACTGCCTCCAATAATGCTACCCCACCTGAGTCCCCATAAAAAAATGCCATCTTTGTGTCCCAGAAAAAAATAACTTATATATTCTTAACCCTGAAATCTAAACAAGTGCAGCAACAAACTCTTCTTCGAAAATGCATGATAAACATAAACGATAGGCAACACTTGGCAGGACGCAGACATCATTTACAGTCTCGGTGTCCTGTAAGACTAAAGTGGCTTGCAGCCTAGAAGATGAAATGTGGTAAGGCAGAGAGTCTAGGACTTCATGCTCTTCTACTGAGTTTTTGTTGGCTTTGGTATATAGCAATGAGCTGAAACTTTGTCACAAGTGTGTCATGCCAACCTGGGAGATCTAAGGGCAGAAGATTACTGCGTGTTATGAATCACTGATCTTCCATTTAACCTGTGTATTCAGATCCCATATTAAATGTATTTGGTTTCCTTTGGTGCTGAAGAGGTCAACGACCCTTTCTATGCTAGTCAGAAACATGCAGCTCCATTTCAGCTGCTTATGATCTGATCTGGTTGTTAACTCTTCCAAAAAAATGGCAGACCCTCTCTGTCTTGCCTTTGAAAGCTCTGCTTCCTTGCTCTTAGGAGACGTTGTGCGGAATAGGAGTCTGTGTTGCTACTGAAGATTCGTCTTCCTGTGTTGTGTGCTAAAGCTAAGTTTTTGGAAGTTTGGAGTTGGAGTTCTGGTCTGTATGTTTCTGTTGTACGTGTGTATTTGTCTCTTGTTCCCTTTTACTATTTAGTTTATTCCCTCCTGTCCCTATCCTCCTCCCTATTGTTGGTTAGTGCTTTTGTATGATAGAGGTTTTCTGTTCTCCCTGTTTTGTCTTTGTATCTGATTTACCTTTCATTTCTGTCCAATGCCTCATGGGGTGGTAGAGGGGACAGATTAGTGTTTTTACAGGAGCATAGTAAGGTTGGAAACTCTGGTCTCTCTACCTTTAAGAGTACCCTCGGAACAGGGATAGTTAGGGTCCCAGACATTTTAAGGCCCCTCTTCCTTACTGAAGACCGTGACCGCATGACACCATTTACTGTGACACAGTCTCTGATGTCTTGTGCAATATATTTAAGCACAATCTCGGTGTTTGTCATTTCTCAAGGTCACTCCCTTACAATATGCTCAGCAATGGCTCTTGTCTGGCAAGTTGCACACTTTTGTGGATTAGTGTGCCTTTA
The DNA here is from genome assembly GCF_039654945.1 of Dendrobates tinctorius. NCBI lineage: Eukaryota > Metazoa > Chordata > Amphibia > Anura > Dendrobatidae > Dendrobates > Dendrobates tinctorius. Next base: position 87,687,875 of record NW_027361684.1, on the reverse strand, counting down.
CAATGGCCATTTATCAGAAATGAGGAAATGTTTCCCGATAACTGACCAGTATAAACAGGTTTCCAATCACCAATTGAAAATGCTCACTTGTCAGGTGAAATAATTTTTAGCTTGCTTAAAATTATTTGTTCTCTGCAGTATATCATCTTGTGAAAGCAGGACCTGTGATTTCGAGAAAAATTAAAGAAAATCTATGTGTACCCTCAACAACACCATCATTCTGTTATTTTTGGAAGTGTGGTTTGATTATTTAACCCCTTATTGATAGGGCCATTTTTTTTTAATCTGACGTGTCACTTTATGTGGTAATAACTCTGGAATGCTTCAACATATATGATTTTGAGAATTGTTTTTTGTGACACATCATATTTTACGATAATGGTAAATTTAGGTTGATATATTTGGCGTTTATTTATAAAAACATCAGAAATTTGACAAAAAAAATTTTGAAAATTGCACTTTTCAAACTTTGAATGATTATCCCTTTAATCCAGGTGGTCATACCACACAAAAACATTAATAAATAACATTTACCTCATGTCTGCTTTACATAAGCACCATTTGTAAAATGTTTTATTTTGTTAGAATTTTAGAAGGTTTAAAAATGTAGCAGCAATTTTTTATTTTTTTAAGAAAATTTGCAAAACTTATTCTTTTAGGGACCTGTTCTGTTGGACTACATGACCTCCGTGGAGGACCGGTTAACTAAAGTACAGCTGGTTCCTGCTTCCCCAGTCCTTCAGCCTCCGGCACAGCATCCGATGCCTACCACAGGATCCTGTCCTCATCTCTGTAAGCCTCCTCGTTATGATGGTGACCAAAAGTTGTGCAGAGGATTTCTCAACCAATGCTTGCTGCATTTCCGTTTATTGCCTCAGCATTATCCGACTGACATGGCAAGGTGGCTTTCCTTGCCTCTCACCTGGAGGGAGAGGCTTTAGCCTGGTTCAACCCCCTAATGGTTGAGGTATTCATGGACACCTTCAGAAAGATATTTGATGAGCCTGGTCGTGCCACATCTACCATGGAGCCTCTGTTCAATTTGCAACAGGGCTCTCTCTGTTGGTCAGTATGCCATCCGTTTCTGCACCCTGGCTTCGGAGCTCCAGTGGACCAATGAGCCTCTGGTCGGAGCCTCTGGCGAGGATTATCCGGAAGCATCAAGGATGAATTGGAAGTCAGGGACCTACCTGAGACCCTGGATGATCTCATATTGCTCGCCATTCGGATTGATCTGCGTCTCCAGGAGCGCTCCAGAGAGAGGATTCTCGAGAAGCGATTTCCTCGTCAGCATCTTCTTCACTGAAACCTCAGTTTCCACCTTATCCCACTCCGGTCTCTGAGGATGAACCCATGGAGCTTGACCGCGTAAAGGTGAAGAGGAATCAGTAGGAGGAGATGCCCACTAGGAATCCGCATCGTTATGGTGGATGCTCTGCTCCTGATCAATGCAGTGGAACTAAGAGGGTGGAAAAACTCTTCCGCCTAGGACAGGTAAGAGAGGCCTCCCTAGGTGAGAATGATTCCTCTCCTCCACTAACTATATCCATACAGGTGATCTTCGGAAAGGTGCGGTTCTCCGAGACTGCTTATCTGGATTCTGGATCTGGTGGAAACTTCATCCAGCAAGCTGTGACCAGGCTGTTTTGGATCCTAATCATTCCTCTGCATTATCTTCGTAGACAGAAGACCCCTGAAAGATTCCATTCTTGGTATCACCAAAGAGGTGGAGCATCAAATCAGAGCACTCCACAGGGAGAAAATTACCGAATCTTTCTCCACTGTTTACACTAGGTCTTCCATGGCTGCACCACCATGAACCTGTTCTTTAATTGGCTGTCTGGAGATGTCCTTCGATGGGGTCAGTCCTGCCTCAATCACTGCCTCAAACCAGTATGGCCTGGTTCTACCCCGCGGCCTCCTGCAGCCTTACCCGAGATACCTTCTGCCTATTGGTCCTTCGCAGATCTATTCGACAAGAAGGAAGCTGAGGCTCTTCCCCCTCACAGGCCTTTCGATTGTCCCATCGACCTAATCCATGGATCTACTCCGCCTTGAGGTAGGATCTACCCCCTTTTTCCTACGGAGACTCAAGCCATGTCCGATTATGTCAAGGAGAATTTGGCTAGAGGGTTTATCTAGAAGTCCTCCTCTCCAGCTGGGCTGGGTTCTTCTTTGTCAAGAAGAAAGATGGGTCTCTTCATACGTGTATCGACTACCGTGGTCTCAACCTAACTGTAAAGAACAGATACCCTCTTCCCTTAATTTCAGAGCTCTTTGATTGTCTTCGAGGTTCCAGGATTTTTACCAAGATGGATCTCCGCGTGGCTTGAAACCTAGCCAGGATACAATCTGGGGACGAGTGGAAAACCACCTTCAACATGCGAGATGGTCACTACGAATATTGAGTGATGCCCTTCGGGTTAGGCAATGCACCTGCCGTCTTCCAGGAGTTTGTCAATGACATATTCCGTGACCTGCTCTATGCTTGTGTGGTGGCGTATCTGGACGACATCCTGGTATTTTCTCCCGACTTACCAACTCACAGGAGGAATGTTCGTCTCGTTCTTCAACGATTGAGGGAGAATCGTCTCTACGCGAAGTTTTAGAAATGTCTGTTTGAACAGAGGTCTTTACCCTTTCTTGGCTATACCATTTCCAATACAGGTCTCGAGATGGATCCAGAGAAGGTCTCCACCGTGCTTAAGTGGCCCCGACCTGAGGGAATCAAGGCCATTCAACGGGTCCTGGGATTAGTCAACTACTATCAGCAATTCATTCCCCATTTCTCCTCTCTGATAAGACCACTCACCGCCCTGACTTGTAAAGGTGTCAAACCAAAGGATTGGACTCTGGAGGCCGAGTCAGCTTTCGCCTCCCTCAAAAAAGCCTTCTCAACCGCTCCGCCTCTTCACAGGCCAATGATCAACAAGCAGTTTTTCCTTGAAGTGGACGCTTTGTCATCTAGAGCCGGAGCAGTCCTCACACAAAAACTGTCTACCGGTAAGATAGTGACCTGTGGTTTCTTTTCCAAGGCATTTTCGCCCTGTGAACGTAACTACTCAATGGGGGCTAGAGAGTTACTGGCAATTAATATTCATGTGGAGATTTTTTTTAGGTATTTTTGGAGTGTGTAGGACAGTGCCAGGTTCAATTCAGGCAGCATTACGCATTGTCACCTCTTTAGAGACTTTTGTGTTATTTGCGTAGTTTGGGGGATAATTACTGAAACCAGTTAACCCCCTACTGATCATATGTTTGTAATTATTTTTAATTCTACTGCTGTATTGTTTTGAATGGTGAATCTCGTCACATTTGTGCCACTGCCTTTGTCTGTCTGGTTCGACACTTTAGGCAAACAAGTGCTGTCACTTAAAGGGGTGGGTTGAAGCACAAATTAATTTTCATCCTAAATGCCTATTAATGTAATGCCAAAATCTAATCTATTTTCTAGTATACTTTAGTTAATAATTCCCTAACATTCCGTCACTACACTATCGAACTGCTTTTTTTTTTACTACTTCCTGTTTTGGTCACGCTTCATTTGAAAATCCCACTGCTTTTAGCTATAAAATAAATAAATGAATACTCAAACAAAACATCATCAGATGGCAGAGGATGCGGTCACTGAGATAATTCTGCCCCCTCCTTGAAATGAAGCGTGATCAGTGATGCCTGTTTCAGAGGTTGGGCTAGTCACATTTTGACATGGGTTTTCAAGGTAAATGCACAAGCCTCATCAAGTCTATGAGATCTATGTAATTATTTATGCAGTTTGCATTGTGAGATTTGGTGACACGTCCCCTTTATTTTCTTTCACACATGAGAAAATAGCTCACTCATGTGAGTATTGTGGGTATGCCCTAAGTTGTGTAGGGTGAGGAAGGAAGAGGTGAGCTGAATCCTTAATATATTATCAATGATTGATACTGTGTTATAAGCCCCAAACTGTATTATAAAGAAGAGTTACCTTTCATCTAATCTTGCAGGTGATTATGAGGTGAATGTTGAGAAGTTATCATTTCAGAAACTTTTAGCGTTTTAAGATGGATGAGTAGTCACTGTGAAATGGAAGCTATAATATTTAGTTACATAGTTAGAGGTTTAAAAAAGAACAATGTCCATCAATTTCAACCAAGGAATAATAAAGCCTAAAGGGAAGTAGCAAATGCACAACCACAATGCATGATCTAGTCTACCCCATAAGAGCTAAACTGTCCCTCCTGATCACAATTGTGGATCCACTGAATTAAACACTGAGAAAATAACTTTACACATTTATATAATTACTTACCATATTTTACGGATTATAACATGCACTTTTTTCTCCCAAAATTAGGGGGGGAGATCGGGGTGCGTCTTATAATGCGTATATACAGTACCTTACCGATACCGTTGCTGCAGGCTGAGATGAGGGGGGCCCAGTGGTGCTGCTGGGGTCTCCAGCGGCGCTGCTGGGGTCCCCCCCGCAGCACCGCCAGACACCCCAGCAGCACTGGACACCTGCAGCATCGGACACCTGCAGCGGCATACTGAAAATCGGACACCCCCTCATCCCAGCCTGCGGCCTGCAGCATCATCCCACTCCTGCCTCCTCCAGCAGCAACCCCATTTCACTGCAGCCACCACCCCAGGTAAGCAATAGGACGCATGGATTATAAGAAGCACCACCATTTTATTAAAAAAAAAAATTCCTATTTTTCTCCTCAAAATTTGGGGTGCGTTTTATAATCCGGAGCATTTTATCTGAAAAATAATGTTATTTTCTTTAAAAAAAAAAAAAAAAAACGGATAAAAAAGCATCTAAGCCTTTTTTAACCCCTTCACCCCCAAGGGTGGTTTGCACGTTCATGACCGGGCCAATTTTTACAATTCTGACCACTGTACCTTTATGAGGTCATAACTCTGGAACGCTTCCATGGATCCCGGTGATTCTGACATTGTTTTCTCGTGACATATTGTACTTCATGTTAGAGGTAAAATTTCATTCAAATAACTTGCGTTTATTTGTGAAAAAAACAGAAATTTGGCAAAAATTTTGAAAATTTTGCAATTTTCCAACTTTGAATTTTTATGCCCTTAAATCACAGAGATACGGCACACAAAAAACTTGATAACTAACATTTCCCACATGTTTACTTTACACCAGCACAATTTTGGAACCAAAATTTTTTTTTGTTAGGAAGTTATAAGGGTTAAAAGTTGACCAGCGATTTCTCATTTTTACAGCACCATTTTATTTTTAGGACCACATCACATTTGAAGCCACTTTGAGGGGTCTATATGATAGAAAATACCCAAAAGTGACACCATTCTAAAAACTGCACCCCTTAAGGTGCTCAAAACCACATTCAAGAAGTTTATTAACCCTTTAGGTGCGTCACAGGAATTTTTTTGAATATTTAAAAAAAATGAACATCTAACTTTTTTTCACAAAAAAAATACTTCAGGTTCAATTTTTTTTATTTTACCAAGGGGAACAGGAGAAATTGGACTCCAAAAGTTATTGTGCAATTTGTCCTGAGTACGCTGATACCTGATTTATGGGTGGGAATGACTGTTTCGGCGCATGGCAGAGCTCAGAATGGAAGGAGCGCCGTTTGACTTTTTCAATGCAAAATTGGCTGAAATTCAGATCAGACGCCATGTCACGTTTGGAGAGTCCCTGATGTACCTAAACAGTGGAAACCCCCTACAAGCAGCATCGGACTGGCCCACCGGAGAACCGGTGGATTCTCCGGTGGGCCCTGGCATCTGGTGGGCCCTGGCACCTGCAGGCATACAGGGCCAGCAGTTGCCTAGGGCCCCCGCTGCTCCAGGGGCCCCCAGCCAGTGGTGTGTCGCACACCATGCAGCTGCTATGGGGGCCCCTGCCAGCGGAGCAGCAGCGGGTGTCAGGAGGCAGGAGCCCCTGTCCCCGCTGCTAAAGAGAAATGAATATTCACTGAGAAGCAGTGAATATCATTTCAGGTCTCCACCCCCCAGAGGCCCCGCCCCCAGCCCAGTAAGCTGCTCTGCAGACTACAGCTGTAAATCAGGGCCGGCGCCGCCCTCAGTCCTCTCTGCTCCTGGCTCACAGCCAGTGCGCGATGACGTCACTACATCGCGCACCCGCTGTGTGCCTGGCAGAGGGGGCAGCTCCTGACACTGAAGCCGGGATCAGCGTGGGAGCGAGGAGGAGAGGTGAGTATTGTGTTTTGTTTGTTTTTTTTTATATCTCTCTCTCTATCTATCTATCTATCTATCTTTCTCTATATCTCTATATATATCTCTCTCTCTCTCTATCTCTCTTATATCTATCTATCTTTCTATCTCTATCTATTATCTATATCTATCTATCTCTATCTATCTCTATCTATTATCTATATCTATCTATTTCTATATCTATCTCTATCTATCGCTCTATCTTTATATCTATCTTTCTATCTCTACATCTATATCTATCTATCTATCTATCTATCTATCTCTATATCTATCTATCTCTATATCTTTCTATATATATATCTTTATATCTATCTATTATGTCTATCTATCTCTATATCTATCTATCTTACTCTATCTATCTCTATATCTATTATCTCTATATTTATTATCTATCTAGCTACCATCTATATCTATCTATCTTTATCTATATATATATATCTATCTAATATTTATATCTATCTATCTCTATACCTATCTATCTATTTATCTATCCGTTATCTATCTCTATATCTTTTCTCTGTATCTATCTATCTCTATATCTCTCGCTATCTATCGCTCTATCTCTATATCTATCTCTATATCAATCTCTATATCTATCTTTATATCTATATCTATATATCTATCTCTATCTATCTCTATATCTATCTCTATATCTATTTCTCTCTATATCTATCTCTATATCTCTCTCTATAACTATCTATCTATATATCTCTATCTATCTCTATATCTATCTCTCTGTATATCTATCGCTCTATCTATCTTTCTATCTCTATATCTATATATCTATCTATCTTTCTTTATCTATTTATCTCTATATCTTTTCTCTGTAGCTATCTCTCTCTATATCTATATCTATCTCTATATATATCTATATCTATTTCTCTCTATATCTCTCTCTATATCTATCTATCTATTTATCTCTATCTCCATATCTATCTCTCTGTATATCTATCTATCTTTCTATCTCTATATCTATCTCTATATCTATCTATCTATCTATTTATCTCTATCTATTATCTATATCTATATCTATCTATCTATCGCTCTATCTCTATATCTATCTTTCTATCTCTACATCTATCTTTCTATCTATCTCTATATCTATCTATATCTATATCTATCTATTATGTCTATCTATCTAGCTATCTCTATTATCTATATCTACCTATCTCTATATCTTTCTATCTTACTCTATCTTTATATCTATCTGTTATCTCTATATTTATTATCTATCTTTATCTATCTATCTCTATCTATTATCTATATCTATCTCTCTATCTATTTATCGATCTCTGTATCTATCTCTCTCTATATCTATCTCTCTCTCTATCTACCGCTCTCTCTATCTCTATCTATCTTTATATCTATATCTATCTATCTATCTCTATATCTATATATTATCTCTATATCTATCTATCTCTATATCTATCTCTATATCTATATCTGTTTCTCTCAATATCTATCTCTATATCTCTCTCTCTATAGCTATCTATATATTATCTCTATATCTATCTATCTATATATTATCTCTATATCTATCTATCTATATCTATCTATCTATCTCTATATCTATCTGTTATCTCTATATCCATATCTATCTCTATATCTATCTATCTCTATATCTATCTATCTATCTCTATATCTATCTTTCTATCTAACACTATATCTCTATATCTATCTCTATATCTCATTATCTATCTATCTCTATCTCTCTCTCTTTATCTATCTATTGATCTATCCATCTATCTCTATATCTATCTCTATATCTATCTATTACATCTATCTATTATCTCTATTATCTATATCTATCTATCCATCTATCTATCTAGCTATCTCTATCTATCTCTATATCTCTCTCTATATCTATCTATCTTTCTAACTCTATCTGTCTATCTCTATACATATCTCTATATCTAGCTATTATCTCTATATCTATCTCTATATCTATCTTTCTATATCTATCTCTCTATATCTATCTCTATATCTATCTATCTCTCTCTATCTATTATCTCTCTATCTCTATATATATATCTCTATATCTATTTTTATTTATAGCCATCTATCTATATATATTTATCTCTATATCTATCTATATATGTCTATATTATTATTATTATTATATCTGTATATCTCTATCTATTATCTATCTCTATCTATATATCTATCTCTCTATATCTTTCTATCTATAGCTATGTATCTCTATATCTATCTATCTATCTATCTATCCATTATCTATTTTCTATCTATCTCTATATCTATCTACCTATCGATCTATCTATCTATCTATATTTCTTTCTATATCTATCTTTATATCTATCTCTATCTATCTCTATGAATCTTTCTATCTATATCTATCCATTATCTACTTTCTATCCATTATCTACTATCTATCTCTATATCTATCTATTTCTACATCTATCTTTCTATCTATATCTATCTAACTCTATATCTATATATCTATATAGCATTATTCCCTATGAGGGGGGCAGTATTATACCCTATGAGGAGGCAGCATTATACCCTATGAGGAGGGCAGCATTATTCCCTATGAGGGGGGTAGTATTATACCCTATGAGGAGGCAGCATTATACCCTATGAGGGGGTGCATTATACCCTATGAGGAGGCAGCATTATACCCTATGAGGAGGGCAGCATTATTCCCTATGAGGGGGGCAGTATTATACCCTATGAGGAGGCAGCATTATACCCTATGAGGAGGCAGCATTATACCTTATGAGGAGGGCAGCATTATTCCCTATGAGGGGGGCAGTATTATACCCTATGAGGAGGCAGCATTATACCCTATGAGGGGGCAGCATTATTCCCTATGAGGGGGGCAGTATTATACCCTATGAGGAGGCAGCATTATACCCTATGAGGGGGCAGCATTATACCCTATGAGGAGGCAGCATTATTCCCTATGAGGGGGGCAGTATTATACCCTATGAGGAGGCAGCATTATACCCTACGAGGAGGGCAGCATTATTCCCTATGACGGGGTGCATTATTCCCTATGAGGGGGTGCATTATACCCTATGAGGGGGTGCATTATTCCCTATGAGGGGGGCAGTATTATACCCTATGAGGGGGCAGCATTATACCCTATGAGGGGGTGCATTATTCCCTATGAGGGGGGCAGTATTATACCCTATGAGGGGGCAGCATTATACCCTATGAGGAGGGCAGCATTATTCCCTATGAGGGGGGCAGTATTATACCCTATGAGGAGGCAGCATTATACCCTACGAGGAGGGCAGCATTATTCCCTATGACGGGGTGCATTATTCCCTATGAGGGGGGCAGTATTATACCCTATGAGGGGGGCAGTATTATACCCTATGAGGGGGGCAGTATTATACCCTATGAGGGGGCAGCATTATACCCTATGAGGGGGTGCATTATTCCCTATGAGGGGGGCAGTATTATACCCTATGAGGGGGTGCATTATACCCTATGAGGGGGTGCATTAAACCCTATGAGGGGGTGCATTATTCCCTATGAGGGGGGCAGTATTATACCCTATGAGGGGGGCAGTATTATACCCTATGAGGGGGTGCATTATACCCTATGAGGGGGTGCATTATACCCTATGAGGGGGGCAGTATTATATTCTATGAGGGGTCTACATTATATTCTATGAGGGGGCTGCTTTATATTCTAAGAGGGGGCTACCCCAACTCCTGCTACATAATTAAGACATGTACAACCTTATATTATACCCGGATATTAGCGTGTTTTACCGCACAATTGGTGGTCTGGTATTTAACTCTATGCAGCTACATAGTGGGCCCCAAGAATGATTTTCTCTGGTGGGCCCAAGGTGTTCCAGTCCGACGCTGCCTACAAGTGACCCCATTTTGGAAACTAGACCCCCCAAGGAACTTATCTAGATATGTGATGAGAACTTTGAACCCACAAGGGCTTTACAGAAGTTTATAACGTACAGCGGTACAATTAAAAAATCATATTTTTTCCACAAAAATGATCTTTTCACCCCAATTTTTATTTTCCCAAGGGTAACAGGACCCTAAAAGTTATTGTGCAATTTGTCCTGAGTACGCTGATACCCCACATGTGGGGGTAAACCACTATTTGGGCGCATGGCAGATCTTGGAAGGGAAGCAGCGCCATTTGACGTTTTTGGCTGGAATTGAGATCAGACACCATGTCGCGAATGGAAAACCCCTGATGTACCAAAACAGTGGAAACCCCCCACAAATGACACCATTTTGGAAACTAGACCCCCTAAGGAACTTATCTAGATGTGTGGTGAGAACTTTGAACCCCCAAGGGCTTCACAGAAGTTTATAACATACAGCCGTACAATTAAAAAATCATATTTTTTCCACAAAAATGATCTTTTCACCCTCAATTCTTATTTTTCCAAGGGTAACAGGACCCTAAAAGTTATTGTGCAATTTGTCCTGAGTACGCTGATACCCCACATGTGGGGGTAAACCACTATTTGGGAGCATGGCAGAGCTCGGAAGGGAAGCAGCGCCATTTGACGTTTTTGGCTGGAATTGAGATCGGACACCATGTCGCGATTGGAAAACCCCTGATGTACCAAAACAGTGGAAACCCCCCACAAATGACCCCATTTTGAAAACTAGACCCCCTAAGGAACTTATCTAGATGTGAGGTGAGCACTTTGAACCCCCAAGGGCTTCACAGAAGTTTATAATGCCAGGGCATGAAAATAAAAAAATCGTATTTTTTCCACAAACATGATCAATTAGTCCCCAATTTTTTCATTTTCCCAAGGGTAACAGGAGAAATTGGACCCCAAAAGTTGTTGTCCAATTTGTCATGAGTACGCTGACACCCCATATGTGGGAGAAAACTACTGTATGGACACACGTCGGGGCTCGGAAGGGAAGCAGTGACGTTTTGGAATGCAGACTCTGATGGAATGGTCTGTGGGTGTCATGTGCGTTTGGAGAGCCCCTGATGTACCTAAACTATTGAAACTCCCCACAAGTGACCCCATTTTGGACACTAGACCCCCCACGGAACTTATCTAGATGTGTGGTGAGCACTTTGAACCCCCAAGTGCTTCACAGAAGTTTATAACGCTCGGATGTGAAAATAAAAAAATCATTTTTTTCCACAAAAATGATATTTTTGCCCCCAATTTTTTATTTTCCTAAGGGTAACAGGAGAAGTTGGACCCCAAAAATTGTTTTGTAATTTGTCCTGAGTAGGCTGATACCATACATGTGGGGGTAAAACACTGTTTGGGTATGGCAGAGCTTGGAAGGGAAGGAGCACCATTTGACTTTTTCAACTCAGAATTGGCTGGAATTGAGATCAGACGCAATATTGCATTTGGAGAGCCCCTGATGTGCCCAAACAGTGGAAACCCCCAATTCTAACTCCAACCCGAACCCCAACACACCCCTAACCCTAATCTCAGCCCTAGCCCTAACCCTAACCCTAGCCCTAGCCCTAACCCTAGCCCTAACCCTAACCATAACCCTAGCCCTAACCCTAGCCCTAATGGAAAAATGGAAATAAATACATTTTTTTATTTTATTATTTTTCCCTAACTAAGGGGGTGATAACGGGGGGTTTGATTTACTATTTATGGCGGTTTTTATGTTTGGCAGCTGTCGCACGCTAAAAGACGCTTTTTATTGTAAAAATAGTTTTTGCATCACCACATATTGAGAGCTATAATTTTTCCGTATTTTGACCCACCGAGTCATGTGAGGTCTTATTTTTTGCGGGACGAGTTGACGTTTTTATTGGTACCATTTTCGGGCACGTGACATTTTTTGATCGCTTTTTATTCCGATTTTTGGGACGCAGAATGAACAAAAACCAGCGTTTCATGAATTTCTTTGGGGGAGTGCGTTTACACCGTTCCGCTTGCGGTAAAATTGATAAAGCGGTTTTATTCTTCGGGTCAGTACGGTTACAGCGATACCTCATTTAGGTCGTTTTTTTACGTTTTGTCGGTTTTATGCAATGAAAACTATTTTATATAAAAAATAATTATTTTTGCATCGCTTTATTCTGCGAGCTATACCTTTTTTATTTTTTTGCTGATGATGCTGTGTGGCTGCTCGTTTTTTGCGGAACAAGATAACGTTTTCAGCGGTACCATGGATATTTATATGCGTCTTTTTGATCACGCGTTATTACACTTTTTGTTTGGCGGTATGATATTAAATCATTATTTTTTGCTTCGTTTTTTATTTTTATTTTTTAAGGGGTTCGCTAAAGAGGTTAACTAATGGGACAGTTTTATAGGGCGGGTCGTTACGGACGCGGCGATACCTAATATGTTTTTACTTTTATTGTTTTGTTTTTTTATTTCCAAAAAATGGATTTATTTGGGGGAATATTTTTTTTTTTTTCTAATTTATTTGGCGATTTTTTTTAATTATTTAAACACTTTTTTTTATTTTTTTTTAACTTTATTAAATAGTCCCAGGTGGGACATCACTGTCCTGTGACAGATCACTGATCTGTCACATCACAGATCACTGTGACAGATCAGCAATCTGTCACAGGCATTGAAGAAGACTTCCTCTTGCCTGCGCTTTGCAGGCACTGAGGAAGCCAGCTTCCTGCAGGCCCCCGAAGGCCCCCGTCACCATCTTGGATTCGGGGGCCTGCAGGAAAGGAGCCCCCCACAGCAGCGCTACACATTGCGCTGCCGTGGGGGGCTCAGGGAAGCCCCCTCCCTGCCGATGCTTCCCTTTAACCCCCGGTACACCGCGATCGTGTTTGATCGCGGTGTGCAAGGGGTTAACGTGTCGGGGGCGGTCCGTGACCACCCCTGACACATTGTGCCAGGTGTCAGCTGTGATAATCAGCTGACACCCGGCCGCGATCAGCGGCGCTCACCACGTGGGCGCCGCTGATCGCGGTAGACGTACTATCCCGTCCATGGGCATAGGGGCCCGGGGCCCATGGATGGGATAGTACGTCTGATGTCAGAAAGGGGTTAAGCCATCAACAGTTCGCACATTGACCAGCTCCTGAGGTGGACTATTCTTTAGGTTAATAGTTCTATGGTGAAGAGGGATTGTCTTCTCTGGAGATTGAACCTTGCTTTATCCAGATGGAGGGGGTGTGGGTTTTAATTAAAACAGCCTTTAGCCATAATTTTTGTATGGGCCATTTATGTACTTGTACAAGTTAATCGTGTCCTGCCTTAGGCTAGTTTCACATTAGCGTTTTTTTGCGCAGCGCATCGTGCGCATAAAAAACGCAAAGAAAAACGCAAAGCAAATGTGCGTTTTTTTTTCTTCATGCGCACGCTGATGCGTCAAAATAACGCAGTGTTACTTGCGTTTTACATGCGTTTTTGCATGCGGTTGCGTTTTTTATGCGCATGCGTTTTTAGGTGTGACATTTCACAATAGCAAAATCTTTGACCACCAATGGGTCACCAGTGGGCGTGTTTCATTGGAATGTTTTATAGACCCTGTACTGCTGAATTCATCAGATTTTGCTGCTGTTTCCGGTGTCAAGATGGACTTGCGTCTGGATAATTTCCGCTTCAAGCTGGATCTTGACATTGCGCTGTCTCAGGCGTATGTCTTTTGTTGCCAGCAAGAAAGGGAGAGGGAGAGACAGCAGAGACGGCAGCGGCGTAGGTTTTGGAGGCATCCAATCATCGAACTCCGGCCAAGCCGTGGAGCATATCACACGCTGTACAGCGAGCTACAGGAAAACCCGGAGAAATTTGCTGACTATACACGGATGTCCCAGGAAAGCTTCCTTGACTTGCTGGGTATGGTTGAAGGAAACATCCGGAGAAGGGACACTCAGCTCCGGCGTGCCATTCCTCCCGAAGAAAGGCTCCTTGTCACCTTACGGTATGTATGTTGTTATGTTTGCATAATTTTTTTGGCTTTTTATTTTTTTTTTTTTTTGGTCCAAAAAATTAGGTTTTTTTTGGCTATTGATTTTTAACATTATTTTTGTGAAATTGCTTTTTTGCATAATGGTTTTTCTTCTGGCATGTACTAATCCCAAGCCTTTATAAAATGTTTTTTTGCTATGTTGTATTAAAAAAACATGCAAAATAGTTAGGCCATGTACTTTTTTATTTTCAGTGTTTTTAGTAATACCCAAGACAGAAATATAATTATTTTTTCTTTTTATGTTTGGCAGGTTCCTGGCAACTGGAGAGAGTCTTTCATCCCTGCATTTCCAGTACCGGCTGGGAATCTCAACTTTATCTGGGATTGTTGCCGACACCTGCAGGGCTCTGTGGGATGTTCTGTGTCCGGAGTTTCTGCCATTGCCCACTGCCGAAAAGTGGCTTCAAATATCGGAGAAATTCTGGGCAGTCTGCAATTTCCCGAACTGCCTAGGAGCGGTGGACGGGAAGCACATCCGCATCACAAAACCCGCAAGAAGTGGCTCCGAGTACTACAACTACAAGAAGTACTTTTCCACAGTCCTAATGGCCATTGCGGATGCAGACTGCCGGTTTGTGGCGGTGGACATAGGGGCATTCGGACGGGGCAACGATTCACAGACTTTTAAGAACTCTGATATGGGCTGGAGGTTGTACGGCAACCATTTCAATTTTCCACTGGCACGGCCTCTTCCCCAAACCCAAACTCCACCACTGCCATTTGTAGTGGTTGGGGATGAGGCATTTCAGATGTGCCCAAACCTGCTGAAGCCGTACTCCAGCCGTGACTTGGACCACCGCAAGAAAATTTTCAACTACAGGCTTACGAGGGCTCGCAGGACTGTAGAGTGCGCCTTTGGCATTCTAGTGGCCAGATGGCGAATTCTCAGCACCGCCATCAATCTCAAAATGGAAACAGTTGATGAGGTCGTGAAGGCATGCGTGGTTCTCCACAATTTTGTTATGGCAAAGGAGCGGCCGAACTTTGACATGGATGAGCCTGCTGCCAACCCTTTGCCAGATTTTACTCAGCACCCTCTTCGGTCCTCAGTCGAAATTGCCCAAATGAGGGACCAATTTGCGGACTACTTTTTATCCGATGTTGGTCGTGTAGCATGGCAGGATCAAATGGTTTAATAGTTTTGTTGTTTGTTAAAAATAAAATACATGGTTTTTTATACCTGTACCCAGTGTACTGTGTCTTAATAAACTCCACTACTCATCTGCCCAGGTTAAATTGAAGAAAGGGAAACCACCATAAAAAAAAAAAAAAAAAAAAAATATATATATATATATATATATATATATATATATATATATATATATATTTATATATATATATATATTTATATATATATATATTTATATATTTATATATATATATATTTATATATATATATATTTATATATTTATAAATATATAAATATATATTTATATATATATATATTTATATATTTATAAATATATAAATATATATATATATATATAAATATATAAATATATATATATATAAATATATATATAAATATATATATATATATAAATATATAAATATATATATATATATATATATATAAATATATATATATATATATATAAATATATTTATATATATATAAATATATTTATATAAATATATATATATAAATATATATATATATATATATATATCTATATCTATATCTATATATATATATATATATATATCTATATAAATATATATATATAAATATAAATATATATTTATATAAATATATATTATATATTTATATATTTATATATATATATTTATATATATATATTTATATATTTATATATATATATTTATATATATATTTATATATTTATATATATATATATATATATATTTATTTTTTTATATATATATATATATATATATATATATATTTTTTTTTTTTTGGTGGTTTCCCTTTCTTTACTTTCTACCGGATGGTCAGCCATCCAACTCTGAAAGGGATACTATATTTCATTTTTGTTTTATTTATATATATATATATATATATATATATATATATATATATATATATATATATATATGTATATAAAAAAAAAAAAAAATATAGTATCCCTTTCAGAGTTGGATGGCTGACCATCCGGTATAAAGTAAAGAAAAACAAACCATAGTGTAGGGCGCAGTGTGTGCAGGCGGCGAAAGACACAATAGCCAAACATTATTTTGAAAAAAAAATATAACATTTATTTAAATTATTTTTTAGTTGCTGGAAACTGGGGGGTGTGGAGGGATGAGGAACGGCTTTGGGTGGAGTAAGGGGTTCTAGGGGAAGGAGGAACCAAAGAAGTGGGGGAAGGGAGCTGAGGCAAGGAAAGTTGTGAAGTGGGAGGTGAGGGAGGAGGGAGGGTAAGAGTCCTCCTCTTTGTTTTTTTAGGACGGTGGCCCGTCGTCTTCCTGCTGTCCTCGCTTGAGCCTGAGGACTGGCTAGACCCCGGGGACCGCCTTGAGCCTCTGGACCGCCTTGAGCCTCTGGACTGCCTTGAGCCTCTGGAACGCCTGGAGGCTGGGGACTGGCTGGAGCTGGGGGACCGCCTGGCACTTGTTGACCGCCTGCCAGGATCTTGTTCCAGCTGTGGCATGCTGGAGGTGGTGGATGTCCTGGCAGGGGCCGTAAATATTGAATGCGGGTCCCCCAGCTGATGCTGCTCCGAGGTGGTGGTGGTGGTGGTGGTGGTGGCGGTCCATGCAGGCGTGGTGGCTGTGGCGGTCCATACCGGGGTGGTCCTCCCGCTGGTGGTGGTGGTTGCGGCGCTCAAGGCAGGGGTGGTGACGACGGGCCATCCAGTGGTGGTGGCGGCAGCAGTGGTGGGCCAGGCAGGAGCAGCGCTTGGCATGGTGTTGGCGGGTAAGTGTCCAGCTGCACTCGGACTTGGGGCGGTATATTGGTGTCCGGCGAGGCTTGGAAGTGTGGTGGCTGTGCAGTGATATGCAGCAGAAGTAGGTAATGCTGTAAAACGAGTCAGTGGTGGCACCGGTGGAAATGCCACCACTGACTGCTGCATAATCCTACTCTGCTGCATAGCCTGCATAAAAGCATTGTTGCAGGCCTGCATGACAGTCAACTGGAGGTCAGGGGTAAGGTGTTCCGCCGTGTCCCGAGCTATTTGGGTATAAAAATGATGCGCTGGTCTGGCGAGGTCGACTTCCAGGCGCTCAAGGCGACCCTCGATAGACTTGTAGCGTTGGTCCAAAAGGAGGAAACCACTCTCAAGTCTATCGGAGAGTGCCTTGAGGCTACTCTGAAAGACCGAGCTCAATTCAACGAACTCGGGCATGAGAGGCCTGTCCAAGGTCCTCTGCCGCTGCTGGCGGGAAGTGCCCGCAAAACCAGTGGCAGAGACCTGGGACAGGGGAACACCTGAGCGACCAGCTTCCTGGTCTCCAGATGACTGTGGTGCAGACCTGCAAGGTGCTTCCTCGCTGATGGATGGCTGGGAGGGGTCCGGGGCAGCTTGATGAAGGACCGCTTCGGGACCAGGTTGCAGGGTGCTGCTCCAGGTGCTGTGAAAAGAAAAGAAAGAAATTACTACCATAAATTAACAATCGCCAACTCCTGTGGAATAGAAAAGCACAGAATAAAACACAATACAACTAGAAAATACTTACGTTCGGGAGGCAAGGACCGGTCTTAAAAATGCCAAGGCACGATGGTATCGGTACTTCGTGCCGGTCCTTGCCGCAGCACCACTGCGAACCTTATTCTCCTGACGGATATCCCTGTTGAAGCGGTCCTTCATCGAGCGCCAACGGGTTCTGACTTTGTTCACTGTGATGGAAAAAAAAAAAAAAAGAAAAAAAGTAAGACTATGCACTGGAGGCTGTGATCATCCAACTGTGTGTGATGATAGAAACTCCATGGAGTTAATAGCATCACACACAGTTGGGTGATCCCGGCCAAGATCACTGCTGCATCACACTGCATTTAAATACTTACGAAAATCCTTGCGGACCCGGGGAGAGGCGTTGTCCCTGCCATCCATCAGCGATGCGGCCACCTCGTTCCAGAGCCGCCGGATCACCACGTTGTCCGAGTGCAGTTGGTGACGGGTGTCCCACAACGGGACTCGCTCCTGGACTAGACGGATGAGCTCGTCGTTGTCCAGGGCGAGGTCCTCCTCCCGCTGTGGAGCCTAGAAAAGAAAGACAAACATTAATCTTTGAAAGATTTTAAAAAAAAAAATATCGATAACTAGCTGAAGAGCCCGGCGCTGCCCGGGCATAGTAACTAACTGTGGTTAGTTATATAAATTTAAAATTATCCTCCATCCCATAGTCCCGTGCCCATATTCCATCATACATATCCTCCATCCCATAGTCCTGTGCCCATATACCCATCATACATATTCGCCATCTCATATGCCTGTGCCCATATACACATGATACATGTTCGCCATCCCATAGTCCCGTGCCCATATACCATCATACATATCCTCCATCCCATGCCCATATACCCATCATATATATCCTCCATCCCATAGTCCCGTGCCCATATTCCATCATACATATCCTCCATCCCATAGTCCTGTGCCCATATACCCATCATACATATTCGCCATCTCATATGCCTGTGCCCATATACACATGATACATGTTCGCCATCCCATAGTCCCGTGCCCATATACCATCATACATATCCTCTATCCCGTGCCCATATACCCATCATATATATCCTCCATCCCATAGTCCCGTGCCCATATACCCAAACAAACAAACATACACACACACACACACACACAAACACACACACACACACACATACACACTTTGAGCCCTAGATATTGATAAACAATCCATGAAAAAATTATTTGTTTTAAATGGAAATAAATGGAAAAAAAACAACAAACATCGAAAAAAACAACCATGAAAATTTAAAAAAAACAAACTAAAAAATACCAAAAAAAAAAAAAAAAAAAACCAGACTAGAAAATAAGTAAAAAAAAAAAAAAAAACAGTCCATCTGTACTTACATCACGTCTACCCGCCCGCACTTGGCCTTGCTGCTCCTGCCGTTCCTCCGGTGGTGGTGGCGTGATGGAGGATGAGCTCTGAAAATTAAACCAAAAAAATTAATCACATGTGTTTATTTTTTCAAATCCATACGGAAGCATAGTACTCACTTCTTCTGCCTCTTGCCCTGTCCCGGGGACATATTCTTCACCAGATGAAGACATGCTGCAATAAAAAAAAAAAAGAGACATAAGTACATAGAAATGTATTGAAATTTCAGCCAGACATTAGGTTTTTCATACTTACATTGGTGCAGCTTGTGCTGTGTGTCCACTAGTGAGCAATCCTTAAAGTATTGTGGAATCCCAGTGCCCACACCATTTTATCACCTTGGTTCAATTTTTTTTTTTTACTGTCTAGACCAAATTTCAGTCATGTTTATGTAAAAAACGCATGCGCATAAAAACGCAAGACCATGCGCAAGTATTGCGCTCCCATAGGCTCCAATGTGGTGTTTTTGCGCATTCCGTGCGCATGCGTTGTTTTAACGAGACAGGGCGGAACCAAAAATGCAACATGTTGCGTCTGACGCGCCTGGCGCAAAAGACAAAAAACGCATGCGCACGAAAGCGCAAATATGCGCAAGACCATGCGCACATCATGTAAAATATAGGTGCGCAGTGCGCATGCGCACTGGTGCGCCCGATGCGCTGCGCACAAAAGCGCTAATGTGAAACCAGCCTTAGATCTTTATCCTCAAGACTAAATAAATGTAAATCACATAATCTTTCCACATAAGTAAGATCCTCCATCCTTATCAGTTTGGTAGTTCTTCTTTATACCTATTCTAACTCCAGGTCATCCTTTTTATAAACTGGTGCACAGACCTAAACTACTTATTCCAAGTGGTTTATGTGTTAGTATTACTTACCTGTCCCATGAGTTCATTCCTCTAATAATACATGACAATATTCTGCTGGACTTAGAAGTTACAGATTGACATTGCAAGCTGCTATTTAGTTTGTGATCTAAAAGTACACCAAGATCCTTTTCTACAAGTGTCTCTCCTAATTCCATGTGGATGCTCGAACAATGACTTTGTCCAAGTCAGTTTGTAAATTATAAACATCCTCCATAGACTGCATGTCTTCTATCCTGTGCCCCTTCCAGTAAAAATATCTCCCATTTTGGACCCCTTGCAGTTATAATGTCCAACATAAATCCTGAACCCCATTCTAGTAATTTGGCATCAATACAGTCTATGGCCCTCTGGGAACATATGTGCAAACCCTGTCTTGATGGGGGGTTAGGACGTATGCACCGATGTTATCCCATGAACGCAATGTGACAGCACCCTTACTCCAAAACACTCTTCCCATCTGCAGAGATGGCTAAGTGTTAGGTCTTCTGAGCCCTGCATCTACAATGTTACTGTCACTTTCCCAACACAAGTGCATAAAGGAGAATTAATTACATTAAACAATTGCATCAAACATCAACATATGGAAAATGCAGCAATATACAGTAACATAAATCAGCACTATTAGGTCTTTAGGAGGGTGTTTCTTCCCTCTCCAAACTCTTAGAAAGGCAGGGTTAAAAGTGTTGTCTAGTAGAAAAAAATGCTTCACACAGTGGGACATGGAGGTCCAGAAGTAGCAGTGACCCAGTGAGAGAGGGAGCGAGATATAGCAGGACCCATATGTAACTTTTACTTCTGCATCCACTATACTTATTTCCCTAATTGTATCAATGCCTGGACAATGTAAAACATGGTAAAAGTGACCAAAATGTTTACCGTATATACTCGTGTATAAGGCTGGTTTCACATTTGCGTTAAAACAACGCTGCGCCCTGCGCCGTTAAGCCCCGCCCCGAGCCGGCTCCCTGCCCGCCCCATCCGGGATCACCGCCTACTTTCGCATTTGCACGCATGCGATCGGCGCACCCTATCTTTAGCATAGGGTGCGCAGATCGTGCGCTGCCAGTGTGAAAGTAGCGCGCTGCGCACTTTTGACGGTGCGCCGTGCGCGCCGAAATGCAGCATGTTGCATTTCGGCGCACACGGCGCACCGTCAAAAGTGCGCAGCACGCTACTTTCACACTGGCAGCGCACGATCTGCGCACCCTATGCTAAAGATAGGGTGCGCCGATCGCATGCGTGCCAATGCAAAAGTAGGCGGTGATCCCGGATGGGGCGGGCAGGGAGCCGGCTCGGGGCGGGGCTTAACGACGCAGGGCGCAGCGTTGTTTTAACGCAAATGTGAAACCAGCCTTAGGCCTGTTTCACACTTCAGTTGTTTGATATCAGTTAAAATCCACCAAAGTGTGAAAAAACGGATCCGTTTCCACTATGCAACAACGGATATACCTGATCCGTTTTGTGGATGGATCCGCGAGTGTATCAAATTTAAAGGAACAGCACTCTGGGAAAAAAGGAGAGAGAGAGACTTTTTTCGCCGCTTCCAGAATGCCGTTTAGGGTTAAAATGCATGAAAGAGAAAATTTTCCAGGTATGCACAGTTTGAAATAATGGTCCGCCGCTGGAAAAAATCGTTACATTGTCCGTATACTCCAGCTGGCGGATGCTAAAATTCAAACGGATCCATCAAAAAACGGATGCAACGGATGACCATCAGTCAAAATCCGCCGCTAATGCAAGTCTATGGGGAAGAAACATGGATTTTTGTGAGTACTCACCGTAAAATCCTTTTCTCCGAGACGCTCATTGGGGGACACAGAGACTGTGGGTGTGTGCTTCTGCCGCCTGGAGGCCGACACTAAGTGTACAAAAAAAAGAGTTAGCTCCTCCTCCGCCGCATACACCCTCGCCCCTAGGCCGGGCGTAACTCAGTTTAGTGCATAAGCAGTAGGAGAACGCGCCTTAAACTCAGGCAAGAAATTATACGTCTGAAAAAGGGACCACCCTGATCCTTACATAAGGATTTGTATAATTCAAAATAAACAGATGCCAACTGGCTAATAGGGTGGGTGCTGTGTCCCCCAATGAGCGTCTCGGAGAAAAGGATTTTACGGTGAGTACTCACAAAAATCCATGTTTCTCCTTCGTCTCATTGGGGGACACAGAGACTGTGGGACGTCCTAAAGCAGTCCTCTGGGCGGGATCTTAGCTCACCCAATCCATGCTAATTTGCGCCCCTGACTAGAGGTGCGCAACTGCTGCCTGGAGAATTTTTCTTCCCAGGCTTGCATCCGAGGATGCCTGGGTATGTACGTTATAATGTTTGACAAACGTATGTAAACTGGACCAGGTAGCTGCTTTGCATACCTGCTCCGCTGAAGCCTGGTGTCGTAGTGCCCATGAGGCACCCACTGCCCGTGCCGAGTGAGCCTTGATCCCTGCCGGAACCGGCGTGCCACTGATTTGATAAGCTTCTTGGACCGTCAGGCGAACCCATCTGGCCAAAGTCGCTCTGGACGCAGCGAGCCCCTTCCGCCGTCCCTCTGGAACCACGAATAGAGAATCTGTCTGGCGGAATGGCGCCGTCCTTGTCACATACCTCCTAAGAGCTCTTACCAGATCCAGGGTGTGCAAAGCCTTCTCTACCCTGTGCACCGGTGCCGGGCAAAACGAAGGTAAGACGATGTCCTCGTTGATATGAAATGCAGACACAACCTTCGGCAAGAAGGGGGGAGCTGGCCTTAAAACTACCTTATCCTTATAAAAGGTTAGGAACGGCGGTTTACAAGATAAGGCCGCCAATTCCGAAACCCGTCTAATAGACGTTATGGCTACTAGAAAAACGACCTTTCTGGACAGGTAAGGCAAGGATACCTCTTGCAATGGTTCGAAAGGGGCCTCCTGAAGGGCTCTGAGCACCAAGTTCAGGTCCCATGATTCCGTCGGCGCCTTATAGGGGGGTACTAAATGTGCGACCCCTTGCATAAACGTCCTAACCTGCCAGACGGAAGCGACTTTTCGTTGGAAAAGTACCGACAGGGCCGAGATTTGTGTTCTGAGGGAACTCGGGGCCAACCCTGCGTCCAGCCCTGCCTGTAGAAAAGCCAGTACGTTGGGGATCGAAAAAACCAGAGGAGCCACTTCACGATCCCTACACCAACGGAAGAAAACTTCCCAAGTTCGATGATACACCCTCGCCGAGGAAGGCTTTCGGGCACTCACCATCGTGGCCGCCACATCGCGTCTGAATCCTGCCTGTGTTAACAGCCAAGATTCAATGGCCACGCCGTCAAACACAGGGCCCCTAAGTTCGGATGGCAGATCGGCCCTTGGGACAGTAAGTCCGGCCGATCTGGAAGACGCCAGGGTACGTCCACCACTAGTTGGACCAGATCTGCGTACCAGGCCCGCCGGGGGACCAATTCGCCGTGCAGGAGGGGGGGGGGGTCTGGCTCTGTCGGTTTTACTCGCGGCCTCTTCCCCTGTACCGGAATCCCCGCTCCTGAGCGCTCTTACCTGCGCCTCCGATTCAACCCCCTGGACTCACAACCAAGGGGTGGACGGGGCCTCCATACACTGCTACTGTAGGAGAGGAACAACGTGGAGGCTGACCACTGGTTCTGCTCACACGCGCCCGATGAAGTCTGTGGGGAAACCGAGTCCTCTAATCAGGACGCGTTGCCCCTCTTTCGTTAAAAAATAGATGTCTGGAAAAAAGTTCCAGATGTGTCCCTCGGTGCGGGAGAGGACACGTGGAGGGTTACTCACACGTGGTCGCCCGTTGGTGATTTGGGGAGATCGGATCCTCTCTATAGGATCCGTCGCCCCTATCTTATCTTCATAGAAAAAAAGGAAGGGAAAAAAAAAAAAAAAAAAAAACTAGTCTGGAACTCCAGACTGCGTGTGCCTCCATCAGACACTAAGCAAAAACTGAGTTACGCCCGGCCTAGGGGCGAGGGTGTATGCGGCGGAGGAGGAGCTAACTCTTTTTTTTGTACACTTAGTGTCGGCCTCCAGGCGGCAGAAGCACACACCCACAGTCTCTGTGTCCCCCAATGAGATGAAGGAGAAAAATGGATCCGCAAAAAAATCCATTTTTTTATAAAAACGGGGGATTTTGACTGACGTCAAACAACTGAAGTGTGAAACAGGCCTAAGCCGACCCATGTATAAGCCGCCCCCCTAAATTTGCAACAAAAAACTGGGAAAACTTATTGACTCACGTATAAGCCTAGGGTGGAAAATGCAGCAGCTACTGGTAAATTTCAAAAATAAAAATAGATGCCACAAAAAGTAAAATTAATTGAGACATCAGTAGGTTAAATGTTTTTGAATATCCATATTGAATCAGGAGCCCCATATAATGCTCCATACAGTCCAAGATGGCCCCATAAGATGCTCCTTACAAAATACACTCCATATAATGCTGCACAAAGGTTAATAATGCCCCATATTCCATAGATTATGCTCTCATAAAATGCTCCATAGATTATGCCCCCATAAAATGCTCCATAGATTATGGCTCCTATGCTGCCCCATAAGATGATCCATAGATTATGTCCCCATAAGATGCTCCATAGATTATGCCCCCATATGCTACTCCATAGATTACGCCCCCATATGCTGCTCCATAATTATGCCCCATATGCTCCTGCATAGATTACGCCCCCCTATGCTGCTCCATAGATTATGCCCCCATATTCTGCTTCATAATTATGCCCCCATATGCTGCTCCATAGATTACGCCCCATATGCTGCTCCATAGATTATGCCCCCCTATGCTGCTCCATAGTTTATGCCCCATATACTTCTCCATACATTATGCCCCATATGCTGCTCCATAGATTATGCCCCCATATGCTGCTCTATAGATTATGCCCCCCTATGCTGCTCCATAGTTTATGCCCCATATACTTCTCCATACATTATGCCCCATATGCTGCTCCATAGATTATGCCCCCATATGCTGCTCTATAGATTATACCCCCATATGCTGCTCCATAGATTATGCCCCCATATGCTGCTCCACAGATTATGCCCCCATGTGCTGCTCCATAGATTACACCCCCATATGCTGCTCCATAATTATGCCTCCATATGCTGCTCCATAATTATGCTCCCATATGCTGCTCCATAGTTTATGCCCCCATATGCTGCTCCATAATTATGCCCCCATATATTGCTGCTCCATAGTTAAGCCCCCATATATTGCTGCTGCAAATAAAAAAAAATGACATACTTATCTCTCGTCGCTGGGGGCCCGGTGCCGGTGTCCTGAGCAGGCGGTGACAGGTTCTGATGTCGCCGCTGGCTCAGGACCCCAGCACTGGCGATATTTACCGATCCCCACTCCATGGCTGCGCGTCGCTCTGTCCTCTCCTCCGCGTCTTGTCAGTGATGTTCAGGCAGGGGGCGCAGAGCGCACCAACTATGTCACCGTGCCCTCTGACCTGAACATCGCAGACAGAGGACACGGAGAGGACAGAGCAGTGCACAGCTATGGACCCAGGACAGGTGAATATAGCTTATACTTACCCCCCTGGCGTGGTCTCTGCAGCCCCGCTTCTCCCGGTCTTAGGCTCCTTCCTTCAGCGGTCACGTGGTACCACTCATTAAAGTCATAAATATGCGCATATTCATGACTTTAATGAGCGGTACCATGTGACCCCTGAAGGAAGGAGCCTGAGACTGTGAGAAGCAGGGGGGCTGCAGAGACCGCGCCAGGGGGGTAAGTATGACCTGACACCCCTGCTCCCCCTCCCCCGCCGACCCCCTGGAATATGACTCGCGTATAAGCCGAGAGGGGGACTTTCAGCCCCAAAAAATGGGCTGAAGATCTAGGCTTATACGCGAGTATATACGGTATTTATCCATTTGGGATGTGTTAGACACAGCAAACTCTTCACTCAATTCAGTTTCAGATTTTTGGATATTCATTTTAGTATTAATATATCAAAATTGCTTAACTTTTCGAAAATCTAAATTGATTTATTCTGGCAGATTACCACGGATGCATGAAAGTAATTTTATCTTACATGGGTGTAATATGTTTTTCTGCTATGGAACTTGTTTGGCGAATGTATGTATTCATGAGAAAATATCATATCACCTTCCTTCTCCCAACATCAATTTGTTTTTTTTCTCTTCTTCTCCATTTCAGTATGTAATCAGTCATACTCAGTTAGAAACTAGAACTTTACAACTGTCGGTCTGGCATAATGACCGGTTTGGGCGTAACAGTTTCTTGGGTGAAGTGAATATTCCCCTTGATACATGGAATTTTGAAAATCAAGAAGATGAATGTTTTACTTTGCAACCCAAGGTGAGTGATGTAGGTAATTCATTTTACAATAGGTATATAGTCTATGCTGTTATGCAGTTAGAGTGGGTGTAAGTATGTATGTAGCTATTATCCTATGACCTGCCTTAATCATGGATTCTTTTTCTGCTGAGTAGGCCCCATGCCACGACATCAACGCAAAGCTCGGACTGCCTATCACAAGATTTCTCGCATGTGTTCTAGTGGTGTGTTTCATAGCATTTACATGTTCTGTTAGTGATTTTTTTAATGATAGGACATGCACCCATCATAGTCAATGGAGCTGATCACATGTTTGTCTTTCTGTATCATGGACCACCCAAAAAAACAAATCCCCAGACGTGCATTTTTGATCAACATATTTAGATTTATGGGTCTGTGATACATTTGGACCGTACTCCGATGGCTTCATAGTTGCATCCTAGTTGTTTTTCACTGACCGCTATGAGGAGATTGAGAAGCCTCCATCACCTTTTAATTTATTTTTGCATATGGGATAAAGTGTACAAACTATGATGGTAAAAACAGACACTCTGACCAAACACTGATATAAATCTGATTCATCACATTGATGGAATTCAATTCTTTTTTTATGTGTAAGAAACAAGACGGACGTCTTACTTAATAAGGCCATTGGCTTTATGGATAACAGAAAGCATAGGTTTCTTTTGCCAAGTCCCTATTTTGCTCAAAATGTTTTGCTTCGCAATTAATGATTGATCCTTCCAATTGCAAAATTAACGTAAGATTTTTCTACATATTAGAAATAGAAATCTTTAGATAAGGCGGCAGACATGCCACCACCTGCTCCAGGTTTAATTATAGAAGAGTCAATCTGTGGGATATTTGCCATTGAATGTGAAATAATATAGGAGATAGATGAAATAAGCCCTGAAATCTCCTGACAATTATTGCCAGATGGGCTGGAATAATTTGCTCTTATTTATGTCTTGCTTAATATATATTGCAGTTAATACCTATGTCTCATAGGTGCTCCTTAAAGCAGATTATTTTTCTATTTCACCATGTTCCTTTATGTATTACTAACTGAAGAGCCTGGCATTGCCTGGGCATAGTAACAAACTGTGGTTAGTTATAACAAATTATAATGATTACATTACACATAAAAACATTTCACATCATATATTCAACACTACAGATTTGCAACACAAATTAACTAAACGATTACCCAAGTATTGATAGTATTTTATTTTCAGCTCATTCAAGAGCCTTTTGATAAACAACATTTTTGTTTTTCCTTTCGGTGCAAAGATGAACAGATTTTTGACAGTTCCAACTCTTGAACAGATCACGTAAAGTTGACCATGAGAAAAGCATGGAGATTGCAAATCGATCCCTACTTTCAAGGACTGTCCATGAGCATTGTTAATGGACATTGCAAATAGCAGTTGAACTGGAAACTGGAGGCTTTTAAAATCAAAAAACAAATCAGATAGAATGAGTGGAATTCTTGGAATGAAGATGTCCTCTCCTTTGGCACATCCTGTTTCTGAGCTCTGTATCTAACCCTATCCTGTGTGATAATGTCTGCTGAGCTGTGTACCTAATCCTCTCCTGTGTGATGCTTTCTGCTAAGCTGTGTATCTAATCCTATCGTGTGTTACTGACTGCTCAGCCATGTATCTAATCCTATCCTGTGTGATACTGACTGCTGAGCAGTGTATCTAATCCTATTCTGTGTGATACCATCTGCTGAGCCGTGTATCTAACCCTATCCTGTGTGATACTGACTGCTGAGCCGTGTACCTAATCCTATCGTGTGTGATACTGTCTGCTGAGCCATGTATCTAATCCTATCCTTTGTGATACTGACTGCTGAGCCCTGTATCTAATCCTATTCTGTGTGATACTGTCTGCTGAGCTGTGTATTTAATACTATTCTGTGTGATACTGTGTGCTGAGCTGTGTATCTAATCCTATCCTGTGTGATACTGTCTGCTGAGCCGTGTATCTATTCCTATCCTGTGTGATACTGACTGCTGAGCAGTGTATCTAATCCTATCCTGTGTGATACCATCTGCTGAGCCGTGTATCTAACCCTATCCTGTGTGATACTGACTGCTGAGCCGTGTACCTAATCCTATCATGTCTGTTACTGATTGCTTAGCCGTGTATCTAATCCTATCCAGTGTGATACTGACTGCTGAGCCATGAATCTAATCCTATCCTTTGTGATACTGACTGCTGAGCCGTGTATCTAATCCTATTCTGTGTGATACTGTCTGCTGAGCCGTGTATCTAATACTAATCTGTGTGATACTGTGTGCTGAGCTGTGTATCTAATCCTATCCTGTGTGATACTGACTGCTGAGCCGTGTATCTAATCCTATTCTGTGTGATACTGTCTGCTGAGCCGTGTATCTAATCCTATCCTGTGTGATACTGACTGCTGAGCTGTGTATCTAATCCTATCCTGTGTGATACTGACTGCTGAGCTGTGTATCTAATCCTATCCTGTGTGATACTGACTGCTGAGCAATGCATCTAACCCTATCCTGTGTGATACTGGGCTCCCCCTGCAGTCTGTGTCAGAGGGTGGTCTGTGTTGGCATGGTAATAAATTGTATTTCCAGCTTTACAGAAGGACGATAACACCATAGAAATGATAAAAATAATAGGCCTCAGTTACCACAACTGTCTACAAAGAAAAATGCTGCTGATAGCAACCAATCACAGCTCATTTTTCATATTTTAAACAGCTCGGGGACAGCGTGGCGAGTTTTGAGTGGCGACTTTTATGTTTCGACTTTTATGTGGCGAGGTTGGTGTATGTGTGGTGAAATGTGTGCTGAGGGTGATATATGTGTTGAAGCACGTTGTAGTGTGTGGTGCATTTTGTGTGTGTGTTCATATCCCCGTGTGTGGTGAGTATCCCTTGTCAGGGCCCCACCTTAGCAACTGTACGGTATATACTCTTTGGTGCCATCGCTCTCATTCTTTAAGTCCCCCTTGTTCACATCTGGCAGCTGTCAATTTGCCTCCAACACTTTTCCTTTCACTTTTTCCCCATTATGTAGATAGGGGCAAAATTGTTTGGTGAATTGGAACGCACAGGGTTAAAATTTCGCCTCACAACATAGCCTATGACGCTCTCGGGGTCCAGACGTGTGACTGTGCAAAATTTTGTGGCTGTAGCTGCGACGGTGCAGATGCCAATCCCGGACATACACACATACATACAAATATACACACACACATTGAGCTTTATATATTAGATTTAACAATGTTTCTTTGAGCTATAATTGAATGCATTCTATTTTGGAGGTCTCTTGACTTATATAATGGGGAATTACTAAACATGCAGAACGTTCTCTAAAATTTCCAAACCAGAGGTGTACTTTTAATGAGACAAACAGACATTGGGGCTCCAAAGTGCCTGATTGGTGAGAAGGGATGTGGAACATTTTTCCTAAACCATTCTAAACATAAAAAATCCTTGGGGCTTTTCCACTGCTGTTCAGCAAAATAAAGCAAGTCTGCCCAAACTGCTTGCAGGTATAAGACATGCCAGTCCTTTACGATTTACCTCTAGAGCCTTATAGAAGTAAAAAAGTACAGATCGACAAAACTCCTCTACTGATTGGAAGAGGGCAGTTAGGAAGTAGTATTGCTCTACATCTTGAAAAATGCAGTACGAAGAAGCGACAATAAATGAATTATAGGTTGAATTTATTGACAATTTTTATTGCTTGTCAATGAGCAAATTGGATGTGGATGCATATGGAGGCAATCTTTCATATATTCATTTACAACTGAAGACAGTGACCTAACTTGAAGCTTGTGGGCCATATTGCGAAATCTTAAACAGGGTTCCCAACTTTCTAGGGTCTTTAACAGGATTGAGCTTCATCCATGTGTCGAAAGGATTTTTGGGATTCCATTGTACTTTTATCAACTCTTGGTTAAGCGATTTTAAGCTTGATTTACATTAGCAGCATGCTTTGTTTTGGTTTTTTCAACAACAGAAAACATTGCTGTTGTGTTTTATTTATATCTTATATGTATTTCAGAAATTTAACTTATAAGTGTAAAGTATAATTTTGTCTTTGTTTTTTTTTTTTAAGATGGATTCAACATCAGAAGTTACTTTGCAGTATAAAGGAGAAATTATAATTGGCTTACATTACATTCCTCCTGAAAAGAACTTGACTCTTCCATTGGAACCACTATCAACGGGTAAAGTCTAGAAAACTATTTTATAGGATATACAGTTGTGCTCAAAAGTTTACATACCCTGGCAGAATTTTTGCTTTCTTGGCCTTTTTTTCAGAGAATATGATTGATAACACCAAAACTTTTTCTCCACTCATGGTTAGTGGTTGGGTGAAACCATTTATTGTCAAACTATTGTATTTTCTCTTTTTAAATCATAATGACAACCCAAAACATCCAAATGTCCCTGATCAAAAGTTCACATACCCTGGTGATTTTGGCCTGATAACATGAACAGAAGTTGACACAAGTGGGTTTGAATGGCTACTAAAGGTAACATTCTCACCTATGACCTGTTTGATTGTAATCAGCTATACAAAAAGATATCCAAGCAATTTATAATGCCACTCAGCAGCATTCAAGCTGTGATTAAAAAATGGAAAATCAAGGGCTCTGTAAAAAGGAAACCATGCTCAGGTAGACCAACAAAAATTTTGTCTGTAACTGCCAGGAAAATTGTTCAAGATGCAATGATGCACAAATAACATCAGCTGAAATATTGGACTCTCTGAAAACTAGCGGTGTGGCTGTTTCAAGATGCACAATAAGGAAGCACTTGAAGAAAAATGGGCTACATGGTCGAGTTGCCAGAAGAAAGCCATTACTGCGCAATTGCCACAAAGTATCTCATCTACAATGCGCATAACAGCACAGAGACAAGCCTCAAATCTTCTGGAACTAGGTAATTTGGAGTGATGAGACCAAAATTGAACTTTTTGGCAACAACCATAAATGTTCCATTTGGAGAGAGGTCAACAAAGCCTATGATAAAAGGAACACCATTCCTACTGTAAAGCATGGAGGTGGATCACTGATGTTTTGGGGATGTGTGAGCTACAAAGGCACAGGAAACTAGGTCAAAGTTGCATGAAAGATGAATGCAGCACGTTATCAGCAAATATTAGAGGTAAATTTGCAAACATCAGCCCGCAAGCTGCGCATGGGATGTACTTGGATGTTTCAACATGATAACAATCCAAAACACAAGGCCAATTCAACCTGTAATTGCCAGAACAAAGTGAAGGTTCTGGTGTGGCCATCTCAGTCTCCTGACCTCAATATCATTGAGTCACTTTGGGGAGATCTCAAGCACACAGTTCATGCTAGAAAGCCCAAGAATTTACAGAAACTGGACGCTTTTTGCTAAAGAAGACTGTGCTGCTTTACCATCTGAGAAAATAAAGAACCTCATCCACAACTACCACAAAAGCCTTCAAGCTGTCATTGATGTAAGAGGGGGCAATACACGGTGTTAAGAAATGGGGTATGTAAACTTTTGATCAGGGTCATTTGGATGTTTTGGGTTGTCATTATGATTTAAAAAGAAAAAACACAGTATTTTGACAATAAATGGCTTTACCCAACCACTACCATGAGTGGAGAAAAATTTGTGATGATATAATTCATATTCTGTGAAAAAAGGTCAAGAAAGCAAAAATTCTGCCGGGGTATGTAAACTTTTGAGCACAACTGTATATAAAGGAATTTTATTCGCAAGTCTAAGCCTCTTATGCTGAAAAGGGAATTAAATCCATGAGATTATAAGACTAGGTTCTAAAATTTTTAAAATTACGCTAACAGCAAAACTGCAGCAAAAGCAACAAAAAAGATGACAAAGATGACAAGTCAGGAAAAACACCGCTGGCTTGTCTCTGAAGCATCTTCAGCCTCAAAACCTATGCAGTTACACCATCATCTATAAGATGCAGTGTGCACATGCTTTTATGCAGTTTTCGAATAATCAAACCAGGAGTGGATTTAAAAAAGAGGAACAGTACTTTCTTTTTATGCATTCTTTCTCTTTGTGATCCACACTTGATTTTGGTTTAACCCCTTCACAATATGCACCGTACAAGTACGGTGCATGTCATGTCTCCCCCTTTGATGTGGGCTCTGGCGCTGAGCCCACATCTTTTCCATCACTTGTCAGCTGTTTTTAACACCTGATATGTGTCCGGAACAGCTGTGGAATTGCGGTGCACCCACGGCTGTCAACCTGTTAAATGCCGCTGTCAAGCTCTGACAGCAGCTTTTAACATAAACCAGAAAAGAGGCATGTAAAGAGGAGGGATCACCAATAAGGTATAACAAAATACAAGATAATAAACTTTTTATTAATCATCCAAAACAAACAACATGCAGTGCAATTATAAAAACAGTTAAAACCGCACAATCGCGTTCATTTAACACAATAACCCCTGCACAAACCCTTCATGATGCTATTATTTGCAAATATGCTAACAAAGCACCTGGTATAAGTATATAAAATCTTATCAACAGGTAATGAAAAACATACACTCCACCTTCCACCTTATATAATAATGGACATTCTACTTCCGGTGTGGTCCCGGAAGTTGCGCTACTTTGGGCATGCGCATTAGAGTTTTCTCAGCGCCATTTTGGTACACCATTATGAAGACTTCATCTCAGTCTATTGCGGCTGGGCAAACCAGACACCTCCCTTCCGGTTTGTGATCATTGCACTATGTCATGGCAACCCTTGAGCCTTGCTCTCACACCTGTTCCCTGGCTGAAAGCTGATGTTATTTTGTGCATACACACTGTTTATTTGTTAGGGGTTTTTTGTGCTAATTTGAGCAGGTTTTTTGTCCTAACATTTTGTTAGACTAACTAGGTAGTTTGCATCCATTATTATATAAGGTGGAAGGTGGAGTGTATGTTTTTCATTACCTGTTGATAAGATTTTATATACTTATACCAGGTGCTTTGTTAGCATATTTGCAAATAATAGCATCATGAAGGGTTTGTGCAGGGGTTATTGTGTTAAATGAACGCGATTGTGCGGTTTTAACTGTTTTTATAATTGCACTGCATGTTGTTTGTTTTGGATGATTAATAAAAAGTTTATTATCTTGTATTTTGTTATACCTTATTGGTGATCCCTCCTCTTTACATGCCTCTTTTCTGGTTTATGATATTGGTCTTAAGCATGTAATTGGTGATCCCTTAGTGGTGCCCTCCACAATTTTTGAGGGTGACAGCAGCTTTTAACGCGCGCTTCAGGCAATCGCGCCCGAAATCCCGCCCATCGGAAACCTAATCATGTGATCGCGG
Source organism: Dendrobates tinctorius (assembly GCF_039654945.1). Classification (NCBI taxonomy): domain Eukaryota; kingdom Metazoa; phylum Chordata; class Amphibia; order Anura; family Dendrobatidae; genus Dendrobates; species Dendrobates tinctorius. The sequence goes on along the minus strand of NW_027361684.1, from coordinate 87,654,261 downwards.
GTCATCGATGGGTCAGCATGACAACCAGAAGTCTCCTGTAGACCTCTATGGTTGCTACGAGCGCCGGTCATCGGTGCTCATTGAAAGTGAGTAATTCAGCTACATATAGGCGATCTGATCAACGCCTATATGTAGCTGAACTGATTGGGTTATGGCAGCTTCTAGACACCCATGGAGACTATTGAAGCACGCCAAAAATGAAAAAAAAAAAAGGTTATAAAAATATTGAAAAAATAAAAAAAAAATAAATGTTCAAATCACCCCCCTTTTGCTCCATTCAAAATAAAACAAGAAAAAAAAAATCAAGTATACACATATTTGGCCGATCTATCAATATAAAAAAAAATAATTAACCAGATCGCTAAGCAGCATAATGAGAAAAAGTCATAACGCCAGAATTACGTTTTTTGGGTCACTGCAACATTGCAACTACCGCATGTTTGATAATACCTATAACTACCATTAGGGGTCATTTTGACCCCCATTCAAAAGTACTGACTCTGGAGTAAAAATAACTTTTTTGTTGCCAACAAATTAAAGAACATTTATTTTAACTTAGTAGTAACAGTGTTAAGATCAAGTACAGCATGCATTTTCCTTTTACATGGTCATAGCATGCGGTGTCCAACAGTTAACACAAACAGTACTTTCTTCCACTTTCCCAGTGCATTTTCCACAAACTGGTTTGCTACTGATTGCGCAAGTTTTAGTTGTTTTGTTTTCGTTGCATCTTTCAACTCCACATTTTCGACGCTTGCGGATTTCTTGTCCTTTTGGTTGTGGTTCAGACATTGCGGATGATGGGCCACTTCTTCCGACTCATTTTCAGATAAATTCTGAAGACATTTCAAAATTTCATCACTTGTCAGACCCCTCTGCTTACTCATGCTTCAAATATACGTCGCAAAAAGGGACTTGTAAGATCGCAGAAGTAATAAAACAACACTGTACAAACATGCAGAGTTGTAGCTTCAACTGTAATGTTTGCTATTGAAGTGCAGACAGAAATCGCTACAAGAGACATGGATCAAACATGTTCGACAAGTTTAGACAAAACAAAATGCTGAATCATCCCTGATATGCAAAGATACAATTACACTCTACAACTAGGGAGAAGCACTGTCATTTTCTGTACTCTGTAATATTAGGTGACTTGCCTACTACTACTTTTATGTATGGGGTCAAATTGACCCCTTCAGTACTTATAGGTATGAATTGTAAAATCCGGGCCCCTGAAAAAGTTACAATTCATTTTTGTGTCCTAAAATATACACTACCATGAATAAATAAAAGTCACAAAAAGTCAGAACTCATTTGTTAAAATTTTAGAAATTATAGGAAAAATAAATAGCAAAAGGGTCAAAATGACCCCTCCGGTAGTTCTAGTGTTAAAATGCAATAACGGCATATCTGCACCAAAATGTGCTATGATTGGGTCACCGAGGAGAAGAGCAAGCCCAAGCTAAGCCTCAGAAAACCAGAGAGGTTGGTAACTAAGCAGATTGCAGACCCCTGATCCTATCCACACAACTAGCAGTAGCCGTGGAGCGTGCCTACGATGATCCTAGACGCCTCGGCACAGCCGGAGAGCTAAGTAGGCCTAAAGCAAGAAAGGGGAAATCTAAACTTCCCCAGAGCAGACCCCAAAAGAATAGATAGCCCCCAAACATATATTGTCGGTGAGGCAAGATGAAAACACAAACGCAGGTAGGAAAATAGACTGAGCAAATGATGGGGCCCACACTGACTAGACAGGACAGGAAAGGAAAGACACTGTCTGCAATCACGCAAAAAACCCTGCAAAAAAGGCCAACACGTCTGATGCAAAAAATACTGAAGTCGCACGACTTCGCCCACTATATCAGCACTCTGGTGTATTCTGAAAGCAGAGCAAAAAGAGGCCAATCTAATAAGGGACAAAAACAAACTGGCACAAACAGTAACATATGGATGGTGATTCAGCACAGCCCCAGGCAGAGCTGGCTGACCCATACAAAACTGAAATAGACAAAACCAGATCAAATGTGAATAGAATAGCAAACGAACACTTAGCTGAGCATGCAGGGACTGAGCTGGAAACTAAGACCTCAGGAGGCAGGAAAAAATCATCAGCAGGGATAGAGGGAGTCGGCTGTCTTAAATCCAGTCTGAAACCCCAGATCTCCAATCATCCTCCTCATTATCAGGTGGCAAGCCTCTGTTAATCAGATCAGCTCCATTACCTCCAGTAACCACCAGAGGGAGCCCAGAAAGAGAACTCGCAAACCCTCTGTCAATATGACCAGCTCCACGACCTTCAGTAGTAACCAGAGGTAGGCCAGAAAGCGAATTCACAACAAAAATGGTATCATTAAAAATGGCAGCTCGGTGCACAAAAAATAAGCCCTCAATCGACCCGATATCACGAAAAATGGCGACGATACGTGTGTCGAATAATGACACAATTTTTTTAGCAAACTTTGGATTTTTTTCTCACCACTTAAATGAAAAAGAACCTAGACATCTTTGATGTCTATGAACTCGTAGTGACCTGGAGAATCATAATGGGAGGTCAGTTTTACCATTTGGTGAACATGGTAAAAAAAAAATCCAAAGAACAGTTGTGGAATTGCACTTTTTTTGCAATTACACTTGGAATTTTTTTCCCGTTTTAGTGTACATGATATGGTAAAACCAATGGTGTCGTTCAAAAGTACAAATCGTCCTGCAAAAAAACAAGACCCCATGTGGCCATATTGACAAAAATTAAAAAATGTTATGGCTCTGGGAAGAAGGAGAGTGAAAAAAACAGAAACAAAAAAACGAAAAAGGGTTCCGTCATGAAGGGGTTAAGATTTACCTGCACAAAACCTGACTGTGTGGCCTCACCCTCAGTATAAGGCCATACAGTGCAATTTTCATGCAGTTCTTGCATAAACAAAACTGGTTTTGAAATATTGTTTTCACATCTGTGAGCCAAATTTAATTGATAGTAGAAAAGAGAAAATCCAGTCAAAAATGTATTGAAATAATTTTGAAAAGAATAGAAACAGCAAAATAGTCACAGCCCCTGTTGGTCTGAAACGCATTTGCCCAGTACCTATTTGCACAGTGTTCTATTTTTTTAAATTATTTAAATACATTTTCTACATTTTATATGGGATTTCCGAAGCTGGATTTTCTCTTTTGTACTATCGATTGCGCTTCCTGTGGCACTGCTGGTTTCCTGTGCTACCGACTCCTTAATGGATGAGAGGACATAATTTTCCCTTTTTTATTCAGCCAAATTTAACAGACCAGTTTGAATAACTTGGACCACTATTGGTAATGATCCGGCTAAACAATATGCAGTCAAGAGACCCAAAACCATGCTTGTTTAGGCAAAGGCTGCTTCTTATAGAAAGTATCAGGTCTTTACATATTTGGCTAATACAGTACAATCTAAATATATTTCTAAATTATAATTTTTCAATTTAACAGGAAAGAAAAGTTTCAGACGATCAAAGAAAGTTCCTATGCCGACAGGGGGAATACTTGAAGTACTTGTTAAGGAGGCCAAGAATCTAACTGCTGTGAAATCAGGGGGAACTTCAGACACATTTGTTAAAGGGTAAGGTTTCTGTTCAGATGGTTATGCCCAAAGTTTGCAACCTGTGGCCCTGACTACTGTGAGCAGCTTGCTGAAAGTTTTAGTCTCAAAAAACCTAGAAAGTCACAACATGCACACCACTGCTCTACTGCTTTGGTCGCAGTCTTATAACAGATAATGTTGGTTTAATATATATACTCCCTTCAACATGATATAGATGGCTTGTTCTCATATTATTTCTTATTTGCAAATTTGTATTGCTTAATGTTATTTATTATTCTTCTACTATGGAGTAATATTGACAACCGTGGCTGTAAAATCCACATATGAAAAAAACGTTTCTTGGAAAATCTTCTTAGCCTAGGTGCACTGCACATTTAGTCTGTGGACTACGCCTACAGTATATATCAGGATTAGTGATGAATGAGTATGCTTGTTATTCGAGATTTCTCGATCATGCTCAGGTGTTCTCCGAGTATTTTGGCGTGCTCGGAGATTTAGTTTGTGTTGCCCCAGCTGCTTGATTTGCGGCTGCTAGACAGCCTGAATACATGTGGGGATTGCCTGTATACGCTAATGTTCACATACGCCCCCATTCCCCACATGGAGACCAAAAGTAGGTTCTTTCAAGTCTCCATTTGGCCAGTTTGTGCTTGTATACAGTTTGTTTACCTGTATAGGAAAGTGCTGCAAAATATGTTGCCCTACAGGAGGACACTGCAAATAAACATATACCAAGTAGTATGCTTTTCTTTACAACGGATCCCTATGGTGGTCGGATACCTTGGAATCTATTCTGACTGTGGCTAATATTGGGTTCATACCTCCTGACCGTATGCACCCAACAATGACCACAAACATAGTGTGTATGTAGTCTCAAACCGGTTTCTTTTCAAAGTGTGAGATACAGTACATCAAACCCATTGATAAGTATATTTACTTATGGATTTTGGGCATGTTTTGCAGTGTGGTAAAACCTACAACTCTCTGCTGCAACATTACCCACCCCCTTGTAAAATTTCAGGCATTCCTTTGACTGAATTCACATAGTTGTGTTTAAAATGGACAGCACACAAATGCAATATATATGCTATCCGGTGACATTATGGATCCCATCATTGAAAAGGTTGAGTTCAGTCTACAAGTCAGACCAAACACGGATATGACTATATTTCTATTATTTTGTGTGAACATGGCCAAATAATTCAATATGCCCTTGTACTGTCTGTTAAAAAACAGATGGCACATGTGAGATAAATACTAATGTGTGAATGAGGCCTTGTATTGAATCATGTCCTGCTCTTCCTCTCCATATAGTGGAAGATCGTACAGTGTATGAATAACATAACTAGTCTTGTTGTTATTATAGATATACATCTGTGTTTGACAATCTAAGTGATGTATGGACTGGCCGCGAGTCTCCATATCCGACCAGCTCAACAGCCTTATGGGCATGTATAAGGCTGTCGAGGATTTCAGATCACATCTTCTTCCATTCCGTGCATCAAGGTCCACAGATGTGTGAAATTGGCCTAACACCGTAATATACCACTAAATGTCCACAACTCTATGAGTCTTATGTGTTAAAATGAATTCATTATATTACTTCCTGTTGTGATGTCTATTTTGATTTTGTGATAAAAATATAAGTAGCTAAGTTTCTTTCCTCAGATATCTGCTACCAGATAACAACAAATCCACTAAGCACAAAACTCCAATAATTAAAAAGTCTGTGAATCCTCAATGGAACCATACCTTCTCCTTCACCAGCCTTCAGCCCAGTGATCTACAGAATGTCTGCCTAGAGCTTTCAGTGTGGGATAAGGAATCCTTATCAAGCAACATATTTTTGGGTGGAGTTTGTCTATGCTGTGGCAGTGGTAAGTACTAACTCAATATTGCTAGTACTACTAGTGCTCTCTGTGGGCTCCTTCAGACTTCGCACTATCCTAGTTTTTCACAGATAGACCTTGTAACTGTGATTGTCTATAGGGTAATTCACATGTCCAGTTTTTTCCTCAGACCAAGTGGTCCGCATAAAAGCACAGAGACTTGAAGAATATTGATCTCAGTGTCAGATCAAACTCACCAATGCAAGTATATATGTCCATGAAAAAATTGGACAACACTCAAATGCCATCTATGGGCTGTCATTTTTTCATGGATTGTATGATAGGAGAAGCTCAAGAACCCTTCATCAGTTTTTTTGTTCATTTGAGAAAAACTGATGAAACTCTGACCAAACTTTGATGGCAAAAACTGACATTTACCAAACTGGTTGAAATCAGATCCAAACCACTGATGAAATTGAGATTTGTTTTGTTGCATCAGAAAAAAATCACCGACATCTGAATGAGCCCTAAGAAGTGGGTATCATGAATTCATAGTGCCAACTGCATAGCAAAATGAGTTGGGCCTCATCACCTAATGGCAGGAAACTAGAACATCAGCATAAGCAGCAATAATTAAAAGTATGAATAAAAGCACCATATATTAGATAGCCCACATAGTACTTCTTGATGGCAGAAATACTAACAAGATGATATTCCCTACAAAAAGATGCAATATTCTTTCACATGAGTGGCCCCGCTTGACATTTGAACCCCATAGCAGCTGCTATGGATATAATTATCCCCATGATTACAAACCTACTTAACATTTTATATTAAAATCACAGTGTGGTCAATAGAGTTATATTTTACAGAATTTTTTTACCTATTTATAGTCTGTAAGTTATGCTGTTAGTTAGTAGCTACATTGTCAAAAGTTAAAAGTGATGTCAGGTTGTTCCTAGGACATATGAAAAATGAGGATGATTGATCTCATGGAGATCAACATCCAACACTGCGGGGACACCATCACGTGTTTCTCAACGCAGTGATTCTAGAGCACTGCCCCCATCCCTTATGGGAAATATGCAAAACATGCAAAACAGAAGCCGCGGAGACACCATCACATGTTTCTCAACGCAAGCAATGACTAGCCAGGTCTTTCACCGGGAAGGAACAACCACGGGAAGGGCAGTCTCCAATGAAGGAAACCACCTATGCCAAAACATGGTATCCATCCACAGACACCTGTCTCCGCAGTGTTGGATGTTGATCTCCATGAGGTCAATCATCCTCATTTTTCACAGTCTTCTACTAGGCATTGATCCTGCTAGCCAGTTTCCTACTCCACACTGATGAGGGGCAAATACCCCGAAACAGCTGTCTGTGGATGGATACCATGTTTTGGCATAGGTGGTTTCCTTCATTGGAGACTGCCCTTCCCGTGGTTGTTCCTTCCCAGTGAAAGACCTGGCTAGTCATTGCTTGCGTTGAGAAACATGTGATGGTGTCTCCGCGGCTTCTGTTTTGCATGTTTTGCATATTTCCCATAAGGGATGGGGGCAGTGCTCTAGAATCACTGCGTTGAGAAACACGTGATGGTGTCTCCGCAGTGTTGGATGTTGATCTCCATGAGGGCAATCATCCTCATTTTTCACAGTCTTCTACTAGGCATTGCTCCTGCTAGCCAGTTTCCTACTCCACACTGATGAGGGGCAAATACCCCGAAACAGCTGTCAGTGGATGGATACCATGTTTTGGCATAGGTGGTTTCCTACATTGGAGACTGCCCTTACCGGGGTTCTTCGTTCCTAGGACATATAACTGACTGCGGACAATTTTTTTTAACTTAAAGGGGTTGTCCAGCCTTAAGGTATGCGCCCAGGTTCAGGAATTGCTGCGGATTTGACGCTGCATATTTATGCAGCGTCAAACCCACAGTGGCCAGATGTTACAGCTTAGTGTATGGGATTTCTAGAAATCCCATATCCACTATGAGTCCATGTGCGCCTGCGGATCACCCGCGGACGCTGACATGCAGTGCGTCTTTCAAGACCGCAGCATGTCAATTTGTCTTGCGGAGAAGCGAGGCTATGCAACAGAAATTTAAGCAATAGAATGTATTGAATGCGGTAAATCCGCATGGTTCAGTGAACACATGCGGATTTACCTGTGTTCAATAGATGCCAGCACTTTGGATGCGGTGAACATACTGTACGTACTTCCAGATCGTGGGCACATACATAATTCCGGATAGTGGGCACATATTTCTAGATCATGGGCACATACATAATTCCGGATAGTGGGCACATACATACATCCAGATCGTGGACACATACATAATTCTGGATAGTGGGCACATACATACTTCTGGATCGTGGGCACATACATAATTGTGGATAGTGGGTACATACAGTACATACTTCCAGATCATGGCTACATACAGTACATACTTGCGGATCGTGGACACATATATACTTCTAGATAGTGGGCACATACATAATTCCATATAGTAGGTACATACATACTTCTGGATCGTGGGCACATACATACATCCAGATCGTGGACACATACATAATTCCGGATAGTGGGCACATACATACTTCTGGATCGTGGGCACATACATAATTGTGGATAGTGGGTACATACAGTACATACTTCCAGATCATGGCTACATACAGTACATACTTGCGGTTCGAGGGCACATATATACTTCTAGATAGTGGGCACATACATAATTCCATATAGTAGGTACAGTTCATAGAATCATAGAATCGTAGAGTTGGAAGGGACCTCCTGGGCCATCTGGTCCAACCCCCTGCTCAAAGCAGGATTCGCTAAATCATCCCAGTCAGATGTCTGTCCAGCCTCTGTTTGAAGGCTTCCATTGAAGGAGAACTCACCACTTCTCGTGGCAGCCTGTTCCACTCATTGATCACTCTAACTGTCAAAAAGTTTTTTCTAATATCTAAGGCTAGTTTCACACTTGCTTTTTTTTGCAGCGCGTTTTTCCCGCAAAAAAACGCATTAAAAAAACGCATACAAATGCATACAAACGCTGCGTTTTTTTCCAGCATTTTAATGCGCATGCAGGAAAAAAACGCAGCGTTTTTGCGCGTTTGTATGCGTTTTTTGTGCGTTTGCGTTTTTTTACAGATTTTGGAAAAACCCCACAAAAAAGAAAAAACAACCATTCAACAACACACAAGACCAATGGGACTTCATTGTGGGTGTGGTATGTTAATATATATACACCCTGTCTACAGTATTCTTCACATTTGCTTGATTCTTCTCGTGACCATGGATCTGCGCTGGAAGAGTTTTCACTTCAACTTGGATTTGGACATCGCGATGGCTCAGGCGTATGCAGTTGCTTGCCATGAACAAAGGAAGAGAGAGAGGCAGCGAAGACGGCGGCGTATGTGGATACATCCGATTGTTGAACTCCGGGAGAGCCGTGGGGCATACCACACCCTCTACAGCGAGCTACGTGCAAACCCGGAGAAATTTACTGATTATATCCGGATGTCCCACGAAAGTTTCATGGATTTGCTTGCTCGTGTCCAACAATCCATCCGGAGACAGGACACACAGCTCCGTCGTGCGATTCCTCCTGAGGAACGGCTACTGGTGACATTACGGTATGTTTTAAAAACAAAGGGGTGTGGTCTGATGTTTTTTTTTGTAAATTTAGTATTCAAAACCTTGGGTAATTAGTTTTCGTGAATGTACTAATATTTTTTTTATAGTTTTTAAAAATAATATACATAAATATTAATTTTACTTCTTTGTCTGTTCACAGATTCCTGGCGACTGGAGAAACCCTATCCTCACTACACTTCCAGTACCGTATTGGAATCTCTACCTTGTCTGGAATTGTTGCTGACACCTGCCGGGCTCTCTGGAATGTTCTTTGCCCAGAATTTATGCCCCTGCCCACCGCTGAAAAGTGGATGGAAATTGCTGACAAATTCTGGACAGTATGCAATTTTCCCAACTGTTTGGGAGCTGTTGATGGGAAACACATACGGATCATCAAACCCCAAAGAACGGGATCTGAGTACTATAATTACAAAAAGTACTTTTCAATAGTACTCATTGCAATTGCGGATGCCGGATGTATGTTTGTAGCAGTGGACATTGGAGCATTTGGCCGTGGTAATGACTCGCAGGCTTTTAAAAACTCAGACATGGGCCGGAGGTTGTATGGCAACCAATTTAATTTCCCTATGCCACGGCCTCTTCCTCACACCGAAGCTCCGCCACTGCCCTTTGTAATGGTTGGCGATGAGGCTTTTCAAATGTGCGGAAACTTACTGAAACCCTACTCCAGCCGGGACTTGGACCACACCAAAAAAATTTTTAATTACAGGCTGACCAGGGCCAGAAGAACTGTCGAGTGTGCTTTTGGGATTCTTGTTTCCAGATGGCGAATTCTGGGCACGGCCATTAATCTTAAACTTGAAACAGTCGATGAGGTGGTGAAGGCCTGTGTGGTTCTACATAACTTTGTGATGGCTAAAGAGCACCCGACCTTTGAACTGGACGATGATGCTCCTAACCCATTGCCTGAATTCACTCAGCACACTCTCAGGTCATCCGTTGAAGTTGGCCAAATGAGGGACAAATTTGCGGCCTACTTTATTTCTGATGTAGGACGGGTGCACTGGCAAGATGAAATGGTGTAATGTTGTTGTTTATGGTAATAAAAATCCTTATTTGATACCATTACTGAGTGCACTATATTTTTTAAACTCCGATTAATTAAAAAACTTCCCATGTATAACTGAATTTTGTTATGTTCACACACCTGGGCAGGTAAATACACATACGAGTTAAAATGCAGCATTGCTAGTCTGCGTTAAATATATTGGAATGAGCAAAGCTGCAGGCCATGAATCAGGAAACCATTTTTTTTCAAGATAAAATTGTGCAAATAGTTTAAAACAAAGTATGTGATTTTCTCAAAACACAACACTCAAAACCCAACCCCAATGAAAGTCCATGGGGAATACAAGTCAGCATTGAGTGGATGAATGTAATCTGCTCCATTAAAAGTTATTACACTAGGCCTTTGAATGACTATACTAGGCCGTGGTATTTCAAATATGAGTATACTAGGCCTTGGGGCTAGTAGTATATGTGAAATACCACGGCCTAGTATAGTCATACCAAGGCCTACTGTAATAACTCGATTTTTAAATAGCATCTTGTTTCACCAAAAACAAACTGGTGAAACTAGAAAGAAACTTATTTTTTAGACAAGTTTCAACAGTTTGTTTTTCATGAAACCAGATTCTATTTTGTAAAACTAGAGTTATTACACTAGGCCTTGGAATGACTATACTAGGCCGTGGTATTTCAAATATGAGTATACTAGGCCTTGGGGCTAGTAGTATATGTGAAATACCACGGCCTAGTATAGTCATACCAAGGCCTACTGTAATAACTCGATTTTTAACAACTAGCATCTTGTTTCACCAAAAACAAACTGGTGAAACTAGAAAGAAACTTATTTTTTAGACAAGTTTCAACAGTTTGTTTTTCATGAAACCAGATTCTATTTTGTAAAACTAGAGTTATTACACTAGGCCTTGGAATGACTATACTAGGCCGTGGTATTTCAAATATGAGTATACTAGGCCTTGGGGCTAGTAGTATATGTGAAATACCACGGCCTAGTATAGTCATACCAAGGCCTACTGTAATAACTCGATTTTTAACAACTAGCATTTTAAACAACTAGCATCTTGTTTCACCAAAAACAAAGTGGTGAAACTAGAAAGAAACTTTATTTTTTAGACAAGTTTCAACAATTTGTTTTTCATGAAACCAGATTCTATTTGGTAAAACTAGAGTTATTACACTAGGCCTTTGAATGACTATACTAGTCCATGTTATTTCACATATGACTATACTAGCCCTTGGGTTGGTTTTTAACATGTATTTACCCATCAGTGTGTGTGAGCGGCGCAAACAACATTAATGAAACTTATTAATGGTGAACCACAAATGTAAATTTATTTTTTATCACAAAAAAAAAATTTAAAAATTATTTTTTACGGCGTTTGGGGGCAGATGGTTTCAATTTGGGGGTGTGCAGGGAATATGCAACACTTGCAGTTGAAGACGGTGTTTGAGGGGAAGGGGCAACAAAACTTGTGGGGGAAGGTAGTCCAGTTAAGGGAATTAAACTTGGAACACTTGTAGGAGAGGAAATCTGTTCAGTTACATTAGTTGTAATGGCATGTCGCCGTAGGCTTGTGTGCCTGGACCGACTTTGGCCCAATGCCCGCCTTGATTGATTTCGCCTTGAAGTAGGGGCAAATATGGAATGTAGGTCCCCCGTCTGCTGGTATGGCTGCTGCTGCTGAGGTGGCGGCTGCTGCTGCAGAGGTTGCGGCTGCTGCTGAGGTGGCGGCTGCTGCTGAGGTGGCAGCTGCTGCTGAGGTGGTTGCTGCTGCTGAGGTGGTTGCTGCTGCTGCTGAGGTGGCGGCTGCTGCTGAGGTGGTTGCTGCTGCTGCTGAGGTGGCGGCTGCTGCTGAGGTGGCTGCTGCTGCTGAGGTGGCGGCTGCTGAGTTGGCTGCTGCTGCTGAGGTGGCTGATGCTGCTCTTCTTGGTCAGTGCTCGTCCTTGCAGGAGGACTGGTGGCGGCAGTGATGGCCCAGGTTTGCAGAGTGGTGGTGGCAGGGCTACTACATGTTGTTGTAGCGGCAGGGCTGTTCCATGTTTGCCTAGTGGTGGCTGAGCTCCACGCATGCATGGGATTGGCGGTGGTGCTCCAGACAGGAGCAGCGCTTGCCATGGTGGTGTCGGTGAAGTGACCAGCTGCACTCAGACTTGTGGTGGTGTAACGGTGGGTGTCCAGCCTTTGAAGAGAGGTGTCCGTGCAGTGGTATGCAGCACAAGTCGGTAGTGAGGTGAAGCGAGTCAATGGTGGCACAGGTGGAAAGGACACCACTGACTGCTGACCGTACCGATTATGCTGCATAGCCTGCAAGAAAGCATTGTTGCAGGCCTGCAGCACATTCAGCTGTTGATCAGGACTAAGGTGTTCCGCCATGCCCTTTTCAATCTTACTAAAAAAATGGTGTGCTGGTCTGTTGAGGTCGGCCTCCAGACGGTCAAGGCGCTGTTCTACAGAATTGAAGCGGTGTTCAAAGTGGTTAAAACCACGTTCCATCAGTGCAAAACCGCTTTCAACTCTGTCGGACAGTGACTTGAGGCTGGAATTAAATGTCTCGCTCAAATGCATAAACTCGGGCAAGACATTCCTGTCCAAGGCCCTCTGCCGCTGGCGGGTAGTGCCCGCATAACCAGTGGCAGAGACCTGGGACAGGGGAACACCTGATGGCCCAGCTTCCTGGTCACCAGCTGTGTGTGTGTGGGACCTGCAAGGTGCTTCCTGGCTGTCGGATGGCTGGGACGGGTCAGAGGACGTCCGAGGAAGGACCGCTCCAGGGCCAGGTTGCAGGGTGCTGCTCCAGGTGCTGTGGAAGAAAGGAAAATCATTACTACCATGCCTTTACAAGAAGCATCAGCTGTGGATTAGAAAAACACAGATTAATAAAAATAAAAACCCAAAATGTATAATACTTACGATCTTGTGGCAAGGACCGGTCTTAGGAACTGCAACGCGTGATAGTGACGGTATCTAGTTCTGGTCCTTGACGCAGATCCACTGCGAACCTGGCCCTCAGCACGAACATCACTGTTGAAGCGGTCCTTGATCGAACGCCAACGTGTTCGGACTTTGTCCACTGTTGATAAAAAAAAACAGTGCCGTCAAGTACAACAGTCACTGCTTCACAATTTAGCAATACAATACTCAAAGCAGTCACTGTACACCCCGATGACACTGTTGGGTTTCCTGCTAGAATACGCCTAGCACGAAACCCAACAGTGCCGTCAAGGACAACAGTCACTGCGGCACAATGTAGCAATACAATACTCAAAGCAGTCACTGTACACCCCGATGACACTGTTGGGTTTCCTGCTAGAATACACCTAGCACGAAACCCAACAGTGCCGTCAAGGACAACAGTCACTGCGGCACAATGTAGCAATACAATACTCAAAGCAGTCACTGTAGACCACGATGACACTGTTGGGTTTCCTGCTAGAATACGCCTAGCACGAAACCCAACAGTGCCGTCAAGGACAACAGTCACTGCGGCACAATGTAGCAATACAATACTCAAAGCAGTCACTGTAGACCCCGATGACACTGTTGGGTTTCCTGCTAGAATACGCCTAGCACGAAACCCAACAGTGCCGTCAAGGACAACAGTCACTGCGGCACAATGTAGCAATACAATACTCAAAGCAGTCACTGTAGACCCCGATGACACTGTTGGGTTTCCTGCTAGAATACGCCTAGCACGAAACCCAACAGTGCCGTCAAGGACAACAGTCACTGCGGCACAATGTAGCAATACAATACTCAAAGCAGTCACTGTAGACCACGATGACACTGTTGGGTTTCCTGCTAGAATACGCCTAGCACGAAACCCAACAGTGCCGTCAAGGACAACAGTCACTGCGGCACAATGTAGCAATACAATACTCAAAGCAGTCACTGTAGACCACGATGACACTGTTGGGTTTCCTGCTAGAATACGCCTAGCACGAAACCCAACAGTGCCGTCAAGGACAACAGTCACTGCGGCACAATGTAGCAATACAATACTCAAAGCAGTCACTGTAGACCCCGATGACACTGTTGGGTTTCCTGCTAGAATACGCCTAGCACGAAACCCAACAGTGCCGTCAAGGACAACAGTCACTGCGGCACAATGTAGCAATACAATACTCAAAGCAGTCACTGTAGACCACGATGACACTGTTGGGTTTCCTGCTAGAATACGCCTAGCACGAAACCCAACAGTGCCGTCAAGGACAACAGTCACTGCGGCACAATGTAGCAATACAATACTAAAAGCAGTCACTGTAGACCACGATGACACTGTTGGGTTTCCTGCTAGAATACGCCTAGCACGAAACCCAACAGTGCCGTCAAGGACAACAGTCACTGCGGCACAATACAGAGCAGGGAAATACTCACTAAACGCCTTTTTGGCGGATGCTGTGGCGCTGTCCCAGCCATCCATCAACGCTGCGGCCACCTCATTCCATAGCCGCCGTGTCACCACATTGTCCTTGTACAGCCGGTCACGGCTGTCCCACAACGGCGAACGCTCCTGGACCAGGCTGATGAGCTGCTCATTATCCAGGTAGACGTCTTCATCCCGTTGTGGAACCTAGACAAAACACATTCATTAGAATAATCAAATTTAAATTGACTAAAAAGTTACAAAAAAAGAAACAAAAAAAAGAGTAAAAATAGAAGATAAAAAAAAAAAAAAAACATTACAAATCATTTGATACTTACATTACGTATAACCACCGGGAATTGGCTTCGCTGCTCCTGCTGTTCGCCCTCACTATTCCCGTCCGCAGATGATGATGACGATGTCTGAAAGTTGAAAAAAACGTAAGAGATTTGGAGAAGCAGCAGATATACTTACCAGATGCACGAAAATAATCACCTCACGGTCTGCTTGCGCCAATTCCTGCCGCGATGGGGAATACTCCGATTCTGAAGACATACTGCATGTAAAAATAATAAAAATCATTAGTACATACATAATTTAAAAGGACAGGCATATAATGTAATATACTCACATTCTTCGCTGATATAATGGGTTCTTGGTTGAATGTCTGCTCTTCAATCTGTCTAGTGTAGTAGTGGCAGAGTTTTGGCAGGCACCTCCTTTATATAGCCTTTTTTTTTTGGACTTTAGAAGATTCTAACTAGGATAAAAAGTGGACACCACCCAAAAAACGCTGCGCTAAAAAAGCGCATACCTGCGCATGCCAGTGCGCACGTATGCGCATCCATAGGCTATAATGGCCATTTTTAGCGCAAAACGTGCGCATACGTGCGCATGCGATTTTTTCAAGGGCCAAAAAATGCAACATGCAGCGTCTGGAAAATACCAACGCACACCCCAAAAAAACGCAGCGCATGAAAATCGCATACATGCGCTTACAAGTGCGCAGGTATGCGCACCCATGTTAAATATAGGGGAAAAATCGCATGCGCACGTATGCGTTTTTTTCCAGCGCTAAAAAACGCAAATGTGAAACCAGCCTAATCTGTGTCTCCTCCCATTCAGTTTCATCCCATTGCTTCTAGTCTTTCCTTGTGCAAATGAGAATAAAGTTGATCCTTCTACAATGTGACAGCCCTTTAGATATTTGTAGACAGCTATTAAGTCTCCTCTCAGTCTTCTCTTTTGCAAACTAAACATTCCCAAATCCTGCAACCTTTCCTCATAAGACAGGGTTTGCAGACCGGTCACCATTCTGGTCGCTCTTTTCTGAACTTGCTCCAGTTTGTTGATGTCTTTTTTAAAATGTGGTGCCCAAAACTGGACACAATATTCCAGATGAGGTCTGACCAAAGAGGAGTAGAGGGAAATAATGACTTCACGTGATCTAGACTGTATGCTTCTGTTAATACATCCTAGAATTGCATTTGCCTTTTTTGCTGCTGCATCACTCTGTTGACTCATATTCAGTCTGTGATCTATTAGTATACCCAAGTCTTTTTCACATGTGCTGTCACTTAGCCCTATTCCTCCCATTCTATATATGCTTTTTTCATTTTTATTGCCCAGATGTAGTACTTTGCAGTTGTGGCCAAAAGTATTGACACCCCTGCAATTCTGTCAGATAATACTCAGTTTCTTCCTGAAAATGATTGCAAACACAAATTCTTTGGTATTATTATCTTCATTTAATTTGTCTTAAATGACAAAACACAAAAAGAATTGTCCTAAAGCCAAATTGGATATAATTCCACACCAAGCATAAAAAAGAGGGTGGACAAAAGTATTGGCACTGTTCGAAAAATCATGTGATGCTTCTCTAATTTGTGTAATTAACAGCACCTGTAACTTACCTGTGGCACCTAATAGGTGTTGGCAATAACTAAATCACACTTGCAGCCAGTTGACATGGATTAAAGTTGACTCAACCTCTGTCCTGTGTCCTTGTGTGTATCACATTGAGCATGGAGAAAAGAAAGAAGACCAAAGAACTGTCTGAGGACTTGAGAAACCAAATTGTGAGGAAGCATGAGCAATCTCAAGGCTACAAGTCCATCTCCAAAGACCTGATGTTCCTGTGTCTACCGTGCGCAGTGTCATCAAGAAGTTTAAAGCCCATGGCACTGTGGCTAACCTCCCTAGATGTGGACGGAAAAGAAAAATTGACAAGAGATTTCAAAGCAAGATTGTGTGGATGTTGGATAAAGAACCTCGACTAACATCCAAACAATTTCAAGCTGCCCTGCAGTCCGAGGGTACAACAGTGTCAACCCGCACTATCCGTCGGCGTCTGAATGAAAATGGACTGTATGGTAGGAGACCCAGGAAGACCCCACTTCTTACCCCAAGACATAAAAAAGCCAGGCTGGAGTTTGCCAAAACTTACCTGAAAAAGCCTAAAACGTTTTGGAAGAATGTTCTCTGTTCAGATGAGACAAAAGTAGAGCTTTTTGGGCAAAGGCATCAACATAGAGTTTACAGGAGAAAAAAGAGGCATTCAAAGAAAAGAACACGGTCCCTATAGTCAAACATGGCGGAGGATCCCTGATGTTTTGGGGTTGCTTTGCTGCCTCCGGCACTGGACTGCTTGATCGTGTGCATAGCATTATGAAGTCAGAAGACCACCAACAAATTTTGCAGCATAATGTAGGGCCCAGTGTGAGAAAGCTGGGTCTCCCTCAGAGGTCATGGGTCTTCCAGCAGGACAATGACCCAAAACACACTTAGAAAAGCACTAGAAAATGGTTTGAGAGAAAGCACTGGAGACTTCTAAGGTGGCCAGCAATGAGTCCAGACCTGAATCCCATAGAACACCTGTGGAGAGATCTAAAAATGGCAGTTTGGAGAAGGCACCCTTCAAATATCAGGGACCTGGAGCAGTTTGCCAAAGAAGAATGGTCTAAAATTCCAGCAGAGCATTGTAAGAAACTCATTGATGGTTACCAGAAGCGGTTGGTCGCAGTTATTTTGGCTAAAGGTTGTGCAACCAAGTATTAGGCTGAGGGTGCCAATATTTTTGTCTGGCCGATTTTTGGAGTTTTGTGTGAAATGATCAATGTTTTGCTTTTTGCTTCATTCTCTTTTGTGTTTTTTCATTTAAGACAAATTAAATGAAGATAATAATACCAAAGAATTTGTGTTTGCAATCATTTTCAGGAAGAAACTGAGCATTATCTGACAGAATTGCAGTGGTGTCAATAGTTTTGGCCACAACTCTACATACATACTTCCGGATTGTGGGCATATAGATAATTCCGGATCGTGGGCACATGCTACGTGGGGCTATGTTCTCTATCGCATTATATATGATGCTCTATGAGTAAGGGTGCAGTATGGATTTTTAAAGATATGTTTTTGGAATGAAGCTTGATGATTTTTTATTATTGGATGTGCCTGTCCACCTCTTTTATGCATTGGATATTTATGGTGAGTCAGCAGTATTGGAATGGCACTCTGGAAAATAAAGACTGGTGTTTTGTAAAATGTGTGCATGTTGGAAATTTTCTCTTCCGTATTTATATAGCATTATATTGTTTTCTTAAAAGGTATTAAGGGGATAACAGACTCCCTTTAAGTTAGTGTTATAGCATAGAAGATAAACCCAGTCTCTGGTGCCTGAGGGGGCTCAATGTATTATAAACAGCATACCTGATATTATAAATGGCACAGGGCAGATGGAGGACCCTGTTATACATTTTATGTTAGGGTCAAGGATCTTTTAACTATGTCTTTGACTTAAATTATGTATATCTTTCCTATACTTTTGTAGATATTATGCCACTATTAAAGAGGATTTCCACTAGTAATTTAACCCCCTTTCATTTGTCTTAGCTCTTCCTAACACTTTTCTAAGATACTTTTCTTTTACCTGCCCTGCTCCTTTAAGCTCATCTCTGTGCAGGTCAAATATCCTTCTGTTGTGATTCTGGCTCTGCTACTTTCAATCTGGGTATTGGAATCTAACAAACAGAGCAGGGCATGTCACTGATGAGGGCGAGGCTATGTCTCGGTAAGTGACAGCAGTCTGAGGAGTATGGATTAGATCAAACTCTCCTCTCTGCTTGAATCCTGCTTTGAAATGCCATCTGTTCAGCTTTAAAGTGCTGCTATGTGCTGATCATTAGAAAGCATATCTATCAGCTGAAGGTCCAGCACTTCAAAGCAGCATTCAGAGAGAGGAGAGTGAAGCCTGATGTAAGCTCAGTCATGTGTGGTGCTGATGTTTTAAAGTGCCGTGCCTTCAGCGGACAAGCCCTGTAATATACTTTCTAATAACAAGCAGCACTGATTTGTGCACTGCTGATCATTAGAAAGCATATCACAATGCTTGTCACCTGAAAGGACGGCACTTCAAAGCAGCATCCAAGAAGAGAGGTGAGTGAAGTCTGATCTGAGATGCAGCCTTGCCCCCACTAGTGACGATTCCGATTATCACATCAGAAGTAACAGAGCCAGGATCAAGATAAATGAGCCACAGAGAGATGAGCTTACAGGAGCAGGGCAGGTAATAGAAGTGCCTTAGAAAAGTGTTAGTTAGGAAGAGTTAGGACAAATGAAAGGGGGTTAAATTAGTAGTGGAAAACTTCTTTAAGTACTACTTAAAGGGGTTGTCCAACCTTAAGCTACAAGTCTGCAGTCACACTCTGTGAATCCTAAAACTGCACACCCTAAGGATTTACTTTACATTAGAGGAGTACTTTACAGTAGTAACACTTATGCTGACCTTATGTACATGGTGTTTCTTTGGAAAAGAGCTTGAGATACATCATAGTGCCTTTAGCACTCCTTATGCCTCTATATTCAATCATTGATCCAGCTAAATAATGCAGTAATGAAAAATGGATAATTATAAATGTATATCTACTCCCATACAGAAACTCATTCAGAATGTAGAGGTTCACTTTCAGTGGACCTTACTGAAATAAATCTCATTCTTTCTGAGGCAATGAACACTCTCTAGTGGTTTCCCACAAAGCTGATGTAACATTTTCAATGAATGAAGTTGAATTGAATTTCCCTAACTGGCTCAAATATATTTCATTTTGTGTTGCATTATGTTTACTAAGGCATAATTTTTATGAAAGAAAATCTTTCATCTAATCTGAGAGTAGCATAATGTAGAAGCAGAGACCCTGATTCTGTCACTCAGTGGGCTGCTTGCTATAGTTTTGATAAAATCATAAACGGCGGGAGATAATCACTAGAGGGCTAGTAAACCTGCTGCCATGTAGCCCTTCATATTCATGACATGTCCATGTCCCCACCTCGCGCACTGATTGACAGCTTTCTGTGCGCACTGTATGTAAGAAGAAATTGGCGAATCAGTGGTATGGGCAGGTTTATACAGAGCTCAGTGTTCAGAGCACTGCTAGATCTTCCGCAGATAAACAGTGATTAATCAGAATGCAGCAACTAGTAAAGTAAATGATACATCACTGCAATCAGGTTGTCTGCCACTACATCATGCTGCTGTCAGATGATGTAGCAAAAACCTGTTACCAAAATCCCTTTAAATAAATTTAATAAAAATCACAAGCTAAGAAAAGAACTACAAAATATGCAGCTGGAGCAAATATGCAAAGAAGTGAAAATATTGTTACATTATAAAAACCAATAAATAATTTGATCATAAGCTTTTAAGCGTTTGTTGAATCATGGCAGCAACGAATGAAGAAACCCGTAGGGATTTTGACTAGAATAGATAAGTTGCAATAATTTAAGTTAGCTACTCTCTTCTGAATCAGTGGTAGCTCTTCTCTGTCAGATATTTCTCCTCTCTTTACTACAATAGAGAATGGAACATGAATAATTAATGAGCAATTGTATGATAAGAAGGGCGCCACATAGGAATAGCAAACAGCTACCTCTCAATAAAGCTATGATAGATGGCAAGCAGAGGGTAAGCAGTAGTTCTTTATGCTGCTTAGCTAGTTCTTTTTATTGGATTACTTAATACTTTAAATTACGTTTCAGTCTACCGGATAATCTGTCTCATATACTGCAGTTGTAGTGTAAGATGTTTTACTTTTATGGAAAAGACACAGCAGAAATTCCAAACTAATAGATTCCAGCTATCTTTCTTAGTCTATATCCCAATCAATCTGAATAGTTTTCATTTTGGTCAAATACATTTTTTGCATAATATCTTTTTATTAAAGGGTTTGTCCTAGTTTATCACAAAAGTCTGATCCTCCAGTGCCGGCAGCGAGACTGAACAATCATGTGACCACAAGTATGTGATAAGCATAATACAAGGCCACATTCTGACTAGACATGTGAGGCTTTGCTCAATTCAATTATATGAGTATGACCGCGCATGTCCAGTTGGAATGTGGCCGAAAGTGTATATATATCGCTTGGTTTCACCTTTGACCCCGGAGAATCCTCAGAGCGAGCGCTGTGCATGATGTGAGGTTTCACAAGTCTGCAGTCAGTCACATACCGTGATGTTCGTGATGAACCTGGACAACTCCTTTAAATAACACTGAAAACATTATAGAAAAGAGCTAAAGACCAGTATAATAGAAAATGCTATATTTCGATAGTGTTGTATTGTCACCACATAACAGCTGATTCATGTTGATCAGCCAACCAACAGCCCCCTTTATTGTAATACATTTTCAATCTGCTTATTAAGAAGCAAAAGTTCAGGGATCATAGAATAACTTAAACTTTTTTTTTTTATTATTGCTGGTCTCGGCTGTGATCTTGATGTAACCACCACTGAGCTCAGAGATTGGCTGCAGCAATCACATGCTGTAATCATGAAACTGCTGTAGTCAACAAAGACTGGATATATGACGCTGGAGGTTTAAGTAACTCTGATTTTTCTTTTTTTTTTTAGAATTATTTATGTCAAGCATTTAGAGCAAAAAATGGCCAATTATGTGTCCAAACTATTTCCCTGTAAAATAAGAAGTCAAATAATTGAAATAGTAACTTTTTACTGATGTTATATATATATTTTAGACCCTTTAATTGAC
Source organism: Dendrobates tinctorius (assembly GCF_039654945.1). Classification (NCBI taxonomy): domain Eukaryota; kingdom Metazoa; phylum Chordata; class Amphibia; order Anura; family Dendrobatidae; genus Dendrobates; species Dendrobates tinctorius. The sequence goes on along the minus strand of NW_027361684.1, from coordinate 87,632,768 downwards.
TACGGATCAACAGGGGAGGAGTATAGATTCAATTAAAAGTCGTAGGCTTTCTAAATAATTCATACTCCATTTTTTGCTTTCATTCTCCCGTTCTTTTGAGCAATTGGTGGGTGTGTCAGAATCCGGTCCACCACTGACTTGCAGGCAGAGGCAATTATAGGACCTAAAAATATAAAAAATACGGTAATTGAAAAGTTTATTACTTTTTAATGTGTATTGGGAGGTGTGTACATAGATTTTCTGCTCAAAGCTCTCTTGCTGCCTTTTATCATTCATCATCATTACAAATGTAAAGATGATCTCAGAAAATAAAATTATTGCTCAACAATATACACTCACTGGCCACTTTATTAGGTACACCATGCTAGTAAGGGGTTGGACCCCCTTTTGCCTTCAGAACTGCCTCAATTCTTCGTGGCAGAGATTCAACAAGGTGCTGGAAGCATTCCTCAGAGATTTTGGACCATATTGACATGATGGCATCACACAGTTGGCGCAGATTTGTCGGCTGCACATCCCTGATGCGAATCTCCCGTTCCACCACATCCCAAAGATGCTCTATTGGATTGAGATCTGGTGACTGAGGAGGCCATTTGAGTACAGTGAACTCATTGTCATGTTCAAGAAACCAATCTGAGATGATTCGAGCTTTATGACATGGCGCATTATCCTGCTGAAAGTAGCCATCAGATGTTGGGTACATTGTGGTCATAAAGGGATGGACATGGTCAGCAACAATACTCAGGTAGGCTGTGGCGTTGCAACGATGCTCAATTGGTACCAAGGGGCCCAAAGAGTGCCCAGAAAAAATTCCCCACACCATGACACCACCACCACCAGCCTGAACCGTTGATACAAGGCAGGATGGATCCATGCTTTCATGTTGTTTACGCCAAATTCTGACCCTACCATCCGAATGTCGCAGCAGAAATCGAGACTCATCAGACCAGGCAACGTTTTTCCAATCTTCTACAAGCTCAATTTCGATGAGCTTGTGCAAATTTTAGCCTCAGTTTCCTGTTCTTAGCTGAGAGGAGTGGTACCCAGTGTGGTCTTCTGCTGCTGTAGCCCATCTGCCTCAAAGTTCGACGCACTGTGCGTTCAGAGATGCTCTTCTGCCTACCTTGGTTGTAACGGGTGGCAATTTGAGTCACTGTTGCCTTTCTATCAGCTCGAACCAGTCTGCCCATTCTCCTCTGACCTCTGGCATCAACATGGCATTTCCGGCCACAGAACTGCCGCTCACTGGATTTTTTTTCTTTTTCGGACCATTCTCTGTAAACCCTAGAGATGGTTGTGCGTGAAAATCCCAGTAGATCAGCAGTTTCTGAAATTCTCAGACCAGCCCTTCTGGCACCAACAATCATGCCACGTTCAAAGGCACTCAAATCACCTTTCTTCCCCATACTGATGCTCGGTTTGAACTGCAGGAGATTGTCTTGACCATGTCTACATGCCTAAATGCACTGAGTTGCCGCCATGTGATTGGCTGATTAGAAATTAAGTCTTAACACACAGTTGGACAGGTGTACCTAATAAAGTGGCCAGTGAGTGTATAGTGCGGTGCACTGACTGAATATAATGAGAAATACAAACAACAGCAAAACAACAGCGTAATAAGACAAACTAAATGCTACTTCCAGCTAAAGTGATGTGTGCCATAGCAGTCATTTACTGTAGTAGACTAAAAGGAGGTACTGATACCTAAAATTCATCAGTTGCAGTGTCTTGAAAAATTATTCAAAAGTACTCATCCCCCGTGAACTTTTCCGCGTTTTTTCACTTTACACCCATAAACTTAAATGCTTTTTATCTGAATTTTATGTGTATACCAACACAGTGTAGCAAGTATTTGTGAATCGTAAAGGAAATGATACATGGATTTCTAACAATTTAAAAAATGTAAATATGAAAATTGTGACGTGCATTTGTATTTATCCCACCCCGAGTCAATACTTTGCAGGACCATCTTTCATTGAAATTGTCATCCTGCTGGAAGGTAATTTCTCAATCTTCTCATTTCTGTCAGTCCATGGGAATCGGGCTACACTCATACAAGTGCTTCTCACAAAATTAGAATATCATCAAATAGTTCATTTATTTCAGGTCTTCAATACAAAAATTGAAGCTCATATATTACATAGAGTCATTACACAAAGAGTGATCTATTTCAAGTGTTTATTTCTGTCTTCTCACAGTCTCCAAGGCTTGGAAGTACACATCCACCTCCTGGTCAAATCAATAAGAGGTGGATGTGTAGTGCCCAACTATCATAAGACAGCCTGCTCCACAATAGTACTTTCAGCCAATGACCACTGCCGACACCGATAGCAGATGATCGTTGGCGTGCCGGGTGCCAGACATTGATAACCTATCCTAAGCATAGGTCATCAATTAAAAAGTAGTGGAAAACCTATTTAAATATGCTGAAAAATGGTACCCAAATTTATTTGTAGATTACGTACAATTTAAGAAATATCCAATGGTATTGAGAACATTAAAAGTCCACAATTTTCTTGTACTCTAAAATTGTGGTGTCCATTATACTGCTGAGGTACTGAATTATCATATTTTATATTACACAGGTACAAGTTATGGAAATGATGTTGCCTGGATGGATGCTCAGGGTGAAGAAAAGTATTTGTGGCAAAAGATGATGGACAATCCTGGAACCTCAGTTGAAGGAACTCTCATGCTGAGATCCACCATGTCCAGATTCAAGAATACCAACCAGAGTTCTTAGCTCTAATGAGACATCCAAGCACAAAATTATGAGCAGGCTATAATTGATAGGATCTCTTACCTGTTTTCACTGTAATGCTTTTTAAATAGAGTCTGTCAACAGGTGTATGCGGCCCCATCTAAGAACAGCATAAAGTAGGGGCAGTAACCCTGATTCTCATGCCTATTCACTTACTGGGCTTCTTGTGGTAGTTTTGATTAAGCACTGCTTTATGTGTTGCACCTTTTTTAGTCCTATCAATTATGAGCTACTTCTACTTAGCTCTCCATATTCATGAGCGCTGGGTGTCTCCGCACTACCACTCGCACCTTTCTCCCTATGAAAAATGTACACAAAATTGGGTGGGGTAAGACAGAGTTCAACTTTTAGAGGACTGGCAGACTGGCAGAGAAGCAGCAGATAAAATAGTTATTTTGCAGGAAGAAGTACAACAAGAACCACAATTAGTAACACAATAGGTCTCTGTTCATATTTTATTCTGGCCTCAGAAGTGACAGATTCCCATGCATGTAGTACTGTAAAATAGGAGCTGGGGACCGTGATTTGAAGTCTTGATTCCGTGCATGAACTCTAATGTAGTGCCAATTTTATAGATACATGACTGTGATGCAGCATTCTGTACTTTGAAGGGTACTTAAATGGACAGTAACCTTTTATATTTTTTATGTTAGTATCATCCAAATATATGTTTTAACCCTAGAAATGTCATATATTATATATGTATATATTACCAACTTTTGCCACATCCAAGTTCAAATCTGTCCAGTTTCAAATCGGTAGCAGTCACATCTAATTGTATTTATGATTGGAAATATAACTGTTTAGAACATATGTCGCCAAGACCATATTTGCTGAATGCCACAGGATACTTTGAGTTCTGCTTATGCGTCAAATGTTGTGATCATACCAACTATTCCTTGCAGGGGTTGTCCACACTTTGGATAAATGTCTGCAGTTTTGTATACCTGCAGTCACATGACGACTAGACTTGTCCAGCTTCTGTCAATTCACTTCAGGGAAAAGAAACTGATTGCATCTAGTTTGCGTGTGACTGCTAATTTGCAAATAGCATACATGTGGTCACATTACTGCCCACTGGCACTGGCAATACAGGGGACAATGATTTTATAATCACAGAGAGTGCAGTTTTTTGGCCCAAACCTAGACAATTTCTTTAAATATAATAATACAGCATGCAAAACCATTCAATTTTACATCTCTCCACCCCCAAATTTACTCACAGCAATAACGGCGTATAACAAATAGGATTCATCTGATTGTGTACTGTTACATGATTAGGCAACTCTATGACTATACGTCAAATAGACTTATAAAAGATGATATTGGTAGCTATAGGTTGGGTCTGTGAGCTGTGACCCTAGCTACAGGTAATTCTACAAATACATAGGTTTTGATGATTTGTGACTAATTAGAACCACTTGAGCACAAACTACAGCAAATTTTCTGTAAAAATATTTTTGAAGTACCGTATAGTGTCTGTTTTCTGCACAGTGGTATTTTGTTTGGGGCATCAGTGCTGGTCCCAACTATCTGAACTCTACTGATCTTACCCTTTGAATATATGGGTAAGCTGCCTGTAATTGCTATTTAAGCACTTTTACAGCTTTGTATTTTGTAAGACTCATTCAAGTCCATTTTATACAATGTACACAGCTACACAAGTCCAGCCCCTGTAATCTAGAAAACAGACGATGCTGGAGGATCATACCAGGCACTTTGAATGATGAGACGTAATGTCCCAGCATCTGATTCATGTTGTGAACTAATCTACTATATAATCGTCTAATTCTGTCTGTCTGTCTGTCTGTCTGTTTGTAAAGGAACTCCCGCTTCGCTGATTGGTCGTGCGCGGGATTTCGGCTGCGAATTGTCACGGAATTTGAACGACGCACACCACTGCTACTGTCGGGTCACAGCTGCAGCCACCACCATCAGGGACTTATCTACAGCATTCTGTAATGCTGTAGATAACCCCAATGAAACCTGAAAGATAAGAAAAAAGAGTTAGATTATACTCACCCCGGCGTTCGGTCCGGTCCGATGGGTGTCGCCGTCCCATCTGGCACCTCCCATTTTCGTACGATGACGTCCTCCTCCTTGCTTCTCGCTCGGCTCCTGCGCACGCGTACTTTATAGGCCCTGTTGAGCGCAGAGCAGAGTACTGCACTGCGCAGGCGCTGGACCTCTCTGACCTTTCCCGGCGCCTGCGCACTGCAGTACTTTACTCTGCCCTCAACAGGGCAGATGAAGTACACGTGCGCAGGAGCTGAGGGAGGAGCAAGGAGGAGGACATCATCGTATGAAGATGGGAGGCGCCGGACCGCAACACCCACCTCATCCGCCCCCGCCCCCTGTGAGTATAACCTAACGTGTTTGTCACGCCGTGCCGACATACTCACCCGGCCTCCGCTCCCACACCGTCTCTGCATACTCACCCGGCCATCGCTCCCACGGCGCAGCCCCTTGCCGCCCAAAAGCCACGGCGGTCACCGCTGACAGGCGTGTGGCCAACGGTGTCTCTGCATGCAATGCGCATGCGCCATAGGCCACGGCCGCGTCTCCCCTCTGCTTCTTGTGCTTCGGCTATGCCCTGACCCGGAAGCACCCCCTGACCAATGGCAGACCAGACAGGGGCATATCAGGCCGCTTCCCCTTGAGGGAGGTGCCTGATTGTTGTTTCCTAGCACACTGGGCCTCGCTTCTTCGTGTTCTCTCTGCAGTCTCACAGTCCTGATCTCGTGTGCTCCCTGCAGCAGCCTCGCAGTCTGGCTATCTGTGTCCCCTGCTGTACTCCAGTCCTGCCTCCGGTGTTCCACCTGGCAGCTCACCCGGGGCCCCTCGGTCCCACGGCCCAGAGGGTCCACTCCTGGAGATTCCGACTCCAGACCAGCCACGCTAACAGTGTTTTTCAGGTTACATCAGGGGGCTTATCTACAGCATTACAGAATGCTGTAGATAAGCCCCTGATGGCGGTGGCCACAGCTTATGGGGCAAAAATGGGGTGACAGGTTCCCTACATACATATTCTAGAATACCCAATGCGTTAGAATTGGGCCACCATCTAGTGAATAATAATTGTGGTTTACAGATTGAGTTCAGACCTTTCAGTATATACTGCCCTGCCAGGAGATACGATGGAAAGGAGATGCAGAAAATAGATATTGCAGAACTCATCTTGTGGCTTTGGGAGTAGTATTTAAGCTTTAGTACTTCCTGCATGTGTCCAAATAGGACTCTACCAATCAAGGAGACATGCATACCTAGAAAATAGACTGGAATAAATAAATCCACTTGATATTGACATGCATATACACTGTTCAGCATATTCAGTTGTGCTTTTATCATCTAGTAGATAACTTTATTCCAGGGCCACCTATAGCCAAAGGCCTATTGAGTGTATAAGTGAATCCGACACTGCATTTTGGTCTTATCCCCCAAATAAATGTTTTAATTTTACTTTGGTAGCAGAAAAAAAAAAGTATCATACGTTAAACTAAAGTGACAATTTTAGGAAAATAATATATGATGAAATGAAAAGCACCAGCAAATAATAGCCCTAAAGAATCAGAAATAAAGAAAAAAAGGTAATTGATGCTCATATCATCCAATCAGAGATCAGTTTACATTATCAAAAATGGAAAATTTCTTTGGTTGCAACATGACCATTTTTTTCCACTCAGACGTCTGTCATAGGTGAGCTTGTTATATTGTCTCACCCATTTTATTGAGAATATTTTTTCCTATTTTATCATAAATGGCTATTTTGTAAAATCCCTTCATATAAATAGTCACCTTTTCAAAAAATAAAAATATAATGATATTTTCCAATATTCCAATGACTTTAAAGTCAACATTGAGAAACATTTCATAATGAAAAATATTATTTTGTTAGGAAGAGGTGTCAAAGAATTTCACTGTACAGTATATTTATTGTATATAGAACTAGAAGATCTCATCATTTTAATAGAATGCATTTGCTTCTTGCAGATCAATGCACAATGTATCCGTCTTGGTAGCACAATACTGTATATGTCTATGTTTGAAGTAGTAATCCTTTAATTCTTTGAATTGCAGCTTAGACAGCCATATCAATCTCAGGCAGAGAATTGTACATTCATTCTATATTTTGATAATTTTAGTCCTCTAAGACAGGATCTATTCACAGGACAATTTTGACATTGGCTGAAACTAAAGTTTGATTTAAATAAAATGTATATGAATTAAAATGTCATTGACCTGTAAACATGGTTTCAATGAATAAAAACAATTTTCCAGTATTTTCATGACCATTACTGTTGCAGTACAGAGTATTGTGGTTTGATGCATTTTTGGAGGCTTCCTTGTCCACTATATTGACTTGCAATATTTATGAATTCATTTAAAAAAAAAAAATAACACTGTGAGGGGTCTGATTATATATTGCTCATGTGTCCTGGCCTCCCTTAATTTGCATACAGCTCTGGCAAAAACTAAGAGACCACTGCAAAATTTTCAATTTGTCTGATTTTTCTCTTTATAGGTATATTTTTGAGTAAAATGTAAGTTGCTCTTTTATTCTATAAACTACTGACAACATGTCTTCAAATTTCCAAGCAATAAATTTTGTATTTATTGTCAGAAAATAAGAAATGGTCAAAATAACAAAAAAATGCAGTGCTTGCAGACCTCAAATAATGCTAAGAAAACAAGTTCATAATTATTTAGAAACAACAATACTAATGTTTTAACTCAGAAATAGTTCAGAAATCAATATTTTGTGGAATAAGCATGATTTTTAATCACAGCTCTCGTGTCTTGTCATGTTTTCTACCAGTCTTTTACGCTGCTTTTGGGTGACCTTATGCCACTCTTGATACAAAAATTTAAGCAGTTCTTCTGTTTTTTGATGCTGTGACTATCCATCTTCCTCTTGATTACATTCCAGAGGTTTTCATGGAGATTGGGCCGGCCATGACAGGGATTTGATGTGGTGGTCCTTCATCCACATATTGATTGACCTAGCTGTGTGACTTGGCACATTGTCCTGCTGGAAAAACCAGTCCTCAGAGTTGGGGAACATTGCCTGAGCAGAAGGAATCAACTGTTTTTCCAGGATAACCTTGTATGCGGTGTGATTCATATGTCCAAAGATTAACCTGTCCAATTCCAGCCTTGCTGAAGCATCCCCAGATCATCACCGATTCTCAACCAGATTTCACAGTGGGTGCAAGACACTATGGCTTGTACGCCTCTCCAGGTCTCCGTCTAACCATTAGATGACCAGGTGTTGGGCAAAGCTGAAAATTAGACTCATCAGAGAAGATTACCTTACTCCAGTCCTCTATGGTCCAATCCTTATGGTCTTTGGCAAACTTCAGCCTGGCTCTCCTTGGCTTCTCATTGATGAAATGATTTTTTTCTAGCTTTACATGACTTGAGCCCTGCCTCTAGGAGCCTGTTACAAACTGTTCTTGCCGTGCACTTCACCCCAGCTGCCATTTGCCATTCCTTTTGTAGGTCACTTGATGTCTTCCTGTGGTTGCTGAGTGACATTCGAATAAGAAGACGGTCATCCCGGTCAGTGGAGAGTCGTTTTCGCCCTCTTCCGGTCTGTAGCTTTGTTGTCCCCAATGTCTGCTGCTTGTACTTGTTGTAATGGACTGCCATCTTAGAAATTTTAAGGATGGAGGGAACATGACGCTCACTGTATCCCTCTGCTAATAAAGACAAAAATTGAGCTCTTCTTTTTCTCACTCAAGACTTTTCAACTCCTTTGGCATGGTTAAAAGTTATTTTTTCATTCCTATTCGTTTTAGGATATTACTAGCACTTGTTTTGCCGTCCAGCTTGTCCTATTGTAAGAGGATTGTGAACACCACAGCAGGGTTTTTTATACTTTCCTTCATTAAATAAGATTTGGTTCAGGTGATCACCTAATCAGAAGCACATTAAGTAGAATGAGGTGTACTCTGGTTGGAATTCAACTGACACTGGAATGGAAAGGCTGTCAGACATGTAGAGAAGCTAATTTGTATAAAACTATGAAGTGGTCTCTTAATTTTTGCCAGAGCTGTATGTACCTGTCTGTAAATGGATGTGAAAGGATTATACAGTGCCGTCAGCAGGCCACAGCTGATGAACATTACCAAGTAGCCCCACTACATTCTTTTCTTCAGGGGCAGACACAGAGAGAAAAAGGCGAAAATAATATAAGAGCCCTTTGCAGTCCAATAGTTTATCATTATGCACCTGCTTAAATGAGCTCCCTTATCTCTCAGGCCCCTATGCAGCTGCACAGGTTGCATTAATGATACAGTGTTCAGCATAATTGAGTACACCCCCAACAGATTTGTCAGAAGCTGTTAGTTTGCTTTCATAATTAACATTTTCTATGGAATACCATATTACACACAAGATTTGTTATTTTGCACACCCAAAAAAGTCATTTTCCTAACCAATAAATTCAAGACCATATTGAAAAAAAGGAGTACACCCCAATGAAAGCCTTAATAGCAAAGTTAAAGTTTAGACTACAGAATTCTAATTAGAAAGAATTCAACCACAGGAAAGACAAATTGTTGATTGAAGTGTGCAGCAGACAGTTGACTATAAAAGGTGTTGCTTAACAGAGAAAACCCCTTCTAATTTCATCCACCACATGGAAGAGAAATGTCACAAGACCTGAGAAATAAATAATGTTTTTACTCAAGAAAGGTGAAAGCTACGAGAAGATCATCAAAGCTTTACTTATCAGTCAGAATATTGCAGCAAAAATTATACAAAAATTTTGCTAATATGAAACAGCAACCATCTCACAGAGATGTCCAGGCCAACCATGGAGGTCTTCTAGTGAGAAAGTTTGAAGATAAACAGCAATTAAAGTTTACTGCAGGTAACTAAAGAAGTAGAAAGCCATACCTGAGTGAGTGCTTTCTGTGGCACAATATGGTGTATACTGCAGAGGAATGGCATGCATTGGTGATGACTACGAATGAAGCCTCTCTCGAAAGCCTGCCTACAATTTGTCATGGTTCATGCTGAAATATATGAAGGCTACTGGAACTCTATACTCTGGAGAGATGAGACCAAGATAAATTCTTTTTGAACTGGTGACTTAAAAAATGGAAGACTTTGCAATATGTCATTAATGGTATCACAGATGTACTGCTCTATATTGAAAGCTAACATGCTACCATCACTCTGTGCCATTGGTAGTTGTGCAATTTTCCAACTAGACGATATTTCCAAACACATATCTATGGCAAAGGTTGCATATCTGAAGAAGAACAGGAAGAAAGTATTCAGTGGCTAAGTATGTCTCCTGATATGAACCCAATCAACACCTGCAGGGAATTCCGAGGAGACAAGTTGAGAATCACTCTTCATTCAACATCCAGGCTATAAAAAATGTCGTTTTTGATGAATGGGGAAAGATAGATATTAAAATATGACAACTTGTTCAATCCATGGCTAAAAGACTTGGTGTTGTCTTTAAAAATCATTGTGGTTATACAAAAAACTAGATGTACTTGTTTTTATGTCTGGTGTATTCATTTTTTGCATCAACTCATTTGAGTAAAACAATATTTTGGAAGGAAGGTTATATTATTAACCTTACTTTCATATTATGGGTTAACAAATATTCTATAAAACTCGGTCTTGTCAAAATTTTGCAAATTGTTTTTTGTTCAGTGAGATATTGATTAAAATCTTACTTTTCAAAAGGGTTGTATTCATTATGTTGAGTAGTGTAAGTCCACCCCTGCTTCTCTACTCACCTGCAGCACTAAGTTGCCTTCAACTATTTCTTACATGATTTGTAACATAAGGTCTATACTAGGTAACATATAGTTTGTGTTGCCCATTCATATGGCACTTGGGCTTAAAGTGGTTATCCCATAAAGAGCAACACAGGATAGATGATAAATGTATGCCTGAATAAATATATAAATACAAACATTTTGCCTTTCCATAGCCTTTGTACTACCAGTAATGTGGAAGCCCCCTATATTTCTGTTAACAGATGACAGATCTGAGTGGAGATTTGCTTTTTTTGTGGATTGAGTTGAAGCTTTTTGACACGATCCATTTTTGGATCTGTGTCAGTTTTGGGCTGCTCACATTTAAACTTTTTTCCTTTCTGGCCATCGGGTGTTAATGTCAGTTTTTCCCCCCGGTGGCCGCTGGTGTTACTACAACTTTAGTTAGTCTGCTGGTGGGTTTTCCCCCCAGTGGTCGCTGGTGTTACTGCATTGTGATTAATTATCTATGCAGGTGGGTGCCACTCCCACCTCCCTTTATAAGGCCACCTGGTGCTGCAGCTCACTGTTGGTGATACACTGCCTTTTGGAGACCAACCAAGCTGGAGTCAGGAGCTGGCAGAGTTCTGTGATGCTTCAGTTGTATGCGGTTATCAAGTGGCTAAATCTGCTGTCCAGGAGCATTGCAGCAGAGCAAGCTAAGTGTTGTTTTGTCTTACCTTGTCTGCTTTCTTCCCCTGGTGTTTTATTAGTGCAGCGGTGGGACCAGTGTCCGCACTGACAAATTCCCTAGTGAGGGATAGGTGCAGGGTAAGTGAGGGCTGAGGTATCCTGGTCGGCAACGGTTTGAAAGAAGCCGTATAGGGATGTCAGGATAGCCCAGGACACAGCCTCAGGTGAGTGCAGGAGGTGTCCCTTTCCCCGTTCCCTATTGCAGGGCCCACCGTTGTAATTGTGTCCCCGGTGTCCTCTTGTTTGTCCAGTTGCTTTGCTGACCGACCGATCGTCGGGTCACGTCACGCAGGGCCAGTCACATCGTGACACTTTAATTGGGAACATTTTACATAACGTTTGGGATCACATTTATCTGGCACTCTACGCAGAGCAGTTATTTTGGGGTTTCCATCTAAATCTCTGATTGACGTGCTTCAGATGAAACCCCTGAAAGATCCACTCACTATAAGACATGCACAAAACTGTGGCCAATGACATTTTTATTCAATCCTAAAAGGACAGTCTATGGCAGGTCCTATGGCGTCCACAGTGCTTCCATCTGCCTTACTATTGGGAATCTTCCAATGAGGGTTCCATATGAATCACGTATTTCAGAGATTTACACTGAAACCAAGATGTAAGTGCTCAGTTCAGAGTGCAGGATACATGTGCGCAGAGCCTTACTGCGATCTTTGGGAGGCAGAGTGAACAAAACAGTAGGTGAAGAATTGGCTTTATTTTTTATGCCGTATAAGTGCATAAAAATGCAGTATGAGTGATTAGGTTACTTTATTCTTCGGTTTGGTGCGATTACAGCGATACCAGATTTATATTGGGTTTTTATGTTTGGCTGCTGTCACACACTAAAAGACGCTTTTTATTGCAAAAATGCATCACCATATTTTAAGAGCTAGAATTTTTCCATATTTCCGCTCACAGAGTCATGTGAGGGCTTGTTTATTGCGGGATGAGTTGACGTTTTTATTGGTACCATTTTCACACACATTACATTTTTTGATCGCTTTCTATTCTGGTTTTTGTGAGGCCGAATTAACAAAAAAGCAGCAATTCAGGATTTTTTTTCATGTCGTTGCGCGTGTGGTAAAATTGATAAGGCGGTTTTATTCTTCGGGTCAGTATGAATACAGTGATAGCACAATTATTAAGTTTTTTGTTGGAATATGTTTGGTACAACAACTCCATTTCTGTCTATGAGTGTTTAATTGCTAGATTTGTATGCTGTTTATAAAGTTAAAAAAAAACTCCCAGAGGCTCACACAGGGAAAGCATGTGACTGGAATTCCTGTTTTCCTGTGTCTGTGTATGAGAGAAGAAGCAGCCTGCTGTAGATGCTGCACAGATAGAGACACACAAATGATTTATTCCTGATCTATTAAGCTTATCATATATTGTTCTTGAATAAAAAAAAGCTCTGTTGTCACACGCTTGGAGAGTATCCTGGATAATCCACTGTTTACAGGTTATGGGTCCAGAGTGACACAGAACCCAAGAGTAACACAGCAACAGAAACGTGGAGCAAAAGCAACACAGAGCAACAGAGAAGATGTCCACTAGCAGCAATCCTGTCAAGTTCTCAGTGCCAAGCCTCACTAACCAGAACTACCAGTACTGGAAATTCAAGGTGAAGATGCTGCTGATAAGAGAAGTTACGTGGAAATGTGCGAGGATTAATTCCAGAGTCTATAGGTTGCAGTGTTAGGTAGGCAGGGGATTGTACGTCGCTCTATACATATCAGTGCAAGGCCTGCAGGCACTGTATGTGTGTATATAGATATCATTGCATACATCAAGAGGGTCCATTCCCTTACTATCTGTTGCTGCTGCTACCTATAGCATATATTGACCGTATATACCTAGCCCCAGGTCTGAATGGCTAGGAAAATTTTTTATGCCAGGTTAATAGAGCTTATTTTACTGCAAAGCAATCCAGAGCCCTTTTTTTCCTCCATTTGCTTTTTGACACTGCACAATACAGCCAGATCCTTTTTCTAGCACAGCGTGAAAATCCAGCAATTTTAAAGGGGTCCCAAAAATCACTTTTGAGTGGGCAGGGAAATCTGTCATTTTTATGTGGTGCGGTAGAGTAGAATTTTTTTTGAGTGTCTTACATTATTTCTTGACACCATTTTGCTGAATCCAAAAAAAAATACATACAGGCCACATATTTTACAGTGTGGTATATCTGTGACACACCTCATCCATCCATGTGCTAAAAATTTGGGCATTTTAGGGCAGTATTCCATTTTTTTGCTGTCTGTCACGCTAGTTATATACAGCACTATTTTGCCTTTTTTTGAAAAAAAAAATAACAGGCCACTGTGATAAAACACTCCGGGATCGGTTTTGCTGGGGTCAAAGGTCACGTGCGTTCCGCATGAAACTCAGGCGCAGAGCTGGGATTCGGGTGTAACTGACCCTGGGTCAGGTTTATTAATAGTGAAAGCAATGCAAAAGGAAATAAAACATAAAACAAATCCTTGCCTGTCCGGCACTAACTAAACAATGGACAACCTAACTACCAACTGGCGGGCTTCTCCCGTCCAGCCAAACCACAGTTGCAGTGGGCACTGCTTTCACTCACGTGTGTGTCTCTCACACAGACAAGCTCTCTGTGTTCCCAGGCTGAGACACTCACACAACCACCTGGCATCCTTTTATATCCACCTCCCATTATCCATTAGTAAGCAGGTGCGATACTGACCAGACTAGGCCACATAGGAAAGGAATCTGGGCGAGATATACCTGCCCTCATCCACTATTCCCACATGATTCTCACATATCCCCCCCTTCTGCTCAGACCACTCCGGTCGAGCAATGACACCCGCCAAACAGTGCACTCGGGACAGGGCATCTGCATTCCCCATCTGTACCCCTGGGCGGTGCTCCACCGTAAAAGTGTAGGCCTGCAGGGCAAGGAACCACCGGGTCACCCGGCTATTCCGTTCCTTGTTCAAGTGCATCCACTGGAGAGGGGCATGGTCAGTGATCAGCCTGAACTTTCGGCCCACCAGGTAATATTTGAGGGCCTCTAGAGCCCACTTAATGGCTAGGCACTCTTTTTCCACGACTGCATACCTTTGCTCGTGTTTATTCAGCTTCCTGCTGAGATAGAGGACTGGGTGTTCCACTCCGTCCCTCACTTGTGAGAGTACGGCCCCGATACCGGTATCAGAGGCATCCGTTTGTACCACAAACTCGCTGCGGAAGTCCGGAGTCACCAGTACGGGCTGAGAGCAAAGTGCCCGTTTTAGGCCATGGAAGGCTTCTTCAGCCGCCAAACTCCATTTAATCATGACGGAGTCTTACCCTTTTGTAAGATCCGTCAGGGGGGTAGCGATGGCTGCAAAATTGGGTATGAACCGGCGATAATAGCCGGCGATCCCCAGGAAGGCTTGCACCTGCTTCTTGTTGACAGGTTGTGGCCAGTCCTGAACCGCCTGAATCTTATCAACCTGGGGTTTAACAACACCCCTCCCAATTACATACCCCAAATACCGGGCTTCTTCTAGCCCGACGTGACATTTCTTGGGGTTCGCGGTTAGACCTGCCTCCCACAGGTCGTCAATCACAGCTTGTACTTTCTGGAGATGAGTCTCCCAGTCCAAGCTGTAAATGACAATGTCGTCCAAATAGGCCGAAGCGTACCGCCTATGTGGCCTCAAGACTCGATCCATCAGTCTCTGGAAGGTCGCCGGTGCTCCATGCAGTCCAAACGGCATATACACATACTGAAATAGACCTTCCGGCGTTGCAAATGCCGTCTTTTCTCTGGCAGCCTCCGCCAGAGGGATCTTCCAATACCCCTTTGTTAGGTCTAGGGTCGTAATATATCGGGCTTTACCTAACCGATCTATTAACTCGTCGACCCGGGGCATAGGGTAGGCATCAAATTTTGAGACCGCATTCAGTTTCCTGAAGTCATTGCAGAACCGGATTGTGCCGTCCGGTTTAGGAATTAACACAATCGGGCTGGACCAAGCACTGTGCGATTCTTCAATGACACCTAACTCTAACATTGCCTTCACTTCTCGGGAAACGGCTTCACGGCGCGCTTCCGGAATTCTGTAGGGTTTCACGTGAACAGTGACACCAGGTTCCGTTACGATGTCATGTTTCATTAGCGTAGTCTGCCCGGGTTTTTCTGAGAAAAACTTTTGGTTGTGAAGTAAAAACTGCCTGACCTCAGTCTTTTGCCGCTCCGAGAGAGTCTCTGCAACCTGTACCTCCGGTACGGTATGTGAGCAGACGGGACGGGCCAGCTCCGCTGACAAGGCAGACCGATCCTTCCAGGGCTTTATCAGATTTACATGATAAATCTGTTCAGGTTTCCGTTTACCTGCCTGGTATACTTTGTAATTTACTTCACCAACTCTTTCCTTGATCTCAAAGGGGCCCTGCCACTTTGCCAGGAACTTACTGTCCACCGTGGGGACCAGGATCAACACCCTATCTCCGGGTGCAAACGTACGGATCTTGGCGCCCCTATCATAGATTCTTTTTTGGGCTCCTTGGGCCTGTATCATGTGTTCTTTGACGATAGGCATAACAGCCGCAATACGCTCCTGCATTTGTGTGACGTGATCTATCACTGTTTTAAACGGAGTGACCTGACCCTCCCAGGTTTCTTTTGCAACGTCTAATAGTCCGCGAGGATGTCGGGCGTACAATAACTCGAAAGGCGAGAATCCCGTGGAAGACTGGGGTACTTCCCTGATGGCAAAAAGCAAATATGGAAGTAAATAGTCCCAGTTCTTCCCATCCTTGTCTATCACCTTTCTCAGCATCTGCTTCAGAGTTTTATTGAACCGTTCGACCAACCCGTCTGTTTGAGGGTGATACACGGATGTGCGTAACGGTTCGATTTGTAACAACCGGCAGAGCTCCTTCATTACCCTGGACATAAAGGGGGTCCCCTGGTCGGTGAGTATCTGTTTCGGTATACCGACCCGACTAAACACATGCACCAGTTCCTTGGCAATCGTCTTGGTGGCCGTGTTACGCAAAGGGATGGCCTCTGGGTAACGAGTGGCATAATCCAAGATGACCAGGATATGTTGGTGTCCACGTGCAGACCGTGGAAGGGGCCCAACTAAATCCATCCCAATCCTCTCAAACGGGACTTCAATAATAGGTAGGGGTACCAAAGGGCTACAGAACCGGGGCTTAGGTGCAGAGGCTTGGCAGTCAGGACAAGACTCACAATATACACGAATATCGTGATGCATGCCTGGCCAAACAAAACAGTGTAATATCCTTTCGGTGGTTTTCTGGACTCCCAGGTGACCTCCCATCACATGTCCGTGGGCCAGGTCCAGCACCTGCCGCCGGTAGGGTTTTGGCACGACTAATAGTTGCACCGTATCTTCCCCCTTTTTCTCTATCTGATAGAGTAAATCATTCTCCAGAACAATGTAAGGATATGCCAGCCTAGAGCCAGGTTCTACGGGTACCCCATTTATCACTTTTACATTTGTCCTAGCCTGAGAAAGGGTAGGATCCTTTATTTGCTCACTTTGGAAGTCATCTTTCTGAACTTCTAAATCCGGCAAACGGGGAGGTGGACGGCTGTCGGCCTCCTACTCTTCCCCGGTCTCCTCCGTATCACCCGCCATGACTGAAAACGGGAACTGCAGGTCATTTCCCGCAGACTCTTCCCCAGAGTCTTCCGGGGAGACCTCTTCCAGGGGTTCGGGACCCACACGCGCCCTGGGAGAAGAATCATGTACACTATTACCCTGGGGTATCAACTGATTCTCCCACAATTGCCAGAAGTGGGGAAAATCCCGGCCCAGGATAACATCATGCAATAACGCCAGGACGAGTCCCACTTTATGTTGCACAGACCCATAGGAAGTAGTAATGCATATGACCGTGGTGAGGTACGAACAGTTGTCTCCATGCACACACGTTACAGAAAATTTGTCTGATGGTCAAGTCGGGGCTGACACCAGACTGGCCTTCACCAGAGTCACCACACTTCCCGAGTCTAACAATGCCACCACATTTTTGCCATCAACAGTTAAATCACACAAGTGTTTTTCCACATCCTTTTGACCAGCATTCACACTCACTACCCGTGCAACCATAGACATGCGGTTTTTAGAGTCTGTGACGTCGCACTGCATGGGTTCAGTAGTGACCGGACAGTTCGCAGCAATATGTCCCATCTCTTGGCAGCGGAAACACCTAACGGGCCCCTTGCTTAGACCATAGTTCGTTACTCTCGGCCTCGCAGTGCGGGCAGTCCCATTTTCCTCCCCCACTGTCTTAGGGACTTTTCCATCTCCCCTACTCCCTGGAACAGTCTTACCGGTTCCACGTGGAGACGATGAAGAACGAGGTGGGGTAGCGTCGTCTCGGAGTCCTTCCGCCACGGAGTAACGTTCAACCAGATCCACCAGTTGATCTGCCGTCGTAGGATTTCCATGGCTTACCCACTTCCTCAGGGCTGGCGGTAGAGCTCTCAGGTACTTGTCCATGACGACTCTCTGGATTATCTCTGGCACTGTCAACACCTCGGGTTGTAGCCACTTCTTCGTCACGTGGATCAGGTCGAACATCTGGGACCGCGGTGGTTTATCCGGCTGATAAGTCCATTGATGCACTCTCTGTGCACGGACAGCGGTCGTCACTCCCAGCCGGGCCAAGATCTCGGATTTCAATTTGTCAAAGTCCTGCGCAGCTTCAGGTTCCAAGTCATAATACGCCTTTTGGGCCTCACCGGAAAGAAACGGGGCAATCAGGCCGGCCCATCGTGCCTTCGGCCATTTTTCTCGCACCGCCGTCCGTTCAAACGTGGTCAGGTATGCCTCGACGTCATCTTCGGTGGTCATCTTCTGCCAGTACCGACTCACGTGAATCACTCTCGACTCGACTTCCAGATTAACCTCCTGTAGGCTTGCCAAGCGCTGCGCCACCTGCTGGAGAAGTGAACGATCGGTAGCTGTCATGTCCACCAACTCCTTCAGCTGGGCCATCATCACCCGATTAGCTTCTTGCTGGACGGCGGTGGACTGTACCAGCCCTTTCACCACGTCCTCCATGCTCGTGCTTGCAACGTGATGCCCACGTTCTCCACCACAATGTGATAAAACACTCCGGGATCGGCTTTGCTGGGGTCAAAGGTCACGTACGTTCCGCATGAAACTCAGGCGCAGAGCTGGGATTCGGGTGTAACTAGGTTTATTAATAGTGAAAGCAATGCAAAAGGAAATAAAACATAAAACAAATCCTTGCCTGTCCGGCACTAACTAAACAATGGACAACCTAACTACCAACTGGCGGGCTTCTCCCGTCCAGCCAAACCACAGTTGCAGTGGGCACTGCTTTCACTCACGTGTGTGTCTCTCACACAGACAAGCTCTCTGTGTTCCCAGGCTGAGACACTCACACAACCACCTGGCATCCTTTTATATCCACCTCCCATTATCCATTAGTAAGCAGGTGCGATACTGACCAGACTAGGCCACATAGGAAAGGAATCTGGGCGAGATATACCTGCCCTCATCCACTATTCCCACATGATTCTCACACCACATATTTGGCAGTGTGGTATCTCCGTGCCAAGCCTCATCTATCTGCGTTGTCCAAGTTTGGCCATTGGCCGATATTCCAGTGTTCTCCTGTCTGTCACTCTCATTATATACAGCACTATTTAGCATAAAAAAAGAAAAAAATACAGCACACATATTTGGCAGTGTGGTATCTCTGTGCCAACTCATATATATCTGTGTGCTCCTAGTTTGGGCATTTTAGGCATGTGTTCCATTTTTTTTGCTGTCACCCTAGTTATATACAGTACTATTTTGCCTTTTTAAAAAAAAACAGGCCACATATTTGGCAGTGTGGTATCTCCGTGCCAGGCCTCATATATCTGCATTGTCCAAGTTTGGCCATTTTAGGCCGCTATTCCATTGTTTTCCTATGTGTCATTCTAGTTATATACAGCACTATTTAGCATAAAAAAGAAAAAAATACAGGCCACATTTTTGGCAGTTTGGTATCTCTGTGCCAGATCATATATCTGCGTGCTCTAAGTTTGGGCATTTTAGGCCAGTATTCCATTTTTTTTTGCTGTCTGTCACTCAAGTTATATACAGCACTATTTTGCATTTTATAAAAAAACAGGCCACCTATTTGTCAGTGTGGTATCTCCGTGCCAGCTCTTATATCTGCGTGCTCTAAGTTTTGGCATTTTAGGCCGGTATTCAATTTTTTTCCCCGTCACTTTAATTATATACAGCACTTTTTTTCATTTTTTCAAAAAAACAGGCCACATATTTGTCAGTGTGGTATCTCCGTGCCAGGTCTCATATAGCTGCGTTCTCCAAGTTTGGCCATTTTAGGCCACTATTCCAGTGTTTTCCTGTGTGTCACTAGTTATATACAGCACCACTAAGCATAAAAATGAAAGAATACAGGCCACATATTTGGCAGTGTGGTATCTCTGTGCCAGCTCATATATCTGCGTTCTCCAAGTCTGGCAATTTTAGGCTGGTATTCCAGTGTTTTCCTGTGTGTCACTGGGTCGCTGTCACGGGGGCTTAGTTCAACTAAGGCTGAAATACCCGGGGCCCCTGTGGTGTCCCTTACTAGGGGAAACCCTGTCTGACCCTCAACCCAGGGTTTTTGCTGAAGGTGCAAATGCCTGAGCCTCCGACCTTTCCTTATCTCCTGCTCAGCCCTGCACTTAACCCTCCACCCTCCACCCAGTGAGGAGTCACACCACCAAAGCTCCCACACAAATAATGACAGACAGGGAGAACTTAAACTGCACTGCGCCGCACACACACAGGAATAAACAGTAATGTGAACAGGGCACAACTAAACACAAATATGGGAAGGAGAAAGGATAACGACGGATCATACGACACCAGATATGAATCTCTCTCTCTTGAACACCTCCACTCAAGACCGGAACCACTTGGTATGAAACACAAGCTATAATCGGCGACGCCCATATGCCAGTATGACTATTTAAAGACCGTGGGCGTGACTAACCTTCCAACCTGGTCTCCAGCAGGATTAACCCCCGAGAGCCTGAAGATCAAACCGGCGCCACTGAGGCTATAGTGGCTGGAGGTGGAACTACCTCTGCCTGCCGGATGCTGTGGTGTGAACAGCGTCCGACATGACAGTACCCCGTCTTCTACGAGGGACCCCAGGGCCCTCAAGACTCATAGGACCCGGCTTGTCCAGATGATGACGGTGAAAAGAACTGACCAGCCGATCCGCATGTATGTCTGAGGCTGGAACCCAAGACCTATCCTCTGGACCATACCCCCGCCAGTGCACCAAATACTGAAGAGTACGGCGTACTACTCGAGAGTCCACCACCTTGGCGACCTCGAACTCTAACTCGCCATCCACCATGACTGGAGGTGGCATCGGCGTCGTGTCCACCAAGCCTACCACCTTTTTCAATAAAGCCCTGTGAAAAACGTTATGTATTCTGTACACCGCAGGAAGTTCCAACCGATAAGCCACTGGGTTAATGATGGCAGAAATCCTAAAAGGCCCAATAAACCTTGGACCCAGTTTTAAAGATGGGATTTTGAGTTTTATGTTCTTCGTAGCTAACCACACCCATTCACCCACACACAGGTCCGGACCTGGCACGCGTCTACTGTCAGCCACCCGTTTGTACCTGGCACTCATGCTCAACAAACGCTGTTTCACCCGCCTCCAGACTGATGACAATTGGGCTCCTAGCTGATCCTCCTCCGGGACACCCCCGGAGTCACCCTGACGTAAGGTACAAAACTGAGGATGTTGACCGTACACACAAAAGAATGGAGACTCTCCTGATGACTCTTGGCGGTGATTATTTAATGCGAATTCGGCCAGAGGAAGGAAAGTAGACCACTCCTCCTGGTTGTCGGACACAAAGCATCGTAAATACTGTTCTAGATTTTGGTTCATGCGCTCAGTTTGTCCATTAGACTGTGGATGAAACGCCGATGAATGTGACAACTTGATCCCCAACCTAGAGCAAAAAGCTTTCCAAAACCTCGCCACAAATTGCGTACCCCTATCAGATACTATGTCAGACGGTACTCCGTGGAGTCTGACCACCTCCTTCACAAATACCTGAGCCAACGTCTTAGCATTGGGCAAAGAGGACAACGCCACAAAATGCGCCATCTTTGAAAAACGGTCAACCACCACCAGGATGACCGTGTTCCCTGCCGAGGCTGGCAAGTCAGTGATAAAATCCATGGAGATTTCTGTCCATGGCCTATTGGGTACCCCCAGAGGCTGTAGCGTGCCAGCAGGACGGGTTCGGGGTGACTTAGCCCTAGCGCACGTGATGCAAGCTGCCACGTACGAGACCACGTCCTGCCGGATTTTGGGCCACCAGAAACGACGCGATACCAGCTCTAAGGTGCCCTTCACCCCTGGGTGACCAGCCAGTACCGAATCGTGGTGTTCCTTCAACACCTTAGGCCGAAGATGCAGGGGTACAAATGATTTGTTGGCGGGAAGTCCTGGTGGTACCTCCTCTTGGGCCTCGGCAATCTCCGCCTCTACCTCAGTCGTGAGAGCCGAGACCACTACCCCTTTCTGGAGGATGGGTACCGGCTCTTCCTGAGGTTCTCCCCCCGGAAAACACCTAGACAAAGCATCCGCCTTGGTGTTTTTAGCCCTGGGACGGTACGTCACAAGAAAATTGAAACGAGTAAAAAACAATGCCCAGCGAGCCTGCCTAGGAGACAGACGCTTGGCCGACTCCAGGTAGAGCAGATTCTTATGGTCGGTGATAACTGTGACCTGGTGAGCCGCCCCCTCCAAGAAGTGTCGCCATTCCTCAAAAACCAGTTTGATGGCCAACAACTCCCTGTTGCCGATATCATAATTCCGTTCGGGCGGCGACAGCTTCTTGGAGAAGTAGGCGCATGGATGCATCTCGCTCAAGGACGAGCCTTGAGACAGTACTGCCCCCACTCCCACCTCCGACGCATCAACCTCTACCACAAAAGGTTTAGACACGTCTGGTTGCACCAGAATGGGGGCTGAAGCAAAACTATTCTTCAGACGCTCAAATGCACGTATAGCCACCTCAGGCCAGTTCGCCAGATCGGCACCCTTCTTTGTCATGTCCGTGAGCGGTTTGGCGACAGTCGAAAAGTGTTTTATAAATTTCCTATAATAATTCGCAAACCCAAGGAACCGCTGGAGTGCTTTCAGACTCTCCGGCCTCTCCCATTGCAACACCGCTTGCACCTTAGCGGTGTCCATTTTAAAACCGGCTGCGGACACAATATATCCCAAAAAGGGCAACTCCTGGACAAAAAATAAACATTTTTCCAGCTTAGAAAAGAGCTGGTTCTCCCGGAGCAACTGTAACACCTGCCTAACATGCTCCAAATGAGTGTCCCGATCGCTAGAATAAATGAGGATATCATCCAGGTATACAATCACAAATCTCCCCAGGACATGAGCAAATACATCATTAATAAAATGTTGGAAAACGGCAGGCGCGGTGGTCAACCCAAACGGCATAACCAGACTCTCAAAATGACCCTCAGGAGTGTTAAACGCCGTCTTCCACTCATCCCCCTGACGGACCCTTATGAGGTTATACGCCCCCCTGAGGTCCAGCTTGGAAAACCATTTCGCCCCCGCTACCTGGTTGAACAAATCCGGGATCAACGGCATTGGGTAGGGATCACGGATAGTAATCTGGTTTAACTCTCGGAAATCCAGACACGGGCGTAACCCCCCATCTTTCTTCTTAATGAAGAAAAACCCCGTGGCTACAGGCGAGGACGAAGGCCGGATGTGACCTTTGCTCAGACTCTCCGCGATGTAGTCTTTCAGAGCTTGTCTCTCAGGACCAGAAATATTAAACATCCTGGCCTTAGGTAATTTGGCCCCGGGTTTTAACCTAATAGCACAGTCATAGGCTCTATGTGGAGGCAGTTCTGAGCAACCCTTCTCAGAGAAAACATCCGCGAAATCCTGCAAAGCCTCCGGCAGGCTGGGCGTCACGGCGGACACACATGTGGCCAAGCAATTGTCTTGGCAGAAACCACTCCATTGTACTATGTCCTGAGTTTTCCAATCAATTACCGGGTTGTGCCTGGACAGCCATGGAAAACCCAGGACCATTTGAGCTGGGAGATTACGGAGGACCCTACATGTAACCGACTCAGAATGTAGGACCCCAATGTGGAGTTTCACCTCTGCCACAAACTCAGTAATCTCCCCTTGAGGGAGGGGAACAGCATTAATGGTCACCACCTGTATGGGGTGAGGAAGTTTTTCGATCTTAAACCCGGCGGTGTGTGCAAACTCCTCATCTATGAGATTGGTGGCGGAACCGCTATCCACAAACACTGATATAGGTAGCTCTCTGCCGGCGATAATAACCTTGGCAGGGAGCATACATTGAGATACCATCATGGAGGATATGCATACGCTCAGTTGGGTCTCCTCCATACCCTCTGAGCTTAACAGTTTTCCGCCGGTGTGACCCTCTTAGGTAGTACCGGGCAAACGTTAACATAATGACCTCCTTTACCACAGTAGAAACATGCTCCGGGCTTCCGGAATCCCGGAGCGCGAGGCTGAACCTGTGCCACGCCAGCAATCTGCATAGGTTCAGGGGACTCATCTACTTCAACCACACCTGCACCTCTGTTTTCCCCCAGAGGTAGCGTCTCCTGTGCCCCCTGACGAAAACGGCGATCAATACGTATCACCAAACTCATGGCAGACTCCAATGATGCCGGAGTCTCATACATCAGGAGGGCTTGTTTCACCCTCCCTGATACCCCATGAATAAACTGGCTCCGCAGTGCTGGGTCATTCCACTGTGTGTCTACAGCCCAGCGGCGAAATTCCGAACAATAGTCTTCTGCCAAGCGCTCCCCCTGGCGGAGGGCGCGGATTTTAGATTCCGCTAGAGCCAGTCGGTCAGGGTCATCGTAAATGAGCCCGAGGGCAGAAAAAACATTATCGACCGAATGAAATGTAGCAGAGTCAGCTGGTAAGGAAAATGCCCATGCTTGGGGGTCACCACTCAGTAATGACAACACCAGCCCTACTCGCTGGGCCTCATTACCTGAGGATATTGGCCGCATGCGGAAGTATAATTTGGAGGCCTCCCGAAATACGACAAATTTGCTGCGATCGCCTGAAAATCGTTCTGGCAGCGGAAACTTCGGCTCTGCACCGATACCTGCAGATGCCGTTTGCACCTTTGCTACTACCAGGCCCTGCTGCTGAACTGCCCCTTTCAACTCGGAGACCTGTATGGACAGCGCCGCCAACTGGCGGGTTATGGAATCTAATGGATCCATGGACTCCTGAAAAAATGTGGGCCGATTATAATGTCACGGGGGCTTAGTTCAACTAAGGCTGAAATACCCGGGGCCCCTGTGGTGTCCCTTACTAGGGGAAACCCTGTCTGACCCTCAACCCAGGGTTTTTGCTGAAGGTGCAAATGCCTGAGCCTCCGACCTTTCCTTATCTCCTGCTCAGCCCTGCACTTAACCCTCCACCCTCCACCCAGTGAGGAGTCACACCACCAAAGCTCCCACACAAATAATGACAGACAGGGAGAACTTAAACTGCACTGCGCCGCACACACACAGGAATAAACAGTAATGTGAACAGGGCACAACTAAACACAAATATGGGAAGGAGAAAGGATAACGACGGATCATATGACACCAGATATGAATCTCTCTCTCTTGAACACCTCCACTCAAGACCGGAACCACTTGGTATGAAACACAAGCTATAATCGGCGACGCCCATATGCCAGTATGACTATTTAAAGACCGTGGGCGTGACTAACCTTCCAACCTGGTCTCCAGCAGGATTAACCCCCGAGAGCCTGAAGATCAAACCGGCGCCACTGAGGCTATAGTGGCTGGAGGTGGAACTACCTCTGCCTGCCGGATGCTGTGGTGTGAACAGCGTCCGACATGACAGTCGCCCTCCCAGGGCTGTGGGGTACTCGGTAACGGGCCGGTGTCAGCGGGATGTGTCACAGCAGCGGTGACCCGGTCCGTGGCCCTGGGCGCCCAAGTAATGGGGGAATGTAGTTAATGGAATAGTTCGTGATGCCACCTGTGGTACTCGGCAAGGGAGGTGTTAAGCCGACGCTGGATGCAGATCCGCTGGGACTGATGGTATGGTGCCACAAGGATGTAAAAGCTCCCCACAGGTGAAGCTATAGTCCCAGGGCAGTGTAGAGGTGGTAGGCACGGGGATGTAGCAGTGCCGTAAGGGTAGGAAGCAGACAAGACACAGCGGGTTGCAATTTCTGTACCTTTACTTGATAACTGCAGTCCAGGGTTCTGATTACAGATAGCAGGCTAGCCTGGAAGCAATTCAAGGATTCTCTCTCAGCAGACGGGCTGTGCAGTCTCCTTACTAGCGCCTATTTGAATGAAGTACTCCAAGTACTGAGTTACACTGAAGTTCCTCCTGTCAGATGTTCCCAAGAACCTTACTTGCATGGCAGACAGCTGTAGCCTATCACGGGGGCTCCCTTCTCCTGAGTCCCGGATCTCTATCCAAGCTGCTGTTGTGCCCTCAAGTCTTAGATGGGAGTAGGGCATTTACAGCCTCCTGCTCCTCTGGTATCTGTTGTAGGACCGTTAGTATCCGTACAACCGTGGAGACCAGGCTCCAGTTCATGCGCTCACTGTGAGGGAGCTCTCCTTTCCTAGCTCAACCTCCAGCTTCTTTCTCCACGTCTGCACACTTAACCCTCTGCAGACTAAATGACCACTCCTTCCTCTTGGCCCTCAGAGAGCACTCCTCCCCTTAATCCTGGTTCAGAGTTCCCCCTGCTGGCCTGGAGTGGAACTGTGTTGCATGCTTAGATTGACTGCGAGAGAGACCCATCATTGCCTCCAAGCCTGGCATTACCCTCCCCTGGAGGAAGGCAAAGCCACTGTGGCGACCATACTCCTGGGGCGCCACATCACTCTAGTTATATACAGCACTATTTAGCATAAAAAATAAAAAAATACAGGCCACATATTAGGGAGTGTGGTATCTCCATAACAGGCCTCATTTATCTGTGTTTTTGCAGTCTGTTATGGTACTTATTGACACAAATTTGATAAGCAAAGAAACATTTTTAACTTCAGTCCAGATAGGTTAAAGTGTAGTTTTCCCGCACATGTATCATATACAAGTTCGCTCCCAGTTCAGCCATTTGCAGTGAACGTGTATAATATTCTAGTCCATTTAGAATGGGCAACGCGCGTGGCAAGTGGACGTGATTGTGATGGAGCATGCCGAGGCAAGCTGAAATTGGGCCACCAAAAACACCCACATCTTTTTGCTGGGCCTTAGTGTCCAAAATCCTAAGGGACCACACCAAGACAGCACTATTGCAGCCCGAGCAGCATGAAAAGGTTGTTGGTTGGATAGCGGATAATACTTCCAGTTACTTATCCACCACCACCAGCACACTGTCTTCCACACAGTCAAGTCAGAGTAGCCATGAATCTGGACCACATATTACTCACCCTGATCTTCCTTCCTCTCACCAGGCTGAGTGCCCTGAGACAACTGATCCCACACTCGGACACTCCGAAGAGCTGTTCAGTTTTCCATTTGTAGATTCGTGCCTCTTGCCTGGTCCACTTGAAGTGGGGCAAGATGAGATTCCATGTAGTGATGCACAATTATTTCAGCAGCCACGGTCACAAGAGGTGGACAATGATGAGACACAATTGCCAAAAAGTCAGGAGGGGGACCAGGGTGCGGAAATGGAAGATGAGGTGGTGGATGATATAGTAACTGACCCAACCTGGCAGGAGGACATGCAGAGCGAAGACAGCAGCACACAGGGGGAGGGAGGCGTAGCACCCCTTCAGGCAAGAAGAAGCAGTGTGGTGGCTGCAGACAAAAGGCGGGCAACCTGCCCCGTAACACCAACATGACGGAAGTTGCCAGTCCAACTGTTAGGTCTTCCCAAGTCTGGTTATTTTTTAATGACTCTGCCGATAACCCCAAACAGGCCATTTGCAACACCTGTCATGCCAGCATCAGCAGGGGTAGCAAAACTACCAGCTTTACCACCACCAGCATGATCAGGCACATGGCAGCAAAGCACCCGACTTTGTGGGCTCAACCCCAGGCTCCAGGAACAGTGCGGGTGACACCACTGCTTCTTCCACTGTTGTGCATGCAAGCCAATCCCCTGTCCACGGTGCATGCAAAGATGCCTCCTGCCCTGCACCTGCAGACAAAAGGCGGGCAACCTTCCCCATAACACCAACATGACGGAAGTTGCCAGTCCAACTGTTAGGTCTTCCCAAGTCTGGTTATTTTTTAAAGACTCTGCCGATAACACCAAACAGGCCATTTGCAACACCTGTCATGCCAGTATCAGCAGGGGTAGCAAAACTACCAGCTTTACCACCACCAGCATGATCAGGCACATGGCAGCAAAGCACCCGACTTTGTGGGCTCAACCCCAGGCTCCAGGAACAGTGCGGGTGATACCACTGCTTCTTCCACTGTTGTGCATGCAAGCCAATCCCCTGTCCACGGTGCATGCGAAGATGGCTCCTGCCCTGCACCTGCCGTTGCCACAGTCAAATAGCACCATCATCCAGTATGTCCACGTCCCAGCACAGCCTTCAATTGTCCATACCCCAGTCATTGGAACGTAAGCGGAAATATGCAGCCCACGCCCCACAGGCCACAGTTCTAAATTCTCACATTCCTCATCTGCTTGCACTCAAAATGTTGCCTTTTAGGCTCATGGAGACGGAAGCGTTCCACAACCTGATGGAGACAGCCATCCAAAGGTACTCGGTCCCCAACCGCCACTATTTCTCCCGCTGTGCCATCCTGGCATTACACAAGCACGTGTCCCACAACATTACCTGTTCCCTCAACAATGCAGTTACTGGGAAAGTACACCTAACCATGGACACATGGACAAGTGCATGTGGCCAGGGACGGTACTTCTTGCTGACGGCACACTGGGTTAACATAGTGGAAGGCAGGACCCAGTCAGACCTCGGGATGGAACACGTCCTCCCAACGCCAAGGATTGCGGGCCCTACTTGAATCAGGGTTGCCTCACTGTGTACAGCTCCTGCACCTCCTCCTCCTCTTCAGCCTCCATCTCCAAAATGAACACATCAGTCACAAGCTGGAAGCACTGCAGCACTGCCAAAGCCAAGCGGCAACAGGCTGTGCTGAAGCTAATTTGCATAGGTGACAAGCCGCACAATGCTGAAGAGTTGTTGACAACTCTGAAAGAGCAGGCAGATGTGTGGCTGACACTGCTGAATCTCCAGCCAGGCATGGTTTTGTGTGACAATGGCAGGAACCTGGTGGCAGCTCTGAGGCGAGGCGAACTGACACACGTAACATGCCAGACGCATGTGCTTAATCTCGTTGTTCAATGGGACAGTTTCATAGGTTGGGTGGTTCTGGATGTGGCGATCCCAAATATGTGTACTTTTATTGTTTATATATTTTTAAAAAAATATATGTCAGGACTGCAGTGACAGACAAAGCTGTTGATCATGCTCTGAGCATGGTCAAGCAACTTTGCTAGCTCTGCTGACCTGGATGTTGTCATGACAACATCAGGTCACCATGTCAACGATCGGGACCATTTAGGGGGTTAAAGTGCCGAGAGTGGTGCAGGATTGCTCCTGGCACTGAGTGTCAGGTGTCAACTGTCAGAATCAGTTGGAACCCGGTGCTGATAGAGCGCACACAGCCTCTGTGCACGCAAAATCGCCGGGACATATCCATGCATCCAAGATCAATAAGGCCCATGTCACAGTACATCTCGAGTGGGAAAGGAGTTAAACAATTCTGCAGGAATTTCATTATACTCGCAAAATATATATCCAAATATACCGCTAATAGACTAAAAATAAAATTTACCCCATAGTTGATCGTACAACCTGGGGATTGTCAATAGTTTCGTTTATCTTCAAAGGTTAGTACATAATACTTGAAACATACTATAACGTTTTTTCAATAAATTGACAATTTCAAATTTGAAACTAAGTGTAGGATCACCCCTTATGCTAGTTTCACACTAGCGTATGGAGGAGCTGCGGAGGGATGCGGACTTCCTCCGTGAAGCCCCGCCCACTGCATCATCTTCTCCGTTCAGCTCCATCTCCATCGGTATGCGACCTGCGTACCCTATCTTTAACATTGAGTACACAGGCCATGCCGATGTATGTGGATGCCTCCACAAGCGTTGTTTTGACGGTGCGGCGACCTGTGCCAAGCGCAACATGTTGGATTTTGTTGCGGTCACCGCACCATCAAAATGACTCATGTGGAGGCCTCCGCATACATCGGCATGGCCTATTTACCTAATGCTACAGATAGGGTAAACAGGCCGACGGAGGTGGAGCTGAATGGAGGAGGTGTGGCAGTGGGCGGAGCTTCACAGAGGAAGTCCGCATCCCTCCACACCTCCTCCATATGCTAGTGTGAAACTAGCCTTAATTTCTTATAAACATATGTCAGACAACTGGGACCATGCTTCACATACACACTGTGTTTTATTAATTATGACCGTAGTAATCCCTTTGTCTGCCTTTTAATAATAATAATCCTTGTGAGATTACCATAGATGAGTTGACACCTTTCCCATAGATCCTTTGACAATTCTTTTGCTTTCCCCATGACTCACAATCCAGAAACGTCAGTGGCTGGATGAAAGATGCAAGAGTCTGTCTGCATCCCAGAAACTCACTCAGCTTTTATGCACACACCCTGATTACAAGCAAACAGGTTACGGGTGAGGATGTTACCTTTAGTAGCCATTCAAACCCATTTGTGTCAACTTCTGTGCATGTTATCAGACCAAAATCACCAGGGTATGTAAACTTTTGATCAGGGTCATTTGAATGTTTTGAGTTGTCATTATGATTTAAAAAGAGAAAACACAGTAGTTTGACAAAAAATGACTTCACCCAACCACTACCTATGTGTGGAGAAAAAGTTTTGGTGTTATCATACATATTGTCTGAAAAAAGGCCAAGAAAGCAAAAATTCTGCCGGGGTATGTAAACTTTTGAGCACAACTGTAAGTTCACCTCACAAGACCAAGGGTGCAGAAAAGAGCCCTCATTTGCATACAAAAAATAAAATATTAACCTAAAACTGTAAATGCCTTGGCTCTGTCCCCTAGATAAATGTGTATGTAGATTAATTAGCATTTTAGGGGTGAAAGACTCCCTATAAAAACTTGTGACTCAGCAGCGATCTCGCCAGCGAGAGCGCTAAGTGTGACGGGGCCTTTAGATCTAAGTACCTGATTCCAAGATCACTTTTCACTGCCACTGCTCATCTATGCAGACTTTCCTTTTCTCTGGTCTTCTGCAGCACAATCCAAAATGGTACCATTAAAAAGAACAGTGTCATCATATTGCCGCCTGAATAAAAATAATCACCAATGCTGTGCATTAAATAAACCCTATGCTGTGCACCTAAATAACTAATTGCCCCTCCATGAACAAAACTGACTAAACACACTCTCATTCTTGATACATGGTCTCCACACTATTCTCTACTATAAAATATAGCCACCACACTGATAATGCCCTCATAAATGAAAAACACCACACTGTCCTCCCCATTATAAGTTATACCCACCACACCGTCCTCGCATATGAACTGTAATCTCTAATGTCCCCACTCCATTCAACCCCCTCTTCACTGTCCCCCTCATATTTTCCAAACTCCATACTGTGTCCCCCTGCTATCCATTCTCAATACTAAACATCCTATTCGCAATACCGGCCCCCCTAATCTCCATACCAAGCCCTTCCCATGCTATCCCTTCTCCTTAACGAACCCCTGTAAGGGGTGTACCGGCCCCACCCCTTTTACCACATGTATATATGTTGTCTTCTATGTATACAGCTGCTGTGTAAGGTTGTATTTATTACTGTATTAATCTAGTGCCATTAGTTGTACAGTTTTAACAGGGAAAGTGTAGTACCTCAGTTACGACACAAAATAGGGGTACATTGTATAGTAAGAATAGGAGATAGTTAACATAGGAAGGGTCACTGTAGATAAGGCAGAACAGTTTCCTGGGTAGAGTCAAAAGGCCAGGGTGCCCAGACAGCTCGGGTGGGCTTAGAGCCCAGGCTATACAGGGACCATGCAATGATTAAGTGAGAAGCCCAGCCATCCACAGCACACAGGGCCAGAAGAGCAGCCTTGGCAGCAGTGTGACAGCAGAGTGGAGCAGAGTCTACAGTTGAGACCAGAACAGTATGGGGACACAGGTGGCTCTATAATGTGGCAGCTTACTTCATGGGCTGATGCCCTCGTATCCAGGGCAAAACAGACGAGGGAACTCCTAAGGGTAGTAAGCTTGAACAGGGAGGACGCTTCATTACCGCAAGAGGTGGTACGACCCGGGCACGTACTGAAGGCCATAGGAAGAAGTGCAGGGAAAGCGGAGAATGTGGACTATATGGAACCCTATGCTGATGTTGTATCTGACAAGGATGTGCTGCAACAAGGAAAAAGTAAATTCTTTAATTTTAAGTTGCAACTGGACTGTGTCTCTGTTTGTGCGCAATCGTCTAGAAGGGGTCTGCAGCAGCTCAAAGGAGACCCTGAAGGTGCAGAAAGCAGAGACGCAAGTACACGGAATGTGGAACATTATTTGGCTGTGACAGGAGGCAAGGGTGCATAAGACCTAATAAACTCAGCCACGACTACGGCCCTGGCGCTCCCTCATACCCCCATGCTACTTATTTCCATACTGAACCCCCTTGATACTCCTTCTCCATACCAAGCCCCTCATGCTACCCCATTTTCCATACAAACCCTCTATTTTACCCCATTCTCCATACTGAGCCCCCCATGCTACCCCTTCTTGATAGAAAGCCCCACATGCTGCTCCTTTTCCATAGCAAGCCCCCCATGCAACCCCAATTCCACACCAAGCCCCCTCATTCTCCATACAGAGCCCCTCCCATAATGCTACCTCTATCTTCGGCTCAATGAGTACTTACCTTCTCCTCCTTTGTGGACGACTGCAATGATGTTGGCAGCATTGTTCCACAATTTCCATCCCTTCTCTGCTGTGTGCAGCATTGGACCTTCTGCCACCCATTTGCAGTATTATGCCCCTCCGCCCTATCTGAAGCAATATACCCCCTTTCTAGCTCTCTCCACCCTTTCTGCCGCATTGTTGCCCCTTCCTATCTCTCCCCACTGTCTGTATCATTGTTTATCCAGTTCCCATCCTTCCCTTAGTCTCCTAAGGTCTGCATCCTTCTCACCTTCCCTAACTTTAGCATTGTGCCATGTATTCTGCCCATCCACCCACCGTCTGCAGCTACATCCCCCTCTTCCCAATCCTCCTCCAGTCTACACCATTGCCCACCCTTTCTATCCTCTCCCACTGCCAGTAACACTCTGCCCCCCTTTCCATTCCTCTTCCACTGTTTGTAACATTGTACCCCATACCTTTCCAATGTCTACAACATATCCCTTCACTTTCAGCAGCATTTTGTCTCACTACCGGAAACATTATGACCCCATTCCCACCCCTTCCCCCAACTGTACCTCTGTGCATTGTTTCCACTGCTACCCCACTGTGCAGCAGTGTGCCACAATTTTTATCCTTCCCCTTCTATAGCATTTTGCCACCCATCCAACCCCTTCCCTCCATCTCCAGCCATGTGCCCTTCTTCCCATCCTTCTCCAACTGTCGTTAGTATCATAACTCCCATCACATCCTTGATCCTTGCCTGCAGAATTATGTACCCCTTCCCATTCCTTCCCTACTGATTACAGCATTATGCCCCACTTCCCATTCCTCTCTCATTCTGGAGCATTGGATCTCACCAATCTTCAGCGTCCACAGCATTGTGCCTCCCCCTTCCCCAATGTCTGTGCCATTTTGTTTGATACCTGTCTAACTGTCTACAGCATTGTGCCCCCTTTACTCAACTCCCCGTAGTATTGTGCACAGTATTATGTCCCAAACACCCTACACTTGTAGTACATCTTTCTCACCCTTGACAATCTTGCAGTGGGTAATGGAGTTTGGACAGCTCTCCACTCTTACAACTTCTGCAGTTCCTCCAGTCACCCACAGGGTAAAGGACCTTTGGTCATGTTACTATGATTTGACACAGATCCTTTTCCTCTTTTAAATTTGCAAATTGTACTGACATTATCAGTGCTGGTCTTGCCTTATGTAGGCAGGTGGCCCCTGACTGACTGGCAGGACAGATTATCAGTGGGGATTTTAGAACTTTAATTTCTTCATTAAACTAAAGTTGCCAATTTCAGCAGGGAGCCTATACAGACATTATTATGAGCCTTATAGCATTCTGCTCATTGTTTAATAACCACATTTTTGCTGGCAAGGTTCCCTGCAACCAATAAGTTTAATATGAGAATTAATTTATTTTTCTTTGTAAATAGGTATCCTTCATAACCCAACTGTACCATTTTATGCGAAAAGCAAAAGAACAAGCAGTGCATGCAACCATTATTTTATTATCCACAGAAAAAAAATGTATATTTCTCTTCCACAATATAATATATAATAGCATCTCTGCATAAAAAAAGTATTAAAAGCTTTCATTATTGCCATATATAAAAATGTGTCCTCAAGAAAATCCCAAATTGTACAAATATTTAAATAGTCACATGACTTTTATTCATTAAAAGGAATTTTTCAAGTTCAGGAAAAAGCTAGTTTAGAGGCGAGTAATGTGTTTTTTTTTATTATTATACACCATTTACCTTGACTTGAGCAATATTTATTCTTGACCTTGCAAAAACTCCTTTAGTGAAAAAGACTGTACACAAAGTGTTAAGTAACGTCCCATGTGTCCTGTGTCTGTGATATTGCTGTGTTACTGGCATCAGAGGCTAGGTATTACTAGATCCATAAATAATATTGGTGGCCACTTATGCAGATTCACTGACCTCTATGGGGATTGTACTAGGCACAAATTGTAAAGAGGTCAGTGTACAGGGAGAGGGAGGAGGTAAGCTGTGACCATCACCTATTGTTATTGATCGGACGCCAGCTTCATAATAGAAGTAATCCTGCCTAGGATAGTAATGAAATGTCTCCTGAAAAATGCAGGACAGAAAGTGTGAATCTATCGTGAGGGTAAGTGACAAGTGTGGAAACAGCAATTTTTCAGGATTAGTCCTCAAAGTGAAATAATAATGAACCCAATAAATCTGACACCATCATGCATTTGTGAAATAAAGAGCCAACATATATAAAGATGAATTTCTCTGTACAGCAGGTATATGCAGCAGTAGCTCTCCATCATTTTATTCCAAATTGTCCATCACATGTCTATCAGTTACAAGTGTGTCCAACTTCAGCTTGAAATTTCATCTCATCTCTTCGAAGTGGGAAGGAATCAATGAGTGTAAAAAGGTCTGAATTGTTTATGGGGGTGGCGTATCTTTCCTTGTCCACACCATGTTTATCCAGTACAACCATCTGAAATTTTCTTTCTGGTATTCTTAGGAGCAATCTAAGGGTATGAAAATGACATCATGAGGTATAGCTAGTAACATAGTACAAATCAATCATACAAGGATAAAACAAGTATAAAACATAACTGTACGCACAGTCAACAAGTCACATTTTTAGCCAAAATTGCGATATTTTCACAAATAAACGCAAGTCATATTGATCAAATTTTACCACTATCATGAAGTACATAGGCTAGTGTGACTCCAACCTAAAGCCCCTGTCTCACATAGCGAGATCGCTGAAGCGTCACCGATTTTGTGACGCAACAGCGACCTCGCCAGTGATCTCGCTACATGTGACACGCAGCGGCGACCGCCCCCCCCCCCCACTGGATATCGCTGATTGTGCTCGAATGTCCTGGGCCATTTTTTCATCATCGGCATCCCACTGGCCAGCGCGCATCGCTGTGTTTCACGCCGACAAGCGACCTCGTTGGCGATGCAGAACTCAGGGACGCAGGCGGGAATCGTCAGAAAAGCTGCTGTGTGACAAGGTCCCAATGACCGCAGAGGTCGTTATATGGATCGTTAGATCGTTACTGCGTCGCTGAAGAGATCTGCCTATTTGGCAGCTTACTAGGGACCATGTAGCGACCAGGTCGTATCGCTGTCGGGATCACTGGTGCGTCGCTATGTGAAACGGGACCCTAAGAGAGGATGAAGTATAGAATCTCCGCGCTGAGATATCTTGTTAATGAATGCAATATGATACTGAGATGTGGACGGCGATGCTCAGGATGGCTAAGGCGCTGATTCTGGCTTTTTTGCTAACTGAAGCAAAACTTTAAAAGGTGCTGCTCCCCACAGTGCAATTTAAACATTCAGTGAATAAATGTGATTCGTCCATTTTTGGGAGGGGGAGGCTATTTATAGTGTTTATTGTATGACCAATCATCGTGATTCTCCAGGTCAGTGTGATTATGGTAATACCAAACTTGTATTGATTATTTTACATTTAATGTTGTGGAAAAAAATCAGTTGTTAAGAAGAAAATTGATTTGTAGCATCATTTTTAGACACCCATTACGTTTATATTTTTCCATCAATAGAGATATGTGAGGGCTTATTTTTGAATGGTGAGCGGATGTTTATATTAAGGCTGTGTGCACACGTAAGTGTTTTTTTTTTTCGCTTTTTTTAAGCGTTTTTACTGGCAAAAAAGCTTAAAGAAAGCTTACAAGAAGCATCCCATTCATTTTAATGAATTCTGCACTTTTCGTGCATATTGATGCGCTTTTTTCCGCGACAAAAGCACACTGCTGTAAAAAACGCAGCATGCTCATTAATTTTGCAGAAATATCCGCATTTCTAGCTATTTTCTATGAGACGGGGGACGTGCGGAAAAAACGCATAAAAAACGCGCTCTTTCTGGGAAGGAGTCCGGTTTCCATGCAGAAATTTTCTGCATACGTGGGCACATAGCCTAATTCCGTTTCATTATACGTACAAAGTTTTGATCACTTTTTATTGCATTTTTTAGGGAGGTGGTTTGACTGAAAAAAACACTATTCAGATTTTTTTATTATTTGCCTATGGAAACAATTCTTCCGTTATTGAGAAGAGGACTGTAGCAGTGCTGGGAACCAGGTGATGATGGCAATCTGTAAGTTTTTTTTTATACACTTACGAGATACTACATACACTTTACATAGATCTAACGAAACAAACAAATTAATGGGAGTGCTTATTTAATGTGAAAAAAGGAGGATGATTAAAATTTAGTTTTTATTTTTTACTGTCTATTTTAGTCCCATTGGTTCCTTGCTCTGAACACTGAGCTCTGCTCAGTCAGTATAAAGCTTCATCAGACGTCTGTGATGCAGGGACATCTGAATGAGGCTTTACTGGTCCATCTGCAAAGTGTATAAGAACAGATGATTATCACTGGTTACTGTGCTGTGTATGTGTAAAGCAGGTAAAAGGATGCAGTAACACAGAGGCGCAGAGCAAGGGATAACAAGGGTGTGGGTTAATTAACACAAGAGGGGTTCTCCTCGAAGGGAGCCAACAAGGGGTTAAACAACTTTAAGGCTGGAGTCACACACAACCATTAAAAAATCGGTCCCATTTTAACGGTATGAAATTGCACAAAGAATTCTTATCCAGGGATCCGTCTGTCATCCCACTTTCCGGCGATGAACTGATTTTATTCGCATCTAAGCATCCATTTGACATCCAATGCCAATGCCTGATGCTCTTTCCTGTTGACCTGGAGAAGTCTTGCGATTTAATCGCAAGTCACATGTGTGGTGCGTTTTCAATGCGATTTTTAATCGCATCCATAGACTTGCATTGGCGAATCCGATCCGAAAATCGGTAACAATCACAGCATGCTGCAATTGTTTTGGTCCGAGGAATGGATCCGATAAAAAAACGCATGATGGGAGCAGCACCATAGAATAACATTGGGACGAATGCAATGCGATTTTTTTGTGACTCCGGCCTAACAGTGTAAAGGTTATTTTAACTAAACAATCTTTTTTATCAGGTTCAACTTATCATGACTCCGCTGTCCTTTACACGCTTTCAGTCTGATGGGTGATGGGATGCCGGCAGAGGCCAGTGCTGTGTCTTCAGGTTTCCCCACCTAACACACGATCCCACTTCTGACGGCAGCAGGCAGTCACTGGTTTTGCCCGCTGAGCCCCTAGACTATTGAACTGTAGAGCCGAAGAGTGCAGCTCTGCACAAGTCTCTACTCGATGTGTGCTTTCCTGTGCACCTGCCAATACCTGGTACACCCACTGGTATCTGGATTGCCGCACCGCAACGCTTACTTCAGCGCCCATCTCTCTGCACACTCACTGGTACCCGGGAGTCCCCCCTGCGCCCGTCCTGTGTCTCTGCTCTGCAGTCTGTCTCTCCGCAATGCGCAGCAGGTCCCTGCTCTCTCTTCCCTATAGCTCGAACTCTGTCTTTTCCCGCGCTTGACTCTCCCTCTTCCCCTCAGTTACCACGTCCCTTCTCTCTTGGTCATGGGTCCTTTCCGACTCCCATTTCTTCCCCCCCCGTAACACTGAACGCGGCCTCCTTCCTTACATATGTTCAACAGAACCTACATAGATGGCCAAAGCAACAGAGCTTCCGAATGGACACAAACTTCTATTTGGTGATGTAGTTGTGGCGCCAATGAGGGTTCAGTTGCCACAGAGGTACTGCACCTCACCCAGAGGTGTGATACCCCACTCTAAGGTAAGAAGGGGGCACCTTACAGGACTCTAACACCTGCACCCAACACACACCCTATAGCAGCAGGGCACCCTGGATGTACCCTATGGGAGGAGGATCTCATCCCTGTCTGGGTAGGAAAGGGTGTTGGGAAGTGGGTGGAGTTAGTAGGATGAGAGCGGGAGAAGAGCGTTTTAGCCAGAGAGACTGAAGGGGAAGTGAAAGGGAGCAGACGTGCTGACAAGCAGCTCCCTGGAAAATCTGAAGGAAAGAGGCAGAAGGATGCTCCTGGAGAGAAGAGATCCTAGAGGCACGGTGCTGCGCCCATAATGCCTGTGGGGCTCATTCCACGCCGGCTAACGTTGGGTGGAGGGATCAGGTCACAGTGGGATATCTTCTCTGAAAAGGCAGCCATATAGGAGCAAGGGAACCCAGAGAGGACATCGCCCAGCAAGGTCCGTGGCTGCTGGCTTGGGACACTGACTGAGGTGTTGGGTAGGAAGAGGCAGAAAACCAGCACCATGAGACAGCCAGGAAAGGCATACACTGAAGGGAGTCCTGAGAAGGTGGATCCTGATCTACCTGGGAGTTTACTGAGCCCCTCACCTGGAGGATGCAGCACCAAGCAGGCACCTGTGTGCACCAGAACTGTGAGTACACCTTTGGAACTGCACCCAGCTGTGTCCTCTGAATACTTTGTGCAACACCCACTCAGCACTGCTACATCCTTTGCCAAATACTACATCATTACCATCTTCAATATATTACATCTGCCCTGGGACTAAGCTCTGCCTGTGGAGAGCTGTACCAACTCTGCTGCATCATCACCAGTCCCAGAGGATCTGCTCTGCAGAGCTGGTCACTTCTGACCAGAAACCACAGGTGGTGTCACGAACACTTTATTACAAACACTTTATTTTTCCCTTTTTCACTATACCCCTATTATTGGATGCCCAGGGCCATGGACCTGGTCACCGCTGCCGTGACACTGCCCCTTTAAGAAGCAGCCTGGTACTGAGTATCGCCACTGCCCTGGAGGACGCTCCATAGTCACTAACAATTATACATAGAACAGCCACACCCATTACCGTAATAATTCAAAACAAAGTTTATTATGCACAATGCATTGCACATTCAAATTTTAAAAAGAAATATAAAAAGTAGAAAAGGATCACTTCAGTCAAGATTATCACAGAGGATTACTGGTCCATATGCACAATTCATAAATTCATACTGAAATCACCAATGTATTCATAAAGTATAAATTACCCCTAATAAATATAAAGAGCTATTAGACCATATGTGAAAGCAGTGGTGAGCACAGGTTGGGCAGCCTGGTATTGTACTACTAATGCCAGGCATCCAACCTGCTCTCACCGCCAGAATGAGTTACTGCTGTAGTCCTGGTAGATCAGTAGTCTTGCATTAGTAATACTTTTCCAGGCTGGTCCATGTGTTCACCACCGTTTCAGTGCTCTGGTGCTAGGACCTTCAGTCACGGCTCACCGCTGAACACTATGTAGTGGGGAGCAGTGGCAGGGTGAATTGTAGCTCATACTGGACTACAATAAAATGACACTTGATTCTTCCCACTGTTGTGAACTGGGATTCTATGATTCTATGATAATCCAGCGCAGGAAGCATGCATAGTTCACAACCGAAGCAGCTGCAATATAGGAGATGTGGTCGGACATGGACCGCAGTCTCCTATGCTTTGTGGCTGCTGTATTTACGGAGTGTAAGTTTCGTGTTCAGCAGATAAAAATGACAGCCTCCCAGAGGCTGCAGAATAAAATGAAAAAAAATGTTAAAGCAATTTATTTGTATTAATCACTTATATAACGCCATTAATTCCACAGCACTTTAACATTATTATCACTGTCCCCGATGGAGCTCACAATTTAAATTCCCTATCAGTATATCTTTGGAATATGGGAGGAAACCGGAGAACCCAGAGGAAACCCACGCAAACACAGTGAAGAACATACAAACTCCTTGCAGATGTTGTCCTGTGGGATTTGAACCCAGGATCCCAGCGCTGCAAGGCTGCAGTGCTAACCACTGAGCCACCGTGCTATCCACTGAGCCACCGTGCTGCTTCAACTTTATTTTGTTTTAAAAATAATTTAAGGCAAAATAATTACAGTATCTGTTCTTTTTTGACATTTGATTCTTTTCTTCTCCCGCTCTCACCCTGATTACACTGGAACATAAACATCAGGGTTATTTCTTATAAAGTGCCGAGACATTTTTACTTGGCCTCATTCAAATATTAAAATTTCAATAATTTAAACATCATTAGTTATGCACAGCCATCCAGCGCGCTTACTTCCAACCCGTTACCCTTGATAATTTGACTCTTAGTTATTTTAATAATTAAAGATATTTTGGGAATATCAGAAAAAAAACACATAAAAAAAAAATAAAATGAGAGAAAAAGCAAATTGATAGAGATGAGTGTTAGAACATCAATTAATTAGAAGATAACAAAATAAAAGAGAATTTGCCGTTAGGTATTAAGGGCAGACTTGCTGCCATAATGCTATAATACCATGCTGACATCTTTTACAGCTTTCTGTGTAAAGCATATACAAAAATGTTCTGTATTTGTGGTAAAGTTGTAGAGACAAAAGAGACAGCCTGTTGGATAGAATATAATGTGGGATCGGTCATATGATTTATCACCAGTTTTCACAATACAGACTGTATTTTGTTATATAGATCTCTTAGGCCTTGTGAGACTGGTGTACTTACTTTGAAAATAAGAATATTGGCAAAATACTTTTCGAATCCTAAAACCTCCAATCATTGCCCACTTAACCTCATTACAGTCTTTGTATCCTTTCTCCCTGCTACTGCTGAAATCTCTTACTGCTTGGTGCAAGCTGCAGCAGACAAGCCAAAGAAGCAGAGATTGAATAGCCCTCAGTCAGATTTTGGGGTTGGAGCTTGAACACACTTGGGCCCATGGGCTCTCTTA
The DNA here is from genome assembly GCF_039654945.1 of Dendrobates tinctorius. Lineage (NCBI taxonomy): Eukaryota > Metazoa > Chordata > Amphibia > Anura > Dendrobatidae > Dendrobates > Dendrobates tinctorius. The sequence goes on along the minus strand of NW_027361684.1, from coordinate 87,591,886 downwards.
CTCCTTAGCAGTATTCTTAAAATCCACATTTTAATATCAGGAATATATTGCCAATTCTGACATGTATAACAAACTCATCAGGACTCATCTATTTATCAATATATACAGTTTGTATTGTAATTCTGGTGGCAGATCAACTAGAAAGCTTTGTATAAAGATTTCTTTCTGTTGAGCCATGTCCAAAGTTGCATTTTGATTGGAAATAATAAATTCGCAGGACCCGGTCCTAGCCGCCATATCGATATTCTGTGGCTGATAGACCAGAGTCCTGATATCGGCTCCTGCCTGCCCTAATTCATTAGGCCTCTATGGGCTCCGGGATCATACAGAACATTTGTTCTATTCTAAAAAGGACACCTATTGGAACCAAGATGGATGCCATAATAATTCGTAGGGTACTTCTGTCCACATTTGTATCAGTTATTCATCTGGTCCGTTTTAGATGTCAATTCCATTTGTCCTTTCCTAAAAATGGAATAAAAGGAATGCCCAAATGCAGGTGAGAACGCAGCCTTGCAAAACTGTATATTCTTTACTATTGTTATGTTGATGATACAAAATTTGCACAAAAGGAAGGATTCACTCAGAGACTTCATGGGTGGAGTTTTGTTGCTTATTTGCTTCCAATTCATAAAGTAAAATCCATAGGTTTAAAGACACATATATAATTCTGCGTACCTCAGCTGTAGTCCTAATGCCGGGGGGAGTAGTCTGCGCCCTAGTCTTCCAATGTAAGTCGGATATACACCAAATAATTCAATGACTGTCACATGTCTTAAGTCTAAGCCACACTGAGCTTGCTAGAAGGAGAAAGAAAATCAATAGTAAATATATAGAAATATCACACAATCCTTACAAATACGATAACCTAACATGATAAATACAATGGGGGAAGTTTAGCACTAGTGATATTGATTCACTATTGTTGGCAATCACATGAAATTGGCATAATGTCTGTTGTTTGATCTTTGCACCTACAGCAGTCAATTCATGTCTTAGACCCGCCTTAAAGGGAATCTGTCACCCCATTTTCGGCCTATAAGCTGCAGGAACCGCCATCAGGGGCTTATCTACAGCATTCTGTAATGCTGTAGATAAGCCCCCGATGTAACCTGAAGAACAAGAAAAACAAGTTAGATTATACTCACCAGGGGGCGGGTGTGCGGTGGGTGTCGTGGTCCGGTGCCTCCCATCTTTTAGAGATGACATCCTCCTTTTTACTTCTGCCACGGCTCCTGCGCAGGTGTACTTTCATTGCCCTGTTGAGGGCAGAGTAAAGTACTGCAGTGCGCAGGTGCCGGAAAAGGTCAGAGAGGTCCGGCGCCTGCGCACTGCAGTACTTTACTCTGCCCTCAACAGGGCAGAGAAAGTACGCCTGCGCAGGAGCTGCGGCAGAAGTAAGAAGGAGGACGTCATCTCTAGAAGATGGGAGGCGCCGGACCGCACTGCGACACCCATCAGACTGGATTCACCGGTGAGTATTATAATAATAATAATAATAATAATATTATAATAATAATACATTTTATTTCTATAGCGCCAACATATTCCGCAGCACTTTACATTTCAGAGGGGACTTGTACAGACGATAGACATTACAGCATAACAATAATCACATAGATCATAACAGATACCAATAGGGACGAGGGCCCTGCTCGCAAGCTTACAGTCTATGAGGAAAGAGGTAGACACGAAAGGTGGGTGGTAACAGTTGCCCTGATTGTTTAGCTCAGCCATAATGTTAAGTATGTAACAGTACAGACACAGAGGGCTAATGGATGCATAAAGCATGAGGGAACATGATGCGGGGAACCTGGATATGGGAAAACTTTTGACTGTGCCAATAATCTAACTTGTTTTTCTTATCTTACAGGTTACATCGGGGGCTTATCTACAGCATTACAGAACAGAATACTGTAGATAAGCCCCTGATGGCTGTGGCCGCAGTTCATATACCGAAAATGGGGTGACAGATTCCCTTTAAAAGAGGAAAGAGGGAATAATGGCTTTTATGCATTACATCAGTTTACAGTGGATTTAAGCTCATTGATATGTTTCCTAGTATTCAGAGATAAGAGTGCAATATGAATTATTTCTACCAGAAAGTCTAGAGGTGTTAATGAGGTTGTCCAGTTCTCTAATAAACGTCTGCCATCACTCTGTGTAACTGCAGACTTCCGAATCCTGACAGCATGAGCACTGAATTTGGCCGGTACTTGCATAAGAATGCCAAAAGTTGCCAAATGTTTGCGCAACTTTTGTTTCACAAACATTTAGAGGCTTTTTATGCTAAAATTCTGATGAAAACACCATAATAAATTGGTCCTTATGGCTCTTGAAACACAGTAAATGAAAAAAAAAATTATTGTGTCTGTGCACTGAATAAAAAGACTCATATATCTGGAACTGTTTGGAGAATTCCTAAAAAAAAAATAAATAAATAAATAAAATAATGGAATTGTCAGGGGATCTGCAAGAATAAAATAAGAGATAAACTGGCCACTCTCAACCTAGTGACAGACCTATGAGGATAAATAAGTCTCCTATGATTATATTTGTTACAGTAACAAAATGATCATGAGAATTCAAATCACTATTGTGATCTGTGAACAAAATATTAACATTTTTTTTCTCTTTACCTGAAGCGTTCCCACTTGTAACCTATAATAAAAATCAGCAGCAGTAGGTGTGGATATTACAACCAATCTTCTCTTTTCATAAAACTGATCCAAAAATTCAACAGCGTTTTTTAATGCAACATTAATATTCATAACTGTATGAAAGACACAAAAAATAATATTAAAATAATGTATCTTCTATAAAACAATATAAACACTATATACAATTACCATGTCTAGAAATAATACTGATGAAAATACTGAATAGGGTGCAAAATGTTATGAGATCCCTTATTCAGTTGTCATATTAATAGGAAAGTCTCGTGTCTTAATAAACAGTCTAATTATGATGTAAATGAATTCTAAATAAATTAGCGTGGATATACTGCGCTAGCTCCATTTCCATATCCAATCTCATCGGCCACTCGGGGATGAGGCACCAACACTCCAATAACCACAATGAGCACAATGTGGCAAAACATCAAACCGTTCCTCTAATGAGGTACACATGGCACATACAGCATGATAAGAAGAAAATACAGTACTCTCGTCAAAGTCAAATCTTAATTCGAGAACGATGGCTACTAGTGTACCTTTTATAGCGGTAAGGGAATAATAAATCCAACCATAAATAGTGTAAGGCTGTGTTCACACTTTCAGTATTTGCCAAAACCAGGAGAGGAACAATCAGAGAAAAGGTATAATAGAAACACGTCACCATTTCTGCATTTTTCACCCACACCTGATTTTGGCTTACAGATTCTGTCAGTGAAACAAAATGCTCATTAGCACTTTCCCATTCAATAGCATTGGTCGGAGTGCTGCCTGATAAAAAAAAATCGGATAACACTCGTCGGGTATACGTGATGGTGTGAACGAGCTCTTATGCAGATTTTTTTTTTATCCTGCAACATGTGAGTGGGATTTTTAAAACCCATCTACTTGTGGTATAGTATAAATCGCTGCATAATTACATTGCGGAATCTGCACCAAAAAAATACAGAAAATCCTGAGTGTGTATACTTGGCTGCTGGAAAGTGTAATAAACCGTATCAGTTTCATAAAAATGCATATACTGTAGATTAATGCTAAAACAATATTATTAGTAGCTATGTTTTAAACCATTGATAAAGATTGTCATTAGGATTATGTACATTGATGTAAAAAGAAACAGACAACAAAAAAAGAGAACATATCTTACTTTCTATCTGGTGTTAAAGGGGTTGGCCCGTCAAAACCAATAATTCTGCCGTCACTGTGTGTGAATGCAGATTAATCAATCCTCCCAATGCACATATTGTGCGCTCCAGGGTTATACATACCCCCAGCTAATGGGCATGGCTTCGCTCTCCATACACTTGAATGGAGCGAGGCCGAGCCCTCTAGTAGGACATGCCCACTAGACAGGGCGCAGCCTTGGCTCTATACAAGTGGCCGGTGGTATGTGTGGCGCCCCTGAAGTTTCAGTTGCCACAGAGGTACTGCACCTCCTCCTGAGGTGTGGTACTCCACCATCCAAGTGAGTTGGAGGCTCCTAACCACGCTCCAACACTCGCATCCCACACAACATGGTAGTTCAGCAAAGCCACATTGCGGCTCCCTGCTTAGAGTGTAGCAGAGCACCTTTGGTGGCTCCCTGCTTGGAACACTAAACGTGCTGGGAGGTGGGTGGAGTTTAGAATACATAAAGAGCGGGAAAGTTTAGGTCAGTCAGCCAGTCAGTGAGTGGGAGAGAGAGAGTCACTCAGAGAGGAGTGAGGATCCCTGGAAGAGGGATGGAGGAAGGAGTGCTGCAGCTGCATCAGTGATCTGAGCCAGCTGGCACAGGAAAGGAAAGAAGGAGAAAGACATTGAACTGAAGCCTGAGCTTCCATAAGAAAGAAAGACAAGTACGGAACATAGGAGTAAAAGGGAACACAGAGGACGTGGGTTAGAGGAAGAACCCTGCCTAGAAGTTCTAAGCGCAAGGCCGGGGCCCCGTCCCCGAGGTTGTATGGATACTGAAGGTCCTGCAGCAGACACCGGTGGAGTAGTGGGCTGTAAAAGCACTACTCCCATCTAAGACTTGGGGCACAACAGCAGCTTGGATAGTGAGCCAAGACTCAGGAGAGAGGAGTCCATGAAGCAGGCTACAGCTGTCTGCCGTACAAGTAGAGTTCTTGGGAACATCTGTCAGGAGGCACTCCAGTGTAACTCAGTACTAGGAGTACTTCACACTTAAAGGCGCTATAAGAGGAGACGTTCAGAAAGGCACATGTTGGCGGAGTGTTGGAAGGGAGCATTCCATCTGATCTGGAGGGTGACTGAGTCCCTGACCCGGAGGACACAGCACGGAGGCAGGCATCTGTGTCTGCTACAGACTGTGAGTAAAGCTTTGGAACTGCATGCCCTCGTGTCCTCCAATTATTCCTGCGCCAACACACCCTGTACCACTACATCTGGGTATCAGCTTCTACACCGCCTGCACCTCTCCTCTGCCCCTACATCTACACTGCCCTGGGGCTACAGCTCCACCTGTGGGGAGCTTCACCATCTTGGCTGCAACACACCACCAGCCCCAGAGGATCTGCATGCAGCGTCGGCCCAACATCCCACTTTCTGAACACCACAGGTGGCGTCAAGAACTATTCCATTAACTACAAACCACCATTCAACACCCCTGATTACTTGGGCGCCCGGGGCCATGGACCGGGTCACCGCTGCTGTGACACATCCCCCTGACACCGGCCCGGTACAGAGTACCCCACGGCCCTGGGAGGGCAACCCATATGTATTACTCATACATACCCTCTGGTCCCAGGTCTGAAACCGGCGAATCCCCGCAGCGCACAATATGTGTGCTGGGGGATTGATAAATCTGCTTTCAGAGTGATGGCAGACATATTGGTTTTGACCAGACAACCCCTTTAAGGTTTTGTTCATGATCAGTAAGGTTTCTGTAGGATTACATTTCTTACTCATATACATTTACTGATGGTTTAGTTTGCACTGGGTGTATGGGCTCTCTATGGACAATGCACAGCTCATTGGTTGTACCATCCTACAAAGAATGCATGTAAACGAGCATGTCCTCCAAATCTTCATATATCAGTATAGTTCACCCAAAAACAGATTACTCAGACAGTTCAAATTAGTTTACTACAGTTTTTTGTTTTTTTATCAGGACCCTCATGTCTAAATTACACATTATTTCCAATAATAGGAATTAATATCCCCTGTGCAAAATTATTGTTAAAAAACTTGGCTAATAGGTTATCCATAGCCACAAGTACAAAGCTAATGTCCATGCTACTTGTGCTCAGCTTTCTTAGCTTTATTTATATAAGGTGGTAAAAGTATCTTCATGTTCGTAAGAAGTAAATGTCTTCGGGTCACCCTGACCTCAACAACCTGAACAGGTCATCTTATCCACATAAATTCCAGGATCATGATGTTCAAGGCTGAATGCTGCAAGTACAGAGGCAGTAGGCAAAATAAATCATGTATTACACCTGGTGTTCGGCAGCGCTGCAGCTGAATAATGAATTTAGAGAAAAACATTCAGTTGTCTGCTCTAGTTCCACTTTTTTTGTTATGGGGAAATTATTGAGGTTAAAGTTTGGTGGTTTTATAGACAATGTGGCTGTCGCTGAGAAAAGTGGCATGTGTAAAAATTGCTTTTCCAGGCACTTCTTATTTTGGACGTGAGTGGTACCAATTTCGCTTGTAGATCACCAGCTGATTTATAGTCCTCCTGGCAATGCAAATTAGTTGTAGTGCCAGTTATTGCAGGTACCTACTCTTAATGTAGAACTCTTTATTTAGACTTATCTTAAAACATTTAGTCACTGAGGATGCCCAGTCTCCCCGCCTAACCCGCAGTGAACTGACAGCGTGGGAAAAATTTTCCCACGCTACTGAGTTCATGTCCGGTCAGGCGGGGAGTCTGCGCAGGCAGCTTTTCATTCATTACACAGTGGTTTACAGCTGGGGAGGTCGCATTAGCACCACTCCCAGTTGTAAACTATTTAACCCCTTGAGATGGATTGCAGCGTGGGACATGACTGTACGGCTGATAGATATGGGATATTGTTGCTTTTTTTTATTTTTTACAGTAGAACAAGGGCTTCAATTGGATTTGGAGTTTAATAAAGATGGTAAAAATTTGTTTTTAATTATTTCATTAAAAGACTTTATTCTTAATGTGTGTGTTAACCCTTTCATAATATTGAATTAATAATGGATAGGTGTCTTGTTGACACCTCTCCATTACTAACCAGGCTTAATGTCACCTTACAATAGCAAGGAAAATCGCAACAATACGCAGCATGCTGCAATTTTTTTCTCAGTCTGAGTTCGGCTGAGAAAAAACTCGCAAATAAGATATCACCTACTGAATAACATTGGTCCGAGTGCAATCTGATTTTTTTATTGGATTGCACTCGTCTGTATTTCTCGAAAGTGAGTATGAGCCCTTAAGCTAATTAACTGATTAAAGAATTCACTCAGTCGGACGGGACCTGTAAGATTTGGATTATGGACTTATCATACCTCCTAGCTGTATACCGGTTTCATTTTTGAGATCTTGGGAACAGGCCAAACGCCCACCGAGGTCTCAACCTGAGCTAGCACCAAGGGAAAGGTAGATTTGTAGAACAGCTAATAGAAGCCAGGTAGCCAAGCTGTGCTTGGTTTCCAAGTGTAACGGGGGCCCAGCTGGATCTGATGGCAACAAAACCACCGACCTATGACCTTTCATAGAGCAGTTATATGATCCATCATAGGTTTTGGAGTTTCAGCTGCCAGGGCAAGTGAGAGGAAAACTAGGATTATCCTGGGAGGCAGAACAGGGAGGGACTGACCAAGGGGTTAAAAGCACATGCGACAATGTAGACCCTTGTTCTCTGCCAAGGGATGCCACACCATGCAATGTGTTGGAAGAAACTGGAAATAGCTGCCTCCCACACCTCCCATGTCATTGCCAGCATCCAACAACCAAACATCAAGCCAGTAACTGACTTTTGTATAACATGCTTATACTTTTGTACTACCAACTGTATTTGCATAGCTGACCATTGTATATGTATGACCATTTTGCTTAGTGTATTATCTAGTGTGCTCTTAATAAGGCAATCTATACATATATATAAAACTGAGTGTGTGTGTCAAGCCACACCCACTCCACATAGCCCCACCTCCTGTATATAGTATATACTTGTGTGTCATCTCCTCTTGAATATAGTATATACCTGTATGTCATCTCCCCTGTTTATAGTATATAACTGTATGTCATCTCCCCTGTATATGGTATATACCTGTATGTCATCTCCTCCTGTATGTAGTATATACCTGTATGTTATCTCCGTTGTATATAGTACATAACTGTATTTTATCTCCCCTGTATATAGTATATACTTGTATGTCATCTCCCCCTGTATATAGTATATACCTGTATATCATCTCCAAGTTCCTTCTCGTCTGTACATGGTGGAGGTGCAGTGTCCCTGCAGCACAGAGCATTTCAGTGCAGAAATTGTAAAGAAGGACTAATTTAAAGGGGCATTAGTTGTATAAATAAGTTTAATGCAAACCAGGTATTGTCAGGTTGGCACTGTTACACCGAATAAAATGATTCATGGGTTGGAGAAATCCATCTTGTGTTTCTTTTTTTAATCTGTGTTTGAATTTTTAAGCTAATGAGATACTTCATGCCAGACAAAGAGAAGTTCCTGATTCTGGGCTCCCCCTGCAGTCTGTGTCAGAGGGTGGTCTGTGTTGGCATGGTAAAAAATTGTGTTATTTCCAGCTTTACAGAAGGACAATATCACCATAGAAATGATAAGAATAATATGCCTCAGTTACCATAGCTGTCTACAAGGTAAACTGTTGCTCATAGCAACCATTCACAGCTCAGCTTTCATCTTTTAACCAGCTCTAGTGAAATGAAAGATGCAAAGTAATTGGTTGCTATGGGCAACACAGGCAGTGTAACCTGTTGTAGTCAAGAAGATGTGCCTAAGAAATATATATATTAGATATTTCTTGTATATATATTAGATTAGATATTTATTATACGGGGCTTTGCATGTGAAGTGAGTGTGGCGATGGCGATGTTTAGTGGGCGTGGCTTTGTACACACACATACATACATACACTCATTATATATATAGATAAGACTAAACACAATTTTCCTTTTTATTTAAAAATAACAAACACAGTTATACTCAACTAACGCCTAATTCCACCAAAGCCCTTGCTCTCCTGTAATAAAACAAAAATAAAAAAACAAAATACTATACCTGTCTGTCATTCTGTCCCACACCGTAATCCATGTCTGGAGTATTAATAGATTTCAACCTGGACGGTGCCAAGATGTGACTGTCCAGACTGAGAACCACTGGTGAATGTGAGCGCAGCCTGAGTGACTAGCGGTGACATCATCGAAGTTAGCTCAGGTCACTGAGGCTGCGTTTCCAGGAGGGCTGAACTGCCATGACCTCAGCACTGTGGGAAAAAGTCAATGATGAGGTCACTGCAGTTCAAGCTCAGTTACTTCACAACAGATCACTGTGAAAATTTCCCACTGTGCTCGCGCTGACGTCACATGGGTGAAGTAAGTTCACTAGCCGTGATCTCGCAGGACCTGTCAGTCGGCACCGCGAGCAGGAGAACTTTTTGACAGGGAATAGCAGTGCCCTCAGACAGGGACTAGCAGTGTCTACTGGATGACAAGCTGCATCATGCAGCCCGCCATCTAGAAGTAGCAGAGCTAGACCTGTCGAGGGACAAATGTATTAAAACATCTCTGCGGAAAGGTAAGGAATATTGTTGTTTGTTTTTTTACATCTTTTGCAGATGATAAAGGTATTGGGGGACTAGGCGAGATCATAAGCATGGTTAAATAAAGATTATTAAAGTAGTCTGTGTCTTTCTTTCAATTAAAGATCTTTTTTTCTGGGTGTCTGTGTTTTCTTACAATATGACTAGGGGGTTAGCAATGGGGGCATCTTATTGATGTATGTAAGTACCTGGATAAGAATGAAGTGATAAAACAGAGTCAGCATGGGTTTGTAACTAATAAGTCATGTCAGACTAACTTAATTTCCTTCTATGACAGAATAACTGATTGGGTGGATCAGGGAAATGCTGTAGATATAGTGTATCTTGACTTCAGCAAAGCATTTGACAAAGTATGTCACACAATCCTTATTGAAAAAATGGATGGAGTGGACATGGCATCTGTTAGGTGGATTCATAACTGGCTTGGCATCTGTTAGGTGGATTCATAACTGGCTTAGTGATCGGACCCAAAGAGTGGTCGTAAATGGCTGCACATCCAGTTGGAAGAATGTCTCAAGTGGGGTACCACAGGGATCTGTCCTGGGCCCTGTATTGTTCAACATCTTTATCAATGATTTAGATGAAGGAATTGAGGGTAAACTGATTAAATTTGCTGATGACACAAAGCTAGGAGGGATAGCTAATACTTGAGAAGAGAGAGATGATTCAAAAAGATATAAATAAACTGGAGCAGTGGGCAGCAACTAACAGAATTTTTTTCCTGTTAAAAACCATTCTAAGTACTACATCTGGGCAATAAAAATGAAAAAAACATACACAGAATGGGGGAGGAATAGGGCTAAGCAACAGCACATGTGAAAGAGACTTGAGTATACTAATAGATCACAGACTGAATATGAGTCAACAGTGTGATGCAGCAGCAAAAAAGGCAAATGCAATTCTAGGATGTATTAACAGAAGCATACAGTCTAGATCACGTGAAGTCATTATTGCCCTCTACTCTTCTTTGGTCAGACCTCATCTGAAATACTGTGTCCAGTTTTGGGCTCCACATTTTAAAAAAAGATATCAACAAACTGGAGCAAGTTCAGAAAAGAGTGACAAGAATGGTGACCGGTCTGCAAGCCCTCTCTTATGAGGAAAGGTTGCAGGATTTGGGAATGTTTAGCTTGCAGAAGAGAAGACTGAGAGGAGACTTAGTAGCTGTCTACAAATATCTCAAGGGCTGTCACATTGTAGAAGGATCATCTTTATTCTCATTTGCACAAGGAAAGATTAGAAGCAATGGGATGAAACTGAATGGGAGGAGACACAGATTAGATATTAGAAAAAACTTTTTGACAGTTAGAGTGATCAATTAGTGGAGCAGGCTGCCACAAGAGGTGGCGAGTTCTCCTTCAATAGAAGTCTTCAAACAGAGGCTGGACAGACATCTGTCTGGGATGATTTAGCGAATCCTGATTTGAGCAGTGGTTTGGACCAGATGGCCCAGGAGGTGTCTTCCAACTCTACAATTCTATGATTCTAATATATATATATATATATATATATATATATACATATATATATATATATATATACATATATATATACACACTAGATGGAGGCTCGATGATATCACATCGGGAGGGGGGTAATGTCATATTGGGGCAGGCTTTAGAGCGTTGAGAATCTCTCCCCCCATGTGCTCATCCACCTATCCACTCTCTCTTTCCCCATGTGCTGACTTCTCCCGTCTGTGCTCTCTTCTTTGACCTGTCTACCCCATGTGCTATACCCCTTGTCTGCTGTCTCTCTCCTTCCTGTGCTGTGATCTCTCCTCATGTGCTATCCCATTTGAGCTGTCTGTCCCTGTGCTCTGTCTCTCTCTCCTCTCTCACCCCTGTGTCTAACGGTGTACAGAACATACCACAGCTCCTGGGCAGGGGAGGAAGCAAAAGACGATACTGACATTACAGCAGGAGATCGCAGAGGATACATTTTGTGAGGTAAAATATTGTTTAAAAACAGTCAGTGAAATATTTTACCTCACAAAATGAATCCTCTGTGATCCCTTGCTGTAATGTCAGTATTGTCTTTTGCTTCCTCCCCTGCCCAGGAGATATGGTATGCTTCGTAAAAGGTCAGACACAGACAATTTTTAAAATGAACTTTCGCTCATTGGAAAACCGTTTTAATGTTTAGTGTGTGAGTCTGAGTGTGTGAGTCTGAGTGTGTGAGTCTGAGTGTCTGAGTCTCTGAGTCTGAGTCTCTGAGTCTGAGCCTCTGAGACTGAGTCTATGAGTCTGAGTCTCTGAGTCTGAGCCTCTGAGTCTGAGCCTCTGAGTCTCTGAGTCTGAGTATCTGAGTCTCTGAATCTGAGTCTCTGAGTCTGAGTCTCTGAGTCTGAGTCTTTGAGTCTCTGAGTCTGAGTCTCTGAGTCTCTGAATCTGAGTCTCTGAGTCTCTGAATCTGAGTCTCTGAGTCTTAGTCTGAGTCTCTGAGTCTGAGTCTCTGAGTCTGAGTCTCTGAGTCTGAGTCTCTGAATCTCTGAGTCTGAGTCTCTGAGTCTCAGTCTCTGATTCTGAGTCTGAGTCGCTGAGTCTGAGTCTCTGAGTCTGAGTTTCTGAGTCTCTGAGTCTGAGTCTCTGAGTCTGAGTCTCTGAGACTGAGTCTATGAGTCTGAGTCTCTGAGTTTGAGTCACTGAGTTTGAGTCTCTGAGTCTGTGTCCCTGAGTCTGTGTCCCTGAGTCTGAGTCTCTGAGTCTGAGTCTCTGAGTCTGAGTCTCTGAGTCTGAGTCTCTGAGTCTGAGTCTCTAAGTCTGAGTTTCTGAGTCTGAGTGTTGTGAGTTCATTTTCTGGTCTACCAGTTGTGAGTTCTCCTTCCAGGCTCCCTCTGGTGGTAGCAGGAGGTAGTGAGGCTGATTTAATCAGTAGAGATCTGCCACCTGATAATGAGGATGACGATTGGACCTCAGGAATCTCAGATGCCCTACTCTGGTGCTGGTGATTCCTTCTACTTGTCAGGTCTTGGTTCTCAGCTCTGTTCCAGTCAGCTCAAGCTAAGTTTTTCTTCTAATGTTCACACTTGATTTTGTTGTTCTATTCAGTTTTTTGTGTGGTCAGCCAGCCTCGGCTGGGGCTGTGCTGAATTTCCACTCTTATTTACCTGTATTTGCCAATTTGCTGTTTGTCCCTTATTAGATTGGTCTCTTTTTGCTCTGTCTCAGAATATTTCAGAGTGCTGATATAGTGGGAGAAGTCTAGTGACTTCAGGGTTAATTTTGTTATCAGAAGTGTTGTACATTATTTTGTAGGGTTTTGGGCAGATTGCTGACAGTGTCTTTCCTTTCCTCTCCTTTCTAGTTAGTTTGGGCCCCATCGTTTGCTCAGCCTATTTTCCTGCCTGTGTTTGTGTTTTCATCTTGTTTCACCTTCAATACATGTGTGGGGGCTGTCTATTCCTTCGGGGTCTGCTCTGGGGCAGTTAGTTTTCCCCTTTTCTTGCTTTAGGCTTATTTAGTCCTCCGGCCATGACGAGGCGTCTAGGTTCATCGTAGGTACGCTCCACGGCTGCTGCTAGTTGTGTGGTTAGGATCAGGGATCTGCAATCAGCATAGTTACCAACCTCTCTGGCTTTTCTGGGACTTAGCTTGTTTTAGGTTTTTTCCTCCTCGGTGACCCTTTCATAACACTGAGTCTCTGAGTGTCTGAGTCTGAGTCTCTGAGTCTGAGTCTCTGAGTCTGAGTCTCTGAGTCTCTGAGCCTGAGTCTCTGAGTCTCTGAGCCTGAGTCTCTGAGTCTCTGAGTCTGAGTCTCTGAGTCTGAGTCTCTCAGTCTGAGTCTCTCAGTCTGAGTGTGTGAGTGTGAGTGTTACTGTGAGTGTGGTGAGTGTGAGAGTGTGTGTGAGTATTCGAGTATGAGTATGTGTGAGTGTGTGAGGTGCGTATGGCATATAGAGTGAGTGTGTGTGTGAGTGTGTGGTGCGTACGGCGTATAGAGTGTGTGTGTGTGTGTGTGTGTGGTGCGACGGTGTTCCGCTGGTGGTATCGTGCAATAGGTTGGTACCAGTAGTAGTTTCCATATTGAGACACCCATCACTTGGGTGTCCCAATTTGGCGGTTGGTGAACTTCCTCCGCTTGGAATTCTGGGATACGGTGACATCTGGACAGAACAGGAAATGAAAACATTACAAGGCAATTATATATTAGATGTGTGATGTGTGTCTATGTGTTCTATGTATATATATCTATTCAATCTATTCTATTCTAACCTGTCACTTTATGATTTTACTGTACGCGGCACATGAATTGAAGGCTTTTATCGAATGTTAACGCCTTTTTCCGATTTTAAGAAAAATGCTTGTGTTACCAATCACGAATCTGAATGTGCCATATTCGTGCCAAATTTATGTTTAGCAATCGTTTTCCGAACATATTTGCTCATCTCTAGTAGTAAGGTGCAAGTTCCTCACTAACAGTTTTTCAGGTTTCAGAGTTTTCTTTAGATCTATTAGATTATGCCAAGAAAAAAATTCAGCTCGCAACCTGAACTTGCGGATATTGTGCTTTAAGTCCAATAAGAAATTTATTTCTACTGTAGCTCGGTAATTCTTCTCATTCATTCATTTTTCTGCTGCCAGAAAAAGTATTTTGAAGAGGAAGATAATAAGGAAGATAAAATAAGAAGACAGTTTATTTCACAACTCCCCTACAGTCTCCAAGTGTGATTAATAGCTTAACACAGAGAGGCGGACAGCAGATATAATTTCAGTTAGATTACAGTTAAGGTAAATGGGCATATACTGCCTTCTTGGTGCAAATAAAAAAGGAATTTAAAGTATTTATCAGACAGGAGTAAAGCAATTCTATGTCTTTCAGTTGTTAGAAGGCATCTTTCAATAATATAAACAGTACAAAGAAATAAAAGGCTACATGGCAAATGTTATTAATTGCCGTGTAAATAACATAATACATTAAATATGAAATGCAATGGAAGACCTAAGGTTTGGCCTTGTACCAGACTGTACGGCTACATGTTAGTCTCCTTCACGTGTCCTGGTGATTTTGGTACTGGAAAAACCAGTACTGGTGAAACTCGTGGTCCGTGTCCATGTGCCAATTGTGTTTATGTGTGTGGCATCCGTGCAACATCCATGTGTCTGTGTGCTCTCCGTGTGCTGTCAGTGTGACACGTATGGAATAAAATGCAGCATGGAAATTAAAGCGTGTTATGTATTAAAAATGTTTAAAGATTTTGCATTGACATTCCGCAAGGGTACTGCTTCGGGATAGCGAGTGGCATAATCTAGTACTACTATAATGTACTGATAACCCCTGGCCGATTTAACTAACGGACCTACTATATCCATTGCTATCCTCTCGAAAGGCACCTCTATTATTGGCAAGGGCACTAAGGGGTTACTAAAATGTGACGCAGGTGCGGTCAACTGACATGTAGGACAGGACCCACAGTACTGGGTCACGACTCCCACTAGACCTGGCCAAAAGAAACGTTGTAGAATACGGTATTTTGTTTTTTCTCCCGCCAGGTGTCCTCCCAAGGGATGTTTATGTGCCAAGTCCAAAACTACTTGGCGAAAGGACTTAGGTACCACTAGTTGTTCTACCACCACTCCTCGCGCCTTGTCTATGTGATACAGCATACCCTGTTGCACCGCCACGTGTGGAAACTCATTTTGAGCCCCCGGGTACAATGGTCTTCCCTCAGAGACCTTTACATTTTACCATGCCCTTGCAAGAGTAGGATCCGCATGCTGAGCGGTCCCGAACTTACCACGGGCCACCTCAAGACCTGGCATTTCTAAAACATCCTCTAGGTCGTCTGCCTCGCCTGCATACACAGTCAGAGGAGAGTCTACAGATTCTGGTGCTTCCTCTGAGATGGGTTCCCTGTCGTCTTGCCGCAATGGCCCAGGGGCTAGCCCCAGAGCACCGTCCTCCACTAGAGTGTTCATGCCATTTTTAAATCTCCACAAGTCCCAAAATAAAGGAAAGTCTCTCCCTAGGATTACATTATGTCCCATAGACTTTACGATGGCCGCCTGATGTCTTTTGGTCCCTACTGACGTGGCAAGGGTAACCCAGGCAGTGGGGTAGTTTTTAGTATCGACATGGATGCAACTAATGCCCACGGTTAAGTTCGTTAGGGCCCTAGGGTTCACCAAACTGGCATGTACCAAAGTTACTTGACTGCCAGAATCCAAGACGGCTTTCACACTATAGCCGTCGACCTCCACGCCAAACACGTGTTGTTCATTTCCCGTGAGGGTCTCCGCCACACAGACTGACTGTACATATAGCGAAAGACGCCTCATAGCGTTACAGTCCATTGCCTCTGTAGTCATTGGGCAGTTAGCTGCTACATGGCCAAGCCCGCGACATCACCAACACTGTATGGGCCCTTGCCTCCTCGATGGGGATCCCAGACGGGGTCTACTGGCTTGCTGTGAGACCGTACCGCCTCCATAGTCCTTTGTAGGTCTGCTACCTTTCATTGCAACGTTCTCTTCTTTTGAAGATGGAGTAGGTTTCGCGGGACTCTCTGACAATTTCTTGGGGACCCAGCAGGGTGATAACGTCCCTTGGAGTAGGCTTTCAGAAGCATTGTAACGTTCAACCATACTCACCAACTGGTCAGCGGTAGTTGGGTCACCCTGTTCAACCCACCTCTGGATCTTAGTGGGTAAGGACCGCATGTTCTTGTCTAGAACAACACGTACCACCATCTGTGTGGACGTCAAAGTCTCTGGCTGCAACCATTTTTTTACTAGATGGATGAGATCATGCATTTGTGAGCAGGCTGGCTGATGTTCCACAAAAGTCCATAAATGCACCCTCTGTGCCCGTATATATTTGTTTACTCCCAGCCTCGCCAGGATTTCGCCTTTGAGTTTGATATAGTCCATAGCATCCGCTCCACTTAGATCGTAATAGGCCTTTTGTGGATCTCTGCTCAGAAATGGAGCAACTACTTCAGCCCATCTGTCCAGCGGTAAATGCTCACGTTCTGCAATACGGTCGAACACTGTGAGATATGCTTCCACATCATCGTCCGCAGTCATTTTAAGTAAAGTCTTTTGTACGGCTTTCTGCGCACTAGCAACACTTTGTGCACGGTCCCCCTCATCTCGGGGTTGCCGAGCCAAGGCCTGCTTTATTGCCTCCAACTGCTGTTGCGGAATCTGGTGCCGCTGCTCCAGAGCCTTCTGGAAGTAAGTATTAGTCTGCTGTTGTTGAACATTTGCTTGCAATAACTGTTTCACTAGTTCCTCCATATTACTGGACTCTTGGCTCTTCAAAAGCACCGGAGCTTTCAACCAGGACATTCACAGAGCGTTTTCTCCGCAGTCACAGTCCAACAGCCACAATTGCCCGCATTCGAAACACCATTTCTGGGGAATATTTATATATATAAAGCTCAGCTGGGATCTTTGCTTTGACACAAGTGGGTGGCTATGGAGTCACAACAGCAGTCTAGCGAGCTCCACATGGATATGGGCACGGCATACTTTATTGTGCACATTGGTCATTCAATGTTACACATGCCAAACATGAAATAAAATGTCTAAGGCCATCTGGCCTCTAACTAACAATAGCAGGCTAACTACAAAATAAACCCATACAACAACAAAGAAGTCCATGTACTCTTACTGTGTCAGCTCCCAGCCCAGCAGACGAGAGAGAGAGAGACAACTCCTCCTGATTATATCAGCTGGACCCGTCAGGAATCAAAACCTGCATTGAACGTGTGGACGGGGACCCACCAGTCTTTTCCCCGCTGATCACTAAAGAAACCAGGACCAGATTACAGTGAAATAAACCGGCTTCACTATCAGTACAGGGAGACACATGAAATTATACGAAGGGAAATATATCTGTTTTCTAGTACCTCTCCCCTTGGCACCTCACAATATATATAGGTTTATTTTATTTATTTTTAAATTATGAGAGAAACTGACTCAAATTGTGAACAAAAGTCTTAGGGCCACAAGATGGTTCAGTGGTTAGCACTGCAACCTTGCAACGCAGGGGTCCTGGGTACAAGTCCCACCAAGGACAACATTTGCAAGGAGTGAGCAAATGTATCATAATGATAGGGGATGTAGATTGTGCATTCCAATGCGGAAAGTGCTGATAATGTCTATAAAGCGCTGTGGAATTAATAACACTATTAAAGTGAGTAAAATCCTCCGATGCCAGTAGTGTCGGCACTGTCTCTGTCGGGACTTGTGTGGATTCCGGCAGCTGCTTCACAGGATCTTGGCGGCCACTTCACTGACCCTCCTTCACACGTAATTGCAATCCAGAGCATTGGCTTCTCTCTCACTTCTACTTTGTTTATTTGAAAATATGTTCCCATGTAAATTACAATTGTAAGAAATGGGAACAATACTAATATTACTAATACTAAATATTAATACTTTTTATTATATACTTACATGAACACGTGGGCTCTGTGCCGGACCATTCAGAATTGAACTGGCACACACGAGCGGGGCTTCCTTGTAATTCATAACCGCCCATGCAAAAATAGTCACAGGTTGCACCATAGTTCTCCTTAGCTCCTGAACACTTGATGTATCCATTCTCAGGAGCATTCAGCTTAGCACAGCGCCTTACTTAGTAAAAAAGACAGAGAGATAACCAAATAGCTTATTAGGTAGTTTGTGTTACCAAGGTATTGGGTTGTAGTTGGATAAATACATATTCTGGGGTTGACTTGTGAACACACTGGATTATTTTTTTATACATGACTTTTCCTTAAATGTGGCAAACTGAGCAAACAAAATTTATTAATATGGTTTTACGTTGGTATCATTTTTATATTTCAATTGAGTTTAGAATGTGAAATATTCCTTGTTCATTCACGGTTTTAACATTGGTACTCAGACCCTACACAATGTGTGATTTGTATGGAACCAATACAACAAATGCAGTAGTATGGTTCCAAGATGCACCATAAGGTGGCACATATACTGTAATATAGAGCTGTACGAATATTAGGTGCAGCTGTACAAATCCTGAACGCATATAATTGCAATATGCATAAAGTCGTAACAGAAAAACAATAATCACAAGCTCGCAACAATAAGAAAGTCCTGTAAATTGGCCCACAAAGGGCTTCTTATTTTATTATTTAATTCATGATCTAGTGCAATCATAGTTATACATACCTCTGACTTTCACATTAAATTTACATGATGCCTTGTTCTCAGCTCTGTCGTATACAGTGTATTGGATTTTATGATCTCCCTCTGGGAAGTCAGATCCTGATGGAAGTCCTTTTAATATGACACTAAAAAAATACTTTGATGTGATTAACTCATCCATCATACTCATAACATTACTTCATTGGTGAAATGTATTTCTTCTCACAAAGTATGACAAAGGCTCTTACCTGACTCAGAGATAATTTGTCAGATATAGTTAATATATTACAAAAAGAATTCAATTTTATTAGAGCAAAATATGAGTTAATAGACTGATATAAGGTAATAGAAGGTGACATCAACACAGCACTTTCACTTCCCACTTAATTGTCTGAGAAAGGACTAGAGCAGGGGTCTCAAACTTGCGGCCCGCGGGCCAACTGCGGCCCTCGGGACTAGAGATGAGCGACTTTGCCTTTTTTAGAGTCGAGTCAGGTTTCTTGAAACCCGACTTTCTCAAAAGTCGGGTCGAACGAAATCGGCCAACTATAGGGAAAAGTCAGGGGTCCGACTGAAACACGAAACCCAATGCAAGTCAATGGGGAAGCAAAGTCAGCAGGGAGTGGAGGACAGTAAACACACCTACAGTGCCCATTTCAATGCCCAAAACATCAATTCTTATTACTGAAGCATGTCAACCTTAATTTACTTTATAATAATAGTTACGCACTGAAAACTGGGTGTTATTTGGATAAAGTTGTGGGGGGGGGTAGGGCTGGCTCCAGGTTTTCATGTGCCCTGGGCCAAAGAGCGCCCCTTTAACACATACCACAACTCATGATGCTCCGATACGGCACAGAAATATAGGTATAGTACAATGACAAATAATTCACTGCTTACATGACATGACTGATCTATTTTAAATTCTACAATAGCTCAAAAAAAAGACAGTATATTACTCCATACAGTATTAAGGCCACCACATTGTGCGCCATACGAATAAGAATAACGAGTCCCATAAATTCCAAAATTGGTCACATATAATGTACCATACAGTATATGATGAGCTCCACATAATGCTACAGTATATGATGGTCCCCATGGACAATACTCCAGAGTGTTATGGGCCCAAATAATGCTCCATATATAATGGGCCCCATTTTCAATGCTTCAGTGTATAATGTGCCCCATAGATGCTGCTCCAGTGTCTGATCTGCCCCATTTAGAATGCTCCAGTATATGATGGGCCCCATGGATGATGCTCCAGTGTCTTATGGGCCCAAATAATGCTCCATATATAATATGCACCATTTCTAATGCTCCAGTGTATAATGGGCCCCGTAAATGCTGCTCCAGTGTCTGATGTCCCCCATTTGGAATGCTCCAGTATATGATGGGCCTCATGGATGATGTTCCAGTGTCTTATGGGCCCTAATAATGCTCCATATATAATGGGCCCCATTTCTAATGCTCCAGTGTATCATGTGCCCCATAGATGCTGCTCCAGTGTCTGATCTTCCCCATTTGGAATGCTCCAGTATATGATGGACCTCATGGATGATGCTCCAGTGTCAGATGTCCCCATTTGGAATGCTCCAGTATATGATGAGCCCCATAGATGCTGCTCCAGAGTCTGATCAGCCCATTTAGAATGCTCCAGTATATGATGGACCTCATGGATGATGCTCCAGAGTCAGATGTCCCCCATTTGGAATGCTCCAGTATATGATGGGCCCCATAGATGCTGCTCCAGTGTCTGATCTGCCCCATTTAGAATGCTCCAGTATATGATGGGCCTCATGGATGATGCTCCAGTGTCAGATGTCCCCCATTTGGAATGCTCCAGTATATGATGGGCCCCATAGATGCTGCTCCAGTGTCTGATCTGCACCATTTTGAATGCTCCAGTATATGATGGGCCCCATTTTTAATTAACCCAGGGATGGTATGTGAAAAGAGCTCCATGGAGTAATCTGAAGTGTGTGCTGCCGCATCCTTCACTTTTGGTGTGGGTGAAGGACACAAGGAAAGTGGTTGCTCCTGACCAGAAGCCAGCACTTACGACTCAGTGCTTGCATTTTTTTAAACTTAAGAAGAGGAGGCGATAGAGCTGGAGGCTGTTTCAGCAATGTAAGCCAAAAACAGTTCCTGATGCTCCAGCTTTAAAAGTAGTCTATCTACTCCCATAAAATGGAGCCTAACAGGCCTTCCAGAGCTACACCATGATGCAGGCTCAACACCTCCTGCCTTAGCTGTTATTGTGTTTTTGGCACTACCAGCAGATGCACCACCACCACCATCAGTACCAGGTGGCCCCCCCCACCCACGTCCGCGTCCTCTTCCACCATACTTCCTCATGTTTAAGAAAATTGACCCAAAATACCAGCAGATATATGGTACTGTATCAGCAGCGTACAGCTCTATATAGTCTAGGGATAACAGTAAATCTCCGTATATATTTCATGAGTCATACACAGACGCTCACAGGCTCAGTATGGATTACCCAATAAAACAAAAAGCTGAAAAAGGGTACAGTATCACCAGATACAAGGTACATATAGTATAGTGTGAACATTCTGAATCTCCGTATACATTTCAGGAGGCAGACACAAATGCTCTCAGGCCCAGTATGGAGTACACAAGAATATGAAAAGCTGTAAATGGGTAATGAAACACAAGCATACACCTGTATACAGTGTTGGGCAAATTTGAAATATTTCCGGAGTCACCCTCAGACGCTCACTCAGTCTGGGTTTGATCATAATAAAAAATGTTGTAAAAAAGGTACTGGATAACAAGATAGCAAGTATATCTATTATAGGGTACAATTGAAATCTCCATATACCTAGTCCCGTAGTCAGTCTCAGACGCTTACTCAGTATGGATTTGACCGTAATACTAAATGTCAAACAAAGGTACTGTATAACAAGATACAAGCTGTATCGAGTATAGGGTAAAAATTGGTATCTACGATTCACCGTATATATAGAAGGCATAAACCACACACGCTCACTCACTATGGATGATACCGTAATACAAAATTTGGAACAAAGGTACTGTATCAGCACATACCAGGTGTATCCAGTCTAGGGGTAATTGTAAATTTTCGTATATACTTTCGGAGTCAGACACAGACACTCACAGGCTCAGTATGTATTACACCAGAATTTAACAAGTAGAAAAAGGGAAAGGTAGTCGAAGCATACAACAGTATACAGTGTTGTGGTACTTTTAAATCTTCGTATATATTTCAATCTCAGTAAGCCAGTCCAGACTCTCCACTACTGGAAACTACATGGATACAAGTACAGATGGAAATTCTAGTGTTATCAGAAATTTGGGAATTATTCATTGCGGGAACACCTCCCGGTAGATGTTGCAGTGGTGATGAAGACCTTCAATTACTGTGTCTGTGGAGACAGCGAAAACGGTTCTTTGTGAAGAAAGGATTGCTTTATCTCAGTAGTGTGGATCACATCACCGTTACTCGTCTCCATCAAACTGTGATCACAGGGAGAGATGTACACATGGTCCTCACTGCCTATCATGATGTGTCTGGTCATTTTGGAGTGCCAAAGACAGAAGCCACAGACCATAGGCGATTCTATTGGATTGGCATGAGAGGAGACATTGAAAAATGGTGGCAGGAATGTCACACGTCTGTGATTATCACAACTGTGAAAGGTGATCATAAAGCACCACTGCATCCGCTTAGAAGTTGACGTCCATTACAAATGGTAGCCATTGATCATCTGAAGGTAGAGGCCAGCAAGACAGGACATAGCTACATCTTAACCATCATCGATCAATACACCAAATTTCTAGTGGCCGTCCCTGTGAAGAATTTAACTGCCCAGATTACACAGCGGTGGAGCAGGGAGAGGTAAGTATTGCAACTTGCAAGTGCTGTGGCCATGACCAAGCAGGGGGGGCACACTTGTGGTGGATGGTACTGGCACAGGGCACCTCACAGTACGCTGGTGTGTCTAATGGTGAGTGGGCCCAGCCACCATCAGAGACACTGTATTGTACTATGAGGGGCCCTGTGCCAGTGACGTCGGCCATCTGTGGGCCCATCCACCTGTTCAGAGCAACGGCACTTGCCCGGGTGCGCCAGGTGTTGACCCCAGCCATTGAGGGGGCAGCCCACTTAGGGAGGTTTAAAAAATGGCATATGTTGATGTGTTGGCTGGACATTCAGCTGCTGCAAAGGGTGGAATTGGGCAAGAGGAGGACAAAAGCGAGGCAGTTTTCTGGGAACCTATGTGTCATCAGGGGAAGGTGGGACAATATCCTTTGCAACCCATGCATGGTTCATTTTAATGAAGGTTAGATCATCAACATTTTGGGTAGACAGACGGGTCCTTTTTTCTGTCAGGATTGATCCAGCAGCACTGAAGACTCTTTCAGATAACACACTAGCAGCAGGGCAAGCGAGCTCCTGTAAGGCATATTGTGCTATTTCAGGCCAGGCGTCCAGTTTAGAGGCCCAATAGTCAAAGGGGAATGACTTGTGAGGGAGAACATTGATATGGGAGGAGAAGTAGTTTGTAACCATATTTGACAACTGCTGTCTCCTGTCACTTTTAATCGATGCAGTATTAGCAGTCGTGTGAGCGGTACTTGAGAAATCATTCCACAACATGGTCATTAAACCCCTGTCTCCAACGCCACTTCAGCTGTGTGCACCACAAACACCTCTTCCATTGTGCCCACTACAGCTCATGGGAGAAACAGCACCGCTGCTGTGTGCTGGGAAAGCCTCAAACAATCTGTTTACCAGAGTTGCTTGTTTGTTAGCCAATATTATCTCTAGGTTCTCCTGTGGCATGATGTTGTGTAATTTGCCTTTGTAGCGTGGATCGAGGATGCTGGCCAGCCAGTAGTCGTCATCTCTCATCATTTTGGAAATGCGGGGGCCCCTTTTTAGGACCCGCAAGGCATAATCGCACATGTGGGCCAATGTTCCAGGTGTCAATGATGCACTGCCAGTGGTGGGTGGAGGAGCACTTTCTGGCAAATCCACATCTCTACAGTCACGCACAAACACTGTACCTGTTCTTGGAATGCCAACATTTTCTCTTGCCCCCTGAGAAGCATCCTCCTGCCCAAAATAATCATCCCCCTCATCCTCCTCTTCCTCCACCTCGTCCAGGACAGTTCCCTGACCAGACAATGGCTGACTGTCATCAAGCCTTCCCTCCTCCTCCTCTGCAGATGCCTGATCCTTAATGTGCGTCAAACTTTGCATGAGCAGACGCATAAGTGGGATGCTCATGCTTATGATGGTGTCGTCTGCGCTTACCAGCCGTGTGCATTCCTCAAAACACTGAAAGACTTTACAGAGGTCTTTCAGCTTTGACCACTGCACACCCGACAATTCCATGTCTTCCCTCAAACTGCCTGCCCGTGTATCCTCCCAAAATGCATTACAGCCTGCATCTGTTCGCACAGCCTTTCAACCATGTGCAGGGTGGCATTCCACCTTGCTGCAATGTCTATGATTAGGCGGTGCTTGGGGAGGTGGAGCAATTGCTGCAGCTTTTGCATACGACTGGAGTGTACGGCCGAGCGACGGATGTGCGAGCACAGTCTTCGCACCTTATGGAGCAGGGATGTTAACTCTGGATAATTATTAAGGAAGCACTGCACCACCAGGTTCAAAGAGTGAGCCAGGCAAGGTATATGTGTGAGTTTTGAAAGGGCTATAGCTGCCACAAAATTACGGCCGTTATCACTGACTACCTTGCCTGCCTCAAGATGTAGACTGCCCAGCCATGACTGTTTGTCGCTGCAAGTAGTCGGCCAGTACCTCCGCGGTGTGTCTGTTGTCGCCCAAAGACATCATCTTTAACACAGCCTGCTGACGCTTACCACTAGCTGTTCGATAGTGGGATACCTCATGTGCAACACTGCCAGCTGCAGATGGAGTGCTCGTGCGACTGTGCTGTGTGGATGAGCTTTCGCTGATGGAGGAGGAGCGAAAGCCTACAGCCAACCGTTTCCTATACTGTGGGCTAGGCAGCACTGTTCCACCGCCGTTGTCCCCAGTGGAGCCTGCATCCATCACATTAACCCAGTGCGCAGTGATGGACACGTAATGGCCCTGGCCATGCCTACTGGTCCATGCATCTGTTGTGTGGTGCACCTTTCCACTCACTGACTGTTTTAGTGCATGGACAATGCAGTCTTTCACATGCCGGTGGAGGGCAGGGATGGCTTTTCGAGAAAAGAAGCGACGACTGGGTAGGTCACAGCGTGGGACAGCGTAGGCCATGAGGTTGCGGAAAGCTTCGCTTTCAACCAAACGGTAGGGCATCATCGCTAATGAGATTAGTTTGGCAATGTAGGCGTTCAAACAAAGTGTACGCGGATTAGACGATGAGTACTTTCTTGTCCTAGTCAGAGTGTCTGGTAGGGTGAGCTGGACTGGAGAGCTGCATATGGGGGAAGTAGCAGTGGACCAGACGGAGTGAGAGGGGGTTAGTGATGGTATTGGTGGATATGGCCTTGATTCAGTGTTGTGTTGCAAAACCATTGTTATTCCCTGAGTGCTTTGGCCTTGCAACGACACCTCCACATTTAGTGCTGGTGGTGTGCTTAACGGTGGCGGTGGTCTTACAGTGGGGAAAGCGATGGAGCGTTGCAGGCTACCTTGAGTCGGAGCAGGTGCACACATGCTACCTGAGATTTTGTAGTCCATCCACGCTTGCAAGTGCATGTTGATTAAATGTCTAAGCATGCAACTGGTATTCAAATTTCTGAGTTGTTTACCTCGGCTAAAGGTCCTTCCGCACTTCTTACAGGTAACCTTTGCCTCATCAGTAGGATTTTGGACAAAGAAGTGCCACACTGCACTCTTCCTACTATGGTATACATTTTCTGGCCTAGCACGCTGTGCTAAGTTGACCGTCTCGCCAAGCTGTCCTGCAACTCTTTTAGTTTTTCGTCCACGTTTTTGGACAGCTACGGGCCTGCCAGATAACCGCTGCTGGGATGTCAATGCCTGCTGCGGATCCTTCTCCTTATCTGAACTATTGCCGGAGCCACTCTCCTCCCCCAATGGATGCCAATCCGTTTCAAGAACTGGGTCATCCATCACCTCCTCTTCAAAGTCATCTGCACCTTCCTCTTTACCTTCCTCTCTGTCACCGTGTAAGGTGGTATAGTATGCGGGTTTCGTCAGGGTCAGATTCTGGCTCAATAGACTGCGAGGGCAATGTAGTGCTCTGGGTCAATGTACCAGCAGAATTATCTAGCAGTGGCTGTGCATCAGTGCACTCCATGTCAGATTCAACTTGGACTGGGGAATTCTGGACTTGACTGGATAACCCATGCATGGTATGTAAAAAGAGCTCCATAGAGTAATCTGAAGTGTGGGCTGCTGCATCCTTAACTTTTGATGGGGGTGAAGGACAAAAGGAAAGGTGTTTTTCCTGACCAGAACCCTGCACTGACGACTCCGTGCTTGCAGGTTTCGAACGTTCAGAAGAGGAGGCAATAGAGCTGGTGGCTGTTTCAGCAATGTATGCCAAAACCTGTTCCTGATGGATGCTCTGGCTTCAAAAGCGGCTTTCCTACTCCAAGAAAAGGCAACCTTACAGGCCTTCTTGGGCCAGACAATGACGCAGGCTCAACACTTCCTGCCTTAGCTGCTATTGTGCTTTTGCCACAACCAGCTGATGCACCACCACCATCAGTACCAGCTGCGCCCCCCTGCCCACGTCCGTGGACTCTTCCACCATACTTCTCATGTTTGGGAAAATGTACCAAAAATACCAGCAGAGAGATGGTACTGTATGAGAAGCGTCCAGCTGTGTAAGGTGTATGAAAAAAAATTAAATCTACGTATATATTTTGTTAGTCACAGACACTCTCACAGTATGTATTGGACCGTAATCCAACAAGCAGATATATGGAACTGTATCAGAAGTGTACAGCTGTATACTTTTTTTTGTGTAACTAACAATCTCCGTATACGTATTTACGGAGTGTCACACACACATGCTGACTCTGTATAGATGTTACTGTAATGCGAACGGCAGATATACAATACTGTTTGAGAATTAGACAGCTCTATACGGTGTCTGTATGGAAAATTGTCAATCTCCGTCTATTTCTATAGGGACTGACACATGCTGTCTCTGTCTAGTTTTCACCGTAATCAAACAGCAGATCTACGAAAATGTTTGAAAAGCGGACAGCACTCTAAGGTGTAGGTCTGGAAAAACGGAAAAACTCCACGGCTTTTTTTTCCAGAGTAACACACAGCTTCTATTTGTCCATGATACCAGCCGGTACACAGTGGTGTGTGAGGATTGTACACCGCTATAGGGTGTCTGTATGGAAAAGTCAATCTCCGTCTATTTGTATAAGGACTGACACACGCTGTCTCTGTCTAGTTTTCACCATAGTCAAACAGCAGATATACGAAACTGTTTGAAAAGCGGACAGCACTCTAAGGTGTATGTTACGTTGTGGACACAGGTGACGAGAGTGGACCCACTGGACCGTGGCGCCGAGCTCTCCCCGAGCGAGCGCACCAAGTGGACCGACCCCTATACAGGGACCGTTAGGGAACAGACTCGGGAAGTTCTAGCGCCACGGCAGCCAGGACCAGGGGTCGGCTCAGGAGGGTGAACTAGTGATGAGGAACAGAGGAAGGTCCAGAGAGGAACCAAGGTGACCAGGATCCAGCGACTGCGGAAGAGGAGAAGGACGGAGGAAGGGGGGGGGGTCCAGGAAGAGGCGAACTGAAAAGGAAGGAGACACAAGGGTTAGGCAGGAGGAACGACCAGAGGGACAGAGGAACACTGAGGACACAGGAACTAACAGGAGGCACAAAACACAAGGAATAAACTAGAGAGCAGCTAGCAAGGAACAAGCAGCAGGGAGCACGGCCTAGACAACCGAGAGGCAACTCAATAGTCAGGCGCCTCCACTAAGGGAGGGCGGCCTGAAATACCTGGTGGTGGCCTCTGATAGGTCGGGGGGCCGGTCCGGGTCAGGTCACGGCAGACAGGTGGCTGCCGGTAGCAGCGTGCGGCATATCCCACCAGGGCGCGTGCGCAGAGGCACAGTGCGCGCGGCCGAGGGAAGTGGAGGAGAACGTCGGGACGCCGGTCGCCGGAAAGCAAGGGAAGCGGAGGCGCGCGTGCAGGACGCGTCAGAGGAGAGAGTCGGGGCAGAAGCAGGAGCGGTGAGTATGGCAGCGGGAGCGGTGCTAACAGTGTAGGTCTGGAAAAACGGACAAACTCCTTGTTTTTTTCTTCCAGAGTCACACCCAGAGAGCTTCTATTTGTCCGTGATACCAGCCGGTACACGGTAGTGTGTGAGGAGCGTACACCGCTATACGGTATGTGAAAAAATGAACGCTCAGTAACTCACCAGGACAAAATAATAAAAGTTGGAGTGCTTTGAAAAAAGCAGTTTGAACACCAGTGTGCACACAGCAATGCAGCTAGCAGATAGTCTTACAATGCAGCCTAATCACCACCAGCGCTGCTGCACAAAAGCAAAAATCCTCCCCTTTCACTGCACACTAACTGTACAGTGAAAAGCGCTATCAGCTGAAGCAGTTTTATTTTTCTTCTTCCCTGCCTAACGCTCTTTCTATTCAGAATCAGCAGCAGCAGCTCTCCCTATGCTAAGATCGGCAGAAGTAAGATGATGGTCGGCGGTCACAGCCTTTTATACCCACTGTGACGCCACACAAAGCCAGCCAATCACTTCAATGCCCTTCTCTAAGATGGTGATGGCCGCTGCCTATGTCATCGCATTGCCCACAGTGTGCGTCCTCCATCATTGGCTGAAAAAAGGCGCTGGAAGCATCATTTGAAACGCAACTTTGGCGCTCGGGTCGCCAACATCATGGCCGACCTCACGCTATGGTCGGGTTTCGTTTCTTGAAACCCGACGTGGCGAAAGTCAGCGATTTTTGAAATTGATCGATCCGTTTCGCTCAACTCTACTTGGGACAATAGTTTGCGGCCCTCACCTCATGGGTCCGCGGGACAATAGTTTGCAGCCTTCACCTCGGCCGGGATCACACATGCGAGAAACACAGCCAAGTCTTGCATGTAAAATCCCAGTCACACATAGTACTGCTCATTAAGGTCATGAATATGGACGCCACTCCACTCTCATAGGCATGGCGCCCATATTCATGAGCTTAATGAGCGGTACCAAGTGACGTGTGACCGCGCGCTCATACAGGAAGAAGATGTCGGTGCTGGACTAGCGGAGCTGCAGCAGGAGGAGGTGAGTATGATGATGGCTAGACAGTCACAGCAGCCTGCTGTCAGCAGGCAAGGCATATGAGTCACACTCACAACACATGCAGCAGGAGCAGCTGAGCAGGGACCGGACCGTACCACAGACTCAGGTGCGCCAGGGTTCAGAATGAGTGGTGGGGCGGTGCGGTATATTGCTCTCGGAGATGGGACATCAGCCGGCCTTATTGCCAACTTGCGCCATTACCCCGGGCTCAGAAGCAGAGGCAGCAGCGGAAATTTCTGCTCAGCGGGACAGAAAAAAAGCGGAAAAGACGCATCAGCTAATACTGAAACAGTGACACCAAGTGGAATCATCTATTACACAGCCCCAAACATGTCTTTTTCAAAGCCTGCAGTGAAGAGAAAGGATGGTGATGAGCACAGACAATTTCAGGAAAAGTCGGAAGTGCAATATTTCTTTGTTGAGCACAGGGGAATCCCGACGTGTCTTATTTGAACAGAGAAAGTTGCAGTGCACAAAGAATACAATGTGAAACGTCATTACATAACTAGACATGCTGAGGAGTATGCAAAATACCAGGGAGATGAAAGAGCCAACCAGGTTGCTAATCTTAAAAGATATCTACTGAGGCAACAAGATTTCTTTAAGAAAGCAACCAGAGAATGATGCAGCAGTTGAAGCTAGCTATGTGGTTAGTGAGATGATTGCTAAAGCAGGAATGCCATTCAAAGAGGGTGAATTTGTAAAAACATTACAGGCTGCAAGTATTGTCTGTCCAGAAAAGAAAAGTCAGTTTAGCAACATCAGCCTTTCTGCCAACACCGTAGCAGAGCATATTTCTGACCTGTCAAGTGACATTTATGATCAACTGTGTGAGAAAGCAAAATGTTTCAGTGTATACTCAGTCACTCTTGATGAGACCACAGACATCACCGACACTGCCAGCTCGCAATCTATGTCCGTGGTGTTGATGACAATTTTGAAGTCATAGAGGAGTTGCTCACAGTGATTCTAATGCATGGCCAGACCACTGCTCAGGAGATATTTCACCAGCTGTGTGATGCCATTGAGAATGCCGGTTTACCTTGGAGGAGGTTTGTTGGAATAATAACTGATGGAGCGCCATCAATGACAGGGAGGAAAAATGGACTGGTGGCACTTGTTAAGAAAAAACTGGAAGAGGAAGGTGTGGAGGAGGTCATTGCTCTGCACTGCATTATCCATCAGCAGGGCCTTTGCAGCAAATGCCTGAAGTTTGACAATGTGATGTCTTTTGTTGTGAAATGCATCAACCAAATCAGATCCAGGGGCTTAAACCACAGAAGGTTTCGTGCTTTTTTGGAGGAAATGGAGTCAGAATATGGAGATGTGCTCTACTTCAGCGAGGGAGGGTGGCTCAGCAGGGGAAACATATTGAAGAAATTTTTTGAGTTGAGAGATGAAGTGAAAGCCCTCATGGAGAAAGAGGGGGCTGCTGTTCCTGTGCTAAGTGATCCAAAATGGCTCATGGACCTAGCTTTTTTTGTTGATATCACACATGAGCTTAAAGGGAAGGTGCCGTGCTTTTTCATAATTTAATGTAAAAAAGAAAATAGTATAAAAAAATATTGTCCCCTAAGCTTGACTCAGTGGTGTGTATGGATTTTTTTTTTCTGTAGTAATGCAGCCACTGGGGGCTGCCATCTTACCTCTCTGGCTGCTGAACGACACTTTCCATGCTCATTTACGGCAATCCCTGGGCATAAGAGACAATAGTCGGCTGCCGACCCCTATCTCTATCATTGCAGCTGCATCAGGAGTGAACTGGCCATGCCTCTGTGGGCAGCTCATTTCACAGCTGTAGGTGTGGCCAGGCGCCATCTTATTAGAGCCCAGTGCTTTTCTTTTAGCAATAGCCCTGGATGCTGTACAGTTCCAGCATGACAGGGCTTGGATGTTCACTCTGCACATACCAGCTGCGGGAGAGGAACGAGCTCCTGGACACCAAGCTGCTCTTTCCAAAACACACGGCCAGCTGCTGCCCCTGCAAAACATAGGAGGAGCTGCTTCCTGCTGTTTCAAAACACTTGGCAATCTGCTGGACATCTAATCCTCTCCTGTGTGATACTGACTGCTGAGCTGTGTATCTAATCCTATGCTGTGTGATACTGACTGCTGAGCTGTGTATCTAATCCTATCCTGTGTGATACTGACTGCTGAGCTGTGTATCTAATCCTATCCTGTGTGATACTGACTGCTGATCCTTGTATCTAATCCTATCCTGTGTGATACTGACTGCTGAGCCCTGTATCTAATCCTCTCCTGTGTGATACTGTGTGCTGAGCCTTGTATCTAATCCTATCCTGTGTGATACTGCCTGCTGAGCCATGTATCTAATCCTATCCTGTGTGATACTGACTGCTGAGCTGTGTATCTAATCCTATCCTGTGTGATACTGCCTGCTGAGCCGTGTATCTAATCCTATCCTGTGTGATGCTGACTGCTGAGCCGTGTATCTAATCCTCTCCTGTGTGATACTGTGTGCTGAGCTGTGTATCTAATCCTATCCTGTGTGATACTGCCTGCTGAGCCGTGTATCTAATCCTATCCTGTGTGATACTGACTGCTGAGCTGTGTATCTAATCCTCTCCTGTGTGATACTGACTGCTGAGCCGTGTATCTAATCCTCTCCTGTGTGATACTGTGTGCTGAGCTGTGTATCTAATCCTATCCTGTGTGATACTGCTCTCCTTAAATACTCTGTGCTGCTGTCACCCTGCTCCTCCACCATATATCTCCCTCTGTGCCCCCCATAGACCAGCACACTGCTCTCCTGAAGTACTCTGTGCTGCTGTCACCCTGCTCCTCCACCATATATCTCCCTCTGTGCCCCCCATAGACCAGCACACTGCTCTCCTGAAATACTCTGTGCTGTTGTCACCCTGCTCCTCCATCATATATCTCCCTCTGTACCCCCCACAGACCAGCACACTGCTCTCCTGAAATACTCTGTGCTCCTGTCACCCTGCTTCTCCCCCATATATCTCCCTCTGTGCCCCCCATAGACCAGCACACTGCTCTCCTGAAATACTCTGTGCTGCTGTCACCCAGCTCCTCCCCCATATACCTCCCTCTGTGCCCCCCCATAAACCAGCACACTGCTCTCCTGAAATACTCTGTGCTGCTGTCACCCTGCTCCCAGAATCCTTGCTGCCTGCCATCCTCAGTGACCGAAGACACCATTCCTCTCCTTAGATCCTGTCCTGGCGATGTGTGAAAGCGAGGTGACAGGGGCCTGATGTATGGTGGAAGGAGCAGGGCGACAGCAGCACAAAGTATTTCAGGAGAGCAGTGTGCTGGTCTATGGGGGGCACAGAGGGAGATATATGGGGGAGGAGCAGGGTGACAGCAGCACAGAGTATTTCAGGAGAGCAGTGTGCTGGTCTATGGGGGGCACAGAGGGAGATATATGGGGAGGAGCAGGGTGACAGCAGCACAGAGTATTTCAGGAGAGCAGTGTGCTGGTCTATGGGGGGGGCACCCTGTTCAGTGCCAGGGATTGTACTTAGAGCGCTGTGTTTTATACACGTGGATGGACCGTCTGCTTGTCTGCTCCACAGAAATCCAGGAAACATTTCTGCTGATTGATGGCCTGTTCTGATCCATACTTTACATGCAAAGACAGTCAGTAACTTTGCAGGCCCCATCAAAATGGCTGCTCACTGTGTTCCTAGATGTCATCCTCTCTTTTCCCTTAGCAAACACCCAGAAGGGGGGGAGAGGAGTGACAACACACCCATGTCAGCAGACTCCGCCCATATTTACTCCAGTGCAGTAATGTGAGCTAGTTGCACTAGGTTTTTGTGCCAAACTTCAGTAGCTGCTCCCCCTAGTGTTAACAAGTGGAAATGCCAATCTTTTTAAAATTATTTTTCATATTTTACAAAATTAAAAACAAATGATAATGTTTTTTAAGAAAATGTAAACATTAATTCTTTACATTTTTTCAACTGCTGAAAACATTTTTTTGGGATGTCACCTTCCCTTTAATGTACTGAACAAGAAGTTACAAGGCCAGGGGCAACTTGTCTGTGCTGCCTATGACAACGTGAGAGCATTCTCTACAAAACTTATGTTATGGAAAGCTCAGCTTTCTCAGACAAACATTTTCCATTTCCCATCATGCAAGGCACTCATGGAAGCAGGCACACCATTCAGTGGTGAGGAGAAATTTGATCACAGATTTGCAGACTTCAATACGCACAGAGCCACATTTCAAATTTTTGCGGACCCCTTCTCCTTTGATGTGCAAGATGCCCCTCCTGTGTTTCAAATGGAGCTCATTGACCTGAAGTGCAACTTTGAACTCAAAGCCAAGTTCAGGGAGGTGAGTGGAAAAGCAGACAAGCTCGGGCAATTTTTGAGAGGATTGCCCCCAGCTTCCCTGAGCTTTCCCGAATGTTCAAGCAAAACCATGTATCTTTTTGGGAGTACATACTTGTGCGAAAAGCTCTTCTCTACCTTGAACTTCAATAAGTCCAAGTACAGGTCCAGACTTACTGATGAGCATCTTCAAGCCCTACTGAGGGTCTCAACTGCTTCCTCCCTTAAGCCAAATGTGGCTCGGCTATGTAAGAGTAAGCGCTGCCAGATCTCTAGCAGCAAGAAGTAGACAGAAGAAGCCATGCTCAAACCAGTTTATCTTCAATGTTCCATTCATGTTCAGAAAGTTAAATGTTAAAGAACTGTTAATACAGACATCTGAATCTGAATAATAATAATAATAATAATAATAATAATAATAATAATAATAATCTCTAGTCAGCAACTATATGTGGTTTCTTCAGTCTTCTATATCTGCTGTATTATTATCATTTCCATTTTATTTATTTATTACTGATTGATTTATTTTTTTCTTATGATTTTGTTAATTTATTTTTATTTTTTAACACAAAATAAGATGAAAAAATAAAGATATTTGATAACATTGGAATGTTTTTGTAAGAGCTTTTCTTGTGCAAAACCTGATGCTGCCCAGCCTCACCCAGATTCTACCTCCAGCGGCTCCCGGGTAAATTGAGTTTGAGACCCCTGGACTAGAGTATACCCTAAACCTGAGTGAAACTGACACGTCAGCTCTAGGGATCATCGAATCAAACTTCAAACTCACTATGTTCTATTAATTTTTCAAATAAATTTGATTTGTAGCGAATTACAGTCTTTAATTGCCCTGGAAAGCCATGTGAAAATCTCTCAGGTCTTTTAGGAATGTATCCAACCCCTTTCAAGCTCTTTAACACAAACATAGCATTAGTAATATCAAAGTGACTTCATAAAAGAAACAGATGGTGACCTGGTAGTAATTAACAGCTCTCATTTAATAACAAAGTTAAAAATGGTCCAAAAATAATCCCTCTTTGTCTTTTGTGATCAGGCAGACTGTTCTATGTAGATAAACTGACTCAAACTGACACTGTTGCTATCAGAGGTAACATCATCCTGCTGTTACTATGAAGAGTGATATATATTCCATAATGCCCTCCCCTTTCCTCTTGCTAATACTCTTGGCAAAGGTAAAGCAGACAAATCGTGACCTGCGTATGGTTGTACTAAAGCTGGCGCCATTGGTAGTGGTGTTTAAGTGGCTTCTAGCGGCACCCACATTCTTAACCATAGTATTCTTTTTTTTCTTTTACATCACCCTGTCCATTACCATTGCTAAATTATCTTTTACTATACTTTTTGTACAACACTAACTGACATTTGACAACTTTTTCAGCTAAAAAAGACATAATAAGAGATGCAAAGTAGGAGGGTACACATACAGAAAGCAAAATGTGGTGGCAGGACAACAGGTGTGGAAAAACAGACATGAACAGTTCAATGTCTAATTTTTTTTCATCTTTTTCACAATTTGATCTTTGTCCCAAAAATGTTAAAATAAGAAATGCTATGTAGCTCCATATCCAAAAAGCCAGCACTTGAAATAGGGTGCTGTATTGGTGTGGCATGCACGGATGTAAAATTTGACTAGTAAAACAGATTTGAAAAGAAATTTTGCAATATGCACACTTTAAGAGATAGACAGTTGAAGTAAGGATTTTGGTTAATTTTATGTTATGTATTTTTTTTAGTGATGAGCGAGTATATTCGTTGCTTGGGTTTTCCCAAGCATGCACGGGTGATCTCCGAGTATTTTGGCATGCTCGAAGATTTAGCGTTTGTCGACACAGCTGCATGATTTGCAGCTGCTAGACAGGCTGAATACATGTGGGGATTGCCTGTTTGTTAGGAATTCCACACATGTATTCAGGCTGTCAAGCAGCTGCAAATAATGCAGCTGTGTCGACAAACACTAAATCTCCTAGCATGCCAAAATACTTGGAGATCACCCGAGCATGCTCTGGAAAACCCGAGCAATGAGTATACTCGCTCATCACTAGTGTTTAAAAAAAAACATTTATTTCCACATTACCATCTCTGATTAACAATGATTTCAGACTTTTTTTCCTATGCTGTCACAGTTGAGTCAGAGGGTGCAGACCATTGCACTGCATCTGTCTGCAGAAGGTCTCAGTAGTTTGCTTTGCAGACTAGTGGCCACCTCCCCCAGTGCTAATAGCCACACCTGGACCTGGGTGTTTATAACTCCCAACTTCCTGTTGGGAGTTGCAGGTATTATTTTCTATCTGCACTTCCCTGTTGAGGCTTAGAGCTGTAGCAGTCTGCTAGCATCCTCTGTCAGTGTTTCTCTCTAAATCTACTCAAGCTAAGTGTGTCCCTTGTTTCGTTTATCCTAGCTGCCTTTAGTGTTAGTGGAGTTCGACCAGCGTTTACCCCTTCCTTCCCTAAGCAGGGCTTACCGCTATGGTCTAGCAGGGATTAGGCATTCTGTTAGGCGATAGGTGAAGAACCTATTTCCTGTCTCTTAGGGCAGACAAGGTGACGTTAGATCTGGCTATTGGTCTCCACTCCCCGCTTCCCTAGTGTTGGCCCCGCCTTCCTCTTATCCCTTTGTGTTGCACTTAGTCTGTCCTACACTGTGCATGATAGCTGCCTTCTAGTACATAAGGAATAAAGAAAAAAAATGTGGATGACAGTGTGAGAAACACTGGCAGCTCTGATCAGCAGTAAGATCATTACTAGTGGTCAGAGCGCTGTGGTTCCCATGTTGATAAATGACAGCGTGAGCCCACAGTTGTGACCAGAGGTAAAACATTTACCTCCGGTCACAGGCATTGGCTGATGGGACTAGTACTTCCATCAGCCTACGCCTGCTGTCACTGATAACAGCGAGAGCAGACACCACTGATGGGTGTATTCATCAAGCAGCGCCTGCACTATAAATAAATACATTTTTAAAAAAAAAAAATAGGGTTGCAGCCCGCAGCTGTCAGTTTTGCCTGGTTGGTTATCAAAAATACAGGGGAACCAATGCCATTTTTTAAAATTTATTTATTTATGGCGTTGGCACTGGCTGATGAATACACCCATTAGCAGCACCTGCTCTTGCTGTTCACAGCAGGCTTAGGCTGATGGGAGAATTAGTCCCAACAGTCAACACCTGTGACCAGAAGTAAACTTTTTACCTTCGGTTACAGCTGCGGGCTCATGCTGTCATCTGACAGTGTGGGAGCCACAGCACTCTGAATGGTTGTATTAATCTTATCGCTGATCAGAGACAGTGTTTTTCGTGGTGTTATGCACAAATACTGGATGTTCGGGTCCCCATTCATGTTAATAGGGTCCAGGTAAGGGTACTGTTCTGGTACCCAAACCAAACTTTTTTTTAACTGTTCGGCTAAACCCTCCAGACCCGAACATCCAGAGGTTAACCCATCACTAGTTATAGACATTAATCTCTGATATTTTGGTAAATATATGCTATAGACTGTAACGCTGGTGGGTGTGACCTTACTGTGCCACAGGCTGGGCTTACCCTGCAGGGCCGTGACTAAGTATCTACTGGGTCTTGACTAGGCCATCTGAAGGTGAGGATAGGCTGGACTGCTGGTAGACACCAGGTACCACTCTAGGGCAGTTTCTGGGACTTCAGCAGACTTCAGCTGACTGCAGGATCAGAGGCGCGGGTACAAAGAACACGAAGGCAAGACATAAGCATAGTCAGATGTTCCAAGGTCAAAGCAGGCAGCATGAGTTCACAGAAGAAAGTCAGAGTTATGGATGGAAAAGTGAAACAGAGCAGGTTAACAGGTGGTTGATAACGAGAGACAGAGTATGGCGATATGCTTTATCAAGGTGCTAGGAACCAACGTTCAGGCAAAGAGTTGGAAGGAATTGCCTAATATAGACCCTGCTGATACAGGATAGGCTAGGAACCTAATCTTTGCAGGACACAGCAACATTAAAATCCTGCCGAGACCATCCACGCTCCCTAAAGCCAGATGGAAGCCACATGCTGATGCAGCAGTGCTGAGGAGTGCTGCAAAAGGAAAACTAAATAAGCTGGTCAGACACAAAGAGCAGCCACGTGAAAACCATGGTCAATAGGACGTCGCTGAGAAGGCCTGCAAGTTACCGCCATGACACAGACAGATACATGTACTCATTTAAAAAGATTAATTTCCTAGCAGACTGTATGACTTTGCTAATTATGCATCTTAAACCAAAAATATGGGCCAGCATGCCTGCTAGTACAAGTGCAATATACACAATCATATCAAGGCCACCAGCAAGCAAATATACTATAGTATAAACAGCAAGCAAATAGTAACACAAACAAACAATACAGGGTACTTAGTTAACATTTTTTCATCAAAAAGGCGTAAACGCTATCCCATCGCGACAAGATGTACCCAGTTCATACTCTAGTGCCAGCAGGCCTCAAAATAGACAGAGCCAGGGCTGAACCTGGGCCTGACTGTTTTCCACCTGTAAGTAATTCTACAACTTACTCTGTTAGGATTCCATCTGCTGTGTCTCGTCCTTCAGGAGTATCCCAGAAGATTCTCGCAGTAAGTTTATTTGGCTCTGCAACTTTCTCTTTTACACTTGGACATTGAATCCTTGGAGGCTCCAAATCTACAAATATAATATTTCACAGAAATAATATATTATAATCAAGTTTGGATAGTCCATTGACATAGTGTGGCAAGTATTTTGACCACCACCCCACTAGCCCATGAACTCTTAGCCCTTCCTGAGTCCCTTCCACAAGTCTAGTATTGAGCCTCCTTTTTCTCCCCACCCACATATTCTAGTTTAAAAAAATACTGATGCAATTATAGTTGCCTTTTGATCCTGCTTTTAGTAAAACATTTTTCATAAAATTCTAAAAATAAAAAGTTATGCTTTGTTATCATTCTTTTATTTAATTCTTACATTTTTATGCAACTCTCCTAACCAAACCCCTAACCCTAGTATTAGCCCTGATTTCACTTTGGATTGAAAAAAGTATGTAACAACATAAAATGTATTGTTATGGTAGCATTATTATAACAGGGAACATTTTTTTTAAATATCCAGCACATAATTTGTCTCTCCTTTCACAAAATTACAAATAGGAGGAGAGGGAGAGAGCTGGAGGAGAGCGAGGTGCACATGAGTAGTGCTATATTGCTCAGTCTTTCAGTGAAAAATTGTCACGGTGATCTGCTGTGAAGATACTGAGCTTGAACTACGGTCACCTCATCACTGGCAATTTCCCACGGTCCAGAGGTCACCGCAGTTCAGCTCAGCTGGGAGGGCAGCCTCAGTGATGTCACTGCTAGTCACTGAAGCTGCTCATTCACTAGTGGTTTTTAGCCAGGTCGGTCGCATCTTGGCATCATTCAGGTTGAAAACTGTATATCCCCCAGTCATGGATTACAGCATGGGACAGAACGACGGACAGGTATGGTATATTGTTGTTTTTTTATTTTACTTTTATTACAGGAGATCGAGCGCTTCGCAGGAATTAGGTGAGGTCATAAGTATGGTTTAATTAAGAATTTTAAAGGAATCTCTGTCATTATTTCAAATAAAGGACTTTATTCTGGGTGTCTGTGTTTTCTTACAATGTCACTGTGGGGTTAGTAATGGGAGTGACTTATTGATGCCGCTCCATTACTAACCTCAGGGTTTGATGTCACCTGACGGTGATATCAAACCCCCCACTATTACCTCACTTGTCACCGCTACAGGGCAAGTGGGAATAGCGAGACTAAGTGCCAGAATTGGCACATCTTAGAGATGCGCCTTTTCTGGGGCGGCCAAGAGCTGATGTTTTTAGCCTGGGGGGCCAGTATCCATGGCCCCTTTCTAGGTTATTAATATCAGCCCTCAGCTATCTGCATAGCCTTTGCTGGTTATCAATTATAGGGGGACCTCACGTCATTTTTTTTGGGGGGGTCCGTCGTTTTAATAGCCAGTAAAGGCTAAGTATACAGTTGTGAGCTGATATTAATAACCTGGGAAGCTCCATGGGTATTACCCCTTCCCAGTCTATAAACATCTGCCCCCAGTCGCTGGCTTTCCCTCTGCTGGTTAAGAAAATTGCGCGGGAGCCCACGCCATTTTTCCCCAAAAAATAATCTTTTATTAAATACATGTACAGTAAGCTGCACACACACTGTACTAATTGTATTTGTCACTGACAGCTATATATCTACCTATTGTTTTTGTATTCACTGTATGAAATCCATCTTTTCTATCCTGTCGGCACCTGCTGTGATTTTACACTACCGCGGCTGTTGAATTACCGTCTTTTCTTCTATCTATCAATCTATCTATCTATCTATCTCTATATATCTATGTAATATAAATACATATATATATGTGTGTGTCACTGACATATATATATATATATATATATATATATATATATATTCAAACAATGTGAAAAACATATAGCCAGCTCACCATAAAGGAATTCCTCTTGATGCAGTAATCGGTGTTCACCTTATGTTTTGCACGGATCCAGGCAGGGAGTATGCCCCAACAAATAGAAATATAAGAAAATTGGGATCCAGCAAAAGGATGAAAGTTCACCAGATTTGTAAAAACTTCTTCTTTATTAATCCATTATGTCATAAAAAATATGAGGAACTCCAATCAATTAATAGCATTCCAGCAAGGGACTACATGTATCAGCACTAGATCATGCCTACTACATGATGCATTTTTTCATATATGTTTATATATTGTTGCTTTTTGTGGCAGTTATTCTATATTATTGTTAATTCATTACTAAATGTTTATATCATTGGTCTATGTATAAAACATGTTCAATATAGGTATTTTTCTAGCAACATTTTGAACTGAGTTTCAACCATCTACTCAGATGTTTTTAATTGGTTTGTTCCACTGTTTTTAATTAAGGGTCATTTGAATATGGTCCACAAAGGAGGATATATTGTCAGTGTTGGAGCTCAGTTCAAATAGGACCGT
Organism: Dendrobates tinctorius; assembly: GCF_039654945.1. Classification (NCBI taxonomy): domain Eukaryota; kingdom Metazoa; phylum Chordata; class Amphibia; order Anura; family Dendrobatidae; genus Dendrobates; species Dendrobates tinctorius. The sequence continues at coordinate 87,551,733 of NW_027361684.1, read as the reverse complement.
GAAGAAGGCACATAGTGCTGAAACATGTAGTCCCTTGCTGGAATGCTATTAATTGATTGGAGTTCCTCATATTTTTTATGACATAATGGATTAATAAAGAAGAAGTTTTTACAAATCTGGTGAACTTTCATCCTTTTGCTGGATCCCAATTTTTTTTATATTTTTATATATATATATATATATATATATATATATATATATATATATTTTTTTTTTTTTATTCTATGTGTATAAATCTATTCTATCTATTCTGCGGAATGTGTCGGCGCTATAGAAATAAAATTTGTTATTATTATTATTATTATTATTATTCTTCTATTCTAACCTGTCAGTGTGATTTTACTGTAGCCGCATATGAATTGCCAGTTTTTCAAATGCGATCGGTGTGTAAAAATCGGACAGCACTCGCATGGTCCAAGTGCTGTGTGATTTTTTTCTCACACCCATTGACTTCTATTGCAGGATGCAATCTTAATACTGATTACAGCATGCTGCGATTTCTTTCGATCTGATCGTGATCAGGAAAAAAAACGCAGATGAAGACACAATCATAGAATAACATTGGTCTGAATTCAATCCGATTTTTTTATCAGATTGCATTCCTCCAATTTCATCGCAAGTGGGAATGAGCCCTTAGTTAGTTGCTAGTGGTTGTAACCATGGATACCTAAGCTGCACGCCCTGCACATGGGGTAAACAACATAGTGAATCAGAAGAACTACACTACATTTCTAGTTGGAGGTATTTGCTAATATTATTATACAGTATCTACTACATATTGAGATAGGATTTTGTAGATGGGAATATCCTTTTATAAGTGTTTTCACTTGTATTTAACTGCTGTTTTAGTGCAGGTATTTTTTTAAAAAAAGTCTGCTCTGGGCTTGTAGTTTTTTTCTAATGTTTTTCTAATAGGCTTCTCTAGATTTTCACAAAAATCAAAATAAATCTCAGATGCAAAGTGACACTGCATAAACAATGCCACTAAAAGTGCCATAAAATCACTGATGTTTTTCCATGTGTGTTTTCAAGCAGTTTAACACACCAGAAAAAAAAATCTCCGTCGTTAGATTTAGCAGTGCAATTACGTTGTACCTCACTATACGTGGATGTTGCCCGAAGCCAAGAACTGTTATTAAAAGCTGAATAAATCAATGGAAAGCTTACAACAAATAGGGGGCATGGATCTATTTTTGGATTATTACTGTGAAACTCAAACCCCTTCTAGCAATATCATTTCACTAAGTTGGCAAACTAAGTGTCATTTGTGACTTTGAGTGGCAAGCAATTTCATGTGTGTGGATTGCTTGCTTTTCCCATAGGGAATGATGGAGATTTCGTGCAACTTTGATTTTGAAATGAGGTACATGCAATTCCTTTTATGTCCTTATGAACAAAAAATAGGGCGAAGTTTGACTTTTTTTTTAATAAATGTCCTACAAGTTTGGATTCTGTCTAGATCCATTTTCTATTTCAGAAGTTTTCGGACAGTGAAAAATATCTGTGTTTAGATTATATTTCTTGATATCTCATTGTGCGCCTGTGCTCATCCCAGTAACAGTGCTCTTTTTGTATATACAGTATGTTATGGTATACTATGGGAGCCCAAGTATAAAGACTAAGAATAATTACATCTCGTATTGAGATGCAGCTGCATTATGGTCTACATGCCGAAGAAATCTGTGATTGGTATCAGCAGAAAACCTTGGATGAGAAGCTTCCTATTAACCGCACAGCTTCATGGCAACATATTGTGAAATCTGTTCAATCCAACCGCATGTATATACTGCCATCGAGTGGAAATCAGGGCAAATACATTTTGCTTCTTCAATTGTGTGCACCATGGAAGTAGTAGTCAGACTCATAACATCTTTTCCTACAGCATCATGCTGCTACTTCATGATAGGTAGAGTGTGGGACAACTATTACACACAGACGTTTTGGTACTTTTATAAAACAGCAGAATACCAGGTGCTAGAGATAATAGAACTGTTTGCCCAAGTTCACATGAAAGGTTTAAGAAAAAAAAAAAATTGCCAATTTTTCATTTATATTTTCAAATTTTAATTTAGGGACTTTTACAATATAGGTGAAAGGGAAAATAAAATGTGATATACTGTTACATCAACCTCAAGAAAACTTGTATCTTAGAAGAAACAAAGAAGAGAACAGGGAAAGATAAAGGAGAAAAGGGGAAAGGAAAAGGTGGACAAAAAGGGGGCTAGGGAAAATAAAAAGGGAAGGAGGGATAAAGAGAAATAAAAGAAAGGTCATCCATATTATAATCTATAATAATAAATGCCCTAAGCAACTTCCGGTTGTAACAACTTCCGTCCAGTTGTAACCGGTGACGTCACCGCACACCTCTTTCCATGTTAACCCTCAACACACACACTCCACTCACCTTTCACCATCTCCACTCACGTCCACTCACTCTTTCACTCCACATACGACCCTTTCTCTCACTCCATCTCTCATACTCACGCCGTCATCGCCGCTGATCCACGATCCCCGACATCTTCTTCTGCTGGCGCCATCCTGGATCCAGACGTCCTCCACGCCGGCGACATGTTCTTGCGGCGACGCCATTTTGGATCGGCGAAATCCCGCGATAGTCAAGATGGCGTCGCCGCAAGAACATGTCGCCGGCGAGGACGACGTCGGGATCCAAAATGGCGTCGGCGAAAACTCGCAAAATTTCGCTGACGCCATTTTGGATCCCGACGTCGTCCACGCCGGCGACATGTTCTTGCGGCGACGCCATTTTGGATCGGCGAAATCCCGCGATAGTCAAGATGGCATCGCCGCAAGAACATGTCGCCGGCGAGGATGACGTCGGGATCCAAAATGGCGTCGGCGAAAACTCGCGAGATTTCGCCGACGCCATTTTGGATCCCGACGTCGTCCACGCCGGCGACATGTTCTTCCGGCGACGCCATCTTGACTATCGCGGGATTTCACGATACTCAAGATGGCGTCGCCGCAAGAATATGTCGCCGGCGTGGACAACGTCTGGATCCAGGATGGCGCCGGCGGAAGAAGATGTCGGGGATCGTGGAGCAGCGGCGATGACGGCATGAGTATGAGAGACGGAGTGAGAGAAGGGGTCGTATGTGGAGTGAAAGAGTGAGTGGAGATGGTGAAAGGTGAGAGGAGTGTGTCTGTTGAGGGTTAACATGGCAAGAGGTGTGATGCTATCGCATCCTCCCGATGTGATAGCATCGGGCCATAATCTAGTCATAGTTATAACTTCTCAGACTTTCAATTTATATGTATTGAAATAAAGTCATATCTATATATTTTCTGGCTAAAAGTAATAATATTTATGTAGGGAGGTTATTCCTGATTGAGAAGAAGTATCTATGCCAGGAAGACCATCTAGAATAATATTTTTTAATAGAATTGTTTCTTAAAACAAATGAGTATTCAAAAGAATTATGAGTGTCCATTTTTCTATAATATCTGAAATAGTAGGAACATCAATAGACTTCCATTTACACTACCGTTAGGATCACTTAGAAATTTCCTTATTTTTGAAAGAAAAGCAGTTCTTTCCAATGAAGCTAACATTAAATGATTCAGAAATACACTTTATACATTGTTAATGTGGTAAATGACTATTCTAGCTGCCTGGTTTGTAATGCAATATCTTCATAGGTGTATAGAGGCCCATTTCCAACAACCATCACTCCAGAGTTCTTATGGTACTTTGTGCTTGCTAACTGTGTAAGAAGGCTAATGGATGGTTAGAATACCCTTGAAAACCCTTGTGCAAGTATGTTAGCACAGCTGAAAACAGTTTGGCTGATTAGAGAAGCTATAAACCTGACCTTCCTTTGAGCTAGTTGAGAATCTGGAGCATTACATTTGTTGGTTCCATTAAACTCTCAAAATGGCCAGAAAAAAAGAACTTTCATGTGAAACATGACAGTCTATTCTTGTTCTTAGAAATTAAGGCTATTCCATGCAAGAATTTGCCAAGAAACTGAAAATTTGCTACAACAGTGTGTACTACTCCCTTCAGAGGAGAGCACAAACAGACTAACCAGAGTAGAAAGAGAAGTGGGAGGCCCCGCTGCTCAACCGAGCAACAAGACATGTACATTAGAATCTGTAGTTTGAGAAATTGATGCCTCACAGGTCCTCAACTGGCAACTTCATTAAATAGTACATGCAAAACGCCAGTGTCAACGTCTACTGTGAAGAGGCGACTCCGGGATGCTGGCCTTCAGGGCAGAGTAGCAAAGAAAAAGCCATATATGAGACTGGCTAAAAAAAGGAAAAGATTAATGTGGGCAAAAGAACACAGACATTGGACAGAGGAATATTGGAAAAAAGTGTTATGGACAGACGGATCCAAGTTTGAGGTGTTTGGATCACGCAGAATAAGATTTGTGAGATGCAGAACAACTGAAAAGATGCTGGAAGAGTGCCTGACGCCATCTGTCAAGCAAGGTGGAAGTAATGTGACAGTCTGGGGTTGCTTTGGTGCTGGTAAAGTGGGAGATTTGTACAAGATAAAAGGGATTTTGAATAAGGAAGGCTATCATTCCATTTTGCAACGCCATGCCATACCCTGTGGACAGCGCTTGATTGGAGCCAATTTCATCCTACAACAGGACAATAACCTAAAGCACACCTCCAAATTATGCAAGAACTATTTAGGGAAGAAGCAGGCACCTGGTATTCTATCTGTAACGGAGTGGCCAGCGCAGTCACCAGATCACAACCCCATTGAGCGGTTGTTGGAGCAGCTTGACCGTATGGTATGCAAAAAGTGCCCATCAAGCCAAACCAACTTGTGGGGGGGGCTTCTGGAAGCATGGGGTGAAATTTCTCCAGATTACCTCAGCAAATTAACTGCTTGAATGCCAAAGGTCTGCAATGCTGTAATTGCTGCAAAGGGAGTATTCTTTGACGAAAGCAAAGTTTGAAAGAGAAAATTATTATTTCACATAAAAATCTTTTTTTCCAACCTTGTCAATGTCTGGACTAGAGTTTAAATTTATTTGGCAACTCATTTGATTAATAAAAGTATGAGTTTACATGGAAAACACAAAATTGTCTGGGTAACCCCAAACTTTTGAACGGTAGTGTAGATGCAATAAGTAGTTACGTTATTGCAAAAATGTGAATTGAAATATATTTTATCTTCTGGGGGAGGAAGTTTAAATTGAGAGAAAGAAGAAAGAGTCGAGGAGGGATTTTTACCGTAGAGTTATTGATTTTACTTAGTTATCTCCATTTTTGCATCAGTATGGACTTCATTCTTATTATACATGAGTATTGAATAAAATGGGCAAGACTAAAAATAATTTCCTACTTTAAGAATTGCAAAGTAAAAAAGTGAATATTACTGGCTGCAAGTATTGTCTGTCCAGAAAAGAAAGGTCTGTTTAGCAACATCAGCCTTTCTGCCAACACCGTAGCAGAGCGCATTTCTGACCTGTCAAGTGACATTTATGATCAACTGTGTGAGAAAGCAAAATGTTTCAGTGTATACTCCGCCGCTCTTGATGAGACCACAGACATCACCGACACTGCCCAGCTCGCAATCTATGTCCGTGGTGTTGATGACAATTTTGAAGTCATAGAGGCGTTGCTCACAGTGATTCAAATGCATGACCAGACCTCCGCTCAGGAGATATTTCACCAGCTGTGTGATGCCATTGAGAATGCCGGTTTACCTTGGAGGAGGTTTGTTGGAATAACAACTGATGGAGCGCCATCAATGACAGGGAGGAAAAATGGACTGGTGGCACTTGTTAAGAAAAAACTGGAAGAGCAAGGTGTGGAGGAGGTCATTGCTCTGCACTGCATTATCCATCAGCAGGCCCTTTGCAGAAAATACCTGAAGTTTGACAATGTGATGTCTTTCCTTGTGAAATGCATCAACCAAATCAGATCCAGGGGCTTAAACCACAGAAGGTTTAGTGCTTTTTTAGAGGAAATGGAGTCAGAATATGGGGATGTGCTCTACTTCAACGAGGGAGGGTGGCTCAGCAGGGGAAACATAATGAAGAAATTTTTTGAGTTGAGAGCTGAAGTGAAAGCCTTCATGGAGAGAGAGGGGGCTGCTGTTCCTGTGCTAAGTGATCCAAAATGGCTCATGGACTTAGCTTTTATTGTTGATATCACACATGAGCTTAATGTACTGAACAAGAAGTTACAAGGCCAGGGGCAACTTGTCAGTGCTGCCTATAACAATGTGAGAGCATTCTCTACAAAACTTATGTTATGGAAAGCCCAGCTTTCTCAGACAAACATTTGCCATTTCCCATCATGCAAGGCACTCATGGAAGCAGGCACACCATTCAGTGGTTAGGAGAATATGGATGTCATTTTGAAGCTACAGGAGAAATTTGATCACAGATTTGCAGACTTCAAGTCGCACAGAGCAACATTTCAAATTTTTGCAGACCCCTTCTCCTTTGATGTGCAAGATACCCCTCAAGGAGCTCATTGACCTGCAGTGCAACTCTGAACTCAAAGCCAAGTTCAGGGAGGTGAGTGGAAAAGCAGACAAGCTCGGGCAATTTTTGAGAGAATTGCCCCCCAGCTTCCCTGAGCTTTCCCGAATGTTCAAGCAAAACCATGTGTCTTTTTTGGAGCACATACTTGTGCGAAAAGCTCTTCTCTACCTTGAACTTCAATAAGTCCAAGTACAGGTCCAGACTTACTGATGAGCATCTTCAAGCCCTACTGAAGGTCTCAACTGCTTCCTCCCTTAAGTCAAATGTGGCTCGGCTATGCGAGATTAAGCGCTACCAGATCTCTAGCAGCAAAATATTAACTTTTTATCTACTTATTTTGTGGTCTATAGTTATCATTGGTAGTTTTTGTAGGTAATGTATATATAGGAGTACTCCCATCTATAACATTTTGCACGTCCCATTCCATATACATGTATGCAGTAATGGTCGAAAGTGGCAAATAGTTAAAATCAATCAGGCTTTTGTCAACAAGCAGCTAACACAGAAAAAATTCAAAAAAACTCACACAACAAGATATGGCCTTACCAAAATCCTGTCTGATGACAAATGCACATATAGCAGGATGCATCGGGCCTCCACTAATAAAGGCAAGGGGCAACAAGCACCATGAACTGATTTCTATAATATCCCGACACTGGCACTGACTGTTCCAATGACTACTAGGGCTTATCTGATCGGTAGGGACTTACTTTATGGTTAATTTCTCCCTTTGTCTTTTCTCTCATCTGGTAAATTGTGAACCCCATTATGAATAAGGACTGATGTGAGTGACTAATGCGTTCAAAACTGGGCCATTTACTGACCAGGCACATTTTGGTTTTTTTCGTGCATTCAATTGAAAGTGCTATAAAATTTCTGGTTCAGAAATTAAAGTGATTTTTGTGTCTTTTTTGTGGCTTCATTTTTATGTTACTGGCATATTCTGCCTTTTTTTTCGCTGATATTTCACTATTTAGGTTGGAAAATAAGCATCTGTTTTCCCATTTTTTATGTTATTTATATGACCACACAGAACCACTAAATACCTTTAAAAATTTGTTCACCTTTCTTATGGGGCAGGTCTAAGAACAACTATTTGGATTGAAAGGGGCATTCTATTTATTTATTACATTTTTTTCATTTATTTTACACAATGTGCTCCCCATAATGTCATGAAAGACCTTTGGGGGGGCTTTTTAAATACTGAAATCTTTTTATTTTCATCTTATTTCCTTTGTAGCTGGGGCTGGAATATTATCCTCAGTTACAAGGGAAATGCAACCTCCTGGTGTGTAGCTGTGCTCCTATGCAGTGACATTTTAGAACGCCACTGCAGAATAGGAATGTAACCGCCGGGACGTTTACAGTCTGTGGGCAATCTGGAAACACATAAATATTAACCATCATTTTACATTTATTTCATAAATCAATAGTACCCATGAAAATAAGCAACATTCTATTATATCTTATCAGAGGAATCTTCTTTTTCCTCTTGGATTGATTCTTCATTTTCAATTCATGGGAAAATCTGTATTCAGTGTGTAAAGATTTTTCCCCTTTTTACTGAGATAGGAGAAGACAGTTGGTCACAATGCTCAGAACTTTATGAGCACCAACAGTCATCTTGTCACGGGTTTACTGCAATAGAGAGGAGCCAGAAGACCACAGCTGATTTCCCCTACACCTGCACTGATTAGAAGCACTTCTTACTAAACGGTGTAACTTTATTTTGCCAGTGCTGGGGTTAATCTGCTCTGTTGAGAGCTCCTAGAGCATTAAGGCTCAGCTGTGCACTATTAGCCACTCCCATCTCCTATATAAAGTGGGCCCTGGCTAGCACTCGTTGCCAGAGTAGCTTTTGTTGCATGGCTGTAGGTTGTTAGTGAGTTTTATTGGAGAAGGCATTTGGTAGATTTATCTGTGACTGTTGCTAGGTTTTGAGTGTGTGAGAATTTCTTCTCCTACTTTGGTTTAACCCCATCCTCCACTCCCCGATGCATTCCTCTGTTATATGTATGAGTATTTTTGTATGTTTGGTATTTTTCGTTACCCCTGTTCGTATTTCTTTGTTAGTCTGGTTTGGTGTGCTACGGTATACTACTACTCTCCTCTTAGGTTAGGTTCACATTTGCGTTCAGGAGGGCTGTGGATGGCTGCCTACTTCCTCTTTTCTTCCTCCATGAAGCACCGCCCACGCTCAGCCTACTTCTGTATGCGTCCTGCGTTTCCCTGTGTACCTATCTTTAACATTGGGTACGCAGGGACATGCGTTGTATGCAGATGCTTCTGCATGTGGCGATTTGACGTGTGCGGCAATCGCACGAAAACGCAAAATTTTGCGTTTTTTACTCAGTGTAAATTGATCTGTGGTGCGTATTTCAAAGCCACAATTTCTCTTTTGGGTGCTCTAAATTTTCTGTGCAGATTTTCCCCATAAACACACATTACATGCAGTTAAAGAATACACATGCATTTTTAATGCCTTTCCATGTGGCAAGGCATAAAAAATGTATCTATTCCACACAGCTGTATCAATAAAGTTTTGTCAAAGCCAAATACCAGGAAGTATATAAAAAAAAAAAGCATGGCATGTTTACAGCATGACATGCCAAAAAGAGACAAAAAGACAGTGTCAAAAATCCAATAAAACACATGGAAACAAATGCACTCAAAGCACAATGAAAAATGCAAGTAACATAATTTTTATAATAGATGCTGATTTCTGCAACATTAAAAATTCACCAAAACTCACTGTGGAAACGTGGCCTTAATTCTGTGCATAGTGATTCTGTGCATAGTGGTAATGTATATGTGAGAGCCATAAACACAGAATAAAATAAATGCACTGAACATAGCTTTATAGTGATGAGATGGGGATTACAATGACAGGAGCACACACCGTGGCATGAACATGTACACAATTTGCCACTGTAATTTCTCTGCCGCAGAGATTTCCTCATCTTACTGGGAGAGGTTAACACAGTACATTATAGAAAGTGCTGTCTATGGTCACGCTCTGCAAATTATGTGAAGGCTTAGGGAGAACTTGACTATACAGTATGTGTTGGCTCATTAAGAGTAATACAGCGCTAAATTGAAGAATTCTTGGAACTTTCATTGGCCTTAAAGAAAAACTGAAAAATAAAACATAATTATCTCTGCACTTGCAGTGCAAGGTTTCATTGTTTTAACCCTGCTTTTAATGTCCAAATTGATTAATCCTCTTGAGGCTATTTTATTTGTTTTGTGCTTCAAGTGAAATTAATTTTTTTAATATTTATTTGTATTTAACCCCTTTACCACAAGCCTGTTTTCACCTTGTTAACCAAACCAAATTTTACAATTCTGACCACTGTCCCTATAGCCAGCAACTATTATGTCCCACACATCCAGCACCTTATGTCTCCTGTAGCCAACCCCTCATATCCAGCCCCTCATGTGTCCCTCATAGCCAGCCCATCATATGTCCCCCACATCCAGCCCCTTATGTTGTTGTGAGCAGGTTGCAAGATGCAGTAACGGACAGGAGGCAGAGCAAGGGCTAACGTGTAATATACTTTTACAGGGAATACTCCATACAGGTTAGAAGGTACAGTAAAACAGGACTGCTGGGATTATTCAAAATAGGATAAAACAGGAGCGGGGAGTTTAAAGGGGAAGTTCAGTAACAATAAACGTATCAGTCCAACGATGTCAGAATGGGAAATCCTAAGTTCCAATGGTGGCGCCAAGGCAGTGGCACATGAGGGATCCGGAGTGGTCCTGAAGAAGATGGGGATCCGGTTCCCGGTGGCGGTGGTTCCTCGTTGTCCTGGCGAGAGTCCTGGGTTCAAGAGCTTTAGTACAGGAATGTGAGCAGTCTTTATCACTGCCAGAGCTTAACATTGCTCGGCAATTGTATACGGGTGAATCAGGTTACAGTTCACAGCGGGTCTTGGCACGCACACATCTATTTTCTGGCTGGGGATTTTGTCACTCCCGGTCACAGGTGCCAACGGGCACTCTAAATATTCTCTGTTGGCAGTCTCTGCGTGAGCATCTTGGGCCCCTATGGCATGGGCCTGCTCCGTCCCAATGCTCAGAGGTCGGAGCACCAACACTGTCGCGCAGCGCGTTCCCGCCAAGTCTCCCTTGTTTCCCGCGCTGCGGCATTTTAAGCTTAGCCGTGCCCCCATCACTGAGTGCAAAGGTCAGTCCGGGGTTTTAAGCTTTCCCCCGTGCAACATGGGAGACAGCCCCAACAGTTCCGGATCTGTCACGGAATAGGTACGTCCGGTCCGTTCTTTCTCTTTCCCTCTTCTGTCGCTCATATTCAGCCCCTCTTATGTCCCCCATAGCCAGCTTCATATATGTCCCCCACAGCCAGTCCCTCTTATGTCCCACACATCCTGCCCCTCTTATTTCCCCCATAGCCAGCCCCTCTTATGATGTCTCCCATAATCAGCCTCTCATGTCCCCCATAGCCAGCCCCTCATATACCCCCCATTCATTAACCATGTATAAAAAGGGCTTATACACAACTAATCCAAGCTACCTGTACACTGCAGCCGCCGTCTCCTCTTGCTTCCTGTTCTCCATAGCCACTTATGTCCCCCATAGTCAGCGCCACTTATGTCCCCCATAGTCAGCCCCTCTTATGTCCCCCATAGTCAGCCCCTCATATGCAACACATTCATTGGTAAAATATAAAAAAAGGTTTATACTCATATAATCATGGCTCACTGCAGCTGCTGTCTTCACTTGCTTCCTGTACAGCAGTGGACGCTGGATGACCCAATGATGTCACCATATCGCGCCATCCAACACCCCCTGCGTGCACCTCTGCTCCTGTCCTGGGAGGCGTGGCTCTGACATCAATTGTATTGATTGTCACGACCGAACAGTGGGTCGGTCAGCGGACGGCACAACACACACACACAACAGGATGGTAAAGGGGAGAAGAAGGCCCTACTGATAGGGAATGAGGGGTGGACATCTCCTGCTGCAAAGCACCGCACAGCAGAAGAAAGGCACCGGGACCACGAACTCCACGAAACCAGAAGATTCACCACTGCAACCAGAGAGCTCCTTAATCCAGGCTTGATCTACATAGAGTTCTCTATCACTGTCAGCTGATACATCAGGTGACTATTTAAAGGATGGTGGGAGTGGTCACCACTCACATCAGCTGACCTAGGGAGTCTGCAGTTGCAGCAAGGGAAAATTACATTAACCCCTGCTAGCCTGAAAGGAAAAAAGCTACACTTAAATCCTAGTGGAAGCAGAGCTGCCACGCATTCAAAAATGGTTCATGACAGTCCTCCCTTACAATGAGTGGCCTCTCGACCCTTAACACCGTACCTCACCGGAAACGATGTACGGTGAGGACACCTCGATCCACTAGGATTCACCTCCACAGTCACCTGATCCTCAAGTTTAAAGCCAAAGCAGCCCAATGGAGATGGCAATAACGTAGGCTCTGTAGGCGTAACAAATCTCCACCGCGCTGACCTGTGGAATATGTTGTGTACGTGTTAGGAGTCGGGTTCCTGTCGCTGCACAGCGGGAATCCCGAGCCTTGCTTCCGGCAGTCCCACATTCCTCTTCAGCCGCAGAGGTGGCTGCTCAGCAGACTCGTCGGTCCCGGCACTCTGCCCAGACTAGCTCCGTGGGTTTGGTTGCTGCTGCCACCTCTGGTCCAGCTATAGCAAGCATGCTGGTCAGCAGCGAGCTACTCCAAGGACTAAGTCCTCCTTTCGGTCCACTGAGCATGCCTGTGGGACGATCTCTCATTGGAGATCGGAGGTCACATGCTCAGGTCCTTCTCCAGCTCGGATTGGACCATCAGAAAGGTCAGGAAGGTCCCGGAAGGACGCGGCTATAAAAGGTTCGCATGGCCGCTCGGCCATGCACTAGCATAGACTGCATTACCAGACTATGAGGAGTGAGTGTTGTATGCAAGTATGAATGTCTCTGGTGATTGACTCATTCGAAACCCCTACCTTTGGTATGCATGTGTTGTGCAGCCTAGCCTGTTAAGCGCCCAGGCTTAGATGTAGGTAGAGGCAGAGTCTGAGACTGACATCAGTGTCCACCGGTGGCTCTGCAAGCCACGGTGCACGTGCTCGGCACTCCACCATAGTCAGCATCTATAGTGGCATCCACAGGTGCGACGCCGCGTGCTCAGTAGGTCTAGAGGGACCCAGACCTCGTGTCCTTGGGGCTGAGTTCTGTGACCGCATACTGTGCGCTCTCTTGCCGAGTGCTGTGATTTTAAGAGGTTCAGGCATTTATGTTCAGCGGTGGCACGGCTCAGTGTCGTAACAGAGTTCGCTTCTGTTCTCACTGGGTGACGTTATCCCACGTGTGACCTCTTGTATACCGCTTTATACTTCTGCCATTACTAAGCAGCAGTTTACCACCCCTGCACAGTGGACCCCGGGCTGAGAACGCACCTTACTATTATTCTATTATATTGTGCGTTCAGCCAGCCCTAACAGTACGTGCATTACTCGCGGTAACTCCAGCTGAAAAATCCCCGGGCTGAGAATGGCAGACACTCAATATGGCCCGATCACCTTAGAACTCCAGGTCCCAGATGCGTAGTTCCACCTGATATTTTTGATGGACACCCACACATACTCATTCACACACAGGTCCTGACCTGAAAGTTTGTTTCCACGCGTATGTTTGCCAACAGACAGTAATTTCCCTGAGGAACAGACAACAGAGGCATCCCCCAGACTCCTATCCTCACTACATTCAGGGGGAACCACCACCCTCCCCTGACCCCCTCTACTGAGAGGACTCTGAAGGTCAGAGTTTACTTGTGGTGAGGGTTGAATCCTGCCACTATTCCCTGGTAGCACCTTAGCTGCCTCCAACGGAGAAGGGGTAGGTTTGAGAAGGACGGCAGAGACAGTAGCTCTCAGGCAACAGTCCTTACAAGACTGGTCCCAACTCACCAGTTCCCTAGACCGCCAATCTATGACTGGTTTGTGTCTCTTCAGCCACGAAAGGCCTAAGATGATGGGACTTGGTAAACCCTCTAAAACGTAGCACGACAGGGACTCCCCTGGCTGAGAGGAACAAAGTCAATAGCCTGGATGGAATTGAGTCTCGTCAGCGCCCTACCGATCAGACCGTGGGTCTGAACAAAGTGAGAATCCACAAGACTGAATCCAGCTCCACTGTCCACAAGAACCGATACCATCTCAGTCTCCCCACCAACCTCCATTTCAGCAGAAATTGAAAACTTAGATGTAAAAGTGGAGGAAATATACACACCCTGGTCACCTTCCTCCACATGACCAGGGGAAAGTAGCTTTTGAGATGAAGTACCAACTTTGGTGCAAGATGGGCAGACATTAATGTAATGACCGTTAAGACCACAGTAGAAACATGCCCCATCCCATGACGAACCGCAGGCAACCCAGTTTGAGAAGAGACACCTCCCACCTGCATAGGTTCATCCGTCTGCACCAGTGTGTCCTCCTCCCTAGAAAGAACAACAGGGGGCAGATTTGGTGATGTCACAACCCAACAGTGGGTCAGTCAATGGACAGCAAAACACACACACAGTGGGATGGTAAAGGGGAGAGGAAAGCCCTACTGATAAGGATGGACACCTCCTGAGTTCAAACCTAAGCCTGTCCCTGCACTCCCCTAATGCCCTAAGCGGGTCCTTCCCCCCCACCGCCATCACAAACCTTGTCTCTGTCAACTTACACTACCCTGGCTAGTGCATTGTCCAGCAAGGGCGCTAGCTTCATCACTGCAGATGGTACAATACAGAGGACAGTGACAAGCACAAGACAGACAAGGTAAAAACTCAAAATTTAGCTTAACAACGCTCTCAGCTGCAAAGCACCACACAGCAGAAGAAAGGCACCAGGACCATGAGCTCCACGAAACCAGCAGATTCACCACTGCAACCAGAGAGTTCATTACTCCAGGCTTGGTCAACATAGATTGCTCTATCACCCACAGTCAGCTGATGCATCAGGTGACCACCCACATCAGCTGACCTAGCAACTCTGCAGTTGCAGCAAGGGAAACTGACATTAACCCCCGCCTGAAAGGGAAAAAGCTACATTTAAATCCTAGTGGAACCAAAGCTGACACACATCTAAAAATGGATCGTGAGAGTAATTGATGCGGGGACAGAGCTATGGCCGGAGCACAGGACAGAGAGGGGTGAGCGGTGTCAGCCACTGTGATGAATGCCTGCGGCCCGAGGAAGATGCTGGGCAGTCGCAATCATTCAGCCGTGGCACTTTTTTTTCTCCCCAAAGTACACTCACCTTTGGAAGCAGGAGGCAGCACCCTAGCCGGGTGCCTACCTCTCATCCCTGCCTACATGTAATCAGGAATTACTTTTGAGGCACAGTACAAAAGTCAGCAGGGAAGGAGGGTCATAATTTAGTGCAGATTTTACTATTATAGGTTTGTGGATGCCATGATACACTGGGAGAGACCCTGAGGTACCAGAACAGTAGAACCCCCCATAAGTGACCCCATTTTACAAATTACACCTTTCAATTAATTCAACTAAGGGTGCAGTGATCATATTGATGTAGGGATATGTACTCTGTTACCCGTTCCTGCCCCTGAAGACAGTAAACGTGGTTTTAAATGTGAAGTAGAATGTGTTTAATCTAATGTGATATAATGTAATATGTTGATGTATAGTATATAAGATATAAGTATATAAGTATAGTATATAAGGATAAGCTTAGGAAAGCATAGGATATAGAACAGGTTAGCATGTAGATAGGAAATGGTTAAAGTTAGGATTAAGAGTGACAGGGCACTAGTGCTGATAAGAAAGGGGGCCCTTTCTGGTTAGAGGGAGTTCAGTGTCAGCCATCGAAGTGTGGAGGACAGTTCAGGTTCGGGTTCGGGTGGGGTGGATTGCTAGGGGCAGCATCTGGAGCTTAGGGCTCGGGTCAGTTACCGTGGAGTGGCCCTGGCCTTCCGACAACATGAGGAGTAGGTGGACATGGAGTTACATGAGGGGCAAGTAGCCAGTCACAGGTGCAGTGCCGGAGTGGACAATGTATCCATTAGGCAGATGGAGACAGTGAGTTTAGGGGTAGTCCAGAATGAACGTGTGATAGAACAGAAGAGTAGTTGTACTAAGGAGGCAGGAAGTCTGAATTGCTGTGCCCTATCCCACTTGAATCGACCTGATGAACTTGGACTGTTTAGTAAAAGATTGACTGTTGCAAAGAACCTGGTGTCCCAAGCATTGTGTGTGGCGGTCCTGAGGACGGAAACCTGGAGACAATGGAGGCTTGAGGCCTACCCCAACCCAACACACATATTCCTACTACAGTATGTGCATGGGGCGTTATGTTTTTCTGTTGGACACCTTTTTAAGCTCTATATTTGATGCAAGAAAAATATTGGGGATACTCACTGGCGGCAAAAGTGGTAACACTGCTAGGACTTTCTCACATAGTGCACAACTAGTGTGGTTGCTGTAAAGCACATCTCTAAATGCTGTCAACAACAACAACTCAGGCAAAATGGAAACATTCATAATAATGTACAGAAAGCAGAAGATAAAATCTACTTTCATGGATTAAAAAAGATTAGTAAAAAATAATATGCAACACTATCCAGTTTTAATTTAAACAGATTATTGGCAATACATTTAGTTTAAGACTAACATTTAAACCTTACATAGTGTATAGTATCTTTTACCTTTACTAACCTAACCAAACTTGAAATTGTGTGGTTCTACCATAAGTCCCAAGCAGCACAGTGGCTATCTTGGGCATATATTTTATTTAGATCTTTCCTTTTCTTCTTATATCTGGTCACTCGCTCACTGAACCTCAAAAACATCTCTAGAATTCGACCTTGTATCACCTTTGACTGCCAAATCTCATACTGTTGTTCTGATTCATTCTCGCCTGGATTACTGCCACTCTCTACTAATTGGTCTCCCTCTTACTAACCTGTAACCTCTCCAACCTACCCTGAATGCAGCAGACAGGGTCATATTTCTGTTCATCCGCTACACCAGTGTTCCCCAACTCCAGTCTTCAAGAGCCACCAACAGATCATGTTTTCAAGATTTCCTTAGTATTGCCAAGATGATCATGGCATCACCTGGACAGGCAATAATTCCATCACCTGTGCAATAATAAGGAAATCCTGATACCATGACCTGTTAGAGGCTTTTGAGTACCGGAGTTGGGGAACACTGTGCTACACTGATACACTGATGCCACCATTGTGTGCCAGTCTTTCCACTGTTGCCAATCCTCTACAAAGTTCAATATAAACTTATCACTCTTACCCACAAACTCTTGAAGGTCCTGCACCACCCTACGTCTCCTCTCTCATCTCTGTCTACCACCCTACCCATCCTCTCCTTTCCACTAACGACCTAACATTCTCTATAATCTGGACCTCCCATTCCCATCTCCAGGACTTCTCTAGTGCAGCACCAGTTTTCTAAATTGTACTAACCCAGACAATCCAGTTAATTCCCAGGATCCACAGTTTCAAGTGTGCCCTACAAACACATTTCTTTATACTGGCCTACTGCCTCACCACTGTAATCTAACTACTCCCTGTTCTCCCATCCATTCACTTAATAACATTGCTGACTGGTTCATGCCGGGTTATTTCAATGCCTTTATATATTGTATCGGTGACTATAGTATACAAGTCAAGAACTTTATTTTTATTTTTTGTGTCACCCCTATTTCCATACAGATTGTAAGCTTGCGAGCAGGGCCCTCACACCTCCTGGTATGTGTTACTCTGTAGTGTCTTATCTTGTCTGTACAAGTACCCTCTGAATTGTAATATGCTGCAGAATATTTTGGCAATATAGAAATAAAAATAATTATTATAATTATTTAAAAGTTGTTAGTGGCAGATGGCAATCTAAACTAAATTCACACTTCTGTTTTTCCTCTGCATACAATTATCTTACCCACACAAGTTGCTGGTCGTCCATTCCAGGATTTGCTATCCATGCATGTAGCAATTCTGTCCCCTTTTAGTTGGTATCCAGGTGAGCAATAATATTCACATCTGGAATTGAAGTAAGCACCATCTGTACATTTGAATCCTCCATTTACTGGCATGATGAGAGGTGGGCATCTTTTCTCTATACATAAATAAAAGTGATTTAAAAACAAAACATTAGTAGAGTTTTTACACTTCCACCTAGTATGCCTGACTGGTATATATTAAACTGCAATCTTTGGAAAATGTCAAAGATAAGGTAAGGCTCAGTTCACAGAACATTGAGCAGCCATGATCTGCATCAGCACAACAACAACAGGCTTATGCTTTGGAGGGACTGTCCTTAGCAGGACAGCGGATGGCACTGTGTTGTAGAATATACTATATGATCTCCCTGTATTAATGTTTTTTTTTTTTTCCTTTTGTTTTGTTCTTCCACAACCTGATGATGCGGATAATGGCTGTTGTATGTCCCAAGTAAAACAGTTTATTCTTTCACATTGTCTGAGTACTAATGATTCGGCTGAAAAATGCCAATCTGCAACAGATTATAGGCCCAATTACACATAGAAAAAGCACATCACACCTTGGTGAACAGACTGATAAAAGGAGACTTCCAGAGTTTCACAACTTGACTTTAAAGGTAACCTGTCACCAGATTTTCCCCATATAAAGAAAGGCCAGCACCTGTAAGTCCTTATATAAAGCATTCTAGAATGATGTATATATGTCCTCAATGTGCCCTGCAGAACACAAAAAAGAGCTTTTGTTATACTTACAAAAGGGGTGTCCGGTCCCATGGGAGTCACTGGTCTTGATCTGGCGCCTCCTCTCTTCTTGCCATTGCAGACCTCCTCCTTGCTTCGTGTGGATGATGCATCTTACATCATCCACACAGTGTCCTTGTTCGCGCAGATGTATTTATCTCTTTGAGAATGAACCCTGGAGTGTTTGAAACGTGTGGTGCTCTCAGATTACACCATGAAATTTTGCAATTAAGCTTTTAAATTTTATGAACTAAAATTTTAAGAAGCAAGATTCCAATTTTTCCTGAATTTCTCTCTGCTCTTCTGAGGACAGAGCAAAGTACTGCAAAGTGCATGCTTGGGGAAAGGTCAAAGAGCGCCGGCGCATGCGCACTACAGTACTTTGCTCTGCCCTCTTCAGGGCACAGAGACGTACGCCAGCGCAGGAGCACAATAGAAGACATTGTGTGGATGACATAGGACACGTCATCCACACGAAGCAAGAAGGTTAGTAATCACAAGAGAGGAAGCCCCGGATCAAGACCAGTGACGCCCATGAGACCGGATAATAAAACCTCTTTTTTGTGTTATGCAAAGCACATTGGAGACATATATACAGAATTTTAGAATGCTGCAAAACAAGGAAACAATCTATCTTGCTGATGTAAGCAGAATAAATGAACACAGTACTGGACATGGAATTCTCATTTTCCCCAATAAAATGGACAGAGTTTAGCCACACCAGTAAAAGATGTGTTGTATATTTCCTGTGTAGAAGGAGAATTAATATCTGTAAATCATTTGACACATAGTATAGACGTCTTGGTCACAGACATCCAGAAAGCATTAAGGAACTGCAAAAACAGACCCTGACAAAGGATTAAAAAGTGTTCAGCAATAGAAAATGAAAGGTAAACCACTTGAAAGTCTTTCATACAGTGCACACGCTGTCAGTGTATATGAACCCACATCTTAGGATGATACAGCTCTAAGAAGGGGACAGGGGACAGGAATAAAGGGATGAAAGCTGATGAGAAAGAAAAGACTACCATGAAGAATAAAACAGACAAAAGTTCAACCAAAGAAGGTACTGAAAGAGGTAGCAGAGGAAATTGCAGAACCACTAGCCAGAATCTTTAAAAAAAATTCTGAGCAACAGGAGAAGTCCCAGAGATTGGACAATGGTAAATGTTGTCACTATCTTCAAAAAAGGAAAGAAGATGGAGCCAGGAAATTACAAGCCATTGAGCTGTACTTCTATATCCGGAAACAAACAAATTATTAAACAGCATATATGTAAGTATATGTAAGTACTTGGATAAAAATATAGTAATTAACCAGAGACACGACAGCATGGGTGTGTAGCACACCAGTCATGCCAGACTAATCTAATTTCCTTCTATGATGGAATCATTGACTGGGTGGATCAGGGAAATGCGGTAGATATAGTATATCTCAAATTCAGCAAATCATTTGATAAAGTATCTCATGCTATCCTTATTGAAAAAATGATGAAGTATGTGATTTACAAGGCTATGCTTAGGTGGATTTAGAATTCTCTCTCTCAATGACCATACTCAAAGAGTGGTAATAAATGGTTATACATAAAATTGTAAGAGTGCTTCAATTGGGGTACCACAAGGCTCTGTCCTGACCTGCATGTTGTTCAACATTTTTATAAATGATCTAGATAAGGGAACTGAAGGTATACTAGTCAAATTTGTAGATGATACAAAGCTAGGAGGGATAGCTATCACTAGAGCATACAAAGTATTCAGAAGGGTCTAGATAAGCTTGGACAATGGGTAACGAAAAAAAGAATGGTATTTAACAGGGAAAAATGCTAAATTCTACAACTGGGCAAGAAAAACAAAAATTACATGTACAAAATGGGAGGAGTAGAGGAGCATGTGTGAAAATGACTTGTGTACTGTATAATAATAGATCACAGACTGCACATAAGTCAACAGTGTGATGCAACAGCAAAAAAGGCAAATAGTTCTGGAATTAATTAAGAGAAGCATAGAGTCTAGATCACGTGAAGTAATTATCCCCTCTACTCCTCCTTGGTCAGGCCTCATCTGGAATACTGTGTCCAGTTCTCAGCACCACGTTTTTAAAAAGGCAATGAAAAACTGGAGCAAGTTCAGAGAAAAGCCAACAGGATGGTGATCGGACTGCAAAGTATGTCCTACAAGAAATGACTAAAGGATTTGGGAATGTTTAGCTTGCAAAAAAGAAGGATAAGATGATACTTAATAGTGGTCTACATATATCTGAAGGGATGTCACGGTGTAAACTGATCATCATTATTTTCATTTTCACATGGAAACACGAGAAGGAATGGAATGAAACTGAAAAGGAGAAGATACAAATTAGATATTAGAAAAAGTTTTTGACAGTGAGGGTGAGTCAATGAGTGGAAAAGGCTGCCACGAGAGGTGGTAAGTCCTCCTTCAATGGAAGTCTTCAAATAGAGGCTGGACAGACATCTGTCTGAGATGGTTTAGTGAATCCTGTATTGAGCAAAGGGTTGGACATGATGACCCTGGAGGTCTGTTTCAATTATAGCATTCTATGATTCTATGATCATCAAAAATAAACCTCTATGAAAATCAGGGGAACTGCACTGACCGCAGAGAAAGAAGGTTTTGCCTCATTGATTAAGTGTTAGCTGTTGATAAGGGGTGTTGGGAGTATAGAACTACAGGCTTATTCCAGATACTTCTGTGTTCTAGACTATACAGTAATGTATGATCTCTGAGAGTTGTTTTGACTTGTTCTTCCTATTATTCTCTATGTTGTGATGATGCATATGAGAGTTGCTCTATGTCCATAGTAAAATAGTTTTCTCGCCCACAATTTTTGAGTCCTAATCATTTTGCAGAATGCTGCACATTTGCAAGAAGTGTCAGGTTTTTTTTGTAAATATTCTTGATTTAGAACATTTCAATAATATAACAGGAAAGGAAAATTCCATTTTCCAGAAATAGTAAAAGAAAGAATGAGATTAAAAAAACAATCAATCGTAATAAACCACAACGATAACACTACAAGGCTGCGGATTTGTGAACCAAAAGGGTTGTAAGAAGAGTTTAAAAACCAAGGGGCAGTGGTGGGGAGGGACATGGGAAGGAAAGGGGGACGGTAAGGAGTCAGAAAATATAGAGGATAACTAAGCGATTTGGGAGATCAAGCTCAAATCAAGGCATGAACATTACAGAACAAGCTATATGTAAAGAAAAAAATCAAATAAAATGAATAACAAAAGAAATTTGTAGAGGGACAGAAATGAAGGATTACCGGTTGAGCTTATTTGGTGATCCTCTGAGGCGTTCAACCAGGCTATCCATGCGTTTAGAGTCTTTAAGTTTTTAGATCCTGAAAGTCTAGTTTTCTCATATATACCGATTTGGTTGGATTCTTTTATCCATTCTTTGCAGGTAGGGGTCTCTACATCTTTCCAGTGTCTTGCTATAGTTATTTTAGCTGCGTTGAGCAGGTGAGGTATCAGTGAGCCTTTTTTAAAGTGTAAATTTGAAGGCTCCAGAATGAATAGAATGAAACTTGACGTTAATGGGATATCTACGTTTAAGGTTTTCTTTATATGCTCTCTAACTCTCTCCCAAAGTACAAAGATATACATCTTTCCTGTAACTCTCTCCCAGAAACTTTTAATTTTTGTGCATTCCAGCCAAATGTGAGATGGAGAACCCTTCTCTCTGGTGCATCTCCAACAAAGAGGGGAGATTGAGCTGTCTATTTTATTCAATATGTCAGGTGTTTTATACCATCATGAATGATATAATTTTATAATTAAGTTCTTGGAATCTCACTGAAGATGTTAGGAAGTGGATGTTTTTGAAGATTGTATGAATTTCTTCTGGGAGAAATGTTGTGTTTAGTTCTAATTCCCATTTTTTAATGAAATCTGGGATCTCCTGTGTTTGGGTTAGGATCTTATTTATTTTGTGTTAGGTTTTAGCTGTAATAAAACTCTATGCAGATGTGAGGAGAGAGGAGGAATAAAGAGCATTGCAAACACTGAAACACTAGGCAGACACAGGCATAGAGACAGGCAGATCATGCTGGAACTTCTAGCAAACGCATTTTTTTTGGATCCACAGAAACATAGTTCAGTGCTACTGTAAAATGTCTGTATGCAGTGTATGGATCATAGCACTCACTAACTCAGAAACAACTGAACATTGGAGAGTTAGCATGCAAAGGGGAAAAACTGTGAAACATGCAGGATACAAGTCATATAATAAGCAGAAATTGTGTTATTCCTAATGTACACACCAAGTAGGAGTTTATGAATAGAGACATTTTATGTTTAATAAATGTCTATAAATATAATTCTGAGTTCTCAGGTCTGGTATTGTTCAGTGCTCTATTACAGAGTACCAAAACTTACATATGCAATGTATTTTAATATGTATTCTTACTTAATCTTACGTTCTGTCTACAGAATACTTATCTACTTCAACTTCAAATAATACAGTGTACAAAGTACGAACAAATAAATGTTTTACTATACCATTGCTGTATGAATTGATTGTGAAAGGCTTTGCATGTATTTGAATACATCGGCGGAGAGCTTATGTTTTTAGCCTGGAGGGATCAGTATCCATGGCCCCTTCCTAAGCTGTTACTATCAGCCCACAGCTGTCTGTAAAACCTTTGCTGATTATTAATTATAGGGGACCCATACGTCTTTTTTTTAGGGTCCGCCATTTTAAAAGCCAGTAAAGGCTAAATATACAGTTGTGAGCTGATATTATTAGCCTGGGAAGCTCCGTGAGTATTACCCCCCTTCCAGGCTATAATCATCGCCCTCCCTCGCCATCAGCTTTCCCTCTGCTGGTTAAAATTATGCAATTTTTTCAGAAAAATAATCTTTTAGTAATTAAATACATGTACAATAAGCTGCCTACACACTGCACTAATTGTATATGTCACTGACATCTATATATCTATCTATTGTATGTACATTTATTGTATGTAATCCATCTCTTCTATCCTGTCAGCTCCTTCTGTGATTTTACAGTACACGGCAGATGAATTGCCGTCTTTTCTTCTGTCTATGTATCTATGCAATATAAATACATATATATATATATATATATGTGTGTCTATTCTATCTATTCTATTCTAACCTTTCATGCTGTGATTTTACTGTACGTGGCTGATGAATTGCCAGCTTTTCAAAGGACATCGGTGCATAAAAATCAGACAGCATTTGCATGGGCTGAGTGCTGTGCAATTTTTTTCTTGCACCCATAGGCTTAAATTGGCGAGTCTCGGCACCATGCATGCTGCGACTTTACGTGCACACCGAACACGGCTGAAAAAATAAATGCTGATGTGTGCTGCCTCATAGATTAACACTGGGCCGAGTGCTATGCGATGTTTTCTCACACCCATAGGCGAGTCTCGGCCAAGTCTCGGTGACAATCGCAGCATTCTGCAATTTTACACACATGTTGAATATGTTGAATACGGTTGAGAAAATAAATGGTGATGTGAGCTGCCCCATAGATTAACACTGGTCTGAGTGCTGTGCGATATTTTCTCGCATAGCACTCAGCCATATTCTATCGTAGTGTGACTCTGGCCTTAGTGCAAAAAATCTTAAGGCTATGTGCACATGTTGTGGATTTTGATGCAAAACTGCAAAATCTATTCTAACCTTTCATGCTGTGATTTTACTGTACGCGGCTGATGAATTGCCAGCTTTTCAAAGGACATCAGTGCATAAAAATCAGACAGCATTTGCATGGTCTGAGTGCTGTGTGATTTTTTTGTCGCACCCATAGGCTTGCATTGGCGAGCCTCAGCCGAGTCTCGGTACCAATTGCAGCATGCTGCGATTTTACATGCACGTCGAATACAGCTGAGAAATTAAACGCTGATGTGTGCTGCCTCATAGATTAACACTGGGTCGAGTGCTATGCGATGTTTTCTCGCACTCATAGGCTTGCATTGGCGGGTATCGGTGACAATCGCAGCATTCTGCAATTTTACACACATGCTGAATACGGTTGAGAAAATAAATGGTGATGTGAGCTGCAACATAGATTAACACTGGTCTGAGTGCAATATTTTCTCGCATAGCACTCAGCCATATTCTATGGTAGTGTGACTCTGGCCTTAGTGCAAAAAATCTTAAGGCTATGTGCACATGTTGTGGATTTTTATGCAAATTCACAGCGTTTTTGGATGTGTGGAATTGCATCAAATCCGCCGTGTAGTGCACCACCAATGTTAGTCAATGGGAAATTGGTGTGCACATGCTGTGGAAAAATATGCACGGATTTGCTGTGTTTTATTTTCCGCAGCATGTCAATTCTTTTTGCGGATCCGCATCAAAACCGCAGGTTTAAAAAGTGCGGTTTTGCTACGGAGTTGCGTGTGAGAAACGCTAAAGATATGGAGGAGGAAGAGTGTGTGGGCGGAGACTATGTGTGTGGGCAGAAGCTATGTGTGTGCGGGGCTGTGTGGGTGTGGGTCTGTGTGTATGCAGGCATCGTACGATGGTGGGACATCCCTCACACCCAGGGCTGTGGGGTACTCGGTACTGGGCCCGATGAGCTTCAATGGGAGAAGTCACGGCAGCTGGGACCCAGCCCGTGGCCCTGGGCGCCCATTGTAATGTTCAGTGTGCTTATGGGAGTGAAAGTTTATAAGTGATTCGTGAAGCCACCTATGGTATTCGGCAATAGAGATGTAAGCCGATGCTGTGGACAGATCCTCTGGGACAGATGGTGTGGTGCAGCAGTGATGTTATAGCCCTCCACAGGCAGGGTGGGAGTCCCAGGGCAGTGTAGGTGAAGTGACACTTAGATGATGTAGTGTCAGGCACGAGGGATGTAGCAGTGCTGGGCAGGTTGGCGCAGGAATAAGTGGAGGACACCAGGGCATGTAGTTCCAAAGCTTTACTCACAGTCTGTTGTACAAACAGGTGCCTGCTTCCGTGCCTTGTCCTCCGGGTTAGGGACCCAGTCAACCTCCAGGCCAGATGGAATACTCCTTTCCAACACTCTGCCAACATATGTGCCTTTTCTGAATGTCTCCTCTTATAGCGCCTTTGGGTGAAGTACTCCTAGTACTGAGTTACACTGGAGTTCCTCCTGTCAGATGTTCCTACGAACTCTACACGTACGGCAGACAGCTGTAGCCTGCTTCGGGGACTCCTTGCTATTAAGTCCCGGCTCACTAATATGTTGCTGTTGTGCCCCCAAGTCTTGTGTGGGAATAAAGTGGTCACTACTTCTATTCCTTCGGTGTCTGCTGCAGGACCATTAGTATCCGTACAACCTCGGGGACCGGACCCCGGCCTTGCGCTTAGAATTTGAAAATGGTTCTCTTCTAACCCTGGTCCATGTTCTCTTATTCTCCTCACGTTCCATGCTAATCCTTCTTCCCAATGGAGAATCAAGCTTCCATTCTCTGTCTCTTTCCTGTGCCAGCAGACCCAGATCACTGTGGCCTGCTGCAGCACTTCCTTCTCCCATCCCTCTCCCGGGGATCTTCTCTGTCTCACATTCTGTCCTTTTACATCCTCACTCACTGACTGAGTGCAAAGACTGACTGACTGACTCAACTCTTCCCGCTCTTTTGGTGCAAACTAAACTCCACCCACCTCCCAGCACGTTTCGTGTTCCAAGCATGGAGCCACCAAGAGGTGCTTTGCTATACTCCAAGCAGGGAGCCTCCGAAGGTGCTTTGCTACACTACTTTGTGGTGTGGGGTGCAGGTGTTGGAGTGTGGTCAGGTGTTTCCACCTTACCTGGATGGTGGGGCACCACACCTCAGGAGGAGGTGCAGTACCTCTGTGGCGACTGAGCCTCAGGGGCGCCACAATGGGACTACTAGTCCCATCTGGCTATGTCTGCTACAGTGACAGCATTAGCCAATGATAGGACTAGTAGTTCCATCATCCGGCTACTCTGTTGACTAGTAAAAAAAAAACACACACATACAGTACCCCTGCAAAAAAACTAAGATAATAAACCAACAGTATACTCCCTGTTCCGACATAATCCATTTAATAACGAGTTTCCCACCACGTCTCCCGTGACGAGCTGTCACATCGCTAGATGTGACCGCTCTCCAGGGGCTTCCGGTCATACAATGATGAAAGGTATCCTTCCTCAGTGTAGCACTCCACCTTCAGAGGTCAATGAAGTTCATGCTGTCATTTGCGGCACCGCTGCGTGGGAAAATTCTCACTCAGCACTGCCGTAAAGGGAGAGCATGAACTCAAGTTAACCCTCAGTGATAACACTGCAGGAGCCATTATCTCCTGTCAGTGTGTCACTGGAGGCCCTATAGAGCTGTCACATCTCCTGATATGACAGCTCTATAGGGGAGATCATTGTGGGACACTCATTATTAAATGGATTACATCGGACCAGGGAGTATTTGTGTTGGTTTATTTATTTAATTTCTTTTGCAGGAAATCGATGGCTTCAGGGAATTAGGAATATAATAAATATGGGAAACCATGTTGTGTTTTATTTCATTAAAAGACTTTATTCTTGCTGTGTCTTTATTTAACCTATTAACAACTACAGAATTAGTAATGGATAGGTATCTTATAGATGCCTGTCCATTACTAAGCCAGGCTTGATGTCACCTTACAATACAAAGGTGACATCAATCTCCCAACTATTACCCCATATGCCACCGCTGCAGGGCATTGGGAAGAGAGAGAGAGGCTAAGTGCCGGAATTGGTGTGTCTTGGAGATGCCCCATTTCTGGGGCGGCTGTGAGCTGGTGTTTTTAGCCGGGGGGGCAATGTCCATGGTTCCTTCCTAGGCTATTAATATCAGCCCACAGCTGTCTGCATAGCCTTATCTGGCTATTAATTATAGGTGGACCCCACATCATTTTTTTTGGGGGGCCCCCTATTTTAATAGTCAGTAAAGGCTATGCAGATAGCTGTGGGCTTATTTTAATAGCTTGGGAAGATCCATGGGTATTACCCCCTT
The DNA here is from genome assembly GCF_039654945.1 of Dendrobates tinctorius. Lineage (NCBI taxonomy): Eukaryota > Metazoa > Chordata > Amphibia > Anura > Dendrobatidae > Dendrobates > Dendrobates tinctorius. Next base: position 87,524,549 of record NW_027361684.1, on the reverse strand, counting down.
CCCAGGCTATAAATATCGGCCCCAGTCACTGGCTTTACTTCTCTGGACTGGAAAATTGCACAGGAGCCCATACAATTTTTTTTTCCATTTTTTTTTAAATTAGACATTGCGCTTAAGGCCGGGGTCACACTTGTGAGAAACTCGCACGAGTCTTGGACCGCAATACACGGCACTACTGTATAGATAGATATATTCTATTTATATTCTATTTATCTATTTATATATCTATCTAACTATAGATATATCTAGACAAAAAGAATACAGCAGCACATGTGCATGAATCTAGGCCATGTGAAAACACAGAAACACATTAAAACCATTCAATTTGGATAATAAGCCTCAAAAATATTTTTTTCAAAACATTTTTAAACTTACAGTAAGATGAAAATGAAGGTTCTTAGTGGCCAATTCTTGTAAGTCCATCAACCATGGCAAGGTGACCTCCCCCTGATGGGTCCCTGCTCTAACGTACATAAGCCACTTCTGGGCCACCAGCCTATAATTTTGGACAAACATGTCACTACGGGGCTAAGCCTACAATTTAGGGGCAGGTAGAGCTATCAATAGATATATCTATGTATCTATAAATAGATATATCTATCTATAGCTATATAAATATTCACTTATATTTGCTTTGTGTGAGTAAACATTACTTTAGAACATGGTATGTGATGATATTATGGAATTCAATGGAGTATGTAATAGAAGAGGTTGAACAAAGAAATGACATCACAATTCTTTTTTTTTGTTAAATAACATATCTTTATTTAGCTAACAAAAACGCATACAAATCCGCATGGAAAAAATGCAACAAAAACGCATCAAAAAAGCGCAGATTTTTACCTGCGTTTTCTGCCAAGAGAGGAAGAATCTGCGAAGAAAATTCCACAGGCAAATCCGCAACGTGTGCACATACCCTAATGATAAATATCCCAGTTCAGCTCCTTTGCAGATTATTGTATCTTCATGGCATGATACTACAAGCAAACATTGTTTAATCTGATCCTGAAATCACACTCAATGATCTTGCAAGGCTGCCAGTGCCAATCATTGGCCTTTGTAATGACAGTGATCATCAAAAGGATGAGCAAACTCTTTTTCATCAGCTATTTTCATCAGCTATCTTTTTCTCCTAAAAAAAAATAATCGCTGTTGGAAGCACATTACTAATAACAATATGCAATCTGTATCTGGACTGAATGCTCCTTTATGATTGTTAATTCTCCTATGCTTTCTATTGACCTGTGTAGAAGAAACTTCAAACCAGTGCTTATCTTCTTGTTATGTCATCATCTATTACAGCTGGAAGTGTCCTTACTCACCCTCACCTGGTCCTGTGCTGAGTCTCCAACACTGCTTCTGGTGCATGTTATTATCTGCAGGTCTGAAGTCACGTTGATAGCGCTGCAGTCAGTCTGTAGCATGACCTGCTCAGAGCCACCGAGCTTACTGATTGGCTGCAGCTGCAAATAATAACAGGCATTGGGAGCAGTGGCGGAGGCTCACTACTGGACCCAGGGAGAGTGAGTAAAGTATCATTTTTTTTTTATAAAAACAATAGCTTTTGGGCATTAGGCTAAAAAAGCTAATCAGTGATACTTACGCTTACATATCGATTTGCTGGACCAGCGCTTATCTGATTGACAAATAACCTGAGAGGCTCCACTTATCTCATAGCCTTTCTGACAGTGGATGTTACATCTTGTCCCTTTCACAGTTTTGTAATATGAGTGGGAAGGACTGGTGCAGGTGGCATGTCCATTTTTAACTTTTATAGGTGAGCACCATGGGGCATCTGCCAAAAAGACAAAAAATACAGTATTTAAAAAGATTGTACAAAGTATTCATACAAAGCCACCTAATGCTGATAAATATTCTGTTTAAATGTGACTATTCTTTGATATTAGATTATTTCTCTGCTGCTTTCTTTAGTGTTGGCCAGCACTTTTCTTACAGATTAATCAGTTCATACAGGGTCGGACTGGCCCACCAAACAACAGGAGGATTCTCCAGTGGGCCCAGGCACTGACACCTGCTGGCATACTGGCCAGCAGCTGCCTAGGTCCCCCACTGCTCAAGGGGCCCCAGCCAGTGGCATGTCGCTAGCTGCTATGGGGCCCCTGAATTAAGAGGACGACCGGCCCGGGGCCAGAGGAGCAGCAGCAGGAGACAGGAGTCTGTTCTCGCTGCTAAAGAGAAATTAATATTCACGCTTCCCCACACCCCCATGGGTGTGGAGAGGAGTGAATGCCATTTCACTTTAATAGCGGGCAGTGTTAGCCGTAGGCTGAGGCTAACACTGCCCACATGTAAAGCTGGTTCGGCTGCATCGGGGCCTCGGAAGTGGGCCCCTGCAGGGCGGCTAACCCTGAGGGCAATCGGCGGGCAGGGAGCGATCCCTTCAGCTTAGCAGCGGATCTGATGCTGTCCTGCTTCCTGTCTGACACAGCACAGCTGAATGACGTCATCATTCAGCGTGACTGTTTCAGAGAGAAAGCTGCCTGCGATGAAGATGCTGCCGGAGTATGCTGCGGGTAACGTGCGGAGAGGTGAGGGGTGCTGTGTGTCTGTCTGCCTGCATGCGTGCGTGCATGTATGTGTATGCGGTGCAGTGCTTTGTGTGTGTGTGTGTGTGTGTGTGAGAGATAGTGGTGCAGTGCTGTGTGGGGGAATAATGATGGTGGTGATGGGGGGAGGCAATGATGAAGGTGTTGGAATGGGCAATGATAGGGGTGGTGGGGGAGAAACCAATGATGGTTGTTGTGGAAAGAACAATGGTGGTGGTGGTGGTGGGGAAGGAGGCAATGATGGAGGTGGTGGAATGGGCAATGATGGAGGTGGAGGAAAGGGCAAAGATAGGGGTGGTGAGTGAGAAGGCAATGGTAGAGGTGGTGATGAGGACACTGATGGGGATGGAGGGGAGAACAATGATAGAGGTGGAGGAGGCTGCATTATACCCTATGAGGGGGGCTGCATTATTACCTATGAGGGGGGCTGCTTTATACTTTATGAGGGGGCTACATTATATTCTATGGGAGGCTGCATTAGTCTCTCAGGGGCTACATTACTTTCTGGGGGGCTACATCACACTATATGAGGGGGGCTACAGTATATTCTATGGGGGCTGCATTATACCTTATGAAAGGGTTGCATTATAATCTTAGGGGGCTACATTATATTCTGTGGAGGGGCTGCATTATACTATATGAGGGGGATGCATTATACCCTATGAGGGTGCTACATTATAGTCTATGGGGGGGCTGCATTATATTCTATGAGGAGGGCTGCATTATATTACATGAGGGAGGCTACATTATATTCTATGATGGGGGCTACTTTATATTCTATGAGGGGGGCTACATTATATTCTATGAAGGGGCTACCCCAACCCCTGCTACATAATTAAGACTTGTACTATCTTATAATATACCCTGATATTAGTGTGTTTTACCACACAATTGGTGGTATTGTATTTATTTCTATGTAGCTACATAGTGGGCCCCAAGAATGATTTTCTCTGGTGGGCCCAAGGTGCTCCAGTCTGATGCTGAGTTAATATCAAAATTATTATACAAGGGTCATATACATATAAAAGCACCAATATATACAAAGGTGTTACCAATGACGACACAATATATTCTTAGTACAGCCAGGTATTTGTATTTTATTATTTTGATTATTTTTCTTAGTAGTAACAGATTACTTATGTCTTCTTCTCTGAGTAACCACATATCCAACATAGCAGGAGTCATCTATACCTATTTGTACATGGCTGTTCAGTAGGGATGAGCGACTTTGCCTTGTTTAGGGTCGAGTCGGGTTTCACGAAACCCGACTTTCTCAAAAGTCGAGTCGAACGAAATTGTCCGACTATCGGGAAAAGTTGGAGGTCCGACTGAAATACGAAACCCAATGCAATTAAATGGGGAAGCAAAGTCGGCAGGGAGGACACCTACATGCCGGACCGCTTTTTTTAAAGTGTGTGAAATATCTCTCTCTCTCCCCGGACGCTGCACATGTCATCTCATTGCCCACAGTGTACGTTCTTGCTCATTGGCTGAAAAAAAAAGTCACGTGCAAGCATTCTGTGAAATCCAACTTTGGCGCTCAGGTCGCCGACCGCATGGCCGACCTCTCGCTATGATCAGGTTTCGCTTGGCGAAACCCGACTTTGGCGAAAGTTGGCGACTTTTGAATCTGACTGACCTGTTTTGCTCATCTCTACTGTCCAGCATCATCATGGAAGGAAACCCTCTCTACATGTAGGAAAGGGAACCTCCTGCATTGTACATGCAGTCCAATCTGCAGACATCATGATATGGATAAGGAGAAGCTGAGCAGAATGATATAAGTTTTTTGGAGAAAGGTATTACCTGTATTTTATTCATTGAAATGACTGGAGTTTTTATGCATATAGGTCAAATGGGCGGTCCTACTCAGTGAATCACCAAAAAGGTCCGCCTACTGGACTCATATGCATTAAAAAAAACAGGGATTTCAATGAATAAAACACAAGGTTTACTGAAACTTTTCCAACTCAACTGTATATCAGTCTGATCAGCTCCTGTTCTATAGCACTCTGTCTGCAGATTAGAAGCCATTTTCAATATAGCAGGTTCTTTTTAAAGAGTGACCATCATTTTCATTTTTATTTCATAAATTAATAGTCCTATCTCAGTAATGGGGAAGTGTCTTCACTGAATACAGATTTTACCCCAGAATTGCAAATTTTGATAATGACTGATGAATTCTGGTAAAGAAAGAAGCAGATTTCTCTGATGAGATATATTACAATTACAGAGTTGCTTATATTTGTGTGCACTATTGATTCATGAAATAAAAATTAACACAACGGTTACACTTTAAAGGCCTGAAGCCGGATATCATAGCCAATAGTATCTTATTTTACCATAGCTTCTAAATCTATTCAGGATTCTAGTAACAATACAAGTTTCACAATTTTAGGTGAAATGTTTGAAACCTTTTAATATAAATGTACAAAGTTTAGGAAATTGATGTAAATGTAGTTCCTTAATACAAATGTATGATTTAGAGCTAGGCAGTAATATTCTAATGAACTTGTTTTTCTCTATCATTACTTCTAAAGATAACAAGGATCTTGGTAATTGCATAAAGACACATAAAGGTTACAGGCAATCTACATGATGCTTAATTCATGAGCTCACGTTTGTGGATGATGTTACTTGAAATATTACCTTGGGTAGCGCATGTGATCATAAAGAGATGAGCCAGTGATCAAAGAGGCTCAGTCATTATTTGAGTGTTTGCCAAATTGTCTCATCTTTATAGGCAAACAGTAAATCAGTTGTGATGTCCATCTGGATTGCAGGGGATATGTAGGGTAACACAATGTGCTTGGCAAGAAGGCAAAAGACTAAAAAGACCAAACAAGACTACTAAAACCACTAATCAGCTAATTAGCTTCTCTACTGGGAGCTCGGCAAAATTGGAGAGCTCTCCTATAAGCTTTCCAGCAGCCATTGCTCCGAGGATTATACTTTATATGTATTTATATTGCTTCTATTGATGTCAATATGTTTGTAGATAGCTCCCCCTTGTGGTGGCTGTTAACTACCAGAATATTAGCATTAGTTCTTTGTGGTAAAGTAAGCACAATGACAGTACTGACAGGACAATCTATAGTATTAGACACTCTGATTCCCTGGCTTATATGGGACACTAATATACTAATAGTACTATTTTTAACTGGAATGTAAAAACAACACTTGTGTGCCCACCTAGGATGGTATGATCATAGAAGAAGAAAATCCAGCTTATAGCTTCTTTTGAGATTTAAAGGGAATCTGTTACAGATTTTTGCTACCCCATGCGGCAGCAAGCTGATGTTGGGGAAGACACCCTGATTGCTGCAATGTACTACTTAATCTTCTGGTTGCTGCAGTTTTGATTAAAAACTGTTTTGTCTGCTATCGGTTCTCTGAATGTGGAGCTTTGTATAGCCCCGCCTATTTTGTACACTGTACATAGCAGCAGATTTGCATGTATTCTAGTGATAATTTCTTGCTGATAAAACTGATTTTATGAAAACTACAGCAAGCAGCACAGTAAGTGTCACATCACTGGAATCAGGGTGTCACGTGGTTACCATGACAGGGTTTAGCCAGAAGACCGCAGCTTCTGATTGCTCCTACTCCGGTGCTGAGAAGAAGCGCTTCTTCATTTTAAATGTTTATTTCATCTGGCAGAGCAGGGGTTAATCACCATGTTGGAAATCCCAGTGCTCACAGCTGAGCCACTCCTTTCCCCTTTATATTCTGGGCTCTGTTACAAATCCTTCTCAGAGCAAGCATTTGCTGCATGGCTAACCAAGGGAGAGGAGTTCATATGAGAAGGCGTGTTAGAGGAGTTATCTGTGACTGTTGTTTGGTTTATATGCTTGGTAATTCCCTATTCATCTCTATTTTGTTTTTTTCTCCTACCTCCACGCCCCGCTGCATTACTCTGTTATATGTGAGTAAATATTTTGTATGCCTGGAGCATTCTATTAACCCTTGTTTGTGTTGCCTTGGTTGTCGGGTTGGTGTACTATGATGCACAGTAGCGCCCCTCTTTCCTGAGTGGGGGAAGAGAACAGACGGAGGGCTTACTCAGGAGATAAGTCAAGGGTGGAGGCCCTGGCATCTTTACCTTCAGAAGTATCCCGGGGAGCAGGTCGAGCTAGAGGGCCCCCTAGTGTCATGGACAGGGAAGAAGACCCTGGTCCAGGGTTACCCAACAATTGTTGTGACACAGGGTTTCTGCTCTTACATCATGCTGCTTTCAGAATAGGTAGCAAAACTCGATGACAGATTCCTTTTATCTTGAGTTAAAAGTCATCTTTATATATACCTGTGATATTCCTATACAGCTCATTCTGAGTCCATTTCTAAATGTCAGCACTGAAGAGACCAAATAGAGTAATCTAATTATTATAGTACTACCATCTTCTGCAATACTGTACATCAAAGGTGAATTTATTCTTAATAGTTTTTATTTTTATATTCTAATAAGGTGCTTATGGGGAAAAATAACATATAGCCACATATTGACCATTTAAATACACACACTTATTTTACTTGCTCTTGTTAGGGTGAAATACAGCTTTAATATAAGGCTCACCTGATAATTATCATTATTTGACCCATTGTTGAGAGAGACAGATGAATGGATGGATACATATAAAAAAAAATGCATCTACTCATGCTTCAATCAATATTTAATTGTCTTTTTTCCTGTCCATCCATCAATTATGCTATGTACTAATCATTCCATAAATCTTCTAATTCTTTCATCATTCCGTACTTGTGGCAACCATCACAGACAACTGTGCATCTTTTCTATCTATTTCAGACTTCTGGGATTAGAGGTTAATGACTGCAGAGGATTCATTTGTAGCATAAATTACTCTGTAATGAAGCCTTTCTCCTAATAATCTGACAATTCTGAAAGAAGAGCTAGAAATGAGAACTAAATGTCACAGCAGGTAGAACGTGTTATCTGTTCTAGCACGGAAGGTGCTCATTTCTTGGCTGGGGTATAGAAGATATTTTCTCGTTCGCTTAACAATTTCCTTCCATCTCGATCAGTCCCAAATACCATGTAATTATCAAATCATGATTATAGCTAAAGGCAGTGCAAAAAGCAATATGTAAAAGTATGTATCACGGGCTGTTCATGTTCCCGTCAGGATTGAGGTCATGGTGCTGCATGAAGGGAGGTTCCTATTGGCATTGTCTGAGCAGCACAGTTTGTAGCTTCATATTATATATGAACCATCTAAGGTCTGTTACGAGTCCAGCAGCATTGGACTCAAGGTCTTTTTACACAGATATTACTGTGGATATCCGTCTGAATGAGTTCACTGTAAGGCTGCGTTCACACGTCGCGTTTTTTTCGCGTTTTTGCGGCGGTTTTAAACGCGCGATTTTACCGCGAAAATGCAAAAAATAAGCTTCCCATGCAATCCTATGGGATTCCGCAATGCTGTGCTAATGCTGCGGTTTTTTCAGCGTCTGAATCACTTCACTGTAAAAATGCATTGTTCTGCTTACTTTCCGCATGTGGCTGTGCCCACCATGCGACAAGTAAGCAGAACATTTGCGGATGGTACCCACGGTCCGGAGGAGAGGAGACTGTCCTCCGGGCTGTGGGTACCATATCCCTTTAAAAATTGACAAGTGTGACCAACGTTTTACTACTGATGCTGCCTATGCAGCATCAGTAGTAAAAGGTTGTAAAAAATAGTAAAAAAATAAAAAATATTGTTATTCTCACCTTCTGGCGTCCCGCGCAGCCTTCCCGCCTCTTTCCACGCTCCCGGCATCTTCCGGTCCCAGTAATCCTTTGCGAGAATGACCGCAATGACGTCGCAGTCTCGCGGGACCGCGTGGTCTCGTGATCATTCGCGATGATGTCGTGGGAGCGCGACGTCTCGCGGTCCTTCGCGCAAAGGATTACTGGGATCGGAAGGTGCCGGGATCGTGGAGAGAGGCCAGAAGGCTGCACGGGACGCCGGAAGGTGAGAATAACAATATTTTTTATTTTTTTACTATTTTTTACAACCTTTTACTACTGATGCTGCATAGGCAGCATCAGTAGTAAAACGTTGGTCACACTTATCAAACACTGTGTTTGACGAGTGTGACTAACCTGTCAATCAGTTCTCCAAGCGATGCTCCAGATTTCTTGGAAAACGCTAGCATTCTGCAAGCTAATTACGCTTGCAAATCACTAGTTTTTCTGCGGGAAAATCGTGGGAATTTAAAATGCAATTTTCCCGCGGAATGGAATTCCGGAATTCTTGCGGTAACTTCCGCAAGAGTTCCGCTACGTTTGAACGTAGCCTTAAAGAGGAGTACACATAATATGATGGGTCCTATTCTCAAGTCCCCATATGACCTTATTACATACACACAAACGAGAGATGCCAAGGGCCTTTTCACTTAAAATGAAACTGTCATTTCTGATAATGCTATGAACCTGCAGATATAAGGCTAATCTGCAGGATAATAGCCTTATGAATGTGTTTAGCACTGTTCTGAAAGTACCTCACTGGGAGAAAATGAACTTAATTTCTCCCAGCACCCTCTGGGTTTCAGTCATACAGAAGTGCCAGGTACGGCTTCAGTTAACCACCCACTATACCTTGAGCGGTGGCTGTAAGCCATAACCCCAGAACTTTGCCTGTTAATCAGCTATATAGTGCATCATTGTAGAAACGGCTGTCAGTCAAAGTCAGTCTTAGGGTATGTGCACACAAAGTTTTTTGTCTCTGCGTATTTTGTAGAGAAAACCGCAGGTAAATCCGCAGGACAAAGACCTGCGGTTTATCTGCAGTTTTTCTGCGGTTTTGCCCTGCGGTTTTACACCTCATAATGGATGAGGTGTAAAACTGCAGCGTTTCTGCACCAAAAAATTGACATGCTGCGTTTTGAAAACCGCAGCAATACTGCGCGGAAAAAAACGCAGCATGTGCACAGCTTTTTTTTTATTTCCATAGGAAATAAAGGTACTGTACAACGCAGCAGAATCTGCTGCGTTTCTGCAGAGCCAAAAACGCTGTGGAAACGCAGCAGACACCGCAAAGTGTGCACATACCCTTACAGTGGTGACTGAAGACACGCCATCACACTTATATGACTAAAACCCAGCAGCTCCTGGAAAAATAAAGTTACTTTTTATTTCCAGGTGCTTCACTTTTAGTACTGCAGCTGGACAACTTCATAATGCTACTAACCTGCAAATTAACAATGTATCTGCAGCTTAATATTATTATTGGACATGACATACGGCGTCAAGGGTGTAACAATAGTTGATGCGGGGTTTACAGTCGCAAATGGGCCAATACTATTAACCCCTTCGCACCCGAGCCTGTTTTTGCCTTCGTGACCGGGCCAATTTTTTCAATTCTGACCAGTGTCACTTTATGAGGTCATAACTCTAGAACGCTTCAACGGATCCTACTGATTCTGACATTGTTTTCTCATGACATATTGTACTTCATGATGGTGGTAAAAATTTTTAGATATGATCTGCGCTTATTTGTTAAAAAAATCAAAATTTGGCGAAAATTTAGAAAATTTTGCAATTTTCAAACTTTTAATTTTTATGCCCTTAAATCAGAGAGTGATATCGCACAAAATAGTTAATAAATAACATTTCCCACATATCTACTTTACATCTGCACAATTTTGGAAACATATATATTTTTTTTTTAGGAAGTTATAAGGGTTAAAAGTTGACCAGCGATTTCTCATTTTTACAACAAAATTTGCAACACCATTTTTTTTAGGGACCACCTCACATTTGAAGTGAGTTTGGGGGGTTAATATGACAGAAAATACCCAAAAGTGACACCATTCTAAAAACTGCACCTCTCAATGTACTCAAAACCACATTCAAGAAGTTTATTAACCCTTCAGGTGCTTCACATGAATGAATGGAATATGGAAGGAAAAAATAAACATTTAACTTTTTTTCACAAACATTTTACTTCAAAACCATTTTTTTTTATTTTCACAAGTGTAAAAAGAGAAAATGAACACAAATTTTTTTTGTGCAATTTCTCCCGAATACGCCGATACCCCCTATGTGGGGCTAAACCACTGTTTGAGCACACGGCAGAGCTCAGAACAGAAGGAGTGCCGTTTGACTTTTTCAATGCAGAATTGGCTGGAATTGAGATCGGATGCCATGTCGCATTTGGAGAGCCCCTGATGTACCTAAACAGTGGAAACCCCCCACAAGTGACCCCATTTTGGAAACTAGACCCCCTTAAAGAACTTATCTAGATGTGTCGTGAACACTTTGAACCCCCAAGTGCTTCACAGAAGTTTATAACGTAGAGCCATAAAATGATCTTTTATCCCCCAATTTCTTATTTTCACAAGGGTAACAGGAGAAACTGGACCCCAAAAGTTGTTGTCCAATTTGTTCTGAGTACGCTGATACCCCATATGTGGAAGAAAACTACTGTATGGGCACACGGTGGGGCTCGGAAGGGAAGTAGTGATGTTCTGGAATGCAGACTTTGATGGAATGGTCTGCAGGTGTCATGTCGCATTTGCAGAGCCCCTGATTTACCTAAACAGTGGAAACCCCCCACATGTGACCTCATTTTGGAAACTAGACCCCCCAAGGAACTTATCTAGATGTGTGGTGAGCACTTTGAACCCCCAAGTGTTTCAGTAAAGTTTATAATGTAGAGGCGTGAAAATAAAAAAATCATTTTTTTTCCACAAAAATGATCTTTTAGCCCCCAATTTTTATTTTCACAAGGGTAACAGGAGAAATTGGACCCTAAGAGTTGTTGTCCAATTTGTCCTGAGTACGCTGGTACCCCATATGTGGGAGAAAACTACTGTTTGGGCACACGGTGGGGCTCGGAAGGGAAGTAGTGACGTTCTGAAATGCAGACTTTGGTGGAATGGTCTGCGGGCGTCATATTGCATTTACAGAGCCCCTGATGTACCTAAACAGTGGAAACCCCCAATTCTAATTCCAACCCTAACTCCAACACACCCCTAACCCTAACCACAAACCTAACACCAACACACCCATAACCTTAATCCCAGCCCTAGCCCTAGCCCTAACCTGTGTACCTGCTTCTTTACTTTTTTTTCTTTTTGTGACAAGATCGCTGCCCTGCGATCTGACTCATAGTAACGCCACTTCTCCTCTGATCTCACACTGACAGATGATCAGAGGTGAAGCAGCGTTACTATGTGACAAGATCGCTGCCTGGCACACAGTAACGCTGCTTCACCTCTGATCATCTGTCAGTGTGAGATCAGAGGAGAAGTTGCGTTACAATGAGTGAGATCGCCGGGAAACAAGCAGCTTTCCCAGCGAGCGCTCTCATTGGCTGCTGTGACGCTGACGTCATCAGGACCTGAACCAATCTGGTCTCGATGATGTCGGGGGTCCCAGCATGCATTGTGCACCGGGATCCCCGCGTTATAAGGTATGTGGGGGTCCCAGGGGGCACAAAACCGCCGACAGTAGATAAACGTCGGCGCTGCACAAAGCCCAGCAAGCGCCAACGTTTATCTACAGTGGGCGGTCGGGAAGCAGTTAAAGACAAATGACATACGCTTCAAGTTTTACCATTAACTCCTCAAGAATTTAAAGGAGTATTCTCAAGTTTTTAATTTTTTCACTATCTATTGGTTAGGGGATAGCTTCCTGATCACTTGGGAACCCCAGGGATCCCAAGAGCTCCATGTGAATAAATTAGTGGTCAATCATGTGTACAGCCCCTTAATTCAATTTTAAAGGGTTCGCCAGAGATAGCTGTTCTTTGGCTCTCGCAAAAGAATGAATGGAGCAGCAGTGCAGATGATCGACCACTGCTACATTCATATGGGGCTCTTCGGAGCCCAAGTTCTAGAGATTGGTTGGATCCCAGGAGTTTGGCCCTCCAGTGATAACTTCCAAACTTGAGAATACCCTTTTAACTGAACAGAGTAAATCAAATGCTTGATTCATTTACTTGCATTGTATGTGTTTTACATCATATACAGTGGGGGAAAATAAGTATTTGATACACTGACAATGTTGCAAGTTTTCCCACCTACAAAGAATGGAGAGGTCTGTAATTGTTATTGTAGGTGCACTTCAACTGTGAGAGACCAAATATAACAATAAAAAATAAAAAGTTAAATTGCATGAATTAAGTATTTGATCACCTACCAACCAGCAAGATTTCTGGCTCTCACAGGCCTGTTAGCTTTTCTTCAAGGAGCTCTCCTACTCTGCACTGTGAGGTAGCGCTGTCATTCACATAGGGGATCACTCGCTTGGCAGCCAAATAATCACGTCCGGCACGGATTTTCCATAAAAAAATAACTCCATGCGGTTTATTCAGGCACCATAAACCCACAGCCATAACATAAAGTTTATTTAAACAGCATAGCGTCCATGCCAGAGATCCACTCTGTTACCCTGTAGTCATACAGGTTATGCAATGTTCAATATGCAGGCTTTCTAGCCACCAAGTTATCTCATCCTGTCAGGGTCTCCTCATGGCTGCTTCATACTCCAGACGTTCATTCGTTCCCCTGGGAACTCTCAGATGCTGGCAGCCATTACACACAGCCACTTCACAGGCTGTTAGCCAGGAAGCCCCATCTCCCAGCGGGACCTTCCACAACGGACCAACCGGGTCCCTGCATTCACCACATGTGACCTACCCTGGCCACCGGGTCACATGGCTTTGACCTCATCACAGGTCCTTGAACCAATCACACACACTTTGGAATAGCGTTCTTAAACACACCCCCTGGGTGGGTTTGTAGGTAACTGGGTCTGCCCGTCTCCCCAGCTACCTGGAGACTTCTCCCTGACACATTTACACAACACGTTAGCAGTATCACTGCTGATCAACACACACATCAGTCTCCATCTCAAGGCCACCTGTTGTGAACTCATTTTCTGGTCTACCAGTTGTGAGTTCTCCTTCCGGGCTCCCTCTGGTGGTAACAGGAGGTAGTGAGGTTGATTTCATTAGTAGAGATCTGCCATGCCACCTGATGATGAGGATAACGATTGGATCTCTGGAATCTCAGACTGGATTTAAGACAGCCGACGCCCTATTCTGGTGCTTGTGATTCCTTCTGGCTTTTCAGGTCTTGGTTTTCAGCTCTGTTCCAGTCATCTCCAGCTAAGTGCTTCTGCTAATGTTCACACTTGATTTTGTTGGTCTATTCAGTTTTTTGTGTGGTCAGCCAGCCCCGGCTGGGGCTGTGCTGAATTTCCACTCTTATTTATCTGTATTTGCCAATTTGCTTTTTGTCCCTTATTAGATTGGCCTCTTTTTTGCTCTGTCTCAGAATATTTCAGAGTGCTGATATAGTGGGAGAAGTCTAGTGACTTCAGGGTTAATTTTGTTATCAGAAGTGTTGGACATTATTTTTGTAGGGTTTTTTGGGCAGATTGCAGACAGTGTCTTTCCTTTCCTATCCATTCTAGTTAGTTTGGGCCCATCGTTTGCTCAGCCTATTTTTCTGCCTGTGTTTGTGTTTTCATCTTGTTTCACCATCAATACATGTGTGGGGGCTGTCTATTCCTTTGGGGTCTGCTCTGGGGGAGTTAGTTTTCCCCTTTTCTTGCTTTAGACTTATTTAGTCCTCCGGCTGTGACGAGGCATCTAGATTCATCGTAGGAACACTCCACGGCTGCTGCTACTGTTGTGGTTAGGATCAGGGGTCTGCAATCTGCATAGTTACCAACCTCTCTGGTTTTCTGTGACTTAGCTTGTTTAGTTTTCCTCCTTGGTGACTCATTCATAACAGCCACCCACCTTGAGATACATAATGGTCATTCATGACTCTGCCATTCATCCTCTCTCCTCGGACATCCACACAGCGCCCCCTAGCAGACACAGTGGTCACTACACTGTGGCAGCACGGTGCCTCAGTGGTTAGCGCTGCAGCCTTGCAGTGCTGGAGTCCTTGGTTTGTATCCCACCAAGAACAACATCTGCAAGGAGTTTGTATGTTCTCCCCGTGTTTGCGTGGGTTTCCTCCGGGCACTCCGGTTTCCTCCCACACTCCAAAGACATACTGATAGGGACAGTGATGAAAAATGTGTGCAAACTGTAAAGCGCTGCGGAATATGTTAGCGCTATATAAAAATAAAGATTATTATTACTACACCACAGCACTCATTACCTGTATTAATTGCATCTGTTTGAACTCGTTACCTGTAAAAAAGGCACGTGTCCACACACTCAATCATACTCCAACATCTCCACTATGGCCAAGACCAAAGAGCTGTCTGAGGACACTAGGGACAAAATTGTAGACCTGCACAAGGCTGTAATGGGCTACAGGACAATAGACAAGTAGTTTGGTGAGAGGGCAACAACTATTGGCACAATTGTTAGAAAATGGAACACAAGATCACAGTCAATCTGCCTCATTCTGGAGCTCCATGCAAGATCTCGCTTCATGGGGTTAGGGTGATTCTGAGAAAGGTCAGAAATCATCCCAGGACTACACGGGAGGAACTGGTCAATGACCTGAAGAGAGCTGGGACCATATTCTCAAACATTACCATTACTAACAAACTATGCAAGGTCCCCCTGCTCACGCCAACACATGTCAAGGCCTGTTTGAAGTTCGCCAATGACCATTTGGATGATCCAGAGGAGGCATGGGAGAAAGTCATGTGGTCAAATGAGACCAATATAGAACTTTTTGGTATCAACTCTACTCGCCGTGTTTGGACGAAGAAGGTTGAGTACAACTCCAAGAACACCATCCCAAATGTGAAGCATGGTGGGGGAAACATCATATTTTATGGGTGCTTTTTTGCAAAGGGGTCAGGACAACTGCATCGTATTGAAGGGAGGATGAATGAAGCCATGTATCATAAGATTTTGACCAACAACTAAGGAGTGGCTCCATAAGAAGTATTTCAAGGTCCTTGAGTGGCCAAGCTTGTCTCCACACCTGAGCCCAATAGAAATCTTTGGATGGAGATGAAACTCAATGATGCCCAGTTGTGACGAGCATCAGCTTATGCTGAGTCGCTTTTCCTTTTAGAGTGGACCCTCTGGGCCATGGCACCCACCCACCTAGGGCAAGTGAACCTAGTGAGAACCCACCCCCTGTACAGGGTGTTATGAATGGGTCACCAAGGAGGAAAAAAGCAACACAACACTAAGTCTCAGAAAACCAGAGAGGTTGGTAACTATGCAGACTGCAGAGCCCTGATCTTAACACACAACTAGAAGCAGTCGTGGAGCGTGCCTACGGTGGTCCTGGACGCCTCGTCACAACCGGAGAGCTAAATAAGCCTAAAGTAAGAAAAGAGGAAAACTAACTCCCCAGAGCAGACCCCAAAGGAAAGACAGCCCCCCACATGTATTGACGGTGAAGCAAGATGAAAACACAAACAAAAGCAGAAAAATAGGCTGAGCAAACGATGGGGCCAAACTAACTTGAAAGGACAGGAAAGGAAAGATACTGTCTGCAATCTGCCAAAAAACCCTACCAAAAATAATGTCCAATGCTTCTGATAACAAAATTAACCCTGAAGTCACTAGACTTCTCCCACTATATCAGCACTCTGGAAAATTCTGAGGCAGAGCAAAAAGAGGCCAATCTAATAAAGGACAAAAAGGCAAATTGGCAAATACAGATAAATAAGAGAGGAAATTCAGCACAGCCCAGCCGGGCAGGCTAACCACACAAAAACTGAGTTGACCAACAAGAGCAAGTGTGAACATTAGCAAAAAACAAACTTAACTTGAGATGACCGGAGCAGAGCTGAAGACCAAGACCTGAGAAACAGACTGAATCACCAGCAACAGAATAGGGCGTTGGCTGTCTTATACCCAGTCTGATACTCCAGAGATCCAATCACTATCCTCCTCGTCAGGTGGCAGACCATTACCAATTAAACTAACCTCACTACCTCCTGTCACTACCAGAGGGAGAACGGAAGGAGAACTCCCAGCTGGTGGAGCAGAAAATGAGCTCATAACAACAGGGAGTGTCAGGGGCAAGACCAAGGGGGCGAGCCACCACGGCTGCTGGACCAGACGGCCAGCTCAGGGAGACACTATTGAGTGTCTAGCAACAGGGCGAACAGGATATCAAGCATAAGCGAGGTCACAGGGTTTCTTCAGCAAACGTTGTTACACACTTTAATCAGATACAAGGCAAAAACAGAGAATCAGATGCAGGGCACCAATGGTGAAACACGGCAAGGTGCGTGCAAAGGCACGCCAAAAGTTCAGACCTAACACGTGCAGAAAACATACCGGAGTCCATGGCAGGGTACGTGTTAGGGATCACACCAGAGTTCCTAGGAGGGATGCGTGCTAGGACACGCTAGAGTCCAAGACAAGGTGTGTGCTCGGAGACACGCCAGAGTACAAGGCAGAGTGCATACAAGAAGACACGCCAGGGTCCAAAACAGGTGCGAAGGCATCGGACTCTGGAAGACTGGCAAGGACTGACAGGATCCAGGCATCAGGATGCAGTCATCTGGTTCCAGACCTCTGGCAGTGGTCGGCAGGCTTCGGGAATCCGGCAGACAAACCAGGAGATGAGGCATGGTGCATGCTAGGAGCCACGCCAGGGTTTGAGGCAGGGTGCGTGCTAGAAGACATGCCAGGATCAGGTTCAAGGACGGAGGCCTGCGCATGCTGAGGGGAATGCCAGGGACAAGTACAAGGACGGAGGCCTGCGTGTGTCGAGGGACACGCCAGGGACAGGTGCAAGGATGGAGGCCTGCGTGTGTAGAGGGACATGCCAGGGACAGGTTCAGAGCAGAGTCCTGTGCGTGCAAAGAAACACGCCAGGGTCAGGTTCAAGGACAGAGGCCTGCACGTGCAGAGGGACAGAGGACAGAGGACACGCCAGGGACAGAGTTTAAAAGCAGAGTCCTGCGCTTGCAAAGAGGCACGCCAGGGTCAGGGTTCGAGACAAGGTGCAGACTAGGACCTGTGCGTGCTAGAGGGCACGACAGGGTACATGGCAAAACCTGCGTGTACTTTTTAGAGAAGCACAGGGAGGTATGCCAAGGGCAGGCAAGGACCTGCGTGTGCTATTGAGAGCATGTAGAGCACAGTGCAGAAACAGCGTGAAGTGCAAGGAAGCACAGAGAGCACGGCTGGGGCACTGGCTAGCTGATTGTCTGCAGCACTAACAGTCGGGCAAGACTCCAGCGAACCCGGCTGAGGCATAGCAGGCCACACAGCTGTCACTGACCGACGAGCACGGCTGAGGGACAAGCAGGCGGGCACGGCTAGGGCGGGCACGGCTGAGGCACAAGCAGGAGGCTAGGAAGGCCAGGCACATGCAAAGGGCACACGAAGTAAAGCAAGACAAGAAAACAAGGCAGAGCTAGGCAGGTACAGAACACGAAGCGGAAACTTAGGCAGAAACACAGAGTCAGATCAGAGTAAGAGCAGAGCTAGCAGCGGAGCGTAGGCCGAAGCCCAGAGCCGGACCAAGGCAGAGCCTTGGGACTAGTCGAAGAACGTGCTAGAGAGCACCATAGATCAGAGAGCAGGAATGGTGCGTGAGCCAGGTGGCACAACAGGTCACCATAGGTCAGAGCAAGGGAAACTAGGCAAGAACAGAGAACAGAGGAGGGAACACAAGACTGAGCAAAGCGAAGGCAAGACATGGCAGAAACGGGCAAGGCAGAGAACACCAGAAGGACAACAAGTCCAAGCAGGACAAGGACAAACATAGCACAACGGACACACATAAGACAAGGCACTGGACAAGAGACGGAGTACAAGCACAGAGCTTGTGCAGAGACGCACGACAGAGCAAAGTGCAGGGGCACAGAATACAGAAGCGACCCAGCAGGCCAAGCAACCATGCAGGGAAGCAACACGATACTCTGGCCCTGACCATAGGGAAGGGCGGTCTGATATAGCACCATAGCACCAGTACTTCCGGGTCAGGACCAGGGAGGGACTTTGGGTTCAGATCCTCCAGGATCATTGAGAGCATCGCTAGAACAGACTGGGTAGAACCATAGAGGAGGTCACATGATCAGGGGTTTCCAGGAATACAGCGGATTGCAGAGTCAGACAGAGACGGATGGCTACCCAGCAACAGCGTGCAGCCATGAGGTAAGACACACATGCACACTGCTCCAGGCATCTTGCGGCATGACAGACATGGCGGACATGACAGACATGGTGGACACCAGTGATAGCACCAAAGCCTGAAATGTTTGGAGAGGTGGACTAAAATCCCTGCTGCAGTGTATGCAAACTTGGTTAAGAACTATACAAAATGTCTGACCTCAGACATTAATACCAAATATTAAGTTCTATTTTTCTATTGTATCAAATACTTATTTCATGCAATAAAATGCAATGTAATTATGTAACAATCATACAATGTGATTTTCTGGATTTTTTTTACGATTCTGTCTCTCACAGTTGAAGTGTACCTATGATAAAAATTACATAACTCTCAATTCTTTATGCGTGGAAAAATTAGCAAAATCGGCAGTGTATCAAATTATTTTCCTCACAGTAAGTGTATTTAGCAAGCAAATATAGAAACACAATTAAAATGATAACTCTTTTGGAAAATAACACTTATTAACACACATAAAACTCTACTTTTTGTTGTAATTTTCATTGCTAAATCCCAAAGAAAAAAAAAAAAAAATCAAAAAAAGATTGGAAAAATAAAATGACACAATCACCATATCCTAATAAAGATGGGCAATGAATAGTTGTAAATAATTGTCATGTAAAGCAATTTTTTTAAGTAATTCTTAGTGAAGCAATAAGTAGTTTTGTTTTAGCAAGCAGTATAAGCAAAGCAATCACCTCCATAGCGATATCTAGAGCGAGCATAAGCAGCATCCTCATCATCTTCTAGTTGTGAATATCCCGATCCTAAAATAAAAAAATAAATATTGAAAATAAAAAAGCCAAGCACAAATTAGGGATTCAGCAAGTAATATTAATGGTCTAAGCATCCTTGTCCAGGATTTATTAGCATTGGTGTAAGTTCAATTACAGGAAAGCAATAAGGTAGTTCTACAGCCAAGTTAACCCCTTAGTGATCGAGCCAATTTTGACCTTAATGACCAAGCTAAATTTTACAATGCTGACCAGTGTCACTTTGAGGTTATAGCTCTGGAACGCTTCAATGGATCCCACTGAAACTGAGAATTTTTGGGGGGATATATTGTACTTTATGATAGTGTTAAAGGGAATTTGTCACCCCTTTTTTGAGATACCATATAATGATATCATTCAAATGTGTGTTACATAAGGATTCTCTTAGTACTTTTGCTTCCCCCTGACCCCGCACCTTTCATGCATAAATATCTTTTTTATATCGGTTCAGATGTATGTAAACTGCCATTGTCCGGTCCACTGGGCGGGGCTTATTCACCTGCTCCCCCCCTGTCTTGCGCTACACAAGAAGAAATGCGTAGAGCAAGACAGGGGGGGAGCAGGTGAATAAGCCCCGCCCAGCGGACCGGACAGTGGCAGTTTACATACATCTGAACTGATATAAAAAAGTATTTAGGCATGAAAGGTGCGGTGTCAGGGGGAAGCAAAAGTACTAAGAGAATCCTTATGTGACACACAATTGAATGATATCATTATATGATATCTCAAAAAAGGGGTGACAGATTCCCTTTAAAATTTCTTCCAAAAAATTCATTTTTATTCTCTTAAATCAGAGAGTTATGTCACACAAAATGGTTAATAAATAACATTTCCCATATGTCTACTTTACATCAGCACAATGTTTTTTTTTTGTTAGGAAGTTAGAAGGGTTAAAAGTTGACTAAAAATTTACAAAAACATTTTTTTTTTTTAGGTACAACATCACATTTGAAGTTACTTTGAGGGGTCTATATGACAGAAAAGACCCAAAAGTGATATCATTCTAAAAACTGCACCCCTCAGGGTCATCAAAACCACATTTAAGAAGTTTATTAACCCTTTGAAGGAAAAAAAATGAATAATTCACTTTTCGGCACAAAAAATTACTTTAAACCCAAACTTTGTTTTCACAAGGGTAACGGGAAAATGGTTTAAAAACAGCAGTATCACTGTGCTTGACTGGACAGCAAACTCTCCTGACCTTAACCCCATAGAGAATCTATGGGGTATTGTCAAGAGGAAGATGAGAGACACCAGACCCAACAATGCAGAAGAGCTGAAGGCTGCTATCAAAGCAACCTGGGCTTCCATAACACCTCAGCAGTGCCACAGGCTGATCGCCTCCATGCTACGCGGCATTGATGCAGTAATTGATGCCATACGGGCCCCGACCAAGTATTGAGTGCATTTACTGAACATACATTTCGGTAGGCAAACATATCAGATTTTAAAATCATTTTTCAAGCTGGTGTTATAAAGTATTCTAATTTACTGAGATAATGACTTTTGGGTTTTCATTGACTGTAAGCCATAATCATCAACATTAACAGAAATAACCACTTGAAATACATCACTCTGTTTGTAATGACGCTATATAATATATGAGTTTCACATTTTGCATTGAAGAACTGAAATAAATTAACTTTGTGATGATATTCTAATTTAGGGAGAAGCACCTGAACATACCTTCCCACCTGCTTGTTTTCCATCTATCTCTGCCCTTTTCTGCCAGAGCTGTCAATCAAAGAAGGGTGAGGAGATAGAGGAAAAACAAGCAGATTGGAAGATGTATTTAAATGTTTCCCCACACCACGAAGCTCCAAGCTCCTGTACTCTCAACAGTCATTTTTTGCTGGCAATTGACTGTGGGTATATTGTCTCAAATTAGCAGAATATTAGATCCTTAGGGTAAGTTCACTCTAGGCGTTGTTTCAGCATTTTTTTACTGCAGCAAAACCTGATCTCTTGGCAGTAAAAAAGCATGCTTTCCTTGTGTTTTTTTGTGGCATTTTTGCTGCAGTTTTGGGGTGCTAGATTTGTTTCACGTGCATTCTGATAAAGTTTAGTGTTGAAAAAAAATCATATTCCATAAAATCAGGATTTCACCACCAATTCAAGTCAATGGTTAAAAAATGCTGAAAGAAGTGACATGCTCTATGTCCAAAAAAAAACAAAAAACATGCAAAGCACAAAGTACTGATGACAAAAAAAACCAATGTGTGTGCATGAGATTTCTGAAATCTCATAGGTTGTGCAAATACTGTAAAACACAGAGGAAAATTAGCATAAAAAACGCAGCTAAATTGCCTAGTGTGAACTTAGCCTTATAAGGCTGTTGGTTTAAAGCCCCGTTACACGCATCAATGTCCCAGCGATCCCACCAACGATCCGATGTGGATGGGATCGCTGGGACATAGTTAGCTGATCGCTGGTGAGCTGTCACATAGACAGACCCACCAGCAAGCTGGTTTCCAAAGTAAACAGCGGGTATCTAAGAACCGCACGGCTCTTGGATACCCGCTGTTTACCCTACATACCAGCGTGTACGCTGGTTTTCTAGGTAAACAGCGGGTAACTAAGAGCCACACAGCTCTTAGATACCCGCTGTTTACATTGGAAACCAGATCCCAGCGTCGCTGTTCGTTGGTGTCTCGCTGTCACACGCAGCGATGCGCGCTGGCTAGCGGGAGACCAACGATCAAAAAATGTCCCAGGGCGTTCGAGTGCAATCAGCGATACCCGGCAGGGGGGCCGGTCGCTGACACATGTCACACACAGCGAAATCGCTGGCGACATCGCTGTGGCGTCACAAAATCAGCAATCTCACTGGTGATATCGCTGTGTGTGATGGGGCTTTTAGATTATAACCCCCAGGGTCAGGATGGAATTTGCAGCCAAAATGTGTCAGCAAAATGCCTAAATGAGGCCTAATGCAAATCTATGTATAACATTTGTTTAGACTGTTCCTGAGCTATGAAGGGAAAGAAATGTCAGGGTCAGAAGTTGACTCCTGCACCATGATGTACACTTTCCTCAGATTGATGTTACAGGAGCTCTCAGTGCACCCAAGAGGTCAGGAGAAGGGTGTAGAGGCAGAGGAAGGCTGTAGCTTATAGTCATAACTATTATCGAAGCTACCTTTGATCTTGGCACTTCTTTAGCCATTAATATTAATAGTGACAGTGGCATTTAAAAGGTTAGACATAAAAATGTAGGAAAAAGGGAGACATACCTGGTATCACGGTGTCCGTGATGACACAAGCTAAAAATGTATCACGCTATTTAACTTGTACAAAAAAACATCATAAAAAAAATAAAATAACTGTCAGAATTACTATTTTGTTTACCATCTCACAAACAAGTGAATAAAAAGGATAAAAACTTTGCATAACCCAAAAATGACACTGATAAAAATGTCAACTCATCTTGCAAAGAAACCAAGCCTTCCTCCGCTTCATCCATAGAAAAATTAATACCGTAAGTTATATCTCTCAGTAAATGTTCATATTTAGCGTAAGTTATAAAAGATTGAATAAATGATAAAAATTTAATAATGACTTAATTGTGATGATACGTCAAATATACTCGTTTTGATAGCATGCCATTTATACTGTAAAACCTGTAAAAACAAAACCTAAACAGCGAACACCAAAAAATTGCAGAATTGCTGTTATCATTTGCATCTACTCCAGCCAAATTAAAAAAATTATCAAATCTAATAAATGAATTGTCTGTTCCATAAAATAGCACCATCAAAACACAACTCACAGCACAAAATCAAAGCCCTCATATTGTTACATTGATAGAAAAATAAAAATGTTATAAGATTTTGGAATATGACGATGAAAAATTGAAAAAAGAATGCCAAGTCCTTAAAGTGGGTCTATCATTTGATTTCACAATAGAAACGTCATACATGAATAAATATATCTCATAGACCTGACAACGCTGGTGTACTTACCATGTCGGAATGGCTGTATAATCGTCAAAATAAAAGGAAAATTTTATGAGAGCAATTTATGAAAATAAAATTGAAAAGAGTTTAAAATAACAGGCTAATCTGTGTCTTTGTGCTGCTGTATACAGACTACACAAACCACAGAATTACAGTATCTGCAGAGTTTCAAAAGGAAGCAAGAGGTTAGAGATTACAGATTACATTGGGAGGATAGTAATTTAGACACGTACAACAATAGAACTGGGCTATTTGAAGATACGTCCTAGGAGCTGCCATCATCTTCTCAGTTTGAAAACACTTTTTCAGGGCGTCACCAGTTTTTGGTTTATGTGCCATTTCTTACACCACATGCTGAAAATAGAGTTCTGTACGTTGCTTGTAGTAGAATAAATTAGTATTTACATATTTAAATTGTTTCATGCAAATTTCACATGAAAATGTAGGAACATTGACAGCAGAAAAAATAAGTTCTTAAAGGAAGTTTGGACATTTCCTCACAATTAGGATACAGGATACATATAGGATGCAGTCAGGATTGAATAGAGAAGCATTTTTTCAGTCCTATAGACTGGATAGAGCATTCATGTGCGAACATTTAAACCCGATTGTACATAGGAGGAACAGGGGATTTCCTAATTCCATTGACTCCATAAATTAAATAAAAAAACTAAATACTGTATGTGCATTTCGATTTGTACACAGAGTGACGAAGGGTTCAATATCTGTGTTTTTTTGCTGGTTAATGGTCAGTTTGCACTAGCAAATTTCTGCCCATAACAGGCACTAAACAACTATATACAAGCTGATCACTCATTTAAAATCAACCAGGCAGATAGCGATTCAAAGGTATTAGTGATCATTCTGTCCCCATACAATATGCATGGATTTGGCAGCTAAAATTCAAGGTAAAAAGTGATGCATCATTTATTTTTTGGGCCCCTTTGAGACTCCACCCCTTGAACCTTCCACAATCTAACCACCGACTCTTGGAAAAACTCCACTTCTGCACCACGTCATCACCAATCACATATTAACATTTCCCATCAAACACCAGATCACATACATAGCCAACAGAATTCGTTTTGGTCAAAGATTTTTTTAAGCTGCCACCACAGCAAAGTAGACTCTTTTGGTAGCTCTCTACTCTACTCTAAAATTCCAAGGGGCTGAAACAGATGTAGTCCCCACAATACAATATAAGATGGTCATGGTGATAGTATAGCCACTGGCTGCTAGTAATTAAATATTACACAAACAGATATAAAGTAATACAGATATGCTGCTAATATAGGCCCATGAATGTCAAGAGGTGAGATCACGTATCTTAATGGGGCGAATGGGGCCAGGCCTTACCTGGCATTCTCTCCTTCATCCATCTGAGATGCGGACAAGCAGGCGAATGGCAGTGACGTCATACGCCAGCAACGTGTGTGACAACATCAGCTGCTGGCCAGAGGCGCATTGAGGAGAAGAGGAGGGGCCAGTCTGGGGACAGAAGTATGGACAGTCCAAGATGAACATAAGAAAAACGTAAAATGTACTGTTTTGATGGAACCGGAGGGTGCTGTGTCCGATGCTGCATGTTAAAGATTGATGTACTTGAACTGTCCAGTAAAATTGATCTTCTTAAAACGAGTAAAGTGTCCCCTGATATGTGTGCGGCTGGTCCTGGACCTGAGGACGTGAAGACAGCGAAGGCTTCTGGCCAGCAAGTGACTACAATGCAATGTACACAACCCTTACGGACTAGGACAATGTGCATTTGTAGAGTGCCAGGGCGAGGAGGAGCAGTTTGCCCTTGGCAGATTTCTGCACATAATGATCGCCACTCGACTATACCAGTCAAATGGTCCTCATTTAAAGGTCCGTTCCCACAGGCCGATACCAATAGGCAACAGGACAATCGTTAATTTGATTATTCTGTCCCAATACATGATGCACATGATGTTTGCAGCTCATCCCTTGTTCCTTCAGGGCAAATAGCTGACAATAATGATCATTTTTAATCCTGGTTAGGAATTCACATCAGACCATGAATGAGCCTTTTGCTGTTTATCTGGGGTCAATAATCAGCAACTTCAACTAAGGGCCCTGTAAAAGGAGGTTTAGTTATAATATTAGTGAGTCAAAAGCTACAAGAGATACGAGTATTGGACTCCAAAGAGATATTCAGATAGATTTGTGGAGTACTCACCACATAAATTTATCGAGCTATTGTCAATAGGCAAACCAGTATGAAGTGAAGTTAGACAGACTCAGTTGATGTCCCATAGAATGTAACCCTGCCGCTCTGATGTTTATGGCATATCCTTTCTATATACAATAAATGAGCAGTATAGGAAGACCTCTGTAACTGCACAAACATTTCATGATGGCAACACATATTGTAGACAGTACTTCCTTGTCTTTAGGTTTGTTTACATTTTTATTGTATTTTCTTTCAGTTTTCTTGTTTCATTATTTTACAAGTAGAAGAATAAGCTTTTCTTCCGCTTTAGCAAAAGCAGAGCAAATTAACTACAAAGTTCAGTCTTCTGTACTGTAATTATGTCCAGTCATTAAATCCTTTGTGGCTCTTTTACAGATCATAAAATTTGCAGTTCTGGAATTAATTAAATAAAACAATGGTTGCATATGAAAGAGACACAGGGCAGATTTATTATTTAAAGGGAACCTGTCACCCTTTTTTCGAATATGAGCTGCCGGCACCGACATCAGGGACTTATCTACAGCAATCTGTAATGCTGTAGATAAGCCCCCCGATGTAACCTGAAACAGAAGAAAAAGGAGTTAGATTATACTCACCGGGGGGCGGTCCGGTCTTGGTCCGATGGGTGTTGCGGTCCGCGCCTCCTATCTTGTAGCGATGACATCCTCTTCTTTCCTTCCTGTCGTGGCTCCGGCGCAGGTGCGCTGCTCTGCCCTGTTGAGGGCAGAGCAGAATACTGCAGTGCGCAGGCGCCGGACCTCTCCCGGCGCCGGCGCTCTGCAGGTCTCTTTTTTTCGCTCTATCTTACCACTTCTCATTTCCAGATCTTTTTCATACCTTACTACTTTTCAAAGCAAACGCTTTATTTCATAGAACTTTTCTTAGTCTCTCATCCTAAAATGGAGTTTTTTTTATTCTTCATCACTTTTTGAAAAGATATAACCCTTACAACATTCTATCCCAATTCTATTTTCTCCATTTTTTCTCAATCACACACCTATACTGCCTCACTTTTCACCTCTAGATCTTCTATTCCACACATCACATCATGAAAAAAATTCTGTTAGTCAGTTTTCTCCTTTCACTAATGAATTTCATTATTGGCTACTTATTTTGCATGGCAATTTAAAGAGGCAGACAAAAAAAACCCAGCACACAAGCAAAGATGCCTACCTGCCCAATGCACTAACAAGGTGCAGCGGACCCAATAAGATGGCACAGTTGCAAAAGTACCTGATGAGGCAGCCAGCCTACCATCAGGAAATGGCCGCTTGGTATTATAATGCACAAAAAAAATAATATACAGATAATATAATCTGTATGTGGCAGTGTTCACACAGAAAATGCAAAGCATCTGGTTGAGCCTATTAATGAAATAGGTTTGCGAGCTTACGTATTGTGGCCATAACATTAACTAATACCTCACATATATTGCTATATGATTTTTGCACTTTATATGTTTTCAGGGTGCAGTTGGGCCCAGATGGCTCTGTAAACTGTGGCCTCTGTTCACACAGTATGCATTTTTGTTAGCACTGGCATCATTAATAGATTCAGCCACTGCCACATACACATTATATTTTTGCTTCACTCCCCCTCTGATTACTCTGTGGCTCCATCTGGTATGGGGTGGACATACCGCATGTGCAGTCGATGCGGTTGCAATGGAGCCCGGAGGTGGAGGAAGCCCCTGCAGGGTGGCTAATAATGGAGGCAATCTGGCCAGTTTATCCAACCCTGAGGCTCCGGGGGTCCCCTGGCAAGATTATCCTCCTGTGCGGTGGGCACGGAGCGATCATTGCTGGTATGCTGCCTACAGGAGAAAATGGCATGGAAGCGGAGCTGCAGAAATCAGTCCTGCTTCCTGCCCACGCTTCCTGTCTGACAGCAGCGAGGCTGGATGACGTCAGAATTCATCGCAGAGCTGTGTCAGAGAGAAAGAAGCTGGCGATGGAGATGCTGCAGGGAGGTGAGTGGTGCTGTGTGTGTGTAGGTGGTGGAGAGGGCAATGATGGGGTGATGTAGAGGGCAATGATGGGGGGGTGTTGGAGAAAGCAATGATAAAGGTGGTGGAAAGGGCATCAATGGGGATGGTGGGGGAGAAAGCAATGATAGAGGTGGTGGAAAGGGGAATGATGGGGGTGGTGAGGGAGAAAGGAATGATAGAGGTGGTGGAAAAGGCAATGATGGGGTGGTGGAGAAATCAATGATAGAGGTGGTGGAAAGGTCAAGGATAGGGGTGGTGGGGGAGAAGGCAATGATGGAGGTGATGGAAAGTGCAATGATGAGATGGTGGGGGAGAAAGCAATCATAGATGTGGTGGAAAGAGCAATGATAGGTGTGGTGGGGGAGAAAGCAATGATGGAAGTGGTGGAGAGGGCAATGATGAGGGTGGTGGGTGAGAAAGCAATGATATGATAGAGGTGGTACAAAGGGCATTGATGGGGCGGTGGGAGAGAAAGCAATGATAGATGTGGTGGAAAGGGCAATGATGGGGGTGGTGGGGTAGAAGGTAATGATGAAGGTGGTAGAGAGGACAATGATGGGGTGGAGGGGGAGAACAGTGATGAAGTGGTGGAGAGGGTAATGATGGAGGTGGTGGGGGAGGGCAATGAATGGGGTGATGGAGAAGGCAATGATTGGGGTGATGGAGAGGGTAATGATTGGGGTGATGGAGAGGGCAATGATTGGGGTGATGGAGAGGGTAATGATTGGGGTGATGGAGAGGGCAATGATTGGGGTGATGGAGAGGGCAATGATTGGGGTGATGGCGAGGGCAATGATTGGGGTGATGGAGAGGGCAATGATGGGGTGGTGGAGAGGGCAATGATTGCGATGGGGAGAAGGCAATGATGGGGTGGAGGAGAGAGCAATGATAGGAGTGGTGGAGAGGGCAATGATGGAGGTGAGGGAGAGGACTATGATGGGATGTGGGGGAAAGGAGGACAATGAGGGGTGTGTGGGATTGGGATGGGAGGAAGGGGACTTAAAATAGACTTACGAACAGGGGGAGGAGAGGAGGATGTTAGATATGGATGTAAATGAATTTGGTGGTGAAGGAGGGTGCTAAGCCCCTGATAGCGTCCTCCTCATCTCACAATTCATTATGATGCTATTGGGGACTTAAAGGGAACCTGTCAACAGGATTGTGCATAGTAACCTACACACAGTGTCAGGTCGGCACCATTATACTGAATAAAATGATACCTTGGTTGATGAAATCCGTCTTGTGGCTGTTTCTTAATCTTTATTTTCAGTTTTGTGTTAATGATTTGCTCGTCTCCTAAGGCGGGGTTCATGTATGTGGTGCTCTGATTAGATATTCATAATTCAGACTGCTGACAGGTCACTGATCCCTCAGTGACCTGCCCCTAGTTTGTATAATTAATACCATCACATACTGAATGAATAATAAAAAAAAACGCTTCACCAGGCAGGTGCCAGCTGTGGTGCCTGCGCCACAGCATAATCGCAGCGCCATCTTGCTGGAGAAGAAAAAAAAGTCCTTCTCCAAGATACCGCCGCCCGCGCCTGTGCAGTAGCAGGTCTCGGAGATCGCTGACAACGGCGCCATTTTGGTGAAGGACTTTTTTTCTTCTCAGCAAGATGGCCCGTCAGCACCTGCGCCACAGAAGCTGTCGGATCTCTATACTAACCGATAGCTGCTACTGCGCAGGCGCCCTGGGAGCCATTTTCAAAATTACTTTTTTTCCTCGCTCAAATAAATTTGCAAAAGCGATTAAGTGCACAGTAACCATGCGATTATGCTGCAGTGCAGGTGCCACGGCCGACACCTGCCTGCAGAAGCGTTTTTTTTATTTTTTATTTATTACATGAGCAGAACAATCAACTAATGGGAGTGGAACCCTGAAGCCCTTGCATGGCAGACACCAGCACAGACCCCGTCTGACTGTAATGAAGTCCATTGAGCTTCAATCATGGTGTCCATCACTTTACTGGACAATAGAGTGCAGTATGCTGTCCTATTGTGTCCAATATTTTCAGCAGAATCTGTAACAGAAGATAGGAATGGAGCCTCCAATGCAGATGTCAGTACAGCTATTTATGACGTTATTCACATTCTAACCTAAAAAAGTGTAACTAGTTCTGAAAATTTGTATACAAAACTGGATCCATATTCTGGATGAAATATAAAGAGAAAAAAGTAACAGTACTTATGAGTCAAAACTCATAACTCAATCACAAGGACAGACATGAAAGAATAATGTCTAAACACCACAAGACTACAAGCTAGAAATACCACAGAACTGAATCAGCATCTATTTGTCCAAAACCAGGGCCGCCATCAGGGCATTACAGCCCTTACTAGTGTATGGGGCCCCATGAATTGGGGGGGCCCGGCTGCCCGAGCACGCTGGCAGCCCGGGCCGCGCGCTCGGGCCCCCTCATTGATTTGTTCAGGCAGCAGCAGGTGCTTTAAGCTACGGCCCGCCCCAGTGCATTATGGGTCCCGTCCAGCCAGCCTCCCGTGACGTCACACGTTGCTCTGCAGCTCTGCTCCACTTCCTCATTCGGAGCAGAGCGTGCAGCGTGTGCGGTGTCAGTGTGTGTGCACGTGGGTGGCTGGGGGCGGCAGACACCAGGAGAGAAGAGGCGGCGGCGTGCGCAGCGGACCAGACGTGGAGGCAGCAGACGAGTGAGCAGGTGAGTAGTTTCAGGGCAAGGGGGGCCCAGCCAGACACACAGCACCAGTCCCACCACAGCCACAGGGCCCCAGGGCAGGCAGGGGCCAGGGGGGGCCCTGTGCAGCCAGCCGCACGGCAGCAGTTCCACCACAGCCACAGGGCCCCAGGGCAAGCAGGGGCCAGGGGGGGCTCCGTGCAGCCAGCCGCACGGCAGCAGTCCCACCACAGCCACAGGGCCCCAGAACAGGCAGGGGCCAGGGGGGGCCCTGCGCAGCCAGCCACACGGCAGCAGTCCCACCACAGCCACAGGGCCCCAGGGCAAGCAGGGGCCAGGGGGGGCTCCGTGCAGCCAGCCGCACGACAGCAGTCCCACCACAGCCACAGGGCCCCAGGGCAGGCAGGGGCCAGGGGGGCCCGTGCAGCCAGCCGCATGGCAGCAGTCCCACCACAGCCACAGGGCCCCAGGGCAGGCAGGGGCCAGGGGGGCCCTGCGCAGCCAGCCACAATGCAGCAGTCCCACCACAGCCACAGGTCCCCAGAACAGGCAGGGGCCAGGGGGGGCCCTGTGCAGCCAGCCGCACTGCAGCAATCCCACCACAGCCACAGGGCCCCAGGGTAGGCAGGGGCTAGCGGGGCCCTGCGCAGCCAGCCTCATGGCAGCAGTCCCACCACAGCCACCAGGAGAGAAGAGGCGGCGGCGTGCGCAGCGGACCAGACGTGGAGGCAGCAGGCGAGTGAGCAGGTGAGTAGTTTCAGGGCAAGGGGGGCCCAGCCAGCCACAATGCAGCAGTCCCACCACAGCCACAGGTCCCCAGAACAGGCAGGGGCCAGGGGGGGCCCAGTGCAGCCAGCCACACTGCAGCAATCCCACCACAGCCACAGGGCCCCAGGGCAGGCAGGGGCCAGGGGGGCCCTGCACAGCCAACCGCACGGCAGGAGTCCCACCACAACCACAGGGCCTCAGGGCAGGCAGGGGGCAGAATGTGAGACATGGGGGCAGAATGAGACACGGGGGGCTGGGAGCAGAATGTGAGACATGAGGGCAGAATGTGAGACATGAGGGCAGAATGAGACGCCCGGGGCAGAATGAGACCCCGGGGGAAGAATGTGAGACATGGGGGAAGAATGTGAGACATGGGGGCAGAATGTGAGACATGGGGGAAGAATGTGAGACATGGGGGCAGAATGTGAGACATGGGGGCAGAATGTGAGACATGGGGGAAGAATGTGAGACATGGGGGCAGAATGTGAGACACAGGGGGCCGGGGGCAGAATGGACATGAGGGCTGAATGTGACAGTGAGACACAGGAGGGGCAGAATGGATACGGGGCAGAATGTGGCAGACAGTGATACACGGGGCAGAATGTGAGACACGGGGCCAGAATGTGACAGTGAGACACAGAAGGGAGCAGAACGGATATGGGGGTAGAATATGAGACACGGGGGGGAAGAATGTGACAGTGAGACACAGGAGGGGCAGAATGGATACGGGGACAGAATGTGAGACACATGAGGGGGCAGGATGGGAGACACATGGGGCAGGATGGATACGATGTAGACAGATGGGGCAGGATCGGGAGATCATATGGGGCAGAAAGGATACTCATGCGGGCAAGATGAGAGAAAATATGGCTGGAGTCAGGAATGAGACAGGATGGGGGATATTGGAGGCTAGGATGGGGCATATTATTACCATAGGGGCTAATTAAGGGATATTATTACTGCGGTGATGTATTTATTTTATTTTTTTGAGGATACTGTTTTAAATGGGGGGGTCCTGTTACTGTGCAGAGCGACACTGTCACCTTTTTTTCTTCATCTGGTGTAGAGTAGAAGTTGGGAAAAAAATTAAGTAATGGGTTCTGCAAGTGGAGCTCTAGCTAACTGTGTTATTTCCTGCAGAGACAAGCCCTGGCTGGAAGACGTGATGGCGTTCTGTGCTGAATGAAAGATGAAAAGCGAAGATAAAGGACTTCACCTAGACACGACACTGGTGAGTCAGTTTGTTGCCTGTACACTGACACTATATACAGAGTGCCTTTGTACAATGTCACCAGTGATCACTGTATAACCTGTGCACTGACACTGTACACTATATACAGAGTTCCTGTGTACAATGTCACCAGTGATCACTGTATTACCTGTACACTGACACTATATACAGAGTTCCTGTGTATAATGTCACCAGTGATCACTGTATTATCTGTACACTGACACTATATACAGCGCTCCTGTGTATAATGTCACTGGTGATCCCTGTATTACCTGTACACTGGCACTTTATACAGAGTTCCTGTGTACAATGTCACCAGTGATCACTGTATTATCTGTACTCTGACACTATATACAGGGGTCCTGTTCATAATGTAACTGGTGATCACTATTACCTGTACACTGGCACTATATACAGAGCTCCTGTGTATAATGTCACCGGTGATCACTGTATTACCTGTACACAGACACTGCATACTAAGTACAGATCTCCTGTGTATAATGACACTTATGGTGATAATATTATGTTTTTTTATTAATGATCAGTATTGTTTTATTCTGTCACTGTGGTGATAATATGTGGTCTGGGCATGATGCAGTGGTATTTGTCCTTTGTATGTGCTATTATTCTGTCACTGGTGGTAATTTGTGGCCTGGTCATGGTGTAGCTGTATTTGTTCTTGTATGTGTTATTATTGGTCACCATGTGTTGGTAATATGGTGTCTGGACATGGTGCGGTGGTATTTGTCCCTTTTTGACGTGATATTATTGGTCATTTTAAAAATTGAAAAATAAAATATATACCTAAATTGTATTGGATATTTTAACAAATGTTTAATAGGATAGAATAGAGTAGGGCCTGGCCAAAAGAGTCTACCTTGTCGTGGTGGCAGATTTAAAAAATCTTTTGGCCAAAACAAGAGCTGCTGGCTATGTGTGTGATCTGGAGATGGGACCTGTTAATATGTGATTGGTGAGAAGTGGAGTTTTTCCAAGAGAGAGCCGTGGGACTGTGGACAGTTCTGGGGTGGAGCCTGGGCGGAGTCTCAAGGGGGCCCCGAATATTTTGCCAGTATGGGGCCCCGAAATTCCTAGTGGCAGCCCTGTCCAAAACCAAACATCGTGTCTTCCATACAGCGTGAATTTATGGCACAGCTGCATGATGGAGAGTTCTAGGTAGTCTTCCTTCTGTGGGTAAACCAATTAATATTTCTATAAAATATTATTTTGCTGATAATTTTTACAGAAATGGTGCAAATGCTATCCAGGATGAACCATTTTCATAGAGGTTGCTACTAAAACATGTTCTTTGAGTTATAATAATAATTTTTATTTCTATAGCGCCAACATATTCTGCAGCACTTTACATTTTAGAGGGACCTTGTTCAGACAATAAAAGGCATTATAGCATAACAATAATCACATAAATCTACAGATACCAGGAGGAGAGGACCCTGCTTGCAAGCTTACAATCTATGAGGAAATAGGGGAGACATGAAAGGTGAATGGTAACAATTGCTTTCATTATACGGACCAGCCATAATGTAAGAAATCTGGTGTTCATGTAATGCTGCATGAACCGGTAACCAACCAGTATGTGTAAAAGTACAGACACAGAGAGCTATTAAATGCATAAACGATGTGAGAACAGATGACATGAAGGTCCTGGTTTTGAACAAAATTTTATATGGGGAAAACAGGGATAGATAGATAAATATATTGAGGCAGTAGGCTAGTCTGAAGAAATGCGTTTTAGGGCACGCTTAAAAATGTGGGTATTGGGGATTAATCCAATTGTCCTGGGTAGTGCATTCCAAACAATTGGAGCAGCACTCAAAAAGCCTTGGAGACGGGAGTGGGAGGTTCCGATTATTGAAGACATTAATCTTAAGGCATTAGCAGAAAGGAAGGCACAGGAAGGGTGTGTGAGGCAGTGATTGGTGTCATATGTGAGGGTCATAGTCACCGTGCCCCGGGTAAGGGTACGGATGAAACCACACAGGGTGCCAGAAGCACGGAGGCAAACCATCGCGACCAAGGTGAAGTAAATGCTTCAGTTGGGAGTCATCGAGAAGTCCCGGATTGAGTGGGCTAGTCGCATTGTGCTAATACCAAAGCCAGAGGGGTCATTACGATTCTGTAATAACTACAGAAAATTAAATTAAGTATCAAAATTTGACCTCTATCCCATGCCACGGGTGGATGAGCTAATTGAGAGATTGGGGAGGCCCAGTACTTCACCACGCTCAATCTCTGGCAGGTCCCATTAACAGAGTCGGCAAAAGAAAAGACCGCCTTTATAACACCAGAAGCAATGGCGTAACTACAAAGTTATAGGCCCTGATGCAAACTTTGAAATGGGTCCCCCCATGCCAAGATTCCCCCACATCTCCGCTCCTTACACTTCATACACACGCGGCTCCTCTCCGTCCACCTCGTACACACGCGGCTTCGCTCGGTCCACCTCGTACACACGCGACTCTGCTCCGTACACCTCGTACACACATGGCTCCACTCACCTCATACACACAAGGCTCCTCTCAATACACCTCGTACACACGCTGCTCCGCTCCGTACACCAGGTACACACGCTGCTACACTCCGTACACCTTGTACACAGACGACTCTGCTCCGTACACGTCATACACACACGGCTCCGTACACCTTGCACACACACAGCTCCGCTCTGCACACCCCATACACAAACTGTGCCGCTTCCTCCATACACAGCTCCGCTCCGTACACACAGCTTCGCTCTGCACACCCCATATACACACATCTTTGCTCCGTACACCTAGAACACACAGCTCTGCTACATACCCCCTGTAAACCCCTGCTGACCCCACACAGAAACTTTACCTCATCCAGCACCATGACAACCAGCACAGCAGAGTCCTGCAGACACGGGTCCCCAATCATGTGACCCCTGACTCCTCCCCTCCTTTGACCTCATCACAGGTCCTGTGCGCACAGCCTAGGACTTCATTGCAGGCTGTGGGGGGCTGCGGTGGGTCTATCTGGGAGGGTGAGGATGGGGTGCATGGGGGGTGGCGGCTCAGTGCGTGACGCGGGGGGTAAAAAATGGGACTATCCCATGAGAATCGGCACAGTTGGGAGATAAGATGGTCTGACCTGCCGGGCCCCTGACTCCCCCCGGGCCCGGTCGCAGTGATGACTGCTGCGACCGTGGTAGTTACGCCTCTGGCCAGAAGGTGTCTATCACTATGTTGTCTTGTTTTTCGGATTACATGGGGCTCCAGCCACGTTCAAAATGTTGATGGACATAGTGTTAGAGTCCCATCAGAAATACGCGTCGGCATATTTAGATGACCTAGTCACCTTTAGTGCAGATTGAAATACCCACCTGTCCCAGGTACAAGCAGTGCTGGAGTCTTTCAGAATTGCGGGGTTAACAGTGAACCCAAAGAAATGGGCGATAGGACTCACGGAAGCCCAGTACTTAGGTTACGTGATCAAACACAGTTATGAAACCCCACATAAACATGATCAAGGCCATTCAAAACTGACCCAAGCCGTTAAGTACCAAACAGGTGAGGGCATTTTTTGGCATCATTTGGTACTACCACCAGTTTATATCCAATTTTGCTGGGAAATTTGCACCACTAACTGACCTGTTAAAAGGTAAGAAGTCAGTTATGGTCCGGTGGAATCCTCAAGCTGAGGAAGATTCCAATCCCTGAAGTCGGCATTGTGTGGACAGCCGGTTCTCATCAGCTCCAAATTCAAAGACACATTTATCATGCAGACAGATGCCTGCATGAGGTAGATCTAGGAGCGGTGTTGTCACAACAGGTGAATGGGGATGAGCATCCAGTCACTAATTGAGCAGGAAACTGACCCCGACAGAGAAAAATTATAGCGTAGTGAAGAAGGAGTGCTTGGTGATTAAGTGGGTCTTGGAGTCCATATGCTATTTGACGGGCATCAGTTTCGGTTGACAACAGATCATTCTCCCCTTGTCTGGATGAGCAATGCAAAAGTGAAGAATGCTCGAGTCACCAGATGGTTCCTGTCCCTACAAAAGTTTAGTTTTGGGCGGGGAAGTCACAAGGTAAACAAGTTTGAACAGGGGGGTATGTGAGACGGTGACCAGTGTCATATGCGACAGTCACTATGTGTCACCCAGGATGCGCACAGAAGCGTACTGAGGCCACGGGACTGCATTGCAGTCACAGGCATAGCTGTAGTTGCAGTGCAAAATAAAAGTAAGAATTGGTCTTGGGAAAGCTATGTACTCAAGGCAGATGTCACGCCGCGGTCGCTGCCACGGTCGCCGCCGGCTCTCACGCCGCTGCCGCAGCCGGCCTCACCGCCACTCCCAGACACACTTACCCATCGGGCGCTCCCGCTCTGTCTCCTGCTCCCCGACGGGCGCGCGCTCCCGCTCTGCTTCTTGCTTCCCGACGGGCGCGCACTCACACTGTCTTTAGGAGTGCACGCGCACTCCGTTCTTCCTGAGGGGGCATGCTCCTGTCATTCTTCCCTGTGGGGGTCATGACCCGGAAGTCCTTAGGCACATTCCCATATCAGGCCGTCTTTTCCTCCTGACGGTGCCTGATTGTCATTTGTTCCCAACAAGTGATTCTGGCCCCACGTTCCACTGCTCGTGTCCTTGCCTGCAGCTTCTGCTCCCCGTGCCTGTATCTTATTCGCTCTCTCCGTTTTTCTCTCTCCTAGTGCCTGGCTGTCCGTGGTTCCATCCTGTCTTGTTCTGGTGTCCCAGCTGTGTCCTCCAGCCCGTGCCTTGACCCTGCTGCCTTGTCCGTGTTTCCAGTCCTGCCCACCGTCCGTTTTCCTGTCCTTGTGTGGTCCTCCGCCAGCCTCTCCGGTCTCCCGCTGTGACTCCTGAGTCCTTTCCCTGGGTACCAGCTGCCATGGTGATAGTCTCCCGTGGGTCTGCCCCTAACGCTCCCTGCATAGGGGGTGTTCCACCTGGTCAGCTCGCCCATGGGAGGTTCGTTGCCACTGTCCAGCGGGTCCACTCCAGGAGTACCTCCAAAAGTCTCACAGCAGATTTAAGGAAAACCTGCCATGGACTTTTAATTTTGAAACGGACTACAGGATGGTAGTGGGGCAGTCTGTTTCCTCCCAGGCCAGATTTTCCATGTGGCGTACGGCCACAGGTTCCTTGTGAACCCTGCAGCAGCGGGTTGGATGTGTCAGTTTGGTTTTGCAAGCATGCAGAGCTCAATCTGTGTGAAGCAACACAGAGCCTAGCAAAGCCCAAACCAAAAAGCCTGGCACCCCTCAGTTTATACGGTGGTGCAGTCATCTATGGAAACCGATCCCGGTTACGGACTATCTTTTTTTCCTCGCTGTGATCCGGAGGATACCTTTTGAGTCCCAGTGTAAGCTTTATTTGGACATTAAAAGTCTTTGTTTTGAAATTTCCTGGGTCACTGCCTGTCTGTCACACTGCACCGACCCCACTGCACTACAGGTGGTAGACTGAAACGAGGGAGGACATATAGGGTGTGCTGAACCACCTATAGGGTGGTGCTGAGGTATATGTAAATGCCACAAAATTAGGACTTTTTTGCACCAAAATACTTACTTTTCTGAAACAAATATTTCCAGTAATTACAAATTTAAAAATGCAGGCTACATAAAAACAATGTAACATATTTCATCATATTTCAGAGCTGAAAAAAATGAAATTATAATTTACATCTTGAACTAATAAGGCAATACTAGTGTGTTAGTATCACTGGGAATTAAAAGTACACACGTCTTTAATATTAACAGACATTGGTGTCTATGGAGGGAACTTTTGTCTGGGTGCATGAACTACTTAGCAAATAACTGTACCTATTTATATGCTCACATGCTATTTCTATTTGAATGTAAGTTTCAGTGAACAACATAGGAGGAAGGAGGCTTTATGAATGTTTAACCCCTTTATCCCCAAGGGTGGTTTGCACGTTCATGACCAGGCCAATTTTTACAATTATGACCACTGTCCCTTTATGAGGTAATAACTCTGAAACGCTTCTATGGATTCTGGTGATTCTGACATTTTTTTTTCTCGTGACATATTGTACTTCATGTTAGTGGTAAAATTTCATTCATATAACTTGCATCTATTTGTGTAAAAAATGGAAATTTGGCGAAAATTTAGAAAATTTTGCAATTTTCCAAATTTGAATTTTTATGCCCTTAAATTACAGAGATGTGGCACACAAAAAACTTAATAAGTAACATTTCCCACATGTTTACTTTACATCAGTACAATTTTGGAACCAAATTTTTTTTTGTTAGGAAGTTATAAGGGTTAAAAGTTAACCAGCAATTTCTCATTTTTGCAACACCATTTTATTTTTACGGACCACATCACATTTGAAGTCAGTTTGAGGGGTCTATATGATAGAAAATCCCCAAAAGTGACACCATTCTAAAAACTGCACCCCTCAAGGTGCTTAAAACCACATTCAAGAAGTTTATTAACCCTTCAGGTACTTCACAAGAATTTTTTGAATGTTTAAAAAAAAATGAACATTTAACTTTTTTTCACAAAAAAAATTATTCAGGTGCAATTTTTTTATTTTACCAAGAGTAACAGGAGAAATTAGATGGCAAAAGTTATTGTGCAATTTGTCCTGAGTACGCTGATATCTGATATGTGGGGGGAACCACTGCTTTGGCGCATGGCAGAGCTCAGTAGGGAAGGAGCGCCGTTTGACTTTTTCAATGCAAAATTGGCTGGAATTCAGATCGGACGCCATGTCGCGTTTGGAAAGCCCCCTGATGTACCAAAACAGTGGAAACCCCCCCAAATGACACCATTTTGGAAACTAGACCCCCCATGTAACTTATCTAGATGTGTGGTGAGAACTTTGAACCCCCAAGGGCTTCACAGAAGTTTATAACGTACAGTCGTACAATTAAAAAATCACATTTTTTCCAAAAAAATGATCTTTTCACCCTCAATTTTTATTTTTCCAAGGGTAACAGGACCCCAAAAGCTATTGTAAAATTTGTCCTGAGTACGCTGATACCCCATATGTGAGGGTAAACCACTATTTGGGCGCATGGCAGAGCTCGGAAGGGAAGCAGCGCCATTTGACTTTTTTGGCTGGAATTGGGATTGGACACATTGCTGCGTTTGGAAAGCCCCTGATGTGCCTAAACAGTGGTAACCCCCCACAAAAGACACCATTTTGGAAACTAGACCCCATAAGGAATTTATCTAGATGTCTGGTGAGCACTTTGAACCCCCCAGTGCCTCATAGAAGCTTATAACGCCCAGGCATGAAAATAAAAAAATCATATTTTTTCCACAAACATGATCTTTTAGTCCCCAATTTTTTTATTTTCTCAAGGGTAACAGGAGAAATTGGACCCCAAAAGTTGTTGTCCAATTTGTCCTGAGTCCGCTGATACCTCATATGTGTGAGAAAACTACTGTATGGGCACACGTCGGGGCTCGGAAGGGAAGTAGTGACGTTTTGGAATGCAGACTTTGATGGAATGGCTTGCGGGTGTCATGTCGTGTTTGAAGAGCCTCTGATGTGCCTAAACTGTGGAAACTCCCCACAAGTGACACCATTTTGGAAACTAGACCCCCACACGGAACTTATCTAGATGTGTGGTGAGCACTTTGAACCCCCAAGTGCTTCACAGAAGTTTATAACGTCCGGGCGTGAAAATAAAAAAATCATATTTTTTTCCACAAAAATGATATTTTTGCCCCCAATTTTTTATTTTCCTAAGGGTAAAGGGAGAAAATGGACCCCAAACGTTGTTTTGCAATTTGTCCTGAGTAGGCTGATACCCCATATGTGGGGGTAAACCACTGTTTGGGCGCATGGCAGAGGTTGGAAGGGAAGGAGCACCATTTGACTTTTTCAACGCAGAATTGGCTGGAATTGATATCAGATGCCATGTTGCGTTGGGAGAGCACCTGATGTGCCCAAACAGTGAAAACCCCCCAATTCTAACTCCAACCCTAACCCTAATCTCAGCCCTAGCCCTAATGGGAAAATGGAAATAAATACATTTTTTTTTAAATTTTATTATTTTTCCCTAACTAAGGGGGTGATAACGGGGGGTTTGATTTACTATTTATGGCGGGTCTTTATTTTTGGCAGCTATCACACGCTAAAAGACGCTTTTTATTGTAAAAATAGTTTTTGCATCACCACATTTTGAGACCTATAATTTTTCCGTATTTTGACCCACAGAGTCATGTGAGGTCTTATTTTTTGCGGGACAAGTTGATCTTTTTATTGGTACCATTTTCGGGCGCATGACATTTTTTGATCGCTTTTTATTCCGATTTTTGGGACACAGAATGAGCAAAAACCAGCATTTCTTGAATTTCTTTTGGGGGGGTGCGTTTACACCGTTCCGCGTGCGATAAAATTGATAAGGTGGTTTTATTCTTCGGGTCAGTACGGTTACAGTGATACCTCATTTATGTCTTTTTTTATGTTTTGGCGCTTTTATGCAATGAAAACAATTTTATATAAAAAATAATTATTTTTGCATCGCTTTATTCTGCGAGCTATAACTTTATAATTTTTTTGCTGATGAGGCTGTATGATGACTCATTTTTTGCGGGACAAGATGACGTTTTCAGCGGTACCATGGATATTTATATGCGTCTTTTTGATCGCGCGTTATTGCACTTTTTGCTCGGCGGTATGATAATAAGTCATTATTTTTTGCTTCGTTTTTTATTTTTTAAGGGGTTCGCTAAAGGGGTTAACTAATGGAACAGTTTTATAGGGCGGGTCGTTACGGACGCGGCGATACCAAATATGTTTATTTTTATTGTTTTTTTTATTTCCAAAAAATGAATTTATTCGGGAATATATATTTTTTTTAATTTATTTAGCGATTTTTTTAAAATTATTTTTATACTTTTTTTTTTTAACTTTATTAGGTTGTCCCAGGGGGGACATCACTGTCTTGTGACAGACTGCTGATCTGTCACAGATCACTGTGGCAGATCAGCGATCTGTCACAGGCATAGATGCAGACTTCCTCATACCTGCGCTTTGCAGGCACTGAGGAAGTCAACTCCCTGCAGGCCCCCGAAGGTCCCCGTCGCCATCTTGGATTCGGGGACCTGCAGGGATGGAGCCCCCCGCAGCAGCGCTGCACATTGCGCTGCTGTGGGGGGCTCAGGGAAGCACGGAGGGAGCCCCTCCCTGCCGATGCTTCCCTTTAACTCCTGGTACACCGCGACCGTGTTTGATCGCGGTGTGCAAGGGGTTAATGTGTCGGGGGTGGTCCGTGACCGCCCCTGACACATAATGCTGGCTGTCAGCTGTGATAATCAGCTGACACCCGGCCGCGATCAGCTGCGCTCCTCCCGTGAGCGCAGCTGATCACGCTAGACGTACTATCCCGTCCATGGGGATAAGGGCCCGGGTCCCATGGACGGGATAGTACGTCTGATGTCAGAAAGGGGTTAATAGATGGGCTTCCCATAGGATATGTGAAACAACATAAAAGAAGATTGGATAGCGTAAGTAACCGTAGTTCATCTGAGTAATTCCTTATAGGAGTTTCCTATAGTGAAAAATGAGATACAACTAGTGGAAAATGTAAAATAAAATTGAGGGTATGTGTCCACGGACTGGATATGCAGCGCTTTGGACA
The DNA here is from genome assembly GCF_039654945.1 of Dendrobates tinctorius. Taxonomy (NCBI): domain Eukaryota; kingdom Metazoa; phylum Chordata; class Amphibia; order Anura; family Dendrobatidae; genus Dendrobates; species Dendrobates tinctorius. Next base: position 87,482,707 of record NW_027361684.1, on the reverse strand, counting down.
CAGCGGAAACCCGGCTTGGCCCAAAGCGCTGCCCCCTGTTGTATGTGACGTGATACCGCATGTGTTCTATAAAGACGCGCCGCATGTCTGGTTGCGCAGGTCTGCCATCTGTGTCTTTGAACGCATAGTGGAGATGAGATTTCATAAAATTACCCCTCCACTATGCTGTAACATCTGGACGCTGCAGATTGGACGCTGCGGCTGTACACAGCGTCCAATCTGCAGTAAATCCTGAAGGAATCATGACTGTGGAAATATGCCCTAAAAGTTCTTATGTTTTAAAATAAAGACTAATCTAGCACTCTCCAGCACTAATGTTCTCTGCTGGTTTGTGTTTTCAGTGCAACACTCCAGACATGACATTATGCTTTGGGCAACGTCACCTTTGACACAAGAAATTTGCTGCTTGCTTAGTTTACTTGCGTTGTTATTGCCTATAATGCCAGATGGACAAAATATGTTAGATTAAACTATCAGTAATTTTGGGGGTCCTTGGGCATGTGAACCTCATGATGATGATGCTTTTTATTTTTTAAGTAATGACCCAGTGGTGCAAGGCATGAGCTAAACAATGAGCCATGGTGTGGCCATTTGGTCTCTGCCCTTTTGCCATTCATGTATTGCCCACAGATTACCCATTTTGGAGACATAACTTGCTTAAAAATATAAGTGTCTTGCCATTTATAGTTCCTAATCAAGTATTAGGGCAGGGTTGATGTGATATATTTCTCTGCAAAACTACTAGAAAACACACAGTGGTCCAGAAAAATTCTTTCTTTGGACTACTAATGGCAATGAGACAGCTGATTCCAATTACTTATTTCTCAGACTACTAGAAAACACACAGCGGCTTAAAGGACAGTACTCCCACGGGCATTGGGTGCAGAATGCACACAACGGCTTTATGGATAGTACTCACATAGTCGGAAGGGTGCAGAGTACACACAGTGGCTTAAAGGGAACCTGTCAACCCCCCTTGGGCATTTTTAACTAAAAGAGCCAGCACTAAGGCTGCATTCTGTGAATGTGGTTCTTCCGTTTCTGACCCCCAGTAACGCCGATATATTAACTTTTATAAATAGGTCCTCAAACCTGTAATGCGTCCCATAGGTATGGTGTGTCCCCATGAAGCAGCCGCCTCCCCGCCATCAATCATGTCTCAGTAGCATCTGGGCCCCGCCTCCCATAGCCGTCCATCATGCCCCTGCTCTGTCGTCTGTGCCCCGCCTCCCATAGCCATCTATCACGCCCCTGCTCTGCCATCTGTGCTCCGCCTCCCATAGCCGTCCATCATGCACCTGCTCTACTTCTGTTCCCCGCCTCCTTCTGTCTCCTATGCCGGCACCTGCTCTGTGAAAACAGTTCTCGGGCATGCGCAGTGCGCGCTGCTCGTGAACTGACATCAGGCGATCACGCCTGCATGTTGTGGAGGCCCCAGATCCTGCCCCGCAGTGTGTGTGTTATGATGTATTCACACTGCAGGGCTGGGAATCTGGGGCCTCCACAACATGCAGGTGTGATAGCCTGATGTCAGTTCATGGGCAGCGCACACTGCGCATGCCCGAGAACTGTTTTCACAGAGCAGGCACCGGCATAGGAGACAGAAGTAGGCGGGGAACAGAAGCAGAGCAGGTGCATGATGGACGGCTATGGGAGGTGGGGCATGGCAGAGCAGGGGCATAATGGACGGCTATGGGAGGCAGGGCACAGACGGCAGAGCAGGGGCATGATGGACGGCTATGGGAGGCAGGGCACAGACGGCAGAGCAGGGGCATGATGGACGGCTATGGGAGGCGGGGCACAGATGGCAGCACAGGGGCATGATGGACAGCTATGGGAGGCGGGGCCCAGACACTACAGAGACATGATTGACGGCGGGGAGGCGACTGCTTCAAGGGGACACACCATACCTAAGGCACACATTACAGGTATGAGGACCTAGCTATAAAAGTTAATATTTCGGTGTTACTGGGGGTCAGAAACGGAAGAGCCACCTTCACAAAATGCAGCCTTAGTGCTGCTGAAGGTTGCTCTTTTAGTTAACAACGCCCAGGGAGGTGACAGGTTCCCTTTAAAGGACAGTGCTACCACAGCCAAGGAGGTGCAGAGCACACATAGTGGATTTTAGCACAGGTCTCACATATGGGTTGGCAGAGTAAACACAGCGGCTTAAATTACAATACTACCATGGTTAGGGGGTGCAGAATAAACACAGCATTTTTTATGCAGAGTGCACAGTCTCAATCTGTCCCTCACTCCAGCTGTGTTCTATCCCTACACTAGTGAGAGCACAATGGTGGCGGCACTCGTGATCCATTAAACAGGCCAGGTCATGGGCTGCGCCAGCCAACCACAGCCATGCCAATACTAGTCACTGCTGTGATGGCTACGGAAGTGCCCACAGTCTAAAAGCATTTTGATTGACTGAGTTGCAGCCTTTCAACATGCTTTATTAGACTGGCAAACCCGAACAGGAAACCAGACATACAGTAAAAAGTTTGTGTTCACGATTCGGTAACTGACACTTTGTTGAGTTCGCTCTTCCCTAAATATAAATTAAAAGGAAATTCAGAATAAGAATGTTTTGCCACAAAAAATGATGTTTATGTAGAAACTGAAGTAAAAAAGAAAACTTGTACCATGACTCATGTGATAAACAACATAAAAAAGGCAAAAGTGGTACAAAATGATCAAAAAGTAATATACAACAAAAATGGTATCACTGAAAGCATCATCTTATGTGGCCTGTCAAATTCAAATTTTTACTATGTGTGGCCCATTTACCCAGCTGATTTGAGACCACTGTAGTAAGGAAATATGTTTGCCCAACTAAATAAATATTTTTTAGGCTTCAAATATAATAATATTGTAACTTTCTATTCTGATGAAGGCTGTGAATAATAACATAATTACTAAGAAGGTCTTTGATGGCCTTATGGTCAGGTCCCCCAGAGCCCCAACATTTTACTTACTACCAAAAATCCACAAGGACGCCCTTGACCCACCAGGGCGTCCTATCGTGTCAGGTATAGGAGGTATTTGTGATATTACATGTCAATTTATTGACTATTATCGCAAACCCTTGGTAGAGACTCTACCTTCCTATATCCGTGACACGACGGACGTCCTGTCACGGGTCGACGGCGTCCTTGTGGACCCCATGTCCTTTTGGTTACATCTGATGTCGAGAGCTTATATACTTGCATCGATCATTCCCAGGGTCTGGAAGTGGTTCGTCTCTTCTTGGGGGCCTCCAGCCTGGACAGCCCTCTGTGTGAGCTGATCATGGAGCTGGTGCGTTACATCCTCACCCACAACTTCTTTGTCTTCAAGGACGTTTTTACTTACAGAAGCGCGGCACAGCCATGGGCGTGGCCTGTGCGCCCTCGTACGCTAATCTCTTCCTGTGGGCCTGGGAGAGATTCGTTTTTGGCAACGGGGGCCCGCAGGCCGCTTCCCATGTTCTGTGCTGGTATCGCTATATTGATGACATATTGTTGTTGTGGGATGGGGGGTTACACGGACTTGAGGACTTCATGAGGATGCTTAATGAAAATAATTTTAATATACGACTTATATATACTTTCAATGAATCTACGATTGATTTTCTGGACGTTCGTCTGGAGGTCGCCACCGACCGGCGTACCCAGACGGATGTCTTCAGAAAACCAACATCAGTCAATTCGTTGCTTCATGCATCCTCAGCACATGATCCGGCCACCATCAGGGCTGTCCCGGTCGGACAGTTCCTAAGGATGAGACGAATCTGCTCTACAGACATCAGATTTGAGGCACAGGCCTCGGACCTCAAAGATCGATTTCACGCACGCGGCTACAGCCGCAAGTGTGTGAAAACTGGGTTCGACCGAGCAAGAAAAACCTCTCGTAACTACCTTTTGAACTCCAAAAAAAGAGGTATCAGGGTGGACACTGAAGGCCCTATAAGGTTTATTTCCACCTTTAACCATGAGTGGGAGAGTATGCGTACTATCCTTAAAAAGCACTTGCCCATCCTGGAATCTGATCCAACTCTCGGGTCTGCTTTAGGCACTTTTCCCAGTATGACATCTAGGAGATCTAAAAATCGTGGGGATCTCCTAGTAAAAAGCCATTATATTCCGGCTCCTAATAATTTTCTGGGAATGCATACCCCACAGGTCGGCTCTTTTCCATGCGGTCATTGTCTGGCTTGTGCCAATGTCTTGCGCTGCTCCACGTTCTCCTCGGAGGATGGCTCCAGAGATTTTTCCATCAGACAGCATATCTCCTGTGGGACTACCAATGTTATATATTATGCTACCTGTCCGTGTCCCAGGATTTACGTTGGTCTCACTACCAGAGAGCTCCGGGTTACGGTCCGGGAGCATGTGCGGGACATTGGCGCAGCCAGAACAGTGACTGATGTTGGAGAACTGAAGGTGATCCCTCGGCACTTTAGGGCTTATCACAATTGTGAAGCTAAATTACTGAGTGTTAGGGGGATTGAGGCTCTCCACCTTGGGATCAGGGGCGAAGATGACAAAAAACTTCTCGCCCAAATTGAAGCTAGGTGGATTGTGCTTCTTGACACAGTTGCACCTAAAGGACTGAATGAATCCCTAAGCTTTGCTACATTCTTATAAAAAGCATATTTCATCCATTTTTGAGGCGTCTTTTACATTCCTCCTGCTTGTCCTACCTACACCACTCTACCCCTATTTTGGAGGATGAGTGTGTGCGTTTTTAGCTTATATGGTTTTTAACTTGTTCTTATTTCATTATTTTTTCTATTACCAGTGAATTTGTTGATGCTTCTTCACTTCCATTCATCTAGCCCTGGTGGGACCTTGAACCAACTACTCATAAAGAAAGGACTTCGGATTCTGTTGTACGGAGGACATAGACAATTCATTTGTGATTTTCTTCTTGTGGAATTATTGCTACATTTGTATTAGCTCTGAATTTTGTGATTGCTCTGCATGATGTAATTTGCATTATATATGCATTGCTGCTATTCATAATGTATCACTGATTCTTATGTGTTTAATGCTGCATTTAATATGAGCTTATATATATATATATATATATCTTTTCCTCCCTCCCTTTTTTCTCTCTTCCTTTCCTTTATACATAACTTTTTATTATATGTCCCCATTACATGACGGTGACGGTGCACATGGCGATGTTTCCTCGGGGCTCTGTCTGCATCGGGACGTCTCTACGTTGCTTGCGCCACACATGGGGTTAATCCCTGTGGTGGATGCTGTGCACGTGACGCCTTTGATGCATGCAGGGCGCCCTTGGCACACCGTGCATGCGCCGCTCAGTTCACCGCCATTGGTCACATACAACCATGTGACCAAGTTCACGGGGTTATTTGAAGGTCCTGTTTGGACCCTTCTTTACTTCCCCTTGAGAAAGCGGCTCTGCGTGGCCGCGAAACGCGCATCGGGGAGCCTCACACCCTCCTCCCGGTGTCCGCAGTCCCTCTCTGGTAAGCCTAACAGTTTGCTTTATGGTTCACTGAGCGCCTGCCTCACTTGACATTACTGAACGCTTGGTGCGCTCAGCGCTATTCCTATTGGAATCTCCTCTTTACTTAACACTATTTTTGCTTTCTCTGGCTTACTTTTCTGGTAGCAATCATGCGCCAGGTTTTCAATCTATTTGAGAGGTACTGTGGCACTTGGGGGTAGTCTCCTTCTCTGCACTCTAACTGGTATCTGTGTATTAACTATATATTTGCATACTATGAAAAATCTTTTTAATAAATAAAAATGTATTACTTTTTCTAAGACACCATTGGCTCTTTTTCCTCTCATGGTATAACTTTCTATTCAGGCCCGGATTGGTAATATAACCAACCGGGCATTTTCCCACTGGGCCGCTGTCATGTGGGCCACGGGCGGCAGCGCCTGCTCATCTGGCCGCTTGCCAGCTGATGCAGCCACTGGCATGGCTGTTGCTCCTGCCACCGGCCCACTGCGGGCACGGCGGTTAGTTTCAAACCCTCCCGCACTGCAGGGAGATAAGCCGCCACGCCCCCCCCCACGCACCCCATCCTCACCATAGCATGAGACCTCCCCCCACAGCCACTCACAGCATCGCATGCCTGCTCTCTTCTCTGTTCACAGGACCTGTGATGAGGTCACAGGAGGGGAGGAGTCAGGGGTCACATGATCAGGAGCCTTTGTCCAGACCCCTGATCATGTGACCCCTGACTCTGCCCCTCCTGTGACCTCATCACAGGTCCTGTGCGCTCAGCCTTGCCTCTTGGTGTCTGCAAGACTCTGCTGTGCTGTTGTCATGGTGCTGGATGAGGTAAGTATGTGTGGGGTCAGGAGGGGTTTACAGGGTAGATGTAGCAGACCTGGGTGTGTATGAGGTGTACGGAGTGGAGCCATGTGTGTACGAGGTGTACGGAGCGGAGCCGTGTGTGTACGAGGTGTACGGAGCGGAGCCGTGTGTGTACGAGGTGTACGGAGCGGAGCCGTGTGTGTACGAGGTGTATGGAGCGGAGCCGTGTGTGTATGAGGTGTACGAACAGAACAGCTAACATAGAAAAAATTCAAAAAACTCACAACAAGATATGGCCTTACCAGAACCTTGTCTGATGACAAATGCACATATAGCAGGATGCAGCTGTCCTCCACTAATAGAGGTAAGGGGCAGCTCAGGTGCAAACTACTGATAAAATCAGCCACCCCACACCTTACAAACCATGAAGGGGTTGGCTGCCTAGTAGGAAAAATGCACATAGATAAGGCTTGCATAGGACGTCAGTCACACATATATAAGTGTGATGCAAAGTGTCTGGCTTGCAACCTATTAATGACGCCCATAGTATTAGCAGGCGGGCTGCTACAGCACTAAAATATGCAACACACAGTGACAGACGCCCAAATAGACCAAGCCAAAAAAAGAGGCCAGACTGCATCCTGCAAAAAATGATGTAAGTGCAAAAAAATTAATGCATACAATGAGTACATTAAATGAGGTATTGGTTAATATTTTGGCCAAAATAGATATAGCCTGCAAGCCAACGTCAAGGCTCCTCATGATATTGCAGGTCCCTAACACTAATATCAAAACAGCTAACATAGAAAAAATTCAAAAACACTCACACAAGATATGGCCTTACCAGAACCTTGTGTGATGACAAATGCACATATAGCAGGATGCAGATGGCCTCCACTAATAGAGGCAAGGGGCAGCTCAGGAGCCGCGCGAGTACGAGGTGTACGGAGCGGAGCCGCGCGAGTACGAGGTGTACGGAGCGGAGCCGCGCAAGTACGAGGTGTACGGAGCGGAGCCGCGCGAGTACGAGGTGTACGGAGCAGAGCCGCGCGAGTACGAGGTGTACGGAGCGGAGCCACGCGAGTATGAGGTGTACGGAGAGGAGCCGCGCGTGTACGAGGTGTACAGAGTGGAGCCGCGCGTGTACGAGGTGTACGGAGCGGAGCCGCGCGTGTACGAGGTGTACGGAGCGGAGCCGCGCGTGTACGAGGTGTACGGAGCGAAGCCACGTGTATGAGGTGTACGGAGCGGAGCCGCCCGTGTACGAGGTGTACGGAGCGGAGCCGCCCATGTACGAGGTGTACGGAGCGGAACCACGCGTGTACGAGGTGTACGGAGTGGAGCAGTGTGTGTACTGTGTGTATGGGGTATATGGAGCGGAGCCGTGTGTGTACGGAGTGGAGCCATATGTGTACGGGATGTACGGAGCGGAGTCAAGTGTGTACGAAGCATGCAAAGCGGACTTTTCCCACGGACACATGAGTACATGGCGGAGCCCCAAGGAGCATTTTAAAACACACACATGACGATCCACCTGAAGTGATGTGCTGGAAGCTCACCGGAAATTAGATAATTTCTTGAGGAGATTGTGACGGAACCAGGAATGCTTCAGATCCATCACCGTGTCCTCCTCCAACAGCGCAGACAGCAGGATCGCCTTGGAATTGGGGATGCCGGCCATGTGAGCGGATCATGATATGTCCTGCACCGAGAGGCTCAGGTGGGCACTACAATGGGAGCTTGGCTGCTATGGTATCTTTATAGAATCTTTCTTTATTTCTTTATTTCTTTCTCTCTTTTTCTTTCTTTCTCTGTTCTTTCTTTTTCATTCTCTGTTCTGTCTTTCCCTCATTTTCTTTCTCTCTCTCTGTTCTTTCTTTCTCTCTCTAATCTTTCTTTTTTCTTTCCCCTCTTTCTTTCCTCTCTTTCTTTCTCTCTGTTCTTTCTTTTCTTTACTTCTTTCTTTCTTTCCCCTCTTTCTCTCTCTCTCTGTTCTTTCTTTCTTTCCCCTCTTTCTTTCTCTCTCTGTTCTTTCTTTCTCTCTCGCTCTCCTTTCTTTCTCTCTTTTTTCTCTCTCTCTCTGTTTTCTCTCTTTCTTAGTGCCAGTCAGTGTGCCCATAATGCCAGCCACTGTGCCCTCAGTACCAGTCAGTGTGATCAGCAGTGCTAAATGGGTGCGATTAGGCGTGGACATGGGTGTGTCTAGTTGCAAAATGGATGTGGCCGGGGCGTGGCCCAAATTTGCAGCGGCGCGCTGCGCGCGCCGCAGTCTTTGTCCTTCTTTCCCTTCTTCAAAAGTTGGGAGGTATGATAGGGGCAGCTATGACCAGGGGGTCTGGTTGCCCAATGGATAGCAGTTCTGCCAGGAATTCTGGTACCGTGCGTACAAAAGGGGACAGAGCTTTGGGAGGAGTACTGTACCTAAAAGCAATAAATAGGACTGAGCTGAAATACTGGGCACAGCTCTGACTACATGTTATATAGTTGTGTTAATCTCCTCTCACTTCTTGTAACCTACAAGTGTACAAAGATATTATATAGTCACCATGTGACTAGTGGGCCTGTGTAACTTCAAATGCCAGGGCTGAATTTTAGTCCCAGTCCAGCCCTGTTTCTATTACACACACAATCAGCAACAAATGTGTAACTAAATGTCTACGTGTCTAGAAAAAAATGAAGTAAAAACACTTGAAATAACAAGCAGTTGGATATAACACATAACCAAAAGGAAAAAAACATTAATGTTACAGCATGCAAAAAATATCAGCTTCCAAAGGGAGTCACAAGTATGAACTGCTCACCTTAAATAACATGTAAGGATTCACTATTTTTATTCCACTTGGAGGTATGTTAGCAAGTATATTATGCAAACCTTTCTCAACTTGAAAAGTGTCAGTATAATTTTGACATTGTTTTAAAGGGGTTGTCTGGTCTAAATTGATAAGTCTGCAGTCCTTCTGTGTGACTACAGACTTATGAATCTCCCCAGAGCTCACGCTGTGTGCTGCGAGGATTTGCCAGTTTCTGAGCCAGGAATGGTGGTAATATATGCGATATGCAAACTCCCGTATGCATATCGCACATACAATAAACTTGTATTGTGCGAAGTCACGCCCCATCTAGGGACGCGCCCATCCAATGTTAAGCCATTTTTCAGATCTAGTGTACATGGCATCCTATTAAAGGGGTGGTCTGAAGGTAAAATCATTTTTCTCCTAACTTTTTGTAAGGGAGATGTCTTTGTATGGAGTTGAGTCTGCCATCAGCAAACTGCTCCTACACCAAATGGACAAACTGGATTTACCAGTATTGCAAGAACTCAAAACAAAGGGGTCTTCTTACAGAGGGGACAATCCTGACACCCCACTGGTAAGTCTGAGCTTCAAAGGGACACAGATAGTTATTATTATTATTATTATTATTATTCCATAAGCAAGCTGAATATTTCAAAAGTACTGTATGGAGGGAGTAGCTAGAGTCACAGGATATTTGAAATGTAAGGCTCTGGTCCCTAAACTGGCCCACTGTCTAGTCACCAACAGCAATTTTTAAATAGTCCAATCCAGGCCATCCTAGAAACCCCAAACCAAGATCAATCATATAAAAGCTGGGTTGCACAAAACAAAGTTGTTCACATGTGTGGGCCTACCTATGCTGGTTATGATCTGTATTTCATTTTCTCCTCCCCCCAAGGAAGCAGAAGGGCAACTAGGTATTTTCTGCTATTTCTCACTTTTTATTTTATAACTGTTTTACATAATTGTATGCCATTTTATTTTTAGTTGTTATATATTTTCTTGAAAGCACTGTATTTTTTATATTCAAGCTTAAAAACTTTAAATCTGGACCTTCTATGCTCTAAAGAATCCATAACCTTTCAGAGAGTTTGTGGCTCTTCTTGATTACCTGACAGTAGGGGATTTATTACTGCGGGACTTGATGAGTTGTGTAGTCTGTGTTGGGGATGTGATTTGTGTTCACTTTATAGCCTGTAACAGAGGTTAAGTGCTGGATTGACAGAGAGGAAATAAATTAACCCTTGCAAGCATACCCACATCTAGGGATGAGCGACTTTGCCTTGTTTAGGGTCGAGTAGGGTTTCATGAAACCCGACTTTCTCAAAAGTCGAGTCGAACGAAATCGGCGACTATCGGGAAAAGTCAAAGGTCCGACTGAAGCACAAAACCCAATGCAAGTCAATGGGGAAGCAAAGTCGGCAGGGAGTGGAGGACAGTAGAGTTGAGTGAAACAGGTCGGTCAGATTCAAAAGGCGCCGACTTTCACCAAAGTCGGGTTTCGCCATAGCGTGAGGTCGTCCATGCGGTCGGCGACCTAAGCGCCCAAGTCGGATTTCACAGAATGCTTGCATGTGACTTTTTTTTTCAGCCAATGAGAAAGGACGTACACTGTGGGCAACGAGATGATATGTGCAGCATCCGGGGGAAGGGAGAGAGAGAGAGTTTTCGCGCACTTTAAAAAAGCGGTCCGGCATGTAGGTGTGTTTACTGTCCTCCACTCCCTGCCGACTTTGCTTCCCCATTGACTTGCATTGGGTTTCGTGTTTCAGTCGGACCTTCGACTTTTCACGATAGTCGGCCGATTTCGTTCGACTCGACTTTTAAGAAACTCGGGTTTCATAAAACCCGACTCGACCCTAAAAAAGGCAAAGTCAGTCATCTCTAAAGGACAGTAAACACACCTACATGCCGGACTGCTTTTTTAAATCTCTCTCATGTCATCTCGTTGCCCACAGTGTACGTCCTTGCTCAGTGGCTGAAAAAAGTAATGTGCAAGCATTCTGGGAAATCCGACTTTGGCGCTCGTTTGGCCGACCGCATGGCCGACTTCACTCTGTGGTCGGTTTTCGGTCGGCGAAACCCAACTTTGCCATAAGTCAGCGACTTATGAATCTGGCTGACCTGTTTGGCTCAACTCTACCCACATCATGCGCAGTGGAAGTGTGTACGTGACACTCCCTATCTATTTGATACCATAAACTAAGCTATTTTCTATAAGGGTATGTGCACACATTGCAGATTAGTCTGCGAAACTTTCTGCACCAAATCCGCATCTCTTGGCAGAAACCACAGGTGAAAACGCTTGCTGATTTCATGCGGAATTGAGGCGGATTTCCTGCGGATTGTAATGTGTTTTTGTTGTGCGGATTTTGGATCTGTACATTTTCTCGTGGTTGTGGAGGAGAGAGAGAGAGGGGGACAGGGAAAGGGAGAGGGGGAGAGAGAGAGACTGGAAACCGCTGCTGCAGAATCGCAAAAAAATTGACATGCTGCGGAAAAAAAGCAGCTGCAAATCTGCGTGGATTTTTCCACAGCATGCGCACAGCAAATTCTTCATTTACTATAGACTAACATTGCCTGTGCACTACACTGCGAATTTGATGCAAATCCGACCGGCAAAAACCGCTGCGGATCTGCAACAAAATCCGCAACGTATGCACATACCCTTATACTAGCTGTAAAAATTCCCTATCATTCCATAACTACGTTATCTTCAGGGTCATGCAAAAGTTTCTGCACCCCTGATCAAAATTACTGTTATTGTGAAGCGTTAAGCAAGTTGAAGATGAAATGATCTCTAAAAGGCCTAAAGTTGAAGATGACACATTTCCTTTATATTTTAGGCAAAAATATATATATGTTTTCATCTTTTACATTTTAAAAATTACAAAGAGGAAAATAGGCCCAGTGCAAAAGTTTGGGCACCCTGCATGTTTAGTACCTAGTAGCACCACCTTTTGAAAGTATCACAGCTTGTAAACGCTTTTTGTAACCAGCCAAGAGTCTTTCAATTCTTATTTAAGGAATTTTCATCCTTTCTTCCCTTGGAGAATTCTTCTAGTTCTTTGAGATTCCTGGGTCGTCTTGCATGCACTGCTATTCTGGGGTCTAGCCACAGATTTTTAATGATGTTCAGATTAGGGCACTGTGAGGACCTTTGTAAAACCATCAGCTTGCATCTTTTGAGGTAGTCTAATGTGTATTTTGATGTGTGTTTAGGATCATTATCCATTTGTAGAAACCATCCTCTTTTCAACTTCAGCTTTTTTACAGATGGTGTTATGTTTGAATCAAGAATTTAATTTTGGTGAAATTTCATTGAATCCATTCTTCCCTCTACCCTTAAAATATTCCCCGTGCCATTGGCTGCCACACAACCCCAAAGCATGATTGCTCCACCCCCATGTTTAATGGTTGGTGAGATGCTCTTTTCCTGAAATTCTGTGCCTTTTTCTCCACACATGCCTTTGATCATTGTGGCTAAAGAGATCTATTTTAACCTCATTGGTCCACAGGACTTGTTTCCAATATGTATCAAGCTTGTTGTCCATTTGCATAATTCTCAAGCTGAATTTTATGGTGAGGATGCAGGAGAGATATTCTTCTAATTACTCTTCCATGAAGGCTATATTTGTACAGGTGTCACTGAACAGTAGAACAATGTATCACAACTCCAGAGTCTGCTAAATCTTTCTGAAGATCTTTTGAAATCAAGCAAGGGTACTTATTTGGCTCTCCAGCAAACCTAGCAGCTCTCACTGAAATATTGTTTGGTATTTCAGACCTTATCTTGACCTCCACTGTTCCTTTTAAGTGCCATTTCTTAATCACATTTCAAACTGAGGAAAGGACAACTTGAAAAAGCTTTGCTACTGTTTATAGCCTTCTCCTGCTTTGTGGGCCCCCACCATTTTCATTTTCAGAATGCTAGGCAGCTGCTTAGAAAAACCCTGCTGTTTTTTGGAACAAGGCTGGGTTTTTATAAAGATGGGAAATTTGCATCACTATCCTAACAATGATGGTGAACAAACTATAACCCTAACAGGCTAATTAAGGTCTGAAATCTTAGTCAAAGGTATCTGAGAACACAAAGCTCCAATTGTGTCCAAACTTTTGCATTGACCAAACTTTTCTTTTTCTAATACAGCGTGGTGTAAACTATGGCTATAATTCTGATTTTTAATCCAAAACACACTCTCTCACATGGGATTGCTCCATGTATAGACTGAAACAAAATTTTATGAATTTGCAGTTTTGACGTAGTGGGATAAGAACTACAGCTACTCATTTAACCTCCCTTGCCTGGGGGCTTTATATGCAGAAAGGTGAGCTGAACATGTGCTCCTGGACATCTATAGTTGAGTCATACACCCCTGATTCATTAAGAGGAGCATACCTCTTAATAAATCTATTGCATATGACAGCTGTTGTGCACCACCATGCCCTCACCCCTAAGGTTATGTGCACACGGTGCGGATTCCACTGCGGATCGGCAGCGTTTCAGGCTCTGCGGGTCCGCAGCAGATTTAGGTGTGTTGTATAGTACCATTGTTTTCAATGGTAATCTGAAAAACGCTGTGCACTTGCTGCATGTCAATTCTTTGTGCGGATTCCGCGGGCTAAACCGCAGGCTAATCCGCAGGTAAACCGCAGGTCTTTTGACCTGAGAATTTACCTGCAGATTTTTCCAAATCCGCGTGGAAAAATCCGCAGGACCTAAATCTATGTGTGCACATAGCCTTATGCTGCTCCAGTCAGTTACAGAAGTAATATTTCTGGTATAAGGTACATCACAGCTTGTCATGAATTAGATGAGCTGTTGCATCACACCCTTGTACTGCCCCAGCTCTGCCCATTGTGACAGAGCTGGGTAAACTGATGTAAAAACACCAACATTTGCTAAATTTTGTGGCTTTTCAGTGCATTTTATATCAGTTTTATGGTATAAAAGCTTTGATGAAATGAGACTATAATCTTTTTTTCTGAGTGAAATACAACTACAATGATGTGAAATTTGTATTTTTTGTTATGTTTTTAATCCCTTGCACAAAAATTTTTTTACAAAAATTAGACCTATAAGTCTTCAATTTTTCTGTAGACAGAACTATTTTAGGCCTTTTTTTTGCAGGACAAAACTATAGTTTCCAATTAAAGTTTGGGCACATACTGACTGCTTTTCTATCTAATTCTAAGTTCCAAGGATGAATAAAGAATAAATCTAGAAAATGTATTCAGTTCAATACAATTACGCTAATATTCAAATTATATATCGTATATATGTTTTTTTATGATCTACTACTTTTACAGCAGAAAATCTTTTTCCAACAATTTTTTTGTGGGGGTGGATGAACTATAACTTTTTAACTTTTTTTTGCAGAGTCTTTTATTGTAACAAGCTGTAGTATTTTGGTGGTACTAACAACTTTTTGATCACTTTTTTATTTTTATTATTTTTTGGTGAGGCAGGATAAACAAAAGAAACAATTTTGTCAGTGTTTTTCAATTTATTTATTTTTTTGCTGCATTCACTGTCCAAGATAAATAATGAAATCGTTCTATAGTAAAGGTCGTTATGAATGTGGTGACATCAAACGTGTTGTTTTTGCTGGATTGTGTTTTTCTTCTGTTTGTTGGGGTTTTCTTTACATATAAACCTTTTTTTTATTATTAAAGCTGAAAATTGGATTTTTATATTTTTGTAACAAAGTTTTTTTAAAAAAAGTACTTGAGTCATAGAACATGTGATCCTTTGATCACATTGATAATACACTGTACAATTAATGTGTAATACTAAGCCTGTCAGTGTTTTACAGGTGGTCTATCACATCCTGCTCCCAGCTATATATGACAAGGCCAAGGGAACTCATCGGCACCTCACAGTAACCGATGGACTGACAGAGAGCGATCTCTCTCTGTCAAAAGTTTACATGCACAGTCAGTGCAAGTTCAACCATGGCTGGAAAGAAGTTAATCAGATAGGATTGCACATAGCTGTGATCCTGGCTGTTTCAGTGGGACCCCCAGCTGCATGTAACAGCTGGCTCCTGCTGCGGACAGCACAGGCACAGCTCCCATATCTGCTAAGTCCCTACACCGTACATGTACGCCATAATGCAATAAATAACACTTCAGCATAACATTCATGTAGTCTTGGATTGCCCACAGGAGAATACTCCAGTGGGCCCCTATGCAGGACTGCGCCACCACCCTCTTATATGATCAGTAATTGGCACAATATACTTGAATCACTATGTGCAGACAAAGGCGGAATCTTATTCATTTGCAATCTACCCAGTTCATCTCTATATATAAAAGTGAATGTATGTATGTATGTGTGTGTATCACCAACCAATCACGAAGCATATTTCATTTTACAAGAGCTGTTCAAAAGAAGCTGAGCTGTGATTGGTTGCTATGAGCAACAGTTTTCCTTGCAACCAATCACTAAGCATCTCTCATTTCACCAGAGCTGGTTAAAAGTAGCTGAGCTGTGATTGGTTGCTATGAGCAAGTTTTCCCACTTGACAACAACTCAGCAGACACTGACATGGTGGGAGAAAGCTCGCATCTTTGGGAACATAAGCTCCCAGCCATTGTCTGCCCCCCTGAAAGGAGCAGAGAGCACATGACAGAAATGAATCCCCCCCTCCCTGCACATATCCCCATCACACATCCTCCATCCCGTAGGCACATCTTCCCTCTTAAAGGGATCATTGGTATGGAAGTCAGAGCAAATCCATCCAGGGCTTTGGTTTTGACCCCATGCCTCTCTTAAAGGGATCCCTGGTATGGAACTTAGGACCGTTCCACTCAGCTCTGTGGTTCTGACCCCAGGGTCTCTTAAAGGGATCATTGGTATGGAAGTTAGGGCAAATCCACTCTGCGCTTTGGTACTGACCCCAGGCCTTTCTTAAAGGGATCTCCTGTATGGAAGTTAGGGCAAATCCCTCAATGCTCTGATTCTGACACCAGGATTCTCTTAAAGGGATCATTAGTATGCAAGTCACGGCAAATCCACTCAGCGTTCTGGTTCTGAACCCAGTCTCTCTTAAAGGGATCCCCGGTATGGAAGTGAGGGCAAATCCACTCTGCACTTTGGTACTGACCCCAGGCCTCTCTTAAAGGGATCTCCGGTATGGAAGTTAGGGTAAACCCCTCAGCGCTCTAATTCTCACCCCAGGCTTCTATTAAAGGGATTATTGGTATGGAAGTCAGGACAAATCCACTCAGCGCTCTGGTTCTGACCCCAGGCCTCTCTTAAAGGGATCCCTAGTATGGAAGTTAGGACCATTCCACTCAGCGCTCTGGTTCTGACCCCAGGCTGAAGGGATGATGTGGGATATTAGGGGTAGTAATCCGGTAGCTCTGGCTGATGGGATGATGTGGGATATTAGGGGTAGTAGTCCTGTGGCTCTGGCTGACGGAATGATGTGGGATATTAGGGGTAGTAGTCAGGTTGCTTTGGCTGACGGGTTGGTGTTGGATATTAGGGGAAGTAGTCCGGTGGCTCTGGCTAATGGGATAATGCGGGATATTAGTGGTAATAGTCCGGTGGCTATGGCTGACGGGATGATGTGGGATATTAGTGGTAGTAGTCCGGTGGCTATGGCTGATGGGATGATGTGGGATATTAGGAGGTGTAGTCTGGCGTCTGTGACAGGATGATGTGGGATATTAGTGGTAATTGTCTGGTGGCCCTGGCTGACGGGATGATGTGGGATATTAGGGGTATAGGCCTGTTGGGGTGGCTCTGACGGGATGATGAGGAATATTAGGGGTAGTAGTCCGGTTGCTTTGGCTGACGGGTTGATGTTGGATATTAGGGTGAGTAGTCCGGTGGCTCTGGCTGATGGGATGATGCGGGATATTAGTGGTAATAGTCCGGTGGCTATGGCTGACGGGATGATGTGGGATATTAGTGGTAGTAGTCCGATGGCTATGGCTGATGGGATGATGTGGGATATTAGGAGGAGTAGTCTGGCATCTGTGATGGGATGATGTGGGATATTAGGGGTAGTAGTCTGGTGGCTCTGGCTGACAGGATGATGTGGGATATTATGGTGAATGTGGCTATGCAGAGTGGGAGGGGCTCTACACTCAGCTTTATATATATATATATATATATATATATATATATAATCATTATAATTTGTTATAACTAACCGTAGTTAGTTACTATGCCCGGGCAGAGCCGGGCTCTTCAGCTAGTCTATATATATAAAAATTAGTGTATGTATATGTGTGTGTGTGTCGGCCACGCCCACTCCATATATCAACCAATCACTAAGCATCTTTCATTTCACCAGAGCTATTTAAAAGATGAAAGTTGAGCTGTGATTGGTTGCTATGAGCAACAGTTTTCCTTGTAGACAGTTGTGGTAACTTAGGCCAATTATTCTTATCATTTCTATGGTGTTTTCTCCTTCTGTAAAGCTGGAAATAACACAATTTATTACCTTTCCGACACAGACCACCCTCTGACACAGACTGCAGGGGGAGCCCAGTATCACACAGGATAGGATTAGATACACGACTCAGCAGACAGTATCACACAGGATAGGATTATAGTACACTATAGGAACAGGAAAAAGCGCAATAGTGTCTTATCCGGGTTAATGTTAAAATTATAAAAGAAATCCACTCACCTATTATAGGAGAGATCAGGCATATACAATTGGTAGTCAGCTGCTGCACGTCCAATGGCCAGACAAGTGACCGCTAATATATCGATTCTTATGTAACTAATTTTTGGACTTCCATGCGCTGCTTGACAAAATACAGGATTACAATTATAGTAGAAGATTAATCATTTATTCCCAACGCGTTTCGAAGTAAGAACTACTTCTTCCTCAGGGGTATCCCCTGAGGAAGAAGTAATTCTTACTTCGAAACGCGTTGGGAATAAATGATTAATCTTCTACTATAATTGGAATCCTGTATTTTGTCAAGCAGTGCATGGAAGTCCAAAAATTAGTTCCATAAGAATTGACAGGATAGGATTAGATACACAACTCAGTAGACTGTATCACACAAGCGAAGATTAGATACACAGCTCAGCAGACTGTATCACACAGGATAGGATTAGATACACGGCTCAGCAGACTGTATCACTCAGGATATGATTAGATACATGGCTCAGCAGACTGTATCACACAGGATAGGATAAGATATACGGTTCAGCAGTCAGTATCACACAGGATAGGATTAGAAACACAGCTCAGCAGACAGTAACACACAGGATAGGATTAGATACATAGCTCAGCAAACAGTAACACACAGGATAGGATTAGATACATAGCTCAGCAGACAGTAACACACAGGATAGGATTAGATACACGGCTCAGCAGACTGTATCACACAGGAGTGGATTAGATACATTGCTCAGCAGACTGTATCACTTAGGATAGGATTAGATACACGGCTCAGCAGACTGCATTGCACAGGATAGGATACGATACATGGCTCAGCAGACTGTATCACACAGGATAGGCTTAGATACATGGCTCAGAAGACAGCATCCCACAGGATAGGATTAGATACACAGCTCAGCAGTCAGTATAACACAGGAAAGGATTAGATACACAGCTCAGCAGACAATAACACTCAGGATAGGATTAGATACAAGGTTCAGCAGACTGTATCACACAGGATAGGATTAGATACCCAGCTCAGCAGACTGTATCACACAGGATACAGGATATCACACAGGATAGGATTAGATACACAGCTCAGCAGACAGTATCACACAGGAAAGGATTAGATACACAGCTCAGCAGTCAGTAATACACAGGATAGGATTAGATACACAGCTCAGGAGACAGTATCACACAGAATAGGATTAGGTACACAGCTCAGAAGACAATATCCCACAGGACAGAATTAGATACACAGCTCAGCAGATGGTATTACATAGGATAGGATTAGATACACAGTTCAGCAACAGGATGTGCCAAAGGAGAAGACATTTTCATTCCAAGAATTTCACTCATTCCATCTGATTTGCCTTTTGATTTTAAACGCCTCCTGTTTCCACTTCGACTGGCATTTGCAATGTCCATTAACAAGGCTCAGGGACAGTCCTTGAAAGTAGTAGGGATCGATTTGCAATCTCCATGCTTTTCTCATAGTCAACTTTACGTGGCCTGTTCAAGAGTTGGAACTGCCAAAAATCTGTTCATCTTTGCACCGAAAGGAAAAACCAAAAATGTTGTTTATCAAAAGGCTCTTGAAAAATAAAATCCTATCAATACTTAGGTAATCATTTAGTTCATTTGTGTTACAAACCTGTAGTGTTAAATATATGACGTGAAATGTTTTTATGTGCAATATAATCATTATAATTTGTTATACCTAACCACAGTTAATTACTATGCCTGGGCGACGCCGGGCTCTTCAGCTAGTTGTTATATAAATTTATGATTGAGGATAATGTCACATTTGCATGTAACTGAAAACTGAGTTGGTTACTGGTGGGCCCTTGGCACCCCAGTCATGTACATGCATACATGAATGGCAGAGCCTGTGTGCTCTGAAAACTTACAAATATAATTTCTCTGGTTAGCTAATAAAGTTATCACTTCTACTTACATAATTTTGTCTTTTTAGGGCATAAAAGTATTTTCATAGATATTTCTAGCTAACACAGTGCTTGACAAAGACCATGCTGTGAGGTCGAAACGTTGCACCACTTGGCGCTGGATTAAAGTCCACAATTTTTCCTTGAACTGGAGTGCTGTCTGATATTTTTCCATTTATATTTTGCGTTGGAAAACCGCATTACTCAGGAAGTATTGCACCCAAAATCTTCTCAAGTTTGTGCTGCTATCTGTTTTTTCTATTTAACACAGTGCTGCAATATATTTTTTTATTGTATTCCTCGTATGTTGTAGTTTTAATTGTTAGAACATTATGGGGCATTTGTCATTTGTGCGAATGATAGTTTAAATACATAATAACCCATGTACATTATACTAAACACTTATAGAAAGCTGCCAGTAAAAGCACAAAGTAACAGAATGTTGCAAATGTTTAATTATGCTCCAATCCTATAAAATGGAATTCATTCTCTGTAGAACTCCCCGCTGGCTATTTCATTTACTGAGATTTATACATATAATTCACATCTACAAAGTTCCATGCTGCATAATTAGCACAACAGATCACTCAGTACTTACAGGACACTTCTAGGAAAAGAATGTATATTTTTGCATTGTGGGAAAAGTGCCAACTTACATACTGAAAGCGCTGCACGTGATGTGCATAGTTCAACTAAAGGAAGAGTATTGCCTCTATAGTGCCATATACAGTTGTGTGAAAAAATGTTTGCCCCCTCCTTGATTTCCTATTCTTTTGCATGTTTGTCACACCTAAATGTTTCAGATCACCAAGCAAATTTAAATATTAGACAAAGATAACTCAAGTAAACACAAAATGCAGTTTTTAAATAAAGGTCTGTATTATTAAGTGAAAAAGAAATCCATACCTGCAGGGCCCTATGTGAAAAAGTGATTGCCCCACCCCCTTAAAACATAAATTAACTGTGATTTATCACATCTTC
Organism: Dendrobates tinctorius; assembly: GCF_039654945.1. Taxonomy (NCBI): domain Eukaryota; kingdom Metazoa; phylum Chordata; class Amphibia; order Anura; family Dendrobatidae; genus Dendrobates; species Dendrobates tinctorius. The sequence goes on along the minus strand of NW_027361684.1, from coordinate 87,462,076 downwards.
GGGAAGCTGGGTTCAAATTTCCTAGCCACACTCAGGCCTGATTACTGCCACATCTGTTCTCAATCAAGAAATCAATTAAATAGACCTGCCTGACAAAGTGAAGTAGACCAAAAGATCTTCAAAAGCTAGACAAAATGCCGCGATCTAAAGAAATTCTGGAACAAATGAGAAACAAAGTAATTGAGATCTATCAGTTTGGAAAATGTTGTAAAGCCATTTCTAAAGCTTCGAGACTCCAGTGAACCACAGTGAGAGCCATTGTCCACAAATGAGATAAACATGGAACAGTGGTGAACCTTCCCAGGAGTGGCTGGCCGACCAAAATTACCCCCAAGAGCGCAGCAATGATTCATCCAAGAGGTCACAAAAGACCCCACAACAACATCCAAAGAACTGCAGGCCTCACTTGCCTCATGTACAGTCAGTGTTCATGACTCCACCATAAGAAAGAGACTGGGCAAAAATGGCCTGCATGGCAGAGTTCTAAGATGAAAACCACTGCTAAGCAATAAGAACATAAAGACTCATCTCAGTTTTGCCAGAAAACACCTTGATGATCCCCAATACTTTTGGGAGAATACTCTATGGACTGACGAGACAAAAGTTGAACTTTTTGGAAGGTGTACAACTACATCTGGTGCAGAAGTAACACATCATTTCAGTAAAGGAACATCATATCAACAGTGAAATATGGTGGTGGTAGTTTGATGGTCTGGGGCTATTTACTGCTTCAGGACCTGGAAGACTCGCTGTGGTACATGAAACCATAAATTCTGCTGTCTACCAAAAATTCTGAAGGAGACACACTTGGGTTATGCAGCAGGACGATGATCCAAAACACACCAGCAAGGTCACCTCTGGATGGCTTAAGAAAACAAAATTAAGACGGGAGTGGCCTATTAAAATTCCTGACCTTGATCCAATTGAAATGCTGCGGCATGACTTTTAAAGATCATTTCATGCTCGCAAACGCTCCAATGTAGCTGAATTACATAAATTCTGCAAAGATGAGTGGGCCAAAATTCCTCCAGAGCATTGTAAAAGACTCATTGCTAGTTACTGCAAATGCTTTGATTGCAGTTGTTGCTACTAAGGATGTCCCATCCTGTTATTAGGTTTAGAGGGCAATCACTTTTTCTCATGTAAATGCAAATTTCATGTACATGTCATAGCAAAGGGATGGAGCATAGGTGTTCCTAGGGTACATTGCAGGTGGATGAGACGGGGGTACATTTTTAGATATTATCCGATCTTTTAATAAAGATGTGCAGATATCTTCTTTGATTAATTAATTGAAAGTTTTATATGTTATATAAATTGTTCTAACGCAGGTATAGAGCTGGGATGCATGTGCCCCTGGTGTTGAGGGCCATTGTGGGTGCCAATGACATCACTGTACCCTCTACAAAAGTACTTAAAAAATTGAATTTTTCTTGATTGACCAAAAACCTGTTTACATTTTCACTCTAAGAGCTTGTTCATATGAATGTATTATACGGGCATGTGCTGTCTGAGTTAAAATTAAACAGCACATTGACCAATGTTACTAAATAGGGCTGGTTAGAGCACCGTTTCTTCACACAGATTACATTTCAGATGAGAGTAGCCTATTCAAATATATGGGTGTGCAAAAAAAAAAATCTGATCCCGTATAAATGAACTGTATGGCATTCGATTTTTATGAATACAGTGCCGTTATTAACTTAGAAAATTGTTTTTGATTACGTACATGTAAATCTGTTGATTTATACGTATCCATGAGGATGTAAAATGGATTACACATAAATGTAAAAAACAAACATATGGCACATGCATGACAGTACAGCTGAAATCATCCAGAAAAATCGAATGATTTTTTTAAACGCTTATCTGAACCCTACGTAAATACAAGGTAAAAAAATTGTCATTGTAGAAATGAAGTGATATGTGCATTGCAGCTTGTTGTAGAGTGACTGCAGGTCTTCATCACAAACTTGGACAACCAATTTAATGATCCTAAAATATATGAAAACATAGTAGCTCTTATCCTGCAAGACGGTGCAACATTTTACCAACATAGCTATGTATCATATACATGTTATGAATTGTTACATGTGTACAGGATCAGAATCAATAACAGCAAAAGAATGCCTCACCAGAACCACCAACAGTACAGAAATACAGCATCCAACCCAACATCAGAACAGAATTACATCAGTAGAACTTCCATCAGTACAGAAGCATATCACCAGAACCATCATCAGTACAAAAACACAGCATAAAAACCCCATCAGTACAGAAATACATCACCAGAACCCCATCAGTACATGAATGAATCACCAGAATAATCATCAGTGCATGAATAGATCACCTGAACCACCATCAGTAGATGAACACATCACCTGAACCACCATCAGTACATGAATACATCACCTGACCCACCATCAATACATAAACAAATCACCAGAACAACTATCAGTGCATGAATACATCACCAGTACCACCATAAGTACATGGTACATCAAGTGCAATGTCAGGACAGCTCCATATACATTTGAATTGCCTGAACCTACAACTCTCAGTATGTTTTTAACAATTGTAAAGAGATACTGGGATTTGTTATCAGCCATCATCAGAATGCAGACCATACAGGAACCACAGTACTGATGAGATGTAGTCAGCATTACAAATAAACATTTACATCCAGGTACTGTTATGACTGCCAAAGCACATTCACACAGGTAATGTACAAATCAGGAAGATAAATACATGAACCTGACAGGTCCCTGTTCAGACTAGGAATAGTCCTTCTCTAACCCTGGTCTGTCCCTGCCTGACCGCAGAGGTTGGCACTATAAGGTAATGCAATGGTGCCCCCACTCGAAGGCAGCTTACCTTGAATGTCCTTAGGAGCGCATCCCAACAATGTGCCGTTAAAAATAGCAGCGTGATTATAATGCCCCTGAATACACTTCCACATACTGTCTCCCACTCACCATACTATCTCCTCACATAATTACCCTCTTGCTCTCTGTACTGTTTCTTCACATTCTCCGCTCTCATCCCATCCTCCACTCCCTGTACTGTTTTTCCGCACCCATTCCTCTCCACTCCTCTACTGCTTCCTCAGTTTCCCCACACACATATCCTTACTCCCCGTTCACCAAGTTGTCTCCTCAAACATTCCCCCCTTCTCATACTATTTCTGTACCCAATACCCTTCGCTCCTCATACTGTTTCATGACAGATTCCACACTGCCCATACCTACATATCCTCTCTACTCCTCATACTGTTTCCTCAAACATTCCCCCGCTCACCATACTGTCTCCTCAGACTTCTCCCCTCTCCATACTGTTTCTGCACCCATTTCTCATGCTCCTCATACTGTTTCATCACACATAACTTACCTACCAACTTTCTTTGTGCCACTGCAGCATCTGTGAGTGACGTCAGCAGCATTATCAAATGACATGATCGCACAGCTGACCTCACCCTGACACGGAAGTGTCAGGATTTCATTTGTACTCGAGTCTAAAAGACTTCAGTATAATTGAATGCTGTAAGTCAGTGTATTAGACCTTCTCTGAGCTGGCTGGAAGCTTGACAGACAACTCAGAGATCACCCAAGTCTCACTATGATTAGGCAGCAAAATGCAGCCGCAACCTGAGTGACACCTTGGATCACCACATTAGATGGCTCAATGGTACCTCCCTGCTGGCTGCACCTGGGGAAAATGCCCCACTCACCCCCCCCCAAATAAGTCCATGAATATATACTGATTAACTTTCATATAATGATATACGGTATATTGCTCCGCTTTACTGTATAATGGATCATATTGTTGTCTAGAAGTGCTGTGTAATTTGGTACACAGTACTGAGTAACATGACTCAGTGTGTGCAAGGTTCTATTAAGTTTTATTTAGTTTAAACTACTCCTCCTTCTAAAACTAGAGCTAAATTAAATACACAATTTTCTCATAATGCATTCTAGTGTAAGAAACATTGACTTAAAGGGGTTGTTCTGATTCAAATCTTTTTGTGCATAGGATAAAAGACTTTTAAAATAATAAACAGAGCTTTTACTCAGTCTCCTGAGATCCAGAGATGCCTTTTAGCTGCTGATCTGGTCTTTGTTGATGACCACACTGATATTATGTCTACAGAGTTCATAACTGCTCAAACCAATCACTGCTTTCAGTGGTTCTGCATTAGTAGGCAGCACAAACTTCTGAGCCTAGTGATCATCTACAGTGGTTATGAGAGTTGTAAATTTGATGTTAAAGCTGCAGCTGATCAACAAAGACGAGCAGGAGTGAAGAGGCATCACTAAACCAGTGGAGGATAAGTAAAAGCTGGTTTCTTATTTTATAAGTCTGTTACTATGCACTAATCTACTTTGAATCAACACAATCCCTCTGAATCTTCCCTGCCATCATGGTTATTCTCTTTAGAGCTGTATTCACACATTCAGTTTAGATGTTTTTCTGCAGTTTTTGAGTAACAAGTGAATACAAAAGAGAACATTAACTGGAATTTATAACACCGTATGAAGCAAATGAATTTCCACTGATGGGAAGTTCTGAGCGCCTGTTCTCAGTGCACCTTTTTGTGTCATTTGACACAACTTGATCCACCAATTTGTCATTCAGGGGACAGAGTCCAATAGTGCGTGCTGCAATTTTTTTTCACAAGCTGTAAAAACATTTTTTTTATAGAATTTGAACCTACTTCTTCACTGCGACCTAATAGCATTTGTCACGCTGATGCTATGCAGGTAGCTGCAGCTCCGCTAGATGGCAATAAAGTGGAGGGAGGACTGCATACAGCAGGAGCAGACCTGCAGCGCAGCAGTGAGGCTACCACCAGGTGGCAGCGGAATTGTAAAGCAAGCCAGGTCGATATTAGTCTGTAGCGTAGTACCAAAGGAATAAACAAGCACAGAGTCAGAAACAAGCCAAATGGGTCAATATCAGTCATATCGGACAGAAGCAGATATGCCAAAAACATGAGACAAACGGCAAGTCAGGATCCAAGCCAAGTCAAACACCAGGGAGTCAAAACACGAGAAGGAGAACGCAGAGTCAGGACGGGAAGAGGGGAATAAACAGACACTGGTACAGTCAGCAAAAGCAGCAGGATGGATCACGGTATGCAGAGTCAGCTACACACGCCTTAGGCAGAAACTATAACTGACACCGCCTGCAGGATGCAGTAGAGAGAAATAGCCGAACTGACGCCAGAACGAGGCAGAGAAAAGTTAACCCTTGACATGATCAGACTGGAAAAGAGAAACAGGATACAAAACCCAGCCTTGATCATGACAGAATTTATATTGACTCTGTGCTGCTTACACTTTATGTAGGAGCTCATCATCACAAGTCTATCACTCAACCTAACGATTTCTCTTCAGCCATGCTACCTCATGTGGAAATAATAAATCAACCAACCATAGGACTAATCAACCAATTTTCCTTCCTGATGAAGGAAAATCTTCCGAAACGTGCGTCGGGGTGCGCATTAAAGGGACGTGGTGACCCTTAAAGGTACAGGACTTAATTATTGCATTCCTCTATATTGTCTTTTTTAATACACTTAATCATTGTGGTGGTTGCACATGACATGTCAGCACATGATTGTTATTATGCACACTGCACTTTATATGGCAGTGAATTAATGAAATTATCATTTTTATATTTTGGCACAGGATTTAATCAATTTTGTGGTTTTTTGCACATGATTGGCATTTTGCACACTGCACTTTATGTGGCAGTGAAATAATGAAATTATCATTGTTACATTTTTGCACGGGATTTATTTATGCACATGCACTATTTGCTTATTTTTTTTATATATAAAATTTTTTTTACTTATTAGATATATATGATGATTGCATATTATGGTACATATAAATGGGTCCACTGTGATTATTTTACAAATTTTGTGAAAATGGTCCCAAAACGTGCACATTGTTTTTAAATTGATTTTATATGAAATCACCAATATAATAAATGCTATCTATTACGTATATCCTGTCTGGTAAAAATTTTTTGGTTGATTAGTCCTATGGTTGGTTGATTTATTATTTATATCAGGTGTTTAATCACCATTTCACTAGACACTGGTGGTAGTTTTTATAAATAAATTCTTGGATGTGTCACTACTATATAGGAAATAAATTATAAATATATTATATATAATACTACGTCTGGTGCTAGTGTCTCTTTTAAATTTTTTTACCTCATGTGGAAGAGAGGGCTACTGATACTTTATAATGGATCCACTTAGCTTAGTAAATTGATCCTAAGGGTCCAAAGTCTCTTACACAACGCTTTACAAAATGTTCCAAGCCGTAGTCACAGATACTGTGGAGAATTTCCTGAAAACCTGGCCACCATGGATTTCTTGTGATTTACTAGATATACAATTTTTAATGACATTTGTTATAGGCCATAATTGATTTTTATTTTAAGTCCTACTGCTGCCTATTACAACATTTGACACAAAGCCTGTGAAGTTTGAGAACAACCCAAAGGAATGCCTGAGACCAGCGCTTGCTTCCTGCCCCATCAAGTGACCCAACTAACTTCTTAATCCACAGTGCCAGCAGCAGGTGCAAACACAGCTGGAGAAAGCTATGCCTGTATCTGCGCTGAAGTAAATGCAGCCAAGGGTCAGCAGGGAAAGAATTTACTTAAGTATACCACATCCAAACGGCCTGTGTCACGATATGAGACTGGCCCTTCGTGACTCGACCCGACAATCGGTCAGTCACCTAACAACAAGACAAGCAAGGGAACACCGGGGACACAATTACAATGGCGGGCCCTGCTATAGGGAACAGGGAAAGGGACACCTGAACTCTCCTAAGGATGTGCCCTGATCTCCCTGACGTCCCTATACAGGTTCTTTCAACCTGTTGCCGAGCAGGATACCTTAGCCCTCAGGATCTCTATACACCAGCGCCAATACCGCAACAAACTTGTCCACTGATTGTAGAGATTGAATCGACCAGCAGGGAGAGGGCCCAGGATTGGGGATCACCCTTAAGAAGGGACATAATGATTCCCACCCGTTGTTCCTCACTCCCTGATGAACGAGGACGGAGCCTGAAGTATAACTTGCAGGCCCCTCCTGAAAAAACAAAAATGTATCTCTCCATCCAGAAAACCTGTCAGGGAGAGATATCGGGTTCTGGTTGAGCCTGCACCTGAGCCAAGGCCCCAAACCCCACCATCTGCTGCAGCTGCTGCACCACCTCATCATGCAGCACCCTAAGCTCATCAGTGAGGGTCTGAAACAGTTTGGTAAAGGCCTGAATTTGGGCCATGGCTCACCAGACAAAATGGGATGGTTGGTGATAATGTCACGATATGAGACTGGCCCTGCGTGACTCGACCCGACGATCGGTCGGTCACCAAACAACAAGATAAACAAGAGAACACCGGGGACACAATTACAACGGTGGGCCCTGCTATAGGGAACAGGGAAAGGGACACCTCCTGCATTCTCCTAAGGATGAGCCCTGATCTCCCTGACTTCCCTATACAGGTTCTTTCAACCTGTCGCAGAGCAGGATACTTTAGCCCTCACTTGCCCTTCACCTATGCCTCAAAAGAGAATTGGTAAGTGCGGACACTGGTCCCACCACTGCACTAATATAACACCAAGGAAAGATAACAGACAAGGTAAGACAAACAACACTTAGCTTTCTCTGCTGCAATGCACCGAGCAGCAGAGTAAGGCACCAGATCAGCAATCAGCAGAAGCACCACTGCTCTCAGCCAGCTCCTGTCTTGACCACGGTTGGTATCCAAAAGGAAGTGTATCACCAACATCAGCTGATGCCTCAGGTGACCTTATATAGGAAGGTGGGAGTGGTCACCACCAGCAGACAAACTAAACATGTAGTAACACCAGTGGCCACCAGGGGGGGAAAAACATGTAGTAACACCAGTGGCCACCAAGGGGAAAAACTGACATTAACCCCCAATGGCCAGAAAGGAAAAAAGTTTAAATGTGAGCAGCCCAAACTGACACAGATCCAAAAATGGATCGTGACAGCCTGTACCATCATCTTTCCTATGGACATGGAGAGGATGTTATCCAATGACTACATGGGCACCATCGGACCTTTAAACAAAGTACAAGAATTATGACTAGCAACAAATAAAGATACAATTTATGTCATAAAATAAATTTTATCAGAAAGTGGACAACCTCTTTGAACCAAGGTATTCTGTTTACATCTCAAGAGTCCATTCCTAATCTAGCTGTCTATTAACCAGGATCTGGGAATCTAAGGGTGAGCCTACTCCCATTTTGCCTTAATCACTGTAAATTTTCATTTTTTTTCAGCTATTACAGTATTTTTTGGTCACCTGCATCAGTATATACTGTACAAAAGTAGGTATCACTTCGGTGTTGAACAACATTCTCTCTTTTCTTATTGTTGATCACCTCTGTTTACTATGTCCTGATGCTCCGTGTGGCAAACTGTTCAGCTGTTTCTATTCCAACTGATGATGGCGCTGGGAAGATCTATGTTTTATTCTTTCACACATTTTTACTTAGAGGAAGTGGAATATCTCTATAATACACATTTTATACATACTATATACTCCTATGGCAGTCACACTATAGGCAATGATTAGATCATTATCCCAATGTTATTACTTTGCAATGCTTAGTATTTCCGTTCTTAGCATGTGTATATAGTCTGCTACCGAGTACAAATTGGAAATTCCTTCTTTCTCTTTAACAACAACTTCCAACATAACCTCAAGCCAAAAATTACAGCCAGGGGTTTTCTCAGCAGCCAAAACAAATAAATCAACTTGGCAAGCTATTACTACTGTGCTTAGCTATTTCTAAGTGATGGGATGGAAGCCACAGTGATCTTTTTGGGAATTAATGAATACTTAGTAAGCGCAGTAACATGCAGGAATTCAGCAAAACCAACCTATTTTAATATTCTATATCTAATTGTTCAAGGCACCATTATTTTACAAATAGTCCCAGAAGTGAAAAACAGAATTCTTCTATGATTAGTTACGATGTGGTTTAATACATTTAATCGAATACAGATGTAATTGCTCTATTATTATGCAGTGTCCATCAGTAATATATTGCTCTTCACCCTTATTTATCACCATCACTTCCCATTATTTGAGAATTATTTCGATGCCTAGTCTAGAAAACTTCCCACATTTACAGTATGCAAGCTGTTGTGTCCTAGTGCGTCTTGATTAGCCTGAACTACTTTACTGGGATGTTCTGAAAATCTTTATTTCAAGAAAGTACAGAATGGATCTTGATCTTCATCAAAGGGAACCTGTCATGTGAAAAATAATTATTAACTTGCAGATATTGGGTTAATGTGCAGGTTTATAGCACTCTGAAGCTGTGCGGCCCCTGCATTGAGAGTTGCGCTGCAGCGAGGAAATGAACTTTATTCGTCCCAGCAGCTACCGGCTTTCAGTCATAGAGACACGGCTTCAGTTACCGCTCAGGACATAATGTAACCACGCCCCCCTCAGTGACAGCCAGCTCTGTACTGATGCACTGCTGTCTCGGCTGTCAGTCACTGCCAGGGCGTGGTTACAGCCCTCGCTTACTATATATTGAGCGGTGACTGAAACTGCGCCGGCTGTACTTCTGTGACCAAAAGCCTGATGCTGCAGGGATGAATCAAGTTCATTTTCTCCTGGCAGTGGAACCTTTAGTACTGCAGCTGCACAACTTCAGAATGCTTTTAACTCGAGATTAACCTCATATCTGCAGGTCAATAGCGCTTTTTCACTTCACAGATTCCTTTTAAAGAGATGCATCATTGTATGGAGACATGTTTACAGGCAATGTTCTATGGGGAAAAAATATGCACATTAGCTCTTTTCTAGAAAAAAAGTAAGATTCAATAACAAATATTAGCCAAATCAAAAAGTCCTCCAAAAAGAAGAGCTCTATACACCGCATGCTACACATATACACTATATATTACACACCCGATTCTACACACTATTATTGCATGTTATACAACATGGGACTGTCATTATCAGTGCAGTTTCTAGTTTGTAGAAGTAGGCAACCACAAACCGACTGGCCCATCAAACCTGCAGCTATATAGGGTCTCGCTGGGGGCATTTTTGGGTGTGAACCCTGGGCAATTCCCTAGTTTTCCCACCACTCTATCGCCTTGGATACAGTTGAGGTCATAGCTCTTTGCAAACTCGTCCGGTTCTTACACACCAAAGTCACCCAACAATATCTATATGGATCTTGTTTGGTGCAATAGTTAACATTCAAGGACTTTCTCCAAACTGTTGACACAAAGTTAGAAGCATATAATTGTCAAAAATGTCTTGGTATACTTAAGCTTTAAGACTGCCCTTCACTGGAAGGGGAATAGACCAACCCCTAAAAATAGCCCCAATCTTTCCTCCACCAAATATTTGCCAAACCCAGATCTTCCATCATACTACCAGCTAGAGAAGCGTGATTTGTCACTTCAAAGAATACAATTCAAAAGCTCCACAGTCCAACAGTTGTGTGCTTTACCCACTTTTATACAACGCTTGGTGTTATAAGGATTGTATGCAGCGATTTGACCATGGAAACTCAAGCCATGAGGCTCCCAGCACACAGCTTTTGTGCTGATGATAATGCCAGAGGATGTTTGATGATCTGTAGTTATTGCGTGAAAACAGCATTGGCCTTCTGTGACCTTCTCTCTAACTCTGCTGGTCTATTAGTTCATGGCTGAGTTATGGTTCCAAAACGCTTCAACTTTTAAAAAATGCCACTCGCAGTTGATGGTGAAAGATCTAAGGTTGTAAGAAATTTAACAAACTGATTTGTTGCAATGGCGGCATTCTAATACCGAAGCTGGAATTCAGAGCGCTCTTTAGAGCAATCAAATCTTTCACAAATGTTTGAAAGGCAGACATGATGTCTAGTGGCTGGATTTTATACGCCTATGGCAATGAGACTGAATGAAAAACCTGATTTAATTAAGAAGTGCATCCCAATATGTTGATATAATGTATCTAAGAAAAAAAATAAACAAGTAAATTATGCCAACAATTTCCACTAATATCTGTCAAGATATCCACAAAATCCAGCTGACGGGCAGTACAGGACTAGTGGAGTGTCCAGCTATACTCTATGGCCGACTCTTCAAAATATATCTTCTCTGAAATGCCGGAACATTTCTGTGAAAAATATAATCATGCAGCCTAGCTGCAATTCATGTTGCTTACTGTTTGAGATGTTAAGTGCTACAAATTATCTTCTTTGCACCACACAGAGGAAATGTATAATGTCTCTGTTAAACCCCTTCACCCCAGGGCTATTTTCCATTTTTGTTTTTTCCTCCCTTTCTTCCAAGAGCCATAACATTTTTATATTTCTGTCAATACGGTCATATGAGAGCTTGTTTTTTTGCAGGATGAGTTGTACTCTTGAATGACACCATTGATTTTACCACATAGTATACTGGAAACCGGGAAAAAATTCCAAGTATTGTGAAATTCCAAAAAAGTGCAATTCCACAATGTTTTGTATTTATTTTTTTCTTATTTACCATGTTCACTATATGGTAAAACTGAGCTGGCACTATGATTCGCCGGGTCAGTATGATACGCAGATACCAATCATGTACAGTTGTGTGAAAAATTGTCTGCTCCCTTCCTATTTCCTATTCTTTTGCATGTTTGACACACTTAAAATGTTTCAAATCACCAAATTTAAATATTAGACAAATATAACACAAGTAGATACAAATATAACACAAGTAGATACAAAATGAAGTTTTTAAATTAAGGTTTTTCTCATTAATCTGTTATGATTGAGTCACCGAGGAGGAAAGCAAGACCAAGCTAAGCAACAGAAAACCAGAGAGGTTGGTAACTAAGCGGATTGCAGACCCCTGATCCTATCCACACAACTAGCAGTAGCCGTGCAGCGTACCTATGATGATCCGAGACGCCTCGACACAGCCGGAGAACTAAATAAGCCTAAAGCAAGAAAGGGGAAATCTAAACTGCCCCAGAGCAGACCCCAAAGGAATAGATAGCCCCCAAGCATATATTGTCGGTGAGACAAGATGAAAACACAAACGCAGGTAGGAAAATAGACTGAGCAAACGATGGGGCCCACACTAACCAGACAGGACAGGAAAGGAAAGACTCTGCAATCATGCAAAAAAACCCTGCAAAAAATGCCCAACACGTCTGATAGAAAAATACTGAAGTCACTAGACTTCGCCCACTATATCAGCACTCTGGTATATTCTGAAAGCAGAGCAAAAAGAGGCCAATCTAATAAGGGACAAAAATAAAATGGCACAAACAGTAACATAAGGATGGAAATTCAGCACAGCCCCAGCCGGGGCTGGCTGACCACACAAAACTGAAATAGACAAAACCAAATCAAATGTCAACAATAGCAAAAGAACACTTAGCTGAGCATGCAGGGACTGAGCTGGAAACTAAGACCTCAGGAGGCAGGAAAAATCACCAGCAGGGATAGAGGGAGTCGGCTGTCTTAAATCCAGTCAGAAACTCCAGATCTCCAGTCATCCTCCTCATTCTTAGGTGGCAGGCCTCTGTTAATTAGATGAGCTCCATTACCTCCAGTAACCACCAGAGGGAGCCCGGGAAGAGAACTCGTGACCCCTCTATCAATACAACCAGCTCCACTACCTTCACTAGTAACCAGATGTGGGCCAGAAAGCGAATTCACAACATTAACCCCTTTCTGCCATTGGACACTATAGCACGTCCAGTGGCAGATTCCCCGCTTTGATGAGGGCTCATATGGTGAGCCCGCATCAAAACCTGGACATGTCAGCTGTTTTCAACAGCTGACATATGCCCGCAATAGGCGTGGGTGGAATCGCAATCCACCTGCGCCTATTAACTAGTTAAATCCCGCTGTCAAACGCTGACAGCGGGATTTAACCGGCACTTCTGGCTGCCGGACCAGAAATGAGCGCTTCGCTGACCCCCGTCTCTATGGTTGTTGATGAGTCATTGCTATGAGCGCCACTCAGTGCTCATCGTCTATATGTATTAGAGCCGATTGAGTTGTGGATGCTTCTAGCCTCCCATGAAGCTATTGAAACATGCCAAAATTAAGAAAAAATGTTTTAAAAATTATGAAAAAAATTGAAAAATATAAAAGTTTAAATCACCCCCCCTTTCGCCCCATTCACAATAAAACAATAAAAAAAAAAAATACACATACACATATTAGGTATCGCTGCATTCAGAATCACCCGATCTATCAATAAAAAAAGGATTAACCCGATTGCTAAACGGCGTAGCGGGAAAAAAATCAAAATGCCAAAATTACTTTTTTTGGCCGCCACGACATTGCATTAAAATGCAATAACGGGCAATCAAAAGATTGTATCTGCACATAAATGTTATCCTTAAAAACGTCAGCTCGGCACACGAAAAAAAAACCCCCACCCAACCCCATATCACGAAAAATGGAGACGCTATGGGTATTGGAACATGGCTCCAAATTTTTTTTTTTTTTAGCAAACTTTGGAATTTTTTTCACCACTTTGATAAAAAAAACCCAACCTAGACATGTTTGGTGTCTATGAACTCGTAATGATCTGGAGAATCATAATAGCAGGTCAGTTTTAGCATTTAGTGAACTGAGCAAAAAAGCCAAACAAAAAACAGTTTGGGATTGCACTTTTTTTGCAATTTGACCGCACTTGGAATTTTTCTTCTGTTTTTGAGTACATGACATGCTAAAACCAATGAAGTCATTCAAAAGTACAACTCGCCCCGCAAAATATAAGAACTCATATGGCCATATTGACAGAAAAATAAAAAAGTTTATGGCTCTGGGAAGAAGGGGAGCGAAAAACAAAAACGCAAAACTGAAAAAAGCTCCGGGAGTTCAGGGGTTAAGGGAAAAATAAATACAAACCTACAGGGCCCTGTGTGAGAAAGTTATTGCCAACCACTACCCCCTTAAAACATAAATTAACAAATCACATCTTTGGGAAGCGGAGTTCAAATTCCTTAGCCAAACACAGGCATGATTACTGACACACCTGTTCTGAAACAAGAAATCACTTAAATAGGTCCTGCCTGACAAAGTGAAAAAGACCAAAAGATCCTCAAAAGTTAGACATCATGCCGCATTCCAAAGAAATTCTAGAACAAATGAGAAATAAAGTAATTGAAATCGATCAGTCTGGAAAAAAGTTATCAAGCCATTTCCCAAACTTTAGTACTTCAGAGAACCACAGTGAGAGCCATTGTCCACAAATGGGGAAAACATGGAACGGTGGTGAATTTTTCCAGGAGTGGCCGACTGACCAATATTACCTCAAGAGTGCAGTAACGACTCATCCAAGAGGTCACAAAAGATCCCACTGTCACGATCACGTGTGTCTGGACGCAGTGAGTACCACAAGGCGAACCCATATGACTCATGTGACCCTGGATACACCGCCTCCAGTTGTGCGAATTTAAATAATAAGACGTGCAGCTGGATACGCCACCTCCAACAGGCAAATTTAGGTATTACACGTAAATCTGGAAACCCCGCCTCCAGTGAGGCAAATTTAAATAATAAAGGGGAACCTGGGTAACATTAACAATGGTGGGCCCTGCGATAGGGAATAGGGATGTGGAGACCTCCTGTACTCCCCTGAGCCAGAGTTCCTGCATTCCTAACATTCCCTATGCCGGTTCCGCACCAGGCGACGCACAGGATACCTTTTAACCCTAGCTCGCCCTGACCTAAACCCTCACTAGCGAATTGGTCGGTGCGGAAACTAATCCCACCACTGCACTAAACACACACAAGGAAAGAAGACAATACAGGGGAAACACCACTTAGCTTTGCTCTGTTGCGTACGTTCCTAGCAACAGAGCCCACCACATGCGTGCATCTTCTCCACCCGGATCCATCACCAACACTGGATCCTTCACCATAGTGCAGCCTTGGAGCAGATTCCACCACCAGTTGCAGCTGTCCAGTAACAGAGTCCCAAAGATGAGTTCAGCTCCTGCCCAAAATGTCAAGCATGCTTGAGTCCAGCTCTCAGCAACCAAGTCCCGCATGCTGAGTGCAACTTTCTCCATAGTCGTCACTCCACCAAGCCATGCAAGCACTTCCTGCAAACACCATAAACTGTGACTCCACCACGCCATGCCAGCCCTTCTTGCAGACCACCTAGCTGCCTCTCGTCCCCTCTGGCTGGGCTGCACAGGACTCATGTTCAGCTCCTTCCTCACCCAGGCTTGCTTCCCAAATGGCGAACACAATATCACCAACAGTGATTGAACACACCTGGCTCTCTTTTATAAAGCCTCACACCTGATTTATAATTACGTGCACTAAACCAAAGAAACTAAAGTGCACTACCACTCACCACCACCGGGGCAACTTAGAATGAACGACACCACGTGTAATAATTCTAATGGCCACCGGGGGCAATCACATCACTGTGGCACCTAGCCAAAGGAAAAAAAGTTCACTTATCCATTTAATCTGTCAGATCCACGCTGGATCATGACAGTACCCCTTCCTTAATGAAAGGCCTCTGGACCCTCAAGACCACTCCCCATTAGGGAAACACCAACAGCGGGGACGCCCAGATCCTGAGTTCACCCCACCACTACCTGACACTTCAGGTTAATGACAAACGCACCGCTGGTATTGGCAATATGTGTTCTGGAGGCACCACTCATCTCCACAGCGAAGACCTGGGGAACGAGTTTATGCATGTGTATGTTTAGTATGCGCAGGTAACACTTCGCAACACACTTCCAATGGTTTTTTTTTTGGTGGCCACCCATACACGCTCGTTCACACACAGGTCCGGACCTGAACGTTTATTGCACACATTCGGTTGTCATATATTTGGTGAACTCCTTCTGGACACGACAACAGAGGCATCCCCCTGCTGTCACCACACTCACACCCCCGCTATTCACCAAGGGACACCACCCTCCAACCCTTTCACCATGAGGTCTACCCTCCCAGGGTTGGTTAATGGCGAGGGTTGAGATTTGTCCCTACTCCCCCGCAGCGCACCTGCTGCACACACCTGGAGAAGAAGGGGACAGGAATATGGAGGAATTATACACTCACTGGTCACCTTCCTCCACACGACCAGGAGGGGGCGGCCTCTTCGGTGGTATAGATTTGGCGTGAGCCCAGCGGACTATCACCAGTCTGCTCACTACAGGGACATACCCCTTCACCTCGGGGAACCCCAGACAGCACCATGGGGATCACCAACTCCACCCACCTGTCTGGTTACGTCCGCCTGTATGAACAAGTCCCGCTCCCCAGCAGCGACTCTAAGGGGCTTTTACCAAAGCCGCAAGGACATGGAGGAAAAATACACTCGCTGGTCGCCTTCCTCCACACGACCAGCAGGGGGCGGCTTCTTCGGTGGTATTGAAGATTTGGCATGAGCCCCGGGGACTATCACCAGTCTGCTCACTACAGGGACGTACCCCTTCACCTCGGGGAACCCCAGACAGCACCATGGGGATCACCAACTCCACCCACCTGTCTGGTTACATCCACCTGTATGAACAAGTCCCGCTCACCAGCAGCGACTCAAGGGGGCTTTTGCCAGACCCGCAATTTGCCAAAGCCGCCATTTTGATTTCCTGGTTGCCTGAGCAGAGGCCCCAGACCCTGATAATTGCTGCTGCAGCGGCTCCAACACACCTTGCCGCTCCCCACTCACCTCAGTGAGGCCTGGCAGCAATTACTCAGCGGTCTCCACATGGCCAAAGCTCACCAGAAAAAAAAAGTTGGGTTGGTGATAATGTCACGATCACGTGTGTCTGGACGCAGCGAGTACCGCAAGGCGAACCCATATGACGCACGTGACCCTGGATACACCGCCTCAAGTGGAGCGAATTTAAATAATAAGACGTGCAGCTGGATACGCCGCCTCCAACAGGCAAATTTAGGAATTACACGTAAATCTGGAAACCCCACCTCCAGTAAGGCAAATTTTAATAAAAAAGTTGAACCTGGGTAACATTAACAATGGTGGGCCCTGCGATAGGGAATAGGGACGTGGAGACCTCCTGTACTCCCCTGAGCAAGAGTCCCTGCACTCCTATCGTTCCCTATGCTGGTTCCACACCGGGCGACGCACAGGATACCTTTTAACCCTAGCTCGCCCTGACCTAAACCCTCATTAGGGAATTGGTCAGTGCGGAAACTAATCCCACCACTGCACTAAACACACACAAGGAAAGAAGACAATACAGGGGAAACACCACTTAGCTTTGCTCTGTTGCGTACGCTCCTAGCAACAGAGCCCACCACCTGCGTGCATCTTATCCTCCACCCGGATCCATCACCAACACTGGATCCTTCACCATAGTGCAGCCTTGGAGCAGAGTCCACCACCAGTTGCAGCTGTCCAGTAACAGAGTCCCAAAGATGAGTTCAGCGCCTGCCCAAAAAGTCAAGCATGCTTGAAGAGTCCAGTTCTCAGCAACCAAGTCCCGCATGCTGAGTGCAACTCTCTCCATAGTCGTCACTCCACCAAGCCATGCAAGCACTTCCTGCAAACACCATAAACTGTGACTCCATCATGCCATGCCAGCCCTTCTTGCAGCCCAACTAGCTGCCTCTTGTACCCTCTGGCTGGGCTGCGCAGGACTCATGTTCAGCTCCTTACTCACCCAGGCTTGCTTCCCAAATGACGAACACAATATCACCAACAGTGATTGAACACACCTGGCTCTCTTTTATAGAGCCTCACACCTGATTTATAATTACGTGCACTAAACCAAAGAAACTAAAGTGCACTACCACTCACCACCACCGGGGCAACTTAGAATGAACGACACCACGTGTAATAATTCTAATGGCCACCGGGGGCAATCACATCACTTTGGCACCTAGCCAAAGGGAAAAAAGTTAACTTAGGCTGGTTTCACACTTGCATTTTTTTGCGCTGTACTTTAGCGCTAAAAAAAGCATGCGCTTTTTTCCCTATATTTTGCATGGGATGTACTTATGTGCGCATACACATGCATTTGTATGCGTTTTTACGCACATGCGTTTTTTTGTGATGTGCGCTCAGGCGCACAAAATGCATCCTGTTGCATTTTTTGGGCGTCCGACTTGCCTCAAAAAACCGCATGCGCGCGCAATGCATTTTTTTACAGCAAGACACCCATTGTAAGTCTATGGGTGCGCATACGTGTGCATTGGCATGCTCATGTATGCTTTTTCTGCGCATGCGTTTTTTTGTTGACCGTTGGTTAGACAATGGAAATTAGGGGTTTGGGTTAGAGTTATGGTTAGTTAAGGGGGTTTAGGGTTTGGGTTAGTATGGTTTGGTTAAGGGTTAGGGTTTAGGGTTAGGGTTTGGGTTAGAGTTAGTAGAGTTTGGTTAAGGGTTAGGGTTAGTATGGTTTGGTTAAGGGTTAGGGTTAGTATGGTTTGGTTAAGGGTTAGGGTTAGTAAAGTCATGGTTTGGGTTAGTGTTAATCCTAACCCTATCTTGATTTTTTTGGTGAGGCCAACTAATGTTGGAAAAAAACGCAAACGCGGTACAAATGCATAAAAACACTGCGTTTTTTTCATGCATGCGCATAAAAATGCTTGAAAAAAATGCAGCATTTGTATGCATGCGTTTTTTCCATGCATTTTTTTGCAGGAAAAAAGCACTGCAAAAAAAAAGCAAGTGTGAAAGTAGCCTTATCCATTTAATCTATCAGATCCATGCTGGATCATGACACCCACAACAATATTCAAAGAACTGCAGGCCTCACTTGCCTCAGTTAAGGTCAGAGTTCATGACTCTGTTTTGCTGCATCAGGATCTGAAAGACTTTCTGTGGTAACCATGAATTCGGCTAACAAAAAATCCTGAACGAGAATGTCCAGTCATCTGTTCGTGACCTCAAGCTGAAGCACATTTAGGTTATGCAGCAGGACAATGAACCAAAACAAACAAGCAAGTCCACCTCTGAATGGCTTAAAAAAAACTAAATTAAGACTTTGGAGTGGCCTAGTCAAAGTCCTGGCCTTAATCCAATTGAGATGTTGTGGCATGACCTTAGAAAGGTGGTTCATGCTCAGAAAGCCTCCAAAGTGGCTGAAAAACAACAATTCTGCAAAGATGAGTGGGTCAAAATTCCTTTAGAGCGTTGTATAAGACTCATTGCCAGTTAATGCAAACACTTGATTGCAGTTCTTACTGCTAAGGGTGGCCCAACCAGTTATTAGGTTTAGGGGCAATCACTTTTTCACACAGGTTCCTGTAGGTTTGGATTTCTTTTTCCCTTAGTAATAAAGACCTTCACTTAAAAATTGCATTTTGTGTTTACTTGTGTTATTTTTGTCTTATATTTACATTCATTTGGTGATCTAAAACATTTAAGTATGACATACATGGAAAAGAAAAGGAAGTTAGGAAGGGGGCAAACATTTATTAACACAACTGTATAGTTTATTTAAGTGGTGAAAACAAATTCTGAAATTTGTATGAAAAAAAGATTGTGCGTTCGACGCCATTTTCCAAGACCCGTAACATTTCCATTTTTCGCGATCTGGGGCTGGGTGATGGTTTATGTTTTGGACCCTGAGCTGATGTTTTTACCGATACCATTTTGGATTAGATAAGATGTTTTGACCGCCTCTTGTTTCATATTATTGGAATATTGTGGCAGCCAAGAAAGTATAATTATGGCATTTTGATCTTTTTTCTCGTTGCGCTGTTTGCCAATCTTATCAATTTGTTTTATATTTTGATAGATTGGACTTTTATGAACACAACGATACCAAATATGTGTACTATTTTTACTGTTTTATTTTCAATGGGGCAAATGGGGTGTGTAATTTGATCTTTTGTGTTTTTTTTTACTTTTTACTGTCATCAATAGTCCACTTAGAAGAAATCACGACCGGCCTGCACAAGAGTATCGTAATGACAGGCACGGCTGTCATGACAACCCATCTGGGCCCTCCGATCACGTGACAGGCGGGATTAGTGATGTGCTTCCGGCTGGCGATTGTTAAAGCCTGCTGTCAGAAATGGATAGCGCGTTTTAACTGGTTAACAGCCACGGGTGGACAGGACATGACATATGACGTATATATACGTCATTTGTCATCAAGGAGTTAAACTACTGTTACTCTAATGTTATAATACAAGGTAAGTAACGCAATAGTATAGTCAGCTAAATCTTGCTTTGCCCCCTGCCTTTCACCCCAGTGCAGCAGATGACTGTCGTATACAGTATGCTGTAGATCGTTTTACCAATAATTTAGCAGGCATTCCTTAGATGCCATCAAGGGAGCAAAAGTGTATTTTTTCTCTCCACATTCTCACTGTTCCACAAAAGATTTTGGAAGTTTATAAATAAATAATAACTGTTCCAAAAGTAAATTTCCATAGTGAAATGGATTGCCAAATTTATGTTTAGGCTAAAATAAAATATTGTGTTAATGTGCTCCATGTGCCAAAAGAATATTGAAACCATTCTGGTCACAGTGCATATAAACTGGAGCTCATGATATCTTATGATATGATTTACTTTGATTATATCCAGAACAAAAGTTAACAGAAAATATATCAGTCAAAGCTCATTTCTGAAAACGGGGGCTATAGCTAGGGAATGGCAGTCTACAATGCAAAACATTACTTTTTAAATACATGAAGATTATTAGTAATAAAAATAAACAGGTTGTCTGGGGCTGTAACGTTGATTGCCTATCCTTAGGATAGGACATCAATGTCTAATCAATGGGAGCGCGACACTCAGCACTTTGGACGATCATCTGTTCCCCGTGACGGCGGAAACTGCTCAAGTGCAGAGCTGACACCGGGAACAGTTGATCGGCGGAGGTGCCGAGCGTCATATTCCCACCAGACATTGATGACCTATCCTACGGATAGGCTATCAGTGTTACAGCCCCAGACAACCCCTTTAAGAGGAATCAGTCAAATCCCAACAGGAACAACATCTTCAGTGATATTGTACCATATATTTGCTCCATGACTGCACAGGTTTCATCTATTCTGGTTTTCTTCCCACATTTCAAAGACATATTAATTGGGAATTTAGATTGTGAGCCTCAGTAGAGACATTGGCTCTGATTTATCAAGACTGGAGATTTTCTTGTAGTGCTTGGTGGAGTCAGACGCTCCTGATTCTCATGAAGCTTCTGATGAGTGGCATGCACTTCTGTGCGCTATGCCAGAAATCTTACTCCAGTCATGTACTGGAGTGAGATTTTATTAATTAGATTTCACACTGCTCATCATGAATTAGACGAGCTGTAACGTCATGATCACGCCCTGCCCTCCGTCCTGCCTCAGCTCTGCCAATTTCAGCAAAGCTGGGAGAAACCGGCCTGAAAACATCAAAAGCAGCAAAATTTTGGTGCAACTCCAAAGTCCGTCAAACTTTTGTGAATTTTCTAAGCGTTTATGCTTTTTTTTTGCTGTAAAAGCTTTGATAAATCAGGAGGATATGGAATATTTTGGAGCTAAGCACATAAGCAATCATAATATATAGACTAAATATAGGATTGTGGGAAAAGTATCACTATTTTATTTTTGTAGATCCCTTCTCTTTCTGGGTTTAGGAGTCTAGCCTTAACCAATGATTGACAGATACCTCTGCAGAAAGAGACAGCTCACTGATTAGGACCGCCCACTGGACTTCTAAACCGACATGCTCAGCATGACAGGTTCCCTTTAATGGTAGACACTTTATTACCTACTAGTTTACTGACATCTATTTATAATTATGGTTATTGGAAATTCAACAATAACAGCTTTGACAAGTATACTGTAATACGTTGTAAAAAGTGTCTAAAATGTCACTATTTATAGAATAAAAATGCAAGATTTCTTCCTTGTAAGTGGAAAAGTCACTTTATGGCAAGAATCAATGATTTTATTTCTGTAACTGTATCTTTCCTAATAAAGTCTGAGGATTGACAACTATTATTAAGCAATTATGGCTTATTTCCCACAGTCAACTATAAAGCATATGGCTTTAGTTTATTGTGTAGCTGCACAGTTCCATTTGTATACCATATGACATACACAAATGAGGCACAGCATAAGGGGGACACTAAACTGCAATGTGCCTTGTACAAATCCGTAGAAAGTATAGTAGCTCCATGGAAATAGCATTAGTGCTTTATGTAGCATGCAACACCGTGGCTGTGAACTTAGGTTTACCTGCAGTCCTGTGCAAAAAAAAAAGGCAGATAACATCATAATATCAGAACGAGCGATGAAACATACCAAAATGAAGTCTGGTTCTTGTTCTTTCATAGTTTCTTGTTGTTCTGTTTGCAATTTTGGAGCAAAATTTCATGATTTTTGCAATATATGGCTTGGTATGTTTTCAAGTAATATTCAGCTGCAACTCTCAATATGCCATTAAAGTCTAAGGCCATGTGCACATGGTGCGGATTCTGCTGCGGTTTCACACCTTCTCCATTGTAGAGGTGTGAAACCGCAGGGCTAAACCGCAGGACTTTTGACCTGAGATTTTACCTGTGGATTTTTCCAAATCCGCGCAGAAAAATCCACAGGACCTAACACTACGTGTGCACATAGCCTGATAGAATCATTTTACCATGACCAGTTTAGAAACTGAAGAGTCACAACAAGTCTCAGACTGTGATTAAATGAGTTAACTGTCAAAAATTAACACATTAGTTGCTAACACAGCAATGAAGGAATGCTTGACCATTACAAACAGACACAAAACTATGCCTGACCATTACACACAGACACAAAACTAACAGGACTACTACTAAGTAAACCTAACGTGAAGAATGCAATGATCAGGGGTTTCGTACAAATTTATGAAAAAGAGAACAAAAAGTGAAAAAGCTTGCATCTAATATTGGACTTTGACACCAGCTTAGTCCTATACGTTAACAGCTGTAAAGGTCTACCAGCAAATATAGCAAAGAAGCTGGGTCTACTGAGCATTATTTAGAAATCACCCCAAGATGGAATAAAGTAGACATCATCCCGGTAGCCCTACCTTCATATCCACTTGCCAGGTACAAATTCAGAGTGAACAGCCAAAGTATGTACAAAGAGGAACCCATGACTTTCCAAACAAGTCCTCCTGCAGACGCAGATTAAGTGGGAAAGGAAGCATAAAGACACAGACAGAGGGGAAAGAATTCTACACAGTCTTTAAGCTTCAGGCAAGAAGCAAGATACCGCAAGTTTTTTTTTTTCCTTGGAGAACTGAAACTCAGCCAGGAAAAAGGGGGGCGTACAGCAATCCCTTATTGGACACAGCACATTCCCTACACAAATGTACTATAAGGCTCCTCGGCCACAGCTGTTTTTGCATTGATCAAACTCAGGCCAATGAGCTGAATGAAGCCCCTTCTACCTACTGCTACATAGACTTAGCTAGTTATGAAATGCAAGCGATTTGTGGGGTCTGCAGGAATAGATTTATTAATGGCTGCATTGATGATGATGAGGGGGGTTGTTTCCTCCAGGACTGTGCACAGACATAGTTTTCAGAGGATGTTTAGCTTGGAGTCATGCCAGACAAAGTGTATTCTAGAGATTTCTGAGATTTGCATTAATCACTATATTTACATATTGTCCTACCTTGTGTGATCTTGCAGCAGATTGTCATGACATACCAAGTTCAAGGATTACATTAGATGTAAAAATCTTAATGCAGATCTGTCACCAGATTTCACAATAAAAACTGCAGATGTCCAGGGAAAGGTACTGGGCGCTACCCCTATAGCGCCCTATGATGGCTACAATAATCTAATACCCCTTTAGTACCTGCCCTGACAAGGGCAGTCCACAACTAGCCATATTGTGAGGGCCCTAAATGCCCCACGTGTTTCCCACCTGGTACCTTTCCCTGGACATCTACACAGGATGGATCTGGGATTATCTAGAAATCGGTCCACTGATGATCAACTCCTGAATGGTTGAGGATGTTCCTTTTTCTCTTTTATAAATTCTTACCCACCACCATGGGCATTTTATCAAAAATTTAATTAGGACATTATGTGGCCATTGTCAAGTGTATTTTACCTAATTCCCTTAACATTGGCTAATTTTGGGATATCTTGTTCGCCCCCTAACTCATATTATTCACTGTGTTTCAACCTAAATGAATGAGGCATGAGGGTTGACCTAAGGTTCCCATTCGTGTTCAGCTCAAAACTTTGATATTGTGGGCAGGGAGGAGGGTGATTGTACTTGACCAGGTTTTCAAAAAATATACTAGAGGCCTACACTCCATACACCTGGTCATTTACATTCATTAATTGAATATTGCTTGCCCAGTCCACCTCTTGTTGAGAAATCTACTCTCTCTCAGCATGAGACCTATTATGAGAAATGTCATTGATTTCTCCTTGTCTTTTACATAATTAGTTTTAACCTACCTATTAAATGCTATATTTTAGAAATATCTATACCTATTGCTTCTCTCACCACATTCTGATTCGGGTATATCTATATATGTGTGGTTATATTCCACCTTTTGCTGCAAACTTAGCTTCTTTTTACTATCTACCAAAATCGGGCGGCAGCGCCAGGTTATAGTGCAATAAACAGACAATATAGGGAAGGATTCTCCCATATTCATTATCCCATACCGTGCCATGCAGTCTTAGGCTCCAAGCAGTAGTTCTCAGTGAAGTCTGTTCTTGCCAATTCGTCGTGAAACAGTCAAATGTGACATTATAAAAATACCTTCGATTGGCCGATCACAGTCACTTCATTGTACAGCAGCCGTCATCATCAGAGAGTGACCGTGTGATGCTGCAATTGGTGAGAATGGGGGAAATGCTAGTGGTAGAAGGGTAAAAAAATTGACAGGATATTAATAAAATGTCTTAGGTTTTGTTGCTGAGAGAGAAAAGGGAATAGAATGGGCATAGAGTGACATAGGGGGCATTTGGAAAGTGACTGCGGGGACGAGATGGTAAATAATGCCAGCTGCACTTGAGATGAAGAATGTTTCATACAGGTGGTATAGGTAAGGACACTGTGGGTATGATCAGGGTGGTTGACAGGAACAGGAGTTGGTTTCCCGGTAGGGTTAGTGCAAGTAATTGATCATAGTAGTAATGTGATGACGTTATAATGGTTCCTTTTAAGACTTTAGAAAATATGGCAGGTCAATTGGTAATTTAAATTTAGAGTCAGAAGCTGCACCCTGAATAGGCGTAGCCAATGATAAAAGTGTCTTTACAGTGGATGATTTCTATGACATCATGGGGTGTTGTCATAGATTCAGTGACTCTTATTGGCTGATCACATTCAGAGCAGCCCATACAAGTTCTATTGGAAAAAACTGGTAAGCACTGTGCTCCTTGTTTAGGGGACTAGTTCCCGCTGGTAGACCGCAGAGCGTTGGCTGGAAACCTCTCCCTTTCGAGAAAGGGAAGGATTTTTAATAGCAAGTAAATTTTAAAGTTGTAAATCTATCTGCAGGATTTTCAAACACTGTATGTGCCATTATGTAGAGGAACTGCTTAATTATGAACGTATACCATGTCACAACCAGCCCCCAGTATCCTACCTTCCCCTTAACCGCTCTTGTGCTTATATGCCTCCTTTCATCTTTCCAATAGTACAGTAGCGACCAACGGTTTTTGTTTTTTTTTCTTAAAAGTGTGATTACTTCTGTCTGGTTGTTTTGATACCATTTTCCTGGTGATGAACTGAAAGTGCATTAAGTTGCTTTCAAATATAAGTATGGACATTTAATTAAAGAAAACTGACTGGCAAAAGTTTTGCATATACTATTTATTGATCACAACATAGAGTGTAATTAATTGTTTACAATGCCATTTCTTATTTTTTTTGTAGCATGACGTCTTTTGTTAATTACTCCACCACACGGACGGGGCCACAACTCATCGCCCAACTCATCCCAGAGGTGCTCTATAGAGTTTAAATCAGGTGATTGGTTTGGCCATTGCAACAGGTGAACATTTTTCTTTGCTAACCAATTTTTGACTAAATTGGATGTGTGCTTAGGATCATTGTCTTGCTGGAAATTCGAGCCCCTACCTACTTTGGTTTTACCACGTGGCAGCATTACATTCACCAGTATATGCTTGTACTGTAAAAGAAAGCATTCATATTTCCCTCAATTCTATGCAGCGGGCCAATGGCAGATGCAGAAAAGCAGCCCCAAACCATGACATTGCCACCATCATGTTTCACTGTATGCGTTTGGTACCTTACATCATTATGTTTTCCAATTGGGTGGTATATATAGTTCTTGCCATCACTATCTAACAGACTGCACTTGGATTCATCCCACCACAACACCTTAGACCAAACTGACTCTTTCTATTGGCTGTGTTCTCTGGCAAACTCAAGTCGGACCTTCCAGTTCTTTGCAGAGATGAAAGGCTTCTTGACCGGAACTCGTGCATTCAACCCTACTGCTCTTAGCCGTCGCCCCACACTTTGACCCCATACTCTTTGTCCATTTTGTGGAAAATATGTACAGCACTTTTATGAACATTAGATACTGACTTTTTCTTAATCATGTGATCAACTTGGGAGGAAGTTTTCCTTGCACGTCCACTTCTAGGTTTGTCAGCTGTTCTATAACCTTCTTTTCCTTCTTTATTATACACTAGATGGTGGCCCGATTCTATTGCATCGGGTAAGTTAGAGTCTCAGTTAAAATAAAAAATAGTGATATACTCACCTCCCGACGGCCCCCAGACTCTCTCACCACTCTCCCGGCATCTTCCGGTCCCAGTAATGCTTAGCGCGAAACACCGCTGATGACGTCGCATCTCCGGCCCTTCTCGCTAAGCATTACTGGGACCGGAAGATGCCGGGAGCGTGGTGAGAGGCGGGACATAGTCCGGGGGTCATCGGAAGGTGAGTATATAACTATTTTTTATTTTAACAGAGACTCTAGAATACCCGATGCGATAGAATCAGGCCACCATCTAGTGTATTATACTCCTGTTACACCCGGAGCTGCTGTCACTGTTCTGCTGTTACCTAATGTATTGTACTCCAGTTACAGCTAGAGCTGCAGTCACTGTTCTGCTGTTACCTAATGTATTCTACTCCAGTTACACCCAGAGCTGCTGTCACTGTTCTGCTGTTACCTAATATATTGTACTCCAGTTAATCCCAGAGCTGCAGTCACTGTTCTGCTTTTACCTAATGTATTGTAGTCCAGTTACACCCAGAGCTGCAGTCACCGTTCTGCTCTTACCTAATGTAATATACTCCTGTTACAGCCAGAGCTGCAGTCACTGTTCAGATCTTACCAAATGTATTGTGCTCCAGTTACACCCAGAGCTGCAGTCACCGTTCTGCTGTTACCTAATGTAGTGTACTCCAGTTACACCCAGATCTGCAGTCACTGTTCTGCTGTTATCTAATGT
This sequence comes from Dendrobates tinctorius, assembly GCF_039654945.1. Classification (NCBI taxonomy): domain Eukaryota; kingdom Metazoa; phylum Chordata; class Amphibia; order Anura; family Dendrobatidae; genus Dendrobates; species Dendrobates tinctorius. The sequence continues at coordinate 87,434,689 of NW_027361684.1, read as the reverse complement.
ATTGTACTCCAGTTACTCCCAGAGCTGCAGTCACTGTTCTGCTTTTACCTAATGTATTGTAGTCCAGTTACACCCAGATCTGCAGTCACGGTTCTGCGCTTACCTAATGTATTATACTCCTGTTACAGCCAGAGCTGCAGTCACTGTTTAGATCTTACCTAATGTATTGTACTCCAGTTACACCCAGAGCTGCATTCACTTTTCTGCTGTCACCTAATGTATTGTACGCAAGTTACACCCAGAGCTGAATTCACTTTTCTGCTGTCACCTAATGTATTGTACGCAAGTTACACCCAGAGCTGCAGTCACTGTTCTGCTGTTACCTAATGTATTGTACTCCAGAATATGTACAGGACTGTGCCTGTGTAATGAGCAACGCAGCAGTGATGCCTATAACGACTGTAATGTGCCTGTACAATAAGCAATGCGGCCGTGTTGCCACGACGACTAAGCAACTGTCGCTGATTGGTCGAGGCAGTTAGGTCGTGACCAATCAGCGAGGTGGGATTTCCATGACAGACAGACAGACAGAATTAGACAATTATATAGTAGATGATACTTGACTTTGAGAACAGTTGAGTTCCATAGCTACCTATTTTTGGTTTTTGTCTGACTTCACTATCAGAATAATAAGCTTCCAGACATCTGGTGATAAATTTGGCCTTGTTTTTGTCATGTTTTGACCTAAAAACACGCAAAAACAAGACTACCCAATGCAAAAGATGCAAAACATTTGGCCCAAAAAATGTTGAAAACTAACACATAAATGGATAAAACACCGTGAAACACAATTTTCATCCTTATACAGTTATGTCCATATATATTTGGACAGAGACAACATTTTTCTAATTTTGGTTCTAGACATTACCACAATGAATTTTAAACAAAACAATGCAGATGCAGTTGAAGTTCAGACTTTCAGCTTTCATTTGAGGGTATCCACATTAAAATTGTATGAAGGGTTTAGGAGTTTCAGCTCCTTAACATGTGCCACCCTGCTTTTAAAGGGACCAAAAGTAATTGGACAGATTAAATAATTGTAAATAAAATATTCATTTCTAGTACTTGGTTGAAAACCCTTTGATGGCAATGACTGCCTGAAGTCTTGAACTCATGGACATTACCAGATGCTGTGTTTCCTCCTTTTTGATGCTCTGCCAGGCCTTCACTGTGGTGGTTTTCAGTTGCTGTTTGTTTGTGGGCCTTTCTGTCTGAAGTTTAGTCTTTAACAAGTGAAATGCATGCTCAATTGGGTTGAGATCAGGTGACTGACTTGGCCATTCAAGACTATTCCACTTCTTTGCTTTAATAAATTCCTGGGTTGCTTTGGCTTTATGTTTTGGGTCATTGTCCATCTGTAGTATGAAACGACGACCAATCAGTTTAGCTGCGTTTGGCTGCATCTGAGCACACAGTATGGCTCTGAATACCTCAGAATTCATTCGGCTGCTTCTGTCCTGTGTCACATCATCAATAAACACTAGTGACCCAGTGCCACTGGCAGCCATGCATGCCCAAGCCATCACACCGTTTTACAGATGATGTGGTATGCTTTGGATCATGAGCTGTACCACGCCTTCGCCATACTTTTCTCTTTCCATCATTCTGGTAGAGGTTGATCTTGGTTTCATCTGTCCAAAGAATGTTCTTCCAGAACTGTGATGGCTTTTTTAGATGTTTTTTAGCAAAGTCCAGTCTAGCCTTTTTATTCTTAATGCTTATGAGTGGCTTGCACCGTGCAGTGAACCCTCTGTATTTACATTCATGCAGTCTTCTCTTTATGATGATTTGGATATTGATACGCCTACCTCCTGGAGAGTGTTGTTCACCTGGTTGGCTGTTGTGAAGGGGTTTCTCTTCACCATGGAGATTATTCTGCGATCATCCACCACTGTTGTCTTCCGTGGGCACCAAGGTCTTTTTGCATTGATGAGTTCACCAGTGCTTGCTTTCTTTCTCAGGATGTACCAAAATGTAGATTTTGCCACTACTAATGTTGTAGCAATTTCTCGGAAGGGTTTTTTCTGTTCTTGCAGCTTAAGGATGGCTTGTTTCACCTGCATGGAGAGCTCCTTTGACCGATTGTTTCCTTCACAGCAAAACCTTCCAAATGCAAGCACCGCACCTCCAATCAACTCCAGGCCTTTTATCTGCTTAATTGAGAATGACATAAACAAGGGATTCACCTGTCCATGAAATAGCCTTGGAGTCAATTGTCCAATTACTTTTGGTCCCTTTAAAAACAGCGTGGCACATGTTAAGGAGCTGAACCTCCTAAACCCTTCATCCAATTTTAATGTGGATACCCTCAAATGAAAGCTGAAAGTCTGAACTTCAACTGCATCTGAATTGTTTTGTTTAAAATTCATTGTGGTAATGTCTAGAACCAAAATTAGAAAAATGTTGTCTCTGTCCAAATATATATGGACCTAACTGTAGATGACAACCATTTGCTTCCAGTTGTCATGCCCGCCATGTCCGTTATGCCTGTCATGCCCGCCATGTCTGTTGTGCCGCATGACCCCTGGAGCAGTTTGCACGTGCACTGAATTCTCATGCCCGATATGTGTCATGCTGCAAGATCCCTGGAAGCAGTGTGCACACACACCTCATGACTGTTGTGCTGCAAGATGCCTGGAGCAGTGTGCACGCGTGCCTTACCTCATGGCTGCACGCTGTTGCTAGGTAACCATCCGTCTCTGATCTGATTCTGCAATCCTCTCTGTATTCCTGGAGCCCCTGATCATGTGACCTTTCCTATGTTCCAGCACTGCCTGACCCAGCTAACCTCTCAGTGTTTGTAGAGCCCCTGATCATGTGACCTTCTCTATGGTCCAGCCCAGTCTGATCTAGCAACGCTCTCTATGATCCCGGAGGATCTGAACCGGAAGTGCTCCCCTGGTCCTGACTCGGAAGTGCAGGTGCTAATGCCCTATATCAGACCGCCCTTTCCTATGGTCGGGGCCTGGGTATTGTGTTGCTTCAGAGCATGGCTGCTTGGTCTGCTCGGTCGCTCTCTGCATTGTGTGCCCCTGCACTCTGCGCTGTAGTGCGTCTCTGCACACGCTCTGTGCTTGTACTCTGCCTCTTGTTCCGTGCCTTGTCTTGTGTTGTCCTTTGTGCCATGTTTTGTCTCTGTCATGCTTGGACTTGTAGTCCTTCCTGTGTTCTCTGCCTTTGCCTGCTTTGCCATGTTTTGTCTATGCTGTGCTTTCCTTGCACTGCTTCCGCTTTCCTGTTTCTGCCTGGTCTTCCTTGTTCTGACCTAGGGTGCTCTGTTGTGCCTCCTGGCACACGCACCATTCCTCTGCTCTCTGACCTATGGTGCTTCTCTTGCACATTCCATGTCTAGTCTCAAGGTTCTGCCTTTACCCGGCTCTGGGCTTCGGCCTACGCTCCGCTGCAAGACTCAGTCCTATCGTGCTCTCTAGCACATTTCATGGCTAGTCTCAAGGTTCTCCCTTGACCCGGGTCTGGGCTTCCGCCTACGCTCCGCTGCTAGCCCTTTTCTCTCTCTGACCCCACTCTGTGCTTCTGCCTACGTTCCCGTCCTTGTTCCGTACCTAGTCTAGCTTTGCCTTGGTTCTTGCCTTGCCTTGTTTCTTCGTGTGCTCTTTGCATGCGCCTGGCCTTCCTAGCCTCCTGTTTGTGCCTCAGCTGTGCCCGCCCTAGCCGTGCCTGCCTGCTTGTGCCTCAGCCGTGCTCGTCGACCAGTGACAGCTGTGTCACCTGTTATGCTCCAGCTGGGTTTGCTGGAGTCGTGCCCGCCTCTCTGTGCTGCAGCCCAACCAGCTAGCCAGTGCCCCAGCCATGCTCTCTGTGCTTCCTTGCACCCATACTCTCTCTGCACTGTGTTTGCGTGCTCCTCTATTAGCACGCGCAGGCCCTCGCCTGCCCCGTGGCATACCTCCCCGTGCTTCTGTAAAAGTGCGCGCAGGTCTTGCCATGTACCCTGTCGTGCCCTCTAGCACGCACAGGTCCTAGCCTATACCCTGGCGTGCCCCTCTGCACGCGCAGGACTCTGCCTTGTACCCTGACTCTGGCGTGTCCCTCAGCACGCGCAGGACCTTGCCTTGGACTCTGAACCCTGGCGTGTCTCTACACACGCACCCTGTCTCGTATGTTGAACTTTGAACCCTGGCATGTCCCATACACACGCACCATACTTTGCACGTTGAACCTGGCGTGTCCCCTACACATGCACCTTGCCCTGGACCCTGGTGTGCCCCTAGCACGCACCCTGCCTGGAATCTTGCCTTGGACCTCGGCATGTTCCCTAACACGCACCATGTCTGGAGATCTGTCATGCCTCCTTGCCTGTACCCTGGTTTGCCTGCTGGATTCTCGGAACCTGCCATCACTGCCAGAGACCGTAAGCATGAGGACTGCGGTCTGATGTCCGGAGCTGGTGTCCGCAGCCTGATGCCCTGATCTTTGCCAGCTGTCCGGAGTCCGATGCCATCGTGTCCTTGCCGGTAACCGGGCTTACCTTCTGGCATGTACCATGCCATGGACCTGGGCGTGCCACGCACGCACCTTGCTGTGTTTGCCTGTTATCACGTTTTGCACTTAATGTTATCCTGAATTTGCCTTAATGAAGATACCTTGAATTCATGTATTGTCTTGTCTTGTTTCCTGCACGTCCTTTGTCGTAAGACACTCGTACCTAGTGTCTACTTGAGCCAGCCGTCTGGTTCCAGCAGTCGTGGTGGCTCACCCCCTTGGTCTTGCCCCTGACACTCCCTGTATAGGGGGTGGTTCCTCACAAGGTCAGCTCGCCCTAGGTGGGTGGGTGCCACGACCCAGATGGACCACTCTAAAGAAATCGACTCAGCGTAAGCTGACCTCGTCACACCAGTTTACTAAAATCACGATGAAAATGGCATCACAACCAAACAAAAGTAATCACACTTTTGGGGAGTGGCCTGGATCACTAACAGGGAGGACGCATATTGGCTCAGCTCCCGCTCCCAGGCTACTAAAGAGACATTTCTTTTATATCTGGACGTTATATTTTGATTCCAGTGGGCATCTAAAATCGCAGAGACAAGGTACAGATACGCAGGAGGGGAGTCTGGGGGCAGCCAGCGACGGAACTAGTGCCGAGGGAGACACTGGGCCCTGACAGCGCGCCATCTTGCAGCATGGGCAGCCTGCCCTGGCACGCTGAGACGAAGACACGCAGACTGCCCGCTGATACAAAGAGAGCGATACTCACCCGACGCGGCGGTCTCGCCTGGCGCTGGAGAGCCTCACGGTGCTGCTTGCGGGGGGGGGGCGCTTGTCCTGAGACCAGTGGGCTGCATCCGGGTGCAGGGCAGAGAGACTGGGCCCTGTGCGCCATTGTGGACGTCAGTTTGCTGTAAGGGGAGCACTCGGAAACGAGAAAACAACGGAACCCTGCTTTTTCCCTCCCCACTGTCCAGGGCCCCCACAGAGTGCAGAAGGCACCATATTATCTACTACAGGAGTCCCTGGAAGAAGCGCTTAAAATTAACTGTTGGTTAGCTGGATCTTGCTAGCCTTCCTGGTGTCGCTTGTTTGCTCTTCACCCACCACTCCCCAGCTCACTGGATAACAGAAACACAGGAGCCTTGATTCTTGGAGCTCCTTATTCCAGCATACATATAACAGAGGTTGTCTCCTTTGATTTTAATCATAGAATCGTAGAGTTGGAAGGGACCTCCTGGGCCATCTGGTCAAAGCAGGATTCGCGAAATCATCCCAGTCAGATGTCTGTCCAGCCTCTGTTTGAAGACTTCCATTGAAGGAGAACTCACCACTTCTCATGGCAGCCTGTTCCACTCATTGATCACTCTAACTGTCAACAAATTTTTTCTAATATCTAATCTGTGTCTCCTCCCATTCAGTTTCATCCCATTGCTTCTAGTCTTTCCTTGTGCAAATGAGAATAAAGTTGATCCTTCTACAATGTTACAGCCCTTTGGATATTTGTAGACAGCTATTAAGTCTCTTTTCTTGTTACTAGGCCTAGGCTATTAAGTCTCTTTTCTTGTTACTAGGCCTCTAGAAGCAGGGTGATTACCACTGTCTTTATAATGTGGATCTAAACACCACCCCCATGCACATACGGTGACCCATAGAAAGAGCGCTATACACAGAAATAATGGTTAAATCTCATAAAGAGCGAGAAAAAATTCTGGCTTCAGCAATACATCAAGTCAAACAAAATGAGATGGATAAATTCTTAAAAAATAAAACCTCATCTACCCGGGCCACACTGAAAAATCCTCGACTGCATATTACAACTGAGGAGCGTATGGAGGATTCGGAGTGGAGTGATGATGCTTCGGGCAGTGATCTAAACAACCAGAATCGAGCAGGATCTCAAAGTCCTTTCTTAAAAAATCTTTGGCGCAAGCAATGAAGCCTTTGATTACTGAAATATCTGGTATGAGGGCAGACATACAGCTAATCGGCAATAGAGTGGAGTCCTTGGAGTCTGTTCAATCCTCACTTATAAACCACTCTAATATCACAAAAGATCATTTGGACTACAACAGAACCCAGCTGAATAATACCTTTCTTGCCCTGGAAGATCAGGAAAACCGGAGTCGTGGGAAAAATATCAGAATAAAAGGGGTACCAGAAAGCGTCTTCACTGAAACACTTGAAAAAGCAACCATAGAAATATTTGTACTACTACTACCACAGTGCAAATGTACAAAAACGAAAGGCCAGCAGTCAAAATGTCTTAAAATTATAATATTTTATTAGTAATTAAGTAATATAGTAAGACATAGGTACATGGAAAAGGGGGAGGGGGACAAAAACCCGCAAATGGCTGAAAAAAGGCCTAGCATGGCATCCCCATCTCCCAGGAATACAATCCCATGTGGTCGTACCACAAGACAACAATTATAGTAGTCATATAATTCAGTAATTGTAATATATATCTGCGTATCAAGCCGAGATTCAGAGAGCTTACTATAAATAGAGGTATCTAGAAACGATATTCATAATATCTAGACCTACAAGGGATCTGTAGTATTACCTGGACAGAGTGGGGTTAAACCATGCAGCGGCCGGACCCTGACGCGCGTTTCGGAGCGTGCTGCTCCTTCCTCAGGGGGCGTGACCGGCAGCGTCAGCGTATGACGTTTATATCATGCCAGAACAAAGACTATTGGATGCGCCGCCTAACTGACATGACCGAGGCAGCGCCCCCTCCCGGCGAACCGGAAACACGCGGGCCCCACGTGATCCGGGACGTCAGAGAGAGGGAGCAGCCATCGGGCCGACCAGTAGGCAACTGCGCATGACAGGAAGTGCAAAATCCGCCATTTTGGAAAAGGGATTATAGAAGGAAATAAGAACGGGAAAACTAAACGAACATATGATAAAGCATAATTATAAAACAAAAATCAAAAGACACATGTATAGAAATGTTCATAATCAAAACTCAGATTAGTCCCCATAACGTGGAGGGAAAGACACTTAACATCTAGGTCGGTGTGTGACAATGAGAAGGACCATGTAGCAACCTCATGAAACACTATATAATAGTGCCAGTAAGACAATTTAGACGTAATAGTGCCCAAAATGTGTACCAAATATAGTGTACCTGAATAATTATTTAATAATATATATGTGTATAATAGATCGACATAGATCAAAAGGGCACCATAAGGTTAAAAAATTAATATATGTGGGAACCCTACTGAAGGATATATAGAGAAAATAGGGGCATACCACAATAAACTCACATATGGCACAATATTGTCCCAAGCGAGCATGTCCACACTGGCACATATATAGTACAACACGCACGCCGCCACATGCACATACATGGGATATACACATCTGGACATAATAGATGTCCCAAAAGGGACCCAACTGAAAAAAGCAATAGTTATATGAACACAAATATAATCACGACAAATTGACCAAAAAATATAACATAAAAGATTCCAATATAAATGTCCATGTGGCGAACTGCGTCAGCCACCAGGATGAACAAGTGTCTTCACACGAAAGAATCTTCATTAGTTCTACTCCATCCATTTTAACATCTTGCTATTGAAGACTTCCTCCAAAAATAGCATAGTGGACAATCCAATAGTGAATGAAATATGTCTAAATATTAAAGAAAAAAAAAAAAAAAAGGTTAAAACCAATAAAATAGAAAAATAGGAAAGCTAAAAAGCCACAGTGATAAATCAAATGTTCAGCAAGCGGGAACTATAGAAATGGGGTGAAGGATATGTTCTCATTCAGACCGTTTGGTTGCATAGTGCCCAGTCTCCATATCCACCGGGTTTCAAGTTGAGCTAGGCGGCCAGATAATTTACCACCCCTTATGTTTATTTTAAGAGAATCAATACCCCTAACTCTAAGTGATGCAGAGTTACACTGATGAAACTCCTTAAAATGTCTAGGCAATGTTTTTAGAAGGGAGTCATCGGTGCAAGACAGAGCAGCCTGTATACCTAGTACATGTTCCCTTGTACGGACTTTCAGCTGCCTTGTGGTCATGCCCACATAAATTAGTCCACAAGGACACGTAGCATGGTATATCACGTATCGAGAGGTGCATGATATCCGACACTTGATCTTAAATGTTTTTGTACCATCATGGTTAACAAACGAATTACACTGTTCAATGTTTGGACAAGCCACACACCTCCCACATGGCGAACAACCATGCCCAGTTGAAAACGCATCCAAGAAGGTGGGCATCGGACGATGGACATAGTGACTAGTCACAAGTTTATCTCGTAAATTGCTAGCCCGCCTAAATGTAATGGAGGGAAACTTGGGAATGATTTTAGCTAAGATAGGATCAGCCTGTAAAATCGGCCACGCCTTCCTCAATGCCGTGCGGACCATCCCATGAGACGGATGAAACGAGGTAATAAACCTCACAGTGTTCTCATTTTTGCGTGTCTTAACTGATGTATTCCTGTAGAGAAGGTCATTTCGAGTCGAGTATCTCGCGCGTTGGTAGGCTTTCTTGACACAGCGTTTACTGTATCCGCGTGACAAGAAACGTGCTTGTAACTCTTTAGCTCTCGTATGGAAGTCACTATCTGAAGAGCAAATTCGACGTAACCGCAAGAACTGCCCCACAGGAATGGCCTTAATGAGATGATCCGGATGGCAAGAGGAGGCGTGGAGGAGAGAGTTAGTGGCTGTATCCTTGCGGTAAATATCTGTTTGAATGACCCCATCCACATCTCTCCTGATAGAGACATCAAGAAAGTTAATTTTAGATGGATCCCATGTCAAGGTAAGTTTGATGTTAAAATTATTGAGGTTCAGAACAGACACGAATTCCATAAGGTCGACGGAACTACCCTGCCAGAGAAACAAGATGTCGTTGATATAGCGTGCCCAAAATGGAACACGGTCAATCGACCCCTGTCCATCAGACAAGAAGAGGTCCCTCTCCCACAGCCCCAGGAAGAGGTTGGCATAGGATGGCGCAAAGGCCGCCCCCATGGCAGTCCCCTGGAGCTGCAGGTAAAACGACCCCTTGAACACAAAAAAGTTGTGCGTGAGAGTGAACTCTAATAGCTCCAGGATGAGGTCTCTGAGACCCAACGGGATCGTGGATGTACTGAGAAAGAATTGGACTGCCCGCAGGCCATCCAGGTGTCTAATGCTTGTATATAGAGACTCAACATCCACTGAAGCCAGAAGAGTATCACTCTCCAAACATAGTCCGTCGACCTTACGTAAGAGATCACCCGTGTCTTTGAGGAAAGAGGGTAAACTAGTAACCAGCGGCTGAAGAAGATGGTCGATCCATTTGTTAACATTTTCGAGAAAGTTTCCCCTCCCCGATACTATTGGTCTGCCGGGTGGACACCTGGATGGCCTTGACATGGGATCCATCTAAAATTAACTTTCTTGATGTCTCTATCAGGAGAGATGTGGATGGGGTCATTCAAACAGATATTTACCGCAAGGATACAGCCACTAACTCTCTCCTCCACGCCTCCTCTTGCCATCCGGATCATCTCATTAAGGCCATTCCTGTGGGGCAGTTCTTGCGGTTACGTCGAATTTGCTCTTCAGATAGTGACTTCCATACGAGAGCTAAAGAGTTACAAGCACGTTTCTTGTCACGCGGATACAGTAAACGCTGTGTCAAGAAAGCCTACCAACGCGCGAGATACTCGACTCGAAATGACCTTCTCTACAGGAATACATCAGTTAAGACACGCAAAAATGAGAACACTGTGAGGTTTATTACCTCGTTTCATCCGTCTCATGGGATGGTCCGCACGGCATTGAGGAAGGCGTGGCCGATTTTACAGGCTGATCCTATCTTAGCTAAAATCATTCCCAAGTTTCCCTCCATTACATTTAGGCGGGCTAGCAATTTACGAGATAAACTTGTGACTAGTCACTATGTCCATCGTCCGATGCCCACCTTCTTGGATGCGTTTTCAACTGGGCATGGTTGTTCGCCATGTGGGAGGTGTGTGGCTTGTCCAAACATTGAACAGTGTAATTCGTTTGTTAACCATGATGGTACAAAAACATTTAAGATCAAGTGTCGGATATCATGCACCTCTCGATACGTGATATACCATGCTACGTGTCCTTGTGGACTAATTTATGTGGGCATGACCACAAGGCAGCTGAAAGTCCGTACAAGGGAACATGTACTAGGTATACAGGCTGCTCTGTCTTGCACCGATGACTCCCTTCTAAAAACATTGCCTAGACATTTTAAGGAGTTTCATCAGTGTATCTCTGCATCACTTAGAGTTAGGGGTATTGATTCTCTTAAAATAAACATAAGGGGTGGTAAATTATCTGGCCGCCTAGCTCAACTTGAAACCCGGTGGATATGGAGACTGGGCACTATGCAACCAAACGGTCTGAATGCGAACATATCCTTCGCCCCATTTCTATAGTTCCCGCTTGCTGAACATTTGATTTATCACTGTGGCTTTTTAGCTTTCCTATTTTTCTATTTTATTGGTTTTAACCTTTTTTTTTTTTTTCTTTAATATTTAGACATATTTCATTCACTATTGGATTGTCCACTATGCTATTTTTGGAGGAAGTCTTCAATAGCAAGATGTTAAAATGGATGGAGTAGAACTAATGAAGATTCTTTCGTGTGAAGACACTTGTTCATCCTGGTGGCTGACGCAGTTCGCCACATGGACATTTATATTGGAATCTTTTATGTTATATTTTTTGGTCAATTTGTCGTGATTATATTTGTGTTCATATAACTATTGCTTTTTTCAGTTGGGTCCCTTTTGGGACATCTATTATGTCCAGATGTGTATATCCCATGTATGTGCATGTGGCGGCGTGCGTGTTGTACTATATATGTGCCAGTGTGGACATGCTCGCTTGGGACAATATTGTGCCATATGTGAGTTTATTGTGGTATGCCCCTATTTTCTCTATATATCCTTCAGTAGGGTTCCCACATATATTAATTTTTTAACCTTATGGTGCCCTTTTGATCTATGTCGATCTATTATACACATATATATTATTAAATAATTATTCAGGTACACTATATTTGGTACACATTTTGGGCACTATTACGTCTAAATTGTCTTACTGGCACTATTATATAGTGTTTCATGAGGTTGCTACATGGTCCTTCTCATTGTCACACACCGACCTAGATGTTAAGTGTCTTTCCCTCCACGTTATGGGGACTAATCTGAGTTTTGATTATGAACATTTCTATACATGTGTCTTTTGATTTTTGTTTTATAATTATGCTTTATCATATGTTCGTTTAGTTTTCCCGTTCTTATTTCCTTCTATAATCCCTTTTCCAAAATGGCGGATTTTGCACTTCCTGTCATGCGCAGTTGCCTACTGGTCGGCCCGATGGCTGCTCCCTCTCTCTGACGTCCCGGATCACGTGGGGCCCGCGTGTTTCCGGTTCGCCGGGAGGGGGCGCTGCCTCGGTCATGTCAGTTAGGCGGCGCATCCAATAGTCTTTGTTCTGGCATGATATAAACGTCATACGCTGACGCTGCCGGTCACGCCCCCTGAGGAAGGAGCAGCACGCTCCGAAACGCGCGTCGGGGTCCGGCCGCTGCATGGTTTAACCCCACTCTGTCCAGGTAATACTACAGATCCCTTGTAGGTCTAGATATTATGAATATCGTTTCTAGATACCTCTATTTATAGTAAGCTCTCTGAATCTCGGCTTGATACGCAGATATATATTACAATTACTGAATTATATGACTACTATAATTGTTGTCTTGTGGTACGACCACATGGGATTGTATTCCTGGGAGATGGGGATGCCATGCTAGGCCTTTTTTCAGCCATTTGCGGGTTTTTGTCCCCCTCCCCCTTTTCCATGTACCTATGTCTTACTATATTACTTAATTACTAATAAAATATTATAATTTTAAGACATTTTGACTGCTGGCCTTTCGTTTTTGTACATTTGCATTGTGATTGCAGTTGTCTTTATCAATTGTCCTTTATGTATATGTGTATTGGCGTATTCTATCCGCCATGTGATCCATTGTGGCTTTTTTTTGGCCCTATACACATCATGTATACCACAATTCTCATTTACTACTACCACAGGAAAGATGTGAACAAATAGTCATTGAACGAGTCCATCGTTCACTTAGGCCAAAAACAAAAGCCTTCAGATCCGCCAAGGGATGTTATCTGTGGCCTACTAAGTTACATTTACACCTCCGCAATTCTGTTTGCTTCCCGGGACAATAGAGCTATATCCTATGAGGGAGTACCCGTACAATTGTACCAGGATCTGACCCCATCGACTCTGGCCAAGCGCAGAATTCTAAAGCCCCTTCTGGATGTCCTTCGACCGAACAAAATACTATACAGGTGGCTATTTCCGTTTGGCCTGGCGATACACAGCGGAGGAAAGCAGGTGACATACAGATGATCTTCCAAAGGTTTGGGAATCCTTCAACATCCCGGAGGTGCATGTACCTTCCTGGTTGCCCTTGGATTTAGATCTTCAAGCTCCAACGCTTCTACCACCTTTCCCGAGAGACCAGGGGGAATGGACCCCAGTAAAGAAACTTACATCACCTAAACAGGCCAGATCTACTGTAAAGAAGAAGCAACCTCCCTGAGATCTTGGCTTACCACTCTAATCCTCCCCTGGGATCCTGGCACCCTACAGTTGTGGCCATCTCTAAGTTGACTGGTCATAATTTACCTTATGCTTAAGCATGTTAGCACAAAAAAAAAAAAGCCTAATTTACAATGTTTTCTTTACACAGGTTGCCGCCTGTAGTCATGGGACGAACCAACTTGTCCGCCATGGGAGGATGTTGCGACCCCCCACCTCTACTGCGGACAGGTCATTTATATGTATACTTACGTTGTGTAGTTATTTTTGTTGTTTTGGTTAATATGCTGATGAGGTGCACGCATAGAACCTGTTTTCTTATTACTCGTATTTGGGACATAGCTAACAATTCCAAGTCAGCCACAGTAGTTGTGGCTTCCTATAATGTAAAGGGCATGGGGTCGCCAAGTAAATGTGGTCAAATATTAAGGTTTTTACATTCAAAGAATTCTGGTATTCTATTCTTACAAGAAACTCACATTAAAAGTGGTCGGGTCCCTGATGTTACTAGGACTCGCTTCCCAATATGGTACCATAGTACAGGTACCAAAGCAACAAAAGGAGTGAGCATAGCATTTCGGAAAGATATACCCTTTAAGCTGAAAGACACCCTGTCTGACCCAGAGGGGAGATATATAATGCTTAAAGGCCTTTTAGCCAACACAAAAATCACATTATGCAATTTATATGCCCCAAATACCAATCAAATTAGCTGGTTGTGCAAGGTATTGAGCACTTTACGTTTGCTCTCCGAGGGTCTTCTGATAGTGGGGGGAGATCTTAACATTTCACTGAACTTACTAATAGACACTTCAACGGGGAAATCTTCTCTCCCACAAAAAGCCCTAAGAAAATTACATCTTAAGGCCCCGTTACACATAACGATGTCCCAGCGATCCCACCAACGATCCGACATGATGGGATCGCTGGGACATCGTTAGGCTGATCGCTATTGAGCTGTCACAAGACAGCCCCTCCAGCGATCAGGGCCAGTGACGGTGGACGCTGGTTTCTAATGTAAACATCGGGTATCCAGGAGTCGTGGCTCCTGGATCCCGCTGTTTACCTTGGAAACCAGCGTACACCTTTTTTTTTACCTTTTTTAGGGAAAACTCCTCCTTGGGCCCACTGACGGCTAACGTGTGGGAAGCACATAAAGCCGTCATGAGAGGCGAATTTGTGTCGCTGGGCTCGTACCTGAAAAAAGAAAGATAAATTAAAATTGACTCAATTCTTCACCAGATCAACTCTTTTGAAAAAATTCATAAGCGGTCTCAGGCGAACAAAATCCAGGAGGAGTTAGCAAAACTTAGAACAAAGTGGAAAAAAGGTCCAGCTTTACGTTTGTGACTGATCCGCATATAATCTCATTTTTGGTGAGCTAGCTATCTTTTTCCTTTTATACTTAGCAAAACTTAGACAGGAGTTGAGGAATCTTTTAAATATTCAGCCAGCCAAGATATATTTGAGAAGTCGACAGAGGTTTTATCTCCATGGCAACAGAAGCAGTAAGCTCATGACGTCCTTACTAAAAAAAAAAAGCAAAGAGAAAACTTTTATAAAGCAACTCAAAGCTATAGGTGGCTCACCTAGTTTGGAAACTGTAGACATTGCCAGGAAGTTTAGAACTTTCTATGAAAATTTATATAATCTGGATATACCAGTGGACATTAGGTATCCCGTGACTGCGATTGATAAAATAAATGATTTCTTCGACCCCCTAAAGCTTCCCAGGTTGTCTTCAGAAGACCACTCCTTGCTAACAGCCCATGTCACGCCCAAAGAAATTTTAGATACTTTATCGACTATCCCTAACGGGAAAGCTCCAGGCCCAGATGGCCTGCCTATTATCTACTTCAAAAAATTCATCAAATTATTACTACCACATTTAGTAGCACTATTTAATTCCTACTTGAATGGACTTCCCTTACCAAAACAGTCTTTGGAAGCTTTTATCATGGTTCTTCCGAAAGAGGGGAAGGATCCCACCCTATGTGCTAGCTACAGACCTATATCTCTACTTAATGCAGACACCAAATTATGGGCCAAGTTACTTGCAGGAAGACTAAGCTGTATCCTACCCAAACTAATTCATAAGGACCAGGTGGAATTCATAAGGGGACGAGAGGGTAAGGACAACACAGCTAAAATTATTCAATCCATAACTTATGCTAAGAACCGCGGCATCCCCATGGTTCTGCTGTCCACTGCTGCCGAGAAGGCATTTGATAGGGTGAGTTGGAGGTATATGGACATGGTTTTGGCTAAATTCGGGTTTCCCTCACAGTATATCTCTGCTGTCTTTTCATTATACTCACAACCAACAGCCAGGGTGAGGGTAAATGGCACCCTGTCAAACAGTTTTGACAATAATAATGGTACCAGACAGGGGTGCACGCTGTCACCATCCCTATTCATCGTAGTTATTGAGACGCTGATTCAGAAAATCAGACAAGAGAACCAGATTGAGGGGCTGAGAGTAGGCACGCTGGAAATAAAAACGTTGGCCTTTGCAGATGATTTGCTCTTCCTCATAACCAACCCTTCCCAGACATTCCCGAGTATCCTCAGCATTCTCCATCTCTATGGCCAATTATCCAATTTTAAAATTAATACCTCTAAATCTGAAGCCCTCAACATAATTTTATCGGACTACCAGCTAGCAGATATACGTAAACAAACTCCTTTCTCGTGGTCCGCAAATTCTTTGAAGTATTTGGGTATATGGATTACAAAAGAACCTTCAAGGCTATTCCATGTTAACTCCCTCCCCTTATTGAAGAAGGCGGAGGCACAAATGAAGTCCTATAATTTACCTACATTATCCTGGTTGGGACGCATCAACGTTTTTAAAACTTATGTAAGGCCAATAATATTATATAATATGACCATGGTTCCTGTGTTTGTGCCATTAGCTTTATTTAAGAACCTAAAATCTCTAATATCTAGATTCATATGGAAGCAAAAACCCACAAGGCTGCCCTATAAACTTCTTTCATATTCAAGATCATTGGGAGGTCAGGGAGTTCCGGATCCATATCTCTACTATAAAGCTATACCCTTGAACAGGTGGTTGAAATTAGTACAGAGTCATAAAAGAGGAGATTAAGACATTGATTTGAAACTATTGGGTTCTGAGGGAATACCATGCCTTTGGTCTAGGTCAAGGCCCCTTAGTGCTCTTAGATTAGAAGAGGTGACTGTCTACTCTGCGTGTTAAACGTATGATAATTGAAGATCTCCCCCTGGATTCTTTCCCGTCCACACTGACACCTATTACCGCCATACCATTCTTAGTTGACCCGGATTTTTGAGTCCTCCAAAATGGAAATTGGCCTGAGAGCGCACAAAGTCAACCAAATAATTTTCTTCAAGAACAACATATCAAAGGAGTTCTACAACAGTTTAAACAAAAATTTCCCCACAAATCTACCTGGTCTTGGTTAGACATTATAGTTAAACTTCCGCCACCACAACCAAAACTTACATCTCGTTTACACTCCCGACTTAACACTCCTCCTTCAGGGTTTAAGCCATCATTCCTATACTCCTGGGAGTTGGAACTTGACATTAGTCTCTCGGATGACCAGATTTCTAAGATACTTCTTTATGCGCGCGGCTTCCCAAGATGTATGCTGCTCCAAGAAAACTCCTACAAAATTTAGACCAGATGGCATATGACCCCGGTCAAACTCTTAACACCTGGGGTTGTCTGACTCCAATGTTTGCTGGAGATGCCACAAAGAGAAGGGACACCATACGCATATATTCTGGGATTGCCCTGTGATAGGTTTCTGGGATGGGATAAACCTCACTCTTAAAAAGCTAAAGTTAATTAAACTTGATTTACAAGCATCAGAAGCTCTACTTTCATGTCCATCAAAAAATTTCAAACCCAAAAGTCATGGACTCCTCCCATTGCTGGTTGGAGCGGCTAAACATTTAATAACCCTACATTGGAGGGATGAGTCCCCCCCTTCCCTTTCGGAGTGGGAATCCAAGGTAAATCAAATCTCCCATCTTGAAGAACTCTCGAGTTGGGAGATACACAACCATGACTCGTTTGTGCGTACCTGGGCCCCATGGAAAGAGTTGCAGAAGGGTGAAGACTAGCATGAATAATGCGAACACCCCTTGCCCTGTTATAGTTTCTTCATGTCCTGTTAACACAAATGTATAAGGTTCGATCGTGTGTACCTTCGTCAGTTTTGTTATTTCGGATTGTTATGACCCCTACCCCCTACTTTTTCTTCCACCCCCCCTTTCCCATCGCCTTACCTCACATGTCACTTTGAACACTTGATGCTGTATGACAAGTTTGTACTATTACCATATTTCTTTTCCTGTATTATCTTTGAAAAATAAAGAATTTACAAAAAAAAAAAAGTAATCACACTTTTAAAAATAAAAGCAAAACTTTTGGTTGCTACAGTATATCGTATATGCCGTTGGGTCATTTAATATATTTGCAGATTAGGTCTTGAAAATAATTAAATGCTCTGATTTTCTGTCAGTATAATGACATCTTAGTTAAAAGTTCAGGGAAAAAAAAAAAGAAATCCTAGTGTTTAGGAAGTAAATGATAAGAGATGTAAGAGCAAGAATACCCAGACAGCCAAAAGACGAGAGTATATAACAGACACAGGAACATGATGTGGCACATGAAGCAGGATGTGCGCTCGGGAAACAAGTCTGTAATTACCTAGAATGAGAGCAGTTCTTCTAGAAGTATCAGATACGAATGACAAGGTTAGAACTACAATTATCATCCCAACACATCTTACTGACAAGCAGAAATGTCTGTTTTCCCAGACGTCACAATGGCATCATTTACACTGCAGGTGCAGTTGGGCACAGCACTCAATCGGGCGCAGCGCATCTGTAAAAAATAGAATTAAAATAAAAAAAGGTTATACTCACCTTCCGGCGGCCCGCGATCTTCACTCCACGCGCCCGGCCTCGCGGTCCCAGTAATGCCTTGTGCCTTAGACCGGAGATGACATCACTCTGGCGAGAGAGCAACGTCATCAGCAGTGTTTTGCGCAAAGCATTACTGGGACTGCGAGGCCAGGCGTGGAGATCGCGGGCCGTCGGAAGGTGAGTATATAACTAATTTTTATTTTAACAGAGATCATGAATACTAGGAAAGGGGGGTGAGGGGGACCATGCATACCAGGATAGGGGGGGGTGAGGGGACCATGCATACCAGCAATGGGGGGAGGGGGACCATGCATACCAGCAATGGGAGGTGAGGGGGACCATGCATACCAGGAAAGGGAGGTGAGGGGACCATGCATCCCAGGAAAGGGGGGTGACGGGACCATGCATACCAGGAAAGGGGGGTGAGGGGGACCATGCATACCAGGAAAGGGGTTTGAGGGGACCATGGTTACCAGGAAAGGGATGTGAGGGGACCATGCATACCAGGAAAGGGGGGTGATGGGACCATGCTTACCAGGAAAGAGGGGTCAGAGGACCATGCATACCAGGATTGGGGGGTGAGAGGACCATGTATTCCAGGATTGGAGGGGGAGGGGACCATGCTTACCAGGATTGGGGCGTGAGGGGACCGTGCATACCAGGAAAGGGGGGTGACGGGACCAAGCATACCAGGAAAGGGGGGTGAGGGGGACTATGCATACCAGGATTGGAGGGTGAGAGGACCATGCATACCAGGATTGGAGGGTGAGGGGACCATGCTTACCAGGATTGGGGGGTGAGGGGACCATGCATATCAGGATTGGGGGTTGAGGGGACCATGCATACCAGGATAGGGGGGAGGAGTACCATGCTTACCAGGAAAGGGGGTGAGGGGATCATGCATACCAGGATTGGGGGGGGGTGAGAGGACCATGCATATCAGGATTGGGGGTGCATTATTGCATTATTATTAAAACTTCATATATAAACTACATACATATTCTAGAATACCCGATGTGTTAGAATCGGGCCACCATCTAGTTGTACATAAAGAGCTGTGATGTGGGTGGGGTTAGCTTTCTGAGCTCTGCTTCATGCTACATCTAAAACTCTGATTATGTCACAACTGCTGCACCCAGTAGACTAAGTGATACATCGCTGGAATCAGGGTCCCTTTTCCTCCATTATGCTGCTCTCAGATGAGGTAGCAAAAACTGGTTGACAGTTTACCCTTAAGTGCACAATGAACCAACATACTTCTGAAAACAATGAATTTCTAATACGTAACCGGGATACAAAATGTTAATAGATCTTCCCTATGAAAAAAATAGTGGTTTCTACATTACTAGACTGACTGTATGTTCAGGTAAAACCCACCAGTGTATGTACAGTAAAGTGTTTCCTGTGAACTCTCCTAACCTGAATGTTGGCAATTGTGAAGAATCCTCAGTATTCCAGAAAGGAAGCCGGCATTGGCTCACGACTTGGTTTTATGTACACACCGCTGGCAGCTGGACACTGGCGTAATTTGTGCACAATGTTGTCATAAGCAAATTGAGGAAAGACTTTACCATTCATTCATAGAAAGCAGACACAGGATACCATTGCTATGCAGGGACATGTATGTATTGGAGAAGCACATTCATGACATCTAAATTATATGAAGTTTAGCAAAGAAAGATTCAGTTTATGCATTGTATCTTAAAGGAGTATATCTTACATCTATGGTATATTCATAGAGGTTGCTGGTCATAGTATATTAGTGACCCATCCATATATCACATCCGGTGGGTGGGGGGTGTTGAAAACCAACACCCCCATTAGTTAGCTGTTATTTGCATCTTTTTAATGGGAGCTGTTCTGCATTACACAGTAGCTGCCACTACACACTGAATGGAGAAGAGCAGAATGCCAGCCGCTGCTGGAGTTTATATCAGCAGATCAGTGGAGTACACCAGATCCGAGACCCCCACTCATCTCATATTGATGACGCATCCTAAGGACAGGTCATCAATATGTTGTGATTGAATACCCTCTAACTTATTTGTAGAAGTAGGACTCATCTGGGACTCGTACCTATACTGAGATATGGGGTTCTCAGCCCCCCCTATCCTGCCTGGTAAGGCGGCCACTTGCTTACGCATCCACTTCTTCATCCATTTTGTTAGCATGTGGCCGATAGCAGTCGCCTCACTAAATGAAACCCATCCCACAAATGTCTAAGTTGGTGAAAAAGAGAACTGGTATCTGTTGGCATTTTTATGGAGTAGAATAATCTATTTTATGCAGTGAGATCCAGGAATAAACATACAGTATACTGGTTGTTTTTACCATGGAAAGCTATTAGTGACCTATGACACTATTTGTATATACAGTGATATACCTGGCGGCCTTCGGAGTGTACCTGACGAGAGGCTCCAGCGCAGTGTGAACAGCTCCTACCATGATTTCAACTTTTGGCGGCTACAGAAGCATTAGGGTCTACAGACATATTCATAGAACACAAGGGGAACTTCAGTTCTAAGCAGATTTTCCCTTTAAAAATTGTATGATCTCCTTATAAACAACGGGGCACAACAAGGTTTTCTGTTTATTTGTGCAAATGGTTTATAATTAGACATTTCTGTAACAGACATCACATAAAAAAAACTTCTACCATTTGTAAACTTTATTTGGGTAAGGGGCACACATCACAGTTCCATGCTATTACATGAAATATCTAAAACATATTGTACAAACCACAATTTACCGGAATTGATTACAAAATGTAGAAAAATATATCTTCTTTTTACAACACTGAACAATTGAAGGCCACGGGAATTAAATAGAATTTCAATCAATCACACATTCTGGTATCATTTACAAGAGTATCAGTGTATACACAATATCATACAGAGGATATACAAAAGTAGAAATAGATGTGGTTTACACTCGGGGTTACAAAAATGCCTAACCCTAATCTGTGCAAGTGTGAGAACACAAGGTAATGGACAGATGGAGAAGTGCTCAACTAAAAAAACTGTATATATATTAATCAAATAAGATCAGAAATGTAACAGGCCCTGAAAAAGCAAGGAAAAAGCATAATAAAAAGAGATTGTTCACTGCAACAAAGTGCTCAGAAACGACCATTTCACAACATTCTCATGGTGATCAAATGTGAAATGGTCACATGTAGTGGTTTCCTACATTATATATACTATATAGTCTGTCTTAAACTATATTTCCAACATTTATTACACAGTTCCTAGTTGAAAAGGTCAGTTTTTCTTTTACTTCCTGATACAAATCTCCGGCATAATAATAATATAATATAATATGCTGGTTACCTGCATCATGGAGGAGCAATGAAGCGTGACATGCATGATGGGCTCATTTTGTTTCATATCTCTATATATAAAAATGAATGTGTGTGTGTGTGTTTGTGTGTATCACCAACCAATCACGAAGCATTTTTCATTTCACCAGAGCTGTTCAAAAGAAGCTGAGCTGTGATTGGTTGCTATGACCAACAGTTTTCCTTGCAAACCATCACTAAGCATCTCTCATTTCACCAGAGCTGGTTAAAAGTAGCTGAGCTATGATTGGTTGCTATGACCAACAGTTTTCCCACTCCACAACACCTCAGCAGACACTGACATGGTGGGAGAAATATAGCATCTTCGGGAACATAAGCTCCCAGCCATTGGCTGCCCCCCTGAGAGGAGCACAGAGCACATGACAGAAATGAATCCCCCCTTCCTGTGCCCATATACCATCACACATCCTCCATCCTATAGACACATCATCCCTCTTAAATGGATCATTGGTATGGAAGTCAGAGCAAATCAATCCAGCGCTTTGGTTTTGACTCCAGGCCTCTCTTAAAGGGATCCCCGGTACGGAAGTTAGGACCATTCCACTCAGCTCTGGGGTTCTGACCCCAGGGTCTCTTAAAGGGATCATTGGTATGGAATTTAGGGCAAATCCACTCTGCGCTTTGGTACTGACCCCAGGCCCTTCTTAAAGGGATCTCCGGTAAGTAAGTCAGGGCAAATCCTTCCAGCGCTTTAATTCTGACCCCAGGCCTCTCTTAAAGGGCTCCCCACTATGGAAGTCAGGGCAATTGCCTTCAAATGCTCTGGTACTGACCCCAGGCTCTCTTAAAGGGATCTCCTGCATGGAAGTTAGGGCAAATCCCTCGGCGCTCTGATTCTGACCCCACGGTTCTATTAAAGGGATCATTGGCATGCAAGTCAGGGCAAATCCATCCAGTGCTCTGGTTCTGATCCCAGGCTCTCTTAAAGGGATCCTCGGTACAGAAGTGAGGGAAAATCCACTCTGCACTTTGGTAAAGGGATCTCCGGTATGGAAGTTAGGGTAAATCCCTCAGTGCTCTGATTCTCACCCCAGGCTTCTATTAAAGGGATCATTGGTATAGAAGTCAGGGCAAATCCACTCAGAGCTCTGGTTCTGACGCCAGGCCTCTCTTAAAGGGATCCCCACTATTGAAGTTAGGAACGTTCCACTCAGCGCTCTGGTTCTGACTCCAGGCTGAGGGGATGATGTGGGATATTAGTGGTAGCTGTCCGGTGGCTCTGGCTGATGTGGGATATTAGGTGTATTAGTCCAGTGGCTCTGGCTGACGGGCTGATGTGGGATATTATGGGTAGTAGTCCGGTAGCTCTGACTGACGGGATGATGTGGGATATTAGTGGTAGTTGTCCGGTAGCTCTGACTGACGGGATGATGTGGGATATTAGTGGTAGTAGTCCGGTAGCTCTGGCTGACGGGATGATGTGGGATATTAGGGGTAGTTGTCCGGTGGCTCTGGCTGATGGGATGATGTGGGACATTAGGGGTAGTAGTCCAGTGGCTCTGGCTGACGGGATGATGTGGGATATTATGGGTAGTAGTCCGGTAGCTCTGGCTGATGGGATGTGGGATATTATAGTGACTGTGGCTATGCGGAATGCGCGGGACTATACACTCAGCTATATATATATATATATATATATATATATATATATATATATATATATATATATATGTATATATATATATTATTATAATTTGTTATAACTAGCCGTAGTTAGTTACTAGGCCCGGGCAGTGCTGGGCTCTTCAGCTAGTTGAAAATAAAACCAATACAGGTCCAGGACTGGCTGTAAGACAACCGGCTGCAGCAGGAGCCTCCCACTGTGGAGTATGACAACAAATTTAGTAAACTTGGCCATCTCTGCACTGCCCCAGCGTGTGTTCATCAGCCAAAGTTTAACAGATCAGAAGGAAAGATCGCTTGGTCAAATATCTTAGGTGCTGTAGTCTGAAAGAACCGCAGAAACTAAAAGTTAAAAAATTGGAGACCAACTTGATTGGTTTCTGATGAGTGCATGAAGAACATTGGTATCAGGATTGTGCAGTCTAAATGACTGATGTAAAAAGGTCACCTGATGAAGACGGATGTTATCCGTTGAAATGCGTAGTGGAACTTAATAAAGAAGAAAACCTTTCAAGCTTCTCCCTTTCCTTTGCGCTCCCCTGCGATCGGGCTCCCCTGCTTCCCATGTTTTTATCCTCTCTAGAGGCACCCGACAGGAGCAGCATCAGATTACATTTACCAGCGCCCTGAGACCTGTCATCCTGGCGCTCCATATATCTGTCTCACTCTGACTATTTCATGATGTAAAAAGGTGACACATCAGAAAAAAGTACTGTTAACTTTTTCATGACTTATGACGTATAGGTATGTCATAGGTCTAGGTACGTCATAGGTCTTTTACCTCCTTTTGATGCGGTCTCCAGTGCTCACCTGCATCTTTTCTGGCATATGACAGCTGTTATGTGCTCATGACAGCTGTCATGTGCTCCTAACAGCCATGGGTGGAATTGCAATCCACCTGCTGCTGTTAACATGTTAAATACCATGTCAATCTCTGACAGCAGCATTTAACTCACGCTAACAGGAAGTGTGTCACAAACCCTGCCCAAAGGCTCCACTGTCACATGATCGCAGGGCGCCGATGGGTTAACATGACAACCGGGGGTTTGCAGAAGACTCCAGTGCTTGTCATTGCAGATCTCCTATGAATGCCATACTACTGAAGCAAGCAAAAAGTAGAAAAAAAAATTTTTTAAACAATATTAAGTTTTTTTTTTTAAATATAAACATTCAAATTGCCTCCCTTTTGCATCGTTCAAAATAAAATAAAATAAAAATGACAGATGTATTGCTGTGCTCAGAAACGCCCGATCTATCAACATATAAAAACAATTAATCTGATCTGTAAACGGCGTAACGAGAAAAAAACAAAATGCAAAAATTATGTTTTTTTGGTCGTTGCAACATTGCAATAACAGGTGATCAAAATATTGCATCTACTCAAAAATGGTATTAACAAAATCATCAGCTCAGCGTGCAAAAAATGGCGTAATTTTTTTTTTACAAACTTTTACACATGTTTGGTATCTGCGTACTTGTACTGACCTGGAGAATCATATTAGCAGGTCAGCTTTAGCATTTAGTGAACATGGAATAAAAAAAAACAAAACAAAACAACAATTGTGGAATTGCACTTTTTTTTGCAATTTCACTGCACTTAAAATCTTTTTTCTCGTTTTCCAGTACACTATATAGTAAAATCAATGGTGTCGTTCAAAAGTACAACTTGTCTGGCATAAAACAAGCCCTCACATGGCCATATTGACTGAAAAATAAAAAAAAGTTATGGCTTTGGGAAGAAGGGGATGGAAAAAAAACAAAACGAAAAATCCAAAGGTCGTGAAGGGGTTAAATGGAGACAGTCACCCCCAAAACGCATAGTAACAGTATATAGTTTAGCGTTTTATTGGCTGAGAAAACTTTTATTCCATATCTAAATAGTAAGCTTCAGTGCACCTTTGGCATGGACTTGGGCTCAATGAACTGTAATGGCCACTCAATTGTATTCTGAGCAACCAATGTCTCTGCTCATTGTAAGAGCTCACTCTCCCACAGCGTGTACTGCCTGAACTCAATCCACAGCAAACGGACACTTAAGGAACCCATCAGTGCGCAAAGTGTGGGTGCTGGTGGGCTATCATCTCTGGCTCTTGTCTACGGCCACTGGGTGGGCCAGGATCAGGGCAGCGAGCAGCAGCATCTACACATAAGAGCTAAACATGTGAGCACACCTGCTCAACAGACGCAACACATGCAGGGATTGCCTAACAAGCAGGCAAACGCTGTATGTATTGCGGCTGTTGAACCATATGTACCATCATACTACTCAGAAGCATTAAAACAGGTTTTGTAGGGAGACAATAGTGCCATATGGAATCCTATGGGTCATGCTGTATTTGTCTATGCAGACTATCCACTGCATAATGTGTTATGGAAATACAGTGGTATGGATGGCATAGGAATGTATTACCACCCTATCAGGAACCGCATCACATTTTATAAATATATGGCCAAGCTTACTACTTTTAATGTTATGCTTTCTTTCCATACATTCCACTTCACGTACAACCATGAAACCTGTCAACGAGAACTATCAATTGCCTAGGCTTTAGGAAATGCATGACAATGTGGTGTGAATTAGCAAGGTAGAAAAAGCCAATAATATTGTAAAGTGATTTGCTTTCTGCAATTTCCCTGAATTGTCTGTATTGCCCAGTCCCAGGCTCCCCAGTTGTGATTTCCACAGGACAAGCTGCTTACCAGACAAGACCTAATGAAATCGATCTGACATTCCCATTATCCAGGTAGTCCTCATAACAGTACACATGACTTGGATTTTTGGTCTTGAACATTTTGTGCATTTTCTGGAGTTTTCTCATTTGGGGGTTCAATGACTTTGGGAATGTCCTGCTTGTTATTAGATTTTTCATCTTTGCTTTCCTTGCTTCTGATCGTTTCATCACCATTTTCTTTTGGAGCAGGAGCAACATTCCCATTTCCTTGCAATGATCTTTGACTTGTTGTTGATCTTCTTTTAAATAGTGATAACTAGAAATGAAATGAGAATGAGGTGGTGTCTTATTCCTTACCTTGTGTAGCGTTTCTCATAGCTGCACAGTGGTGTACAACCACATAGGATATGAAATGGTAACTCGGTTTACATCTCTTACATAATTTCAAAGGAAGACAAGTAGCCAATGCCGAATTTTAGGCTATGCTAGCAATGATTTTTGGGTGTATATTTGACATATGCACCAAGTAAGCTCCCAGCATATCCACCATATGAACCCATGGGCCTTCCTGCTCAGCTCATTTGGCACCTGCAGACTGGACTGCAATTTCATTGTGATGGCTTCCTGGTCCCAGTTCTCATTAGTACTCTTCTAAAGCCAACATTTGAAATAAATACTCACCCTTCTTGTTTTCTCAAAAAATGTTGGTTTGCCTGAATCATTTTCAGAAGAACTGACCCCATTTGTATTCTTTGGTTGCTCTAGGTCTACAAACAAACAGACAAACAACTTGACTAATATTTTTATATTTTCACTATTTTTGCATTATTTCATAATAACTCTACATCCTTTTTAGGTTTAGAAGAACAACTTGTCTGCTATACTTTAAACAAAGGCCTATTTACTTTCTCCAACATATAGCTTTCCTTATTATCTACTTAGGTCTCAGTTTGGAACAGAAGTGTCTTCTGAAGACTAACTTTCCCCAGGATACTTAATTCCTTTCCCAAATGGCGTTAAAACTTCTAGAGCCTAAAGCATTAAAGAGGTTGTCCACTACTTTATCCTTAGGATAGGTCTTCAATGTCTGACCTGTCGGGGTCTGATACCTGGCACCTCTGTCGATCAGCTGTTCTCCTGATTTAAATAGGAGGCGAATGTGCAGTATCCGGCGGTGGCCACTATCAGAAGACAGAGCAGATCCGAAATTGTGCAATTCCAGCTGGTGGCCGCTGCCACGAAGAATAGCTGATCGGTGGGTGTGCTGGGTGTCGGACCCTTACTGAACAAACAATGATGACCTATCCTGAGGATAGGTCATCAATGATAAAGTAGTAGACAACCTCTTTAAATCATTATAATGTGATATTGATGGCAAAACATACCATTTTCCACTTTTTTGTCAGCTGTACTCTCTTCTTGGTTCAGTTTTGTGGCCTAATAAATAAGAAAATATACATGACTGTACACACATATATATATATATATATATATAACAAACAATAATTGTAGAAGATGTTCCCTTGGTGATGAAGCTAAGTCCTATCTATAGTCTTTATGCACTCTATAATAATAATAATCTTTATTTTTATATAGCACTAACATATTCTGCAGCGCTTTACAGTTTTTGCACACATTATCATAGAATCATAGAATCATAGAATCGTAGAGTTGGAAGGGACCTCCTGGGCCATCTGGTCCAACCCCCTGCTCAAAGCAGGATTCGCTAAATCATCCCAGTCAGATGTCTGTCCAGCCTCTGTTTGAAGACTTCCATTGAAGGAGAACTCACCACTTCTCGTGGCAGCCTGTTCCACTCATTGATCACTCTAACTGTCAAAAAGTTTTTTCTAATATCTAATCTGTGTCTCTTCCCATTCAGTTTCATCCCATTGCTTCTAGTCTTTCCTTGTGCAAATGAGAATAAAGTTGATCCTTCTACAATGTGACAGCCCTTTAGATATTTGTAGACAGCTATTAAGTCTCCTCTCAGTCTTCTCTTTTGCAAACTAAACATTCCCAAATCCTGCAACCTTTCCTCATAAGACAGGGTTTGCAGACCGGTCACCATTCTGGTCGCTCTTTTCTGAACTTGCTCCAGTTTGTTGATGTCTTTTTTAAAATGTGGTGCCCAAAACTGGACACAATATTCCAGATGAGGTCTGACCAAAGAGGAGTAGAGGGAAATAATGACTTCACGTGATCTAGACTGTATGCTTCTGTTAATACATCCTAGAATTGCATTTGCCTTTTTTGCTGCTGCATCACACTGTTGACTCATATTCAGTCTGTGATCTATTAGTATACCCAAGTCTTTTTCACATGTGCTGTCACTTAGCCCTATTCCTCCCATTCTATATATGCTTTTTTCATTTTTATTGCCCAGATGTAGTACTTTGCATTTCTCCCTGTTAAAAACCATTCTGTTAGTTGCTGCCCACTTCTCCAGTTTATTTAAATCTTTTTGAATCCTCTCTCTCTCTTCTCTAGTATTAGCTATCCCTCCTAGCTTTGTGTCATCAGCAAATTTAATCAGTTTACCCTCAATTCCTTCATCTAAATCGTTGATAAAGATGTTGAACAATACAGGGCCCAGGACAGAGCCCTGTGGTACCCCACTTGAGACATTCTTCCAACTGGATGTGCAGCCATTTACGACCACTCTTTGGGTCCGATCACTAAGCCAGTTATGAATCCACCTAACAGTTGCCTTGTCCATTCCATACTTAGTCATTTTTTCAATAAGGATTGTATGAGAGACTTTGTCAAATGCTTTGCTAAAGTCAAGATATACTATATCTACAGCATTTCCTTGATCCACCCAATCAGTGATACCGTCATAGAAGGAAATTAAGTTAGTCTGACATGACTTATTAGTTACAAACCCATGCTGACTCTGTTTAATCACTTCATTCTTATCCAGGTATTGACATACATGTTGTTTAATAATTTGTTCAAAGATCTTTCCTGGTATAGAAGTCAGACTCACCGGCCTATAGTTGCCTGGGTCCACCTTCTTCCCCTTTTTGAAGATAGGAACAACATTTGCTCTTCTCCAGTCTTCTGGCACTTCTCCTGTTCTCCAAGAATTTTCAAAGATTATGGAGAGGGGTTCAAAAATTTCTTCTGCTATCTCCTTCAGTACTCTGGGGTGTAATTCATCTGGGCCTGGAGACTTGAATTCATTTAGGTTAGCTAAGTGTTTCCTCACTATCTTTCTGTTTATAGATATCCTGGATTCTTCTATTCCCTTAATAGGACAGTGAATAACAGTTGATGTTATATTTCCTTTCTGAGAGAAAACAGATGCAAAATAGGAATTTAAAAGTTCAGCCTTCTCAACATCCTGTCTTACCATTTCATCATTTTCATCCTGTAAAAATCCTATAGCATCTTTGACTTTTCTTTTACTTTTGACATATCCCCAAAATCCTTTATTATTGCTTTTGACATCTCTTGCAAGCCTCAATTCATTTTCAGCTTTAGATAATCTGATTTGTGCCCTGCAGGTTCTGCAGACAGCATTATATTCTTCTTTAGATATGCCTCCCTCTTTCCATTTTATAAACATTTTTTTCTTCCTTTTTAGCATGTGCTTAAGTTCTGTGTTCATCCATCCTGGTTTCCTTAAATGCTTCCTATTCTTCCCTCTTTTCGGAATTGTTAACAACTGTGCTTTGAGAATTTCATTTTTCAAGATTTCCCATCCTTCCTGGACATTTTTGTCTTTAAGGATATCCAGCCATTGGATCCCTCCAATTCTCTTTCTGAATCCCTTAAAATCTGCCTTTCTGAAATCTAACCTTGACGTCTGAGTCTTCACAGGTCTTCCGCCTCTAGTTATCCAAAATTCTAAAATAGCATGGTCGCTACCTCCTAGGGTCCCAGCCACTTTTACCTCCTCAACCATTTCCTCCCTGTTTATAAGGATTAGATCCAAGGTAGCAGTTCCCCTTGTTTTCTCCCTTACCTTTTGGAAGATAAAGTTGTCAGCAAGAGAGGATAAGAATTTCCTTGACCTGTTAGTTTTGCCTGAGAGAGATTCCCAACAAATGTCTGGATAGTTGAAATCTCCCATGACAACTATGTCATATTTTTTGGAGAACTTGGCCATCTGATGCATAAAGAGTTCATCCATATCTTCGGCTTGCACAGGCGGCCTGTAGTAAATGCCTACAATGGTGTCCTTTCCATTGTTCTGTCCTTGTATTCTTACCCAAACAGTTTCCACAGAACTCCCAGTCTCTGAAGCTTCAATCTCTGTGCAGATATATGCGTTTCTAACATACAATGCGACACCCCCTCCTCGTTTATCAAGTCTGTTTCTTGCAAATAAGTTGTATCCTTCTAGTCTTGTATTCCAATCATGTGTATTGTCCCACCAAGTTTCAGTGATTCCAATGACATCATATTTCTTTTCCTGTGTTAGTAGTTCCAATTCTCCTTGTTTGTTGCCCATGCTTTGTGCATTAGTATAGAAACATTTTAGTTTGTGATTGGTTTCTCTTTCTCCAATATTTTTATTAATTAGATTCTTTCGTCTTTGTTCTTCCTTTACACTTCTAATAGCAGAGTTCTCAATAGCATTTGTCAGTTGTATGGCTTTTTCTGGTCTTTTGCTTCCCTTCCCATGTTGTTCTAGTTTAAAGCTCTCCTTACAAGTGTAGCAAGACGACTTCCAAATACATGCTTTCCAGTCTTCGTAAGGTGCACCCCATCTCTAGCAAGTAGTCCATCGTATAAGTAGTTCACTCCGTGATCCAGAAATCCAAATCGTTGCTGACGGCACCATCGACGTAGCCAGTTGTTCACCTGCAGAATCTTATTCCACCTCCTTGTTCCATGGCCATCCACTGGGAGGATGGAAGAGAAGACCACCTGCGCTCCCAGTTCTTTCACTTTCTTGCCTAAGTCTTCAAAGTCTCTGCAGATGATTTCCAGGTCGTTTCTTGCGGTGTCATTTGTCCCCACATGTAGTAGCAGGAATGGGTAGTCATCTGTAGGTCTGAAGAGTCCTGATATCCTGTCAGACACATCTTTAATTTTTGCACCTGGAAGACAGCACATTTCTCTTGAAGTTATATCCGGTCTGCAGATAGCGGCCTCTGTTCCTTTCAGCAGGGAATCCCCCATGACCACCACTCTCCGTTTCTTCTTCACAACATTTTTCTTTCTCCATCCAGGAGGACTCTGAGGGCGTACAAGGTTGCTGTTTGTTGGCAAAGTCTTATCCTGATGTATTTCTTCATCGTTTTCCTGCGTGAGAGCCTGGTACTGGTTTCTGAGCAGTATGGGTGCTGACTGCCTCCTGATCCTCCTGCTTCTCTGGGTCACATGTCTCCATTCCTCTGTTTCTTCAGGTGCACTTCGAATTTCTTCTCTTTCTGTAACATGAAGAGATAATTCTGCTCTGTCCAAGAACTCTTCACCTTCCTTAATGATCTTCAACGTAGCTAACCTCTCTTCGAGATTTTGCAACTTTTCCTCCAACAGGGACACAAGCTTGCATTTGTGGCATGTGAAGTTTGGCTTTTCCACTGGTAAATCTGTGAACATGTAGCAAGAAATGCAGCTGACCAAATGGCTCCTGGCCTCTTCCATCTTGAGATTTCTTAAAAACGATGAAAGATGAGCCAAAGTTTTTCCGATTTCCTCTTTTCAGCTGCAACGGCCAAAACCCAGTGATCGTTGAGCTCGCGGAGACTCTTCACTTATCCCAGAAGGCACTGGGAATATGCAAATGATCTCCTCAAGACACTGTCCCCGATGGGGCTCACAATCTAAATTCCCTATCAGTATGTCTTTGGAGTGTGGGAGGAAACCTGAGTATCCAGAGGAAACCCACACAAACACGGGGAGAACATACAAACTCTTTGCAGCTGTTGTCCTTGGTGGGATTCGTACCCAGGACTCCAGCGCTGCAAGGCTGCAGTGCTATCCACTGAGCCACCGTGCTGCCCGTGATTTCTTCTGAAATTTCGAAAATGCCATACACTGACTTAATGGCTTTGGAAATGCTAAACTGACCCACTACTCAGTACTGAACATACATAGAATCAATCCAGCTGCCCATGGATATGGTGTGTAGACAAATCAGTCAACCATAGCCCCCAAGATGACAGCGCTCATTATTTTACCCTTCTCACCATCTCACAGAAAGGGTTCTCTGCTGCGCAGGATCTGAAGGTTATCAGCACAGGAGCAGATACAGTAAATTACGACCCCTGTACTTGCGCATGTACCGAATGTTTTTAGCATCTGTACAGTAGAGCGTGTCAAGGAGAAGGTCATGGGAATAAATCAACCGAGTTGTGTTATCTTTGGAGCTCTGGACAGTGCAGTCATTTTACACAACGTTCCAAAGGGTAATGGGGCTCTCTATGTGCACATTGTGATAAGTACTGAGCCAGTTTAGTGATACATATGCCATTAGTATAGAATTCATATGCCATGAGTGTATGGCATTTTAAGATATTTCAGCAGAATGTGAACCACCCCTTTAAGTACTTAAACTAGTGACAATTCTGTAACCTCCACACAGGGATCTGATATATATACACTTGTAAATGGCTCTGATTTGCCTAAACAGAAGGAATCCACTGGATCTGTATTTTCTACATTTGGGCCAGAGAAGGGAACAGTCCTGACCTGATGAGGAGATTACAAGGATTGGTGTGTGCTGAAAGGACATAACTGGATTCATCAGAACTCTTCACCTGCTCTGATTCTGGATCTACAAGAATCACTTGTCATCTTACCTCTTCTGCTTCCACATGTTCCTCAGGTTTACTCTCCGGTGCTTTTATTTCATTCATTTCTGGGGCGGAATTATTTTCTTCGTCTTCTTTTTTCTCGACTTCTCCATCATCTTCATCATCATCGTCTTCTTCATCCTCCTCCTCAGAGTCTTCATCTTTATTTTCCTCCTAATTTGTATAAAGAACATTTTTTAGAACATTTCAAAAAAATTTACTTTAATAAACAAGGGGATCTAAAATTGTTGTGCTTAATCTGCATTTTTCACCGTAAATAATGAGTATGTATATACACACGCTAAGCAACATTCACAGTGAAAGATTCTGATCAACGGCAACAATTTCTAGATTTATCTACATGAATATATAATATATGCTACACAAGACAAAAAAATAAACAATACAGGATAAAAAAAATGGCTAAAATTGACAAAAGCAACCTTTTGCTGAAAACTACTATGTTGTTGAATTGTTCCCAGGTACTCTATGGTGGATATAGGGGGCTGTTAGGATACGGCTACAGTTGAACAGATAGAAAAGGTGGACACACGTTATTAATATGTGCCTATACTACTGGCTAGTTAGTTTTAAGATCGGTCTCACCAAGAAAGATTTTTTTTCGCCACCAGTAAAAGCAAGCACCACTGAATACATACATATGATTCAATGAAGACATCCTAGAATAGACAGGGAATGAAGAAGACAAAAGAAAGATGAAGGTGAAAGAACACAAAGCTTGAAAATAATGGGAGCCGAACCGTTCACAGACGTACCACAACTACATTATTAACATCTACTATTACATATAGTAGGCAGCGCGCTCAGTTTTGAAGCGATAATGGCACGGATTCCTGAAGATTGGTGGTTTGTGTGCTGGTTGTAACCTGATGCGTCAAATTCATTAAATAGGTTCTCAATCAATGTAATAAAATGGGCCTCGTCACATAATTAGGCTGAAAAGAGATTGCATGTGTTTGGGGAAAATCAGACAATTGAACAAGACAGACCGGTACGTTTATGGGGATCTTAAAAGCACTAAAATGTATTACGGTAAGTTAAAAATGATTCCATGGTCTAAAGAAATAAAAATAAATAAACAACAATAAACACATATCTACAAAAATAAATAAATTATAATACACACACCTACAAAAAACAAATAAATTATAATAATAAACACATATCTACAAAAAATATACAATAATAATAATAATAATAATAATAATAATAATAATAATAGCACATATCTACCCTATTGACCCTCCATACTGCTTTTGATGTCTGTAATGTGGATAGTATCCTGGCGGCTACCTTTCCTGGTGGGATGTGTCAGGTGACACCTACAGCAAACGAGCGGCCCGCGACTGTCTGCAGCGGTCACATTCCATCCAAGCTGGAAGAAAGAGCTTTGGAGATAGTCTTTTTCGTCTAGACAGAATGTGACTGCTGCAGCCAAAATATTCAACAAGACCCTCAAGATACATTGTTTTTATGTGCAATATAAAGGCCCCGTTAAACATAACGATGTCCCAGTGATCCCACCAACGATCCGACATGGATGGGATCACTGGGACATCGTTAGGCTGATCGCTGGTGAGCTGTCACATAGACAGCGATCAGGACCAGCGAGCAAGCTGGTTTCCAATGTAAACATCGGGTATCTAAGAGCTGCGCGGCTCTTGGACACCCGCTGTATACCTTGGAAACCAGCGTGTATGCTGGTATCTAAGGTAAACAGCGGGTTTCTAAGAGCTGTGCGGCTCTTGGATACCCGCTGTTTACCTTTGAAACCAGCGTCCAGCGTCGCTGATCGCTCGTCTCTCGCTGCCACACGCAGCGATGCGCGCTGGCCAGCGTGAGACCAGCAATCAAAAAATGGCCCAGGACGATAGTGCATGATCAGCGATACCCGGCGGGGGGGCCGGTCGCTGATCCCCGTCACACACAGCGATCTTGCTGGCGAGATTGCTGTGGCGTCACAAAATTAGCAATCTCACTAGCGAGATCGCTGTGTGTGACGGGGCCTTATGATTTCGCACATTAATCTGTGAACCCAGCCCAGTCCCTCTGATGACCCCAGTGTAGATAGATAATGAAATGGCTTGTAGGGTTTCAGGAAATGTGCCTATGTTCCAACTTATACAGAGAACGAGATAAGAAGCAGGAAGGAATACAGATAGATAGCTAGCTAGACACAAATAAATAGACATGTTGCCCCTCACTGGTAAAAAGCTTTTGTATCGTGTCACATGCCATTACTAAGGAACAGCTTTATTTGGAAGATCTGCAAAAAAAAAAAAAAACTTACAGAACTTTTACAAGATCATATAAAAGAGCCCTATGCTTGCCATGCCATTATCCTTGGCCTAAGCCCCATTCACCTGAAAAGTGCTAAGCTGTAATACCGAGCACTAACTAGGGACAACTGTGGCGCTAGTCCATGTGCTGTGCAATGTCATGCTCTTTATGTAAGGAGGGAGATATGTGGAGCTTTTCTATTAGCACTATATTACAATAATGTCTGATACTTTTTTTTTTACAGACACTGAAAATAAATGCTGCTACTTATATGGTTAAAGGGTCCTCTCCCAATATGTAGTAGGTGTAATAATTATAATATTTGCCAATACCTCCAATTAGAAATGTAGCATAGTTCTTCTCATTCGCTATGTCGCTTACCCCATGTGCAGGGGATTGCATTAGCTTAGGTATGATGTTTTCATGCAAAAAGGGTCATCCGAAAATGTTTTAGGTTCTAAAAAATCTTGTAACTTATTTAAATTTCTCATATTACTATTAATATTAAACAAAAATAATCTGAAATCTTGTTATTTTCACATTAGCCACTAAGACTAATATTAGTCTGATTGCGGCACAGACAGACTAACAGTAACAGGTAACACTTCAATATACAGCAGATATCGAGAGATAATCCCATTGACAGTATGTTTCATCACAGCTCACCTCCTCTCACTCCCTTCACAATGACTTTTAGGCTATGTGCACACGATGCGGATTTGTTGCGTTTGTTGTTATTTACCGATGACAGATTTCTTTTAGGAATTTATCAATTACAGCACTGAAATGCTAGTCTACATACTGTTGGCCATGAAGTGCATTTATAGTTTGGTCTTTATTATTTTATTTAAAAATAAATAAAACAGGCAAAAATAAAACTAGATTACAAATTTAATGTATTGATAGTTGAATCTACTCAAACATCACAATTCCGATATATAATGTATATACACAGTGGATTAAATGTTAGATAAATAAAAAAAGATAAAAAAAATGGAACATAAAATAAAACTTAATGAAATAAGACATAGCAGCAAGGCAGAAAACGTCTCAGCACCGACAGGAAGAAATCTTAAATGTTAACACTCAAAGTGTGGGAGTGCTCAAATGTAAGAAGTATATAAACTAAGTGGTGGAGAAGAGTCAAGTTTTTACAGCTACTCCATAATTAGTTGTATAAATTGTATCTGTGAGAAATAAAAAAGAAATAAAAAATAAGGCAGACAGTACATAGTATAATTAGATTTGACGATACAAGAAAATCTAATAACACCACATTAAAAGGGTTGTGTCGCCATATAAAGTCCCTTGATGCCACAACGGAAGCAGCCGTCAACTGATTGCCATGACTATGGATGCCGAGAACCAGTTGGTTTTGCCAGAAGAAAAGTCAGCTCTACATGTCCCCTATAACATAGCCCTCCACTCTAGTTGATAGACCAGGGTGTAGAGCGCAATTTCTGCAATTCAGTATCCCATAGGACAGAACTGCAATATCATTTATGTTTACACAAATATCAAACGTGGGATACAAGGTATAATAACCATTTAGGAAATTCCTCTAACTTACAAACAAAGTGAACATTTTCTTTCTGAACAGTCTCTATAGTACCAAAAATATTCTCTATATTCTTCTGCGGCAGTTGGACAATATTTGATTATTTCATGGGAAATTAAAGGCTATAGACACCCTTGGCATGGTAAAAACACTTTTTATATCAGTAATTCATTTTAGGGGCGGCACGGTGGCTCAGTGGTTCGAATCCTACCAAGGACAACATCTGCAAGGAGTTTGTATGTTCTCCCCGTGTTTGCGTGGGTTTCCTCCGGGTACTCCGGTTTCCTCCCACATTCTAAAGACATACTGATAGGGAATTTAGATTGTGAGCCCCATCGGGGACAGTGATGATAATATGTGCAAATTGTAAAGCGCTGCGGAATATGTTAGCGCTATATAAAAATAAAGATTATTATTATTATTATAGTTAAAGGGAATCTGTCACCCCATTTTTCGAGTATCAGCAGCCGGCACGCCATCAGGGACTTATCTACAGCATTCTGTAATGCTGTAGATAAACCCCCAATGTAACATGAAAGATAAGAAAAATGAGTTAGATTATACTCACCCAGGGGCGGTCCGGGTCCGGTTTTGGTCCGATGGGTGTCGCGGTCCAGTCTGGTGCCTCCCATCTTCTAACGGTGACGTCCTCTTCTTTGCTGCATGTCATGGTTCCTGCGCAGGCGCACTGCTCTGCCCTGTTGAGGGCAGTGCAGAGTCCTGCAGTGCGCAGGCGCCGGTAGAGGTCCGGTGTCTGCGCACTGCAGTATTCTGCTCTGCCCTCAACAGGGCAGAGCAGTGCGCCTGCGCCACGACAGGCAGCAAAGAGGACATCACCGTTAGAAGATGAGAGGCGCCGGACAGCAATACCCATCGGACCAAGACCAGACCGCCCCCCCCGGTGAGTATAATCCAACTTATTTTTCTTCTCTTTCAGGTTACATTGGGGGCTTATCTACAGCATTACAGAATGCTGTAGATAAGCCCCTGATGGCTGTGCCGGCTGCTGATACTCGAAAAATGGGGTGACAGATTCCCTTTAAAAAATGCAGTTTCAATAAGGAATCTTCCTTTATTTAATTTCTTGATATGCACTTTTCTGATTAAAGGTTGAGATTTTTCTCTTGTGGGAGTAGTAATATAGGCTGGAAGTGAGCTCTGTTTGTATCCAGGGGTGCTGCTACTTTCATTAAATCATATATTAGCATTATATCTTGCACTTATTTCTTCTTCATGTGTTTTGCTTGCTATGTGTAGCCTGTTTCCTCTGCCCTCCGTGAGACTGCAGATACTTTCCCCTTTCCCTACACTGTGGAGATCTGTGTAGAACCCGCTCCCTGTTGATGGATAACGGGTTAACTAACAGAGTGCAGCAGCAAAATGGAAGAAAGTGTTTAAGACTATTTAGAACACTGCCTAACTTCACCTTTAGGAAGCAAATGAAAAATTCTATGGGAAAGTACATATAACCTTTAAAGTATTATTTGAGTGTTAGGTATTGTGGTAAAATATTATCCCAGAATTGAACAGATTGGTCCAGAGATTTTAATTTTACTAAACTTTTTGATTTTATGGATTTGAATTCTTGAAGGTCATGTTTTCTAATGTTCTTAGCATTCTTTTTCTGATTTTCAGTTTCTTTGTTCACTTTCTTCGATAAAAACATATTTCTCACCATTTCATCTTTCTCTTTTTTACTCTTCTCAATGATTTTTTCTTTTGCTTCTTTTTTATCATCATCCTCTTCTTCCTCCTCATCTTCCTCCTCCTCCTCTTCCTCATCTTCATCCTCCTCATCTTCTTCCTCCTCACCCTCTTCTTCATCCTCACCCTCTTCTTCATCCTCACCCTCTTCTTCATCCTCACCCTCTTCTTCATCCTCACCCTCTTCTTCATCCTCACCCTCTTCATCCTCACCCTCTTCTTCATTCTCCTCCTCACCCTCTTCTTCATCCTCCTCCTCACCTTCGTCCTCACCCTCCTCTTCGCCCTCTCTGTCCTCCTCCTCCTCACCCTCTTCTTTGTCCTCCTCCTCCTCCTCACCCTCTTCTTCGTCCTCCTCCTCCTCACCCTCTTCGTCGTCATCCTCCTCACCCTCTTCTTCGTCATCCTCCTCACCCTCTTCTTCGTTGTCCTCTTCCTCACCCTCTTGTTCATCGTCCTCCTCCTCACCCTCTTGTTCATCGTCCTCCTCCTCACCCTCTTGTTCATCGTCCTCCTCCTCACCCTCTTCATCCTCCTTCTTACCCTCTTCTTCGTCCTCCTCCTCCTCACCCTCATCCTTCTCCTCACTCTCTTCCTCGTCCTCATCATTTTCATCCTCCTCACCCTCTTCTTCTTCCTCCTCTTCTTCCTCATCTTCATCCTCCTTGGTTTCCTCATTCTCACTTTCTTCTTCACACTCCTCTTCCTCCTCTACTTTCTCATTGTCCACCCCTTTCTCATCCTCTCCTTGTCCTTCAGTGTGTGTGTCCTCTCTTTCAGCTTCCTCATTTTCAGTGTCTTCCCCTTCAGATTCATCATCGTTTTCTTCTTCTTCATCCTCTTCCGATTCTGAAGTTTCTACTTTATCTTTTTTTATATCTTCTTCTCCCCCAAGTTTCTTTTTTTCATCATTGACCTCCTCTTGATCATCATCTTCTTCCCTTTCTGTCATTTTGTTTTCTTCCACACTTGTTTTTTGCTTAACGACAAGTATTTTACTTTCTTTCTTTTTCTTCAAATATTTCTGTTTAGTTTGCTCTTGTGAACATTTAGTACTATCAGAACCATGTTCCTCCTTAAAAGATAGAACTTTATTGCCATCATTACATTTCAATCCTTTCTCTACATGATGCCTATCATCTTGCACTTTGTTTATTAGGTTTGTGACTAAGCTAACACCTTTTATGAAATTCTCTGCTAGATTTTCAGAACTAGATGAAGAGCATGAAGTATGACTAGGCTTACTTACAAAACAGCTTCTATCTCTACTGTTCACTGTCTTTAGCCCTTGAATGGCCTCGTGGCTTCTTACACGAATAACCTGAGGGCGTTTACGTGGTTTATTAATTTTATTAATTTGAGAGGTGGCTGCGCTGTCGGACTCACTAGTATCTATAGAGGTGACCCCAGATTTAACCTTGCTTTGGTCTCCTTGGCTATCTTTTGAAATTTGCTTATCAAGTCTTCTGATATTGGTCTTAGAAATGGACCTATCTGACTTAGCATTTTTAGCACTATTTAACTGTTTTTGACTAGAAACAAATTTAGATTTTCCAGCTTCAGATGCCTTTCGAAATTTGTCCTGCGTGTATTTTTTAACCACATCTGCTTGGGCATCTGTACGAGCAAGTCCAGATTCATCATTATTAGAACTGTTTCTAAAGGACCGTGATGATTGTAGAGATCTGCTCCTTTCCTTCATCTCAACCTTACCCTCACCTTTAAGTTCCACATTTTTAATGTTCTTCTATTCCACCGAGAGGCAACACAATGAAGAAGAAAAATTGAAAGAATAAGAACAGATGGAATGAAAAGCATGAGAAAGCAAAAAGAATAAAAAAAACACAATAGATATATGAAAGGAGTACTTTACTATAACAAAATATTGCACTACAGACTGGAATTGGGGAGAAATACGATATGTACTGTTACATAGTGATCAGATTAAAGACATGTGGGACATTATTTTATTATAGCATCAGACTGCTATAAAAAAGCATAAAAAAATTAAGTAAAAGAAGAAAGAAAAGATGGAAATGAAAAATCATAATTTATCATACAAACTAATGAGCAAACCTATTTTTTGGCATTCCCTCATGGTTGTCCAGAAACGGAAAGTGGTATAGCAACAAAATACATTAAATGAGCTGTAAAAAGCTAATAAAGCTTTACATGTCAGAGAATAGATGATTCCTCCAACACAAAAACAGCAACAGTGCATGATATACTATTTCTTATATGTAATGTCTTCTAATATATTATCAGTACAGCTAAACCGGCTATGTTTTTGAGTATTAAAAAAAAAAAAATTGTTAACCTTACAACTTAGCCTTGGCTGCTCATCAATAACACAGAATGCTACCAAAACTGTTCACCATCTATAAACACCCATATGTTAAATTAGATGTATAGATGGGGGACGTTATTCTAGTCCGATCAGGACATCGATTCTCTTTTTATTATATTTCTTTTCCACGCAGAAAAAAATATTTAGTCGATACGTTTTTTGCAAAAAAAATGTATACCAAGCTGCTTCACCGCGTCAAGGTAACCCGTAATTGAAGCAGTCCCTATCTAGGACTGCTTCAATTACGGGTTACCTTGACGCGGTGAAGCAGCTTGGTATACATTTTTTGCAAAAAAACGTATCGACTAAATACCCTGTATTTGTTATCCAGCACTTGCTGATTACTGTCATATATTTTACTGCAGAGTATTTTTGCAAATCTGTTTTCTTGTTGTGTCTCAGTTAGTGGGTGGTGTGAACGTTGTCTTACCGACTTGTTCACACTTGTGCATGTCACATATGTTTTTAATCCGTTTTTTCCTTGCCTAGAAAAAAATATTTGCCCGCTCACTAGCTTGAAATCTGCACAGAAATTACTATATTTCTAGAGCCCAAAGGATTACCATTTATGCGTACAATGGAATATGTTGCTCACAAATTCCCATTGTAAAAACATGGTATATATAGATTTTTTATAGATTTTTAGCACACTCGTCTACACACTTCCATACTGCAAATAAAAGGTATTCCTTCCCTGTTGGCCACAGTCAAAGTGAATGTAGCTTTATGAATAAATTGAATGTATAATCTTGCTGCATACTCCAAGAGTACAG
Source organism: Dendrobates tinctorius (assembly GCF_039654945.1). Classification (NCBI taxonomy): domain Eukaryota; kingdom Metazoa; phylum Chordata; class Amphibia; order Anura; family Dendrobatidae; genus Dendrobates; species Dendrobates tinctorius. The sequence goes on along the minus strand of NW_027361684.1, from coordinate 87,393,603 downwards.
CCACAACATCACGTGAATAAGGGTTTAATGCTTTTAGATGTTTGTCTATGTTTATTGTTAAATAAAATGTTCCAAATTTCTTTACAAATCATGCCTCGTTTAAAAGAAATGTCATTAGCGAAAAATCCCGCTTACCTTTCTCTTGTGAACTGGTGAGAAGGTGCAGTTACCCTGGTTCAAGCTTACTGCATGCGTCTAAAATTGTAATCATATCATGAATATATTGTAATTATTATTTTCATGGTAGTTTCATATAGAACAATTCACAACGCTCAACTGGAAAAATTTCAATATATATCTATATTTTCTAATACGAAAATCTAGAAAATGGGGCACTTTGCCTTACATATTTGCAACTGGCTTTAATAAGATAAATACGCTGCATAGAGCATTTCATAAATCGTAGTATACACCAAGATAATACATAAAGCAGAATTCACCATCACAAAACACATAAAATGAATACACAAAAAATATGCAATGTGTATATAACAAGAATTTCCGCTCTGTATTTGAAAATTTGCTATTCCTCCATTAAATATATCTGGTTTTTTTTTGCAAAGAATAATAGAAGTATTCACATACAGTACTGTGCAAAAGTTTAGGCAGCTGTGAATAAAATGTGCAAAGTTCAAGAATGCTTTAAAAAATACAAAAATATTCAGGATTGAGAGTCCTCAGTAGTTGATACCTTTTAATGGCTAACTGAAAAGATGGTAATACATTGCAAGCTTTCGAGACTACTCAGGTCTCTTCATCAGGCTAGACTAATACAAAATCTGAAGTCACATATTTATGCACAATACAGCCTAGAAAAAATGCAATAGATAAGACAAGTGACGTGAAGCAGAACTATCAATATGGGAGAGGGAGAAACATAAATATAAACATTGGACCAGTTCATAGATAAGGAGTCTGGATGTTTTATGGTCCTCTGATTGGGGTCTAGTTCTGTGTTGCCCCGCAAGGTTTTAAAAGGAAATTCCTTAATTGATGTAAAAAGACATAAATCCATGCGACACATTCATTCCAGCACTGAGAGTGTCATGGTCACACAATAAGAGAAAAAAGAATGGATCTACCTGTGGCAAAACATTTCTGTATCCCTGATCACAGCAGCATGGATATGAAATTACTGGTATTGAAAGGTAACTTCACATCTCAGAGAGAGAGACGAGTTTGGGAGTACAAATTTATGACGAACTTTGACACTCTGGGCCCCAGGAGGCAAATAGCACTCTGTCCATCCCGAGTTTCAGCCACATATGGGGTATTTCTAGATCCAACAGAAATTGTGGGACAAATTTTGGTGCCATTTTTACCCATTTCTCTTTCTGAAAATGTAAAATCCGGGGCTACAACAACATTTTGTGGCAAAAATGTAATTTTTTTTTTCTTCACTGCCCAATAGTATAAAATTCTGTGACACACCTGTAGTGCCAATATGATCAGTGCACCCTTAAATGAATTGAGATAAGTAGTTTGTAAAATGGGATTATTTATGGGGGGGGGCTCTCTGCTGTTCTGGCACCTCAGGAGCTCCCCCAAGTGGATCATGGCAACAGTAAATCAGAACATTAAAATCTGATCTAAATGATGACGTTCTCTCCTGAGTTTTGCACTGTGCCTCAAAAGTAGCTCCCAATTACAAGTAGGGTATTCGTTGATTTAATCAGCCATCAAGTGCCTCTAACAGCTGCAGGTGCCTCTCCAACCCACCCATGGCTATTAACTAGCTAAATGCTAAATGGTACAAAAAGGTTCTTGTTGGGAAGCAATACAAACTCCCCTTGAGAAAGAATGGTGTAAGAGCAGCAAAACGTGCGTCGGAGTGGTATACTGGTTTATTGTGGTGTTCCTCAGTTTTTGGTAAGATGTTCCCTGTTCATACTCATATGCTATTATGGTGATGGTTGTATACTGGCACATACTGTGTATTTTCCTTGGAGTCCATCTCTTTGTTATCCCATCCCAATGATTATACATGATACGTGATTTAAGGATATATATACATGGGATATTTAACATTTGGTTTGAATCTTGAGATGAGGATCTAAAGGGATGATTACCTAAATAACAGGGCATTATGTTCCAATTTGACTTTTTATTATAAGCTGATATTTTAGCCTATTATTACTGAGTGACACCTACTGGTGTCCTTATTGCACTTTTAATACATGTGTGTTTTTTCTATTGTCCACAAGTTCTAATAAAGATTTTTGTATTTTTTGTAAAAGCGCTCCTTTGTTTTTCCTCATTTCAATATGCTGGTTTTGAAGTGGTATAGTAGGGGTTAAGGTAATTTACTTGGCCAACTAATCAATATGAGTCTCGTTTTTTCTGTATTGAACATAGCACTGCTATGTATAGCACAGGCAATTGGATGATCGCAGCTTCAAGTTTCCTAAGGGGACTAATACAATAAAAAGAAAAAAAGAAAAATAAAAAACAGAACACAAAAGTTCAAATCATTTCCCTTTTGCTCAATTAAAAATAAAACAAAAATACACATATTTGGTATCGCCGCAATAAAAAATGTCCGATCAAAATCTAAAATAAATTAATTCAGTCGGTAAATGGTGCAATGAGAAAAAAGTAAACAATGCCAGAATTACGTTTTTTGCGTCACCGCAATAAGAGGCCGAAAGAATTGTGTCAATCAAAAGTTCAACTCAACATGCAAAAAACAAGCCCTCATACGGCTATATGGCAAGGAAAAATAAAAAAGCTATGGTTCTTGGAAGGGGAGAAAAAAACAAAAAAATGGCCCGATGGTGTAGGGGTTAATATATTGCAATCATCATGTAGTGCTGCTGCCTGTACCCCTGCATGGTGTTCCCATGACACCTAATATGCACTTGACCACGCTTCCTCATTCTTAAAGGGGCAGCGCGCACATTTTGCTTAACGCCCTCAGCTTGTAGCTGAGAGGCATTTAGTATAAGTAATACACCTGCCCCTAAGGAGTCGCCAAGCAACATATGGAATAATTAGTTAGTGAGGTGTACTGTTAGTTAGTTGTGAGGTCCGCTGGTCCTGGTGTGGCCAGAGCCTTAACATTGTCTCCTGGCTTCAAGGGGCCAGCTCTGTATCCGTAGTCTCCTGGTACCGGTGTGTCCCAAAGCTGCCAGTCCCTGACTCCAGTCCCCTGGTAACAGAGCAGCCAGTGCCTGAACATTGCCCCTTGGTCCTGGAGCGGCCAGTCCTTCTCCCGAAGTCCCTATGTAGCCAGTGCATGAACACTATTTTATGGTCCATGAGTAGCCTATCCCTGATCCTGAATCCTAGACTGGCATGTCTAAACTAAGCCCTAAAGTAGTGTCAGCGCACCTACCCCTGAGGTCAGCAGCTGCAGTACTGGGTTCTGCACAGGAGTGGTACCTGGCAGCTACCTGAAGCACAAGCTTGACCTCACTACTAGAGTGAACAACAAGGTAGCCGCTTAGCTACGCCCTCTTCCTGGGTAGGCATGGCCCTGAGGCAAAGTGGGTCCACAAATCCACGTGCACCACAGTTTGATGTAATAGTCTGTTCGGCCCAGCCATGGCCACAGCACATCACATTATATAGCACTCTGTACTTACAATTGCTCAGTTTGCCCTTCTACCCAGTGAATTCTTCTCTTTTTCATTAGGTCTATGACATCACATGATTATAAACAGACTAGCTGAATTCTTCTAAGCTCTATGTAGAAACAGGAAATCTCCTTTACCTGCATGAGTCATCCCCTTCTTCAACTCCTGACCCAGCTGCTCCCTTCTCCCCCTGTCAGGAACTTCTGCAGTGACTCAAGAGGAAATGCCATATAATATGGTGACTGAAATATAGTTAGAGGATAAAATTTTCATGGTAGTGTTTCCTTAAAGACTGCCCCTCCGGCTTAACAGTACATAGTCTTTTAGTTTGAGAAAAAAAAACGATAGCTCCGAAATGCATTATTACTAGTGATGAGCACGCCGAAGAAACTCGGTTAACACACGACCATGCTTGGATAACACCTTATCCGAGCATGTAGGCTCATCAGTAAGGCCGGTTTCACATTAGCGCATTTTCAGCGCGCGCACGGCCGGGGGTAGCTCCGCCCCCGAGCCGGCTCTCTGCCCGGCGTGCCCGCCCCTTGCTTGTAGCGCCGCCTACTAGCGGACAGCGGCGCCTGCGATCGGCGCACCCTATCTTTAGCATAGGGTGCGCAGATCGTGCGCAGGCCGTGCGCTAGTTGCGCTTTGACCTGTGCTGCGCACTTTTGACGGTGCGCCGTGCGCGCCAAAATCAAACTTTGCACCGTCAAAAGTGCGCAGCACAGGTCAAAGCGCAACTAGCGCACGGCCTGCGCACGATCTGCGCACCCTATGCTAAAGATAGGGTGCGCCGATCGCAGGCGCCGCTGTCCGCTAGTAGGCGGCGCTACAAGCAAGGGGCGGGCACGCCGGGCAGAGAGCCGGCTCGGGGGCGGAGCTACCCCCGGCCGTGCGCGCGCTGAAAATGCGCTAATGTGAAACCGGCCTAATTATTACCTTTTCCTACAAGATTGCTTTAAGAATCTATTTTTGAATAACTGCGCTTATACAGATATCTTGCCTTTTTCCTTGGAAAAATGATTTAAAGTTAAAAAGAACAAAGAATCCTGGAAGTGATGACGTATCAGTGTGTCTGTTTGGGATTACAAGAAGAGATAAGAGGACTAGTGCAACTGTACAACATCAGAATGTTTGTGGTTAGTTTTCCAAGTTATTTAGAACATCCTCTCTGCTGAGTTCCTCCAAAAACTGTGTGCAAGTATACACAGGACAATTGATGCTCTTTTAAAGGCAAAGGGAGGCCACAAGAAATAGATTTAATTTAGATTTCTATTGTTTTCACTCACTTTCCATGTTATTTAATTAATAAAATTTATTAAAAAAAAATAAATAAGAACACATTTTTAAAAGCATTATTACTTTCAAGTATTTTATCCACCCCTGCTCAAAAAATTTGCACAGTACTGTATTTCAATTAGTATTTGTTGATCAGGTTTTTTTCTTTTAAACTCACATTTCACCTTCTCAATCATAAAATCAACTTTACACATTTGCCTTTTTTATTTTTTAAATGTGTCACAATTTTAATTTGTTCCCCCTACATCTAACCTACATTCTGTAGCTAGTAAGGATAAGAGATGGATGTCCGTGCATGAATGACTGCAGGATCAGATTAGACAGGTTTTGCTGCAACCTGTTACCAAGAGGGGGTGAACAGTCATGGCCGAAAGTGTTACCGTATATACTCGTGAATAAGCCGACCTCCCTAATTTTGTCACAAAAAACTGGGAAAACTTATTGACTTACGTATAAGCCTAGGGTGCACAGTGAGCGGCCCCAGATAATGCTGCACAGTGAGTGGCCCCAGATAATGCTGCACAGTGAGTGGCCCCAGATAATGCTGCACAGTGTGTGGCCCCAGATAATGCTGCACAGTGAGTGGCCCCAGATAATGCTGCACAGTGAGTGGTCCCAGATAATGCTGCACAGTGAGTGGCCCCAGATAATGCTGCAGAGTGAGTGGCCCCAGATAATGCTGCACAGTGTGTGGCCCCAGATAACGCTGCACAGTGAGTGGCCCCAGATAACGCTGCACAGTGAGTGGCCCCAGATAATGCTGCACAATGAGTGGCCCTAGACAATGCTGCAGTGAGTAGCCCCAGATAATGCTGCAGAGTGAGTGGCCCCAGATAATGCTGCAGAGTGAGTGGCCCCAGATAATGCTGCACAGTGTGTGGCCCCAGATAACGCTGCACAGTGAGTGGCCCCATATAATGCTGCACAGTGAGAGGCCCCAGTTTTGCTGCACAGTGAGTGGCCCCAGATAATGTGGCACAGTGAGTGGTCCCAGTTTTGCTGCACAGTGAGTGGCCCCAGATAATGAGGACAGTGAGTGGCCCCATCATGTTGCTGCTGCTCCCAGAGCTGTTGCTTAGATGTGAACTGCCTCCCGCCATCATAGGACACTCCTTTTGATGATGCTCCAGAGGTTCTCAATGGGGTTGAGGTCAGGGGAAAATGGTGGCCACACCATAAGTTTATCCTCTTTTATGCCCATAGCAGCCATAGATGCAGATGTGTTATTTGCAGCATGAGACGATGCATTATCATGCATGAAAATGATCTTGCTGCGGAAAGCACGGTTCTTCCTCTTGAACCATGGCAGGAAGTGCTGTTTTAGAAACTCCACATAGATTATGGAGTTCATCTTTACCCCTTCAGGGATCCTAAAGGGGCCGACAATCTCTCTCCCCATGATTCCAGCCCAAAACATTACTCCACCTCCTCCTTGTTGGCGCCTTAGCCGTGTTTTCATGGGGAGTCCATCAACCAGCCATCCTCCACTCCATCCATCTGGACCATCGAGCGTTGCACGGCACTCATCGGTGAACAAAACAGTTTGGAAGTCAGTCTTCATGTATCGTTTGGCCCACTGGAGCCGTTTCTGCTTGTGTGCAGTGGATAGAGGTGATCGACAGGATGGCTTACGCACAGATGCAAACCTCTGAAGGACCCTTTATCTTGTTGTTCGGGGGACGTTGGAGGCACCAGCAACTTCAAAAACTTGTCTGCTGCTATGACAAGGCATTTTTGCAGCTGCTCTTTTAACCTGACGTAATTGCCTGTTGGAAAGAGTCCTCAATTTTTCCTTATCAGCACGCACACGTGTGTGCTGGGAATCAGCTACATACTTCTTGATTGTGCGATGATCACGATGAAGTGTCTTGGCAATGTTGATTGTAGTCATGCCTTGACCTAAATACTCCACAATTTGTTGCTTCTCAGCAGCCGACACATCCTTTTTCTTTCCCATTTTGGCAAAAAATGTAGGCTGCTTAATAATGTGGAACAGCTTTCTTAAGTAGTCTTGCCTTTATTTGGACACACCTGCCAAACTAAATTGCACAGGTATCTGCAATTGCTTTCAGTGATATAAAGAGCCCTGACACACATCACCATCAATGAGTTTAAATGACAAACAAAAAAATTCTAACCTTATCACTCCTAAACTCTTTTTGCATAATAATTTGGAACACAGTTTATAAGCCGAGAGGGGGACTTTCAGCCCAAAAAATGGGCTGAAAATCTCAGCTTATACACGCATATATATGGTATTTCTCTGGGAAAATGACTGCAATTACATGCATTTCATCATACACGTTTATATTATTTGTGTATTGGAACAAGACAAAAAACTAAGGAAAAAAAGGCAAATTGGACATAATTTCACAGAAAACCGCAAAAATGGGTGGGAAAAAATTGTTAAAAAGAGAACACCGTATGCACTACTTGGAGAGGTGCACAAGTAGGGTCCCACACCTTGTGTAAAGTAAGAAAAACTTGGCACTCAACTTCTGAATAGATGCAGTTGTATTTAATGCAGCCAAATTAAACAACAAAAACGTTTCGGCCTCATGTGGCCTTCATCAGTTAGCCGACTGCTCAGAGATAGGACAAGATCTTGTTTAATGAAACAGGTAGGGGATTATATCCCATATAAATGCAGCCGCTGGTAAGTAGCAATATATGTGGGCGCAATGCTGTACAGCGTCCTTACAGACATCTAAGGATTGTGCGCGTGCTGCCTGCAGTGACACGGTATCCACCGTTCATCGGCCGACAAACTGTGGATACCGTGTCACTGCAGGCAGCACGCGCACAATCCTTAGACGTCTGTAAGGACGCTGTACAGCATTGCGCGCACATATATTGCTACTTACCAGCGGCCGCATTTATATGGGATATAATTCCCTACCTGTTTCATTAAACAAGATATTTTCCTATCTCTGAGCAGTCGGCTAACTGATGAAGGCCACATGAGGCCGAAACGTTTTTGCTGTTTAATTTGTCTGGAAAAAATTGTTGGCACCTTTACCAAATTGTGGGTAACCAACTTTGTTTCAAGCATTTAATGCTCATTCAAACTCACCTAGGGCAAGTAACAGGTGTAGGCAATATGAAAATCACACCGGAAACCAGATAAAAAGGGGAGAAGTGGACTCAATCTTTTTATTGTGTGTCTGTGTATGCTTCACTAAGTATGGAGAGCAGAAAGGGGAGAAGAGAACTGTTTGAGGACTTGAGAACTAAAATTGTTGAAAATTACCAACAGTCTCAAGGTTACATGTCCATCTACAGAGATCTTGATGTTCCTTTGTACGCGGTGCACAACATAATCAAGAAGTTTACAACCTATCTCTTTGCATCTGGATGGCAGACAAAAAATTAATGAAATTTTGCAACACAGCATAGTCTGGAAGTTGTCCTGCAGGCTCAGGGTGCATCAGTGTCAGTGTAATTGCAATAATTTTCTGTGAGAAATACTTCATTTGCTGGAATAATTTCAAGGGTGCCACCATTTTTGGACATCGCTTGTATGTCGGAGTAGGAGCCGCAGAAAGAAAATAGATAGTCTTCATTAAAAATCTGGTATCTGCAAAAGTGCTTGTTTTCATTTCATTGGCACTATTACAAAAAAGCTTATTTTTGAAGTAATTATTTTAAGTAGTTTATTTGGTCATCATTATGTTTTTTTATCTACATATTATTCATAAAGGATCCATTTCTATGGGTAAAAATGGAAAAAAAAATTGTTTAATAGTCGTACCATGTTTAAAATATCTGTGGTGCCCCCAAAACTGTGTTGGCTCATGCGGTCAGATTGATCTTCCATAGAAAAGCTTTTCACAAGGTCACAATTTTTCTTTTCATCTGCAAAATAAGCAAGTCATGTCAAGAAAAGGTGAAGAACTAAAGCAAAATTTTACAATAATGTTTTGTCAAATGCAGCAAAAAAAAAAACCAAAAAAAACCCACTCCCGCACATGTGGATGTGATCATCATAGCTGGGGTCCCCTACTGTGACCCGTTTATGTGAATGGTCGCCAATGTAATACTAGATTTCTTCTGCAGGGGAAATGCCAGGCTGACTGTGCCTTCTCCCAGTAAAATCAGATGTTAATTGCCATTGATTTCAATGGATTTTAATCTCTAGCTTTCACTAATTATTAAAAAAATAAGCTAATGAGATGTTATGTCACTATAAAGTATATGCTATGGTACTATAAAGGCTTCCATGAAGCCAGCTGATATTATCTCCCGTTTATTATTTTGCTAGTTGACAGGTTAAAGAATAATTTTTCATTGCACTGGGTGCCATTATGAATGTTGTTTTACAATTCTTCTTCTTTTACCTGATTTAGAGGCTGCTGCCGAGTCCTGAGCACTTGATTCACTACTGACTTGTCTTACTTTAAGAAGATTTGGAGGCACGGTACTGCTGGGAACCGGCAGTGAAGATTCCAATAAATTACTATTTAATGGTGGCAGGGTGCGAGTCAAGTCACGTATCTGTTCAGGAGAATGTTTCTTGAAGAAAGAAAAACCAATAACGCATAAACTTTCTTAACGATGAGAGAAAATTAACTGAAGCACAATTCTTGAAACCAAACCTCAGATTCTAAGCAGTTGTTAAAAAACTGAAAGCCACTGCCGATTACCAAAAAGAGGATTCTGCAGTGAATATAGGAATAGCAGTGAGCTGCATGCTCCCAATGGCCATGGTGGGGTATTGTTCACCATGACAGTGCATACTTGTAGAAAATAACTCAACTGAATTAAAGGGATTTATTTAAAAGGGCTTGGACTATTTGAAAAATAGAAAAGGTAAAAATCACAAAATAACAGATCCCTCGCAACCATTTATTCTGATACTCACCTGGCCCCTGCTGGTCTTTACTTCAAGGTCCATCTCGTTAAATGAGAAATGGGCAGAAATGTCGGCCATCGTGGTAATGTGCCTAAGCTAATGATTGGCCGAGTGGGCAATTCTGGAGTGCTGGGAGTAAAGACTAGCATGAACCAGATAAGCATCTGATCAGGAGCTACAGGGAATTAGTGAAGGTAACCATTACTACCGGTAAGTTAATTTTTTTTTACGTAATCTGAGCCCATTATTTTTATTCTTTGGAAAACTCCTTCTATGGATTGGTAAAATTACAAACAAGAAGGAAAGTGTCTGTTTTTTAATCTTTTACAAGGCTAATGCTGTGCATATCTGAGCCAATAAGGACCAATGCAAACAACCATATGGAGGCCATATATTCTCGCCATCATAAGGGTGGCAAATCCCAGCACAACTGTGATTCACTCAACATGAACTATCAGCTTCATATATGACAATAAGGGTGTTCGCTGGGGTCGAGAAACCTGCATTTTGGACACGATTTGTGGCCGATATACAGACAAGAAAATGGAGCTGTAGCGTGGTCATGCACATTAGTTCTAAAACAGATAATGATGAAGGTAGGCAGGAGTTATTTACAGCCTTTAATTGAATACATGGAATTTACTTATTCAATGACTGCAAAAACAGATACTAAAAATTGTAACAAATTAAAACACAAATGTAATAAAAATTCAATATTACAAAATTCTATTCTTTGTTTCCTTAAACTGGAAAAGCCCTCTTATTCTCAACTTTGCTGCTCAGAAGATAATCACTCCCCTGCCTCCTGGCTTTCTACTTGACAAGGGGTGTATCACGACACAGCTGTTGGGTGACCCAGGATCAGGGGCTCAATCCCTGTCCCTAACACTTTCGGGCACCCTAGCTCACCCTATTTCCCGGGATACTTCTGAAGGTGAAGATGCCGGGGCCTCCACCCTTGCTTTATTTCCTGAGTCAGCCCTCCATCTGTTCACTTTCACCACCCAGGGAAGAGGGGTGCTACTGTGCATCGTAGTACACAAACCCGACAAACAAGGCAACACCAACAAGGGTTAACAGAAGACTCCAGGAATACAAAATATTCACTCACATATAACAAAGGAATGCACCGGGGAGTGGAGGTAGGGGAATAAACCAGAATAGAGAAGGATAAGGAATTACCACACATACAAACCAAACAAGTCACAGATAATGCCTCCAGCACTCCTTCTCAAATGAACAGCTCTCCCTCCGGAAGCCATGCAGCAAATATTAGCTCTGATATGGATTTGAAACAGAGCCCAGATTATAAAGAGGAAAGGAGTGGCTAACTGAGCTCAGCTGTAAGCACAGAGATTTCCAACATGGGCGATTAACCCCTGCTCTGCCAGAAGGAATAAGCACCATTAAAATGAAGAAGTGCTTCTTCTCAGCAACGGAGTAGGAGCAGTCAGACGCTGCGGTCTTCTGGCCCCACACTGTCACGATAACCCCGTGACAGGGTGGTGCGCTCCTGCTGATTGACAGTACGAACAAGCAATGCAACTTTGCTGCTAGTCAAAAAGTATGCACTGCTCCACGAAGCAGCAATCAGAGGCAGTTTTGTCTCTGCACCATCAAAGAAGAGGAGCAGCAGTGAAGCTGGCCAAGTTCAGAGCTTGTAAGCACTGCGCTAGGTTAACTAAGAAACCAGACACTGCTGAATAAGACTCAAGAAGTGGATAGAAAACTAAGGAACAAACAGTAAACTAAAAAATGCTAAATCATTCGATTCTTGAGAAAGGTGAGGATTTCTAATAATGAAATTGGAAAGTTTATGTTTTTTACAAGCACTTTGCAATTTTACCCATTTAATGCCTAAATTAAATCTTCATCGCAATTTTTAGATTTTGATAGCATACCATTTGTTGTAACATACTGTAATTTCGAGACAAGATAAAGAGCTCTTTTGATATCATGCTACTGGATTTACAGGGTTTAAAAGGAGATGGTAAAAAAGAATACAACATACTTTCTCCCTCCGTCTTACACGTGCTGATGGAGATCTCTGGAGACTTGTAGATCCTTCTCCATCACCATTGACTGTTAGATAATTCTCTTTCAGCTCATCAGACATGACCAGTTCAGACTCTTCAGGTCTAGGTACAGCAAACACAAGCATATGACAGCCGCCGCACGCCACCTGACGGAAAAGGGGCAACAAAAAATGGAACATTTTAAACAAGAATGTGAAAAAAATACAGTTTGTGTAGAACAAACACTGAAATACTGTAGATCAATAAGCAACAATAAGGGCAATTCACATGGAATGGTTTAGTGAAAGTTTGTTCAGGCTCCATGATTTCCAGACAATGAAAAAAGTAGTTATGTATAATGTAAGCAGTACAAAGGAAGATTACATCAATATTTCTTAGAAAACAGATCATCGTCATCTTCTTGCCAAGTATTTAGAGCCTGCTGCCATTCCTGCTTAGAACTTCTAAAGCTTTCCATTCGTTAGTACTGGAGGCTGGACCTGTAGCCCAACAGTATATTTATTCCAAACAAAAAAGAGGCAATTATATTCACCCTACAATTACTATAATCATAACTATTTAAGTAGACGCAATAGAATATATACCCAAAATAGACCACTTAAAAATCAATCTTACCAAGATATTTGTTAATTGAAAATTTTTTTTATTATTATTAGTTGGAGACACCAACAAAAAATATAAAAGACAATTATATTAAAAAAAAGAATATAAGAGGAAATAGGCCAACATACACTTTTAGATTGTAATAATCCATGACCAGGCAATATAGTTTCTCCAAAAATATCCAAAGCTCATGTGCAAACTATTATAAACATACTATACCAATAATATATCAAGTGTCATTATATACTAATTATAAACAATTCCATAAAGTGCATAGTGCATTTCTAAGTATAAAGTAAATCTAAATCATAATAATAACATAAGATAAATCTCAATCATGATAAGCAAGAGTTACTTTAACCAACCTGGATTCATGTTCTGTATGTGGACGCTATGACCCCACACTCCAACGCGCGTTTCACACGTTTGCTTCCTCAGGGAGTGAGGGGTCATAGCGTCCACATACAGAACATGAATCCAGGTTGGTTAAAGTAACTCTTGCTTATCATGATTGAGATTTATCTTATGTTATTATTATGATTTAGATTTACTTTATACTTAGAAATGCACTATGCACTTTATGGAATTGTTTATAATTAGTATATAATGACACTTGATATATTATTGGTATAGTATGTTTATAATAGTTTGCACATGAGCTTTGGATATTTTTGGAGAAACTATATTGCCTGGTCATGGATTATTACAATCTAATAGTGTATGTTGGCCTATTTCCTCTTATATGCTTTTTTTAATATAATTGTCTTTTATATTTTTTGTTGGTGTCTCCAACTAATAATAATAAAAAAAAATTTCAATTAACAAATATCTTGGTAAGATTGATTTTTAAGTGGTCTGTAGCCCAACAGTTCCTGGCACAAAATACAGAATACAAGAGTTTCCTTCCTTGATTTGATTTTTCTACAAAACATTGAGAGATGAAGACCTACAAATCCAATTCCTACCGATTGACGTAACACGTGATATTTCTGTCACCATATACAAGTATCTATTGGTAAATATATATATAGATGAGTTATTATGTCAAGCAGTTTTACATTTAATCAGTTCACCACATATCTGCCAATCACAAAGTCTTATATGTATTTGGCACCGCGTTATTTACATACCCTGGTGAATTCTTGGATTCCAGACATCAATGATTGCCTGTGCTGTGCTTACCGTGGTGTGGAGGCACAGTCGCAGCTGGTCCTGTGGGGAGGGACTGCAGCGGATATGGACTGCAAAGCATGTAGCCAGGGGAGACACTGTTACGTCTGCTGCCGTGGAGAAGAGCCAAATCCAAAGGGTATGTGCACACGCTGCGGAATGCTCTGCGGATTTGGCCGCGCGGACTTTGTAAAATCTGCAGGTAAATCCGCAGGTCAAAAGACTGGCCTGCGGTTTTGCCCTGCGGGTTTTCATCTCCACAATGGAGGAGATGGCAAACCGCAGCGGAATCCGCAGAAAGAATTGACATGTCAATTCTTTCTGCGGTTTAGAAACCGCAGGAAAACCGCGTGGAAAAATCCGCACTGTCTGCACTGCGTTTTTTTATTTCCATAGGATATTATGGCACTGTACACAGCAGCAAAAACTGCTGCGGATCCGCAGCGGCCAAATCCGCTGCGGAACCGCATAAGAATCCACAGCATGTGCACATACCCTAACAGTGTGTACATTGCATACTGCTAAATTTCAAGAAGCTGAAGAAAATTTGCCCAGGGGCGGACATCTCATCTGCTTTAATGCTTTGCAGCTTCTGCTGCCACGGGGAGCCACTGGTGATTCTGCTGCTATGTGGAGATACTGGTCCCATGAGGAGACACTGATGCCATGAAGAAGCACTGTTACGCCATGGGGAGCAGCCATTGATGTGCCTGCTGCCTGGTAAATCCACTACTATTTTACAGAAGTAATGGCGCGCCTGATATTGTGAGGAGGCTCTGATGAACCTGCTGCTGTGGGGAAGACACTGCTGCCATGGGGAGGCACTGATATGCCTGTTGCCATGGGGGGGGGGGGCAGTAACGCGCCTGTTGCCGTGGTGAGTTACTGATGCACCTGTCGCCATGGGGAGGCACTGATGCGCATGCTGTCATTGAGAGTCACTCTTGCGCCTGGTGCCGTGAGGAGGTAGGAACAGTTACTGTGCCTACTATAACAGTACTCAGCATAAATGAGTACACTACTTTTCAGCAGAGGCTTTTGCAAATTGTAGGCGGGCTTTTTTAGAGTGGACTTTAGGAGAGGCTTTCTTCGTGCACAACACCCATATATGCCATTCATCTGCGATATATGCCATAATGGCACCACTTTTTCTCTTTCTACTTCTTTAGCTAACTGCAGTGAACTTGCATGTCTATTTTCTTCAACTCTTCAGAAGACACTGTTTAGGTGCTATCTTCCGTGGTAAGTCTACAGGTCTCTTTCGGATGGTCGCAGTTCCATATTTGTTACATTTTTGTATCACTTTTGCTATAGTATTCTGAATGATAAATAAAAATTTGCTGATTTTCTTGTAGCCTTTCTTGTAGCCTATTTTCTTTTCTCAAATCTTATTACATTTCTCTTCCATGTGGTGCTATTGCTGACAGCACAAAATGGCAAGAGGCTTTCTTGCTTTCTTCTTTTTGTAACTAAAACTCTTTTATAATCAAGTGTCTGCTGGACACCTGTATAATAAATATAATTGACGTTACCGGTGGTTGAATTTTTATCAATTACATTTTGTAGTCTAAACTTTAGCTTTGCTCCCAAGACTTTTATTGGAGTGCACTCACTTTTGCAACATAGTCTTGAGTGAATTTAAGAAAATTACTTTTTTGGGTGAGCAAAATAACAAATCTTGTTTGCAATCAATGACCCACATTTGTGGGAGTATTTTGTTGTTTGGTATGCCATAGGAAATATTGATTCTGAAAGGAAACAACATTTTTTTCTAATAAATATGTTGGGATTATGTTGAACACAGTAAGGTGAATAAATGAGAGTGATATAAGCTATATCCTGGAAAAGATAAATAATAATAATCTTTATTTTTATATAGCGCTAACATATTCCGCAGCATTTTACAGTTTGCACACATTATCATCACTGTCCCCGATGGGGCTCACAATCTAAATTCCCTATCAGTACGTCTTTGGAATGTGGGAGGAAACCAGAGTACCCAGAGGAAACCCATGCAAACATGGGGAGAACATACAAACTCCTTGCAGATGACACTTGGTACAGCAACAATGCAAATAAATACTTAGAAACAAGATTTTACATCAATATCTGATGATATATTTAGCAGTAAACAGTTCTCAGACTTTTATTGCAGAGCTACTAAACAGCTGGACCCTAAGTAGTTTCAGGCTATGTTCAAGCATTGCGTTTTTGCTGCTTTTTTTATGCAAATGAAAGCGGCTTTTTTTTTACAGAAATCCCTTTAAAACCTATATTTATTATAAACTTCTAAAAAATGCACCTATGGGGCATACTAACATTCTGCATTTACTGCATATTCTGTAATATCCTGCATATTTGTCATAACTTTTATACCTGGCTTCCCGATGAGCCTACATATGGAGAAACGTGTCGAGACAGGACATGTAGAGATTGTCATCATGACAAATAAACAATAAGTTCTAATATATTTTCTATTTGGGGTTGTGCTTGAATAATCATGAGAATAGGATTACTTGGTCTAGATTAGAATGTGATTTACCCAAGGCCTGTTTCACATTTCAGTAATTTGACGTCAGTCCAAATCCGCGAGGTTGTGCAAAAAACGGATCCGTCAGCGCTGTGACACAAACGGATGTCACCGGATCCGTTTTTGGACGGATCCGCTTTAGCAGGTAGTGAGCGAAATTTAAACGAAAACGAGTCCGGGGGAAAGAGAGAGAGAGAGAGAGAAAGAAAGAGAAAGAAAGAAAGAAAGAAAGAAAGAAAGAAGGAAAGAAGGAAAGAAAGAGAAAGAGAAAGAAAGAGAAAAAGAAAGAGAAAGAGAAAGAAAGAGAAAGAAAGAAAAAGACAGAAAGAAAGAAAGAAAGAAAGAAAGAGAGAGAAAGAGAGAGAAAGAAAGAAGAAAGAAAGAAAGAAAGAAAGAAAGAAAGAAAGAAAGAAAGAAAGAAAGAAAGAAAGAAAGAGAAAGACAAGCTGTTCCGGAACGCTACTCAGGAGTTAAAAGCTCTGCTCCAGCGAATCTGCCGGGCATGCGCAATATAAATTAGCGGACCGTCGCTCGGAAAAAATGTTGCAGAGTCCGTCCCATCCGCCCGGGAGACGCTAAAATTTTGACGGATCCGTCAAAAAACGGGTGGGACGGACGACCGTCAGTCAAGATCCGCCGCTAACGTGAGTCTATGGGGGAAAAAACGGATCCGCCCCTTTTTCGGCGGATCCGTTTTTTTTTTGAAAATTGGTGGATTTTGACTGACGTCAAAAAACTGAAGTGTGAACAGGCCTTAGCATCAAGGGAACATTAGGGCAAGTAAGGGCAAGCAACCGTGGAGCAGGGGCACCAAATCCTGTATCAATAGAGTGCCAACCTCCGCTGCTAGGCAGGAACAGCCTAGTGAACATCAGAGGGTTATATAGTCCCACTATTTGTGATATAACCTGAGATGATGTATTTTGATCTTATATGACACAGCAATGATTCTAATGCATGAAAGGAAACTCTAATCTCCTGCTAACCTGTTACTTTTTGCATATATACTGTATATCGTAAGATGGCCGCCGGACAGGTCCTTGAGGGGAGATCTGTATCATTGAGGTTGGTAGCTTTGGTGATGTGAGCTCGGAAAGCATGCTCCAGCACATAGAATGCTGAGAGAGTTATTAGGGCATTCCAGAGCCGGGTTTTATGAGCAGTCATAAGAGATGAGTGGGAATAACCGCTTACATATCCAAACCCCTGGGGTGAGGTTAGGCAGATAACATGGAGACCAAGTGTCTCATTCAAAGTCTGTGACTGGAGGTGTAGAGGGCTCCAATGTGGTTGCTGAAAGGCACTGACCTGAGTGGGTGGACCCACAATACTATATGGGCTGTTTATTTTCTGTTTGAGATGACTTTGTCCTGGAGAAAGCCATCTTCTGTTTGCTTATGCAGGTTAATGAAGTTTTAATAAACTGGACATTTTTATGAAAAACTTCCTGTGCCTACCTTAATCTCGCAGCTGAGTTACTAATTAATAAGTATATATATATATATATACACACATATATATATATTGTAACGATTGTACTCACTCAGCTGCGTAGGAGGATACAGGAGGCACATTCTCTTCAACGTCCATGTGGGTTTATTTGCCTCATAAACCATGAAATCCACAACAGAAAGGTACACAGTCTTTAAGCAACACAAAACAGTCCTTAGCTGGACTTTGTTCCCTCAGGCCATGTGCACACACAGGCCAGGGCAGTGTCCAGCCCGGAGGCTCCGTCTTGAGCAGTACACACAGGAGGGCTTCTCGTTCCTGCACACAGACCCCTCTGTAGTGTCTCACCTACAGTCATGGCCAAAAGTTTTGAGAATGACACAAATATTATATTTTCACATAATCTGCTGGCCTCTGGTTTTTATGTGTGTTTGTCAGATGTTTTTATTACATACAGAAACATAATTGCAATCATATTATGAGTAGAAAAAGGTTATATTGACAGTTAGAATGAGTTAATGCAGCAAGTCAATATTTGCAGTGTTGACCCTTCTTCTTCAGGACCTCAGCAATTCTCCCTGGCATGCTCTCAATCAACTTCTGGATCAAATCCTGACTGATAGCAGTCCATTCTTGCAAAATCAATGCTTTTATTTTGTCTGAATTTGAAGGTTTTTGTTTGTCCACCCGTCTCTTGATGATTGACCACAAGTTCTCAATGGGATTAAGATCTGGGGAGTTTCCAGGCCATGGTCCCAAAATCTCTATGTTTTGTTCCCTGAGCCATTTCGTTATCACCTTTGCTTTATGGCAAGGTGCTCCATCATGTTGAAAAAGGCATTGTTGATCGCCAAACTGCTCTTGGACGGTTGGGAGAAGTTGCTCTTGGAGGACATTCTGGTACCATTCTTTATTCATGGCTGCGTTTTTAGGCAAGACTGAGAGAGAGCCCATTCCCTTGGCTGAGAAGCAACCCCACACATGAATGGTTTCAGGATGCTTGACAGTTCGCATGAGACAAGACTGGTGGTAGCGCTCACCTGGTCTTCTCCGAATAAGCTGTTTTCCAGATGTCCCAAACAATCGAAAAGGGGATTCATCAGAGAAAATGACTTTACCCCAGTCCTCAGCAGTCCACTCCCTGTACCTCTTGCAGAATATCAGTCTGTCCATGATGTTTTTTCTGGAGAGAAGTGGCTTCTTTGCTGCCCTCCTTGAGACCAGGCCTTGCTCCAAGAGTCTCCGCCTCACAGTGTGTGCAGATGCACTCACACCTGCCTGCTGCCATTCCTGAGCAAGCTCTGCACTGCTGGTAGCCCGATCCCGCAGCTGAAACACTTTTAAGAGACGGTCCTGGCGCTTGCTGGTCTTTCTTGGGTGCCCTGGAGCCTTTTTGGCAACAAGTGAACCTCTCTCCTTGAAGTTCTTGATGATGCGATAGATTGCTGACTGAGGTGCAATCTTTCTAGCTGCGATACTCTTCCCTGTTAGGCCATTTTTGTGCAGTGCAATGATGACTGCACATGTTTCTTTAGAGATAACCATGGTTAACAGAAGAGAAACAATGATGCCAAGCACCAGCCTCCTTTTAAAGTGTCCAGTGGTGTCATTCTTACTTAATCATGACAGATTGATCTCCAGCCCTGTCCTCATCAACACCCACACCTGTGTTAATGGAGCAATCACTGAAACGATGTTAGCTGGTCCTTTTAAGGGAGGGCCGCAATGATGTTGAAATGTGTTTTGGGGGATAAAGTTCATTTTCTAGGCAAATATTGACTTTGCAAGTAATTGCTGTTAAGCTGATCACTCTTTATAACATTCTGGAGTATATGCAAATTGTCATTAGAAAAAATGAAGCAGTAGACTTTGCAAAAATTAATATTTGTGTCATTCTCAAAACTTTTGGCCATGACTGTAGACACATGGAAATCTGTGCACACTGACAGACTCCCAAACACTCACTCACATGTGCAACACACCTTCCTTAGATAGCTGTAACCACTCCCAGTTACTTATCACATGACTAGTCACATGATCATGACCTCATCACAGGTCCTCAACACACAACCTTCATTATGCATTCAGACACATACCCCTTGGGTGGGTATGTAGGTGACTGGACCCACCCATCTCTCCAAGTCACCTGGAAGCCTCCCAAAGTATAGCAAACCCTTAGCGGTAGATCTGTTGAGCAAAACACGCCCAGGCTTCCATCACAGGGCCACCCACCTCTGTGATACATACCGCCCATCAATCACATGACCAGTCGCCATGCCGCAATATATATAATTTTATATCTTTTGAAGACTGTGGGGATCTTTTTCCTTCAAATTTCTGAAGATCTAGAACTGCTAAAAAAACATTTGTGGGCTACTAAATCAGACATCATCTAGATCTATATATATGTGCAATGGACTGATCTCTAAAAGAAAAAATCAGCTTTCAAATGTGCACTGGGGATTATAGGTGCATTTTTAAGAAGTTTACAATAAATATAGGTTTTAAAGGGATTTATCTACAGCAGTTCATTATTCTACCCTTTGGTGAATTTTTTTTTAGATGTTCTACTGCTTTGTACAGTACCAGCAAAAGCTATTTCAGAAATCTTAGGCACACATATTGTTTTTTTTCTGACTGAATTGGAAAACTGCGGCTTTTTTTAAATTTTGAAAACTGCAGCATGTCACTTCTTTCAGCAACTTTTCCACCCATAGAAAGCAATGAGTGCAAAAAGCAGCAAAAACGACATCGTTTTTAGTGAAAAAAGCAGGTACAGCAGAATGTGAAACCCATTTATTTTTGTGATTTTTCTCAAGTTTAAACCATAATGTCTTGGTCTCCTCACATGTGAATGGCAATTAGGATTTACTACAGTTTAAAGTGCACCTGTCACCTGTTTTGGCTGGTATAAGATGTGGCCACTGCCTTTCAGGGCTTATCTACAGCATTCTACAGGTTGGGCCTTGTATATGGATATACCTAAATAAAATGGGAATGGTTGGTGATATCAACTTCCTGTTTGTGGCACATTAGTATATGGGATGGGGAAACTTTTCAAGATGGGTGGAGACCATGGCGGCCATTTTGAAGTCAGCCATTTTGGATCCAACTTTATTTTTTCCAATGGGAAGGTCATGTGACACATCAAACTTATAGAGAATTTCACAAGAAAAACAATGGTGTGCTTGGTTTTAATGTAACTTTATTCTTTCATGAGTTATTTACAAGTTTCTCTTTGTTTACAGCCATTGACATGTTGCAGAGGTTAACACGTGAGGAGCGGATAGAAATTGCGTTGATGTCTGGTTAACGCAGTACCCAGGTAATTGCAGCAGATTTCAATGCAAGACACCTTACGCATGAAAACTGTCACCATTCCCATTTTATTTAGGTGTATCCATATAAATGGCCCCCCAAAAAATTTGCCTCATCACTGAACATAATGTTCTGTAGAAACTGAGGGTCCTGTTCCAATTTCCGATTTGCCCATTCTGCAAATTCAGTGCGCCGATCTGGGTCATCTTCGTTGAGATGCTGCAGCAGCTGGATTTTGTAAGGGTGCCATTTGTGAGTAGCTAATATCCGCCAAAGGGATGTTCGACTGATGCCAGATCGGCACCCTGAATTTGCAGAATTTGTAGATAAGCCCCCGGTCCGAACTGGAAGATAAGAAAAATAACTTACTATACTCACCTGCAGGGTGGTCCGGTCTGATGGGTGTCGCAGGTCCGGATCCGGCGCCACCCATCTTCTTGCGATGCCGCCCTCCTGTTGCGTCATCACTTCCGGCATCCCACTTCTGGGCAGGCGTACTTCTCTGCCCTGTTGAGGGCAGAGCAAAGTACTGCGGTTCGCAGGCGCTGGGCCTCTCTGACATTTCCCGGCACCTGCCCACTGCAGTACTTTGCTCTGCCCTCAACAGGGCAGAGAAGTACGTCTGTGCGGAAGTGCGATGACAGGAGCGAGGAAGCAAGCAGGAGGGCGGAATTGCAAGAAGATGGGAGGCGCCGGACCCGGACATGCGACACCCATCAGACCAGACCACATCGGACCGCCCCCCCCCCCCAGGTGAATATAATAAAACTTACTTTTCTTATCTGTCAGGTCGGACCGGGGGCTTATCTACAGCATTATTGAATGCTGTAGATAAGCCCCGAAAGGCAGAGGCCACATCTTATAGTGGTCAAAACAGATAACAGGGTCCCTTTAATGAAATTATTGATGTGTAAAATTAACATTGCCTGACCAATGTGTGAAATTGAGCAATGCCTGACCAACTCAATGGCATGACCAATGTGTGAAAGTAAACAGTGTCTGCCCTACAAAATGCACTGCCAATGTCTTAGGTAAACTATTCCAGACCAATTCAACTCCCCCCTATGTTGTTACATTTGTAATTACCGATATCCATTTTTTCATAAATATTTTTGTTCAGAATAGTCACTATTTTATCATACACAAAAATCTTTTTCCACTAAATAATTTGATCAATTTGCCCTTTTTTCCAAAAATGTTTTATGGTTTCACATCTGTCTTGCATTGTTTATAATTGTATGGTGGAAGCAAAGCTAAACTTTGAGATCCTGAAAAACGCAGCAGAAAATCCAGAAAAACCTGCTTTTTGTCTGCAGCTTTTTAACTGCTAAGGGTACCGTTACACCTAGCGATGCACCAGCGATCCCGACTAGCGATATGACGCGGTCAGGATCGCTGGTGCATCGCTAGGTGGTCGCTAGTGAGCTGCCACACAGGCAGATCTCACCAGCGACATCGCTGGGGACAGGGATCGCTACTTACCTGTCAGACGCGGCGATCCTGCGTCCTCCCGCCCGGCTCCACGCGTCGCTCGTCGGCGCCACAGGAAGCGCCGCAGGAAGTGACCGACGAGGAATGGTCCAGGAGCTTCTCGCGCGATCAGCGATAACCAGCGGGGGAGCCGGTCGGAGGTAAGTATCACATGCACGATATCGCTAGCAATATCGCTGCAACGTCACAAAATCGGTGACTTTACAGCGATATTGCTAGCGATATCGCAGTGTGTAACGGGGGCTTAAGAGATCAGATTTTGGCTGCAGGATAAAACATAGCCTTGAGGTGGCCATAAAACCTTCAAAAACTCATCAGGTGATGGCTTTTCTTCCTGAACTACTGCTTTACCCCAATACGCATGCACACTCACGCATACAAGGATGCATGGGTTTGCAATGAGGGGAAGGTAATAAGCTGTTACCAAATACATCTCACAGAGACTTATCTCCCTTCAGAAAAAGGATCAAGCATGTTCAAATTTAATATGCCCTGTCATTTTCATCCCCTGACCAATGCAGACTGAATTAGACAGAAGGTCAATCAATTTGAAATTGGGTCTGGTCTAGACGCTGATCTGTATATACAACCAATAGGAGACTCCGGTTAAACATAACAGCCATGGATTCAAGGGAAAAGTTGCGTTATCATGCAATATATGTTTGGTAAGCCCCTTCTGCCTGAATTTCTAGAACAGACCTTGTATTCTGTTCCAGCAAATGGCTGAATCTTTATAGTTATTTTAGCCACTTAAAGGGAATCTGTCACCTATTTTTTCGTCTATCAGCTGCCGGAACTGCCATCAGGGGCTTATCTACAGCATTCTGTAATGCTGTAGATAAGCCCCCGATGTAACCTGAAAGATAAGAAAAACGAGTTATTTTATACTCACCCAGGGGCGGTCCGGGTCCAGTTTTGGTCCGATGGGTGTCGTGGTCCGGTCCGGCGCCTCCCATCTTCTAACAGTGACGTCCTCTTCTTTGCTTCCCATCGCGGCTCCTGCACAGGTGCACTGCTCTGTCCTGTTGAGGGCAGAGCAAGGTCCGGCACCTGCGCATTGCAGGACTCTGCTCTGCCCTCAACAGGGCAGAGCAGTGTGCCTGCGCAGGTGCCGCGACGGGAAGCAAAGAAGAGGATGTCATCGTTAGAAGATGGGAGGCGCCAGACCGGACTGCGACACCCATCGGGCCAAAACCGGACCCGGACCGCCCCTGGGTGAGTATAATATAACTCGTTTTTCTTCTCTTTCAGGTTACATTGGGGGCTTATCTACAGCATTACAGAATGATGGCGGTGCCAGCAGCTGATAGTCGAAAAAATAGGTGACAGATTCCCTTTAATACGTGCAATCAGGGCATACTGCACAAAAATAATAGGGCAGATAGAAAAAGGCAACTACATAGAAACATGAAATCACAGAGAACATCCAAACAAATGCAAGGAGATGCATTGTCACAAGCTGCTGACACCAAAGAGTTAACTACAACACACAATGATAGTCCTCATATCAAAATACTATATATATTTTTTTTTTTACAAAAACAACATTAAAATCTGATCTCTGATTCAATACATGATAACATTCCCTAGGGACATGAATCTAGAAATTATGTGCACAGATGGATTCACAGCATGGAATATCTCTGTACAACGACCAAGAAACACAATCTAGAGGAAGCCTAATGTAATTGAATACATAAGTGAGAGACTGTATGAAAGGAACTGTACTGATAAACTCAACCGACTCAGATTTCCTAAATGGAAGCAATACAATGCTGAACTCTGACAATACAAAATATACACATATTTTTTTATTATTATTAAATGGGTTTTCGCACGAAAAAAGTAAAATTTAAACAGTAGATTTTGTTGTAATAATAATAATAATAATAATAATAATAATAATAATAATAAGTAGGGATGAGCTTTCCGATATTGAAATATTGGAAATCGGCCCGATATTTGCGATATCGGAATTCCGATTCTGATATTTTTTTCACATCGGAAATCGGAAATCCCATAATCCTTCAGCCTCTGAGCGCTCCGTGGAGCCAATCAGGAGCTGAAGAATTGCTGACAACATTGTGTAACTCCCCTAAGCTTGGTGGGAGGCATCCAAACTTGCTAGCTAGGGGCTGCGCTGCAATTGGCTGGCTGGATGGTGTGATCAGGCAGTATAAAAGGCTGCGCCTGCCATTTTAGCCTCACTCTACTGTGAAAGCAGATAGGGATAGGTTGCTGTTGGAGATAGGGAGAGATCTCGGATCTAATAGCGATAGAAATTGTTTTTCAGCGACTGTAGCAGTCCTCGTGTGTTACAGAAGCAGTCTTTTTCCTCACTGACCCCGCTCAGTTTCATTTTTTGTGCTGTGCAGGCTCTCAGTGAGGTGCTTAGTGAGACAGTGCAGAGCACATTCACTGCAGCTGCTGCAGCTCCTCTTGCTGCAGCACTGTGTGGTGTGTGTCTCACTGCCTTTTCTTTTCATCCCTTAAATCCCCTTCCCCTATTTTCTCCTAAAAGTTAAACACTATATAGGGATTGTGCTGTGAGGGACCCAAACAACCTCTGTGGCTGGTGCCACACAGCACCTGGCCCAGTCCCGGAGAATCCATTTTTTTTTGTATCACAACAGTGTAATTTACTGCGCTGTGACATCCGACCGTAACGTATACACCAATACCACAAACACACGTTACTCTTTGTATAGGCCACACTATATTCAAATAAAGTGTAGCAGACACACCATCATCATACATTGCCATTAGTGTTTCTTATACCTGTTTGTAGTCCTACAGGAATAAGCACACTAATTCCTAATAATTACTTTCTTGCCGTTCTGAATCCATCGATAGAGATGAAGAAGGCAGGGAGTAAGGGACGTCCCCGCGGCGGCCGCGGAAGAGGTGCATCAGCAGCTAGACATGGTGCACATCCAGAGCAAGCAGCAGGCCCAAGTCACTCAGCACCTACTTTCACCCGGCAGCAGTCATTTATGCGCAGCTTGTTAGGAGCACAGGGCCATAGGCTGATAAGAGAGGATCAAGTAGAAACCGTTGTTGGTTGGATGGCAGCTGAGGAATCCACCTCAATGAGCACAGCATCCTCCCAGGACCTCTCCACCACATCGGGTCAGGCCACTGAAGAGCAGCACTCATCTGCTTCTTCACCACTCACTAAATTGCCCAGACATTCAGAGGGCCAGGAGCCAACCTTAATCCTCTTATCAGAATCTGTTGGCTTGGAATCTGTGTGCCATCCAGACAGCATTCCTGCAGCTGAAGAAGAGGTAGTGTGCACAGATGCGCAACCACTGTGTCCGTCTGAGGAAGAAGTGGAGGGTGGGCCAGTGCCCACAGTGACCAGACCCCAGTCAGCAGATGATGATGAAACTCAGCTGCCAGTTTCTGCTGACGAAAGTGTATTGGATGACGAGGTCCTTGACCCATCATGGCATGCTGAGGGGCAGCAAGCAAGTGGGGATAGCTCAGAGGAAGAGCTTGCAGGTGTGGCGAAGCGTGGCCGTCCACGTGTGAGAGGAAGAGGGAAAAATTGGTTGTCGGCTCCCTCAACTTCAGCACCCATTAGGAGCAGGGCTCTTTTAAAGAACACAAGGGGTGCGCCCAAGAGTTGTGGTGCATGGGCCTTTTTCGACCAAGTTGCAGATGACGTTTCAGTAGTCAGATGCAAGCTTTGTCGACAAACTGTGCGGAGAGGGAAGAACGTCAGCAACCTTTATACCACCAATATGTTGATGCATGTCAGGAAGAGGCACCCTGTGGAGTGGCAGCATCAAACCCAAGATGATTCGCCACCTGCAGCTGGTTCCCCACCTTCCACCTCTTCAGCCACAGCGGCCACCTCTTACTCCAGCTCGCAAACAGCTGCTCCCGCTTCCTCGCCAGAATGCCAGGGTGCATCTGCAAGCAGTGTTGTACGGCGTCACACTGTCTGTACTTCGTCAGCATCAGCATCCCAATCGCTGGCATCATCACACTCCCAATCCAGTGTGCAGCCATCTGTCAAACAGGTGTAGGAGAAAAGGCACCCGTACTCGGCAAACCACCCACGAGCACAGGGCATGAATTCTCGCATTGCCAAACTGCTTGCAGTGGAAATGCTACCATTCTGGCTGGTGAGCAAGCCAGCCTTTATCGATATGTTGGGGTTTGCAATCCCACAATAGAGCATTCCCAGCCGCTTCTACTTCAGCAGGCAAGCCGTCCCCGCCCTGCAACAGCATGTGGAGCGCAAAATTAAGCAAGCTCTACAAAATGCAGTTATTAGCAAGTTCCACCTGACCACCGACGCGTGGACCAGTCAGCACGGCCATGGACGCTACATTTCCATCACCGCCCATTGGGTAAATGTTGTTGAGCCTGGAACTGAAGTAGACAGTGCAAGTGCGCGGGTCCTACCAACTCCACGAATTGCAGGCCTCTCCTCCGTAAAAATTGACTCCTCCTCATACTCCTCGTCAGACTCGCCTGCACCCAGACGTACAACAACCGATTTCAGCACTGCATCGGCCAAACATCAACAGGCCGTGTTGAAATTGGTTTATCTGGGTGAAGTTAGCCACACCGCAACCGAGCTGTGGAACACGCTCAAGGAGCAGAGCGACATGTGGCTTGCGCCGCTCAACCTCTAGCCAGGTATGGTGGTGTGTGACAACGGCCGAAACCTGGTCGCGGCTCTGGGCCTAGGTGGTCTGACTCACATTCCATGCCTTGCCCATGTCCTAATCTTGGTGGTGCAGAGTTTCCTTAGGAACTATCCTGACCTTAAGTAGCTGCTGGACAAAGTCAGATACGAGTGCTCTCATTTGCGGCGTTCAAGCATGGCTACATCGCGCCTTTCAGCCATGCAGCGCAGATTGGGCCTCCCCGAGCACCGAAACATTGTTGACCTCCCCACCAGGTGGAATTCGACTTTGCATATGCTGCGGAGGTTGTGTGAGCAGCAACCTGCAATTATGGAGTTGCAGCTGCAGCAGGCGCAAAGTAGGCGACACACATCTCAGCCCTCCCACTTTACAACCACAGAGTGGGCATCCATGAAGGACATATGCACCATTTTGAAGTGCTTCGAGGACTCCACTCTGATGGTGAGCACGGATGCTGCCCTACTCAGCCTGACTATTCTCCTTATATGCCTTATAGAATCATCACTTAAAGGACTAAGGGATGAGGTTTCTCTGGAGGAGGAGTATGATGAGACACTTGCACCAACCAGGCAATTTTCACCGGCCCGGTTGGTACAAAGCTCTGTGGGTGCCTCACAAAGGTCCAGGCAGGACACAGCAAGCGAGGAGGATGAGGAGGACTATGAGGATGAGCCAGAGGAGGAAAGTACACAGCGCTCTACTAGTAGTCAACAGCTAGAGCGTGGATGGGGTGATGCAGAGCAGCCAGAGCACATTCCTCCAGCTGGTGACAGCGATGCATGGCCAGTTGGCAGCCATCAGCACATGAGTGACTTCATGCTGCAGTGTCTGAGAAACGACCCACGCGTGGCTCGTATTCTCCACACAAATGACTACTGGGTGGCCACCCTCTTAGATCCACGTTACCGGGACAGCCTTCAAAGCCTAATTACACCATTGAACCAGGCGCGTAAAATGCAGGAGTACCAAGATGCACTGGTTAATTCACTCATGTACTCTTTTCCACCGCATAGCAGTGATGCGCGTGCACTAGCAGGCACCTCAGTGCGTCCTGGGCCCAGCGGAATCCGTTCAGAAGCCGGTAGCAGAAGCAGTACATCTGCTACTGACAGGTTCAGTATACCCAACCTGTTCCAATGGTTTATGAACCCGCAAACAGTTCGGGCACCATCAGCACAGACAGTGCAACGCACTAGGAGGCAACATTACCGTGACATGGTGGCACAATACCTCTCCACCCCTGTCAGTGTGTTTCAGGATGGATCTGCCCCCTTCAAGTTTTGGGTCTCCAAGTTGGATACATGGCCCGAGCTTAGCCAGTATGCCTTGGAGGTCCTGGCTTGTCCTGGTGCCAGTGTGATTTCTGAACGTGTCTTTAGTGCAGCTGGCAATGTACTAACAGACCAACGTACCAGACTATCCGCTGCAAATGTGGACCGGCTTACATTCCTAAAAATGAACCAGGCCTGGATTTCTGGTGACTTTTGCTGTCCTGGGCCAGAGTAGACAGGTTACATGCATGGTTGGTAGCAGTATGCATGCTCTGTCAGGTGCCTATGTTGCACACAGCGTCATCTGTTATGCCAGTGCTCTGGCCTCTACTACCAACATCTAGCACCTGGTTCTGTGACTGACTCTTTCACCTCATACTGTTTTCCATGGGCTCTAGTACCGCCAGCTAGTGCCCATTTCCGTGACTGCTGATTTCACAGCATGCCGTGTTTCTGGGCTCTAGTATCGCCAGCTAGTGCCCATTTCTGTGACTGCCACTTTCACAGTATGCCGTGTTTCTGGGCTCTAGTACCGCCAGCAAGTGCCCATTTCCGTGACTGCTGATTTCACAGCATGCCGTGTTTCTGGGCTCTAGTACCGCCAGCTAGTGCCCATTTCCGTGACTGCCACTTTCACAGCATGCTGTGTTTCTGGGCAACAGTAACACCAGCTGTACCTCGTTAGACCAAAGTGGAAAAAAAGGACGACAGATGCCAAACACCTATAGGCAGAAGCACAAGAGGCGGGATCCAGCCACGCCGGCTGTTTCCTGGCAGTGAAGTGCGGACACAGGTGCCTCCCCCGAGGGGTAAACCGAGTTCCAGCATCGCCAGCTGGTTCTTGGGAGTGCCCAAGGACACGGGTACCTCCTGCTCCAAACCGTGTTTCGACAACACTCGCCGTTACACGGTTGTGTCCGCCGTACTGTTCCATGCCCCCGCCGTACAACATTCCGGCTCAGTTTGCTGTTATCCGTGGTGTCGGCAGTGTAGGAGCCCCCTACGTGGACTCCGGGACCTGGCGCTCAAGGCTGGTCTCGACAGTGCCAGTGGCCCTCCTCCTCCCCTGCTGCGACTGGGGAGTAAAGAAGACTGTGTCCGGTTTGCGGGGGCAAATGTGGCTCATGCACCTTCTGCCGAGAAGACATTACTCCGGTAGAAGACCAAAGACAGGAAGACAGATGCAGAAGACCCAAGGCAAGAAGACAGATGGAGATGTCTCCGGACTCCTGTCTTTTTGCTCTTGAACTTGCGTCTTTGTGGGGTTTTTTTGGGCTTCTCGGCAGTGCTTTTGGCTTATGTCACTACTACATTGTGGTATCCGGGCTACAGTAATGTCAGCTGTTGCCCAGTACAGCCACTGGCACTTTTACCTTCTGCTGCTTATCTGGGTTCCAGTAACGTCAGCTGGTTCTCAGTAGAGTCAATGGCTTAGG
Source organism: Dendrobates tinctorius (assembly GCF_039654945.1). Taxonomy (NCBI): domain Eukaryota; kingdom Metazoa; phylum Chordata; class Amphibia; order Anura; family Dendrobatidae; genus Dendrobates; species Dendrobates tinctorius. The sequence goes on along the minus strand of NW_027361684.1, from coordinate 87,363,906 downwards.
TCCCTCCTTTGTGGTATCCAAGTTCCAGTAATGTCTGCTGGTCCTTGGTAGTGCATTCTGGCACAGGTTACCTCCTGTTTAGTCATCGGCCTCCGGTAACGTCAGCTGGTGCCCATTAGTTCCATTGGCTCTTATGCTGATTTCTGCTGCCTATACGGGTTCCAGACTCACCAGCTGGTTCTCTGAAGTTCCTGTGCCTACTGTTACTTCTGCGTATTTCCTCTGGGTTTGGGACATTCTGCGACCAGCCAATAGCAGGATAACCATAGACAGAGGTTTAGGAAGCAGTAGGAGCAGATGTACATGAACCAAAAGCAGAATATCAATATGTAGAATTACTGAATAACAGTAATATAATCAGCAGAAGAAGACTAAGCATGGTTTAAAGGGAATGTATCCGTTCCTCCACGTGGTGCTCCAGGAAACTCCTTGCAAACCAATGTGAGCTGAACGCGGACACATGTCAGTCAAAGGGCATATTGACACCACCACCGGCAGTTTTCATTTAATAATGTAAAATCACTAACCCTAACTATTCCTAACCGTTACCCTAACCCTTACCCTACTAACCATAAACCCTAACCCTACCCCAACTAATCCTAACCCAAAGAAAAAACACCGCTGTTAAGAAGATGGCGACCAGTTTTCCTGCTACAGCTTTCGCTCTGTGCATTTTTACAGCGATTTTTTTTGCTCCTCTGCCTCTGCAAACTCCTTCCCATTATCCTGAGGTGTTTCCCCTCCATTTTATCCATTATATAGCACTGTAGTGGTCATTTTGTAATTCCGATTTTTTTCTCCCATTGACTTGCATTGATATCGGAAATCGGAAATTCCGATATCCGATATTTTTTCAATATCCGAAATCGGAATTCCGATACGATATCGGGGAATATAGCTCATCCCTAATAATAAGTTCTACAATTTCATGTAAAAAAAAAAAGGTCCTGTGCCGAGATAATCCTATAAATGTGCCCCTGCTGTGTACTGGCCGTACAGAAACACGGTCTGATCATACGACATTATACCAGGAGAGGAAGCAAAAGAGTATACAGACAAACATGTATAAAAACAAGAAAGGAAATGTCTTATTTATTTCCTGATTTTTTTTTTTTTAGGAGGGAATAGAAATAGACTCCGACTTTTTGTCATTGTTTTCTGCATTCTGTACACAGCTTGTTACCCATTCCAAATACATTTTACGCTTCAGTACTTTACACAATAAAAACATTTATAAAAAAAATAAAAATTAAAAACTGTGCTGCTGCATACCGAGATTCACTGAAGTATTTGTACGAGAGATTCTTTTGTTTTGAAGATTCTACTTCTATCATTTTGGGGTACATGTACATAATTTATTAATTTTGGAGGAATGTAAAAAAAACTGCAATTTTTTTTATTGTTCAAAACCTACAGAATTGGGCAGAAGCCACTGACCCAAAGCCAATCCAAGTATACTGCTTGTATATACAGGTGCATCTCACAAAATTAGAATATCATCAAAAATTTATTTCAGTTCTTCAATATAAAAAATGAATCTCATATTATATAGAGTCATTACAAATAGAGGGATCTATTTCAAGTGTTTATTTCTGTTAATGTAGATGATTATGGCTTACAGCCAATGAAAACCCAAAAGTCATTATCTCAGTAAAATAGAATACTGTATAACACCAGCTTGAAAAAAAGATTTTAAAATCCGAAACGTTGGCCTACTGAAATGTATATTCAGTAAATGCACTCAATACTTGGTCGGGGCTCCTTTTCCATCAATTACTGTATCAATGCGGTGTGGCATGGAGACGATCAGCTTGTGACACTGCTGAGGTGTTATGGAAGCCCAGGTTGCTTTGATAGCGGCCTTCAGCTCGTCTTCATTGTTGGGTCTGGTGTCTCTCATCTTCCTCTTTAGTTTGCTGGCCAATCAAGCACAGTGATACTGTTGTTTTTACACCAGGTATTGGTACTTTTGGCAGTGTGGACAGGTGCCAAGTCCTGCTGGAGAATGAAATTTCAATCTCCAAAAAGCTTGTCGGCAGAGGGAAGCATAAAGTGATTTAAAATTTCCTGGTAGACAGCTGCACTGACTTTGGTCTTGATAAAACACTGTGGACCTTCACCAGCAGATGACATGGCTCCCCAAACCATCACTAATTGTGGATACTTCACATTAGACCTTGGAAATCAAGGTCCCAGAGTCTGGAGGAAGAGTGGAGAGGCCACAACCCAAGTTGCTTGAGGTCTAGTGTGAAGTTTCCACAATCAGTGAAGGTTTGGGGAGCCATGTCATCTGCTGGTATACTTATGTGGAAAGGGACTGCAAAGTAAATGAAGCATGTAATGGATGAGCCCTTCCTGATGCATCCACATAAGAAGACCACACAGGGACAAAAGATATCAAATAGTAAACATAATAAGACTGGATCAAACAATCCACATCACCTCAGATGTTTATGCCTGACACACGTTTCGACACAGCTTCATCAGGGGGCAAATACAGTGTCCCCACCTAGTTTTTTTTTTAACTCCATGCACCGTGCAGGATTATGACAGATATATCTATTACAGAATAATAATTAGTACTCATCTGTGACAGACCTACTGTTTCATAAAAAAAACAAAAAATATGGCTCGCAAACCTTTAGACAAGGTGATTTTCCATTTTTTTCCTCTCCTTTTCCAAGAGCTATAACCTTTTTATTTCAATCAATATGGCTGTGTGAGTGCTTGTTTTTGCAGGACGAGTTTTAATTTTGAAAAAAATCATTCAATCAGTACTGGAAAACAGAAAAAAAAATTCCAATTGCATTGAAATTGCAAAAAAGTGCAGTTCCACAATTGTTTTTTGGATGTTTACTGTAGTCTTTATTTTTTTTTTTATTTAAGAAAGAAGGGGCGGAAGAAACCTTCCAAAACAACAACTCAAGGTCATGGTGTAAAATTGCTTTATTAATTTACAGGGCAAGGAACAATAAAACATGCTAAAACACTGGTGACTTGTCAGAAAGACATCAGGACACAATGGACCATATTTGCTGCTTATATTATAATAGTCCTGGGACATATAGAGAGGGCGCAGGTAGGTACTCAATAAACCGCCATACCATTGACCATTTTAATTGAGCCTGCAGCTACAAAATACATATAGGTCATAACATACCGGGCGCATACACCCACATTGTAACAATAGATTTCCCAAATTTACCTGATAAGCGCAAGTGCGAGCAGACAAGTAGAGGGTCCAGGTGTCCGCCTTATTGAGTACCTACCTGCGCCCTCTCTATCACTATTGTGGGATACTGTTTACAATTTGTATGGCATGCTATTATTTGTCGCATCCCACTTGATATTTATACCTATGTGTGCTACCTTCTCTGTCTCTCTTTTTTTTTATTTAAGCGGAAACTCGGAAATTAAAAAGAAAAAAATTGTCTGTTTCCCAGAGACCCATAACATTTTCATTTTTCGGGATATGGGGTTGTGTGAGGGCTTATTTTTTGTGTACAGCCCAACACACAGGATCTCTATGCATGTGCTGTGACTGTAACACAACCGCAGCAGCAGCGCGGATCAACTGTTCAGCTGATGTGATCCAGGAAGCCGGGTTCCCTCTGCAGCTTATTCAGCAAGCGCTATACCTTGCCGAATAAAAGGGAACTCGAACATATTCACTCAACTGTAGACACAAGTTGTGAAGGAGAGAATGGCTAAAGAAATCAATTATTAACCTTACATAAGCTAGTAATATATGTGGTGTGGCAAGATGGCGCCTACATCCTGGAACTACGCCCTGGAATCCTTGGAATGTGAGGTGGATACACTGAAGACCATATATGGAATAGACCTAGCACGGACCTAACCCAGACTTATACAATGGCTGCTGAGAAGCTGTGCAATGCCCTCTCTCTGCCTGGGACATGATCTTTTGTTTATACTAATAAAGTTCAGTTCTGTGCCAGCTCTTGCCGAGAGAGGAGCACACATCTGACCCTGTGTCTGATGTCTTTCTTTTATGCTTGCACTTGGCTCATATTTATCAGGTCAGGGGCCGTCAATCACTAAGATCTCACCTTAAGAGATCACCCCAACAAAGTGAAGAAGCACAAGCTATAACACACTCTTATGTGAGCAGTCTACAAGACTACTTACCGACTGAATGGTGAACTGTAAAAAGTTCTTACAAAGAGTTGGAGAAAACTGATTAGTGAAATTCTCTTCCCCTAATCCAAGTTTACCATATCGTCCATCACCGAAGGTATAAAGAAGGCCTTTATCTACAGCACAAAACATATAAAACAAGTTAGAATTTGCAAAAAACAAAGATAATGGACATCCTTATAGCCAGGGTACATGTATCCTTGGCAGATTGACAATACATTCACAATGGCCTCAGCTCCACATTTTCAGCTTACAATTGGCCTCCTCGAGCCATCATAAAAAGAAAATCACATTCACCTTAAATTCAGCCAATCAGCTTGGGCATTTCACAGTACATGCACTGATTGTCTAGTAGCGCCTCTCTACAGTACTGTGTGGAACTAACTTCATGTCCCATACTACATTTTCCTGTGCCATGATAAGCTGTTTCATTCGACACATTAAGGGAAGGCGACTACATTTTATATTCCGGCACGCTGTATACAATGTACAGGATCCTGTCCTCTAAATAGAAAGTAATTTACAGCCTCCGTAGTCATTTCTGACTTTAGACGTGGCACATTCAGGCCAAATTACAGTTAAAGACATGGATGGGGTTTTGAAAATGACATCCAAATAAAGAATCAAAATTCTGTCCGGAAAATTGTGCTTGTTGTTCATTGTTTAAAGCCAATGACTACTTTTCCATTGACATTGGTCATTCAAGACCCAATATGGCTGGGGCTAATTGGTAAATTTGGCAGTGATACAGGTCATGTGGCCAAAAATTGCTGTATGTTGCTGCTGGATCGCAACATAAGGCACGTGAATAGAGCTGCACTGCGATGTGCAATGTAACGTGACAGCGATAAGAAAGTTGCAAAAAATCCAACCGGCTCCAACATTTTGTAAATTGCTTGTCACAGTACCTGCCGGGCTGTAATGTGCCCCATTCGCTTTGATTATAGAGCAAAGTTTGGCACCTGTATCACAGCCAAAGATACAATATAATACCATCCTTGTTATTATGGCTTAATAATCCACTGTATACTCTTATATCGGAGCTGATCCGCAGTCCTATGCAACAGCTGCTACACACTAAAGAAAGCTGTGCTGTTCATCTCTGTTGATTGGTGGGAGTGCCGGGTGTTGAATCCACATTAGTGATGAGCGAGTATACTCGTTGCCCGGGTTTTTCCGAGCATGCTCGGGTGTCCTCCGAGTAGTTTGACGTGCTCGGAGATTTAGTTTTCGTTGTCTCATATGCATGATTTGCGACTTGTAGACAGGCTGAATACATGTGTGGAATGCCTGTTTGTTAGGGAATTCCCACATGTATTCAGCCTGTCTACAAGTCGCAAATCATGCAGATTAAACGACGAAAACTAAATCTCTGAGCACGCCAAAATACTCAGAGGACACCCAAGCATGCTCGGGAAAACCCAAGCAACGAGTATACTCGCTCATCACTAATCCACACCGATCCGATATTGATGACCAATCCATATAGTACGTCAACAACATTATATGCTGGAATATCAAGAGCCTTCGTCATACACCTCTTCCTCAACACCTGCACTAAGTATAACTCAGTTTTGCTTTGTGTTCCTTTAAACATATTCTGTCACTAGGAGAAACCGCCCTGAAATATAATAATGCAGGGGTAGCGGACCACTCACAATAATGCAGGGATAGCGGAACACACACAATAATGCAAGGGTAGTGGAGGACACGCAATGCATTGGTAGCGGAACACACAATAACGCAGTGGTAGCGGAACACACAATAACGTAGGGGCAGCGGAACACACAATAACGGAGGGGCAGCGGAACACACAATAACGCAGGGGCAGCGGAACACACAATAACGCAGGGGCAGCGGAACACACAATAACGCAAGGGCAAAGGAACACACAATAACGCAGGGGTAGCAGAAGACAATAATGCAGGGGTAGCGGAAGACACACAACAATGCAGGGGTATCGGAACACACACAGTAATGCTGGGATAGCCGAGGACACACAATGATGCAGGGGTAGCGGTACACACACAATAATGGAGGGGTAGCGGAACACACATTAATACAGGGGTAGCAGAACACACAATAATGCAGGGGCAGCGGTACACACACAATAATGCAGGGGCAGAGGAACACACACAATAATGCAGGGGTAGCGGAACACACATTAATGCAGGGGTAGTGGAACACAATAATGCAGGGGTAGTAGAACAGACAATAATGCACGGGTAGTAGAACAGACACAATAATGCAGGGGCAGCGGAACACACACATATTACAACTATGTCATTTTTAATTTCTCAACTAAAGTTCTGAGAGATTTCCTATACAGTGGCTGGATACTACTAGAAAACCCCAGGATAGCCAACTCAGGGAGCTGTACAAAGTGCAAAAAAAAAAAAAAAAAAGAATAATCCCCTCCCGCAGCAGCGCAGCTCCTCTGCTCTCAGCCCTGTCTCCACCGCCAGTCTCAGGTGACTGCTGCGGCCACAGATTGTTTGCACTGGGCTGAGAGCAGAGGCGCAGTCCTGGTCCAAAAGCTACAGATGTTTTTTTTTCCATTTTGTGCTGCGCTAAAGGGTAATTAATAAAGAGCTGTCCAGAAGTGACAAACGTCTTAAACAATAACAATTTTTTTTTTTTTTTTTTTTTTTTTTTTTTTAATATGTTTAAGACCCTTTAACTCTGTGCAAATCGGTGAGGTCCGGACCTGCACAGTATTAAAGGACCTGCAACATAAAATTATAATGCTTAGGCAATTTTACCAGTGTATTATGCCGAAGTCCGTTCCTTTATATTTTTAACAAGCTAAGTAGGTGAATCCTTTGACTGAGATAAGCCTTAAGCATACTGCAAAGTGGTTGTGCCACTGTGCGCTGCATTGTCAGGAGGCATGGAAATAGTGGTTGTTTCTACTAAGACAGATGACTGAATGTGATTGATGGCATATTGCTGGCTAATGATTGCTGACGTCCACACTCTGCAACCCCTATTAATGGTAAGAATTGAAGGAGCCGTGTCCACTTCAGAGAGTTTTTCCGGTGCACATGGAGGCTCCCAGCTCCTCACTGCCATGTGGCTCTGTGAGGGATGATGGAGATGTCCCTCCTGGAATGTGCCCCCACCTTGGCATTCCCGCAGGCCATAAAAGGCAATGCAATGTTTTGCTTTAAATTAAAAGAGTAAAATCAACAATGTAGATCCAGACAATTGCCACTGTCCAGAGCACACAACATGAACCATGAAAACAATTGGTTTTGTTTAAAATAACCTATATATAAATATAATACATTAAATTAGAAAAATGAAAAAATTGAAAAGATAGTGTATCTTCCTACTGGATGTCCTATAAGGACCTGTTCACAAGTGATGACACAAATTATTATAGAGAGTAAGCTCAAATTGTCTTTTATACAAGTATCACATGAAATCACCTGTTAATTAGTGTGAATAGAGGGCATATACACAGGATCTCTATAGAACAAAATCACCTGTTAATGGATGTACACAAAGGGTATATGCACAGAATCTCTATTGAAATGCTTAGTAAGCAAAGTGTACGGGCTGTTGCACTGATTATCTGCGCATAAATTTACCTAGGAAATCTTCCACTACATTTATTTCCTGCCAGGCACAGATATAAAGAGATCACAAAAAAGGGTAAACAAAGAGTATATGCACAGGATCTCTATAGAAAAGCTTTTGCAAGCATAGTATAAGCGCTATTGCACTAAATATCTGTACATAAATTTGCCCAAGAACTCTTTAACTATTTCCTGCCAGGCATAGATATAAAGAGATCACAATTTATAATTACCTAAGCCAAAACTAGGTCCTTTAAGACTTCCAAATAAAGTGCAGAGTGCTGGTAGCGTCTTTCCCTCACCCCAACGCACGTTTCGTCATTTCTTCCTCATGGTTCATGTTGTGTGCTCTGGACAGTGGCAATTGTCTGGATCTACATTGTTGATTTTATGATTTGCTTGGAACCATTTGATATTTTGAGGACTTTAATATTTAATTAAAAGAGCTAGGAAGAAACTCTTTGAAGCTCGAGTCCCCACCAATTAGCACAAGGGTGCGAACTCATCTGCAGCTGCAGCCAGCTGGCTCCCTTTGTGTGTGTGACTGAAGCACATGGAGACAGCGCGTACAAGTCACAGCTGGCTCTGAGGTATTGAATCTGAAAATGACCTATAATAACAGAATGCAATATCTCTGAGACTAGCCGAGCACATAATCGGAATCGGTATTCCTTTCCCCACACGCCCATATTATTTAGCCACCTCTAGAACCCTGCATTATGAAGTTATAAAGCATAGCTAACAGGAATTACACAAGGTAGACATATTTAGTCACTATGCGCAGATAAAATCCAGCGGAACCCAATGGCAGTGCCACTGACCCACTCAGACCTTCGGGCGGAAAGTTATGGTCCATCCACAATTCTGGACAGAAAATCATATTCTCCGACAGGGGAGGAGGGAGGCAGCACAAGCCCAGGTGTGGGCGCAGAGTGTGGGAGGGAACAGCCTGGGAGATATAAGGCAGACCCTCATTTTGGACTGGGGTTTTCTAATGGCCGGAGGATACGTTAGCTGATGCAGCCAGGAAAGCCTGTAACTAAGATTTGGACATGTGATTCATCAGCGCCTCCCTGTTGTCACATGCTACATAACACGGTAATTGCAACCTATCTATACCCTATCCTTGTACTACACTTGTGTGTTGTGAATTCGCTTTCTGGCCTACCTCTGGTTACTGCTGAAGGTGGTGGAGCTGATCAGGTTGACGGAGGGGTTGCAAGTTCTCTTTCTGGGCTCCCTCTGGTGGTTACTGGAGGTAATGGAGCTGATCTGATTAACAGAGGCTTGCCACCTGATAATGAGGAGGACGATTGGAGATCTGGGGTTTCAGACTGGATTTAAGACAATCGACTCCCTCTATCCCTGCTAGTGATTTTTTCCTGCCTCCTGAGGTCTTGGTTTCCAGCTCAGTCCCTGCATGCTCAGCTAAGTGTTCTTTTGCTATTCTGTTCACATTTGATCTGGTTTTGTCTATTTCAGTTTTGTGTGGGCAAGCCAGTTCCGGCTGGGGCTGGGCTGAATCGCCATCCATATGTTACTGCTTGTGCCAGTATGTTTTTGTCCCTTATTAGATTGGTCTCTTTTTGCTCTGCTTTCAGAATATACCAGAGTGCTGATATAGTGGGCGAAGTCGTGCGACTTCAGTATTTTTTAATCAGATGTGTTGGACCTTTTTGCAGGGGTTTTTGCGTGATTGCAGACAGTGTCTTTCCTTTCCTGTCCTGTCTAGTCAGTGTGGGTCCCATCATTTTCTCAGTCTATTTTCCTACCTGCGTTTGTGTTTTTATCTCGTCTCACCGACAATATATGTTTGGGGGCTATCTATTCCTTTGGGGTCTAATCTGGGGCAGTTTAGATTTCCCCTTTCTTGCTTTAGGCTTAGTTAGCTGTCCGGCTGTGCCGAGGTGTCTAGGATCATTGTAGGCACGCTCCACGGCTACTGCTAGTTGTGTGGATAGGATCAGGGGTCTGCAATCCGATTAGTTACCAACCTCTCTGGTTTTCTGTGGCTTAGCTTAGGCTTGCTCTCCTCCTAGGTGACCCAATCATAACACTTGTGACTGTATACCTGTATGCTGTCCTTGTAAATATATACCTGTATATTTCTAGTGTGCCTTTTCAGCGATTAAATATAAATTTAATCTTGGGCTGTTCTTTTATCTCGATTCACAAATCCCCACGTCCACACGCTCGGTTGGTCAATTGTACGCTACCCGGGTTGGTTTCAGACCCAATATAAGCCTGTTGTCGGACTGGGCTTATGTCGATCGAGGAACTGGTGGCAGAATACCATATTGTTTTAGTGAGGAACTCTGGCAGTGACGGCCGGGAGGTTTAAATATATATCCACAGCCTGGGCTGGTGATATATATCCCCCCTCACTGGGAGCGCCTCGCTAACTTGTACCTATAAGGGAAGCCTTTCCGGTGACTATTTGCCCTCGGTGCAGTTGCCTGACTGACCTGGAGCAAGTGGTGGCGCCAGAGAGCCGATCACTGCGGGTCCTTCTCTCCCCTCCCCCGAGCGAAGTCGACGCCTCCCCCTTCCCCTGTGAGATCCCTCACAGATTGGTGGCAGCGTGGTGGGATCAAGATAATAGTGTGGGTGGGATCCCTCCTCCCACACACTATGGACTACCAGCAGTAGCTTTTGCTGCTGGGGTCTTAAGATCAGCTCAGCACTAGACAGTCTGAGTGCAAGTACTGTAGGTGTGTGGGTGCTTGGGTTGCCGCTGTGTCCATGACTGAGGGCTGAAAAGACTGGCTGAAAGCACTTGAAGCCGGACAAGAATGATGGCCACGGAGCTAGTCCATTAGTCCATAATGAGGAGAATGACTGTACTTGTTTCGATGAAGGGGTGAACGGGGGGGGGGGGGGTCTCGCCCGGGCTCCCCAAGCATCCTGCAAGAGAACGCCCTCCTACTGCCCTTCTCCCTGGACAGCTCAGGTCGGAGGCCCTCTTTCAAGCTGCCTTGGCGAGTCTCGAGGCGGGGTGTGAGGAAGCCTCCGCAGCCCTCCTGAAAGCGGCAGAACGCCAGGCAGAGTGAGAGGCGGCAGAACACCAAGCAGAGCGGGAGCGTGAGGCAGTGGAACGCCGTGAAGCTGCAGAGCGACAGCATCAGCTGGAGTTGGCTCAGCAGGGTCTCCTACCGCCCACCACAGCCGCCCACCACAGCACCTCCGGAACCCAAGACAGCCAAGGTCCAAGCCGAGGACTTCCCCTTGCTGGAGAAGGACGGAAACCTGGACTCTTTTCTGTGAGCCTTAGAGCGGACCTTCCAACAGCACCATCTGGCCTCGTATCAGTGGGCCAAGTACCTGACCCCCCGTTTGAGGGATAAGTCTCTGGAAGTTTTGGAGGACTTACCTGTCGGGGCGGAGCAGGACTATGAGAGCATCAAACAGGCCCTTAACCAGCAGTTCAATCTCACCCCGGAGTCTTACCGCAGGAAGCTCCGGAGCCTGCAAAAAGGCCCCAAGTACACAAGGCCGACCACATAAGATAAGATAATCCTTTAATCGTCCCACCATGGGGAAATTCAGAGCATTACAGCAGCAAGGCAGGAACAAGTACAGATACAGATGCATAAAGGCATTACATTGACAGTAGGTAGATACATATACGAAAAAAAAAGATATAACCGGACTATCACAACTTTGGATCTATCAGTTCACGGTTTGGGTCATTCTCCGTTTTGGACAGTGCTGGTTATACAGCCTAACTGCAGCAGGAAGGAAGGACTTTCGATAGCGCTCCCTCTCACATTTAGGATGAAGTAGCCGGTCACTGACAGTACTGCACATCTTTGTCATGGTCTCATGCATGGGATGGGAATCATTCTGCACCATGTAGCTCACCTTGGCCAGTATCCTCCTGTCGCCTACTTCCTGAACTGGATCAAGGGGGCATCCCAGGAGAGAGCTGGCCCTTCTAATCAGTTTGTCCAGCCTATTCCTGTCCCTGGTTGGTATGCCACTACCCCAGACGCCACACCAAAGAAGATGACTGATGCCACAACAGAGTTGAAGAAGGATGCAAGGAGTGCCCCCCTAACTCCGAAGGCTCTCAGCCTTCTGAGCAGATAAAGCCTATTGTGGCCCTTCCTGTACACTGCATCCAAGTGATGGGCCCAGTCAAGCTTATTATTGAGGATCACACCAAGGTACTTATAGGTGTCGACTATCTCAATGTCATTTCCATGAATGTTCACCACTACTGGTGGATTTTTTCCCTTGCGAAAGTCCACCACCAATTCCTTGGTCTTCCTGGAATTAATCCTAAGGTGGTTCCTCTGACACCACTCCACAAAAGCTTGGTTAGTATCTCTGTACTCTCTTTCATCTCCTCCTGTGATGAGGCCTACTATTGCAGAGTCATCAGAATACTTCTGCAAGTAGCAGCTAGATGAGTTGCACTTAAAAACTGCAGTGTACAGTGTGAAGAGAAAAGGGGCAAGAACTGTACCTTGAGGTGCCCCTATATTGCAGATCACCGTGTCTGACACACTGTCCCGAACCTTTACAAACTGAGGTCGGTTCGTGAGGTAGTTAAGGATCAAGGTGGAGAGTTGGAGGTCCACGCCAACAAGGCCCAGCTTGTCTCTCAGTAGACCTGGCTGTATGGTATTAAAAGCACTAGAGAAATCGAAGAACATTATTCTCACAGTGTTCCCAGGTTTCTCCAGGTGAGAGAGCGTCCTATCTAGAAGGTGGATAATGGCATCATCCACACCAATGCCCGGCCTGTAGGCAAGCTGGAGAGGGTCCATATCCGAGCTCACTAGAGGACGGAGACGTGTGACAACCAATCCCTCTAGTACCTTCATCAGGTGTGATGTCAATGCTACAGGTCTATAGTCATTAAGGTCTTTCGGATAAGGTTTCTTCGGAACTGGTACCACACACAATAATTTCCACAGTTGTGGTACTATACCTATTCTCAGGCTCATATTGAACAGATATGTAATGATCTCACTCAGCTGGTGCCCACAGGTTCTGATTAGCCTTGCACTGATGCCGTCAGGACCTGCAGCCTTCAAAACTTTGATCTTATCCAGTTCTTTTGCAACCTGGGTACTTGTGAAGAACAGACCCTGGCTCAATTGACAAGTTGCAGCAGGGGGTGAGGTTATTGTAGCAGAGAGGTGTGAATGTTATGCAGGGGCAGGAGCAGCCAGTGTGTGATTAAATCTGTTAAAGAATAGATTAAGTTCATTAAGCCCCTCTTTATCTACAACAATCCTGGAGACAGATGTGGGCCGTTATGAGAGCTGCAGAGCACTGGACCAAGGATTTGGAGCTCACCACCGGCCAGGAGATCCAGGAGGCGTTTGTCATGGAGCAATTCTTGTGGAACTGCCCAGAGGACCTCCAACAAACCCTCCGTGACTGGAAACCAAAAGGAGCAGCTGCTACAGCCGCCCTAGCAGATGACTATGCCAATAACAGGGCCCCTGAAGCCAAGCGGGACGCCCACAGCACCTGGAGAGGGGGTAAGACACATTCTGCCCCTGTTTCCCCAGCCCCTAGAATGCAAGAGGCGCCCCCCTCTGTTTTCCTCTCCAGGTCAGGGGTAGAACCCAGGAGGTGTCACCTCTGCAACCAACCTGGCCACTTCAGGGCCATGTATCCCCAGCACCACAAGGCCCCGTCCTCATCACCAAAACTGTTTCCTGTCATGTGTGTGGGTGGGGGGAGATCCTGTGACAATTACCAGCCCGTCACCATAAACCACGCCAGTGCTATAAGACTGAGGGACACCGGCGCCGAGATGACCCTCGTACGGCCTGAGATGGTGTCCCCCCAGAACTTGTTACCTGGAAAAACCCTCGCCGTCTCCGGGATTGAAGGCATCAAACCGTCGCAGCCCGTCGCCAGGGTTCATCTGGACTGGGGCGCCGGGAGGGGAATGAGGGAGGTGGGAGTGTCGGAGAATATTCCCGCGAGTGTTTTACTTGGGACAGATTTGGGGCGGCTAGTGTCACAGTATGTGGCTACTGAGACCTCAAGTCCTGATCCCTCAACGTGTCTTGATTTGTCTACTGCTAATAATGTTGTGTGTGTTGCCTGTTCCCTCTGCGTCAAGGGGGAAGGTGGGAGCTGTGAGTGACTCCTGTGCTGACAGGACACATGCAGAGCGTGCAGATGAGACAGAGCCAGAAGACACTGGAAGGTATGAATGCCCCCAGGTGTGATGAGAGAGTGTGCTCTGGAGGGAGAGGTAGGGGGCAGGTAGCTGCAAGGCCAGAACCAGAGTTGGTGGGAGGGGCTACCACAGGGATTGTAGGGCCCCTAGGAGAATCCTAACTGCTGGGTTCTGCGCAGCTGCAGGAAGGGGAACATGCTAATGGGGTTGGAGCTGTCACAGGAGAGGTGGAGCTTCAAGGTAAGGCCCCAGGGCAGGAGGTCCCCACACCTGGGATGCCAGGAGACCAGGTTGGTCCAACTGACTCGTCGACTTGTGTGGAAGCCGAGGAGAGGCAGGCACTAACCAGGGTTACAGCGGTCGTGGCTGCAGTCACCAGGAGTGGGAGGGCTGGAGCCCAAGGAGCCTCATGGAGGTCCGACGGGCTTCCCCCTTCCGACCAAGTGGTGGTTGAGACAGACGAAGGCCTGGAGATGGGTCTCGGGAAACTGACAGAAGACGTGGCAGTTTCGTCCATTCTGGCCATGTCTAGTCAGGGGTTTCAGGCAGCGTTGAAAGCCGACGACAGCCTGAAGGCCCATAAAGAGCAGGCGGTACAGCCTTTCACGGACTCAGACCTCGAGCGGGTGGTCTGGGACCAGGGACGGCTGTATCGGGTGTCGGTTCAACAAGAGTCAATAGAGGCGTGGCCTAGGGACCGGCAATTAGTGGTACCCTATCCGTTCCGGGCGGAGTTGTTGCGGATCGCACGAGGTTGCGATGACCAGACACTTAGGGATTGCTAAGACCAAGGCCAGGCTAGCCCAGCATTTCTACTGGCCTAAAATGGGGACCAATGTGGTTGCCTACTGCAATTTGTGTGATACCTGTCAGAGAGTGGGGTAGGCGGGGCAGCGCCCCAAAGCCCCACTGGTGCATTTGCCCATGATTGACGAGCCTTTCCAGAGGGTGGCTGTGGATCTCATTGGACCGCTGTCCGTTCCCAGCCGCTCCGGAAAACGCTACATACTAACAGTAGTGGATCATGCCACCCGGTACTCAGAAGCGGGTGGCCACCGCTTTACTGGAGATTTTCTCCAGAGTGGGACTTCCCAAAGAAATGCTCACCGACTGAGGGACCCAGTTTATGTCGCTGCTGATGGAGTCCCAAAAACAAATACAGGTGCAACATCTGGTTGCCAGCCCATACCATCCGCAGAATAATGGTCTGTGCGAGCGGTTCAATAGCACCCTCAAACAGATACTTAGGATGGTTGACTCCCACAGGAGCGACTGGGAGCAGTACCTCCCACACCTACTATTTGCCTACAAAGAGGCTCCCCAGGCCTCAACGGGGTTCGCCCCCTTCGAATGAGTACATCATGTGCTTCCGGGACAAAATGATGGCCTTGTCGCGGCTGGTGCAGGACAATATGGCCAAGGCTCAGGCTAACCAGAAGCGCTGGTAGGACCAGAAAGCTTGTGACAGGACCTACCAGGTGGTTCAGAAAGTGTAGGTACTGGTCCCTGTACCATAGGACAAGCTTCAGGCAGCCTGGGAGGGCCCATACCTTGTGCACCAGTGGCTCAATGACGTCACGTACCTGCTCACCCTAGACCAAGCCTGTGGAAGGAGGAAGGCCTTCCATGTGAACATGATGAAGGCCCATCATGAGCGGGAGGCCTGCGCCCTCCCTGTGTGCAACATTCCTGACGAAGGAGCAGCCAAAACCCTCCTCGATCTGTTCACCCAAGCCAAGGCGGGTGGATCCATTGAGGATGTAGAGGTTGGCCAACAGCTCACCAAGGACCAACGGTCCCAGCTGTCAGCTACTCTACGCCCCTTTTGGGAGCTGATCAGCAGCCTTCCTGGAAGGACCAAGTTGGCTGTCCATCAAGTGGACACTGGGGATCACCCCCCGATCCAGCGGTCAGCATATCGGGTCTCTTTTGAGGTGCAGCAGCAGATGCGCCAGGACCTTGACGAAACGCTGAAGCTGGGGGTGATCCAGACATCCAACAGTGCGTGGGCATTATCTGTAGTCCTCGTCCCTAAAAAGGACCGAACAACCCGGTTTTGCATGGACTACCAGGAGCTCAACGCTGTCACGGTCACCGATGTGTTCCCTATGCCACGCATCGATGACATGCTCGATCAGTTGGCCGGGGCTAAGTACCTGACCATCATGGATCTGAGCCGGGGATATTGGCAGATCCCTCTGACCCATGAGGGCCAGGAGCACTCTGCCTTTATCACCCCGTTTGGACTGTACGAGTCCACCGTGATGCCATTCGGCATGAAGAATGCCCCTGCCACTTTTCAGTGGATGATCAACACGCTGCTCCTGGGACTTGAAGGGTAAGCGGCTGTGTACCTGAACGATATTGCCCTCTTCAGTCCCAAATGGGAGGATCACCTACAGCATCTGACGCAGGTGCTTAGGCACATCCACTGGGCAGGTTTGACCATCAGGCCGGAAAAGTGCCAGCTGGGCATGAGCGTCCTCTATGTGGGTCACCGGGTAGATGGGGGGTTCTGAAGCCAGAACCTGGGAAAGTGGATGCCATCGCATCCTGGCCCACCCCCAGGACCAAGAAACAGATGATGCCCTTCCTGGGGACCGCTGGGTACTATAGGAGGTTTGTCCCACACTATAGTACCCTGGCCAAGCCCCTGACAGACCTTACCAAGAAAAAGCTGCCTCTCGCGATAGACTGGTCAGTTGTCTGTGAGACCGCTTTACAGGTGCTCAAGACCGCTCTCTCCAGCTCCCCAGTACTACAAGCTGCTGACTTTGCACAGACCGATACCAGTGACTTTGGCCTTGGTGCCGTGCTCAGCCAGGTCAACGCAGCGGGCCAGGAGCATCCCGTCATGTACCTGAGCAGGAAACTATTGCCGAGAGAGGTGACCTACTCCATGATGGAAAAGGAGTGCCTGGCAATTGTGTGGGTCCTGCAGTGTCTGCAACCATACTTGTACGGGCATCCCTTCATCGTGGAGACGGATCACAACCCTCTCAGCTGATTGCACATGGTCTCCGGGACGAATGGGAGTTTGCTGCGTTGGAGCAGTGTGCACGTGTTCCTAAGGCTAGTTTCACATTAGCGTTTTTTTGCGCAGCGGGCGCATAAAAAACGCAAAGAAAAACGCAAAACAAACGCGCGTTTTTTTAACGTCATGCGCACGCTGATGCGTCAAAAAAACGCAGCGTTGCTTGCGTTTTACATGCGTTTTTGCATGCGTTTGCGTTTTTTTATGCACATGGGTTTTAAGGTGTGTCATTTTTTCCATTGTCTAGAGAACATTCTAGACTTGTTTCACTCAAAAACGCATGCGCAAAAAAACGCAACCGTGCGCAAGACCATGCGCACGCATGCGTTCCCATAGACTTCAATGTGTTGTTTTTGCGCATTCAGTGCGCAAGCGTGCGCATGCGTTTTTTTTTGCCGAGACAGGGCGCACCAAAAAATGCAACATGTTGCGTCTGGCGCGCCTGGCGCAAAAGACAAAAAAACGCATGCGCACGAAAACGCAAGTGTGCGCAAGACCATGCGCACATCATGTTAAACATAGGTGCGCAGTGCGCATGCGCACGGGTGCGCACGATGCGCTGCGCACAAAAGCGCAAATGTGAAACCAGCCTTACCTCATGGCTGCACGCTGTTGCTAGGTAACCATCCGCCTGTCTGACTCTGCAATCCGCTGTATTCCTGGAAACCCCTGATCATGTGACCCTTCATATGTTCCAGTCCGGCTCTGATTCTGCAATCCGCTGTATTCCTGGAAACCCCTGATCATGTGACCTTTCCTATGTTCCAGCCCTGCTCTGATTCTGCAATCCGCTGTATTCCTGGAAACCCTGATCATGTGACCCTTCCTATGTTCCAGCCCTGCTCTGATTCTGCAATCCGCTGTATACCTGGAAACCACCTCCTCTATGGTTCTACCCAGGCTGTTCTAGCGATGCTCTCTATGATCCTGAAGAATCTGAACCCAAAGTCCCTCCCTGGTCCTGACCTGGAAGTACTGGTGCTATAGTGCTATATCAGACCGCCCCTCCCTATGGTCAGGGCCTGAGTATCGTGTTGCTTCCCTGCATGGCTGCTTGGCCTGCTGGGTCGCTCCTGCATTCTGTGCCCCTGCACTTTGCTCTGTCGTGCGTCTCTGCACACACTCTGTGCTTGTACTCCGTCTCTTGTCCCGTGCCTTGTCTTATGTTTGTCCGTTGTGCTATGTTCGTCCTTGTCCTGCTTGGACTTGTTGTCCTTCTGGTGTTCTCTGCCTTGCCCGTTTCTGCCATGTCTTACCTTCGCTTTGCTCAGTCTTGTGTTCCCTCCTCTGTTCTTGCCTGTTCTCCCTTGCGCTCACCTATGGTGCCCTGTTGTGCCACCTGGCTCACGCACCATTCCTGCTCTCTGATTTATGGTACTCTCTAGCACATTCTCTGACTAGTCCCAAGCCTCTGCCTTGGTCCGGCCCTGGGCTTCGGCCTACGCTCCGCTGCTAGCTCTGTTCTTGCTCTGACCTGGGTTTCTGCCTACGTTCCGCTTCGTGTTCCGTACCTGCCTAGCTCTTCCTTGTTTCTTGTCTTGCTTTGCTTCGTGTGCCCTTTGCATGCGCCTGGCCTTCTTAGCCTCCTCCTTGTGCCTCAGCTGTGCCCGCCCTAGCCGTGCTCGCATGCTTGTGCCTCAGCCGTGCTCGTCGGTCAGTGACAGCTGTGTCGCCTGCTATGCCTCAGCCGGGTTCGCTGGAGTCTTGCCCGCCTGTTAGTGCTGCAGACCGATCAGCTTGAGAGTGCCCCAGCCGTGCTCTCTGTGCTTACTTGTACTTCACGCTGTTTTGCACTGTGCTCTACGCGCTCTCTATAGCACGCGCAGGTCCTTGCCTGCCCTTGGCATACCTTCCCGTGCTTCTATAAAAGTACGCGCAGGTTTTGCCATGTACCCTTTCGTGCCCTCTAGCACGCACAGGTCCTAGTCTGTACCTTGTCTCGAACCCTGTCCCTGGCGTGCCCTCTGCACACGCAGGCCTCCGTCCTTGAGCCTGACCCTGGCGTGTTACTTTGCACACGCAGGACTCTGCTCTGAACCTGTCCCTGGCGTTTCCCTCTACACGAGCAGGCCTCCGTCCTTGTACCTGTCCCTGGCGTGTCCCTCTACACGCGCAGGCCTCTGTCCTTGTACCTGTCCCTGGCATGCCCCTCGGCAGCGCAGGCCTCCATCCTTGAATCTGATCCTGGCGTGTCTCCTAGCACGCACCCTGCCTCGAACCCTGGCATGGCTCCTAGCACGCACCCTGCCTCGTCTCCTGGTTTGTCTGCCGGATTCCCGAAGCCTGCCGACTGCTGCCAGAGGTCTGGAACCAGATGACTGCATCCTGATGCCTGGTTCCTGTCAGTCCTTGCCAGTCTTCCGGAGTCCGATGCCTTCGCATCTCTTTTGGACCCTGGCGTGTCTTCTTGCACGCACTCTGCCTTGGACTCTGACGTGTCTCCGAGCACGCACCTTGTCTTGGACTCTAGCGTGTCCTAGCACGCATCCCTCCTAGGAACTCTGGTGTGACCCCTAACACGTACCCTGCCTTGGACTCTGGTATGTTTTCTGCACGTGTTATGTCTGGAACATTTGGCGTGCCCTTGCACGCACCTTGCCGTGTTTCACCATTGGTGCCCTGCATCTGATTCTCTGTTTTTGCCTTGTATCTGATTAAAGTTTGTAACCACGTTTGCTGAAGAAATCCTGTAACTTCGCTTTATGTTTCTTATCCTGTTCGTCCTGTTGCCTGACACTCAATAGTGTCTCCCTGAGCCAGCCGTCTGGTCCAGCTGCCGTGGTGGCTCACCCCCTTGGTCTTGCCCCTGACACTCCCTGTACAGGGGGTGGGGTCTCACTAGGTTCGCTCGCACTAGGTGGGTGAGTGCCACGGCCCAGAGGGTACACTCTAAAAGGAAAAACGACTCAGCGTAAGCTGACGCTCGTCACACTGCGGAAGTGCATTCAGGGGAACACAGGAATGTGATGCCCCCTAGCGCCCTCCAAAGCAGAGAGGTGTGAGGGATGACAGAGATGTCCCTCCTGGAATGTGCCCCCACCCAGGGCATTCCACCAGGCCATAAAAGGCAATGCAATGTTTTGCTTTAATTAAAAGAGAGAAACTCTTTGAAGCTCGGGTCCCCACCAATTAGCACGAGGGTGCAAACTCATCTGCAGCTGCAGGTAGCTGGCTCCCTTTGTGTGTGTGACTGAAACACATGGAGACAGATTGTACAACAAGTCACAGCTGGCTCTGAGGTATTGAGTCTGAAAATGACCTATAATAACAGAATGCAATATCTCTGAGACTAGCCAAGCACATAATCGGAATCGGTATTCCTTTCCCCACACGCCCATATTATTTAGCCACCTCCAGAACCCAGCATTATGGACATATAAAGCATAGCTAACAGTAATTACATATGGTAGGCATATTTAGTCACTATGCGCAGATAAAATCCAGCGGAACCTATTGGCGGTGCCACCAACCCACTCAGAGCTTCGGGCAGAAAGTTATGGGTCATCCACGATTCTAGGCAGAAAATCATATTCTCAGACATGGGAGGAGAGAGGCAGCACAAGCCCAGGTGTGGGCGGGAACAGCCTGGGAGATACAAGGCAGACCCTCATTTTGGACTGGAATTTTCTAATGGCCGGAGGATACGTTAGCGGATGCAGCCGGGAAAGCCTGTAACTAAGATTTGGACCTGTGATAATTGCAACCTATCTATACCCTATCTTTGTACTACACTTGTGAATGTATACATGTATATTGTCCTTGTAAATACAGTATATACCTGTATATCCCTAGTGCGCCTTTTCGGCGATTAAATATAAAATTAACCTTGGGCTGCTCTTTTAACTCAATTCACAAATCCCCACGTCTGTACGTTCGGTTGGTCAAACCTACCCAGGTTGGTTTCTGACCCGATAGAAGCCTGTTATCCGACGGGGTTTATGTCGAACGAGGAACTGGTGGCAGAATACTGGATAGTTTTAGAGAGGAACTCCGGCAGTGACGGCCAGGAGGTTTATATATCCCCAGCCTGGGCTGGTGATATATATTTCCCCTCAATGGGAGCGCCTCTCTAACTCATACCTATAAGGGAAGCCTTTCTGGTGACTATTTGCCCTCGGTGCAGTTCCCTGACTGACCTGGAGCAAGTGGTGGTGTCGTTCTCTCCCCTCCCCAGAGATGAGCGAAGTTGACGCCCCCTTCCCCTGTGAGATCCCTCACAGGCTCTATTCAGTTAGTGCTCCAGATTAAAAATATTACCTATGCCATCAGCTCCTATTCTGAAACATTTAGGGACAAGTAAAATTTGTAGTCACCAAATCAAAATACATTAAAATTAGTGCAATAAAAAAGACTTACTGCAATGCCGGGTACCTCTCTTCTCCTCCTCACTGCTTTTCTGCTCTTTACAACTCATAAACTATGTCCAGAGGAACAGATTTCTGATCAGTGTGCATCTGTATCTGCAGCAGAGTACACATGGGCCGGAAACTGACCATTCAAGTTCATTTTTGGGATAAGACAGTGCTTGTTTAAGTGGAAGACAAATCTTGCACCCATGTGAGCTATGGAAGACTGCAAAGAGCTGTGGACGTGACTGGTCCAAGAAAGGAAAAATTCATGTTTGTGCAGCCATAATCAAAATTTGAATGCTCTCCTACAGTAGAGTGTAGTCCTATATATCCAAAGTGAGGCACCCCATCAGCACAATATGTATAGGGACATGCCCAAAAGTATACATCCAGATCACCCCTCACAATATAAACATATCCATACCGCTCCCTCACAGTATAATCACATCCAGACCACCCCTCACAATATAATCACATTGAGACCACCCCTCACAATATAATCACATTAAGACCACCCCTTCACAATATAAACACATCTTTACCGCCCCCTCACAGTATAATCACATCCAGACCACCCCTCACAATATAATCACATTGAGACCACCCCTCACAATATAATCACATTAAGACCACCCCTTCACAATATAAACACATCTATACCGCCCCCTCACAGTATAATCACATCCAGACCACAGATTCTGGTGCCCTGATTCCTTGCTTCTGTTTAAGTCTCAAACCCACAGGAGATCTGTGCACCTTCTGCCGCCTGAACATTACATTGCTGCTTGTTTCTTACAGCCTTGATCGTGGCGTTATCACATCTTGCCCTTTGGCCTCAATGTATTTGTGTTACTTTTCTTATGTTTTTTATTCAATTGGGGTTATTATGCTCCTTTCTCCTGAGCGCCATCTTGTTGCTTTTTGGTGCTAATTCCACATGCATTATTTCCACACTCACTCCACGCCCTGTGGATCTGGTCTCATTTACACCCTGCCACGTCTAGCAGGTCTTTATCAAGGTTTTGCTACATATGCCTGCATATTGGCGCTTTCATGTCATAGCCCTTTTTTTTTTTTACATGTGCAGTCTAACCATTTTCTTCCCCCTGGTGCTTCTATTCCATAGCTGAGCCCTGACATGCGCAGTTTGTTTTTTTACTGCCCTCCTTCTGAACACCCGCTCCCAGGATTCCAGTGAGCAGTCGCGAACTAGCTGACACGTCACCAGCCTGTCATAGCTGAGCCCTTTTTTACCGCTTTCTTTTTTTTTCTCCTTCCGAACGCCCGCTCTCAGGATTTTAGTGAGCAGGTGCGAACTGGTTGAAACGTCATCAGCTTGTAGCACTTCCTCTTTGATTATTGCCTGCTATCTGAAGCTGACTGTGCGCCGATGCTGATTGGTATGTTACCCATTACCCTCACACTTCTACACACCTTTTTCCCTCCCCTGTCTTGAATAACTGCTATTTAACCCCTTTCTGCCATATGACGTACTATCCCATCCATGTGCCATGGGATTTAATTCCCAGGGACGGGATAGTACGCCATAGCGATCAGCGGCGCTCACGTGGTGAGCGCCGCTGATCGCGGCCGGCTGTCAGCTGATTATCACAGCTGACACCCGGCACTATGTGTCGGTGTGGTCACGGACCGCCCCTGACACGTTAACCCCTGGCACACTGTGATCAAACACGATCGCGGTGTAGCGGGGTTTAGGGAAGCATCGGCAGGGAGGGGGCTCCCTCCGTGCTTCCCTGCGACCCCCGCAGCAGCGCAATGTGCAGCGCTGATGCGGGGGTCTCCTTCCCTGCAGGTCCGCAGATCCAAAATGGCGGCCGGGACCTATGGTGGCCTGCAGGGTTCCGGCTTCCTTAGTGCCTGCAAAGCGCAGGCACGAGGAAGCCTGCGGCACTGCCTGTGACAGATCGCTGATCTATCACAGCGATCTGTGATGTGACAGATCAGCGATCTGTCACATGACAGCTATTTCCCCCCTGGGACATTGTAATAAAGTTAAAAAAAAAGTGTAAAAATAATTTATAAAAAATTGCTAAATAAATAAATAAATAAAAAATATTCCCTAATAAATTCATTTTTTGGAAATAAAACAAAACAATAAAAGTACACATATTTGGTATCGCCGCATCCGTAACGACCCGCCCTATAAAACTGTCCCATTAGTTAACCCTCTTAGCGAACCCCTTAAAAAATAAAAATAAAAAACAAAGCAAAAAATAATGCTTTATTATCATACCGCCGAACAAAAAGTGCAATAACGCGCGATCAAAAAGACGGATATAAATAACCATGGTACTGCTGAAAACGTCATCTTGTCCCGCAAAAAACAAGCCATGATACAGCGTCATCAGCGAAAAAATAAAAAAGTTATAGCTCGCAGAATAAAGCGATGCAAAAATAATTATTTTTTATATAAAATTATTTTCATTGCATAAAAGCGGCAAAACATAAAAAAATGACATAAATGAGGTATCGCTGTAACCGTACTGACCCGAAGAATAAAACCGCTTTATCAATTTTACCGCACGCAGAACGGTGTAAACGCACCCCCCAAAAGAAATTCTTGAAATGCTGTTTTTTGTTCATTCTGCGTCCAAAAAAATCGGAATAAAAAGTGATCAAAAAATGTCACTTGCCCGAAAATGGTAAGAATAAAAACGTCAACTCGTCCCGCAAAGAATAAGACCTCACATGACTCGGTGGGTCAAAATGCGGAAAAATTATAGCCCTCAAAATGTGGTGATGCAAAAACTATTTTTACAATAAAAAGCGTCTTTTAGCGTCTGACAGCCGCCAAACATAAAAACCGCCATAAATAGTAAATCAAACCCCCAGTTATCACCCCCTTAGTTAGGGAAAAATAATAAAATTTAAAAAATGTATTTATTTCCATTTTTCCATTAGGGTTAGGGCTAGGGTTAGGGCTAGGGCTGAGATTAGGGTTAAGGGTGTGTTGGGGTTAGGGTTGGAGTTAGAATTGGGGGGGTTTCCACTGTTTGGGCACATCAGGGGCTCTCCAAACGCAACATGGCGTCTGATCTCAATTCCAGCCAATTCTGCGTTGAAAAAGTCAAATGGTGCTCCTTCCGTTCCAAGCTCTGCCATGTGCCCAAACAGTGTTTTACCCCCACATATGGGGTATCAGCCTACTCAGGACAAATTGCAAAACAACTTTTGGGGTCCAATTTCTCCTGTTACCCTTAGGAAAATAAAAAATTGGGGGCAAAAATATCATTTTTGTGGAAAAAAAATATGATTTTTTTATTTTCACGCCCGGGCGTTATAAACTTCTGTGAAGCACTTGGGGGTTCAAAGTGCTCACCACACATCTAGATAAGTTCCTTAGGGGGGCTAGTTTCCAAAATGGGGTCACTTGTGGGGGGTTTCCACTGTTTAGGTACATCAGGGGCTCTCCAAAGGCAACATGACGCCCACGGACCGTTCCATCAAAGTCTGCATTCCAAAACGTCACTACTTCCCTTCCGAGCCCTGACGTGTGCCCATACAGTAGTTTTCTCCCACATATGGGGTATCAGCGCACTCAGGACAAATTTAACAACTTTTGGGGTCCAACTTCTCCTGTTACCATTGGGAAAATAAAAAAATTGGGGACTAAAAGATCATGTTTGTGGAAAAAATATGATTTTTTTATTTTCACGCCCGAGCATTATAAACTTCTGTGAAGCCCTTGGGGGTTCAAAGTGCTCACCACACATCTAGATAAGTTCCTTGGGGGATCTAATTTCCAAAATGGTGTCATTTGTGGGGGGTTTCCACTGTTTAGGCACATCAGGGGCTTTCCAAACACGGCATGGCGTCCAATCCCAATTCTAGCCAAAAAAGTCAAATTGCGCTGCTTCCCTTCCAAGCTCTGCCATGTACCCAAATAGTGGTTTACCCCCACATATGGGGTATCAGCGTACTCAAGACAAATTGCGCAATAACTTTTGGGGTCCTGTTACCCTTGGAAAAATAAGAATTGAGGGTGAAAAGATCATTTTTGTGGAAAAAATATGATTTTTTAATTGTACGGCTGTACGTTATAAACTTCTGTGAAGCCCTTGTGGGTTCAAAGTTCTCACCACATATCTAGATAAGTTACTTGGGGGGTCTAATTTCCAAAATGAGGTTACTTGTGGGGGGGTTTCCACTGTTTAGGTACATCAGGGGCTCTCCAAACGTGACATGGCGTCCGATCTGAATTCCAGACAATTTTGCATTGAAAAAGTCAAACGGCGCTCCTTCCCTTCTGAGCTCTGCCATGCGCCGAAACAGTGGTTTCCCCCCACATATCAGGTATCAGCGTACTCAGGAGAAATTGCACAAGAACTTTTGCAGTCCCATTTCTCCCGTTACCCTTGGTAAAATAAAAAAAATTGGACCTGAAGTAATTTTTTTTGTGAAAAAAGTTAAATGTTCATTTTTTTTTTAAACATTCAAAAAATTCCTGTGACGCACCTGAAGGGTTAATAAACTTCTTGAATATGGTTTTGAGCACCTTGAGGGGTGCAGTTTTTAGAATGGTGTCACTTTTGGGTATTTTCTATCATATAGACTCCTCAAAGTGACTTCAAATGTGATGTGGTCCGTAAAAATAAAATGGTGTTGCAAAAATGAGAAATCGCTGGTCAATTTTTAACCCTTATAACTTCTTAACAAAAAAAAATTTTGTTTCCCAAATTGTGATGCTGTAAAGTAAACATATGTGAAATGTTATTTATTACGTTTTTTGCGTGCCATATCTCTGTGATTTAAGGGCATAAAAATTCCAAGTTGGAAAATTGCGAAATTTTCAAAATTTTCGCCAAATTTCCATTTTTTTCACAAATAAACGCAAGTTATTTGAATGAAATTTTACCACTAACAAGAAGTACAATATGTCATGAGAAATGTCAGAATCACCGGGATCCATGGAAGCATTTCAGAGTTATTACCTCATAAAGGGACAGTGGTCAGAATTGTAAAAATTGGCCCGGTCATGAACGTGCAAACCACCCTTGGGGGTTAAGGGGTTAAGGACTGACTGATTGCTAAACCTCTGACTTCCCCTGACGAAACTGCACCCAGCAGCGATACGCGTGGGGCTCCCCACACCTCCCCTGTCCCGGGATCACCTTTTCTTGATGAGCTGACCCCCGACATTCCATTTTGGACTACTCTTTATGGTGACCATTTCTTTCCTTTCTACTATATACTGTGGCATTTATCTCCAATTTTTTTTTTTTTTCTTGCCCTCAATATTCTATTTGGGTCTAGATCTCCTACCCATCCTCATATTGGATGGTTCCCTGCTCCCTCCTATATCAAGGCTATTTACAGGGCTCCTCAGATCTTATGGGGTCTTCCAGAGTGAGTGTCGGTATGATATCCCCTTTATTCTAATAATGGATGGTCACCTTGCTTATAGTACCTTTTGGTCTATCTATAAATATAAATATTTTGAGTAAATAGCTACATTTCTCTGGGGACGCCCAGATTCAGGGTTGTTGGGTCGTGCCCTATGTATTATTGTGTACATTTTGGTGAATTTTGTGTAATTTTCCATAAGTGGTCTTTGCCTATCAGCATTTATTATTAGATCTGTTTGGGACATTTGGGGGTGTGCATTCCTTTTTAAATGTTTTTATTCTGTATACCTGTTTGTCTCTCAATAAAATTTATATATATTGGTCACATACTTTATTGCCTTGGGTGTGCGCTTTATATGCTGGGCCCTTTTTACTTCTTTTGTTGAATATAAAGACCGCCCCCTCACAGTATAAACAAATCCAGACAGCCCCATCACAGTAAAAACACATCCAGACCGCCCCCTCACAGTATAAACAA
Source organism: Dendrobates tinctorius (assembly GCF_039654945.1). Lineage (NCBI taxonomy): Eukaryota > Metazoa > Chordata > Amphibia > Anura > Dendrobatidae > Dendrobates > Dendrobates tinctorius. Next base: position 87,336,792 of record NW_027361684.1, on the reverse strand, counting down.
ATCCAGACAGCCCCATCACAGTATAAACACATCCAGACCGCCCCATCACAGTATAATCACATCCAGACCGCCCCCTCACAGTATAAACACATCCAGACAGCCCCATCACAATGTAATCACATCCAGACAGCCCCATCACAGTATAAACACATCCAGACGGCCCCATCACAGTATAAACACATCCAGACCGCCCCATCACAGTATAATCACATCCAGACCGCCCCATCACAATGTAATCACATCCAGACCACCCCATCACAGTATAAACACATCCAGACCGCCCATCACAGTATAAACACATCCAGACCGCCCCATCACAGTATAATCACATCAAGAGCCCCCTCACAGTATAATCATATCCAGACCGCCCCATCACAATGTAATCACATCCAGACCACCCCATCACAGTATAAACACATCCAGGCCGCCTCATCACAGTATAATCACATCCAGACCGCCCCATCACAGTATAAACACATCCAGACCGCCCCATCACAGTATAATCACATCAAGAGCCCCCTCACAGTATAATCACATCCAGATGACCCCTCACAGTAAAAAACACATCGAATATCGGAATATTTCAGCGCTATAGAAATAAAATTTATTATTATTATTATTAATCACATCCAGACCGCCCCATCACAGTATAATCACATCCAGACCGCCCCCTCACAGTATAAACACATCCAGACAGCCCCATCACAATGTAATCACATCCAGACCGCCCCATCACAGTATAAACACATCCAGACGGCCCCATCACAGTATAAACACATCCAGACCGCCCCATCACAGTATAATCACATCCAGACCGCCCCATCACAATGTAATCACATCCAGACCACCCCATCACAGTATAAACACATCCAGACCGCCCATCACAGTATAAACACATCCAGACCGCCCCATCACAGTATAATCACATCAAGAGCCCCCTCACAGTATAATCATATCCAGACCGCCCCATCACAATGTAATCACATCCAGACCACCCCATCACAGTATAAACACATCCAGGCCGCCTCATCACAGTATAATCACATCCAGACCGCCCCATCACAGTATAAACACATCCAGACCGCCCCATCACAGTATAATCACATCAAGAGCCCCCTCACAGTATAATCACATCCAGATGACCCCTCACAGTAAAAAACACATCGAATATCGGAATATTTCAGCGCTATAGAAATAAAATTTATTATTATTATTATTAATCACATCCAGACCGCCCCATCACAGTATAATCATTTCCAGACAGCCCCATCACAGTATAATCACATTGAGACCACTCCCTCACAATATAAACACATCCAGACCGCCCCTCACAGTATAATCACATCCAGGTTACCACCTGTGATAAAACACTCCGGGATCGCCTTTGCTGGGGTCAAAGGTCACGTGCATTCAGCATGAAACTCAGGCGCAGAGCTGGGATTTGGGTGTAACTGACCCTGGGTCAGGTTTATTAACGGTGAAAGCAATGCAAAAGGAAATAAAACATAAAACAAATCCTTGCCTGTCCGGCACTAACTAAACAATGGACAACCTAACTACCAACTGGCGGGCTTCTCCCGTCCAGCCAAACCACAGTTGCAGTGGGCACTGCTTCCACTCACGTGTGTCTCTCACACAGACAGGCTCTCTGTGTTCCCAGGCTGAGACACTCACACAACCACCTTGCACCCTTTTATATCCACCTCCCATTATCCATTAGTAAGCAGGTGCGATACTGATCAGACTAGGCCACATAGGAAAGGAATCTGGGCGAGATATACCTGCCTACATCCACTATTCCCACATGATTCTCACATATCCCCCCCTTCTGCTCAGACCACTCCGGTCGAGCAATGACACCCGCCAAACAGTGCACTCGGGACAGGGCATCTGCATTTCCCATCTGTACCCCTGGGCGGTGCTCCACCGTAAAAGTGTAGGCCTGCAGGGCAAGGAACCACCGGGTCACCCGGCTATTCCGTTCCTTGTTCAAGTGCATCCACTTGAGAGGGGCATGGTCAGTGATCAGCCTGAACTTTGGGCCCACCAGGTAATATTTGAGGGCCTCTAGAGCCCACTTAATGGCGAGGCACTCTTTTTCTACGACTGCATACCTTTGCTCGTGTTTATTCAGCTTCCTGCTGAGATAGAGGACTGGGTGTTCCACTCCGTCCCTCACTTGTGAGAGTACGGCCCCGATACCGGTATCAGAGGCATCCGTTTGTACCACAAACTCACTGTGGAAGTCCGGAGTCACCAGTACGGGCTGAGAGCAAAGTGCCCGTTTTAGGCTATGGAAGGCTTCTTCAGCCGCTAAACTCCATTTAATCATGACGGAGTCTTTCCCTTTTGTAAGATCCGTCAGGGGGGTAGCGATGGCTGCAAAATTGGGTATGAACCGGCGATAATAACCGGCGATCCCCAGGAAGGCTTGCACCTGCTTCTTGCTGACAGGTTGTGGCCAGTCCTGAACCGCCTGAATCTTATCAACCTGGGGTTTAACAACACCCCTCCCAATTACATACCCCAAATACCGGGCTTCTTCTAGCCCGATGTGACATTTCTTGGGGTTCGCGGTTAGACCTGCCTCCCACAGGTCGTCAATCACAGCTTGTACTTTCTGGAGATGAGTCTCCCAGTCCAAGCTGTAAATGACAATGTCATCCAAATAGGCCGAAGCATACCGCCTATGTGGCCTCAAGACTCGATTAATCAGTCTCTGGAAGGTCGCCGGTGCCCCGTGCAGTCCAAACGGCATATACACATACTGAAATAAACCTTCCGGCGTAGCAAATGCTGTCTTTTCTCTGGCAGCCTCCACCAGAGGGATCTGCCAATACCCCTTTGTTAGGTCTAGGGTCGTAATATACCGGGCTTTTCCTAACCGATCTATTAACTCGTCGACCCGGGGCATGGGGTAGGCATCAAATTTTGAGACCGCATTCAGTTTCCTGAAGTCACTGCAGAACCGGATGGTGCCGTCCGGTTTAGGAATTAGCACAATCGGGCTGGACCACGCACTGTGCGATTCCTCAATGACTCCTAACTCTAACATTGCCTTCACTTCTCGGAAAACGGCTTCACGGCGCTCTTCCGGGATTCGGTAGGGCTTTACGTGAACTGTGACACCAGGTTCCGTTACGATGTCATGTTTCATTAGCATAGTCTGCCCGGGTTTTTCTAAGAAAAACTTTTGGTTGTGAAGTAGAAACTGCCTGACTTCCGTCTTTTGCCGCTCCGAGAGAGTCTCTGCAACCCGTACCTCCGGTACGGTATGCGAGCAGACAGGACGGGCCAGCTCCGCTGACAAGGCAGACCGATCCTTCCAGGGCTTTATCAGATTTACATGATAAATCTGTTCAGGTTTCCGTTTACCTGCCTGCTATACTTTGTAGTTTACTTCACCAACTCTTTCCTTGATCTCAAAGGGGCCCTGCCACTTTGCCAGGAACTTACTGTCCACCGTGGGGACCAGGATCAACACCCTATCTCCGGGTGCAAACGTACGGATCTTGGCGCCCCTATCATAGATTCTTTTTTGGGCTCCTTGAGCCTGTATCATGTGTTCTTTGACGATAGGCATAACAGCCGCAATACGGTCCTGCATTTGTGTGACGTGATCTATCACTGTTTTAAACGGAGTGACCTGACCCTCCCAGGTTTCTTTTGCAACGTCTAACAGTCCGCGAGGACGTCGGGCGTACAATAACTCGAAAGGCGAGAATCCCGTGGAAGACTGGGGTACTTCCCTGATGGCAAAAAGCAAATACGGAAGTAAATAGTCCCAGTTCTTCCCATCCTTGTCTATCACCTTTCTCAGCATCTGCTTCAGAGTTTTAATGAACCGTTCGACCAACCCGTCTGTTTGAGGGTGATACACGGATGTGCGTAACGGTTCAATTTGTAACAATCGGCAGAGCTCCTTCATTACCCTGGACATAAAGGGGGTCCCCTGGTCGGTGAGTATCTGTTTTGGTATACCGACCCGACTAAACACATGCACCAGTTCCTTGGCAATCGTCTTGGTGGCCGTGTTACGCAAAGGGATGGCCTCCGGGTAACGAGTGGCATAATCCAAGATGACCAGGATATGTTGGTGTCCACGTGCAGACCGTGGAAGGGGCCCAACTAAATCCATCCCAATCCTCTCAAACGGGACTTCAATAATAGGTAGGGGTACCAAAGGGCTACAGAACCGGGGCTTAGGTGCAGAGGCTTGGCAGTCAGGACAAGACTCACAATATACTCGAATATCGTGATGCATGCCTGGCCAAACAAAACAGTGTAATATCCTTTCGGTGGTTTTCTGGACTCCCAGGTGACCTCCCATCACATGTCCGTGGGCCAGGTCCAGCACCTGCCGCCGGTAGGGTTTTGGCACGACTAATAGTTGCACCGTATCTTCCCCCTTTTTCTCTATCTGATAGAGTAAATCATTCTCCAGAACCATGTAAGGATATGCCAGCCTAGAGCCAGGTTCAACGGGTACCCCATTTATCACTTTTACATTTGTCCTAGCCTGAGAAAGGGTAGGATCCTTTATTTGCTCGCTTTGGATGTCATCTTTCTGAACTTCCAAATCCGGCAAGCGGGGAGGTGGACGGCTGTCGGCCTCCTCCTCTTCCCCGGTCTCCTCCGTATCACCCGCCATGACTGAAAACGGAAACTGTAGGTCATTTCCAGCAGACTCTTCCCCCGAGTCTTCCGGGGAGACCTCTTCCAGGGGTTCGGGACCCACGCCCTGGGAGAAGAATCATGTACACTATTACCCGAGGGCATAAACTGATTCTCCCACAATTGCCAGAAGTGGGGAAAATCCCGGCCCAGGATAACATCATGCAATAACGCCGGGACGAGTCCCACTTTATGTTGCACAGACCCATAGGAAGTAGTAATGCATATGACCGCTGTGAGGTACGAACAGGTGTCTCCATGCACACACGTTACAGAAAATTTGTCTGATGGTCCAGTCGGGGCTGACACCAGACTGGCCTTCACCAGAGTCACCACACTTCCCGAGTCTAACAATGCCACCACATTTTTGCCATCAACAGTTAAATCACACAAGTGTTTTTCCAGATCCTTTTGACCGGCATTCACACTCACTACCCGTGCAACCATAGACATGCGGTTTTTAGAGTCAGTGATGTCGCACTGCATGGGTTCAGTAGTGACCGGACAGTTTGCAGCACTATGTCCCATCTCTTGGCAGCGGAAACACCTAACGGGCCCCTTGCTTAGACCATAGTTCGTTACTCTCGGCCTCGCAGTGCGGGCAGTCCCGTTTTCCTCCCCCACTGTCTTAGGGATTTTTCCATCTCCCCTACTCCCTGGAACAGTCTTACCGGTTCCACGTGGAGATGATGAAGAACGAGGTGGGGTAGCGTCGTCTCGGAGTCCTTCCGCCACGGAGTAACGTTCAACCAGATCCACCAGTTGATCTGCCGTCGTAGGATTTCCATGGCTTACCCACTTCCTCAGGGCTGGCGGTAGAGCTCTCAGGTACTTGTCCATGACGACTCTCTGGATTATCTCTGGCACTGTCAACACCTCGGGTTGTAGCCACTTCTTCGTCACGTGGATCAGGTCGAACATCTGGGACCGCGGTGGTTTATCCGGCTGATAAATCCATTGATGCACTCTCTGTGCACGGACAGCGGTCGTCACTCCCAGCCGGGCCAAGATCTCGGCTTTCAATTTGTCAAAGTCCTGCGCGGCTTCAGGCTCTAAGTCATAATAAGCCTTTTGGGCCTCACCGGAAAGAAACGGGGCAATCAGGCCGGCCCATCGTGCCTTCGGCCATTTTTCTCGCACCGCCGTCCGTTCAAACGTGGTCAGGTATGCCTCGACGTCATCTTCGGTCGTCATCTTCTGCCAGTACCGACTCATGTGAATCACTCTCGACTCTGCTTCCAGGTTAACCTCCTGTAGGCTTGCCAAGCGCTGCGCCACCTGCTGGAGAAGCGAACGATCGGTAACTGTCATGTCCACCAACTCCTTCAGCTGGGCCATCATCACCCGATTAGCTTCTTGCTGGACGGCGGTGTACCAGCGCTTTCACCACGTCCTCCATGCTCATGCTTGCAACGTGATGCCCGCGTTCTCCACCACAATGTGATAAAACACTCCGGGATCGCCTTTGCTGGGGTCAAAGGTCACGTGCATTCAGCATGAAACTCAGGCGCAGAGCTGGGATTTGGGTGTAACTGACCCTGGGTCAGGTTTATTAACGGTGAAAGCAATGCAAAAGGAAATAAAACATAAAACAAATCCTTGCCTGCCCGGCACTAACTAAACAATGGACAACCTAACTACCAACTGGCGGGCTTCTCCCGTCCAGCCAAACCACAGTTGCAGTGGGCACTGCTTCCACTCACGTGTGTCTCTCACACAGACAGGCTCTCTGTGTTCCCAGGCTGAGACACTCACACAACCACCTTGCACCCTTTTATATCCACCTCCCATTATCCATTAGTAAGCAGGTGCGATACTGACCGACTAGGCCACATAGGAAAGGAATCTGGGCGAGATATACCTGCCCTCATCCACTATTCCCACATGATTCTCACACACCTTACAGTATAATCACATCCAGACCGACCCCTCACAGTATAATCACATCCAGACCGCCCCATCACAGTATAATCACATCCAGATGACCCCTCACAGTAAAAAACACATCGAATATCGGAATGTCAGCGCTATAGAAATAAAATTTATTATTATTATTATTAATCACATCCAGACCGCCCCATCACAGTATAATCATTTCCAGACAGCCCCATCACAGTATAATCACATTGAGACCACTCCCTCACAATATAAACACATCCAGACCGCCCCTCACAGTATAATCACATCCAGGTTACCACCTTACAGTATAATCACATCCAGACCGCCCCTCACAGTATAATCACATCCAGACCGCCCCTCACAGTATAATCACATCCAGGTTACCACCTTACAGTATAATCACATCCAGACCGCCCCTCACAATATAATCACATCCAGAGCCCCCTCACAGTATAATCACATCCAGACAGCCCCATAACAGTATAATCACATCCAGACCACCCCCTCACAGTATAAACACATCCAGACTGCCCACTCACAGTATGATCACATCTAGGTTGCCACCTTACAGTATAATCACATCCAGACCGCCCCATCACAGTATAATCATTTCCAGACAGCCCCATCACAGTATAATCATTTCCAGACAGCCCCATCACAGTATAATCACATTGAGACCACTCCCTCACAATATAAACACATCCAGACCGCCCCTCACAGTATAATCACATCCAGGTTACCACCTTACAGTATAATCACATCCAGACTGACCCCTCACAGTATAATCACATCCAGACCGCCCCTCACAGTATAATCACATCCAGGTTACCACCTTACAGTATAATCACATCCAGACCGCCCCCTCACAGTATAATCACATCCAGACCGCCCCTCACAGTATAATCACATCCAGAGCCCCCTCACAGTATAATCACATCCAGACCACCCCCTCACAGTATAATCACATCCAGGTTACCACCTTACAGTATAATCACATCCAGACCGCCCCTCACAATATAATCACATCCAGAGCCCCCTCACAGTATAATCACATCCAGACAGCCCCATCACAGTATAATCACATCCAGACCACCCCCTCACAGTATAAACACATCCAGACTGCCCACTCACAGTATGATCACATCTAGGTTGCCACCTTACAGTATAATCACAACAGCACTCAGAGCTTACATTTCCCAAAGGGCTACTGACATGCTATGTCCTACATCAGTGCTGACAGCGATGTGTTCCTTTCTCGTGCTCTACTCTGGCGGGTAGAAAAAGTCCCTGGAGATGTTCTTCCAGCAAACGTGCCTAAAGTGCAGCACATCTACTAAATATGTCAAAGCTAGTGGCAAAGTGCAACAAGACTGGAAAGTTGTGTCATAATTTGCAAACTCTAAGTCGTCTGGTGACCAACTTGGATGCCATTTGAAGTCCTATCAAGAGAATGGGGTGGCTCCAGGCCCCGGTGCAGCTGCATGACCTGAAGTGCCGTTGTGGGGGGAAAAAATGTAAAGGGGACGCAGCACTGAATCAGTATTGATTAAGGCAGTTTCATGCTCAGACTTGCTGAAGGTCCCAGAGGTTGGACACCAAGCGATCAATATAAGCACTGTCAACTACTCGTACAACTCCTTTTTAAATATATTAGTTAATAGTTAAAAATAACAGTGACGTCGGCGCCGGGTATCCCGATGCTCGTGTGACATTGTCATCAGAGGAAGCAATAAGGTTGCTGCGCTCTCACTACTTCCATTTCTACAAAGGTTCAGACGATGGAAATGAATGCGCAGAAACGTAATATCAGTTGCTGATTGGCTGCAGGGCTTATGGGACATAACAATGTGACGCAAGTCTCGAAAAGACCCAGAGCAGGTACGGAAGGATATTTTTATTTTATGCTATTTTTATTTTATAAGGAGGAGGACTAGTTATCCAGCAATGTGCCATCACATACCTAGAAGAGAACAGCCCTTTAAATACAGCCACATATGGATTTTACCACAGGTTCTGACCATGCACCGGCTGAATGGAAGATGACAGTAGACCACACCGGTTGGGTCTGTATACTTGCAGCTTCAGAGAGTATTTAACCTCTTCAAGACCGCAATACGTATATATAGTATACTAACCTGAGATATAAGAGAATATCATCCCCATAAAGGTGACAATCCAGCAGTTTTCGGCTGTCCACTATATCTGACAACTGAACTTGCCGTATCACAAATTATCGGTGTTGACACCGTCCATATCTGTTTAACCCCTTAGTTGCTGCTGTCAAAAGTGACTACATCAAATAAATGGTTAAAAGATTGTGGGGGCTTGCACTTTAATCTAATTGACACACCGAGATCATGATTGTGTATTCCTGATGTTTGCCATAGCTGTTCATGGCCAAATAGCGGCCTTAGAGTCTCCCGGCTATAGCGGTCAGTTCAGAAGTTAGCGACATTTAGGTGGTAAACAAACACTTTTTCATTCCGGCTATACCACTTTGCATTAATTCCTAAAAATCACCTGAAGGGTTAATAAACTACCTGACAGCGGTTTTCAATATGTCAGGGGGTGCTGTTTTTAAAATGGTATCACGTTTGGGGTTTTCCAATATATAGGACCCCCAAAGTCACTTCAAACCTGGATAGGTCCCTCAAAAAAATAAATTTTGTAAATTTCCTTGAAAAAATGAAAAATTGCTGCTACATTTTTAAACCTCCTAAAAGGCTAACAAAATAAATTACAGTTTAAAAAATTGTGCTGATGTAAAGCCGACATGTGGGAAATGTGGTTTATTCATGTTTTTCTGTGGTATGACTATCTGGATTAAAGGGATAATCATTCAAAGTTTGAAAACTGCAATTTTTTTTACATTTTTGTCAAGTTTCTGATACTTTTATAAATAAACACAAAACATATCAATCTAAATTTACTATTATCATAAATTATAATGTGCCGTGAAAAAACAGTATCAAAATCACTGGGATTTGTTGAAGCATTCCAGAGTTATGACCACATAAAGTGATATTGGTCAGAATTTAAAAAATTGGCCCGGTCACGAAGGGGTTAATGGGCCACCTTTTGTGCGGTCTTTCTCTTGCTGTTTGCAGAAAACTGCAGTAAGAAAGTACAGATTATGCTAAACCACAGCACGTTTCCCAGATGTGGGATATGTCACAATACCAGCACATCCTTTATAGTAAATACAAAGAGTAGAAAAGCAGAACACAAGCAGAAGCCGTGTCAGTGCTTTGTCAGGGGCTCATATATCATGTGCACACTGACCTGTAGTCACTGCAGTGTGGTTTTCTCCACAGGCAACATATCGAATCTTCTGCTGCTTCAAAGTGTGTATTACCTTGGGGGAATTTGTTTCAAAGATATCAGTGCCATGTCCAAGTTGTCCAAACTGACCAAGACCGAATGTACACACTTCTTTATCTGAAAGGATAACAATAAGTCGTGGGTTGTAAAATGATGAACGTCAGCTGGCATAAGTTGTGGGGGATGGACAGCATTTATCAGAATACCAAGAAGTAGGAGACAGATTTAGAGAAATATCAGGATCAGACTACACAGTTTGTTTATAGTCTATTACCATAGAAACATATAGTTGTGAATGGGAGCTGGACACAAAAAAATATTTTATTTAGCTAAGGCTATCTGGAAATATTGCGGATTTTTTTTTAACCAAAAGGCGCACTGAACCTTCAAAAAAAATTACTACAACAGCGGACCTTCCCATTAATACTTGTGCATCATTGTGCATCAGCATCAAGTTGAAACTGGATGATCAATGGCATGGATAACTTTGAAATAAAAAATGGTGGCATACTTCCAACTCTCCTGCGGTACAGTGAAGGCTCTGGAAGAACAACTGTGGTGTAAATTGGCTGCGACAGCCAGGACACTAGTGAAGCACAACATCAGTTAGCGGCCGGAACTGGATCTGGGGGAGAAACTGAGGTGGACATGCCACCATTTTTATATCCGTGGATTAAACACATTTTATTATATTGAACAATCCTTTTTAAGCTATGTGCACACGTAGCGTTTTAAAACACTCACTACAAACCGGACTCCTTCCCAGAAATCGCGCGGTTTTTTTCCCGCGCGATTTCACCGCGATTTTACCGCGATTATGATTGCGATTTTGCCGCGATTTTCGCGTGCGTTATTCAAGCACTTTCCAAGCGATTTGAAGCATCGCTTGGAAAGTGATTGACAGGTTGGTCACACTCGTCAAACATAGTGTTTGACAAGTGTGACCAGGTTTTTACTATTGAGGCCGCCTATGCGGCATCAATAGTAAAAGATAGGATGTTAAAATGCTAAAAAAAAAATAAAAAATCGGGGTATATTTACCTTCCGGCGTCCCGCGCTGCATTCCCGGGCCTCAGCGTTCCCAGTAATGCCTTGCGAGACCTGTGATGACGTAGTCTCGCGTTGCTATAGCGATCTCGCGAGACCGCTAGAGTCACGCGAGACTACGTCATCACAGGACCTTGCCGCAAGGCATTACTGGGAACGCTTAGGCCGGGAATGCAGCGCGGGACACCGGAAGGTAAATATACCCCGATTTTTTATTTTTTATTCTTTTTTTTACAGGGGTATGGTACCCAGGGCCTGGAGGACAGTCTCCTCTCCTCCACACCGTGGGAACCAACCGCACATGAGACGCTTAACTTCCCGCATGGTGGGCATAGCCACATGCGAGAAGTAAGCGATTCTCATGCATTCCTATGGGTGCGGAATCGCGGCAATTCTTTGCGATTCCGCACAAAAGAATGAGCATGCTGCGATTTTTTCCGCGATGCGATTCCGCCGCGGAAAAAAGCGCAGCATTAGCACAGCATGTGCGGAATACCATAGCAATGCATGGGGGGCGTTCTGTACACAATTTATAAGCGTTTTCGCAGCGTTTTCACGCCGAAAATCACGGCAAAAACGCTTAAAAATCGCTACGTGTGCACACAGCCTAAAGGAAATCTGTCACTAGGTTTTTGCCACCTAATATGAGAGCAGTATAAAGTAGAGACGGAGACCCTGATCCCAGTGATGCGACACTTACTGGGCTGCTTAGTCTAGCTTTGATAAAGTCACAGTTTTAACTGTAGGAGATTATCATTAGAGAACTAGTACATGGGCAGAAATCTGTTAGAGATGTCGGCGGAAGGGATTACACAGAGCTCATCATTCAGAGAACTGCTAGATCTGCAGCAGAGACAACAGGGATTTTATCAAAATAACAGCAAGCAGCCCAGTAAGTGACACATCACTGGAATCAGGGTCTCTGCCCCTACATTATGCTGCTCTCAGATAGGCTAGCAACAACGTGGTGACAGATTCCCTTTAAGTATTTTTTGTAGATTCCATAGTACAAACATGCTGTAAGTGTAATGTAAACTATGAGATTTAATACAAAAAGGTAACTGAAAGCGCTCTACTGAGCATTAAAAGAGTTGCATGCAAAATTTTCAGAACTGAATCTACAGATAAATGGCAAATGATAGCTAAATGTGTTTTCCCACCAAAAGCATTTTTGTATATGTACTGAATGAACCATAAAAGTATTACCTACGGAGGTCTGACTGCTAGGACACTAGTCAGGGCTCTTACGTTCCATTCAAGTTAATGAAACGTATGGAAAAAACTAAGCAATATGGATGGCATATCAGGTCGATATGCCATAATAGTAGTGGGAAATCTTTTTGAACCAGTTTTAACTGATGAGAGATAGATGGAGGAGAATCCTTAACATAATTTACCTTCTATAGCATCTATCATATGGGTTTAGCCATCACATAATATTACTCATTAAGAGAAGAAATAACATATGGAAGATGCTTCACATCACACAGACATAATAAATAATATAAATACTCAGTAACAAACCTGTCACTGCGACCGTGTGTCCTCCACCGCAGGAAACCATCTTGACTTTTCTGGATATGCCAGGGACGCGTTGAGGCTTTTTGTGATTTTCTAGCTTCTCAGCAGGTAGGCCAAGCTTCCCATTTTCAGGTTCCCCAAAGGTATATAGTTCTCCGTCTTCTACAAAACAGAAGGTTCAGACATTCAGGCTATACACATGCCTATACGCAATATTAAAGTAAACCTGTCATGTAAAAAAATGCTATCAACCTGCAGATATGGGGTTACTCTGCAGTTTAATAGCTTTCTGTATATGTCTGGCGCCTGCACTGAGAGCCCCGCTGCCAGGAGGAAATTAACTTAAATCCTCCTGGCTTTCAGTCATAGAGACGCGGCCTCAGTCACTGCTCTGTGCATAGTGAGCGGCGGCTGTAACCGCGCTCCCGACACTGACTGACAGCTGACTTGGCATTACTATGCTCTGAGCAGCGACTGCAGCGCCAGCCCACGCCTGTGACTGAAAGCCTGAGGTTGCCGGGAAGAATACAGTTTATTTGCTCCCTGGCAGTGGGCAGCTGCAGAACGCTATTATCCTGCAGATTAACCCCTTATCTACAGGTTAAGAGCGTTTTTTAACATGACAGTTTCCCTATAAGGCAAGATTCTAGGGCTCCCGACATTGCTCTTAATTAAATTCCCACAGGACCCGGTAATATCGATCTGTGATAAACAAATAGAGCCCAAATTATACATGCACAAAAAAAAACAGACAAACAATATCCTAGAGTAAAAAAGAATTAGAAAGGTTAAAGGGGTTTTACAGAAGACGATCATGCGCAATGCCTCTCCATTCATTGTAGTAGGAGCGCCATAAATAGTCAAGCACTGCCCTTGGCAATCTCCAGCTATCCCTTCAGAATGAATATAGCAGTAGTTCGTTCATTGATCTCTGCTCCACTCAGCAGGGGCTCTTCAAAGCCCTGGTTCTCAGCATCGGTGGGGGCCACTGCGGTCATACCCTCCTCAATCGGAAAATTACCCTCTTTCCCATAAATTGGGGATGACTTTTAAAATTGATAACACCCCTTTAATACAAGGATTATACACCCATTTTGACATAGATTTCAAAGTAAGTCCACCAGTCTCATCCCATCTAAGATATCTATTTAACAATCTAATTTGAATCATGAAACCTTGTGACAGTTCCCTTTTAACTATAATAAGGGCCAATCTACTTTCCTTATGGTGGTCATTATTTTACTGGGAAAAAGAGTCATTTGACTTACGTGTTACAAAAGCTGAATGGTAATAGCCACAGGAAATCCAAGAAATAGGCTTCCCAGTATCAATCTGGCGCGGAGTGCAGATGTTTTTCTCATTACCAAGTCCCAGTTGACCTTCTGAATTTTCACCCCACATGTAAAGTTTGCCCTCCGCTGAAATGAGTCAGATATATTGCTGTCTTAATATTTGTTACTAATCATCAACACATTCTCAGTGCGCTGGAGGAACAGAAAACATCTTATGTTATTACCAGTATAACAAGCGGGTTTATTGCACAGGAGATTAGGAGACGGAGATTGCCATTCATTTTACCTTCTACTTACGATAAGTGTGTCTAATACTGTGAAGCCCGCACAGATCAGATTATACTGTCTGTTCAAAAACTAACACTTGTAGTAATCAGGCAAAATGTTCCTTACCGCTTTGTCTTACATACTGTAAGGTCACAGGAAAAGAAGACTAATGGTACATTATTTTTATTTGTATCTTAATCGTATCTTGCCCTAGACATAAAGCCCCCATACAAATTGGACTAATGTCTTACGAAACCACAGACATCAATGGTTTTGCTGAAAGTCTTATAAGAGGGCCACAGACAATTAATTGTCAAGAGACTTAAAGGGGGTTTTCCCACAATCAAAAGTTCATTTTAATCAGCAGATCTTGGAATAATAATAACTTCCACAATTGAATGTATTTAAATAAAAAGTTCATGTGCTGAGATAATCTTATAAATGTGCCTCTGCTGTGTACTGAGTAATGGCCGTGTCTGACTATACAGGAACATGGTCTGATCATACCACAGCTCCTGGGCAGGGGAAGACACAAAAGAGGATACAGACATTACAGCACGGGATCACAGCTGATTCTTTCTGTGCAGTAAAACATTTCTCTGCCTATTTTTAAACAATGTTTTACTTTAAAGAAAGCATCAGATGTGATCCCCGCTGTAATGTCTATATACTCTTTTGCTCCCCTTCCCTTGCCCAGGAGATGTGGTATGATCAGACCATGTTCCTGTACAGTCAGACATGACATGACACAGGACACAGCAGGGGCACATGTATAAGATTATCTCAGCACAGGAACATCTTATTTAAGTACATCCTGTTGCGGACATTATTATTATTCTATGATCTTTTGAATAAAATGAACTTTTGTTGGTTGGAAAAGACCTTTAAGAATCCAACATGTCCGATTTCATATTGCTGATCCCTTTGTTCTCCGAGATAAGCCATGACCAGATAGGTCTAGCAGCAGCTCTCTCATAGACAATACAGGAGCACTTAGCCAGACGAGCATCCCTGTATATTGAAGAGTCGGCAGAGATGGACACAAAACAATGGTTTGCCTGAGAGCCATCAAATGTGTATGGCGGGCTTAGCCCGATACTTCCACCATCCCTGGTCCCTCCTGCTCCATCCCCTGGTCCTTCGCATCATCTTCCTGGAAAAAAACGGCATGTGCAGTGCGCTCGCCGAGATCTGCCGACCGGTACTCGGCAACAATAGGGAATTTTTCCTATTGGTTCCTTTTGATCACTGTGATAGACCCTAGTATGTCTTTGGAGTGTGGGAAGAAATCAGAGTACCCAGAAGAAACCAATGTGAACATGCAGAGAACAAATGCCATGAATATTTAACAGATTTGAGTATCAACTTTGGGATCTGCACCTATCTCCAGAGCGGACGACCCCCGATCCGACTGCTGCAGCAGTGACAGGAGAGATGGCTGCATATGCTCTTCTCTCTCCATTCACTACTACGAGAATTATGAATACAGCCGAGCGTGCTTACTTTCCTGTATTCAGTACTCCTGCAGCAGCAATGATGGGACCCGCATCTATCGCTCATTTATGGTCTATCCTATAGAAATGCTATTGATGTCAATCATGAGACAACTTCTTTAAGAATCCAGTTATTTTTTTTCACTGCGCTGCAAAAGCTAGAATTGTTTTTTTTGTAAAGGCAGCATTGTGGAGTATATATGATATATTGGGCAACAATCATACTTATTTTCAAGCTGCCCATTACAGCGTGTACCAGCTGTGTAGTCCCTGTGGGCCCGCTGAGATAGCGGCGAGAGGTAAAGCCCAGGTGGATGGAAGAGACGGTGGAGAGGTAAAGCCCAGGTGGATGGAAGAGACGGTGGAGAGGTAAAGCCCAGGTGGATGGAAATGTCAAAGTGAACGATAATTTGAACCCACACAAGATTTGTATGCTAACACTTCCCTAGACGGTAGTCAGACCGCTGTCCTGAAAATCTCAGGAGAAAGATCAGCAAATTCCCTCAGTGGAAGGAGCATCTACATGTGATTATGTCACACTCCAGAAGGTTATACGAGAAATACAAATACGCGACTGTCCCATAGATCAGAGCGTTGTAATGTGATATCCTACCCGTCAGGACTGCAGATGTATTGGATCCAGCCGACAGCTGCTTGATCTTGCACTGCCCGTTAAAGAAAGGAATTTCATGAAAGCTTGATCTTTCCGTAGTGTCACCGAGTCCCAGCTGTCCTTCACTATTCCAGCCCGAAGAGAAAACCTTTCCTTGTGCTACAAAAGACCAAACATACAAGCGTTATTTCCCCCAGACAGATAGTAGTTACTGAACTGCACAGGATTCCTGCTCCTCATCACACTGCACGGCGACCTTCAGACACAGCAGAATCACTCAGCAGTCCTCATGTACGGCAGAGACTAACAAGACCATGCTCCAGATGCTTCAGGATCTGAGCCTTCAAAGATCTGAGCTTGTTGTCAGCTAGTTCTACATCACTGCAGGATGACACTCGTGCAGATATCCTTTATGCATCTGCTAAAACACAGATGTGGGGTCACAATTGGTTATACCACCGAAATCTGTCACAAATTTTTGGACAAGTAACATTTTTGCCATAATGCTTGACTTTTCAATGTTTTTGAGCTTTCAAAAAGCAAACAAAAAAAGTTGGTGGCGTTTTGTGGAATTGTATAAAGCCTCCTCCTTAGCAGGAAGATTTAAGTGCTATTCCCCCATAAAAAAACATGTTATCCACTATACACTGGATAGGCGATATCTTGCTGATCACTAGATGTCAGATCCCACTGATGCCAAGATTGAGGCTTTATAAAACTGGGAACGGGGCTCCGCATCCTGGATGGAGCAGAGGTGTGCTTGCTCAGCCTCTGCTCCATCTATGGTCTATGGGACTGCTGGAAATTGCTGAGCATTGCACTCAGTAGTCCGAGTGGAGGCCATGCAATGTAGAATAAATTATGATATAAATTTAGGCTTTCTCAAAGCAGATTTGCCTTTCTGTAACTCGGACAGGCAACGGGTATTTCCATCTCAGCTACTGGCCACGGCTGAGATGAGAATATCTGTGCATAGCTAGCCACCACAGGCAATTTGGGCGATGGAAATTGCCAAGAAGACTTTGCCATGCGGTTTCTGTAACACCCACAAAAGTAAAAGAGAGATAAGGTCATGGGAAATGTTAAATTATATTACTTTTGTTGCATTTTACCACTGGACTGTGGACTATGACCAACTATGAAACAATGGTTTAAGTGATTTCTCCTCTAGTTAGTGTTCGCTCAATATCTCAAGACTGCAGGGTAAAAACAAGGTAGGAATTGAATGTTATTTGTAGAACCTCATTAAGATTATTGTGAATCACTGTAAACTTTTCTGCATTCACGTGTCCATGACCATGCTGCGGACCAATGGGCAGCCTGAAGGATCCAAAGGGAACATGGCAAAGGCATATTGGGTGCACTTGTTGCGGTAGGAAAGATCATTAAAGGGAACCTGACAGGAGAAGAATCAGACACTGACGATGTGTATGTTTTATTCTGTAGTGCTCTGGTGTTTCAGAGAATACACACCTTGAAAAGCCTATTAAAGTTATTAAATAAATTGCTTTACAGTCACAAAATGTTTGCAAAATTGAACACAAATTTGGCGATTGTTGGAGCCTTTCACATTATTTTTGGCTAGCTCCGCCAAAACGGGTGAAGTCAGGGTAGAACAGGAGCGTGATGACACAGCTCGTCTAATTCGTAGCTGTAGCGTGCAGCGGGAATATGCGGTCCGGTTCCTTTTAAAAAACTAAACTTTTGTTTCGGACTTAAATACTGGAATCACATTCACTCACATCATGCAGAACAATAGCTATATTTTTACAAAAAAAATACCTGTGGAAACCAAAGTGTGATTTCTTCCACACGCTGCAAGCTTTATTTTTTCAGATTTTAATGCTGTAAAACACAATAGTGTGATATGTTAATTTTGCAGAAGAGACAGTGACGAATTTACATCTCTGGACTCAACCAAGTAAGTAACACCTTTGAGTGCCCGGATTTTAAAGGGAACCGGCTGGTAGCTTCCTGCTGCCCGAAGTACAGTCAGCCTGAATCCGAGACCGACTCTATTATTGTAGCCATGTCTGTGTCACATAGACTCGAAGATGGCAGCTGGTAAGGATGTGAGTGGGAATATTAGTCATGGAGGTGAGTCCCACTGACTTCTTACAACCCCGTGTACATGCAGGGATAGCCTGTTTGTTAGGCAATCCCTGCATGTGTTTCGGCTGTCTAACAGCTGTGAGACATGCAGCCGCAGGGACTCGGACGTAGTATTCAACAACGCAAAAGACACTCATTCAGCACCCGAGCATGCTCAGATAACACCTTATCCCAACCTGTTCGCTCATCACCATTTACAATGTAAACTGTATACATTATGATATCGACTTCTTAGACTTGATGAAGCTGGTGTACTTACTTCAGAAATCCATGATAAGAATGGCTGAATAATCCTGATATTTCATAAGTGAGAAAGTTGATAAATGCACTCAATCTCAGCCCACCCAGCCAGACAGCAGCAGCTTGTACTCAGCAATGGGAGGGAGGAGGGACCCTGATGAACTGTCAATTAGCCGAGGTGAGTGATATTACAGTAACGGCTTGTTCATACAAGTGTATAATCGGCCTGTGTGCTGTCCGTATGCACAAAGACTACAAACCACACACTGATCAATGTGGTAGATCACGCGAACGCATTTACAAAAGAACTGATGGTCCAAAAAAAATCTCAGTATGAACTACGTTGATCCATATTTCGGATATTATATGTCAATGAATGCACAAAAAACGGGTCACATGGGTTACCATTCATATGTTCACTGATACATTTCACTTATTAATAAAGGAAACTATGTTTGGCCTTTTATTATTTATTAAATTATCAAAAATCAGGCACCATACGGATGGCACTCAGATGTAAAAACGGACATACAGATGAAAAACGGACAATTTTGTAGCCTCTAGTGTGAACCCTGCCTGAGTACACCAGCTTCATCAGGTACAAGAGACCGATTTAATGTTGCGTGCAGCTTGTGCAGTGCTCTCTCGTGACAAAGTATCAGTCTGTAACAACAGTTATGGAACATATTGCACACAGTTTTAGTACTGAATTCAATGGGCCGTGAAAGCAATCAGACAACTTTCCTTGAACAAAAGTAATTAAGGAATTGCATCAATATAATAATCATACAAATGTATATAAATGGCTCTCCTTTAAAATGAGTTTGAGGAATCACCATTCAAAACATACACAGCATAAAATGTAGGAATTGCAAATCAGCAAGGTATCAGAGGTATAATGCAGGAAACCTGGCTGCCCGAGGTTCGGGACGGCAAGAGAAATCTGTGATCACGGGAATCACGTGGTAGATTTCTTCCCTGAGACAGCAGTGATATATTCCCTGCTATAATAATTTCAGGAAGCTTTAGAAGGAATCAACAAAGATTATGTGCGTCTGTTCCTTAGTATGAATGACAAGCTGGAGCGCAGCTCTGGAGATCTGACTTTGACCGCACCATCTATAAATCAGAGGACGGGCAGCCGGATGATGTTAGTATATACTTGTCACTGCAGTATCCTAATATAAAATTATCACAATCAGTTAACTGTAATAATGAGGTAAGCTGGGCAGCACAAAAAAAACTCCCCCCATGGTGTACACACACAGCTCTGCTACATTAACGCACACCTGCACACACACAGCTCTGCTACATTAATACACACATACAGCTGACATATCAATACACACAAAGCTCTGCTTTATCAATAGACATACACATACCCATGTCTGCTACATCAAGACAAACACATACACTCACAGCTCTGCTACATAAATTCAAGCACATACACACACATATGTCTTACAAAACACACACATCTCTGCTACATTAATACACATCTCTGATAAATCACATCTCTGATAAATATAGCCACCCAAACCCAATAAATTGCTATATGCAGAATTATTTTTCAGCCACATCTAATGTGTCTCTCCCGATTTCCCGGTACACCAGAATGCTTGTGTCCTCTATGAGATTCCACTGGCCGTTTATCATCTCCCAGGGAACAAAAGGTTTGGCCAATGAAATTCAACAGGCCTTTTCTCACAATATTATTTGTGAGGGGGGTTTGGGAGACTTCCATACACATTAGATGGTGCACAGATCCTGCTGAAATTTGAGTGTTGGATGACTTTCATCCTTAAAGGCCCAGTCACACATAGCGATCTCGCTAGCGAGATCGCTGCTGGGTCACAAATTTTGTGACACAACAGCGATCTCACCAGCGAGATCGCTGTGTGACAGCGATCAGCGACCGGCCCCCCTGCCGGTATCGCTGATCACTGCAGGAAAGCCCAGGACATTTCTTTGGTCGCTGGGCTCCCGTTGGCCAGCACGCATCGCTGCGTGTGAATGGCGGGAGCCCAGCGATCAGCTGGTAACTAATGTACACATCGGGTATCCAAGGGATGCGCGTCCCTTGGATACCCGATGTGTACCTTAGTTACCAAGCGCGCTGATGCAGGTACCTGGTAACTAACGTACACATCGGGTATACAAGGGACGCACGTCCCTTGCATACCTGATGTGTACGTTAGTTACCAGCTGCCTGCATCAGCGCGCTGGTAACTAACAGAACACAGCGATGCCGCGCACTCGGCATCGCTGTGCTAATCGCTGGTGAAGCTGTCTGTTTGACAGCTCACCAGCGATCACATAGCGACTTACCAGCGATCCTGACACGTTGATATCGTTGTCGGGATCGCTGGTAAATCGTCATGTGTGACGGGGCCTTTAGAATAGAGCTCAGTACAGTCGTGGATTTTCCATTGTGGCATAAGGACTTGACAGGTAAGGATTTGACAGGTGAGGGTTGCCACATCCCTGTCCCGCCCCAGATCCGCCTACTTTGTAGGAGATATGGGCAAAAATGGCCTGAGAATGCCCCAAGTCACAAAATTTAGCCCTGCCTGCCGCCTGGTGTTTCACCAAAATGTTGAGACTTTTTAAAGCTTTTTACGCCACAATTCTGGTGTAAAAGCTTTGATATGAATTGGGCCCCATGACTTTACGTTATTTACAGTGGCATGTAAAAGAATGTGCACCCCTGGTTCAAATGACTGCTACTGTGAACAGGTAAGCAAGTTGAACATGAAATGATCTCTAAAAGCCCTAAAGTTAAAGATGACACATTTCCTTTGTATTCTAGGCAAAAATATAGATTTATTTTTATCTTTGGGTTTGTAATTAGTGACAGAGCCAAATTCTTGAAATCTGACCAGTGTCACTTTATGTGGTGATAACTCTGGAACACAACAAATCCCAGTGATTTTGAGATTGTTTTTTCATGGCACATTATACTTTATGATAATAGTAAATTTAGGTTGATATGTTTTGTGTTTATTTATAAAAAATATCAGAGACTTGAGAAAAATGTAAAAAAAAAATTAGCAATTTTCAAACTTTGAATGATTATCCCTTTAATTCAGATAGTCATATCACACAAAAACATTAATAAATAACATTTCCCTCATGTCTACTTTACATCAGCACCATTTGTAAAATGTTCTTTTATTTTCTTAGCATTTTAGGAGGTTTAAAAATGTAGCAGTAATTTTTCATTTTTTAAAGGAAATTTACAAAATTTATTTTTTAGGGACCTATCCATGTTTAGGCTATGTGCACACGGTGCAGATTCTGCTGCATATACGCAGCAGAATTGCATGTGATGTACAGTAGCATTAAAGCATATGTGAAACAAAATCCGCTGTGCACATGCTGCGTTTTTTTCCGCGCATATTTGGTGCGGAATGAAAAACGCAGCATGTCACTTCTTTTGTGCGGTTTTGGTGTAGTTTTCCACCTGCTCCATTCTAGAAATCCGCAGGTGGAAAACCGCAGTGGAAAACCGCACAAAACATGCATTAAAACCGCACAAAAAATGAACTAAATCCGCAGGAAAAATGCAGGTCATTTGATCTGCGTATTTAGAGAATTCTGCGCGGAAAATTCCTAAGCAGAATACGCACCGTGTGCACATAGCCAAAGTGACTTTGGGGTCCTATATATTGGGAAACCCTCAAAAGTGATACCATTTTAAAAACAGCACCCCCTGACATATTGAAAACTGCTGTCAGATAGCAGCCAGACTCTAAGGGTACGTGCACACGCTGCGGAATCCGCTGCGGATTAATCCGCACGGATTTTGCAAAAACCGCAGATAATCCGCAGGTCCAAAGACCTGCGGATTATCTGCGGTTTTGCCTGCGGTTTGGTCCTGCGGATTCACTATCTCCACAATGGTGGAGATAAGAACCCGCAGCGGTTTCCGCAGAAAGAATTGACATGCAATTCTTTCTGCGGATTCAAAACCGCAGCAAATCCGCGCGGATTTGTCCGCAGCGTCCGCACAGCGGTTTTTTATTCCCATTCATTTGAATGGTACTGTACACCGCAGCTAAAACTGCTGCGGGTCCGCAGCGGCCAAAAACGCTGCGGAAACGCAGCGGAATCCGCAGCGTGTGCACGCAGGGTAAGGCCGCTATTTGGTCATGAATTGTCATGGCAAACATCAGGACCACACAATCATGATCTCAGGGTGCCAATGGGGATAAAGAGGGAGACCACACACTCTGTTAACCATTTATATGATGTAATCACAATTGACAGCAGCATCTAAAGGGTTAAACAGATTTGGACGGTGCCAACACTGATCGTTTTTGATACAGCAAATTGTCAGCTACAGTGTACAGCTGACAGCTGCTGGATTGTCACCTGTATATGGGGAGGCTATTCTCTTATATCTCAGGTCAGTAAAAAGACGTATTGGCGGTCATTAAGGGGTTAAAAATGACAAAAAGGAAAAGTTTGGGCACCCTGCATGGTTAGTACTTAGTAGCACCCCCTTTTGAAACATGGATTGAGTGAGAACTCACCGTAAAATCTTTTTCTCCGAGACGCTCATTGGGGGACACAGAGACTGTGGGTGTATGCTTCTGCCGCTAGGAGGCTGACACTAAGTGAAAAAGAGAGGTTAGCTCCTCCTCCGCAGTATACAGCATCGCGCCTATTGCGGGCGGAAATCAGTTTGGTGCCAAAGTAGTAGGAGGACAACAAAATCAGCCTTAATACAGGTACAACATGTCCAAAGAAAAAAACACCACCCTTATATCAAATAAGTAAACATATATTAATTTAAACAAAACAAGAGCCAACTTGGCTAATAGGGTGGGTGCTGTGTCCCCCAATTAGCGTCTCGGCGAAAAGGATTTTACGGTGAGTTCTCACAAAAATCCATGTTTCTCCTTCGCCTCATTGGGGGACACAGAGACTGTGGGACATCCTAAAGCAGTCCCTGGGAGGGAGATTGACTCACCGATCCAAGCTACATGCACCTCTTGTTTAAAGGTGCGCCACCACTGCTTGGAGAATCCTTCTACCCAGGCTTGCATCCGCTGAGCCCTGAGTATGGATATTGTAATGTTTGGCAAATGTGTGCAGGCTGGACCAGGTTGCTGCTTTGCAAACCTGTCCCATCGAAGCTGGATGCCGAAGCGCCCAAGAGGCGCCCACTGCCCGAGTAGAGTGCGCTCTGAGCCCTGCTGGAATCAGGGTGCCTCTAATGCGGTAGGACTCCTGCATAGTCAAACGAATCCATCTGGCTATGGTCGATTTTGAGGCCGCGAGTCCCTTCCTGCACCCTTCGGGGAGCACGAACAGCGTGTCCGTCTGACGAAAGGGTGCCGTCCTCGACACGTATCTCCGGAGGGCTCTTACCAGGTCTAAAGTGTGAAGCGCCTCTTCCACACGGTGCACCGGTGCTGGACAAAAAGAAGGCAAAACAACATCCTCATTAATGTGAAATGAGGACACGACCTTCGGGAGAAAAGGAGGGGCTGGTCTGAGCACCACTTTATCCTTATGGAAAGTGAGGAACGGAGCTCGGCAGGATAGGGCCGCCAGCTCCGAGACCCGCCTGATAGAAGTGATGGCCACTAGGAACACCACTTTCCAGGAAAGGTACCTCAAAGAAACCTCCTGAAGTGGTTCAAGTGGAGCTTCCTGCAGAACACTTAGTACCAGGTTAAGGTCCCAGGCATCCATAGGCGCTTTATAGGAAGGTACCAAATGGGAGACTCCCTGGATGAAAGTCTTCACCTGCAAATTGGTAGCAATTCTGCACTGGAACAAAATGGATAAAGCCGATATCTGTCTCCTGAGGGAACTCGGGGCCAAGCCCGAGTCTAGGCCCGACTGGAGAAAACCCAAGATGTTGGGGGATCGAGAATCTCAGCGGAGAAACACCGCGGCCTCGACACCAAGCGAAGAACACCTTCCAGGTGTGGTGGTAAATTCGTGCTGAAACAGGCTTCCAGGCGTTAATCATTGTAGCGACCAACTTGCTCCCGAACCCTGCCTGGGTTAGAATCCAAGATTCAACGGTCATGCCGTCAAACACAGGACCCCTGAGTTCGGGTGGCAAATCGGCCCTTGAGAAAGTAGATCCGGGCGCTCTGGTAGACGCTAAGGGACGTCGGCGAGTAGCAGCATTAGATCTGCGTACCACACTCGACGAGGCCAATCTGGGGCCAGCAGGATTGCCGGGACACCTTCCGTCTTGATCTTCTTGACGACTCTTGGAAGAAGTGGCAGCGGGGGAAATAGATACGGGAGGCGAAACTGGTTCCATGGCAGAACCAACGCATCCACAGCGATTACCTGCGGGTCCCTGGCCCGAGCGACATATGTGGGCACCTTGGCGTTCACTCTGGAGGCCATCAGGTCCACATCCGGTGTTCCCCACCGCTGACAAATCTGCTGGAAGACTTGGGAATGTAGAGACCACTCTCCAGACGCAAGACCCTCCCGTCTGAGAAAGTCTGCTGCCCAGTTTTCCACGCCCGGGATGTGAACTGCCGAAATCACCGAGTGGTTTGCTTCAGCCCACTGAAGAACATGCCCCACTTCGTGCATGGTTGCTCTGCTGCGAGTGCCCCCTTGGTGATTTATGTAATTCACCGCCGTGGCGTTGTCCGATTGAATTCGCACAGGGCGGCCTGCTAGAAGGTGCCAGCCGAATTGCACGTATCTCCAATAAATTGATCGGGAGGCGTGCCTCCTGTGGCGACCACCATCCCTGGGTTGTGTGGTGGTGAAACACCGCTCCCCAGCCGAGGAGACTGGCGTCGGTTGTCACCACCAGCCAATGGTCTGGGGGAAATGGTTTCCCCTGGGTCAGAGAGGAACTGGTTATCCACCATCTGAGAGACTGCCTGACCTGAGAGGACAGACGACACTGTCGATCGAGTGTGAAAGGGTTCTTGTCCCAAGCTGACAGGAGGGCGTGCTGCAGGGGGCGAAGATGGAACTGGGCGAACGGTATCGCTTCCATTGCTGCCACCATTTTCCCTAGAATCCTCATCCCAGATCAGATGGTATGAGGGACTGGTTAGCGAAGTGCCCGGACTCCCTGCCGGAGAGCCAGTACCTTTACCGGAGGGAGAATCACCAACCCTCGGCAAGTGTCGAAGATCATTCCTAAGAAGGAGATTTTCTGAGCTGGCACAAGGGATGACTTCTTCGCATTGACCAACCACCCTAAGCGGGCAAGAGTATCCAGCGTGATGCTGACATTTTCCTCACATGCCCGTATTGACGGGCCCTTGACCAAGAGGTCGTCCAGATAAGGCAAGATGACTGTGCCTCGAGAATGCAGTATGGCCATGACAACTGCCATAACCTTTGTGAACACCCTGGGAGCCGTGGCTAGCCCGAAGAGTAGCGCTACAAACTGAAAATGTTGATCGTTGATGGCGAAGCGTAGGAACCTCTGATGAGGAGGAAAAATGGGAATATGCAGATATGCATCTTGGACGTTTATTGAGGCCAAGTATTCTCCCTGCTCCATGGCCGATATGACTGAATAGAGAGACTCCATTCGAAAATGTCTGATCCTGATGAATCTGTTCAGAAGCTTCAGGTCCAACACAGGCCTGACCGACCCGTCCTTTTTGGGAACCGCAAAGAGGTTGGAATAGAATCCCTGAGTTCTTTCGTGTTCCGGCACTGGAATAATGACTCCGTTGTGCTGGAGCGATTTGATGGCTCCCAATAGAGCCCTTGCCTGGGCATCTACCCTGGAAAGCCGGGAAAGAAAAAACCGTCTTGGAGGGCATCTGACAAATTCTATTTTGTAACCTGAGTACACCAATTCTTGTATCCATGCGTCGTGAGCGACGTTGGCCCAGACATGGTGAAACCAGAGTAGGCGGCCGCCCACTCTGCTGGTGTCGTCTGGTAAAGGCCTCAAGTCATTTGGCCGATGATCTTTGGGATCTGGATCCTCTCGATCTGGCCTGTTGAGCACGCATTCTCCCCAATGGGTTGGCTCTATATGAGACCTGCCGCTCCTTATCCTGGTTGGGACGGCCTGAGGCGGCGGAATTGGGCCCTGTAGTCCACCCGGAGTTGCGAAAGGCCCGAAAATGTGCCTGAAAAGGGTGACGAAAAAGCTGTTTGACCTTTTGTTAAGGGAGAAACCCGCTCTTTCCTCCTGTGGAGTCGGAGATAAGTTGGTCCAACTTTTCCGCAAATAGGCGGCCGCACTGATAAGGCAGGGAAGTCAAGGACTTCTTAGAAGTAGAATCGGCTCGCCATGTCCTCAACCACAGGGCTCTTCTGATAGAGATTGCATTAGCGGCAGCAAATGTCGAACAATTGGCCGCATCCAAAGACGCATTAATTACATAGTCTCCTGCCATCGCCATCTGACCTGCGACCTCCGAAATCTCTGCAGGTAGATCCTGTTCCTGCGCGATCTTGTTTAATGTTTCTGACCATGATATCATAGCCTTAGCTACCCAAGTTGCTGCGAACAAGGGAGTGAGTGCAGACCCTGACGCCTCATATACTGACTGAGCTAGGCTCTCAATAAGGCGGTTCGTGGGATCCTTAATCGAGGAAACACTAGAGACAGATAACAGGGTCTTAGTGGCCAGGCGAGAAACCGGAGGATCCACTATCGGAGATTCCATCCATTTTTTACGGAGGTCCGGAGCAAACGGATACCTTGTTTCGAGTGCCTTTTGACCCGAAAAACGCCGGTCTGGACGTTCTCTATTCCGCTGCACTATGTCCTCAAACTCAGGGTGAGAGGAAAAAATTCTGTGTGGCGCTTCACTCGCTTAAATGCCACCTTATGCCCCGTAGCCACTGTGGAATCATCCTCAATCCCCAGGGTCTGATTGACGGCTTCTATGAGGCTGTTCACTGTTTCACGTGACCCTGAAGTATCCAGGTCAAGTGGCTCATCTGAGTCGCAATCCGAGGTCTGCTCACTATCAACCACTGGTGACGGGGAGCAAGAAGCAGAGCTACACGGATGCCAAGGCACCGGATGGACTGGGCGACACCGTGTGGATTCGTTTCCTCCGGGTCTGCCTGGAGTGAGAGCGGCCCCTGCAGGCCGGAGGCTCTAGTGAGGTGGAGGTTCCCTCTAAGGCCGGCGAGCCACAGTCCCTGCCCTTATCTGGGGCTTGAAGGGACTCTATTGCTCTCGTAAGCGACGCCATGGATTGTGACAGTGATCATGCCCACTCTGGGAGATTTGACACATTGGTGGTGGTCGCAGGGGAGGGCTCCTGGGCACGTTCGGAATCGCAGGCTTCGCATAAACGCTTGCTCTGCGCCCGCGGAAACGCAGCCCGACAAGAGATGCACGCAGCGTAAAAGATCGTGTGCGTCTTTGCCTTCTCGCACATGCTGTATCTGTCCGCTGCTGGGTCTATAGGTCTATTTTACCTGTAGCGTGGCCTCTCGGGTACTTACCCCAGTCCTGTGCCCCCCCCCCCCCGACGTGGATCTTCCATCAAATCGCGCGCCGACATATGTGGTGCCTGTGAAAACGGGCCTAGGGGCGGTACTCCGTTTTGCGGCCTAGCTGCGCTCCGAAGCCGGGGCCTCGATTTCTACCATCGCCCAGTGCAGGGCGGGCGGAAGTGACGCGTGGCCCCGGGGGCGGGACTTCCGGCCGCGGCCTCAATTTTTCCCCCTACCGGACCGGGGGGGGGGCGCGGTATGGCGCTACTGACCGGTGACCCAGGCTGTCGCCTGACGTATCCTCTTCATGGCTAGCACTGCGGGCTCCAGCCCGAAGTCTTCCAGGAGCCCTCCAGACCCTCTCTCCGATGATCCTCTTCCGCCTGCAGCGCAGGTATGTGAGGGGGTCTTTGACAAAAAACAAATAGGATGGTGCAGGCACCCTAGCTCCATCTAACCCCTTCAGGGGGTGAGGAGAGGGACCGTCCGCCACCTTGCAGCACCGCAGTCTGAGCATTGGTGGAGCAGTGGGGGCCGCACGGGGACTAGTCTTGTGCCTCTGTACAGCCCATGGTTTCAATACCTAGGGGTGGTGAGGGCTAAGTCCGGCATTGTGTCCCACGTCGCAGGAGTGGATACGTGGAGGCGACACTCTCACGTGCTCGCCTGTTGTTGGTTTGGGGAAATCGGACCCTTTCAATAGGATCCGTTGCCCCTGTCACCTCTTCATGGGAAAAAGATGAAGAAAAGGTCTGGAGAAAAAAAAACAGACGTGTGCCTCCATGGACACTAAGCAAAAAACTGATTTCCGCCCGCAATAGGGGCGAGGGTGTATACTGAGGAGGAGGAGCTAACCTCTCTTTTTCACTTAGTGTCAGCCTCCTAGCGGCAGAAGCATACATCCACAGTCTCTGTGCCCCCCCAATGAGGCGAAGGAGAAAGTATCACAGCTTGTAAACGCTTTTTGTAGACAGCCAAGAGTCTTTCAATTCTTGATTGAGTGATTTTCATCGACTCTTCCTTGGAAAATTCTTCCAGTTCTGTGAGATTCCTGGGTCGTCTTGCATGCACCGCTATTTTGAGGTCTAGCCACAGATTTTCAATGATGTATAGATCAGGGGTCTGTGAGGGCCAGTGTAAAACCTTCAGCTTGTGCCTTTTGAGGTAGTCTATAGTGGAATTTGACGTGTGTTTAGGATCATTAAACATTTGTAGAGGTCATCCTCTTTTCAACTTCAGCTTTTTTACAGATGGTGTTATGCTTGCATCAAGATTTTGTTGAAGTTTCAATTAACCCTTTTCGATTTGAGGAAAGGGCAACTTGAAAACGCTTTCCTATCTTCTTCTAGCCGTCTGCTTTGTGGGCCTCTACTGTTTTCATATTCAGAGTGCTAGGCAGCTGCTTAGAAGAACCCATGGCTGCTCTTTTTTTGGCAGAAGATTAGAGGACGCTGAGTTTTTATAAAGCTGGGATATTTACATCACCTGGCCTTTCCCAATGATGATAGTGAACAAGCCATAACCCTAACAGGCTAATTAAGGTCTGAAATCTTGGTCAAAGTTATCTGAGCACACAAATCTCCAAGGGTCCCCAAATCTTTGCATCGGCCCATTTACCTTTTTATCTTTTTTAATATGTAAAAGATGAAAATATATACATATTTTTTCCTAAAATAAAGGAAATGTGTCATCTTTAACTTTAGGCCTTTTAGAGATCATTTCATCTTCAACTTGCTTGACTGTTCACAATAATAATAATTTTGAGCAGGGGTGCCCAAACTTTTACATGACACTGCATGTATTTATGTAGAGTTGTTTGTGCTCCAATCTTATGTGAAACCACAGACGATATTGTAAAGTAAGAATGCATAGATGGAGCAGAAATGAGTGCGTTCTGCAGACCTCACTCTACAGCCAATCGCTAATCCCCTCATGCCTGATCATGCGCTTGAGTAGCGGACCACTAAACCGTTTGCTAATACAAGATACCATACAGAAGAGTGCATATGCCTCATAGAGATCCATCAGTGATCGGCATCCTGGAATGCCCCAGTTCTCGGGAAGGTTTTAGCTGCAGACTTTACCCCTTAAAGACCAGGCCTGGTCAATTAATTTTTTTTTTTTCATTTTTCATCCATTCATTAAAAAAAAAAAATCATAACTTTTTTTTTTTATTTTTCACTATAGCTGTAGGAGTTTCTGCCCTTCAAGGATAAAGTTGTATTTTTTTAGAACGATTTGATGGGTCACATTTACTTTATTGATTAGGTTTTATTAATTTTTAGAGAAGGGGCATGCCATGTCGATACCTCTGCCGCGAGTCGCAGCTCGAGCCTGGCGGTGTGTGACAATCAGCTGTGATCTTGTGAGTACAGTGTACAGAACCCATGAGACCCTCATAGCGGATATATTATTCATGGCGCAGGAAATATCAGCATCTCATAAAAGATATGTATCCGTCGTGGGTCATTAAGGTGTTAACACTGTCTGTTAATACAAGATAGGATACAGAAGAATGTGTATGCCTTACAGGTATAGCCCAGTGGTCCACGTCCTGTAATGCTCCAGTTGTCAGGAAAGTCTTAGTGATGGTATACTATGTAGCTATAATCACTCATACATAATATATGTGCCCGCGCACAACATACTGAATAATACAAAGTTGGAGAAAACCTGGTTGCCATAGCGACCAAAAAAAAACCTCAACTGGCAACAAAGTTTTCTCACAGCACTCCATGAATCTTGTGGGTGCGAGCTTTCACTAGTACCAAATTCCTGCAGGCTATTACTGTCCATATTCACCGCAGAACGGCCGACAGAAATGCATTTCTGCCTGCAAGGGTTTTCTATAGACTGCCCTGCAGTGGACAGGGGACTGACCGGCAAGTGCGAGGTCACGGAGGGATGACCAGCGGGCACCACTCCATATATGGACATGCCCATTGCTATACACTGACAACATGTGGCGCTAACCTATGCAAGTCAATATCCTACCTCTTCACTGGATCAGAAACTGCAAATATTATTAATCTTTGTGATCTATGCACTTGATCTACATATTTTTATGAAGTATTCATATATATGATACACACAGAGGATGTGATATATAATAGTTGGCTAAGCTCTTTAATTGAAAAGTAGTATATACAGTATGTCCCATTTCCGAGTACTTACCGTATTTTTCGGACCATAAGACGCACTTTTCTACCCAAAAATTTAGGGGTAAAATGGTGGTGCGTCTTATAGTAGAAATGTACTTACAGTTAGCGTGGTGGCAGCAGGAGTCGGGCGATTCTTCCGGTGGTCCGACACTGCAGGGCGATGATCTCGCTCCCATTCCAGCCTGGTGCGTCTGTTTCAGCGGTGCTGCGGGAGGCTCCGGAGACATGGTGCGCCAGTTTCAGCATGCTCAGTGCCGCGGGGGGCTCCTGCGATATTATGTGAAAGCCCAAAGTCCCCGCAGTTCTATTGCCTTGCTTTGATGCTGTGGCCTCCAGGAAAATGACCTCCTGAGGCGGCAGGATAACAACGTTGCAGAACATGGAGAAGCCTCAGACCTTCTTACCTTTGACACAAGTTGGTTTGGTGATGACATTTCCAGACCCAATTCCTAGTTGTCCGTTAATGTTGCTGCCAAAAATGTAAAGTTTCCCATTTCCTAATCAGAAAAGAGATAACATTTTACTATCAATTTGTAAATGTAAATTGAGGTAACGTTCTGAAAGTCTTTAGAGGTCGAGTTAATGGAAGAGCGCTCGGCTATGTCCATAACTGGATTCTATTGGGATAGGTCACCAATGGGAATGGTGGCATTCAAACAACTAATCTTGGCCACCACTAAAACGGGTTGTCCAGAATGTAGTGGTTTTTGTTTTCTTGGGGTTTTTCTGGTCTGAGCCACAAGTATATATGTTAAAACAATTATGACGTTCCAATTTAATAGTAATAATGCACCATTTTTCGGTTGCATCACATCTGCCATAGCCACTTTATAAAGGAAGCAAAATTATTAGCAGTACCATGGCCACTTATGGTCAATCCTACCCTGCGTGGTCTCACCTTTAAGGCCCATTTAAGTAGATTTTGATCTGGTAATGAGTGCCAATTGACTATATACAAGTATATATCGGGCTCATTTACTGGCACAGTCATGCAGATTGAGAAACATGGATTTCTGTGATAAACTCACCGTAAAATCCTTTTCTCCGAGATGCTCATTGGGGGACACAGGACTGTGGG
This sequence comes from Dendrobates tinctorius, assembly GCF_039654945.1. Classification (NCBI taxonomy): domain Eukaryota; kingdom Metazoa; phylum Chordata; class Amphibia; order Anura; family Dendrobatidae; genus Dendrobates; species Dendrobates tinctorius. Next base: position 87,304,657 of record NW_027361684.1, on the reverse strand, counting down.
TGTATGCTACTGCCGGTTTGGTGCAAAAGCAGTAGGAGATCAAACATAAGACAAAAACAACCTTAATGCAGGTAACAACATGTCTAGAAAAAACCCACCAAGTAATTTAAATACATAAATAAAATGGGTGCTGTCCCCCCCAATGAGCGTGTCAGAGAAAAGGATTTTACGGTGAGTTTATCACAAAAATCCATGTTTCTCCTTCGCCTCATTAGGGGGACACAGGACTGTGGGACGTCCTAAAGCAGTCCCTGGGTGGGAAGTTGATTCACCGATCCAAGCTACATGCTCCTCCTGTCTAAAAGTGCACCACTGCTGCTTGGAGAATCCTTCTACCCAGGCTCGCGTCTGCTGAAGCCTGAGTATGGATATTGTAGTGCTTGGCGAATTTGTGCAGGCTGGACCAGGTTGCCACCTTGCAAATCTGTTCCGCCGATGCCAGGTGTCGGAGAGCCCAAGAGGCTCCCACTGCCCAAGTAGAGTGTGCTCTGATCCCTGCTGGAACTGGTGCTCCTCTGATGCGGTAAAACTCCTGAATAGTCAAACGAATCCACCTAGCTTTTTCCATCTTGAGGCAGCGAGCCCCTTCCTGCGACCCTCGAGGAGCACGAGCAGCGCGTCTGACTGACGAAAGGGTGCCGTCCGTGACACGTACATCCTGAGAGCTCTCCCCAGATCCAACGTATGAAGAGACTTTTCCACACGGTGTACCAGTGCCGGACAAAAAGAGGGCAAGGCAATATTCTCATTAATGTGAAACGAGGAAACGAACTTTGGCAGAAACGGAGGGGCTGGCCTGAGAACTACCTTATCCTTGTGGAAAATCAGAAACGGGGCTTGACAAGAGAGCTGCCAGCTCCGAGACCCGCCTGATTGAGGTTATAGCTACGAGGAATACCACCTTCCAGGAAAGGTACAACAAGGAGACATCCTGTAGCGGTTCGAACAGAGCTTCCTGCAGAACACCTAGGACCAGGTTAAGGTCCCAGGCGTCCATAGGCACCTTATAGGGAAGTACCAGGTGGGAGACTCCCTGGATGATAGTCTTTAACTGCAAATTGGTAGCAATCCTGCACTGGAACAGGACGGATAAAGCCGATATCTGTCTCCTGAGAGAACTTGGGGCCAAACCTGAGTCTAAGCCAGACTGGAGAAAGGCCAAGATGTTGGGAATAGAGAATCTCAGTGGAGAACAACCGTGGTCCCGACACCATGAGAAGAAGACCTTCCTGGTGTGGTGGTAAATTCGTGCTGAGGAGGGCTTCCGTGCGCTAACCATTGTAGCAACCACCTTGTGTCCAAACCCCGCCTGGGAGAGAATCCAAGATTCAACGGCCAAGCCGTCAAACACAGGGCCCGAGTTCGGGTGGAAGATCGGGCCATGGGAAAGCAGATCTGGGCGTTCTGGCAGCTGCCAGGGAACGTCGGCGAGTAGCTGCACTAGATCTGCGTACCACGCCCGACGGGGCCAGTCTGGGGCCAGCAGAATCACTGGAACCAGTTCTGCCTTGATCTTCTTGATGACTCTCGGAAGCAGTGGCAGAGGGCGAAATAGGAATGGGAGGCGAAACTGGCTCCATGGCAGAGCCAACGCATCCATGGCGATTGCCTGCGGGTCCCGGGACCGAGCGACAAATGCGGGCACTTTGGAGTTCACCCTGGAGGCCAATAGGTCCACATCCGGAGTTCCCCACCATTGGCAAATTTGCCGGAAGACCTCGGAGGGTAGTGACCATTCCCCGGATGCAAGACCCTGCCGGCTGAGGAACTCTGCCGCCCAGTTCTATACGCCCAGGATGTGGACTGCCGATATCACCGAGAGGTTCCTCTCGGCCCAGTGAAGAACGTGCCCCACCTCGCGCATGGTTGCGCTGCTGCGGGTGCCCCCCTGATGATTTATGTAAGCCACTGCCGTGGCGTTGTCTGATTGAATCCAGATGGGGCGGCCTGCTAGAAGATGATGAAAATGTTGCAGAGCCAGCCGGACCGCTAGTATCTCTAACAAGTTGATCGGGGGGAGTGCCTCCTGCGGCGACCACCGTCCCTGGGTCGTGTGATGGCGAAAAACCGCTCCCCAGCCGAGGAGGCTGGCATCAGTTGTGACCACCAGTCTATGGTCTGGGGGAAAAAGTTTCCCCTGAAGAAGAGAGGACCTGATTGTCCACCACCAGAGTGCCTTTCTGACCTGCGTGGACAACTGGCACCGGTGATCGAGCGTGAATGGGTTCTTGTCCCAGGATGATAAGAGGGCGTGCTGCAGGGGGCGAAGATGGAGCTAGGCGAACGGAATTGCTTCCATTGCTGCCACCATTCTCCCTAGGATCCTCATGCAGAAACGGATGGTATGAGGGACTGGTTGGCGAAGTGTCCAGACTCCCTGCCAGAGAGCTAGGGCCCTGTCTTGAGGGAGAATTACCAACCCTCGGGAGGTGTCGAAGATCATTCCTAAGAAGGAAATCCTTTGAGCTGGGACAAGGGAAGATTTCTTCAGGTTGACCAACCACCCTAAGAGGGAAAGAGTATCTAGTGTGATGTTGACATTCTCCTCGCCCGCCCGAAATGAAGGGCCCTTGACCAAGAGGTCGTCTAGGTAAGGTAAGACGACTATGCCCCGGGAGTGCAGGATGGCCATGACGACTGCCATGACCTTTGTGAACACTCTGGGGGCGGTCGCTAGCCCGAAGGGCAGCGCTGCGAACTGAAGTGTAGACCATTGATGGCGAAGCGTAGAAATCTTTGATGCGGAGGGAAAATGAGGATATGTAGGTAGGCGTCCTGGCTATCGATAGAGGCCAAATATTCTCCCTGCCTCATGGCCGATATGGCTGAACGGAGAGACTCCATCCGGAAATGTCTGATCCTGATAAATCTGTTCAGGAGCTTCAGATCTAAAATGGGCCTGACAGTCCCGTCCTTTTTGGGGACCATGAACAGGTTGGAATAGAAGCCCTGAGCTTTCTCGTTTTCTGGTACGGGAATAATAACTTGTGCTGGAGTAATTTGATGGCCTTTAGTAGAGCCCTTGCCCGGGTCTCTACCTTGGGAGGACAGGAAAGAAAAAAACGTCTTGGGGGGTACCTGACAAATTCTATCTTGTACCCCGAGGACACCAGCTCTCTTACCCCTGTGTCGTGTGCCACGGTGAGCCAGACGTGGCGAAACCAGAGTAGGCTACCTCCTACCTTGCTGATGTCGCCTGGCAAATGCCTCGAGTCATTTGGCTGAGGACCTCTGGGACGTGGGTCCCCTTGACCTGGGCTGGTGAGCGCGCATCTTCCCCAACGGGTTTGCTCTATATGAGACTTGACGATCCCTGTCCTGGTTGGGGCGACCTGAGGCGGCGGAATTGGTCACTGCAGTCCTCCCGGGGTTGCAAAAGGCCCAGAAACGTGGCTGAAACTGGTGACGAACCGGCTGTTTGACCCTCTGTTGAGGGAGAAAACCGCTCTTCCCCCTTGTGGAGTCAGAGATGAGCTGATCTAAATTCTCTCCAAATAGGCGGCCGCTCTGGTAAGGAAGTGACGTCAAGGATTTCTTAGAGGTTGAATCGGTCCGCCATGTCCTTAACCATAGAGCTCTCCAAATGGAAATTGCATTCACGGCAGCAAGTGCCGCGCAGTTGGCCGCATTTAAAGATGCATTGATTAAGTAGTCCCCGGCCATAGCGATCTGATTTACGATCTCTGGTATCTCTGTTGGTAGGTCCATATCCTGCAAGGCTCTGTTCAATGATTCTGACCAAGAAATCATGGCCTTGGCTACCCACGTTGCCGCGAACGAGGGAGAGAGTGCTGACCCTGATGCCTCAAACACTGAGCGATCCAAGCTCTCTATAAGGCTATCAGTGGGATCCTTAATAGAAGAACCACTAGGTATGGATAACAGGGTTTTAGAGGCCAAGCGTCACACGGGTGGATCTACTGTTGGGGATTCCGCCCATTTTTTACGAAGATCCGTGGCAAAAGGATACCTTGCCTCGAGCCCCTTCTGGCCCGAGAAGCGCCTGTCTGACCGCCCCCTATGTTGTTGCACTATGTCCTCAAATTCTGGGTGAGTGCAAAATACTCTATGAGGCCGCTTGACTTGCTTAAATGACACCTTATGGCCTGAAGTCAAGGTGGAATCATCCTCAATCCCCAGAGTCTGGTTGACGGCCTCGATGAGGCTGTCAATTGTTTCCTGGTAACCCGGGGTATCTAGGTCAAGGGGTTCGTCCGAGTCGTAATCTGAGCCTTGCTCGCTATCAACTACTGGTGAAGGAGAGCGAGAAGCAGAACTTACGGATGCCGAGGCACCGGATGGACCGGGAGACGCCGTGTGGGTTCGTTTCCCCCGCGTCTGCCTGCAGTGAGAGTGGCCCCTGCAGGTCGGAGGCTCCTGTGAGGTGGAGGACCCCTCTAAGACAGGTGAGCCACTATCTCTGCGCCTATCTGGGGCGCGAAGGGACTCGACTGCTCTCGTAAGTGATGCCATAGATTGCGACAGAGATAGAGCCCATTCCGGGGGACTTGGTACACTGGGCTCGATCACAGGGGAGGGCTCCTGGGCGCGTTCGGAATTGCAGGCTTCGCATAATCGCTTGCTCTGCGCCTGCGGAAAAGCAGACCGACAGGAGATGCATGCAGCGTATAGAAACACGTGCGTCTTAGCTTTTCCGGACATGCTGTATCTGCTGTATTTGGCTTATCTTTCATTGTTTTTAAGAAATCTCAATATGGAAGAGGCCAGGAGCCATTTGGTGAGCTGCATTTCTTGCTACATGATCACAGACTTACCAGTGGAAAAGCCAAACTTCACATGCCACAAATGCAAGCTTGTGTCCCTGTTGGAGGAAAAGTTGCAAAATCTCGAAGAGAGGTTAGCTACATTGAAGATCATTAAGGAAGGTGAAGAGTTCTTAGACAGAGCAGAATTATCTCTTCATGTTACAGAAAGAGAAGAAATTCGAAGTGCACCTGAAGAAACAGAGGAATGGAAACATGTGACCCAGAGAAGCAGGAGGATCAGGAGGCAGTCAGCACCCATACTTCTCAGGAACCAGTGCCAGGCTCTCACGCAGGAAAACGATGAAGAAATACATCAGGATAAGACTTTGCCCACAAACAGCAACCTTGTACGCCTTCAGAGTCCTCCTGGATGGAGAAAGAAAAATGTTGTGAAGAAGAAATGGAGAGTGGTGGTCATGGGGGATTCCCTGTTGAGAGGACAGAGGCCGCTATCTGCAGACCGGATATAACTTCAAGAGAAATGTGCTGTCTTCCAGGTGCAAAAATTAAAGATGTGTCTGAAAGGATATCAGGACTCCTCAGACCTACAGATGACTACCCGTTCCTGCTACTACATGTGGGGACAAATGACACCGCAAGAAACGACCTGGAAACCATCTGCAGAGACTTTGAAAACTTAGGCAAGAAAGTGAAAGAACTGGGAGCGCAGATGGTCTTCTCTTCCATCCTCCCAGTGGATGGCCATGGAACAAGGAGGTGGAATAAGATTCTGCAGGTGAACAACTGGCTATGTCGATGGTGCCGTCAGCAACGATTTGGATTTCTGGATCACGGAGTGAATTACTTATACGATGGACTACTTGCTAGAGATGGGGTGAACCTTACGAAGACTGGAAAACAAGTATTTGGAAGTTGCCTTGCTACACTTGCAAGGAGAGCTTTAAACTAGAACAACGTGGGAAGGGAAGCAAAAGACCAGAAAAAGCCATACACCTGACAAATGCTATTGAGAACTCTGCTATTAGAAGTGGAAGGGAAGAACAAAGACAAAAGAATCTAAACAATAAAAATATTGAAGAGAAAACAATCACAAACCAAAATGTTTCTATACTAATGCACAAAGTATGGGCAACAAACAAGGAGAATTGGAACTACTAACGCAGGAAAAGAAATATGATGTCATTTGAATCACTGAAACTTGTTGGGACGATACACATGATTGGAATACAAGACTAGAAGGATACATCTTATTTGCAAGAAACAGACTTGATAAACGAGGAGGGGGTGTCGCATTGTATGTTAGAAACGCGTATATCTGCACAGAGATTGAAGCTTCAGAGACTGGGAGCTCTGTGGAAACTATTTGGGTAAGAATACAAGGACAGAACAATGGAAAGAACACCATTGTAGGCATTTACTACAGGCCGCCTGTGCAAGCTGAAGATATGGATGAACTCTTTATGCATCAAATGGCCAAGTTATCCAAAAAATATGACATAGTTGTCATGGGAGATTTCAACTATCCAGACATTTGTTGGGAATCTCTCTCAGGCAAAACTAACAGGTCAAGGAAATTCTTATCCTCTTTTGCTGACAACTTTATCTTCCAAAAGGTAGGGGAGAAAACAAGGGGAACTGCTACCTTGGATCTAATCCTTATAAACAGGGAGGAAATGGTTGAGGAGGTAAAAGTGGCTGGGACCCTAGGAGGTAGCGACCATACTATTTTAGAATTTTGGATAACTAGAGGAGGAAGACCTGTGAAGACTCAGACTTCAAGGTTAGATTTCAGAAAGGTAGATTTTAAGGGATTCAGAAAGAGAATTGGAGGGATCCAATGGCTGGATATCCTTAAAGACAAAAATGTCCAGGAAGGATGGGAAATTTTGAAAAATGAAATTCTCAAAGCACAATTGTTAACAATTCCGAAAAGAGGGAAGAATAGGAAGCAGTTAAGGAAACCAGGATGGATGAACACAGAACTTAAGCACATGCTAAAAAGGAAGAAAGAAATGTTTATAAAATGGAAAGAGGGAGGCATATCTAAAGAAGAATATAATGATTTCTGTAGAACCTGCAGGGCACAAATCAGATTATCTAAAGCTGACAATGAATTGAGGCTTGCAAGAGATGTCAAAAGCAATAATAAAGGATTTTGGGGATATGTCAAAAGTAAAAGAAAAGTCAAAGATGCTATAGGATTTTTACAGGATGAAAATGATGAAATGGTAAGACAGGATGTTGAGAAGGCCGAACTTTTAAATTCCTATTTTGCATCTGTTTTCTCTCAGAAAGGAAATGTAACATCAACTGTTCTTCACTGTCCTATTAAGGGAATAGAAGAATCCAGGATATCTATAAACAGAAAGATAGTGAGGAAACACTTAGCTAACCTAAATGAATTCAAGTCTCCAGGTCCAGATGAATTACACCCCAGAGTACTGAAGGAGATAGCTGAAGAAATTTTTGAACCCCTCTCCATAATCTTTGAAAATTCTTGGAGAACAGGAGAAGTCCCAGAAGACTGGAGAAGAGCAAATGTTGTTCCTATCTTCAAAAAGGGGAAGAAGGTGGACCCAGGCAACTATAGGCCGGTGAGTCTGACTTCTATATCAGGAAAGATCTTTGAACAAATTATTAAAAAACATGTATGTCAGTACCTGGATAAGAATGAAGTGATTAAACAGTGTCAGCATGGGTTTGTAAGTAATAAGTCATGTCAGACTAACTTAATTTCCTTCTATGACGGAATCACTGATCGGGTGGATCAAGGAAATGCTGTAGATATAGTATATCTTGACTTCAGCAAAGCATTTGACAAAGTATCTCATACAATCCTTATTGAAAAAATGACTAAGTATGGAATGGACAAGGCAACTGTTAGGTGGATTCATAACTGGCTTAGTGATCGGACCCAAAGAGTGGTCGTAAATGGCTGCACATCCAGTTGGAAGAATGTCTCAAGTGGGGTACCACAGGGCTCTGTCCTGGGCCCTGTATTGTTCAACATCTTTATCAACAATTTAGATGAAGGAATTGAGGGTAAACAGATTAAATTTGCTGATGACACAAAGCTAGGAGGGATAGCTAATACTAGAGAAGAGAGAGAGAGGATTCAAAAATATATAAATAAACTGGAGCAGTGGGCAGCAACTAACAGAATGGTTTTTAACAGGGAAAAATGCAAAGTACTACATCTGGGCAATAAAAATGAAAAAAGCATATACAGAATGGGAGGAATAGGGCTAAGCAACAGCACATGTGAAAAAGACTTGGGTATACTAATAGATCACAGACTGAATATGAGTCAACAGTGTGATGCAGCAGCAAAAAAGGCAAATGCAATTCTAGGATGTATTAGCAGAAGCATACAGTCTAGATAACGTGAAGTCATTATTGCCCTCTACTCCTCTTTGGTCAGACCTCATCTGGAATATTGTGTCCAGTTTTGGGCACCACATTTTAAAAAAGACATCAACAAACTGGAGAAAGTTCAGAAAAGAGCGACCAGAATGGTGACCGGTCTGCAAACCCTGGCTTATGAGGAAAGGTTGCAGGATTTGGGAATGTTTAGTTTGCAAAAGAGAAGACTGAGAGGAGACTTAATAGCTGTCTACAAATATCTAAAGGGCTGTCACATTGTAGAAGGATCAACTTTATTCTCATTTGCACAAGGAAAGACTAGAAGCAATGGGATGAAACTGAATGGGAGGAGACACAGATTAGATATTAGAAAAAACTTTTTGACAGTTAGAGTGATCAATGAGTGGAACAGGCTGCCACGAGAAGTGGTGAGTTCTCCTTCAATGGAAGCCTTCAAACAGAGGCTGGACAGACATCTGACTGGGATGATTTAGCGAATCCTGCTTTGAGCAGGGGGTTGGACCAGATGGCCCAGGAGGTCCCTTCCAACTCTACGATTCTATGATTCTATGATTTTAGGGCGGAACTTTCGCTGCACCATTCTGACCCCCAGGAGAACAGGCTAAGGGTCACCAGCCCTGTGGAGCGCTGCTGCAGAAGCCTTCCCAGGCCACCCTCCTCCATGATCGCTTCAGCTCCAGCTCAGGTTAGAGGGGAGGGGGGCCGCATAAAGGACGGTGCAGGCACCCTAGCTCCATCTCTCCCTCCAGGGGATGAGGAGAGGGACCGTCCGCCGCCTTGCGGCACCGCAGTCTAGCATTGGTGGTGCAGTGGGGGCCGCATGGACTACGCTTGTGCCTCTGTACAGCCTAGGGTTTCAATACCTTAGGGTGGTCAGGGCTAAGTCCAGCATCATATCCCACATCGCAGGAGATGATACGTGGAGGCGACACTCGCACGTGATCGCCCTTTGTTAGTTTGGGGAGATCGGACCCTTTCAATAGGGTCCGTCACCCCTGTCTCATTAACATAGAAAAAAAAAAAGTAAGTCTGGAAAAAGACAGACGTGTGTGCCTCCAACCAGGGCTGTGGAGTCGGTAAGCCACAGTTGCGACTCCGACTCCTGGATTTTATCAGGCTCCGACTCCGACTCCTTCATAAATGGCCAATTCATAACAACAAATTTACTGTTGTAAAATATTAAACTTCGTGCTTATTCAGTTTCTCACCATCATATAAGTAATCAGACCACTTAGAGCAAAAACTACATTTATTAGAATACAATTAGAATATAGCAAATAACTTTTATACACTTTTCTAAACTGTAAGTAAATATGCAATAAACACTTTTATGCAGTTAATAAGAAGAAATCTATAAATTTGTCCTCAGAAAAAGTATTGCCTCTGTCAGATCCTCCTTCATGGATGCCCTCAAATCTGATCTAATTATTTTGAGAGCAGAGAACAACCTCTCTACACTAACTTGTGTTGGTGGCAAAGCAGTAACCACTCAGGCAACATCTCTGACAATGTCAGGATACAGAGGAATCGCTTGTTGCACTGTTATTTTTGATGAACGGTCAAATTTCTCAATTTCTTTTAGTGCACATGAAAAATTCTGCTGAAATGTACTGGCTGTGTTCCTTGATGGGGATGACTCTTCTTCTATGCGGGAACGCTTTGCACGGTCCTTGTGATCCAAATATTTTTCGAAATTAAATTCTTCATCAGTTGATGATGAGGGTGAAGATGTGGCAGGACGACCAAATTCTTCTTGTTCCTCCTGACTGTTCTGCAACCCTTTCATCCTTACTGCTATTTCAAACAGAGCTTCTTTTCCTTTACTTAGCTGTTGATCATCTAGAAGAATCCGATGCATTGGGTCTACATAAACAGTTGCCAAAAGAATGTTATTTTGTAATAGTAGCTCCTCTCTCAGTTTCATTGATGTAGCAATGCCACTTGCAATTAACCCTCCTCTTTGGGACAGGTGAAACGTCAGGTTCTTCCACTCCTTTAAGAAAATACCTGGAGTTAAGTCCTCTGCTTGTAATTTTTTAGTCACTGTAAATGGGTGCTCTAGCAATTTTTCCAGCTCAGTCACCTGATTCCACTGACTTTCATTTAGCGTCAGTTGAGGGTTAGCCATGTCTACAAGCAAGGTTTTCAGTTCAACCAAGCGCTGAATCATTAAGTAAGTACTGCCCCATCGTGTGGCTTGATCAATAATTGCCCCTTTTCCAGCACGTCTCTTCAAAATTGAGTCAACTTTAGGGGTTCTGGCAACAGTAGCCAATTTTCTCACCTTGCCAATCAGTGCAGCAGCATGTCCTTTTTGCAGACTGTCTTTTATAGCCAGCTGTAGCGTATGCACAACACAGCGCATGTGATGAATGAAAGAACATATTGACACAGTTTCAACAAGATCATCTAAACTATCATGTTGCTGTTCATCTGAAGCAACTTCAGTTTGCTCCTCAGTTACAATACTGTGTTCCTCTATTTCAAACATTTCTGTGTCTGTGGACCCAGAATGTTCTTCTAGCTGCTGGTCACCATCATTACTCTCATTCATTAGCTTAATAGTACTTATCATATTTGAAGCATTGTCAGTTACGACAGAAAGAACTTGCTCTTTTTTAAGTTCATAGTCTTGCAGAACCTTTTCCACCAAGACCTGGAGAAACTCACTGGTGTGATGAGCTTTGGTGTCTTTTACTGCCAATGTCTTGGTAACTATTTTATTTTTGTCACAAACAAATCGGACATTGATGGCAAAATAGTTCACTCTGTGACGTGTGCAGGCATCCATTTTAAGAAACAGAAAGCGTCCCTTGAGAGTTTTTTAAGTTCTTCCTTTTGTTTAAAAGCTTCTTCGATTACTAATTTTCTAATACTCTCTCTCTCCAGAGAAACACCAAGCTTGCGGGCCATTTCCCCATTCAGACACATAAAAGCTGGTCGTGAAAATAATGAAATAGGCACACTATCCTTTACAACAAGCTCTATGATCTGTTTTTTAAATGTATCTACTGTCATTGTCACAGTAACTTTGTCACTGACAAAATATCTTGCAACTGATGGCTGCAAAGTTCTCTGCTCCTTTGTTTGGCGGGAAGAGCTGGGCACTGGTTCATTGGTTTGGATGCAGTCTTTCTCATCCACTGCTTTCAGTACTTCTGGATGAAAGTGCTGTAAATGTCTCTTTAGATTAGAAGCTCTGGTAGGAGCATTTTTATCTTTGCCTGAATATGCACTCATCTTGGCTTCACAGCATTTGTTTTCGTCTGGATCATTTGTCATACACTGACAGACATAATGTTTTCTATCTTGAGTGATGGTGAAATGTTCAAATACAGCTGATTTAATGTGATGCTTCTTTGACATTCTCAGGTTTTTAATTCTGCATTCACAATCCAAAAGACAATTGTTTTTCCTAAAAACAATTGTACAAAATTATTGCCAGGTTGTACAACTGATATAGTGGTCAGTAATACTGTTATTATTCCTCATGTACTCACAGTTAACTGATGCAAAGTTTGTTGAAAGGATAATACTTCTTACAGTCTTCCTCTTCTGAGTAGCAGGCAGCTGTGAGATGCTTGGAAGACGCACACCTAGTATGATCTAGTCTAGAGGAGGAGCTTTACTACTAAGAATTTGCAACACATTTTCACTTTCAGTTTCATACATTGTAAGTAGGGGGGTTGGGGCAGCATGAGGTTAACCAAGTATAAGATTAGATAAGGGCAGTGGAGAACAGTGACACACAAGAAGTAAGAAATGTCTCTATCTCCAGCAGAACTGCTTATCACTGTTGTTCATAGTTTGATAGAACATATATATTTGAGTAACATTTATAAAATTCATATGAAAGTTCAATTATGAAATATTAATACATTTTTTTTAAAGCTGGAGTCGGAGTCGGTACATTTCTACCGACTCCAACCAAAACTAACTCCAACTCCGACTCCACGACTCCGACTCCACAGCCCTGCCTCCAACGGACACTAAGCATGAACTGGTTTCCGCCCGCAATCGGGGCAAGGGTGTATACGGCGGAGGAGGAGCTAACCTCTTTTTTTCACTTAGTGTCAGTCTCCAGGAGGCAGTAGCATACACCCACAGTCCTGTGTCACCCACTGAGGTGACGGAAAAAAACTGTATGGGGGGGGAACCGTTTTTAATAAGATCGCTCTGAACCAATACAGCAGCCTGTTGAGGGCAGAACATTCCCCATTTACATGGGACAATATACTGTCGACAATGATGATTTTTATGCCAGCATAAACGTTCCGATCACCAGATGTAACAACCGTCTTACTCATTCACCGAGTGATCGCTAGCATGAACACACAATAATCGGGAACTTATTATTGGCCAGTGTAAATGCAATAATCAAAAAGTAAACAATACTAGGTAACATAACCCAGTTCACACAAGAAAAGCAAGCTCTTTCTTCAATACAAAATACAGGTAAAAAAAAAAAATGAATTTCTGCTAATGTTATTTATTAGGAATTTCTTAAAGGATTATTTCCATCTTCATAAATGGATATTGATGGATAGCGCTTGTAAAAACAAACACAGTGCTTAAAAGCTCCAGAGAAATGAGCTAGTACTGCTGTCTAACAGCGGAGGTCGGTCTCCAAGGCAACGAGCTGTAAACAAATATATATCTCAAGAATAGCTGAAAATTTTGATAAGCAGAAAATTGCAAAATTGATTGTATTTACAAGGTCTATCCAAAAATACTCATCTATGAAGATCAGAATAACCTTGTAACACATTCCTGTACAAATTATTTTAAGTGCTGAGCTCAGATCAGTTTGTGCACTTACCTACCAACATGTGCCACAGTCATCACTTGACACTGCGGAATCTCCACAATAACACTACAATGCAGACTTAGTTGCCATTGTTTAATTTTTCTCATGCAAATAGATAATACTATAATTTTTTTCTAATCCAGGATTCCTACAAAGGGTTCATGTAGGAATTCTGGGATTCTTCTAGATTGCGCTACTTTTGCATTCTGGAGATGTCTACAAGCAGTGGAGGAAATCGAATATTTTCTACTGACCTGTAACTAGAGCCGTGTGTTCATCTCCACATGCTATGTACGCCGGCTTGTCGTTTTTTAACCAAAACTTGCTGGGACAATTATCTGCAAACTTGCTTTTTCCAAACGTGAATATAGCTCCAGAATCTGCAATAAACAAGAGGAAAGCAATAAAAGAAGCCCCACAAGAGTTAAGAAGTGAGGTCACAGAAACTGTCGGATCTACTGGGCCCAATGCCACCCCAAAATCTTTAAAACCACTATTTCTTACAGAAGAAAGCTCACATATTTAAGGCGAGGGGAGAGTATGGTTATAAGAGGACTCCGAGTGCCTAAGGGTGTGTGCAGACGCTGCGGAATCCGCTGCGGATTAATCCGCACGGATTTTGCAAAAACCGCAGATAAACCGCAGGTCAAAAGACCTGCGGATTATCTGCGGTTTTGCCTGCGGTTTGGTCCTGCGGATTCACCATCTCCACAATGGTGGAGATAGGAACCCGCTGCGGATTCCACAGAAAGAATTGACATGTCACTTCTTTCTGCGGTTTCAAAGCCGCAGCAAATCCGCGCGGATTTTTCCGCAACGTCTACACAGTGGTTTTTTTTTACCATTCATTTGAATGGTACTGTACACCGCAGCTAAAACTGCTGCGGGTGCGCAGCGGCCAAAACCGCTGCGGAAACGCAGCGGAATCCGCAGCGTGTGCACATACCCTTATATTATGGCATATTTTAAAACATATGGTAACCTCGCTGATCCCAAGAAGAAATGGACCGTAGCGCTAGTATTTATGGTGTGGCATAACCTCCGAAATCTGAGTGAAAATTCTGTTAGAGTACATGAAGACATCCCAGCAGTGCAGAAATCCATAATAACTTCAGGCATAGTTATTTTCAGCTGTTTCCCAGTCATACCCGATCAGAGAAAAGCTGTGAGACAAGCAATATTGCCATCCATATAACCACCAGGCTTTAACTGGATAACTAAGCAGACTTAATTTTAAAGAATATTTCAATTCTGGCTTACAACTACAGATGAAACTAAAACTTGTAACTCCCATTTCAGAATTTCATATTTCTGCACTTGGGCTTTCCTCCTTTAAGGTAGATTTTTCCACCCTACAGGGTAGGGTGGCCTATAAGAGAAAGAACCAATCCATACTTACCATCAGTATCCCCCAATTGATCTCCACTGGTCAGGAAGTGATGACATCCAAGCCACCAGTCACCTGACTCAACAGCGAATCGGTGGTCTAAGTGGTCAAGTCACTGGTGGTGGGGAAGTCATCACTTCTGGTCCAGTGGAAACCATTACAGCGGCAGTGATGGAGCAGGAGATAGATTCTGATGTTGAGTACGGCTTGTTTTTTCAGCCACCATACCCTTTAAAATCTTTAAAGGGGTTAAAAGAGACAATTTTCTTACTATGGATCTAGGAACTAACAGGCATGTAGTAGCTTACTACCTGCCCGTTCTGCCCGCCGCCTATCTCTGCCAGCTCAGAGTGGTCAAAGACTGCTCCTGACAGCGATCTTGTGGTTTAGGCTGACATCATATCGACAGGGCAGCTGCTTCTTTTCCACTCTACTCTGTTGACAGGTCGTGACTGTCGATGTTATACTGATTGACAGTAGGCTCAACGCTGACTATCTGTAGGAATCCAACAAAAATGAACCTAGCACTCAACTTAAAGGTATTTGTAAGGCGGTTTATTGTAGTACACGAAAAAAGACGTTTCGGTCAATGTGACCTTCTTCAGTTACATGTGGTATATAGATTGTGTAGAGCTTATAGGCATCTATCAGAAAGGACGATGGTGCTTTAGGCATTGAGGAGAATGATCTCTGTAAGGTAATGAGCTT
This sequence comes from Dendrobates tinctorius, assembly GCF_039654945.1. Lineage (NCBI taxonomy): Eukaryota > Metazoa > Chordata > Amphibia > Anura > Dendrobatidae > Dendrobates > Dendrobates tinctorius. The sequence goes on along the minus strand of NW_027361684.1, from coordinate 87,289,644 downwards.
GTCAGTATATAGGCGAGGGGCAAACGTGCCTCCAGATGCGGTGGACACCGCTTCTGGAGGCACGTTTACCCCTCGCCTATATACTGACAAGCTCATTACCTTACAGAGATCATTCTCCTCAATGCCTAAAGCACCATCGTCCTTTCTGATAGATGCCTATAAGCTCTACACAATCTATATACCACACGTAACTGAAGAAGGTCACATTGACCGAAACGTCTTTTTTCGTGTACTACAATAAACCGCCTTACAAATACCTTTAAGTTGAGTGCTAGGTTCATATTTGTTGCTTTAACGGTTTGGGAACCTAACCTTAGCACCATCTTGAGTTGTGCTCACGGTGTTCTTTCTATATCTGTAGGAATCCAGCTGTCAATCAGGATCAGGATGATGCCGTCAGTTACGCCTCATCGACAGCGCAGTCCGGAAGAGGAAGAGCTGCTCTGTAGATGTGAAGCAGTAAAATCACAGGCAGGAGTGGCCGATGACCGTTGTGAGCCGGGGCTAGGTAGAACAAGCACGTAGTTAGCAACTGCCTGCTAGTTCTTTCACCCAAAGTGAAAAAGTAGACTAGTCCCGGACAACCCCTTAAAAAAATGCACAGAAAGGCCCCCTTTAACCCTTTGGTGTCATGTTGGTGTTATACGCTGGGCTTCATAGGGGACAGTGGTTTCTACTATATACTGCAATAACTTTGTATTGCAGTATATGGTACATATAATCAAATAATTGAAGGTTCAAGTCTGTAACAAACCAATACAAAATATTATTAACCCAGTATTACCTGTGAAAAACAAAGAATTAAAAAAAAATTAAACATATTTTGATATCTATATCTGAACAAGTCTGATGTACAAAAATATTAAATTGTTTAACCTGTATGGCAAACATCATAAAGTAAAAAAAAAAAAAAAAATCAAAATACAAACGCTGTCGTTATTTTGGCCCACCATACCACCCACAAAAAAGAAAAAAAAAAATCACTAAAAAGTGATCAATACATCATAGGAAACTGAAAATGGAACCACTAAACACCACAGCTCGGCGGAAACAAACAAACAAACAAGGACACACCTCTGTCAACTAAAAATGCAATAAAGTTACGGTCCTTGAAAAGTAGTGACACAAACTAAATGTTAAACTATACATGCTTGGAACTGCCATAAAACGTACTGACCTGGAGAATCATGTAACAGCAAAACTCCAAAAGACAAATGGTGGAATTGCGTTTTGCCACCATTTCACCCGACATTGGAATTTTGTTTTCCCATTTTTCCATGCACTATGTGGTAAGATGAGTGTTGTAATTCAAAACTGCATCTCCACAAAAACAAGCCCGCATATGGAGATATTGATGGAAATATAAAGACACTATAGATCTAATGGCCCAATGGCAAAGGGTGGGGGAGAAAGGGGATTTGTAAGCAAAATTTAACAGTAACTAAAATATCTTGTTCCTTCTGCATTGAAATAGATAGATGAAATAGATGAAACCTTTGAAACACAGACATTACCCATAATGTAGGACTCAGTAGCTAATATGTAAGAAAACAGTTGGACCATCATCAGATCTCTCAAAATTCTCATCACTGTATTTGTCTTATCACTACACACCACTGCCCAGGCTCTGAAGTATCACAATGAGGGTCAGGACGTGTGATCTGCTCCTATGTGGTACAATGCTCAGCTGGCTGCAGCACAGAGCATCACCATAGACCTGGGCTGTCAGCAGCAGTGAGACCTGGATCACAGCAGTCATTATAGCTATAGATCACAGCAATGTCTGAGCTGCATATACACATAGGACCTATCTATACATACACATGGCAGGCACAGGTCAGGACGTGTGATCTCCTCCTATGCAGTGCAATGCTCAGCTGGCTGCAGCACAGAGCATCACCATAGAACTGGGCTGTCAGCAGCAGTGAGACCTGGATCACAGCAGTCATTATAGCTATAGATCACAGCAATGTCTGAGCTGCATATACACATAGGACCTATCTATACCTATACAGGCAGGTGTCATGCTCGCCATGTCTGTTATGTCCACCATGTCTGTTTTGCCTCATGACCCTGGAGCGGTGTGCACGCGCATCTCATGTCTGCTATCCTGCTTGTTCCCTAGAGCAGTGTGCACACTCACCTCATGTCTGCTGAGCTGCAAGATGCCTGCCTTTCTGCTTTGCCTTCTGTGATCTTCTCGTCATGTCTAGAATCCCTGATCATGTCTTTCCTAGGATCCTGCACTGTCTGGTTCTGCAATCATCTCGTCATGTCTGAAACCTTGATCATGTGACGTTTCCTAAGATCCTGCACTGTCTGGTTCTGCAATCATCTCGTCATGTCTGAAACTCTGATCATGTGACCTTTCCTAGGATCCTGCACTGTCTGGTTCTGCAATCATCTCGTCATGTCTGAAACCTTGATCATGTGACGTTTCCTAAGATCCTGCACTGTCTGGTTCTGTGATCATCTCGTCATGTCTGAAACCCTGATCATGTGACTGCGCTCTGTGATCCTGGAGCATCTGAACTAGGAAGTTCTCCCCTGGTCCTGACCCGGAAGAGGAGGTGCTGTGCCCTATATCAGACCACCCCTTCCTTTGCTCAGGGCCTGAGTATTGTGTTGCTTCTCTGCATGGCTGTTTGGTCTGTGGGGTTGCTCCCTCTATTCTGTGCCCTTGCACTCTGCTCTGTCGTGCGTCTCTTCACACGCTCCGTGCTCGTACTCCATCTCTTGTCCGTTGTGCCATGTTTGTCCTTGTCCTGCTTGGACTTGTAGTCCTTCTGTTATTCTCTGCCTTGCCTGTTTTTGCCATGTCTTGCCTTTGCTTTCCTCTGCCTTGTTCCTCCCTATGGTCTCAGTCTTTGCTTGCTCTGCCTCGCTCTCTCCTATGGTGCTCTGTAGTGCTCCCTGGCACACGCACCATCCCTCCTTTCTTTCCTTTTGTGCTCTTTTCCATGTCTAGTCCCAAGGTTCTCCCTTGGCCCGGCTCTGGGCTTCGGCCTACGCTCCGCTGCTAGCTCTGTTCTTGCTCTGACCTGATTCCGTGTTTCTGCCTATGCTTCTGTCCCTGGTTCTGTACTCTCTTTAAGCTCTGCCTGGTTTCTTATCTTGTCTTCCCTTTCTGCTTCGTGTGCTCCTTGCATGCGCATGGCCTTCCTAGCCTCCTGTTTGTGCCTCAGCCGTGCCCGCCCTAGCCGTGCCCGCCTGTTTGTGCCTCAGCCGTGCTCGTCGGTCAGTGACAGCTGTGTCGCCTGCCATGCCTCAGCCGGGTTCGCTGGAGTCTTGCCCGTCTGTCAGTGCCGCAGCCCGATCAGCTAGCCAGTGCCCTCTGTGCTCCCTTGCACTTCATGCTGTTTCCGCACTGTGCTCTCTATAGCACGCGCAGGCCTCGTCTGCCCATGGCATACCTCCCCGTGCTTCTTTAAAAGTGCGCGCAGGCTTTGCCATGTCCCCTGTTGTGCCCTCTTGCACGCACAGGCCCTAACCCTGTCCTGGAACCCTGACCCTGGCGTGCCTCTCTGCACGCGCAGGACTCTGCCTCGCCTGACCCTGGCGTGCCCCTCTGCACGCGCAGGACTCTGCCTCGCCTGACCCTGGCGTGCCCCTCTGCACGCTCAGGACTCTGTCTAGTACCTTGTGCCTTGGTGTGTCTCTACACACGCACTCTGTCTCGTTTTGTGTACCCTGGCGTGTTCCCTACAAACGCACCTCGCTTTGAACCCTGGCGTGTCCCCTACACACGCACCTTGCCTTGGGCCTTGGCGTGTTCCCTAACACGCACCATGCCTGGATATCTGTCGTGCCTCCTTGCCTGAACCCTGGTTTGCCTGCCGGATCCCAGAACCTGCCGATCGCTGCCAGAGATCGTAAGCTGGATGACTGCGGCCTGATGTCCGGAGCTGATGTCCGCAGCCTGATGCCTTTATCATGTCGATCGTTGCCAGCGGTCCGGAGTCTGATGCCATTGTGCCTTTACCTGTACCTAGGTGTGCCACCTGGCACATACTATGCTATGGACCTTGGCGTGCGCACCTTGCACGTTTTGCTTGTTTTCACGTTTGCACTTAATGTAATCCTGAAGATCTTAATGAAGATACCTTGCACTTACGTTTTGTCTTGTCTTACTTACGGCTCGTCCTTGTCGTCAGACACTCATCTAGTGTCCCCTGAGCCGGCCGTCTGGTCCCAGCAGTCGTGGTGGCTCACCCCCTTGGTCTTGCCCCTGACACTCCCTGTATAGGGGGTGGATTTTCACAAGGTCAGCTCGCCCTCGGTGGGTGGGTGCCACCACCCAGAGGGTCCACTCAAAAAATGGGCTCAGCAGGCACAAGACAGGACGTGTGATCTCCTCCTATGCAGTGCAATGCTCAGCTGGCTGCAGCACATAGCATCACCACAGACCTGAGCTGTCAGCAGCAGTGAGACCTGGATCACAGCAGTCATTATAGCTATAGATCACAGCAATGTCTGAGCTGCATATACACATAGGACCTATCTATACATACACATGGCAGGCACAGGACGTGTGATCTCCTCCTATGCAGTACAATGCTCAGCTGGCTGCAGCACAGAGCATCACCATAGAACTGAGCTGTCAGCAGCAGTGAGACCTGGATCACAGTAGTCATTATAGCTATAGATCACAGCAATGTCTGAGCTGCATATACACAGAGGACCTATCTATACATACACATGGCAGGCACAGGACAGGATGTGTGATCTCCTCCTATGTGGTACAATGCACAGATGGCTGCAGCACAGAGCATCACCATAGACCTGAGCTGTCAGCAGCAACGAGATCTGGATCACAGCAGTCATTAATTTATAGCTATAGATCACAGCAATGTCTGAGCTGCATATACACATAGGATCTATATATATATATATACACATGGCAGGCACAGCACAGCACAGGACGAGTGATCTCCTCCTATGCAGTGCAATGCTCAGCTGGCTGCAGTACAGAGCATCACCATAGACCTGAGCTGTCAGCAGCAGTGAGTCCTGGATCACAGCAGTCATTATAGCTATAGATCACAGCAATGTCTGAGCTGCATATACACATAGGATTTATCTATACCTATACATACACAAGGCAGGCACAGGACAGGACGTGTGATCTCCTCCTATGCAGTACAATGCTCAGCTGGCTGCAGCACAGGGCATCACCATAGAACTGAGCTGTCAGCACCAGTGAGACCTGGATCACAGCAGTCATTATAGCTATAGATCACAGCAATGTCTGAGCTGCATATACACATAGGACCTATCTATACATACACATGGCAGGCACAGGACAGGACGTGTGATCTCCTCCTATGTGGTACAATGCTCAGATGGCTGCATCACCATAGATCTGAGCTGTCAGCAGCAGCGAGATCTGGATCACAGCAGTCATTATAGCTATAGATCACAGCAATGTCTGAGCTGCATATACACATAGGACCTATCTATACATACACATAGCAGGCACAGCACAGAACAGGACGTGTGATCTCCTCCTATGCAGTGCAATGCTCAGCTGGCTGCAGCACAGGGCATCACCATAGAACTGAGCTGTCAGCACCAGTGAGACCTGGATCACAGCAGTCATTAATTTATAGCTATAGATCACAGCAATGTCTGAGCTGCATATACACATAGGATCTATCTATACACATGGCAGGCACAGCACAGGACATGTGATCTCCTCCTATGCAGTGCAATGCTCAGCTGGCTGCAGCACAGAGCATCACCATAGACCTGAGCTGTCAGCAGCAGTGAGACCTGGATCACAGCAGTCATTATAGCTATAGATCACAGCAATGTCTGAGCTGCATATACACATAGGACCTATCTATACATACACATGGCAGGCACAGGACGTGTGATCTCCTCCTATGTGGTACAATGCTCAGATGGCTTCATCACCATAGACCTGAGCTGTCAGCAGCAGCGAGATCTGGATCACAGTAGTCATTATAGCTCTAGATCACAGCAATGTCTGAGCTGCATATACACATAGGACCTATCTATATTTATACATACACATGGCAGGCACAGCACAGCACAGGACAGGACGTGTGATCTCCTCCTATGTGGTACAATGCTCAGCTGGCTGCAGCACAGCGCATCACCATAGACCTGAGCTGTAAGCAGCAGTGAGAGCTGGATCACAGCTCTGAACAGAAGACAGCCATATATGACAGCAGTGTCTGCGTGCTGCAGCCACACATTGCACCTATCTATACATACACAGGGCTGCAGGCACATACCGGGCACCGGCTGCTCCTCCTCTTCGGCAGCCATGCCCTGATACCAGCGATCTCCCACCAAAAGCTCCTTCACCACCACCAGGTTCCTGCGACCGGAAGTAAACAAACTACTGGTCTATAGCAACGGAGGCGTGAGTCCACCTTGTCATCTGCGGCCAGACAGCGCCACCTAGTGGACGGAGGATCACACGCCACTGTATAGGTAGAACGTTGCTTCCAGATCCAGACGCATTCTGAGTGGACAGGGGCTGCACTGTGCTTTTGGTCTCCACTCCCCAGTTTTCTTCTCATTCATTGTTTTTTTTTCTTGCTTTATCCTCTTTCCAACATGGCGATTTTACATTTTTCAAAAAAAAAAAAGCAGAATTCTGCAGCTGTATTGGGGTTTTATCGTTCCAGCGTTCATTATTTGGTAAAAATGATCTGGCGACATGGTTCTCCCGAATTATACAAATACTGCGATACCAAGCATGCATAGTTATTTCTTTTTCATTATTTAAAGGGAACTTGTCACGTGAAAAGCGCAATGAACCTGCAGATATGGGGTTAATGTGCAGATTTATAGCGTTCTGGACCTGCTCAACACAAACACTTACGCCCCCGCTGCCGGGAGGAAATGAATTGTAACTGCGCCCCTGGCACTGACTGGCAGACGGCCCTAATGCTGAGCCTGCAGTCAGTCAGTGTCAGGGCCACGGTTACAGCCGCTGCTCTCTATACTCAGAGCGGTGACTGAATCAGCGCCATCGCCACCCAGTGACTGAAAGCCAAGCACTGCCGGGAAGAATAAAGTTCAGTGCAGTCACCGGGGAGGTTAAGAAAGTGATTAAAGGGAACCTGTCAGCAGTTTTGGCCAATATAAGATACAGCCACTGCCTTTCAGGGCTTATCTGCAGCATTCTATTGTAAGGTTCTAGCAGGAACATGGGATACAGTGACGAGCAGGAGGCAGAGCAAGAGTTAACAGTAAATACTGCATGCAGGGAGCGAGGTAAGGCTGGTTTCACATTTGCGTTCAGGAGGGCCACAAATGGCTGCTTACTTCCTACTTTCTTCCTCCCTGAAGCTCCACCTAATTCTGTATGCCTCCTGCGTTTCCCTGCGTGCCTATCTTTAACATTGGGTATGCAGGGACATGCGTTGTATGCGGATGCGTCTGCATGCAGCGATTTGACGTGTGCGGCGATCGTACGGAAATGCAACCCTTTATTTGAAACAGCTGTACCAAGAAGTGAAGAGTATGTGTGGCGCCCCTGAGGCTCAGTCGCCACAGAGGTACTGCACCTTCTCCTAAGGTGTAGTGCCCCACCACCTAGGTAAGTTGGGAACTCCTTTCCTCACTCCAACACCTTCATCCCACACACAGGATAGTTCAGCACTGACCACATTGCGGCTTCATGCTTAGAGGTTAGCAGAGCACCTTTCGTGGGTCCTTGCTTCGTAACACGAGATGTGCTGGGAGGTGGGTGGAGTTAGATATAAAAGAGTGGGAAAGTTAGGAATTGGAGTTCAGTTCAGTCTGGAGTTCAGTCTGAGATGAGGCTGAGGGAGAGAGCAGGCTAACAGGAGGTCAGCCTGAGGGGAGCTCAAGGCGGAGGAAGACAGTCAGTCAGGAGAGGCTGAGGACTGGTCTTAGTGGAACGAACTCCCTAGGAGAGGAGAGAGAAGAAGGAGTGCTGCAGCTGCCTCAGTGACCTGAGCCAGCTGGCAAGGGAAAGGAACAGAAGGAGAAAGAAGTAGAACTGCAACCTAAGCTTCCATAAGAGAGAGAAGAAACAGCGCGGAGCGAAGGAGTAGGAGAACAGAGAGGAGTTGTGGGTTGGAAGAGGAACCCTGCCTATAGGTTCTCAGCGCAAAGCTGGGGCCCGGTCCCCGAGGTTGTATGGACACTTATGGTTCTGCAGCAGACACCGGTGGAGTAGTTGGCTGTAAATGCATTACTCCCATCCAAGACTTGGGGCACAACAGCATCTGTATAGGGAGCCGGGACTCAGGTGAAAGGGAGTCCTCGAAGTAGGCTACAGTTGTCTGCCGTACAAGGAAGAGTTGTTAGGAACATCTGACAGGAGGAACTTCAGAGTACCACGGTACTGGAGCTCTTCACACCAAAAGGCGCAATATAGGAGTCGTTCAGGACAGGTACATGTTGGCGGAGTGTTGGAGAGGAGAAGCCTGACTTGCCCGGGAGGTTGATTGAGTCTGTGCCCCGGAGGACACGGCACGGAGGTAGGCACAAGTGTGTACCACGAACTGTGAGTAAAGCTTTGGAACTACAAGCCCTGGTGTCTTCCAGTCATTGTGCGCCAACACCGTCAGCACCGCTACATCTAGGTATCATCCTTTACACTACCTGCGCCTACACACTGCCCTGGGGTTACAGCTTCACCTGTGGGGAGCTATACCATCTATGCTGCAACACACCATCAGCCCCAGAGGATCTGCACGCAGCGTTGGCTTAACATCTTGCTTGCCAAACACCACAGGTGGCGTCACGAACTTCTATTCAATTAACTAAACTACAATCCCCCCCATTACTTGGGCGCCCAGGGTTACGGTCCGGGTCACCGCTGCTGTGACACATCCCCCTGACACCGGCCCGGTACCGAGTACCCCACAGCCCTGGGAGGGCGACCCATATGCTAAGTCAGTTGTTAGGCCTCATTCACACGTCAGCATTTTTGCATCAGTGTTTGTATACCAAAACCAGGAGTGGAACTTACAGAAAAAAACTATAACTGAAAGACTGGCACATGTTCTCTGTTATGGAGACACTCCTGGTCTTGGCATACAAATACTGATCAAAAATACTGACGTGTGAAGTAGGCCTTACAGAAAGGTGTCATTAGAGAGAGTCAGAGATCATGGGCTGCCCCTATAGTCCTAGTGGGAAAGGACGGCACTCTGCATTTTTGCGCAAACTATCGTAAACTCAATGCCTGCACCGGGAGAGATTCATACCCATTACCCATGATCGAAGAATCCTTGTCAGCACTAGGAAACACTAAATTCTTCTCAACATTAGACCTCACCAGTGGCTATTGGCAAGTACCGATGTTGGAACAAGACCGGGCAAAGAATGCCTTTGTACTACCCATGGACTTGTTTGAATTCAGTTGAATGCCGTTTGGCTTAGCTAATGCTCCAGAACTTTTCAGCGTCTTATGGAGAGGTGTTTAGATGATTTGACCTTTGAAGCTATGCTCATCTATTTAGACGACATCATAGTCTGTGTTGCTTCATTTGAGGATCATCTCCAAAGACTAGAACAGGTGTACAGTCGCCTTCAAGGACACGGGCTAAAAGTGAAGCCCCCAAAAATGCCATTTGTTTCATACACAGATTGAGTACTTGGGCCATGTGGTCTCTGCTGAAGGAGTGAAACCATCGCAAGTGAAAATTGCTGTGATACAGGATTGGCCCACTCCAGAGACAGTAAAAGATGTTCGAGCATTCCTGTGACTGACCGGTATTACTGCCATTTTGTGAAGAATTTTGCACGCATAGCAAAACTGCTGCTATAATTGCTGAAGGGAGTGCCCTCGGGTGCAAAGAACTGGACTGTTCGGTGGAAGGAGCATCAGGAAAAAGCTTTTCAGGCCCTGAAGAAGGCATTGATGGAAGCTCCTGTGTTGGCTTATGCGATTTTCTCAACCGTTTATTCTCCACACTGAAGGGAGTTTGCATGGATTTGGGGCTGTGTTGTCGCAGAAACAGGGCGGGAGAGATGATTGCTTATGCAAGTTGGTCCTTTCATGATTCCGAACATAATCTGGACAATTACAGTTCCTTCAAGTTAGAGCTGCTGGGGTTGTTGTGGGCTAAGATGGAGAGATTCGCTGAATATTTGTCTGGGTCCGAAGTATTAGTGCACACCAACAACAACCCGTTGGCTCACCTGGAGAATGCGAAAATGGGAGTTCTGGAGCAACGATGGGTGGCCAGAATGGCAAAATTTTGGAATAAGATTGCTTATAAAAGAGGAGCTGAAAACACTCATGCTGATGCCTTATCCAGGTTGAAACATGCAAAACCTGGGCGAAATAGAGATGAAGAGTTAGAAGATGAGGAGATCCCCAGGTTCCTAGACCCCGCCAGGATGGTGGTGGCCATGCAGGACAAGGTGCAAGCATTGACTTGGGAAGGCATCTTGGGGCGATCCCGGGATGAGTGGGTCCAGTTACAGCAAGAAGATAGTGAACTTGCTCTGCTGAGGCAGTGGGTGACATCAAAAAGACTTCCTAGTTCGAGAGAGAGAAAGTCTATCTTCGGATACCTTGCGGATTCTTCGACAATGGGAATGCCTACAGATGAAGAATGGATTGCTGTATCGGAAAGTGCAGCTTCAGAAAGAGCTGGGTGCCACCTGGCAGGTCGTAGGTCCAGAAACGCTGTGGCTAGAGATAGCCACCAAGGCATACACAAAAGGAGCTCACTTCAGTCATGAAAAGATGTTTCAGTGGTTACAGTGGTTTGTCTTTCATCCCCGCCTGAAGGCTGTAGTGTAGGAAGCTTGTAGACTATGCCAGACGTGAATTTACTAAACCACCAGAGCAGAGAGCCTCCACACAATCAAATTTTGACGTCTGCCCCCCCTAGAACTGCTAATGATAGATTATCTGTCCATTGGGCTGGCCCATCAGGGGTATGAATATTGTTTAGTAATGATGGATCACTTCACGAAGTTTGCTGTTGTGACTAGAAACCGAGATCAGACCGCTGAGTCGGCTGCACATGCCATCTGCAAATATTTCATTCAAGTTTATGGCTGTCCGAAACTAATCCATTCTGACCAGGGAGCCTGTTTTTAGGAAAAGTGATGGAAGAGTTGCATCATATGTACAAAATTGATAAGTCCTGCACCACGCCATATCACCCTCAGGGTAACGGTGCCTTTAAACGATTCAACCGGACACTAATTCAAATGCTAAGGACCCTTGAAGAAGACCGGAAAGCCCGATGGCCTGAGTATGTGTCAGAATTAGTATGGGTATACAACAATCGAGTGCACCGAACCACTGGTTATACTCCCTATACCCTCCTATTCGGCCGTGCAGGGAAAGTATCACTGAGCTGGAGTTGGATCCAGAAGAGGACTACCCATGGATGGGGGTGTCCTCATGGGTTCGAGAGCATCGCCATCGTCTGCAGACCTAGCGCCACCTGGTACAAATCAGGCCTCGGGAGTTGGAGCATGCTGAGAAAACTCCACCACGAGGGACAGATCTCCAGGCCGGGAACCGTGTCTTAGGCTGGTTTCACACTTGCGTTTTCTTGCGCTGTTTTTTGTGCAAAAAAACGCATGCGAATGTGGCGCCCCCAGGAGTATGGTCGCCACAGTGGCATTGCCTTCCTCCAGGGAGGGTGATGTCAGGCTTGGAAGCAATGAAGGGTCTCTCTGGCAGTTAACCATAACATGCAACACAGTTCCCACTCCGAGCCAGCAGAGGGAGCTCTGAACCAGAATTGGGGGAGGAGTGCACTCTGAAGGTCGGGAAGGGAAGTGAAGAGTTAGTGTGAGGAGGCCGAAGTGTGTAGACGTGGAGAGAGAAGCTGGGGGACTGAGTGGAGTTGAGAGCTCGTTCCCAGCTAGAGCGCATGATCTGGAGCCTGGTCTACACGGTTGTATGGATACTGAAGGTCCTGCAACAGAAACCAGAGGAATAGGAAGCTGTAAATACTCTATTCCCACCTAAGACTCGGAGGCACAGCAGCAAAGGGTGAGCCAAGAGAAGAGATAGAAGGCTACAGCTGTGTGCCATACGAGGCAGATCTGGCAGAGGGCCAACCCCCAGGAGTAGGACCACAAGGCCCAAAGAACTGGCGAGCCAAGTATGTTGGAGGGAGACCAGTCCTCCCAGTGGTGATTGACGGTATCCCCATGAACGCTTTGCTGGACACTGGCTCCCAGGTGACAGCTATGCCCTATATCCTTTACAAGCGGTATTGGGCTGATTCTGAACTTACTTGCGGCCCAAGTGATGAACTCACAGTAGTTGCCAGTAATGGTCAGTGTTTACCGCAAGTGGGATGTAAAGAAATTCCTGTTAAAGTGAGTCGAGTAGAGTTAAAATCTCAAGGTCTGATAGTTGTGGATATTGATCAATGAGAATGTAACCCAATGATGACTCTTGGTACCAGTGTGATAGAAAATTGTCCTTCCGAGGTTATTGTCTTGTTGCAACAGGTGGCTGAGACTGCTGGTTCCAGTGAACAACGAGTCCTGCAGAAGGAGATCAAGGCCTTGATGCAAAGATAGCAGGTAGAACTCTCTGGCGGAGAAATTGGCAGCGTCAGAGTGAGTGATTCTTTCCCAATTGCAATACCCCCCCAGATGTGAAATGTTGATTTGGTGTCGGGCAGCCATAGGCCTCAGAGGAAACGATTACCAAGCAATGGTAGAACCAGTGTACTCTGATAGCAGGCCCACTGTCCTGACAGCCAGAGGGGTAGTTGATGTCCGTAAAGGGAGGGTACCTGTACGCCTCTTGAATTGTGGGAAGGAGGAGGCCACAATACCGCGGTATGCCACAGTTGCTAAGCTGCTTATGGGTCGCCCTCCCAGGGCAGTGGGGTACTCGGTGCTGAGCCGGTCTCTCAGAGGGGACTGTCACAGCAGCGGCGACCCAGTCCATGGCCCTGGGCGCCCATGTAAAAGGGGTTGAGTTGGGAATAAAGTTTATAAGTGATTTGTGACGCCACCTGTGGTGTTCGGCAATGAAGATGTAAGCCGACGCTGCAGACAGATCCTCTGGGACAGATGGTGTGGTGCAACAATGATGTTATAGCCCTCCACAGGCAGGGCTGTAGTCCCAGGGCAGAGTAGGTGAAGTGACACTTAGATGGTGTAGTGTCGGGCGCAAGAGATGTAGCAGTGCTGGACAAGTTGGCGCAGGAATAAGTGGAGGACTCCAGGGCATGTAGTTCCAAAGCTTTACTCACAGTCTGTTGCAGGTACAGGTGCCCGCATCCGTGCCGTGTCCTCCGGGTCAGGAGCTCAGCCAACTTCCAGGCAAGATGAAGTACTCCTTTCCAACACTCCACCAACATATGTGCTTTTCTGAAGGTCTCCTCTTATAGCGCCTTTAAATGAAGTACTCCTAGTACTGAGTTACACTGGAGCTCCTCCTGTCCGATGTTCTTATGAACGCTATTTGTACAGCAGACAGCTGTAGCCTGCTTCGGGGACTCCTTGCTACTAAGTCCAGGATCACTATCCAGTTGCTGTTGTGCCCCCAAGTCTTCTGTGGGAATAAAGCGGTCACTACTTCTATTCCTCCGGTGTCTGCTGCAGGACCATTAGTATCCATACAACCTCGGGGACCGGGCCCCGGCCTTGCACTTAGAACTTCTAGGAAGGGTTCTCTTCTAACCCACGTCCTCTGTTCTCTTTTACTCCTCACGTTCCGTACTAATCTTTCTTTCTATAGAAGATCAGGCTTTCAGTCTATGTCGCTCTCTCTCTCTTCCTTTCCTGTGCCAGCAGACCCATGACACTGGGATCTGCTGCAGCACTTCCATCCTCTCTCTGGGGATCTTCTCTCTCCAACTGAACAACAACTCTGCTCCCTACCTAAACTCTTCCCGCTCTCTTTAATGTCACTAAGCTCCACCCACCACCCAGCACGTTTCGTGTTCCAAGCAGGGAGCCACCAATGGGTGCTTTGCTACATTCCAAGCAGGGAGCCGCCGAAGGTGCTTTGCTACACTACTTTGTGGTGTGGGGTGCAGGTGTTGAAGTGTGGTGAGGAGCCTCCATCTTACCTGGATGGTGGGGCACCACACCTCAGGAGGAGTTGCAGTACCTCTGTGGCGACTGAGCCTCAGGGGCGCCACACTTACTGTCAGTAGCAATGCAATGCAGGCAGCAGAGCCCTTGGTCTCATCCGACCAGGTGGAGGACAATGGCTCTGTAAAGCAGCTGGAGGAATGGTGCCAGCAACTGCAGATGGGGACTGACTACACCCCTTCATACCAAAAGAATGGGGTTTACCGGGTGACTCAGGAGTATGAGCGGGTATTCAGTAAACATCCTCTAGATTTTGGGAAGGCAAAAGGGGTTCAACACCATATCCCCACTGGAGATCACCCACCCATAAAAGAAAGGTACCGGCCTATACCCCCAACACAATACCATTGTGCCAAAGGTCTGCTGTGGGAAATGAAGGAAGCTGGGGTGATGAGAGACAGTTGTAGCCCCTGGGCAGCCTCAATAGTCTTTGTGAAAAAGAAGGATGGTACCATGAGAATGTGTGTTGATTACAGAAAAATTAACAGCATTACACATAAAGATGCCTACTCACTACCCAGAATTGAGGAGTCATTAGCTGCACTTAAAACTGCTAACTATTTTTCCACCTTATATCTCACTAGTGGGTATTGGCAGGTTCTCGTGGCAGAGGCAGACAAGGAGAAAACAGCGTTTACAACACCAATGGGTCTCTGTGAGTTCAACTACATGCCATTCGGGCTCTGCACCGCTCCAGGGACATTCCAACGGCTAATGGAATGCTGTCTTGGGCACAAGAACTTCGAGATAGTCCTGCTGTACCTTGATGATGTCATTGTTTTCTCCAAGACTTATGAAGACCATCTGAAGCACCTGGCTGAGGTGTTTGAAGCCTTGTCCAACTTTGGCCTGAAGGTGAAGCCTTCCAAATGCCACCTCCTGAAGCCCAAGGTTCAGTACCTTTGTAATGTAGTGAGTGCAGAAGGTGTAGCACCGGATCCTGACAAAGTCACAGTCATCCGGGACTGGCAGAAGCCCAGCAACCTCCATGAAGTACGTCAATTCCTCAGGCTTGTAGGCTACTACCAAAGGTTCATCAAAGGCTTCACTGAGATAGCCACTCCTATGCAAAATCTTCTGGTGGGTCAGCCCAAGATGGCCAGAAAGCAGAGTCCTACATTCGAATGGAATGAGGAGTTGGAGAGGTCCTTCACTCGACTGAAGATGGCTCTCACAGGAGATGAAGTTCTGGCCTACCCAGATTATGACCAACCCTTTGTGTTGTATACTGATGCCAGCAACGTGGGACTTGGAGCAGTACTGTCACAGGTACAGAATGGCAAAGAAAGAGTAATCTCCTATGCCAGCAGGAAGCTTCGTCCCACTGAAAGGAACCCTGACAACTACAGTTCCTTCAAGCTGGAGTTCCTCGCCATAGTCTGGGCTGTGACTAAACGATTCAAGCATTACCTAGCTTCAGCCAAGCTTACCATCTTCACGGACAACAACCCGTTGACTCACTTGGAAACTGCCAAGCTAGGTGCACTGGAGCAGCGATGGATGGCTCGGCTGTCTAACTATGAATTCACCATCAAGTACCGAGCAGGGCACAAGAATGCCAATGCGGATGCACTGTCCAGAATGCCTAATCTGCCAGATGCAGGAGAAGACCCTGAGGCTCTTGAAGAAATCGAGTTACCTGCCTTCAACCGGCCAATTGCGGCCCAATGTGCCCAAGGAGTGAGAAACAGACAGTCTGGCTTGAAAGAGGCCACCCTAAATCTATTGCCTCATCATGACTAGGCAGAAACGCAGGATAGCGACCCCACAATCTGCCTAGTGAAGGAGCTACTGTCACAAGCTGACTCACACCCAGAGTCGGATGCTCCTGAAGAAACCCAGCAGTCGTGGAAGGAAAGAGGCCGGCTGTTCATCTATGAAGGAAAGCTGTGCCGGAGGAGTATCAATGCCCGCACTCATGAGTTGGTCTGGCAAGTGGTAGTCCCAAAGAGGGAAGCATCAATGGTCTTGGAAGCATACCACAATGGAGCTGGACACTTCGGATGGAAGAAGTTGGAGGCCCTGCTCCGAGAGAGATTCTACTTGGCTGGTATGAGGAAAGCCATTGAAAATTGGTGCCAGGAGTGTGGACAATGTAACCTGCGCAGGAACGACCGTAACAGCCAGCAAGCTCCGTTGCAGCCAATAATAACCAAACAACCACTCGAGTTGGTCGCCCTGGACCATGTGAAGCTGATCCCATGCCGTTCAGGCTACATTTATGCTCTTACCATCATTGACCACTACTCAAGATTCTTGGTAGTTGTGCCTGTCAAGGATCAAACAGCCAGGACAGCAGCCAGAGCATTCCAACAGCACTTTTGTCGACCACACGGATATCCCGAGCGAGTGCTTACAGATCAAGGTCCAGCTTTTGAGGCGGAAGTGTTCCAGGAATTCTGTAACTTGTACGGTTGCAAGAAGATCAGGACAACACCGTACCATCCACAAACCAATGGCATGTGTGAAAAGATGAACCAGGTGGTGATCGATCTACTGAAGACCTTGCCTTTGGAAGAGAGGAATCTGTGGCCAGAAAAGTTGCCAGATCTGGTAGACCTCTACAACCACATTCCTGTGAATTCCACCAACTGCACTCCAGCCTACCTAATGAGAGCGAGGCCTGGTAAGCTGCTCATTGATTTGGATATGGGAGTCCTTACACCTGAGGTAACATCACCAGATGCTGACTGGGACACAGAGAGGCAGCAACAGTATCGAAGAGTACAAGAGTGTGTAGAAAAGAGTCTAGCTCAGGCAAGACAAAAACAAGAAAGTCACTACAATCACCATGCACCTGCAGTTCCCTTGTCACCAGGAGAACAAGGCCTAAAAAGGAAGAGGAGGATGCATAAATTAGATGACCAATGGGAAGCTGAACCCTACACCATCTTACCATCAAACTTCGATAACACCAAGGTGTGCCTTATCAGTAAGGATAGGGGAGAAACCTCAGCAGCAGTATCAATGGATCATTTGAAATTGTGCCCTGACCAGTTAAAAGAAAGAATGGAATAGCAAAACAACATCCAACCCATAGAAGAAGAAGAAAAGGTCAGCACTGTACTTGGAGAATTCCCTGTAAATTGGACTAGAGCAAATAATGCCATAGTGGTGCCAGTTTTGACCTTTCCCCAACTGGTAGTACAAGAAGAAGTGACTCAAGAGAACTCTGAAAATCAGGAAGTTCAGGTAGCAGATGCCACACCAGCAGTGGAGCCAGAGAATCCTCGCCTTGCCAGTGGTGAATCTGTCATACCCATGGTGAGTCAAAGAGTCGTCCATAGACGGCTACTACCCAGTTTACCCAGTTTACCTACACCAGCGCTACGTAGGTCTGTCCGTAGTACCCAAGGCATACCACCCCTCAGGTAACGCATCTAAATAAGTTATGCAAATAATGTAAATGTTAATCTGTAACGTTTAAGTTTTGTGCCTACAGAGACTCTGTAAGAATTATCTCCTTTTTGAATTTTCCAGTTTGTTTTGATGGACAATTGGGCCACAGGACTAGGTGTGGTCAAAAACTTCTTTTGTACATAGTTCACCTTTTGCCCAGGAATGGACCATGGACATTGACGCATGGACTAATCATCTCAGGACTATTTTTGGAGCTTTTGGTTTTTGTAATTTTTCATTTTTCTTAAATCTTGTACATTTATAAGTGTTAATATGTTTATATGTCACGAATCAATCACTGACCTCAGGGAGACCAGTCAAAGAAAACACTGCGGCAGCCGGCAAAGGTGCTCAATCAGTGAAATCCTAGGTGCAATGCTCCCTGGGAAATACAAATATACAAACAAAGTCCGTGGAGCCTCATTTAAGAGTCTCAAACACGGGACTAGCCAGATCTTCCTCCAGGGAAGGACCCCGCCAAGGGGTGGCTCCTTTCGGAAACTACCATTACATTAAGTGGTCCTTTAAGTCAATATCCAGCTCTTTTACGAGTTTACAGATATGACAATGGAAATACCAAGGCCAGGTATTCATCCACAGACAGCTGTTTCGGGGTGTTGCCCCTCATCAGTGTGGAGTAGGATTCTGGCTAGGTGGGAGCAATGCCTAGTAGACCAACATCACGAATCAATCACTGACCTCAGGGAGACCAGTCAAAGAAAACACTGTGGCAGCCGGCAAAGGCGCTCAATCAGTGAAATCCTAGGTGCAATGCTCCCTGGGAAATACGAATATACAAACAAAGTCCGTGGAGCCTCATTTAAGAGTCTCAAACACGGGACTAGCAGATCTTCCTCCAGGGAAGGACCCAGCCAAGGGGTGGCTCCTTTCGGAAACCACCATTACCACCATATTAAGTGGCCCTTTAAGTCAATATCCAGCTCTTTTACGAGTTTACAGATATGACAATGGAAATACCAAGGCCAGGTATCCTTCCACAGACAGCTGTTTTGGGGTGTTGCCCCTCATCAGTGTGGAGTAGGATTCTGGCTAGGTGGGAACAATGCCTAGTAGACCAACATCACGAATCAATCACTGACCTCAGGTAATGGTAATGCGCATGTCAGCGCAAAAAAAGCATGCGTTTATTTTAAAAACATGCGCAAAACCGCAAAAAAACGCACACAAACGCATGATGCGTTTTTTTATCTGCGTTTGCACTGCGCACGGTGCGCAGCGCAAAAAAATGCAAGTGTGAAAGTAGCCTTAGTGCGAGAAAGACATCCTCAGGACAAACTGAAAAATTGGTGGGAAACGGACCCATATCGGGTAAACGTCGAGTAAGTTCTGAAGGGCCTGTGTATGAGATTCAACCTGAGGAAGGAGGAAGCTCTCCTACTTGGATAGTTCACCAGAATATGCTTCAGCCTTGTTTATCAAAAGATCCTGTTCAAGTGGGAGAAGCACCGGAAACTCTCGAAAAAGCAAAGAAAAGTAGATGCAGCAGAGGTGATAAGGTTCTGTCAGTTCAAATCTTCCCACAGCATGAGGATACATACGAAGTTTCATCTGAACGCCGAGACAGTCTTGGGCCTGAGCATAAAAAAGGAAAGAAAGCACTACTGTATAAATGCACACACTGACCAAAGAATAGAATATAATATAACAATCTTTATTGATACACAAGAAAATTTAAAACATAAGTAAAATCACATGACTATGACATCCATGATCTCCACAATATAATCCGATAAAAAACATGTCAAATAAGGACATGCAGAGTATGATTATACATATATATACCCGGCTAGAAGTATGCAATAATTATATCCCACCTAATACTATGGCTCATGAGGACATGCTAAACCCTATAGAGATATAATAATAAGGAAATGTAAAGTCATAAATGGGACCAAATAGGGACCATAATGATCAATAAGGCCCCCTAATAGAGACAGACCTGGATTACAATAAATCCTGGTCCCCAAAAAGCAAAAGCCCGGCCCATAATATATGCATAGCCCGACAAGTAGAGGCCACAGAAGGCAGAATTAAGAGATGAACAATACTACCGAGAAAGGATCAAATGCCGCAAGTGGAATGCAGACCCATGGATGTCAAGCCCTAGAACATAGCCCCATGCATATCGCCGTAACCTGTACGGCTTCGTCAGGAGATCCGGAATAGGTATTGAGTGCCATACCTCTATTCCCTCTTTGAGCAAGAGGTATTCTGGGTTGCAGAGAAAGGGAAGGATGTAGGAAGCTGTTATGCCAGAAGGAGGGTACCTAGGGTCAGCAAGAGCAGTTGGGCTAGAGACATGTTGGGTAGAACAGAGACGAAGACTGATAGGACAGGAAACAAAGGGAACATCAGTAAACTGGGACTCTTATTCTGTATGCTGCAGCCGTGTTTAACCAAAATGCACAGTAAAGCTGAACCTGTTAACCCAGACCAATGTCTCCTGTCTTCTCTGAAGGTACGGCCGGACCCGGTCCAATGGACGGGGAGATAACAATGACCTACGAATGACAAGTGAGCAAAGAACAAATTCCACAGTTCAACACCACACACCTGTCTTACTCCTTTTTAGAACAAGAGTTTCAGGGCAAAGAGATCTCAGTTCCGGCCCACAGCAAACCAACCCCGTACCCCCCTTAAACTTCACACTGAACAGTCTAACCCTTGCACTGTTGAAGGAAGCCTTCACTGTTTAAAATGAGGGAGGAGTGCTTCCATTCTGTGCATTCTGTGCAGGAGTACTCAGACACTGCAGTCTTCTAGCTCCTCTCTGTTGCGACAAACTCGTGACATAGCAATTGCTCTGTGGAGAGGGCACAATAAGCTAACAGATGGAGTTATATGCCATTGTCAAACTTCTCAGATTCCTTAGAGCTGGCTTTTTTGCACCTCCCACTTGCCACAAATTGGAGTTAGGTGTTTGAAATTGTGATCATTTTCAGATCTTAGCGACACCTGGAAATTCCTTAAGTTATGTAATCTTACAGCTTATCCTTATTGATGAGCGAGTAAACTTGTTGCTCCGGTTTTCCCGAGCATGCTCGAGTGACCTCTGAGTATTTTGGCGTGCGCGGAGATTTAGTTTTTGTCGAAGTAGCTGCACCATTTATTGCTGCTAGACAGCCTGAATACATGTGGGGATTCCCTAACAAACAGGCATTCCTCACACGTATTCAGCCTGTCCAGCAGCCACAAATCATGCAGCTGCATCGACACAAACTAAATATCTGAGCATACCAAAATACTCGGAGGACACCCGAGCATGCTCGGGAAAACCCGAGCAACGAGTATACTCGCTCATCACTACTAATCCTTCTTGGTGTTGCAATTACAATGTTGAAGAGTAGAGTTGAGCGACTTTGGTCGGATCGGGTTTCGTGAAACCCGAATGAAACAAAATTTGTTTCGGATGAAACTGGTCCGACTAGGGCAAAAAAGAGTCGGAGTTTCGTCCAAAACCCGACCCCAATGCAAGTCAATAGGGAATAAAAGTCGGCATTGAGTGGATGAATGTCATCCGCTCAATGCCAACTTTTATTCCCCATTGACTTGCATTGGGGTCGGGTTTCGGACGAAACTCCGACTTTTTTTTGCCCTAGTCGGACCAGTTTAATCCGAAACAAATTTTGTTACATTCGGGTTTCACGAAACCCGATCTGACCAAAGTCGCTCAACTCTAGTCAAGAGGTCCAAGGTCATATACCAAGAGAACTTGTCATAAACAAAAGCATAGTCAGGTCACAATCTGAGGTCAGGATTCCAGGAAGGAGGCATATCAAGGCAGAGGGGCTAGGCAAACAGATAGTCAGAAACAAGGTCAAATGTCTGGTAACAATAGATATGACCCTGAGCACAGGAACACAAGGCACACAGACACCACTGAGCATAAGCTATAGCTAGTAGTAAATGGAGGTAGAGAGCCAGCTAAATAGTCAGGTAATCACTCCGAAAAGGAGACACATGTTTGAAATTCCGCACGCCCTGGCCCCGATTGGGTGCTGGACTCAACACATTCACAGCTCAGCACTCCCTAGCCTCTAAGTGGATGGTTCAGCTGTCCATCACCATACAGCTCAGCACGCCCTTGCCCTAGATTGGACGGCTGAACTGTCGCTCACTGCGTTCAGACACACAAATAAGAGGAATTGTGACACATGCATCCATTAATGCAAGGAGTTAAATGGGTGGTTATGCCTTGGGGTACAAGTCTTCAGTCACTCTGCAGACTTGTGAATCCACATATCAGTGCGTGCTGGGAGGATTTTCCAGCATCGGGAGCTGTGAGTATTATGCTATTTGTATACATGGGGTCACGTGCCGACTAGACATGCGCAGCCTCATTCAATGCAAGTGTATTGAGTGAGGCCGGACTCCTCTAGTTGAAATGTGGCTGGAAGTATGCAAATCACATACTTGTGGTCACATGACCTCCCAGCACCAATTAAAGAGAATCTTCATGGCTCCCAGCGAGCATGCTCTGAGGATTTACAAGTCTGCAGTCACAAAAAGTGACACTGCTGCAGACAATGAGTGAGCTCAGTGATCCAGCGTTGCTGTCTAATTAGGCAAAGCCACTGAACTCACTTACTTGCCCCAGCCCTGTCGACGTGAAGTCAGCACTCCAGACAATAACAGACCGTGGGAGCAGCAGTGAAAACTGGACTCAGAAGGGAAAAAGGGGGTGCATAAAACACAATCCATTTGTCTATTTGCTTAAAAAAACAAACTGCAGATTTGAAAGGAGTTTCCTGAAAATGTAAAACCCCTTTAATTTAGACTTCTGATATATACCCCTACAAGAAACCGTATATCAATTACCTAAGTATAAAATAACACAATAATGATGAATTAAAAATTCCAATTTTTTCATTTCTGTTATGAACGAGAGTTAATGAGGAACACAGAAAAGCTAAAATAATCCTGTTACATAATGGAGCCACAACTGTGAAATAATGGCTTTCTACGCCGCCTAGAGTTAACTATCTAGATTCAATGAAGCGTGTAACAATAGCACTGAAATGGCTCTACATACTCAATCAATTACATGGCCAAACTATCCTTCATGCAGAGTTTTCTTAAGATTTGCATATTGTTCTAATAAAAAACATAAAAACGGTCAAATGACGGGAGCCTTGTGTGCTACAGACGCTATGGCTTCGACGACAGTGTGCAGGGTTAAACTAGTGAATTGTGGGGCTTCCTACCTGAACGTTCTAATAAAAATAATTCTGATTTCCAGAAGTCGGACTAAAATGAAGTTTATTAAGTCACTTATGCAGGGCCTGAGTTTGGGAAGGCTCAATGCACCTTAGAATAAAAGACTTTTATTTATTGTTAATGGTTACTGAAGAAAGTCACCATCAACATAGAGTGCGGCGCGAAGCAGCAGGCTGATGCTGGGTTTCATTTATGAGAAGAGTAGTGATTTACTTAGCGGTTACGTAACACAGGAGAAAACTGGGAAGATGGGGAGCAATTAAGCGTGACTGTAATGTTAATTGTGTTTGACAATATAGAACAATTACACGCCAAGTCATTAATGAAGCCTTAGTTCACAAATGAGACTACAAATCTGGAAAAGACTATTATCATTTCAAAGGAATCTCCACCCGGAGTTCCTGAACTCATCTTTATTAATTTGTGGACAACTGAACCAAAAATTATAGGCAAACCAACATTTTTAACAAATGACCGCCCATTTCAAATAAACAACACGCCGATATTACACCCCAATATAGTACCCTAGTGTCACAAAAAAAACTACAATAGAGTGCAAAGCTCTGACCCAAACAAAAAAAAAATTAAAACCAAAAATTAATTCAGACTTCAAACTTCAATATTAAACCAGACTATAAGTGTCACGATCTTCACTCTGTTCCTGTCTGATATGTTACTTTGTGTAGGGGGTGTGCTGGGTTTGTGCTGCATCATCTGTGTTTATGTTCCTTGATTAGTCTTCTACTTAAGTAGGCTAGCTCCTTCACTCTGTGTCGATCGTACACTTGCTGTTGCCTGTGTAAGTCTGATCCCTCTCTGCTCTGCGCCTGACCCAGTCTGTCTTTATTCCCTTCCTGGACTTAGACTATTTGCTTGTGACCTGACTTCTCTTTTGCTTGCTCCCTATAAACTATATTGCTTTACTGGTTTTCCTGACCCCGGCTCGTGAATTGGATTTAGTCTCTGACTACCCCTTGTTGTACCGCACCATTTCCTGGACCTGACCTCGGATCGTTTGACCTCCTTTTTCTGGGACTTAGTATTACTATAGTGACTCACGTCACAATAAGTTGAATTAAGACCCCAGTCTGATCTGACTTTTTGATTTCTGAAAACTCTCAAACTGGATGACTGATTTTGATACATCATATAGAATTATATCATGGCTTGGTTTGGTTTGGAAATTCAATCAAGTGACCTTTGCTCCATGGTCAGTTCTCCTGCTGCACTATTGCCCTTTTCTTCCCTGTCCTCATTCTGATTGTTCCTTTTGCCTTTATATTTCCTTTCTGGGTTTTCCCTCTTCAGGTGTTTTCCATTGTCCCAATTTGGTTGCTCTATCACATTCTGGGTTGGGCTATATATATTCTCCCTTCACTACATTTCCATGCTGGCTATACTTCTAAGTGGATTAGTGCAAATGAATTCCAGCCCTTTAGTGAGGGGATATTTCTTGCTAGGCAAACACTGTTTTTATTTCTGCTGTGTGTTTGCTTGCCTGCCTTCCCAGCACCTTTCCTTCTCCTCAGTTAGGTTGGTGGGAGATTATTCTTGTTTCATTTACTATTCTCCTTAGTTCTCCTTATTTCCCCTTCGTGCACATGCTTTAAGTTTCCTCAACCTGGCTCCTCATATCCCTCTGCACTCTTTCCCTCTCCTGGTTACCTATGCACATCGGTCTCCTCTGTGATTCCTCTGGAGGTACAAGAGACCCCTCAATGGCCTTTTAGGGGAGCCAGGTGGTGCTTTTGGTTGTGCAGCTAGGGTCTAGTCAGTACAGGGATCAGTAGGGTGTGAGTGCAGATTTTCTATCTTGTAGGCTTTCTTATTCCCGTTACTCGTGTATGAGTGAGTTACATGCATAACACAAAATTATTTGTGGTCTAATTTTTACAATATTAAAAATAAAAACAAGGGCTCTCTCCTTAAAGGGATCGTCTCAAGATTGATGGACAGAGAATAACTTCCTTGTCGTTGGTAGGTCCAATTGCCAGGGCCCCTACTAATCCCCGCAACCATGGCTATGAAGAGCCTCATGTGAATGGAGCAGCGGTCGATCATACATACTGCTGCTCCTTTCGTTCTTATGGGAGTACTGAAGTACTGAAGACCAGTCGGAGACAGTGGTCTCATAAAGAAAGGTTAGAGCAGCACTGCACATGATCGACCACTAGTGATCAGAAAGCTATTCCTTATATTACAGATAGGGGATAACTTCCAAACTTGAAAATATCCCTTTAACACTTGTTAACAGTGAAAATTACATGACCGCATATGGCGACTTCAGTTTTCCTTTTCCGTTATCCAATACCTACCCGATTCCTTCCTATGTCCCCACCCCTGAAATGACACACACTGCAATTTAAATTCTTTTGGATAATTGTTGGCCACAGCGGCCAATTTTATTAACAAGCAATAACATTAACCATAAACATCAATATATTAACCATAATGCAAATATGAGGGGAGGGTTCTTGGAGCTAAAAGATCTGGCTATAAAACCTTTTGGCCCAAAAACCAATGTAAAAAACTTGACCACCATGTTACCCTCAGCTGTCCATCGCCAGCTCGAGGGCACCGTAACTCCCGTTCCGGGAGACTAACCACCAGAGCTCCCGAGGTAAAACCCCGTCCAGAGCCCATAACCAAAAAGTCAGATCCCCCATACCATTTTAAAACTGTCGGGAATATTACTTCCAAATCCTTCCCCGACCAATCATCGTCAACTCCAAGAACCCCACCCCCCCGCCTCCCAGCCACTGTGACGACAGCAACCACCAACGATCCAGATAGATCCCACCGACTCTATTATTTTTTTTTTTTACAGATATCCACTAACACCACCTACCCCGTATTACCGCATAACAGGGAGGGTGGGTGGGTCTTCACTCCACTGCTTGCAGCTGCCGAATGCAGCTTTTCCCACACTTTCTCCCCACTGCCCAGGCTGCCCCCACCCCGAACTCCTCCCCTGGCCCCCTTCCCAGCCATTCATATCATTCCGGCCAAAGCAAGTTTAAAAAACTTGCCCGCCCACTGCAGTCATGGGGAGCTTTCTCCAAGCTGTGCCCTCCCCTGCCCCCTCCTTACTGTATGTATAAAGCCTGATACTTTCAGAACCTTTCGTTCATGTGAGGCAAGTTGGATGGTGATTACAATGTCAGTAAGGCAATCCACAGCCTATCACAGTACAGAAATATGCACTCAAACTACTCAATCAACACATAATAAGAATGACAATTCACTCAACAGCATCTTGCTGACAGTTTCCATGTACAAAAAGGATCTACAATGCACAGCCTCGAGCTGATTTGACACATAAGTTGTTATTTTTGCATACATAAAAACAAAACACTTTTGAAAAGTATATTGGATCATATTGTCATCAGTGTGGGGGCCAGAGCGTCGGTTTTTACCATTGGTGGTTATTCAGTTTTTCTACAGTGCAAAAAGATAACATGATAGCTATTTTCTAAATTCTTGAATGCCAGGGAGTGCTGAGATTTTCACTGACCCATAAATTTGAATGGATGA
Organism: Dendrobates tinctorius; assembly: GCF_039654945.1. Taxonomy (NCBI): domain Eukaryota; kingdom Metazoa; phylum Chordata; class Amphibia; order Anura; family Dendrobatidae; genus Dendrobates; species Dendrobates tinctorius. The sequence continues at coordinate 87,263,427 of NW_027361684.1, read as the reverse complement.
AATGGAAAGAAAAATTGAACATATGATAAAAGTGGACGTTTAAAAGAGGCCTTAAATGAAGAAAAAGAAATGGCCGGAGTAAGCCTCCCAGCCCCCTATAGGAGGTGTGGGCGGACGCCATCATGACGGGGGGTTGGAGGGTTTAGTGGGGGGAGCTGTTAATTGGGAGGAGGAGCCAAGGGGTATTTAGGAGAGGGTCAGCGGTGTTCCCGCCCTCTGTTCCCGCTCTCCCAGCACCGAAGCAGAGAGCAGACACCAGGATGGCAGGAGTGGAAGAGTCCTTGGATCGGCTGCAGCGCTGGTGCAGCCGCCGGGATGGCTGGAGGCACACGTCGCCGCCCTGCTCCCAGGTCCCTCCGGGCAGGCCGAGGTGAGGGAGCACAGATCAAGGCGGGTGAGGCCTCCGGAACGGCTCTCACCCGACACCGCTCCCCGGGCCTCACGTCGCCGCAGGAGCCCCTAACGGGACCCTCCAGGTCGTGCGACGCTCAATCCTCCTTCCAGCGTGTCACGGCCTGGGAGGAATCCTCGGGTGCGGCGAGGCCCTGCGGCGGTGTCTGGGTCTCCGCCTCGGTCCAGGAGGGGGGCGGAGCCAGCACGCGCCGGGCGACACATTTCCCCTGCTCCTTCGGGGGGCTTCGGCGGTGACGGACACGCCGCGCGGCCTGCCTCCCCTGCTCCGAGGACGTCGGCCGCCGGCAGAATGGCGGCCTGCCGGGTGGCAGGGCCTGTTACAGCGTCCCCCAGCGGTGTGGGGGCATCTGGTTCTGCGGGGGGTGCCGCTGCGCCTGCCTCAGACATGGAGACCGGGCCTTTCAGCTCTGCTTCTGAGGCGCGGGTGGCAGGCAGCACGGCAGGGTTGGCGCCTGCTTCAAGAAGAAGGGATGGAGGCAGGACGATTTCGGGCTCCCAGTTATAATGGGGGCCCCGGACGCCCAGCTGTGACAGGGCGGCACGCCGGCAGGAGCCATCGGCGGGGGAAGCCAGGCGGCATCAGTGTTCGGTGTACCGCAGCCTGGATCATTCCAGGGGCTCAGGCCTCCCACCCCGGTCCTCCCTGCGGGGATCTTCGGGGGGCAGCAACGCGCCGGGGAGTCCGCCACCAGGAGTCGTGATGTTCTCGAGGCTTTGGGGGATCCAGGCTTTCCGGCTGGAGGGCACACAGCCCCCTCGCAGCCTGGTGAGTATGTGTCCGTGTCCCTGTTTGTCACCCGCTTTTGTCTTCATCAGTGGTGGAAAGGGGGCCCTTGGCTGAAGCTAGTAGTGTCGGGGTTGGGGCTGGGTTGAGCGGTCTAGGTTCGGCTGGGGGAGTGTGTGATGTGCTGGAGGATGTGCGTAGTTTGCTGTCACGCTTTGAGCAGGGCTTTGTCGGGTTGTTGCCGGTTGCAACTTGGGTCGGGTCGCAGGTTGGGGGGGTTGTCTGGTCATAGCGGTTTAGAGCCGGGCCCCCGCTCCGGCGAGCCAGTGTCCGTGTCGGTACAAACTGAAAAAGAGGAGTGTCGTGTGCATTTAGATGATCGGGCGCATGGCGAGGTGTATGTATGCTTTGAAGGTTCGTTGGGTGCTCATTTAAAAAAAGAGGTGAAAGAGCGGATTTGGAAGGATGAGTATGTCGAAATATTTTCGTTGCTGCCTCATGAGAAGTTTAATTTAGATAAAAGCAAGAAAGAGGATAGCAAGAAGGAGGAGGAGGAGGAGGAGGAAAAGCGCAGGTGGCGTTTGATTCCTCATACGTTTGTGAATTGGCAACAAGCTTTTGCCATTTTGGCAAGCGTTATTGGTGAAAAGACCCCTGACAATTGTTCAGCGCTGTTTTGTTACCTGGACGCTATAGGGGAGGCTTACAGAGTGTATGGCGGTCAGGCGTGGCTGAGATACGATGAGCAATTCCGTCAGAGGAAGGCTGTGCGTCTGGCTATTCGCTGGGACCAAAAAGATATTGGATTGTGGATGCACTTGATAGCTCAAAATAAGTTTGGGAGCTCCTTTCATGGGGGGGCTGGAAGCACCAGCCAGAGTAGCGGCAACTCCTGCTCTACGGGTGTCGGAGGTCAAGGGCAGACAGGAACGCACAAGGCAGGAGTGTGCTGGCAGTTTAATGACGGCCAGTGTAAGTTCAGGGCGAATTGTAAATTCAAACACCTCTACTTCAATTGTAATGGCGCATCACATGGAGCGTCGAAGTGTTTCAAGAAAGGGAAGCCCAGAACCGGGGGTGGAAATCCGCAAGGGGGAGACTCCAGTGAATCTGGAAAGGATGGTTCCCTATCTAAATAGGTACCCGGATAGGGAAAAAGCGGGGTTGCTGTATGCAGGTTTTATGAACTGTTTTCGCATACCTGGTCCTCCGTTTGAAATTCCGTTAGTTTTGAAAAATTTGCGCTCATCTATGGAGCATTCCGCAGTTGTTTCCGAGAAACTCAAGAAAAAAGTTTTGTTGGGCCGCATGGCGGGCCCTGTCATTTCCCCTCCTTTTCCAGACTTGGTGGTTTCCCCTTTGGGGGAGGTTCCGAAGAAGGAGACGAATAAGTTTCGGCTTATTCAGCACTTGTCCTACCCACGGGGGAGGTCGGCTAGTGATGGTATTGATCCGGAGATTTGTTCGGTGGTATACTTGTTGTTCGACGAGGCGGCTCGGTGGGTGTGAAAATGTGGTCGTGGTGCCCTTATGGTGAAAACTGATGTCGAATCCGCTTTTCGTCTATTACCGGTTCACCCTGAAAGCGTGAAGCTGCTGGGCTGTTTTTGGGAAGGCAGGTTTTTTGTGGATAGGTGTTTACCTATGGGTTGTTTGTTGTCCTGTGCGTACTTCGAGGTGTTTAGTTACTTTCTTGAGTGGGTTGTGTGTGACGTTTCCGGTTTCGACTCGGTTATTCATTATTTGGATGACTTTTTGTGTGTTGGTCCGGCAGATTCATCGTGTTGTTCCAGGATGTTGAAAGCCATTGAGTCGGTGGCTGATCGATTCGGTGTCCCGTTGGAAAACGGAGGGCCCTAGCACATGCTTGCGTTTTCTGGGGATCGTCATCGATACAGTTGAGTGGGAGTTCAGGTTGCCCGAAGACAAGCTGGTGGATTTTCGGTCTGAAGTGGTCCGAGCACGTTGTTTGAGGAAAATATTGTTGCGCGATCTTCAGTCGCTGTTAGAGAAACTTAATTTTTCTTGTCGTGTTATGCCGATGGGGCGAGTTTTTTCGCGTAGGCTGGCTAGCGCTACTGCGGGGATTCAGGCTCCCCACCATTCTGTTAGGTTGTCGTTGGAGCTTAGGGCCGATTTGGCGGTTTGGGAGTCCTTTTTGGAGGAGTACAACGGTCGCTTTTTGGTAATGGCGGAGGTGGTAGGGAATGGTGCACTGGATTTGTTTATGGATGCGGCTGGCGGGATCGGTTTTGGTGCCTATTTCAGAGGGTAACGGTGTGCGGCTCAATGGCCCGACTCGTGGGTTTCGGCTGGTCTTGTGCGCAACATCATGTTGTTGGAGATTTTCCCGATACTGGTGGCGGTGCATTTGTGGGGGCTGGATTTCAGGAACCGGCGGGTGCGTTTTAATTGCGACAACATGGGTGTTGTGAGCGAGATTTATGGTCTGACTGCGTTGTCCACTCCAGTTGTTCGAGTTTTGCAGCAATTGGTGCTATTGTGTTTGTTTTTGAATGCCTATGTGACAGTGACGCACGTTCCCGGCGTCAGGAACGAGATAGCTGACTCTCTCGTTCGCAGTGGGATCGTTTTCATTATTTGGCTCCGGAAGCAGAGATCGAGGGTCTAACTTGTCCAGAGCAGCTGTGGAGGGTGGCTTACTGGCCGCAGAGTCGCTGATTGAATCGTCTCTGGCACCAAAAACTTGGTAAGCTTACCGGGCAGTGTGGCGGATGTGGGAGGAGGTCCTTATGGCCGGCCTAACCAGTTGGGCCGGGCTTGACCAGGAGGGAATGTTGTTGTCCTGGCTGGGACAAGGTGCAAGTGAGGGTTGGTCCCGTGCTAAGGTATCGCGCTTATTAGCGGGTTTGTCTTTTGGTTTTCGGTTGCGCGGTAACAGGGATTTGACAAAAGCATTTTTGGTCAAACAGGTAAAAGGTTTCCGCCATTTCAGATGCGGGGGTGATTTAAGACAGCCAGTATCTTTCAATTTATTAGAGCAATTAGGTCTGGAGTCGGTTTGTTCGTCTTGATATGAGGTTTTATTGTTTCGCCTGGCTTTCTCGTTTGCATTTTTGGGGCTTTGCGGGTGGGGGAGCTTGTGCCTCCTAATAAAGAGTCGATGGGTGGCTTATTAGCGAGGGATGTGTTGTTGACATCACGGGGTGTTGAATTCTGACTGCGGCGGTCCAAAACGGATCAGTCTGGAAAAGGCCGCTGAGTGGTGTTGGGTGGCGTGTCTGGTTCCTTAATCTGCCCTGTTCAGTGTTTGCAGAGTTTTTGGGAGCTTTGTCCCAGTTTGAGCGGTTCCTTGTTGTGCCACGCAGACGGGGGCAGTTTGTCTTGGTATCAGTTTGGCGCGGTTTTTAAAAAATCCATTCGGTGTTTGGGGATAGATGATTCCCGCTTTGCCTCTCATTCATTCAGGATAGGAGCGGCAACCGAGGCGGCAGCGTGTGGTTTGGGTCCCTCTTTAATACAGCGCATTGGCGGGTGGAGGTCCAATCGGTACCGCAGTTATGTTCGGCCTTAATTTTGGAAGGGAATGGGGGGTATGGTTGGTCTTGAACATGGGACGAATAGGAGTCTGTGTGGGCTGGTGTTAAATTTATGCTGCAAGTATATTTTCTGTTAGTGTCTTTTGTTTCAGGTGCTGAGCCGCTGCTGGTCTGGATTTTTGGTCACTCCTTCGTTTATTGGGGAGCATTGCGAGCCAATGTCAGGAACGAAGGCAGACAGCTGGGGATTCCCAGGGCCGTGGCGGTGGTGCGGTGGCTCGGTTTCAGGGGCCTGGTGTGGCGAAGGGTGTTGCCAGAGATCAACGAATGCGCACGGTTGGACCGCGCACCAGATATTCTCGTTATTCACGCTGGGGGTAACGATCTGGCGGTTCGGCCTTTTCGGGATTTGGTTAAGGACATTAAGCAGGATTGCTTAAGGTTGTGGTTGCTGTACCGAGGGGTCACTATTGTGTGGTCTGAGATTGTGCCACGCAGGCGTTGGCGGTCTATGAGATCGTTGGAAAAGGTTAATAGGGCCAGGATAAAAGTTAACAGGGCGGTGTCTGCTTTTATTGTTAGGAATGGGGGAGTTGCTGTTCGGCATTTCGATTTGGAAAAGGGCGAGGGTGATTTTAGGTTGGCGGACGGGATCCATTTAAATGCAGTGGGTTCCGATATTTGGGCCCTCGCCCTTCAGGACGGTATAGAGAGGGCCGTCGCATGGCAGGTTGGGGGGGGTCTCGGGTCATTGAGGTGTTCAATGCCCCCCTCGTTGTGGCGGTTTTGGAGGAGGGGGAGTCCTTGAAGTCGGTGGAAATTGGTTTTGGAGACTCGGTGTGTAGGGTCTCCTCCGTTAAAAGGTATGTTGGTCGTGATCTGCTGAAAAGTGGATGGGGAGTTTTCCGTCAGAAGTGGGCGGATCTCCAAGTAGTTCGTGGACAATATCTAATGGTGTGCTGGTGCTCCTGAGCCTGTGGGGTAACGGCTGGGAGCAAATGGATGGGGTTTGTTCACAGTATTTTGGACTTCTTCACCATGATCTTCTGGCTTCAAGGACTCCTCCTTTCAGTGTTCAAGTCATTGTACTTAAGTTATTTATGATACGGTGTTTATTGTTGTTTTTGTTGGTTTAATAAAAGGCTGCTGTGGCCATAAAAATTCCAAAAATAATTCTTGTGTCCGTGTCTTAGTTGGTGCCGGTAAGGGGAGGGGTTTTTATGGTCACGCGGGGGTAACGGGAGAAGGCCTAGATGTTTGGTCTCCCATGAGGTAAACTACTTGACAATACCAACGTCAAGAAATGGCCAGTATAAGCCTCCCAGCCCCTTATAGGAGGCGTGGGCGGAGGTCATCATGACGGGGGGGTTGGAGGGTTTAGTGGGGGGAGCTGTTAATTGGGAGGGGGAGCCAATAGGTATTTAGGAGAGGGTCAGGGGTGTTCCCGCCCTCTGTTCCCGCTCTCCCTGCACCGAAGCAGTCCCACCCTCCCTCCCTTCTTTTCGACAGCCGGGAGCGTTTAATTTTGGGTCATGGCGGTTTTGGAGGAGGGGGGAGTCCTTGAAGTCGGTGGAAATTGGTTTTGGAGACTCGGTGTGTAGGGTCTCCTCCGTTAAAAGGTATGTTGGTCGTTATCTGGTGAAAGGTGGATGGGGAGTTTTCGTCAGAAGTGGGCGGATCTCCAAGTAGTTCGTGGACAATAGCTAATGGTGTGCTGGTGCTTCTGAGCCTGTGGGGTAACGGCTGGGAGCAAATGGATGGGGTTTGTTCACAGTATTTTGGACTACTTCACCATGATCTTGTGGCTTCAAGGACTCCTTTCAGTTTTCAAGTCATTGTACTTATGTTATTTATGATACAGTGTTTATTGTTGTTTTTGTTGGTTTAATAAAAGGCTGCTGTGGCCATAAAAATTCCAAAAATAATACTTGTGTCCGTGTCTTAGTTGGCGCCGGTAAGGGGGTGAGGTTTTTATGGTCACGCGGTGGTAACGGGGGAAGGCCAAGATGTTTGGTCTCCCCTGAGGTAAACTACTTGACAATACCAACGTCATGAGAAAAATACAAAAAAAGTAGTGAACAAATTTATCCTGCCTCTTCATTTGGCTGTAAAATGTTGAGTTTAAAAATAAATGCATATTTAGCATCACCGCGCTCTAGAATTGCTGTTTATTTTATGGAAAAAAAACCTCACTCCCCCCCAAAAAAGAATTACCGTATATCTGTCCAAAAATATAATCAATAAAAACTTCAACTTGTCCTAGAACAAAAAAAAAATGGCACTACTGTTTCATTGATCACAAAATAAAAATATCAAGGCTCTCCGGATTCTGTTATCCAAAATAATACTTTTTTCCTGAAAATTGTTGTATTGCAGTGCAAAACAAAATTGGTGTTTGAAGTGCCATAAAGCAAAAATAACAAAAAATAGCTTGTTCTTTAATATAATTCATTGATTAAAGGACTTACAAAGCTCCCTTCATATAATAGAAGCACACAGAAAGCAGAATATTAATTTAATTACAGTCTGTAGCCATGTAGAGGAAGAGACTGATGCCTAATGTGCACAGACCAAAGAGCGTTTGCAAATGCTCAAGAAAAGAAGAGGTGTGAATATATTTCCATCTCCATTATTTATGCGAAGCTGGCAATGTGACATATCACGTCCGCAGGTTCTTCAGAGACTGAGAGGCAGATATTAGCAGGGTAGAGCTTGTAACACAGACAAGAACTGTACGACCTTCAAAGGAAACTTGGTCTTCCTTAGAGCAGTTCGTTCGAGCAAGTACATACATGCCAACATTACCAATTCATCGAGGAAATATTAGTCAACTCATCTATTTTTCCATCTAATTCCTGACTGCTGCAACAAGAGCTTAGACTAGGAATTGGCATTTTATTAAAAATGTATGTCCTTCAGCTGTAGAGATATTGCAAGGACTGATGATTTAGTTACCATGTAAATGAGCATGTTTGCAATTATCCAATGTCATTCTCCTTCAATGAGCGATTTTATCTTTCATAGAGTACAGCTGGTTTCCATGGATTCCAGCTACTAGTGCCTGTCCTGACCCTAGCTGAGTGTGCAGAGCAGTCGTATTTCAGGAGAGGAATTAACTCCTAACATACCAATCAGCGCTCTCCAGTTCATTGATTTCTATACTGCAGTGAATTGCTCATCTCCCTCTTTTCTGTCAGCTACTGACAAGCTACTGTTACGAAACTTCCAATATCACCAGCTTCCACCATCTGCTGCTTTCAAATGCAGGTCTCCTAATCATTGCTCTTATCCAGAGCTGTGTTCTTGCTCAAACGCCCTTTTTTTGCTACATTCAAAAATATTGATAACAGTATTATCACGACTCTGTTGTCGGGTGTGCCGGGACCAAAGGCTCCTTTCCTGTCCCTAACTCTAGAGGCGCCCTAGCTCGCCCTGTTTCTCTGATTACTTCTGATGGTGAAGACACTGTTGCCATGTTCCTTGCCTTAGCTACTGAATCTGCCCTCAATCTGTACCCTTCCCCTACCCAGGGAAGAGGGGAGTAGTAGTATACCGTAATACACCAACCAGACTAACAAGGTAATATGAACAGGGGTAAAGGAAAATACCAATCACACAAATATACTCAAACAACAGAAGTAAACACTGGGGAGTGGAAGATGGGGTAAAATCAAAGTAGGAGAAGGAAGGGAATTAGCATACACACAAAACCTAGCAACAGTCTCAGATAAATCCATCAAATGCCTTCTAAAACAACTGTGGTACCCCAGGAGTCCGGTTGCCACAGTGGCATTGCCTCTCTCACAGGGGTGATGCCATGCCTTGAAGCAAGGAGGGTTTCCCAAGTCAGATACCACCAGCATACAACACCTTTCCTGACTCCAGACCAGAAGGGGGAGCTCAAAACCTGGTTTCAGGAAAGTTTCCTTATTAGTTCTGGCCTAGAGGCAAGGTTAGTCAGTCTGAGAGAGTCAGTACAGGGGACAGCAGCTTTGAGGATCTTGTCCCAAGAGCAGAGTGAAGAGATAGGAAAGTGGAAGTTTAGGAAAGCCTGGGGATTGTAGCTATGACCAAGCTCACCCCAGGGAAGAGTGCTTGACACCGAACGCCAGAGTCTGTGGCTGCACGGGTACAACAGTCCCAGCAGCCAAATCTGGCAGGAGACTGCAGGCCTCCTGGCCCCGTCACACACCTGAAGGCACAGCAGCATACCAGAGCCGGAGCCACCACGAAGGATTGACACCTGTAAAAGGCTCAAACTGCCTGCCATACAGGCAAGGACTAAAGAACAGTAAGGAACAGAGGACTGAGCATAGCTTCAGGCAGAAGGGATCTCGGAAAACAGCGCAGTATGGAGGCCTCCAAGACCATCTGGCTTAGAGGATCCTAAATTTCTTCCAGGCTGCCCGGATCTCCATTTCCACGTGTACCAGTGCTCCGGTCTGCACCTGAGAACATCCAGTAAAGGTAAAGGAAACTGTTGCCCTGCTGTTTCCTCAGAGTTACAGTGGGGAAAAAAAGTATTTAGTCAGTCAGCAATAGTGCAAGTTCCACCACTTAAAAAGATGAGAGGCGTCTGTAATTTACATCATAGGTAGACCTCAACTATGGGAGACAAACTGAGAAAAAAAAATCCAGAAAATCACATTGTCTGTTTTTTTTTCATTTTATTTGCATATTATGGTGGAAAATAAGTATTTGGTCAGAAACAAGCAATCAAGATTTCTGGCTCTCACAGACCTGTAACTTCTTCTTTAAGAGTCTCCTCTTTCCTCCACTCATTACCTGTAGTAATGGCACCTGTTTAAACTTGTTATCAGTATAAAAAGACACCTGTGCACACCCTCAAACAGTCTGACTCCAAACTCCACTATGGTGAAGACCAAAGAGCTGTCAAAGGACACCAGAAACAAAATTGTAGCCCTGCACCAGGCTGGGAAGACTGAATCTGCAATAGCCAACCAGCTTGGAGTGAAGAAATCAACTGTGGGAGCAATAATTAGAAAATGGAAGACATACAAGACCACTGATAATCTCCCTCGATCTGGTGCTCCAAGCAAAATCCCACCCCGTGGGGTCAGAATGATCACAAGAACGGTGAGCAAAAATCCCAGAACCACGCGGGGGGACCTAGTGAATGAACTGCAGAGAGCTGGGACCAATGTAACAAGGCCTACCATAAGTAACACACTACGCCACCATGGACTCAGATCCTGCAGTGCCAGACGTGTCCCACTGCTTAAGCCTGTACATGTCCGGGCCCGTCTGAAGTTTGCTAGAGAGCATTTGGATGATCCAGAGGAGTTTTGGGAGAATGTCCTATGGTCTGATGAAACCAAACTGGAACTGTTTGGTAGAAACACAACTTGTCGTGTTTGGAGGAAAAAGAATACTGAGTTGCATCCATCAAACACCATACCTACTGTAAAGCATGGTGGTGGAAACATCATGCTTTGGGGCTGTTTCTCTGCAAAGGGGCCAGGACGACTGATCCGGGTACATGAAAGAATGAATGGGGCCATGTATCGTGAGATTTTGAGTGCAAACCTCCTTCCATCAGCAAGGGCATTGAAGATGAAACGTGGCTGGGTCTTTCAACATGACAATGATCCAAAGCACACTGCCAGGGCAACGAAGGAGTGGCTTCGTAAGAAGCATTTCAAGGTCCTGGAGTGGCCTAGCCAGTCTCCAGATCTCAACCCTATAGAAAACCTTTGGAGGGAGTTGAAAGTCCGTGTTGCCAAGCGAAAAGCCAAAAACATCACTGCTCTAGAGGAGATCTGCATGGAGGAATGGGCCAACATACCAACAACAGTGTGTGGCAACCTTGTGAAGACTTACAGAAAACGTTTGACCTCTGTCATTGCCAACAAAAGATATATCACAAAGTATTGAGATGAAATTTTGTTTCTGACCAAATACTTATTTTCCACCATAATATGCAAATAAAATGAAAAAAAAACAGACAATGTGATTTTCTGGATTTTTTTTTCTCAGTTTGTCTCCCATAGTTGAGGTCTACCTATGATGTAAATTACAGACGCCTCTCATCTTTTTAAGTGGTGGAACTTGCACTATTGCTGACTGACTAAATACTTTTTTTCCCCCACTGTATTTACTGTGTCTCCTGCCCTGCATTACATCCATCATCACCATCTTTTATAATATAATTGCCCTGGGACTTAGCCCTACCTGTGGAGAGCTGTCCCTACTCTGCTGCATCACCATCAGCCCCAGTGGTCTCTTCAAGCAGCGTTGGCCAACACCTTATTACCGAGTACCACAGGTGGTGTCACAAATTAACCCCTTATAAACTTTATTTCCCCTTTTATAATCATCTTGGACGCTAAGGACCACGGACTGGGTCACTGCTGCCGTGACACGTCCCCTTAAGAACCGGCCCGGTAACAAGTATCCCCACGGCCCGGGTGGGCGCTCCACAACCACATTCTCCTAACCATGCAGTATAAGCTACTCTGCCAATGAGTGCTAGCCAGGGCCCAGATTATACTGTATAGGAGATGGGAGTGGCTAACAGTGAACAGCTGAGCTTTAATGGAGGAAAGCTTCCAAGAGCTCTCACCTGAGCAGATTAACCCCTGCACTGCTAAAATAAACCTGCACAAGTGAAGTTGAAGTGCTTATGAACAGTTAAGGGGTAGGAGAAATCAGACGCTGTGGTCTATTGGCTCCTCTCTGTTGCTGTAAACTCGTGAATAATGATAATTATAGACTCAGAGTGAACCTGTGATAGCTGAAAATGTTGCAGCAGAACTTGTGCTGAGCTTTAGTTAGGGTGCAGTCAGACTGCCCTATTACTCTCACGAGGATTGCATCGAGATACTCGAACTGGCTGTCGGCTTTCCTGACATGAGCATGACAGAATGTATTTCGATGCCGCTTTTCTAAGCAGCTGTCACGCTCAGGTGAGGAGAGTTGGAGACCAGTCTGAGGCACAAGGTTAGAGGAGGCTGGGTTTTTATAATGCTGGGAAATTTGCATCACCTGGTCTTTCCTAACGATGATAGTGAGCAAGCCATAACCCTTACAGGCTAATTAAGGTCTGAAACCTTGGTCAAAGTTATCTGAAAGCACAAATCTCCGAGGGTGGCCAAACTTTTGCATAAGCCCACTTTCCTTTTTGTAATCTTTAAAATGTAAAAAATGACATTATATAAATATATACAGTCATGGCCAAAAGTATTGACACCCCTGCAATTCTGTCAGATAATACTCAGTTTCTTCCTGAAAATGATTGCAAACACAAATTCTTTGGTATTATTATCTTCATTTAATTTGTCTTAAATGAAAAAACACAAAAAGAATTGTCCTAAAGCCAAATTGGATATAATTCCACACCAAACATAAAAAAGAGGGTGGACAAAAGTATTGGCACTGTTCGAAAAATCATGTGATGCTTCTCTAATTTGTGTAATTAACAGCACCTGTAACTTACCTGTGGCACCTAACAGGTGTTGGCAATAACTAAATCACACTTGCAGCCAGTTGACATGGATTAAAGTTGACTCAACCTCTGTCCTGTGTCCTTGTGTGTACCACATTGAGCATGGAGAAAAGAAAGAAGACCAAAGAACTGTCTGAGGACTTGAAAAACCAAATTGTGAGGAAGCATGAGCAATCTCAAGGCTACAAGTCCATCTCCAAAGACCTGAATGTTCCTGTGTCTACCGTGCGCAGTGTCATCAAGAAGTTTAAAGCCCATGGCACTGTGGCTAACCTCCCTAGATGTGGCCGGAAAAGAAAAATTGACAAGAGATTTCAACGCAAGATTGTGTGGATGTTGGATAAAGAACCTCCACTAACATCCAAACAAGTTCAAGCTGCCCTGCAGTCCGAGGGTACAACGGTGTCAACCCGTACTATCCGTCGGCATCTGAATGAAAATCGACTGTATGGTAGGAGACCCAGGAAGACTCCACTTCTTACCCCGAGACATAAAAAAGCCAGGCTGGAGTTTGCCAAAACTTACCTGAAAAAGCCTAAAACATTTTGGAAGAATGTTCTTTGGTCAGATGAGACAAAAGTAGAGCTTTTAGGGCAAAAGCATCAACATAGAGTTTACAGGAGAAAAAAGAGGCATTCAAAGAAAAGTACACGGTCCCTACAGTCAAACAAGGCGGAGGTTCCCTGATGTTTTGGGGTTGCTTTGCTGCCTCTGGCACTGGACTGCTTGACCGTGTGCATGGCATTATGAAGTCAGAAGACTACCAACAAATTTTGCAGCATAATTTAGGGCCCAGTGTGAGAAAGCTGGGTCTACCTCAGAGGTCATGGGTCTTCCAGCAGGACAATAACCCAAAACACACTTCAAAAAGCACTAGAAAATGGTTTGAGAGAAAGCACTGGAGACTTCTAAGGTGGCCAGCAATGAGTCCAGACCTGAATCCCATAGAACACCTGTGGAGAGATCTAAAAATGGCAGTTTGGAGAAGGCACCCTTCAAATATCAGGGACCTGGAACAGTTTGCCAAAGAAGAATGGTCTAAAATTCCAGCAGAGCATTGTAAGAAACTCATTGATGGTTACAGGAAGCGGTTGGTTGCAGTTATTTTGGCTAAAGGTTGTGCAACCAAGTATTAGGCTGAGGGTGCCAATACTTTGGTCCGGCCCATTTTTGGAGTTTTGTGTGAAATGATCAATGTTTTGCTTTTTGCTTAATTCTGTTTTGTGTTTTTTCATTTAAGACAAATTAAATGAAGATAATAATACCAAAGAATTTGTGTTTGCAATCATTTTCAGGAAGAAACTGAATATTATCTGACAGAATTGCAGGGGTGTCAATACTTTTGGCCTTGACTGTATAGTCATTTTTTACATTTTAAAGATTATAAAAGGCCTATAGTGAAAGAAGACTCATTTCCTTTGTATTTAAGGAATATATAAATATATTTATTTATTGTAGTGCAACGGGTTTGATGCAGTGCATCAGAGTTCAAAGCAAATGTTTTTAATGTCCAAATGAAATTCACAAATGGAAAGCAAAGGGTATGCAGCCGGGGCTTCAAGACAGTTCGTATCAGAGACCGGTTGCCGTGAGCGACTGCACCGCCGTGTTACACTCATGGGTGCCAGGCATTTTTGCTTCCTTTGGCTCAGTGTTACTTCACACAAGCTGGATATTGCAGAGTCACCTACTCTGCAGTTTGCAAGCCAAGACACACCCATCCCTTTGCTGCAGGGTTTTTAAATTGAATCTGTGGCCATGGGGCACTTGTAAGACCCGGCTGGAGGGAGGAAGCGAACCGCCACACTACCATCCTGTAGTTCTCTCCAAAAGTAAAAGCCCATGCTGAGTTTTCTTAAATCTGCCATGGGCAAATAGCTTGTCCAGGACCAAACTTACTTTTATCCTGCATTGCAGCCACAGCTATATCTGTGGCTGCAATACACTCCAGCGGCTTCAATACGCCTCTATGCGCATCCTGGGGGACACATAGCGACCCTCGCATATGATCCCCCTCACTGCCTAAAATACAAAGGAAATGTGTCCTCTTTCACTTTATACCTTTTAGAGATCATTTCATCTTCAACTTGCTAAACTGTTCACAATAACAATGATTTTGACCAGATATTAATCTGGTTATCTGAGCACACAAATCTCCAAGAGTGCCCAAATGTTTGCATTGGTCTATTTTCTTTTTTGTAATTTTTTTTTCAAACAAATTTTATGAGCATTTTCAAATTTTACACACAAACAATTTTACACACAAATTTGGAACAATCTTAGTGTAACGTCGGCCCAGATGCCAGCTGTGATGAGGGGCTTTAACTCTTCAGCACCCGGGCACCCCGAAACTACAATTGTAGAGTGTTTGCTGGTGTTGGAGTGGCATGTGTTTGATCCTTCACCCACCTGCTGGACCGGAGCCTGAACAGGATAAAGTGTCCCTGTGGGATATGAACTCACACAAACGTCCTCCGACTCTTCATTCTTTGAGAGAGAGTTTTATTAGGAGCAAATTCTTGCAGCACAGGTACAGTCCATCCATTACCATAAAGCTTTATCATTCCATCTTCTGCACAATTCCTGATCTGTTGCTGACACTTCCCGTCCTGCACCTTCTCTGAACCCAAGGCCCGCAGAATCCTCCCGTTGGCCATCACTGGATGCTCCCCGTCTATATTGCCCATCCTGGCAAGGTACCAGACTGCTGCTTGCAGTCCCAACCGGACCGTAGGTCCCAGTCAATTCCAGACGGTGTCCCCAGACGCTGCCCCGAGGTTCACTTCCTAGCCTCTCCCTGAGAGTGCTCCCCAGAAGTTCAGCTTCCAACTTTCCTGTTCTCCAGATCAGCACACTGATTGTCTCGTCCCGCTTGCTCCAAGATATTGCTGCCGCTCCACTCTAGTTCTGCTCTGAATCAACTCTCTCCACACTCTGACTAACTTTTCTAGAATCAACCAGTCGCATCTGGGCAACTCCTCCCACCAGTCATCCCATTGGTACAACTACACTTAGGTCCATATATATTTGGACAGAGACAATGTTTTTCTAATTTTGGTTCTAGACATTACCACAATGAATTTTAAACAAAACAATGCAGATGCAGTTGAAGTTCAGACTTTCAGCTTTCATTTGAGGGTATCCACATAAAATTGGATGAAGGGTTTAGGAGTTTCAGCTCCTTAACATGTGCCAGCCTGTTTTTAAAGGGACCAAAAGTAATTGGACAATTGACTCCAAGGCTATTTCATGGACAGGTGTGGGCAATCCCTTCATTATGTCATTCTCAATTAAGCAGATAAAAGGCCTGGAGTTGATTTGAGGTGTGGTGCTTGCATTTGGAAGGTTTTGCTGTGAAGGAAACATGCCGTCAAAGGAGCTCTCCATGAAGGTGAAACAAGCCATCCTTAAGCTGCAAAAACAGAAAAAACCCAACTGAGAAATTGCTACATTAGGAGTGGCAAAATCTACAGTTTGGTACATCCTGAGAAAGAAAGAAAGCACTGGTGAACTCATCAATGCAAAAAGACCTTGGTGCCCACAGAAGACAACAGTGGTGGATGATCGCAGAATAATCTTCAAGGTGAAGAGAAACCCTTTCACAACAGCCAACCAAGTGAACAACACTCTCCAGAAGGTAGGCATATCAATATCCAAATCTACCATAAAGAGAAGACTGCATGAAAGTAAATACAGAGGGTTCACTGCACGGTGCAAGCCACTCATAAGCATTAAGAATAAAAAGGCTAGACTGGAATTTGCTAAAAAAAATCTAAAAAAGCCAGCACAGTTCTGGAAGAACATTCTTTGGACAGATAAAACCAAGATCAACCTCTACCAGAATGATGGAAAGAGAAAAGTATGGTGAAGGCAAGGTACAGCTCATGATCCAAAGCATACCACATCATCTGTAAAACACGGCGGAGGCAGTGTGATGGCTTGGGCATGCATGGCTGCCAGTGGCACTGGGTCACTAGTGTTTATTGATCATGTGACACAGAACAGAAGAAGCCGAATGAATTCTGAGGTATTCAGTGCCATACTGTGTGCTCAGATCCAGCCAAATGCAGCCAAACTGATTGGTCGTCGTTTCATACTACAGATGGACAATGACCCAAAACATAAACTCCTGGGTTGCTTTGGCTTTATTAAAGCAAAGAAGTGGAATATTCTTGAGTGACCAAGTCAGTCACCTGATCTCAACCCAATTGAGCATGCATTTCACTTGTTAAAGGGAATCTGTCACCCCTTTTTTGAGATATCGTATAATGATATCATTCAATTGTGTGTCACATAAGGATTCTCTTCGTACTTTTGCTTCCCCCTGACCCCGCACCTTTCATGCATAAATACCTTTTTTTATATCGGTTCAGATGTATGTAAACTGCCACTGTCCGGTCCGCTGGGCGGGGCTTATTCAACTGCTCCCCCCCTCCCTGTCTTGCTCTACGCATTTCTTCTTGTGTAGAGCAAGACAGGGAGGGGGTGAGCAGTTGAATAAGCCCCGCCCAATGGACCGGACAGTGGCAGTTTACATACATCTGAACCGATATAAAAAAAGGTATTTATGCATGAAAGGTGCGGGGTCAGGGGGAAGCAAAAGTACGAAGAGAATCCTTATGTGACACACAATTGAATGATATCATTATATGATATCTCAAAAAAGGGGTGACAGATTCCCTTTAAAGACTAAACTTCAGACAGAAAGGCCCACAAACAAACAGCAACTGAAAACCACCGCAGTGAAGGCCTGGCAGAGCATCAAAAAGTAGGAAACACAGCGTCTGGTGATGTCCATGAGTTCGAGACTTCAGGCAGTCATTGCCAACAAAGGGTTTTCAACCAAGTACTAGAAATGAACATTTTATTTACAATTATTTAATCTGTCCAATTACTTTTGGTCCCTTTAAAAACAGGGTGGCACATGTTAAGGAGCTGAAACTCCTAAACCCTTCATCCAATTTTAATGTGGATACCCTCAAATGAAAGCTGAAAGTCTGAACTTCAACTGCATCTGAATTCTTTTGTTTAAAATTCATTGTGGTAATGTCTAGAACCAAAATTAGAAAAATGTTGTCTCTGTCCAAGTATATATGGACCTAACTCTGCTTAACTGTTTTTATCATAGCTAAAAGCAGCTAACTATTGCTATCTTATCTAGCATCTAATCTCCCTATATCATACAGATACAGTATAGCAACCCCTTTACATTAGCAATAGTATTAATATCAGTTTAACTATAGTTGTGCCATTTTACACAATTAGTGGTTAGTCTGCATAAAAGAGGATTCTGGAGAGAAATTGGTCAAGATGTATAACAAATGCAAGATTTCCATCTCTTGTAATATGAATCATAATAGTGATTTGCAATAGCGTGACTTCTTTCATGAGATATGCAGAGTAACCTTATCAATAATATCTCTAATGACGGGTACCGACTTTTCTTTCCAAAGTGCTGCTATGGTATTTTTAGCAACCAGAAGAATATGAATAATTATGGGTTTATGGATCGGATTTATAGTATTGAGATCTAGAGAGGGCAAAGCCATTTGGGGTGAAAGGTTTATATGTAATTTAGTGAGGTTAACAATCAAGATAGAGATAGTTGTTGTAATTTTTAAAATGTACAGGATTTGCCTAAAATACAAAGCTAATAGATGAGAGGTCCCACCACTAGAATCCCCATTATTCCATTAGTTCTCCATTGATTATCTGTGCAACTGCCGATTATGACACTCAGGTATCTCAAGCAGTACCATAGACATAAAAATAGTTACATGAGGGAAAGAACTGTGAATTGGATCTTTACAGATGTATAAGCCCCAGTCCAAATACTTTGAGAAACTATTTAAGAAATATTAAGAAATAGAATGTAACGCTCCGGCAGAGCGCAAGAGACTGACAATAAATATATTCAATGTATTGAATTTCTGTCATGTACTGCTGGTTTCAGTAAATTGGTCCTGAGGGACTTGTTTTATGTGAGTAATAGAGAAGAAATTGCCAAATGGAGGAGTTAATTGATGCCACCAGGATGTGCAGTATAGGACATTTAGTGTAGTATATTGTGTGGCTAACCGGATAAATTGGGTACAACTAAGCATTATGACACAAAAAAAGAGAACGATACACAGTTGCATTTGTGGATTCTTTGGAGAACTCTGCTGAAATCTAAAAATTCAGCTTGACTTTTAGAAATTATTTCATATAAAATGTTCAGTACTTTTATTTTGTGATATTTATGTATCAAAAGAGCTGTTTATGGAAGACAAATTTATTTGTAAAAAAAAGCCAGTGTAGTGATTAGCAGTTTTTTGCTTGTCCAGCATCACTAAGCCCAAGCATTCAGCTGTAAAAAATTCGGGGAAGCCATGGACAGCCACAGGAAAAAATTCTTGAAGTTTTGGGGGTATTTTAATTCCTCCTTCGGTGGCTTTGCTTTTAACATTAGGGTAGGGACTCGAAAGTATGAGGACACTTGAAGTGGGTTGCGAGCTTGCGTATTTTGGCCAAAATATTGAGTGATACCTCATGTTTATTATATAGATTTTTTGCACATTATATTTTTATTCAGGGTGAAGCCAAGCCCATCAATGTGGGCCTAATAAACTTGGGTGTCTGTCCTCATGGGGTGCATTTATATAGTGCTGGGCAGCCCGCCAAATCTAATAGTGTGGGCGTCACTAAAAGGCAGCAGGACACACTGCACTACCTGTGTGTGACCAGCGCCCTATACAAGACTTTTTTGTGTGCAATTTTAATACTAAGCAATCATCCCCTCCATGAATTGGTAGGTTGTGAGTGGTTGTTTCATTAGTATTTTACACCTATGTTGCCACTATCTTTACTACATGGGTCTTCTGCGTCCTGCATTAACTCTGTGACCTGGGCAGGTAAATACTGTGCTAGGTGTCGGATTCCAACCTCTGCACAGGAGGAATCCCCAGCCTTGCCTTCTGTGGTCTCCCACTCAGTCCCAACAGCAGAGGAGGCTGCTCAGCAAAGGTGTTGTTCCTGGCATCTTGCTCAAGCTAGTGCAGTCAGGTTGGTTGCTGCTGCCACCTCTGGTCCAGCTTTAGGAATCTGCACTAGCCAGCAGCGAGCAGCTCCAGATGCTAAGTCCTTTTTGCAGCCTACTGAGCATGCCTGTGAGACGACCTCTCATTGGAGGTCGGAGGTCACTGCTCAGGTCCTCAAGCAGCTCGGATTGGACCATCAGGAAGCTCCCGGAAGTAAAAAGAGGTCAAGTGGGCACCATCTTAATAATAGCAAGAGCAATAAGCACTCTGGAATCACTAAGAATGCATGTACTAAGCATACCAAATCAACAAAAAAAGAAGACCATGCATATAAGAATATAGGATCACCAGTACACAATAACAAAATATTTAGAAAAAGTTTATTGTTTGGCAAACACCAAGAAAAGCTACACACACATAAAAACACTTAAAAAAGTCCAGAGGACTAAAACAGACATATTGCACAAAAAAGCAATATATGACAATACAAGTTACAATACCACCAGTCCCTCTACAATTTATTATTATGCTGAAAAATACATCATATGAACATGCTGCTAATACAGGCTCCAAAAAACCATATTTGAGATGTGGTCAAAATATAGTCCATATACTCAATGCGGCAACGGTATGAAGTTGTGATCAAAATGCAATCCACATTCTCAATGTAGCGACATACATAAAGGTGGTAGCAGCTAACAGTCAAATCACACTAGGTGCTTCACTCAAACACTCTAAGTATAAGGCTATGTGCCCACGTAGCGATTTTTAAGCGTTTTTGCTGCGATTTTCGGCGCGAAAACGCTTAAAAATTGTGTACAGAATGCACCCCATGCATTCCTATGGCATTCCGCACATGCTGTGCTAATGCTGCGCTTTTTTCCGCGGCGGAATCGCATCGCGGAAAAAATCGCAGCATGCTCATTCTTTTGTGCGGAATCGCAAAGAATTGCCGCGATTCCGCACCCATAGGAATGCATGAGAATCGCTTACTTCCCGCATGTGGCTATGCCCACCATGCGGGAAGTTAAGCGTCTCATGTGCGGTTGGTACCCACGGTGTGGAGGAGAGGAGACTGTCCTCCAGGCCCTGGGTACCATACCCCTGTAAAAAAAAAGAATAAAAAATAAAAAATCGGGGTATATTTACCTTCCGATGTCCCTCGCTGCATTCCCAGCATAGCGTTCCCAGTAATGCCTTGCGGCACGGTCCTGTGATGACGTAGTCTCGCGTGACTCTAGCGGTCTCGCGAGATCGCTATAGCAACGCGAGACTACGTCATCACAGGTCTCGCAAGGCATTACTGGGAACGCTGAGGCCCGGGAATGCAGCGCGGGACGCCGGAAGGTAAATATACCCCGATTTTTTTTATTTTTTTTAGCATTTTAACATCCTGTCTTTTACTATTGATGCCGCATAGGCGGCCTCAATAGTAAAAACCTGGTCACACTTGTCAAACACTATGTTTGACGAGTGTGACCAACCTGTCAATCACTTTCCAAGCGATGCTTCAAATCGCTTGGAAAGTGCTTGAATATCGCACGCGAAAATCGCGGCAAAATCGCGAAAATAATCGCCGTAAAATCGCGGTGAAATCGCGCGGAAAAAACCGCGCGATTTCTGGGAAGGAGTGCGGTTTTTAGTGAGCGTTTTAAAACGCTACGTGGGCCCACAGCCTAATGGTGAAAAAAGCTGCCTAACCAGCATAAGACCTAATACATCACCATAAGTCCGTCCAGTCAAATGAAGATAATCACAGTCGCCACGTCATCTAATGATCAGCCATGCAGCAAGAACAATATGAGGAGACCAGCGGTATTTGAAACCCACGCGTTCCGACACTCAAGGTGTCTTTTTCAAGGTGAGCATATCTAGTTGCACCAAACCCATCTATTTAAACATGAATAATTAGCCACAGATTCTTACCAGCTGGCAGCCATCGGGATCCTAGCGCCTAATGCGCATTAGGCGCTAGGATCCCGATGGCTGCTCGCACATCACCGCGAGCATGCGCACTTGCTAAAATAACATTGCCTATAGTGTCTGCAGGCAGGACACTGCACAGGCGCCAGATTTACATTTGTGACTTCCGCAAGATACTAAGGAGCGCGCAAGCGCATTAGGTGTTTCAACCCCGATTATCAACAACTTCCAGGTCGCCCTCTGCACATCACCGCAATGCCTCACACTGTGTTCCTGCCACCGGCTGCCAGCTGGTAAGAATCTGCGTTCCTCTCAGCGGCGCCGTGCGCAAGTCAAGTGCTTTCCTCCCTGCTCTGGGTGGTTAATGGCATCCGCTGAACCGATGCAGTGCGCACGTGGTGCGGTTATATTATTTAGTTCAGGCATCGCAGTTGCAGTGTCGAACGCTAGTGGGACTAGAGGGACTCTATCCCTGCGTCCTTGGGGCAGAGTCCTGTGTTTCTTAACTAGTGTTCACCTTGCCGAGCCCTGTGAGGTTAACAGGCTCCGGCACTTGTGTTCTGTGGCTCTGTGCAGTAACAGAGTTCGCTCCTGTACTCACCGGGTCAGCTGTTACCCCGCCGGTGTTCAGTCTGTGTTCGCCATTACGGAGCAGCAGTATACCATCTCTGCACGGTGGACTCTGGGTTGCGAACGCAACTTATTATTATATTTTATTTGAGAACACATGAAGAAAAGAAAGTATATGCACACAAATTGATTATCATATCCTTGTGGTGATCCCTAACAGTATCAATTTTATTAATGGACACAACAAACAAGCACTTTGTTTAAAAACAATTAAAAAGTCTGAACAAACAGACACTGATAACAAAACAAAGACAATGGGTCATATTGATAAATAGTTAAATACTATGGGTCCCAAGGCCAACCATTCAATATAATGCCAGGTACCTGCTAGTTACCATAACCTAGGGTCTATCAAACCTATTGTAATGACAATCATGACCTTAAATCAAAAATACCATATTATCAATAACTACTATGGTTACATAGAGATTCTACATGTGCCATGAATAGAAAATTGAATACTTATGTTGCCAACACAAATAAACATATATTAACAGGCCCCTTTCCCTAGCATGATATCACCTGGTTTCTGAGGATAAACAAGCCACCGGGTAGGTTACATGGGACCCCCAAACCCACGCGTATCGACACAGTGATATGTCTTTCTCAAGGTCAGTGTAATGTTCTGTTGGAATCCTTTATATATACCTATCCAATTAGTAATCACTCTTACCAGCTGAGTTTCAAATGGGGGAAAGATGAATCAGTTCTGAGTTTAATGAGGCAGCGTCCTGCTCCCATCAATGCGCAGGCGCCTGTGTTAACCAGCGGAAGTACCATGGAGTTGCCCTTACTAAGCATCTATTTCCAGTGCGCACGCGCCCAAATGTTTTGCCAGGAGTTCAATACTTCCTCCTCTACTCGGCACTGAATCAGTAAAGGTGCGCAAGCGCACTGATCTCCAATACACAGGCGCCTGCAGCAGCTAAAAATATCCTCAAACAGCGCGCGAGCGCCCAGGAAGGATCCTTCCCCTCAAGGAGACCTCAGGCCGATGAAAACGCAACTTTATCTGTGCACTCACTATAACGGCGCCCAGATTTAATAGCACAATCGTCCTTGCTGGAAGCACCATAGGGATATAGGGAAAATCATATACGACATCAGTTCATTCAAGCACAGGCACCAAAGCTTAATGCGCTAGAAGCGCTACCATAAGATGACGCATAGTGTGAATACAGTCACAATTTAATGTGTCAAAAAGTGGTCTAGACACTGGCACAGCATGACAGTAAAACTATATCTGTTCACTCAATATAACGACGCCCAGACTTAATAGCACAATCGTCCTTGCTAGAAGCTCCATAGGAATATAGGGAAGATCATATATCACATCAGTACATTCAAGTGCAGGCACCAGAGCTTAATGCGCTAAAAGCGCTACCATAAGATGACGCATAGTGTGAATACAGCCACAATTTAATGTGTCAAAAAGTGATCTAGACGCTGACACAACATGACAGTAATAATAAGCTTTATCTGTTCACTCAATATCACGGCGCCCAGATTTAATAGCACAATCGTCCTTGCTAGAAGCACCATAGGGATATAGTGAAAATCATATATCACATCAGTACATTCAAGCACAGGCACCAAGGCTTAATGTGCTAGAAGCGCTACCATAAGATGACGCATAGTGTGAATACAGCCACAATTTAATGTGTCAAAAAGTGGTCTAGACGCTGGCACAACATGACAGTAAAACTTTATCTGTTCACTCAATATAATGACGCCCAGATTTAATAACACAATCGTGACGCAAGTGCTTAGATGTGATAGCACAATTTTCCTGCTCAGGGCGTCATAATAATGCAAACTAACAGGGGTACCCCCAAATATTTCAGTCGCAAATAATGTTCACTGTACCCATAAAGGCCTTATTTGAGTAGTCAAATATAATTGTGAAATCTATATATTTATGTGTTCATAATTTGTCTTGATAAAATCAAGCACACTCATATACTTTAAATCACTCAGAAACCAGGCTCTGATATCACCCCAATAATTTCTCAAAAATATACTAACAGGGCTACCTAGCTAATCTTAAAAAAGCTATCCATCTACACGAAATTCTCCTGTAGATATTGATGACCAACATATTAAGACACAGAGCATGTGAGTCAGACATAAACATGCGTTATTTTAGTATCAAAGGTCCATCCATATGAAGTTCCGATATAGTACAAGGACTAGACCACAACTTGGGTACCATCAATAAGAAACATAATCATCACAAGATAATTAGTCTTAAATGTCCAAATATTATCCAAGATGTGACGAATTGGTAGTTGTCCTGTCCAAATCAACTTCATCACGTATCTTTTTGGAAGTGCATTGAGCAGCAAGGTGGTGTGCTGGTAAAAGGGGAAAAAAAAAAAAAAACTCTTTTAAATCTTCTTCCTGAGCGAGTGTGAACGAGCTGAGTGTGACCTGAGTGTAAGTGCGAACTGTGGTAAGTGTGTGACTTGAAATTCAGTGACTTTAGATTCAGGGAGTTTCCAAGGGAGGTCTTACTGAATTGCTGTTATATTAATACTTTTTTTTTTTTTTTTAATTAATTTATTTTTGCTTATCTTATTGTCTGGTGCAATCCCCATTAGGATGTGCTCCACTATTGCCAATGCCATCCAGTGCACGTCTTGCCGCATGTATGAAATCCTTGAACAGCCGGTCGAGGGTGCATACTGTTGTGCAAGATGTGAGCACGTTGTGCATTTGGAAGCCCAGATACTGGATCTAAATGTGCAGCTGGCAACACTGAGATCCATAGACAATATGGAAAGGAGTCTTCTGCTCACTGAGCAGACGCTCAATGGGATAGATGAGGGGGGGGATGCTAGGTTGGAGCTGCAGGACAATGAAGCAGCTAGCTGGGTGACAGGTAGAAGGCGGGGTAGAGGGAAGAGTGCCAGGGAGGCTAGTCCTGATCTGGCACACCCCAATATGTTTGCTAAGTT
Organism: Dendrobates tinctorius; assembly: GCF_039654945.1. Lineage (NCBI taxonomy): Eukaryota > Metazoa > Chordata > Amphibia > Anura > Dendrobatidae > Dendrobates > Dendrobates tinctorius. The sequence goes on along the minus strand of NW_027361684.1, from coordinate 87,238,795 downwards.
GGCAGATGAGGGGAGTGTTAGTGCAGGAGTAGCACTGCTGCAGCAAGGCATGTCCTCTGAAAGCCGGAGGAGTGTCTGCTCCAGTAAGGGGGGAAATAGGAGAGCAGGGCAGGCCAGACAGGTTCTGGTAGTGGGAGACTCAATTATTAGGGGAACAGATAGGGCAATCTGTCACAAAGACAGGGATCGTCGAACGGTGTGCTGCCTACCTGGCGCTCGAGTCCGACACATCGCTGATCGGGTTGACAGATTACTGGGAGGGGCTGGAGAGGATCCAGCGGTCATGGTGCACATTGGCACAAATGACAAAGTTAGAGGTAGGTGGAAGGTCCTTAAAGATGATTTCAGGGAATTAGGCTGTAAGCTTAAAGCAAGGACCTCCAAGGTGGTATTTTCGGAAATACTTCCTGTACCACGTGCCACGCCAGAGAGGCAACGGGAGATTAGGGAGGTTAATAAGTGGCTCAGGAATTGGTGTAGGAAGGAGGGGTTTGGGTTCCTGCAGAACTGGGCCGACTTCTCAGTTGGCTACAGGTTCTACGCTAGGGACGGGCTGCACCTCAATGGGGAGGGTGCAGCTGTGCTGGGGAGAAAATGGCTAGAAGGTTGGAGGAGTGTTTAAACTAGGGATGGGGGGGAGGGTATTCCTTTTATAGGAGGGGAAGACAGTGCAGATAGAGACCTGGGCACAAATAATGACATTGGGGGTGGAGGTGGCATGGGGGGTGGGGTTAGAACAGTTAATAATTTAAGAAAGAATAGAGGTACAGAGAGATACATAAAGTGCATGTATACTAATGCCAGAAGTCTCGCCAACAAAATGGAGGAATTGGAGTTAATGTTGTTGGAACATAATTATGACATGGTGGGGATATCTGAGACATGGCTGGATGAGAGCCATGACTGGGCTGTTAATTTACAGGGCTATAGTCTGTTCAGAAATGACCGTACAAATAAGCGAGGGGGAGCGTGTGTTTATATGTAAAATCATCCTTAAAACCCATCCTTCGTGATAATATATATGAATCTAATGAAAATGTAGAGTCCCTGTGGGTAGAGATAAGGGGAGGGGGGAAAAATAATAAATTACTGATAGGGGTTTGTTATAAATCTCCAAAAATAATGGAAGCTACAGAGAATATCCTCATAAAGCAAATAGATGAAGCAGCGACTCAAGGAGAAGTCATTATTATGGGGGACTTCAACTACCCTGAAATACATTGGGGAACCGAAACCTGCAGTTCCAGCAAAGGTAATAGGTTTCTGACAACGATGAGAGACAATTACCTTTCACAACTGGTTCAGGACCCAACAAGAGGGGGGGCACTGCTAGACCTAATATTAACCAACAGGCCAGACCGCATATCAAATGTAAGGGTTGAGGGTCACTTGGGTAATAGTGATCACAAATTAATAAGTTTTTATGTATCCTTTAATAAGATGTGTAGTAGAGGGGTTACAAGGACACTAAACTTCAGGAAGGCAAATTTCCACCGGATGAGAGATGATCTTGGTGCAATTAACTGGGACGATATCCTGAGACATAAAAATACATAAAGAAAATGGGAGACGTTTATTAGCATCCTGAATAGGACCTGTGCACAATATATACCGTATGGGAATAAACATGCGAGAAATAGGAGGAAACCACTATGGCTAAATAGAGCTGTAAGGGGCGCAATAAGAGATAAAAATAAAGCATTTAGAGAATTAAAGAAAGTAGGTAGTGATGAGGCATTAAATAAATACAGAAGATTAAATAAATTCTGTAAAAAGCAAATCAAGACAGCAAAGATTGAGACAGAGAGACTCATTGCCAGAGAAAGTAAAAATAATCCCAAAATATTCTTTAACTACATAAATAGTAAGAAGCTAAAAAATGATAGTGTTGGCCCCCTTAAAAATAGCCTGGATGAAATGGTGGATGAGGATGAGGAAAAAGCCAATATGCTAAATGACTTTTTTTCAACAGTATTTACACAAGAAAATCCCATGACGGATAACATGATCAGGGTTAAAAATTCTCCATTAAATGTCACCTGCTTAACCCAGCAGGAAGTACGGCGGCGTCTACAAATCACTAAAATTGACAAATCCCCGGGCCCGGATGGGATACACCCCCGAGTACTGCAGGAATTAAGCACAGTCATAGATAGACCACTATTTTTAATCTTTAAAGATTCCATAATAACAGGGTCTGTACCACAGGACTGGCGTATAGCAAATGTGGTGGCAATATTCAAAAAGGGGACAAAAACTGAACTTGGAAATTATAGGCCAGTAAGTTTAACCTCAACTGTGGGTAAAATCCTGGAGGGTTTTCTAAGAGATACTATACTGGAGTATCTGGAGAAGAATAACCTTATGACCCAATATCAACATGGGTTTACAAGAGACCGTTCCTGTCAGACTAATCTGATAAGCTTTTATGAAGAGGTAAGTTCCGGACTGGACCAAGGGAATGCAGTAGACGTGGTGTACATGGACTTTTCAAAAGCTTTTGATACGGTGCCACACAAAAGGTTGATACATAAAATGAGAACAATGGGGATAGGGGAAAATATGTGTAGGTGGGTTAAGAGCTGGCTCAGGGATAGGAAACAAAGGGTGGTTATTAATGGAGCACACTCGGACTGGGTCACGGTTAGCAGTGGGGTACCACAAGGGTCAGTTTTGGGCCCGCTTCTTTTTAACATATTTATTAATGACCTTGTAGGGGGCATAGAGAGTAGAATTTCAATATTTGCAGATGACACTAAACTCTGCAGGGTAATTAATACAGAGGAGGACAATTTTATATTACAGGAGGATTTATGTAAACTAGAAGCTTGGGCTGATAAATGGCAAATGAGCTTTAATTGGGAAAAATGTAAGGTCATGCACTTGGGTAGAACGAACAAGTTGTATAATTATGTGCTTAATTGTAAAACACTGGGCAAAACAGTCACTGAAAAAGACCTGGGTGTATGGGTGGACGACAAACTCACATTTAGTGGCCAGAGTCAAGCAGCTGCTGCAAAGGCAAATAAAATAATGGGATGCATTAAAAGAGGCATAGATGCTCATGAGGAGAACATAATTTTACCTCTATATAAGTCACTAGTGCGACCACACTTAGAATACTGTGTACAGTTCTGGTCTCCGGTGTATAAGAAAGACATAGCTGAACTGGAGCGGGTGCAGAGAAGAGCGACCAAGGTTATTAGGGAACTAGGGGGTCTGCAATACCAAGACAGGTTATTACACTTGGGGTTATTTAGTTTGGAGAATCGAAGGCTTAGGGGTGATCTTATTACAATGTATAAATATATGCGGGGACAATACAAAGACCTTTCTAATGATCTTTTTACTCTTAGACCTGTGACGGGGACAAGGGGGCATCCTCTACGTCTGGAGGAAAGAAGGTTTAAGCATACTAACAGACACGGATTCTTTACTGTAAGAGCAGTGAGACTATGGAACTCTCTGCCATATGATGTTGTAATGAGTGATTCACTACTAAAATTTAAGAAGGGACTGGATGCCTTTCTTGAAAAGTATAATATTACAGGGTATATACACTAGTCTCCTTAATATTGCGTTGATCCAGGGAGCTAGTCTGATTGCCGTATGTGGAGTCGGGAAGGAATTTTTTTCCCCAATGTGAAGCTTACTGTTGCCACATGGGGTTTTTTTGCCTTCCTCTGGATCAACATGTTAGGGCAAGTTAGGATAGGATATGGGTTGAACTAGATGGACTTAAAGTCTCCCTTCAACCTTAATAACTATGTTACTATGTTACTATGTTCAGGAGATATTCCCCCAGATTTGGATTCCAATCCTAGAGCCCTACGGACAAAACAAAAGAAAAGAAAACGTCATGGGGCTGGGGGTTCACGGGAGGAATCAGTGTTTCTAGATCCACTGTAAACTGGTCGTCAAAGGAGATAAAAAGATAGTAAATTAACTCTCTTTGTAAAACCCTGTATACAGCAGCTCTTCATTTAAACCCCCTGGAGCCAAGCTTTTGAGTTCAAAAATCCATCTGGCTTCACGCCTCAATAGCTCATTTGTAATTTTACCTCCCCTGATGTTTGTCTGAACTCCTTCCAGCCCCAAGACTCGAAGGGACTTTGGACTACCACCATGACATTCAAAAAAGTGAGCTGCTACAGACGTAATCTGTTTTTCTTTAGTTTTATCAACTCTAGCCGTGGCTATATTAGAGAGATGTTGTTGGACTCTCCTGCGCAACTCTTGTGTGGTTTGACCCACATATACCTTATTACAACCACAAACCAGTGCATAGACCAAATTGCGCGAACGACAATTGAAATATGCCTTAGACTGGACCTGTATAGGTATACCTGGTATTGAGAGCCCCCTAGTCGCAATCATCAGTGGGCATACTGTACAATTACCACAAGGGAATGATCCCTTGTTGGAGTTACCACATCTGATTTTAGTTTTGGAACGTCTAAAGTGGCTATTCGTAAGGTAGTCCTTAAGGTTTGTTGCTCTCCTTGCTATCATCCTGGGCCTCTCAGAGATAAAATTCTTTAGTTTATTCTCACTACAAAGAATATCCCAATTGTTGTTCAAAATTCTATAAATATCACCCCATTGGTTATTAAATTTGGTTATTAAATTTATTGTGCCTGGATTTGTTCTTACCCTAGGCCTCAGGGTATCTTCTCTCGTACAATTCCTTGAATATTCATACGCTTTGGACACCGTATTTCGTGGATAACCACGTTCCAGGAAACGCTCTGTTAGAGCACGAGATTCTTTTTGGAAGTCCTCCAGCCGACTACAGTTCCTCCTTAATCGTAAGAACTGCCCCTTCGGGATCCCATTACGCAAGTGAGCTGGGTGAAAACTCTTGTAGTGAAGGAAATTATTCGTCGCTGTACTCTTCCGATGGAGTGTCGTGCTTATCTTATTGTCTTGAATCATGACTTTCAAGTCAAGGAAATTCACCGAGCTGTTGGAAACACAGGAGGTTAAACGTATATTCCAGCTATTGTTATTAAGTTCCTCAACAAAAGAATCTAATTCTACCCTCGAGCCTGTCCATAGGATGAGGATATCGTCAATAAAGCGGTACCATCCATGCACATGGCACTGGAAGGCTGATTTTGTCCGCACTTGAGTATTTTCCCACCATCCCATGTACAGGTTCGCATACGAAGGCGTACATCTGGCACCCATAGCGGTGCCCGAGACTTGCCTATAAAAACTCTATCAAAAATAATAGTTTTTTTCAAGTACTTCCCTCAAAAGATCCAAAACAAAGGTATCATGTCCCCTGTGCCCTGTTGAGAACAAATCCAAAAAATACTCTACCGCCGAAATACCTGTGTCATTATTATTATATTTTATTTGGTGCGTTCCGCCAACCCTAACATACTGTTGCCTTTTTTGCTGTGTTAATCTTTGACTCTTGGGGAGAATTTTAATTCATCTTTCTGTGGCCTTGCTTTTAATAACGGGGAATGTATTAAGCAGAGTTCACATTGCATTTATCACTTACATCAGTGACTTTATCAGGGCTTACGTATGAAGCACTGGAAAAGAGGATTCAGGCTAACATGGTGATAATGAAATTGACTGTAATCAAGCAGATAGAGTCACTGATAGGTGGTCCCCAAAACTTCAGACGTGGGCCCGACAGAACCACGCTAAAACACAATGTGAACATAGCCTTATACGTTGGCCATTAAAGTGTACATGTGGAGTCTAGCAAAGTGGCTCCTTGTTGGCATCCAGATGAGAGGTTGCTTATGGGGGACTCCTTTATTACATCAGTGTGGCTAACATGACATATCAACAAGGGTTATTCTGGGGAACAACCCTTTAAGCTGGCTTACACATATGGGGGCCGATTCACTAAAGGGCTTTTACGGGCTGACAGTTTGTATTATTCTCCCTGTCAGCTTTCTGCATCGTGTCCAAGATATCACACTTAGGCCTCTTTCTCATATCAGGTTTTCGCCGTCAGGCGCGATCCGGCTCTTTTGACAAAAACCGGATCCAGCGAAATGCAATGCCGGATCCGGTTTCCCCCCCATTGACTTGCATTTGCGCCGGATCGCGCCGGATGGCCATGCGTTTCGTCTGGTTTTTGCCTGATCCGGCAATGTGTCGCAATCCGGCGTCTGGAAAAAACGGCAACTGTAACGTTTTTTGTCTCTGGCAAAAAAGCTGAACCCGCCGGATCCGGCGCTTCCGACTTTTTCACACAATGAAAGACTATGTGCGCCGCAATGCGCCGGATCCGGTTTTTTGGGTCTGAGCATGCTCAGTAGCTCTGCCCACAGCACACATATATAAAAGCATGACAGTGGGACCCTCAGACACACCCAACATGCCACCCAAGACAGGAACCAGGCGCAGGAGAAGGCAGGAGACCACTGCAGCACCATCAGCACCACCACCCCCCAAATGGAGCAGCAAAGGGAACATGCTGAACAACGGGAGGGGAGTCCACCAGCAGATGAGAGACGGTAATTATCAAATCCCCTATTCCTCAAAACTAGGGCCATGGAATATCAAGATATTCATTGGCCCTTTGTTTCTCTTTATTCAACAGCCGCCCAAGAGATGCAGCAGCAGCAGCAGCACTGGCAGCAATGGCAGCAGCAGCACCACCACCCACAGCCATGGAGTCTGGCCAGCAACAGGACACCACATCTTCTTCTGGGAGCCCTCCCTCGCATCATCAGCGTTTGATGGTAAGTTTTTATTTCCAAAATCCATCATCTCTGTAATATATGTCTATTCATTGCCTTTTATTTCAAAACAGGAATCACAAGCTGAAGAGGAGCTCCCAGAAGAAGAAGGAAGGGGTGGACAGACACCTGGAGTGGGCTCACAATTGGTAAGATTTTTTCATCAAACGCAGAAACACAACATCACACTACACACAACACATAGAAAACAATGTACCGCAGACATCACACAGCAAACAAATATGCCAACATCCAAACACATAAATTTTTTCTTTTCTTCTCTAGTCTTCCCAATCTGGTGCTCAGCCAAGAGGTCCTCGCAGTGCCTCCCAGGGTCGTCGGCGACAGCAACGCGGCGGTCACCAGCGTGTAAGTATAATATTTAAGTTAAATTTTGGTACACTTTTTATTTCATGTCTTAAAGTGTGGTGACTAATTTAGCTATTTTTCTATTTTACTTTAGCAGCCTTCACAGCGTGCTCCCGACTCTGACGGTGAGGATGGAGGAATAGATGTGGACCACCTCATCGATCTCGTCAGAGAAAGGGAGCCGCTATGGAATATGGCTGACCGCCGCCATGCTGACCTGATTGTTACCCGACGGCTCTGGGAGGAAATCTGTTCGCTCCTTGTGGACCGCTGGGAGGACCTCGATGCTCGGGCCCAGATTAAAGAGCGTAAGTATATACAGTACCGGTTGCTTGATGTAAACCAGTGTTTCCCGAACTCCAGTCCTCATGATCCCCACGGATCATGTGTTCAGGATTTCTATTTACTATGGAAATCCTGAAAACATGACCCCTGGGGACCATGAGGACTGGAGTTTGGGAAACACTGATGTTGTATACTAACCACTTTGTCCTTTCTCGTTTCAGGGGACAGAATTGTGAAGCGGTGGCGGTCTGTGAGGGATCGTTTCAAGAAGGAGTTCAATAAAGAGATGTGGGCCCCGAGTGGATCTGGAGGACGCAGGAGCAAGTACAAGTATGCACGAGCCCTGTCGTTCCTCCGGGATACAATGGTCACCAGAAGGTAAATATTACACACCACATGTAAAAAAAAAATGTTTAGATGTAAAAAAAATTTTTCAGCCAGGGCCATGCCATGTCACCATTTTAATTGTTTTTTTTTCTCTTTATTCCACAGCACGGTGAGCCTGCACGATTGGACCCTTCTGAGGCGATCCCTGAGGAGACCGGCACCGAGGGACACTTCGACCTCACCGGTACATCTGCACCTTCCCACACATTACAGCCATCTGTCCCATCCATCAGCGCAGGAGCATCGTGGCTGACAACATTACATGAAGCTGCTGGTGAGGAGATCGCTTTCCCTTTACCCCACCCTTCTGCCCCTGCCACCTCTAGTACACCTGCGGGTACTGGGCGGCAGCGGCAGAGGGGTCAGGAAAAGACTTATGCGCCAGAGTTCTTTCATCTGAATGCATCTTTCCAGAACTGTCTAAAAGTCTTGTCAGAGCAAATCTCCGCAGGCTTTCAGCATTACCTCCAGCATTCTGGAGGTGAAGACACTTCTGCAAACCATGCATTCAGAAGCAAGATCTTCGCCAAACCACACCTTTTTCAGGTCTGTTGTGGAGCGCATGGAAACGCTCTCTCCTAGCCAGCAGATGCATGTAATGCATTCGTGCCATGGTGCTCTCCAGCACGTTACCTCTCAACCTCCTCCTCCCACCCCAGTAGTTCCTCCACCTGCACCCCCTCCAGCCACTTTCCATCCTCCCCCTCCTATTACATACCAGCCACCTCCCCAGTACCAGCAACCTCCCCAGTACCAGCAACCTCCCCAGTACCAGACATCTCCCCACTTCCAGCAACCTGCCCCGTACCAAACTCCTTCCCCGTACCAAACTCCTTCCCCATACAACTTTCCATCAACATCATCTGCTCCTACAGTCCCTGCCCAACCCTCCACTCCACCACCCACCACCTCTTCTGCCTCCCACGTCCACCCATTCTCTAGCTTTTTCAACACCGTCACCTCTAACTGTTCCTTCCCCACCACGATCCCAGTCCTCTCTCCACACTCCCAGTGTCGAAGTGTCCCGCAGCCCCTCCAGCAGTATTTCCACCCCACACTACACCAATTTATAATGTGTGTATTTTAATAAAAATGACCAGTTGTATGGTTTCAAACCTTTATTAAAAAAGTTTTTTTAACTTTAAAAACAGTTTACTAAAAAAAAAAATTTTAAATAAAAGTTAAATTATCGTTTACACTGGTTGTCTGTCATTTCTTTCTGTGGCGAAATATGTTAAAAAAAAAAGGTTAAATACAGGGTATTTAAAAGGTAAAAAGGTATTCAAAACCTGGAATATAACTGTGGGTAAATTTTAGCTTTTTGCCACAGTTGTGTTCCTGGTTGTGTTTGAAGCAAAGTATTTCACCTAAAAAGTTGTGTTTATTGTTGGTGATTTCCTAACAATGTACACAACTTTTGTTAAAAGGTGAAATACTTTGCATAAAACACAACCAGGTACACACCTGTGGCCTAAAGGTAAAAATAGTAAGACCATGACAAGATAGCCAACTTTGCTTGGGAAAGGTATATACTGTTGGTACAGAAGGTACACAAGTTTGGTTAAGGGCACAAATCTTTCACACTTTGTCATCCTGCCAGTGTACTCTGCCTTGAGGTGACATAAAGTATAGTGCAAAATTGTCCGTCATTACTGAAACCGTCACAGAACTTCTAGTGGTAATGTCCTGGTAATCTTGCAAGGTGGTTTCTTCAGAGGTGTCCTCAATGGAAATGGGTTCCTTGCAGATAACAAAATTGTGGAGTACCACGCAAGCTTTGATCACCTCGTCCTCAGTTTCTGTCTTGAGGTTGATCGCAGTCAATAGGACCCGCCATTTGGCTGTCAGAATACCAAAGGTACATTCAACCATTCTTCTTGCTCTTGTGAGGCGGTAATTAAAAATGCGTTTTGTTCTTGACAATCCTCTGCTACCATACGGTTTCAAAAGGTGTTCTGACAGCTGGAAGGCTTCATCCCCTACACAGACAAATGGCATAGGTGGACCAGATGTTTGCGGCAGCGGTCTAGGGGATGGGAACTGGAAGGTGTTTCCATACAGTTTACGCCCCATGGCAGACAGTTTGAAAACTTGAGAGTCATTTGAGCGACCATAGGCCCCAATATCAACAGCAATAAATTTGTATTCCGCGTCAGCGATGGCCATGAGGACAATTGAAAAATATTTCTTGTAATTGAAATATTCCGATCCCGATCCGGCTGGCTTTACAATGCGGATATGTTTCCCGTCCACGCGCCCAAGCAGTTCGGAAACTGACATATCTGTTGAAACTTTTCAGAATTTTCAATCCACCTCTCTGTTGTGGGCTCTGGTAAAAACTCTTCAGCTAAGGAGTCCCACAGTGCACGGCATGTGTGCTTCACTATTCCAGATATGGTGGAAATCCCGAGTACTGGAAATGCAGTGACGAAAGGGATTCTCCAGTTGCAAGAAATCTGTGGGGAATTAAAAAACAATCAATTAGTTTAAAATAACAGCATTACATACCAAAACTCAGCTATAACACTTGTAGATACAAACTACCACCAACAAGATTCCAGTGAAAGTGTGCTCTGATGCGAGCATATCCAATAAATGTGGCTTACCTTAAAGTCACCATCAGACGCTCTGTGGGTGAAACAGAGAAGCGGCAATAGGTGTCCGATTTTCTTATGAGGTGTGCAATGCGCTCCACCAAGTAATCAAAATTCTCCATTTTCATCCGTACATATCCAAAAAATTTCTCCGGGTTTCGTCTAAGGTCCATGCAGAGTGTAGAATAGACCCCACGCGTCATTCTCTTGGCTGTGATGGGGTGGATCCACAAACGTCGTCTACGATGCCTGATGCGCTGCTGTCTCGCTCTCTCCTTCTCCAGAACAATCACCCTCAAACGATTCGCCTCCGCTGTAAAATCCGCCAAATTCTTCAAAATATTTCCAATCACAACATCCATCTTCGCCAGTCACTTGCTCTTCTCTCAAACCTGCACTTTCTCCTCTACAACCTGTCAAAGAAGGGCTGTAGGAACACGGTATATATAGTTTTTCAGTAGCCAATCCCGTTTGGAAGGCCACAAGGGGCGTTTTTAAAAACCGGATCCGGCGTAATCCGTCGAAAAACGGATCGAAAACCAGATGAACCGGATGAGACGGATCCGGTTTTGGCTGTCATGCACAAGACGGATCCGTCAGAAAACCGGATCCATCACATCCGGTTTTACAAAACATTTGCCGGATCCGGCGCTCTGGCACGACGCCGGAACGCAACTGACGGCGAAAACCTGATGTGTGAAAGTAGCCTTAGTCTGGTGAGCAGCTTTCTCCTGATTTTGGAGGAGCTGCTCACTCACCGACCAGAGTTTTCCTGCCTGGCAGAGACTGATCAGTAACATCACAATAGACATCATCCCCCCCAAGTCACTGCCAGACACCCCTCCTCCTTCTCCAGCCTCCCAGTGCAGCACACAGTTCAAAGCAGCAGTGGAATGACTCCACTGATTGCACTAACCAAGAATGAAAAGGCTTTTACATAGGTGAGAATAATGTGTTGTGTGCATCCATCCCTCTCACATTCATCCATCTATCCCTCCCCATCCATCCCTCCCTCATCTATCCATCCTTCCCTCTCTCCCTCATCCATCCACCCTTCCATCCCTCATCCATCCATCCATCCATCCATCCTTCGCTCATCCATCAATCCATCCCTCATTCATCCATCCATCCCTCCCTCATCCATCAATCCATCCCTCATTCCTGATCATCCATCCATTCCTCCCTCATCCATCCCTCAGCAATCCATCCATCCATTCCTCATCAATCCATTCATCCTTCATCTATACATCCCTCCCTCTCCCATCCATCCAAAAAAATTATGTAGGGCCCCATATATTTAAGAACCAGCAAAGGCTAGGCTTAAAGCTGTGGGCTGAGAGTAATACCATAGGAAGGGGCCATGAATATTGGCCTCTCCCAGACTAAAGACATCAGCTCTCCGCTGCCCCAAAGCGAAAATCTGGCACTTAGCCTTGCTCTTCCCATTTACCCTGGTGCGGTGGCAAGTGGGGTGATAGTTGGGGGGTTGATGACACTTTTGTGTTGTCAGGTGACATCAAGCCCTGAGGTTAGTAATGGAGAGGTGTCTATAATACACTTCCACTACTAACCCCATTATCATATTTGTATAAAAAACAGTTGTATTTTTTTTTTTGCCATGTTCACTAAATGCTAAAACTGACCGCCATTATGATTCTCCAGGTCATTACGAGTTCACAGACACCAAACATGTATAGGTTCTTTTTAATTTAAGTGGTGAAAAAAAATTCCAAAGTTTGTGGAAAAAAAAATTGCACTATTTTCCGATACCCACAGTGTCTCCATTTTTCGTGATCTCGGGTTGGGTGAGGGCTTATTTTTTGCGTGCCGAGCTGACGTTTTTAATGATACCATTTTGGTGCAAACACAATCTTTTGATCGTCCGTCATTGCATTTTAATTCAATGTGTCGGCAACCAAAAAAACGTAATTCTGGCGTTTTGACTTTTTTCTTGTTACGCAGTTTATCGATCGGGTTAATTCTTTTCTTATACTCATAGATTGGGTGATTCTGAATGCGATGATACCAGATATGTGTATATTTTTTGTATTGTTTTATTTTGAAAGGGGCGAATTGAACTTTTATATTTTTAAAATTTTTTAAAAACTTTTTTTTCCTTTGCATGTTTCAATAGTCTCCATGTAAGACTAAAAGCTGCAGTTGTCTGATCGGCACTGCTACATACAGGCGATGATCAGATGGCCTGTATGTAGCAGAAATGCTCACTTGCTAACAGCACAGACCACTGGGCGGCATTTATAGTAATCTGGCTATGACAACCATGGAGGTTTGCTGGAGACCTCTGGTCGTCATGCCAATTTATTGGTGACCCGTGATCACGTGACGGGGTCACCGATGGGAGAGATTTCCAGCGCGCTTTCCGGAAGCGCGAGTTAAATGCCGCTATCAGAGATTGACAGTGGCATTTAAAGGGTTAACAGCCGCCGCTGGATCGTGATTCCAACCGCAGCTGTTGCGGGCACATGTCAGCTGTAGAGATCAGCTGTCATGTACCCACAAAGAGCCCGTACCAAATGGGAAGTCTGACGTTGACACACTATTATGCCCAATGTCAGAAAGGGGTTAATTGAAATAATGACACAGACTCCTTTAATGAATCTAAATTAAACCATACTTATGTTATCGCCCAATACGCAGAAGCCAATGTCTCCTGTAATAGAATTAAATAATAAACAACAATATTCCTCACCTGTCAGCCGAGAAAATAATCCATTTGTCATGCGACAGGTCTAGCTTTGCTACATCTAGATGGAGGCTGTATTGCTGCATGATGCAACTATACAGCCTGCCATCCAGCAGAGACACTGAGCAGCATGTGCTACCACTGTTTATTGTTTCGCTGCATACTCCTATGACCTGACTGATGTCACCGTGAGTCTGAGAAAGTTATCATACTTATGGTGCCATCAGAAAGGTCCTGGGAGTTTACAGCCAATGAACTCAGTTCAACTCACTGATGCCAGCGCGAGCACCATGGGAAAAGTTGTAACAACAATCGCGCTGATGTCAGTGAGTTGAACAAATTAATTGGCTCTGAACTGTGAGACTGTGTCATTCTTTCAATTAAAAGGAACCTGTCACCCCCCCAGGCCCTATTAAAGTAAAAGAGACACCTTCAGCAGCACTAAGGCTACATTCTGTGAAGGTGGCTCTTATGTTTATGATCCCTAGGAATGCTGAAATAAAGACTTTCATAAATTGCCCGCCATACCTTTATTGCGTCATGGAGGTATGTTTTCTCCCACTGTCTCAACCGCTTCGCAGCCATCTATCATCCCCCTCTTGCATCTGTGCACCGCCTCCTCTGTTCCTCGTTACGTGACCGGCGCCTGTGCTCTGCAAACATTTCTCGGGCATGCACCTTGCACGCTGCCCGGGAACTTACAACAGGCGATGATGTAAGGATATTTCGCCTGTGTGTAGTGGAGGCCCCAGATCCTGCCCCGCAGTGTGTTATGATGTATTCACACTGCGGGGCTGGGAATCTGGCGCCGGCGCAATAAGGATCTCTGCGCCTGTCCCCATCTCCCGCTTTCCGACTCCTGCCCTAAAGGCATCCGCCCAGGTGATGAATCACCACATCTTTCTTTCCCTGTGCTGGCCCACTGCTATGATGCGCAGTGGCCGTGGATAACGTGGACTGCAGCGGTTTAACGTTACGTGGCTGCCAAGCTTCTGGGCCTATAGCCCATGTGGACACTTTGGGCACCCTGGCCATGTCTGACCTAACTTCCCAGAAACTCCTGTCTTACCACCCAGCAGCCCCTCCTATACTTAACCACCTATAACCATACTATAAACTATACCTACAGTGCACACTAGTATGCCCCATCTAGTTGCCCACAAAGGAACTACACCTACCCTTATCTATAAGAACTATAGTACAAAGGTGCCCTCCTCTAATGTCCCAAAACGATGCACTTTACTTTCCCTAAACTGTACATGAGCATTAGTACACATCATCACATTATTTTACAGTATATACAATATTACACTAAAGGAACACAACATAATGTAATATAGTTCTACAAAGAATGGTAACACATGTATGAATGAGGCAGTACCATAAATGTGAGCAATAATACAAATTACTATGGAGCAGTACCACAAATATTAATCACAGACATTACCAACATTAGCATATGGAAATATTCACACATGGAAAACAATCAGAGGAAGGGAAACAAGGAGGTAATTCTATCTCACCCCCTTACAGACACACACTGATTAAACATCACTGGGTTGGTGTCGAGCAGTGCATAATCATGTAAATTGCTCAATCTCAGGAGACAAATCAGGCTGCGTGCAGATCATCTGTAGTAGCCACTTCTGATCACATTTTTACTGGATCATTGGTAGTAGTGTGATATTGAATAACAAACTAATTAAAAAGGTTTAAAGCTTTTAACGTAAATTTACTTGAAACTCAAGTTACAGCAAAATCCATCCCAGACTGTTCCAAAGACGTTAAATATTACACAAGGTGAACCTGACTGTGCACACATAGGCCCGCAGTGAGGTGACCCTTTGATCAATTGGGAAATCACTGTAGGTTTTATAAATACATCAACGGCCTGTGCACATCCACAGTCCACACAGCCTTGTATTAGACCACAGGTAAAATGCTATACCACCTGAGGACCTTACTCAGTGCTGCCTGGGGACAAAGCAACAGACTCCTTGTTCGTAATTTACAGTAAGTTACTATGAAAATGTTGTGATTGTAGTGGACCTTTTTTAAAATATTGCATTCAATCTACTAATGTAATTCAATTAAAATAAAGCATCAGCAGCGCTCCAAAGATAAAAGCTGAGAACAGTGTGAGCCTTTATTCACCTACAACACTACATTCTGTGCTTGAGAAAAGCTTCATTGTGCATTCTAGGTGAACATAGACGCATACAGTTTCACCTTTTGTCCTTGGATTGCTGCCTCTACTTTTTCACTTTGTAGAGGGTTTCACCTGGCTTAATATACCTAGAAAACTTTTTGCACCCATTTCTGTGGACTATGCGGCTGCTTTTTTTTGGTTTTCTATATTAACCACTTTAACCCTCAAGGCTGTTTGCTCCTTCATGACCAGGCCAAATTTTACAATTCTGACCAGTGTCAGAGGTAATAACTGTGGAACACGTCAGCGGATCCCAATGATTCTGAGACTGTTTTTCCATGACATATTGTACTTTATGATAGTGGTAAAATTTCTTCGATGTGACTTGCATTTAATTGTGATGAAAAAAAGAAATTTGGTGAAAATTTGGAAAATTTAGCAATTGTCAAACTTTTAATTTGTATGCACTTAAATCAGAGAGATATGTCACACACAATAGTTAATAAATAACATTTCCCACATGTCTACTTTACATCAGCACAATTTTTGAAACATGTTTTTTTTGTTAGGAAGTTCTAAGGGTTAAAAGTTGACCAGCGATTTATAATTTCTTCGACAAAATTTTAAAAACTTTTTTTAGGGACCACATCACATTTGAAGTGATTTTGAGGAGTCTATATGACAGAAAATACCCAAAAGTGACACCATTCTAAAAACTAAACCTTTCAAGGTACTCAAAACCACATTCAAGATGTTCATTAACCATTCAGTTGCTTCACAGTAATTTTTTGAATGTGGAAGAAAAAAATGAGCATTTAACTTTCATTCACAAAAATTTTACTTTTGGGCCATTTTTTTTTATTTATCAAGGGTAAAAGGAAAAAAATGGACCCCAAAATTTCTTGTACAACTTCTCATGAGCATGATGATACCCCATAAGTGGAAGAAACCACTGTTTAGGGACATGGCAGAGCTCAGAAGGGATGGAGCGCTATAAGACTTTTAGAATGCAAAATTTGCTATATTAATTAGTGGATGCCATGCCACGTTTGGAGATCCCCTGATGTGCCTAAACAGTGAAACCCCCCACAATGACACTATTTTGGAAAGTAGACCTCTCAGGGAACTTATCTGGATGTGTGGTGAGCACATTGAACCCTCAGGTGCTTTTCAGAAGTTTATAACATTGAGGGTAAGTTCACACTAGGCATTTTTGCTGCTTTTTTATGCAGAAAAACCTGATTTCTTGGCAGGAAAGGAGCTGCGGCAAAAATGCAGGTTTTGGTGCATTTTTGGTGTGATTTTTGTTGCGATTTTGTTGCGGTTTTGGTGCATTTTTGGTGACTTCTGCATAAAAAACGCTTCAAATAATGATACCTGTGTTTTTGCTGCATTTTTGCAGCGTTTTTTCAACACCCATTCAAGCCAATGGGTGAAAAACGCTGCAATAACGCTGAAAGAAGTGACATGCTCCATTTCCAAAAAAGCAGCAAAGCACAAAATCCTGATGACACAAAAAAACAACGTGTGTGCATGATATTTCTGAAATCTCATAGGCTTTGCTGGTACTTTAACCCCTTCACCCCCAAGGGTGGTTTGCACGTTCATGACCGGGCCAATTTTTACAATTCTGACCACTGTACCTTTATGAGGTCATAACTCTGGAACGCTTCCATGGATCCCGGTGATTCTGACATTGTTTTCTCGTGACATATTGTACTTCATGATAGTGGTAAAATTTCATTCAAATAACTTGCGTTTATTTGTGAGAAAAACGGAAATTTGGCGAAAATTTTGAAAATTTCGCAATTTTCCAACTTTGAATTTTTATGCCATTAAATCACAGAGATACGGCACACAAAAAACTTCATAACTAACATTTGCCACATGTTTACTTTACATCAGCACAATTTTGGAACCAAAATTTTTTTTTGTTAGGAAGTTATAAGGGTTAAAAATTGACCAGCGATTTCTCATTTTTACAACACCATTTTATTTTTAGGACCACATCACATTTGAAGCCACTTTGAGGGGTCTATATGATAGAAAATACCCAAAAGTGACACCATTCTAAAAACTACACCCCTTAAAGTGCTCAAAACCACATTCAAGAAGTTTATTAACCCTTTAGGTGCGTCACAGGAATTTTTTTGAATATTTAAAAAAAAATGAACATCTAACTTTTTTTCATAAAAAAAATACTTCAGGTTCAATTTTTTTTATTTTACCAAGGGTAACAGGAGAAATTGGACTGCAAAAGTTATTGTGCAATTTGTCCTGAGTAGGCAGATACCTGATATGTGGGGGGGAACCACTGTTTCGGTGCATGGCAGAGCTCAGAATGGAAGGAGCGCCGTTTGACTTTTTCAATGCGAAATTGTCGGGAATTCAGATTGGACGCCATGTCACGTTTGGAGAGTCCCTGATGTACCTAAACAGTGGAAACCCCCTACAAGTGACCCCATTTTGGAAACTAGACCCCCCAAGGAACTTATCTAGATATGTGGTGAGAACTTTGAACCCACAAGGGCTTAACAGAAGTTTATAACGTACAGCGGTACAATTAAAAAATCATATTTTTTCCACAAAAATGATCTTTTCACCCCAATTTTTATTTTCCCAAGGGTAACAAGACCCTAAAAGTTATTGTGCAATTTGTCCTGAGTACGCTGATACCCCACATGTGGGGATAAACCACTATTTGGGCGCATGGCAGAGCTCGGAAGGGAAGCAGCGCCATTTGACGTTTTTGGCTGGAATTGAGATCGGACACCATGTCGCGTTTGGAAAACCCCTGATGTACCAAAACAGTGGAAACCCCCCACAAATGACACCATTTTGGAAACTAGACCCCCTAAGGAACTTATCTAGATGTGTGGTGAGAACTTTGAACCCCCATGGGCTTCACAGAAATTTATAACATAAAGCCATACAATTAAAAAATCATATTTTTTCCACAAAAATGATCTTTTCACCCTCAATTCTTATTTTTCCAAGGGTAACAGGACCCTAAAAGTTATTGTGCAATTTGTCCTGAGTACGCTGATACCCCACATGTGGGGGTAAACCACTATTTGGGCGCATGGCAGAGCTCGGAAGGGAAGCAGCGCCATTTGACGTTTTTGGCTGGAATTGACATCGGACACCATGTCGCGTTTGGAAAACTCCTGATGTACCAAAACAGTGGAAACCCCCCACAAATGACACCATTTTGGAAACTAGACCCCCTAAGGAACTTATCTAGATGTGTGGTGAGCACTTTGACCCCCCCAGTGCTTCACAGAAGTTTATAATGCCTGGGCGTGAAAATAAAAAATTCGTATTTTTTCCACAAACATGATCTTTTAGTCACCATTTTATTATTTTCCCAAGGGTACCAGGAGAAATTGGACCCCAAAAGTTGTTGTCCAATTTGTCCTGAGTATGCTGATACCCCATATGTGGGAGAAAACTACTGTATGGGCACATGTCGGGGCTTGGAAGGGAAGTAGTGACGTTTTGGAATGCAGACTTTGATGGAATGGTCTGCGGGTGTCATGTTGCCTTTGGAGAGCCCCTAATGTACCTAAACAGTGGAAACCCCCCACAAATGACACCATTTTGTAAATTAGACCCCCCAAGGAACTTATCTAGATGTGTGGTGAGCACTTTGAACCCCCCAGTGCTTCACAGAAGTTTATAACGCCCGGGCGTGAAAATAAAAAATTCGTATTTTTTCCACAAACATGATCTTTTAGTCACCATTTTATTATTTTCCCAAGGGTACCAGGAGAAATTGGACCCCAAAAGTTGTTGTCCAATTTGTCCTGAGTGATACCCCATATGTGGGAGAAAACTACTGTATGGGCACACGTCGGGGCTCGGAAGGGAAGTAGTGACGTTTTGGAATGCAGACTTTGATGGAATGGTCTGCGGGTGTCATGTTGCCTTTGGAGAGCCCCTAATGTACCTAAACAGTGGAAACCCCCACAAATGACCCCATTTTGAAAACTAGACCCACTAAGGAACTTATCTAGATGTGAGGTGAGCACTTTGAACCCCCAAGGGCTTCACAGAAGTTTATAATGCCAGGGCATGAAAATAAAAAAATCGTATTTTTTCCAGAAACATGATCAATTAGTCCCCAATTTTTTCATTTTCCCAAGGGTAACAGGAGAAATTGGACCCCCAAAAGTTGTTGTCCAATTTGGCCTGAGTACGCTGACACCCCATATGTGGGAGAAAACTACTGTATGGACACACGTCGGGGCTCGGAAGGGAAGCAGTGACGTTTTGGAATGCAGACTTTGATGGAATGGTCTGCGGGTGTCATGTGCGTTTGGAGAGCCCCTGATGTACCTAAACTATTGAAACTCCCCACAAGTGACCCCATTTTGGACACTAGACCCTCCACGGAACGTATCTAGATGTGTGGTGAGCACTTTGAACCCCCAAGTGCTTCACAAAAGTTTATAACACTCGGACGTGAAAATAAAAAAATCATTTTTTTCCACAAAAATGATATTTTTGCCCCCAATTTTTTATTTTCCTAAGGGTAACAGGAGAAATTGGACCCCAAAAATTAAATTGTTTTGCAATTTGTCCTGAGTAGGCTGATACCCTACATGTGGGGGTAAAACACTGTTTGGGTGCATGGCAGAGCTTGGAAGGGAAGGAGCACCATTTGACTTTTTCAACTCAGAATTGGCTGGAATTGAGATCAGATGCCATGTTGCATTTGGAGAGCCCCTGATGTGCCCAAACAGTGGAAACCCCCCAATTATGACTCCAACCCTAACCCCAACACACCCCTAACCCTAATCTGAGCCCTAACCCTAGCCCTAACCCTAGCCCTAACCCTAGCCCTAACCCTAACCCTAGCCGTAACCCTAGCCCTAACCCTAATGGGAAAATGGAGATAAATACTTTTTTTTTAATTTTATTATTTTTCCCTAACTAAGGGGGTGATATCGGGGGGTTTGATTTACTATTTATGGCGGTTTTTATATTTGGCAGCTGTCGCACGCTAAGACGCTTTTTATTGTAAAAATAGTTTTTGCATCACCACATATTGAGAGCTATAAGTTTTCCGTATTTTGACCCACCAAGTCATGTGAGGTCTTATTTTTTGCGGGACGCAGAATGAACAAAAACCAGCGTTTCATGAATTTCTTTTGGGGGGGTGCGTTTACACCGTTCCGCGTGCAGTAAAATTGATAAAGCAGTTTTATTCTTTGGGTCAGTACGGTTACAGCGATACCTCATTTAGGTCGTTTTTTTATGTTTTTGTCGGTTTTATGCAATGAAAACTATTTTATATAAAACATAATTATTTTTGCATCGCTTTATTCTGCGAGCTATAACTTTTTTATTTTTTTGCTGATGATGCTGTGTGGCAGCTCTTTTTTTGCGGGACAAGATGACGTTTTCAGTGGTACCATGGATATTTATATGCGTCTTTTTGATCGCGCGTTATTACACTTTTTGTTTGGCGGTATGATAATAAATCATTATTTTTTGCTTCGTTTTTTATTTTTATTTTTTAAGGGGTTCGCTAAAGGGGTTAACTAATGGGACAGTTTTATAGGGTGGGTCATTACGGATGCGGCGATACCTAATATGTGTACTTTTGTTGTTTTTTTTTTTTTATTATTTCCAAAAAATGGATTTATTGGGGGAATATTTTTTTTTTTTTTCTAATTTATTTGGCGATTTTTTTTAAATTATTTTAACACTTTTTTTTATTTTTTTTTTTACTTTATTAAATAGTCCCAGGTGGGACATCACTGTCCTGTGACAGATCGCTGATCTGTCACATCACAGATCACTGTGACAGATCAGCGATCTGACACAGGCACTGCAGAAGGCTTCCTCCTGCACTTTGCAGGCACTGAGGAAGCCAGCTTCCTCAGGCCCCCGAAGGCCCCCGTCGCCATCTTGGATTCGGGGGCCTGGAGGAAAGGAGCCCCCCGCAGCAGCGCTGCACATTGCGCTGCCGTGGGGGGCTCAGGGAAGCACGGAGGGAGCCCCCTCCCTGCCGATGCTTCCCTTTAACCCCCGGTACACCGCAATCATGTTTGATCGCGGTGTGTAATGGGTTAACGTGTCGGGGGCGGTCCGTGACCGCCCCTGACACATTGTGCCGGGTGTCAGCTGTGATAATCAGCTGACATCCGGCCGCGATCAGCGGCGCTCACCACGTGGGCGCCGCTGATCGCGCCGACGTACTATCCCGTCCATGGGCATAGGGGCCCAGGTCCCATGGACGGGATAGTACGTCGGATGGCAGAAAGGGGTTAAAAAGCAGCTGAAAATTAGCAGACAAAAACGCAGCAAAAATGCCCGGTGTGAACACACCCTAAGCCATGAAAATGAAAAAAATCACATTTTTTCCCACAAAAGTGGTTTTTAGCCCCACATTTTGCATTTTCATAAGGGTAATAGGAGAAATTGCACCATACAATTTGTTGTGCAATTTCTCCTGAGTACGCCGATACCAAACATGTGGAAGAAATCTACTGTTTGGGCACACAGGAGGGCTTGGAAGGGAAGGAGCGTAATTTGATTTTTTGGATGCATAATTTGCTGGAATAATTAGCAAACGCCATGTCTCATTTGGAGAGCCTCTAACATGTCTAAATAGTGAAAAACCCCCACAAGTGACTCTAATTTGGAAACTAGACCCCTCAGGGAACTTACCTAAATGTTTAGTGAGCACCTTGAACCTTCAGGTGCTTTACAGAAGTTTATAACATTGAGCCGTGAAAATACAAAAAATGAAAATTTTCCCACAAAAATGATTTTTAGCCCAAAATTTAGCATTGTCATAATGGTAACAGGAGAAATTGCACCATACAATATGTTGTGCTTTTTTCCTGAGTACATATGTGGGGGAAAACTACCGTTTGAATGCACGGCACACCTCAGAAAGGAAGGAGCAATGTTTTGGAACGCAGACTTTGATGGAATTGTGTTCAGTTGTCATGTCGTGTTTGGAGAGCCCCTGGTGTGCCTAAACAGTGTAAAACTCCCACAAGTGACCACATTTTCAAAACTAGACCCCTCAAGGAATTTATTTAGATGTGTGGTGAGCATCTTGAATCTCCAGGTGGTTCACCGAATTTTACAATGTTTCTCTGTGAAAATGAAAAAAAAAATTACTTACCCACAAAACTGTTGTTTTAGCCATCATTTTTTTCATTTTCACAAGGATAGCAGGAGAAAATGGACCCCAAAATGTGTTGTATACTTTCTCCTGAGTACAACGATATCCCATACCTGGTTGAAAACTACTTTTGAGGCACCGTGCAAAGTTCAGAAGGGAAGAAGTGCCATATTGGAGTTCACATTTTGCTGGAATAGTTTGAGGGTGCCATGTCACATAGGCAGAGCCCCTGAGGTGCCAGAACAGAAGTATCCCCCCATACATGACCTCAATTTACAACCTACACTCCCGAATGAATTCATCTAGGGGTGCACAGTGATCATGTGTGCCTCACAGATTTTTATACTATTGGGCGGTGAAGAAAGAATAATTACATTTTTACCACTAAAATGTTGTTTTAGCACCAAGTTTAATTTTTCTATGGCCTCATAGGAAAAAAAGACCTTTGTTGTAAAAATTTCCCCGGATGCACCAATACCCTACATGTAAATGGGAAATACTTTTCAAGCACTACTAGTACAAAGCTCAGAAGGGAAGAAGCGCCATATTATAGTGCAGATTTTACTGTTATGGTTTGTGGGTGCCATGACCCACTGGGAGAGCCCCTGAGGTGTCAAAACAGCAGAACTCATAAGTGACCCCATTTTGCAAAATACACCTCTTGATGAATTAATCTATGGGTTCAGTGATCATATTGACACCACAGGTGTGTCAAAGAATTTTATACCATTGTGCTTTGAAGAAAAAATAATTACATTTCATCCACAAACATTTTTTATTTAACCCAAGATTTTACATTTTCTCACTGAGAAATGGGTAAAAATGGCACCAAAATTTGTCCCAAAATTTCTTCTGAATGTAGAAATACCACATATGTACAGTACTTCTTAGTCATACGGAGTGACAGAACGATATTTGCCTCCTGGTGCACAAATTTTTCTAGAATAGTTTACGGACTCCATATACATAATGCAGGCTCCATATGGTATAATACACCTCATATAGTATAATGCACATCCAGTATAGTATACTGCAGCCCCCATATAGTATAATGAAGCCCCTGTATGGTGTAACGCACACCCCATATAATATAATGCAGCCCCTATATGGTATAATGCAGCCCCTTATATCAAAATGCAGTTCCATATGGTAAAATGCAGCCCCATATAGTATAATGTAGCCCCCTTACAGTATAATACACACCCTACAGTCCTTCAGTATTATGGCCATCATGTACTCACCAATTTAAAAAAAACAAACAAAAAAACAACTCACATCTCCTAATTCCCTCGCTGTTCTGGTTCAGAGACCAGATGCTCTTCTGGTCTCTGTGTTTCCTCAGCTGCTCCACTGTCCGCACATTTGTTTTTCCTTTTTTATCAAGCGTTTAGGCTCTGTGTTCATCCATCCTGGTCTCTTTAAATGCTTTCAATTCTTCCTTCTTTTCGGAATTGTTACTGATTACTGAGCAGGATGCCATCTTAAAGTGAACCTGTCAGCAGGATTGTACACAGTAACCTACACACACTGTAAGATCTGCGTCGTTATACTGATTAAAATCATAGCTTGGTTGATGAAATCCGTCTTGTGGTTATTGTTTAATCTTTATTTGCAATGTTCAGCTAATGAGATTCTCGTGCTACGGGGTGGCATGGAGGGGTCTTCATGTGGTGCTTTGCTTAGCTATTCATATGGATGGCTTTTGACAGGTCTCTGATCTCTCAGTGACCTGCCCATTATTTTCCATACTGCATAGAATATTGTGTGGAAAGCAAAATTAATATTTATCACGCAGGCGCTGACGACTGTGCATGCGCTATTGTGTGATACAATGGCTAATATGCAAATATTCATTTATGATTTAGTCATATAGTATTGTGTGGAGAAAAAGAAATTACCTTCATCAAAATGATGCCGGCACCGCTGCCTGCGCAGTAGCATCTATCTCATTCCAATAGATGCTACTGCGCAGGCACTGCTGCAGGCACCATTTTGCTAGAAGAAAAAAAAGATGGCATCAGCGGTGCCTGGCAGTAGGATCTATCGGAACGCGATAGATGCTACTGCGCAGCCGCCACCACTGGTGCCATTTTTTTCTCCACACAATAGTATATGACTAAATCATAAATGAATATATCCATATTGGCCATTGTATCATGCTACAACGCAGGCGCCAGCATGATGAATGTTAATTTTTTTGGTGCCATTTTTTTCTCCACACAATAGTATATGACTAAATCATAAATGAATATATGCATATTGGCCATTGTATCATGCTACAACGCAAACGTCAGCATGATGAATGTTAATTTTTTCCGCGCAATAATCTATGTAGTATGGAAAATAAGGGTCTGGTCACTGAGGGATCAGTGACCTGTCATAAGCCATCAGTATAAATATCTAATCAGAGCACCACATGAAGACCGCCTCCTCCAGGCCAGCCCTGGAGCACGAGCATATCATTTAATCAAAACTGAAAATAAGGATTGAACAACAACCACAAGATGGATTTCATCAACCAAGGTATCATTTTAATCAGTATAACAGCGCCGACCTGACAGTGCCTGTAGTTTACTGAGCACAATCCTGCTCACAGGTTCGCTTTAAAGAAACCTAACAAGTCTGTTAGAGTTCTTGCTGGTTGGTAGGTAATCAAATACTGATTTCATGCAATAAAATGCAATTTAATTATTTATAAATCATACAATGTGATTTTCTGATTTTATTTTTAGATTCTGTCTCCTACAGTTGATGTACCTGTGATAAAAATTACAGACCTCTCCTTACTTTGTAGGTGCAAAAACATACAAAATTGGCAGTGTATCAAATACTTATTTTCCCCACTGTGTACATACTGTATATGTGTATATACAGTATATATAGTGGATTGTGAAAGTATTCACCCCCTTGTATTTTTACCTATTTTGTTACATTATAACCTGTGCTTAAATATTTTTGTAATCTGATTTGTGTGTGATGCATCAGCACTAAATAATGTAAGTTGATGAAGTGAGGTGAAAAAAATATAGGCATAAATTAAATTTATGGGATCAAATAACTAACAATTGGCATGTGCATATGTATTCACCCATTTTCTAATGAAGCCCCTAAAAATTTCTGGTGCAACAATTATCTTCATAAGTCACATGCTTAGTGAAAGGACATCCACCTGTGTGCACTTTAAGTGTCACATGGTCTGTCAATATATACACATCTTTTCTGAAAGGTCACAGAGATGCCACACCATTAAGTGAGAGGCACCACTAACCAAACAACACCATGAAGACCATGGAGATTTCCAAACAAGTCAGGGACAAAGTTGTTGAGAAGTACAAGTCAGGGTTATAAAAAAATCAAAATATCTGATAATGCCCGGAAGCACTCTCAAATCCCTTATCATCAAATTGAAAGAACATGGTACCACAACAAACCTTCCAAGAGAGGGCTGCTCATCAAACTTTTAGTACGGGCAAGGAAGGCATTTATCAGAGAGGCAGTGCAGAGACCAAAGGTAACCCTGAAGGAGCTGCAGAGTACCCAAGCTGAGACTGTAGTATCTGACCATATGACTACAATAAGCCATAAACTCCATAGAGGTGTCCAGGGCCGGCGTTAGGGGCAGGCAGACCAGGCAGCTGCCTAGCACCCCCTCTCTTCCAAGGGCCCCCAACCAGTGGTGTGCCACTAATAGCGGCACACCACGCAGCCACTCTGGGGTCCATGAGTAAGGGGGGCCTGATGCTGCCCCCTGCATCGTGCATTCAACTTATCAGCATAATAGATGCCGATACAGTTGGAAGCAGTGATGGAGGAGTGTCATATGATGCTCCCTCTCCCATCACTCCTGCTCTGCTTGTGACTCAGTGTGTGCCAGCAGTGGAGCTGATGAGATGCTCTGCAGAAGTCAGAGCAGCGGGGGAACAAGGAGAGAAAAGTATTGTGTGTATATGCATTATAGTGTGTGGGTGGCTGCACTATACTGTTTGTTGGGATTGCATTATACTGTGTGTGGGGGGCTGCACTATACTGTGTGGGGGGCTGCATTATACTGTGTGTGGGGGGACTGCACTATACTGTATTTATGGGGGTTACATTATTCTGTGTGGGGGGACTGCACTATACTGTATTTGTGGGGGATACATTATTCTGTGTGTGGGGGGCTGCACTATACTGTGTGTGTAGGAACAGCACTATACTGTGTGTGTGTGGGCTGCATTATACTGTGTGTGGGCTGAATTGTACTGTGTGTGGGGGGACTGCATTATACTGTATGCGGGGAAGCTACACTATACTGTGCTTGTGGCTGCATTATACTGTATGTGGTGGGGCTGCACTAAACTGTGTGTGTGGGGGTGCAGTATACTGTGTTTGTGGGGGCTGCATTATACTGTGTGTATGGAGGGAGGGCTGCATTATACTATGTGTGTGGGGGGCTGCATTATACTGTGTGTGTGGGAGGAGGCTGCATTATACTGTGTGTGGTGGGGTGCTGCGTTATACTGCAAGTGGGGGGCTGCATTATACTGTGTGTGGGATGATCGATACTGTGCGTGTGTTTGTGGGTGGGACTGAATTATACTATGTGGGGCCTGCCTTATACTCTGAGGGGCCTGCATTATACTCTAAGGGGGCTGCATTATACTCCAAGGGGGCTGCATTATGCTCTATGAGGTTGCTAATAATAATAATCTTTATTTTTATATAGCGCTAACTAGAGATGAGCGACTTTGCCTTTTTTCGGGTCGAGTCGGGTTTCATGAAACCCGACTTTCTCAAAAGTCGGGTCAAACGAAATCGGCCGATTATCATGAAAAGTCGAAGGCTGACTGAAACACGAAACCCAATGCAAGTCAATGGGGAACCAAGGTCGGCAGGGAGTGGAGGACAGGAAACACACCTACAGTGCCCAGGGGAACCTGAGTTTCATCAGGGTCAAATTCTGGCTGTGTAGAGTGCGAGGGGAATGTAGTGGTCTGGGTCAATGTACCAGCAGAATCATCTAGCAGTGGCTGGGCATCAGTGCACTTGTGGCGCCCCCAGGAGTACAGTCGCCACAGTAGCATTACCTTCCTCCTAGGGAGTGTGATGTCTTGCTTGGGAGCAACGAAGGATCTCTCTAGCAGTTAAACCAACACACAACACAGTTCCCACTCCAGGCCAGCAGGGAGACCTCTGAACCTGACTGCTGAGGAGCTGCTCTCTGTGGTCGGAAGGAGGTAAGTTAGGGCAGTCTGTGAAGGGAAGGGGAAGTGTGTGGACGTGAGAAGGGGAGCTGGAGGATGAGCAGAATTAAGGCTCACTCCTAGCTGGAGCGTATGGTCAGGATTCCGGTCTCCGAGTTTGTAGGGACACTGACGGTCCTGCAGCAGAAACCGGAGGAAGTAGCAGCCAGCTGTAAATGCTCTGTTCCCATCTAAGGCTCGGAGGCCCCAGCAGTGACATGTGTGAGCCAGAAGGAAAAGGCTATAGTTGCCTGCCATACGAGAAAGTTCCAAAAGAGAGTCAACAGGGGGAACTTCAGTGAACTCAGTACTGCGGGTACCTCAGATAAGCGCTAGAACGGAGGCCACACTACCTATCTGCAGAGAGAGAATTCCAAATTTGCTTCCAGGCTGACCAACTCCTTCTCCATCTGTACTCTGGGTCCTGGACGGCACTTACCAAGTTCAGGTAAAGGAACTGCACGACTGTGTCTGTCATCTTTCTCCTGCACCTGGCGCACGGCTCTACTACATCCTGCACTGCACACTATCTACCAACTTTTTCATCTGCCCTGCGACTACGGCCCTACCTGTGCAGGGCTTCTAAATCTTAGCTGCACGACAACATCTGTCCCAGAGAAGCGACACTGCAGCATGGGTCAATCTGATCAGAAACTACAGGTGGTGTCACGTATCATTCACCTGTAAACGTTATTCACCCCTTTGCATGGACGCCCAGGGCCACGGAATGGGTCATCGCCACCAACGTGACACATCCCTCTGAGACACCGGCCTGGTACCGATTAACCCCACTGCCCTGGCTGGCCACCCACACTCCATGTCAGATTCATCTTGGACTGGGGAATTCACTATTTGACTTGATAACCCAGGCATGGTATGATAGAAAGAGCTACATGGACTAATGTGAAGTGTGGCCTGCTGCATCATTCACTTTTGGTGGGGGTGAAGGACACAAGGAAAGGGGTTCTTCCTGACCAGGAGCCAGCACTTGACGACTCAGTGCTTGCATTTTTTGAAACTTCAGAAGAGGAGGGCATATTTGCTGGAGTCTGTTTCAGCAATGTAAGCCAAAACCAGTTCCTGATGCTCCAACTTTAAAAGCGGTTAACCTACTCCCAGAAAAGGTAGCCTTCCAGGCGTTCCGGAGCCAGACCATGACGCAGGATCAACACCTCCTGTCTTAGCTGCTATTGTGCTTTTGCCACTAACAGCAGATGCACCACCACCATCAGCACCAGCTGGCCCCCCCACGTCCGCAGCCTCTTCCACCAAACTTCAAAATGTTGCAGAACATGAACCCAAAATAACATCAGATATATGGTACTGTATCAGAAGCGTACAGCTCTATACAGTCAAAGGATGATTGTCAATCTCCCTATATATATCCTCAGTCACACAGAGACGCTCACAGGCTCAGTATGGATTAGACAAGAATATAAAAAGTAGAAAAAGGGTACTGTATCATCAGATAGCAGGTATATATGGTATAGTTTAAACATTCTAAATCTCCGTAGATATTTCAGGAGGCAGACACAGACGCTCTCAGGCTCAGTATGGATTACAACACAATATAAAAAGCCGTAAAACGGTAATGGATCTGAAGAGTACAACTGTACACAGTGTAGGGGTCATTGTTGTCAATCTCAGCATTTATTTCCACAGTCAGAAAATAACTCTCACTTGGTCAGTTTGGATTAGACAAGATTATATAAAGCAGTAAATGGGTAATGTATCACAAGCATAGAGCTGTATACACTAGTGTTGGGGTAATTTTTAAATGTACATCTAAATTGCAGGACTAACCCACAGACTGTCACATGCTCAGGATGGATCACACCACAATATAACAAGAAGATCCGCAAGAAACAATCACACATGTGGGACAATGTTCCAGGTGTCAATGATACACTTAGAGTGGTGGGTGGAGGAGGACTTCCTGGCAGAAAGGGTACAGTATCACCAGATACCAGGTATATATAGCATAGTTTGAACATTAAAAATGTACGTCTATATATTCAGGAGTAGTGTTGAGCCACCCCGCCAGTATTCCAGTTCGTTTTGGTTCGTCGAACACGAGGCAAGTTTGTCGAATGTTTGTTGAACGTTCGACGAACAACGTCGAACACCATTGAAAACAATGGCAGGCAAACACAAACACATACAAACACATAGAAAACAATTACAAACACCTTAAAAGGTGTCCCAAAGCAGACAAAATGCTCAGAATACAAAAATAACATATGGAAAACGGCAACTACATATAGAAAAGAGGTGGAGGAGTAAAAGGAGGAGGAGGAGACACAGATGTAGGCATGTCATGCCCTTATGAAGTCAAGAAAGGCTGGAATAAAAATGTAAAATACCAAAAAGCAGTAAAAATCTGAAATCGAAGATGATCATATACCTTCGGACTTCCCACCATAAATTAGGCCAACTGCTGATCGGGCGGCGTTATTCACACGAATCTCCGAACAGCGTCCATGAAGGCAAAGTGTTTGGTTTCCGGGGGCAGTATGGTTGCAAAGCTGAACCTTAAAGGAATGACCAGAAGGGCACCACCAGGAGTGGAGCCTGCAGCTTAATTCGACTCCACCCGGGAAACCTCAACCATGCCAGCTACA
The DNA here is from genome assembly GCF_039654945.1 of Dendrobates tinctorius. Lineage (NCBI taxonomy): Eukaryota > Metazoa > Chordata > Amphibia > Anura > Dendrobatidae > Dendrobates > Dendrobates tinctorius. The sequence continues at coordinate 87,208,610 of NW_027361684.1, read as the reverse complement.
GAAAAGATTGACAGATTGCTAGCTTTGTTGATTCTGTGAGTGGTGGTGGATGTCCATTTTTAGTTGTGCTAGCGATTTGTCAGCTTAATTCCGTTAACGAACGAGACTCCGGCATGCCCCCGCAGTACACGTCAAGCTTACTAGAGGGACACGCGAGGCTCTGGCACGCAAAATCGATCAATAACAGGTCTGTCATGCCCTTACATGTCCAGGGCTGCATGCGCGCTACACTGAAAGGTCCAACGTGTGTCGCTTACAGGTGCAGATAACCCGCTGATCCCCGTTAGTGATGTGGATCTGGGATTACAATTCTTCCCTGCGAACGAGGATTTCCCAGTAAGTCTTGGTCAACCGGAATTAGGCCTAACCGGCATTCCAGAAAAAATGAAAAAATTAAGCGTCCAAACCACAGGTGCTGTAGCTTGCTTAACAGCTGGGCTCCTATGCTGAGTAGCAAGCAGTTCTTACATAAACAGGTGGCATAGCTTGGTTCATTGGTGGGCTCCTCTGCTGAGTAGCAGACAGTGCTACAAGGCCCAAAAGGATTTTCTGGACAAGATGCGGTAAAAAATAATTAGAAACACACACGGTGTAGCTCCTTTACAGGTGTAATACACCGCTTGCTAACACACACCGCTACTAAGCCATGAAACAGTCTATTAACATTGAAAACCATTATTAATGTGAAAATGAAGTTATGCTTTTGGTGAACGAACCGTTCTCGAACGGAACCTCGAATAGCCGAATTTTAAGCAAAGTGTTAGAGTTCGACGAACGGCTCGAACACTGCCCAAAACAGCTGGAATTTTAACTTGGCAAACAGGTCGACTCAAACACCGCTCATCTCTAATCAGGAGGCAGACTCAGACGTTCACAGGCCCAGTATGGATTCGACAAGATTGTAGAAAGTTGAGAAAGGGTACATTATCACCTGATAACAGGTATATATGTAGCATAGTTTACACATTAAAAAGCTATGTCTATATATCAGGAGGCAGACTCAGACGGTCTCAGGCCCAGTATGGATTCGACGTGATTGTAGAAAGTTGAGAAAGGGTACAGTATCACTGGATAGCAGGTATATATAGCATAGTTTAAACATTAAAAATCTGTGTGTATATTTCCGGAGTCCGACAAAGACACTCACAGCCTCAGTATGGATTAGACAAGAATCTAAAAAGTAGAAAAAGAGTTATGTATTCAAAGCGTACACCAGTATACACTGTTGGGGTATTTTTCAATCTTCATATATATTTCAGTCTCAGTAAGACAGTCCAGACTCTCCGCAAGAGGAAACGAGATGGATACAAGTACAGTCGGAAAGTCGACTGATTGCAGAAATTTTAGAATTACTAATCACGGTAAAAACTCCCGGGAGAATTCTCAGAGGCGATGCTGACCCTCAATTACTTTGTCTGTGGAGACAGCGAAAACAGTTCTTGTGAAGAAAGGTTTGTTGTATCGCAGTACCGTGGAACTCATCACTGTTACTCATCTCCATCAAATTGTGATCACAGGGACAGATGTAGACCTTGCCCTCACTGCCTATCATGATCTGTCAGGTAACTTTGGAGTGCAAAAGACACAAGCCACAGGCCGTAGGCGATTCTATTGGATTGGCATGAGAGGACACATTTAAAAATGTGGGCAGGAATGTCACACGTCTATGAGTCGGAAAATCGTGAAAGCTGATGATAAACCACCACTGCATCTCATTGTGAGTCAACGTCCATAACAAATGAAAGCCATTGATCATCTGAAGATAGAGCCCAGCAGGACAGGGCATAGCTATGTCTTAACCATCATCTATCATTTCACCAAATTGGTATTGGCAGTCCCAGTGAAGTATTTAACAGACCAAACTACACAGTGATGGAGCAGGGAGAGGTAAGTATTGCAAGTGCTGGTGCCCTGAGCAAGCAGGGGGGCCCACTCATGGGCGGCGGTACTGGCACAGGGCCCCTCATAGTACGCCGGTGTGTCTGACGGCGGGTGTGCATCCCCACCGTCAGAGACACTTGATTCTACTATGAGGGACCTTGTGCCAGTGCTGTTGCCAAAGAGTGTGCCCACCCACCTGTCCAGGGCAATGGCACTCGCATGGGTGCGTGCGCCAGGTGGTGACCCCGGCCCTGTGGGGGGAGGCAACCCAGTTAGGGAGGTGGAAAAAATGGCATATGTTGATGTTGGACATTCAGCAGCTTCAAATGGAGTAATTGGAGAAGTCCGCAGAAGAGGAGGACAAAAGCAAGCCATTTTTTGGGCAACCTACGTGTCAGCAGGGGAGGGTGGGAGAAAATCCTTTGAAACCCATGCATGGTTCATTTTAATGAAGGTTAGATCATCAACATTTTCAGGATTGATCCAGCAGCACTGAAGACTCGTTCAGATAACACACTAGCAGCAGGGCAAGCGAGCTCCTGTAAGGCATATTGTGCCAATTCAGGCCAGGTGTCAAGTTTACTGGCCCAATAGTCAAAGGGGAATGACCGGTGAGGGAGAACATTGATATGGGAGGAGAAGTAGTTTGTTACCATAGTTGACAACTGCTGTCTCCTGTCACTTTCGATCGATGCAGTATTACCAGTCATGTGAGCGGTACTTGAAAAATCAGTCCACAACATGGTCAGGAAACCCCTGTGTCCAACGCCACTTCGGCTGTGTGCACTACGAACACCTCTTCCATGTTGCCCCATACGGCTCGTTGGAAAAACATCACCGCCGCTGTGTGCTGGGAATGCCTCAAACAAACGGTTTACCAGAGTTGCTTGTTTGTTAGCCAATATTAGCTCAAGGTTCTCCAGTGGCATGATGTTTTGGAATTTGCCTTTATAGCGTGGATCCAGGATGCTGGCCAACCAGTAGTCATCATCGTTCATCATTTTGGCCGTGCGGGGGTCCCTTCTTAGGAACTGCAAGGCATAATCAGACATGTGGGCCAATGTTCCAGGTGTGAATGATGCACTGCGAGTGCTGGGTGGAGGAGCACTTTCTGGCAAATCAACATCCCTCCAGTAACGCACAAACAAACCCTGCACCTGACCTTGCCACGCCAACATTTTTTCTTGCCCCCTTAGAAGCATCCTCCTCCCCAAAATGATCATCCCCATCATCATCCTCCTCTTCCACGAGACTTCCCTGAGCAGACAAAGGCTTCCCTCCTCCTCTTCCTCCTCGGCTGAAGACGCCTGCTCCTTAATGTGCGTCAAAGTTTGCATGAGCAGACGCATTAGTGGGATGCTCATGCTTATGATGGCGTCGTCTGCGCTTACCAGCCGTGTGCATTCCTCAAAACACTGAAGGACTTTACAGAGGTCTTTCAGCTTTGACCACTGCACACCAGACAACTCCATGTCTGCCTGCAAACTGTCTGACCGTGTATCCTCCCACAAATAAATTACAGCCTGCCTCTATTCGCACAGCCTCTGAACCATGTGCAGGGTGGAGTTCCACCTTGCTGCAACGTCGATGGTGCTTGGGAAGGTGGAGCAATCGCTACAGCAGCTTCTGCATACGACTGGAGTGTACGGGCCACCGGCGGATGTGCGAGCACAGTCTTCGCACCTTATGGAGCAGGGGTGTTAAATCCGGATAATTATTGAGGAAGCACTGCACCACCAGGTTCAAGGTGTGAGCCAGGCAAGGTATGTGTCTGAGTTTTGAAAGGGCTATGGCTGCCACAAAATTCCGGCCATTATAACTAACTACCTTGCCTGCCTCAAGATGTAGACTGCCCAGCCATGACTCAGTTTGTCGCTGCAAGTAGTTGGCCAATACCTCCGCGGTGTGTCTGTTGTCGCCCAAACACATCATCTTCAACACAGCCTGCTGACGCTTAGCACTAGCTGTTCGATAGTGGGACAACTCGTGTGCAACACTGGCAGCTGCGGATGGAGTGCTCGTGCGACTGCGCTCTGTGGACAAGCTTTTGCTTCTGGAGGAGGAGGTTTGAACGCCTACAGCCAACTGTTTCCTATACCGTGGGCTAGGCAGCACTGTCCCACCGCCGCTGTCCCCTGTGGACCCTGCATCCACCACATTAACCCAGTGCGCCGTGATGGACACGTAACGGCCCTGGCCATGACTACTGGACCATGCATCTGTTGTGAGGTGCACCTTTCCTCTCACTGATTGCTTGAGTGCATGGACAATGCGGTGTTTCACATGCACGTGGAGGGCTGGGATGGCTTTTCGCGAAAAGAAGTGCCAACTGGGTAGGTCATAGCTTGGTACTGCGTAGGCCATGAGTTCGCGGAAAGCTTTTCTTTCAACCAACCGGTAGGGCATCATCTCTAACGAGATTAGTTTGGCAATGTGGGCGTTCAAAGCCAGTGTACGCGGATTAGAGGATGAGTACTTTCTTGTCCTACTCATAGTCTCTGGTAGGGTGAGCTGGACTTGAGAGCTGCATATGGTGGAATTAGCGGTGGACATGGAGGACTGAGGGTTGGTGATGGTGATGGTGTTGGTGGTGTTGCTGATGGCCTAGATTCAGTCTTTCATAGCAATAACATTGTGATTCCATGACTGCTTTGCCCTTGCGACGACACCTCGACATTTGCTGCTGGGTGTGTGCTAACCAGTGGGCTTACAGTGGGGAAGCGATGTAGCGTTGCTGACTACCTTCATTTGGAGCAGCTGCACATGTGGTAGCAATAACATTGTGATTCCATGACTGCTTTGCCCTTGCGACGACACCTCGACATTTGCTGCTGGGTGTGTGCTAACCAGTGGGCTTACAGTGGGGAAGCGATGTAGCGTTGCTGACTACCTTCATTTGGAGCAGCTGCACATGTGGTACGTGAGGTTCAGTAGTCCATCCACGCTTGCAAGTGCATGGTGATTAAATGTCTAAGCATGCAACTGGTATTCAAATTTCTCAGATTTTTCCCTTGGCTAAAGGTCTTTGCGCACTTCTTACAGATAACTTTTGCCTGATCAATTGGATTTTGTTCAAAAAAGTGCCACACTGCACTCTTCCTACTATGGAAGACATTTTGAGACCTTGCACGCTGTGCTAATTTGACCGTCTGGTCAAGTTGTCCTGCAACTCTTTTGGTTTTTATAACATGTTTTTGGACTGCTATGGTCATGCCAGATAACAGCTGTTGCGATGTCGTTGCCTGCTGCGGATCCTCCTCCTCCTCTTCTGAGCTATTGGCAGCGGCACCCTCTTCCCCCAATGGATGCCAATCTGGGTCAACAACTGGGTCATCCATCACCTCCTCTTCAATTTCATGTGCACCTTCCTCTGTGTCACCGTGTAAGGTGGTATAGTATGCGGGAATGTGCACCTGAGTTTCATCAGGGTCTGATTTTGCCTCAGTACACTGCAAGGACAATGTAGTGCTCTGAGTGAATGTACCAGCAGAAAAATCCAGCAGTGGCTGTGCATCAGTGCACTCCATGTCAGGTTCATCTTGGACTGGGGAATTCACAATTTTACTTGCTAACCCAGGCATGGTATGTAAAAAAAGAGCTCCATGGAGTAATTGGTAGTGTGGCCTGCCACATCCTTCACTTTTGGTAGGGGTGAAGGACACAAGGAAAGGTGTTGTTCCTGACCAGGAGCCTCCACTGACAACTCAGTGCTTTTATTTTTTGAAACTTCAGAAGAGGAGGCGAGAGAGCTGGAGGCTGTGTCAGCAATGTAAGCCAAAACTTGTTCCTGAAGCTCCGGCTTTAAAAGTGGCTTACCTACTCCCAGAAAAGAGAGCCTTCGAGGCCTTGTGGAGCCAGACGATGACACAGGCTCAGCACCTCCTGCATTAGGTGCAATTGTGCTTTTTCCACTACCAACAGATGCAAAACCACCACCATTGGGACCAGCTGTAAACCCCCGCCCACTTCCATGGTGTCTTCCACCATACTTCCTCATTTTTGTGAAAATGTACCCAAAATACCACCAGCTATATGGTACTGTAAGACAAGGTAGAAGGTGTATCTACTATTGGTGAGAATTTGAATCTCACTATAGATTTGAGGACGCAGAACTAACGTCTCAGGCCCAGTAGAGCTTACACCTCAATGTAACAGGCTGAAATTAGATGGTGTATGACAAGATGAAGGGTGTCTATAGGATTGGTGAAAATTTGAATCTCACTATAGATTTGAGGACGCAGAACTATTGTCTCAGGCCCAGTAGAGATTCCACCTCAATATAACAGGCTGAAATTGGATGGTGTATAACAAGGTGGAGGGTGTCTATAGGATTGGTGAGAATTTGAATCTCACTATAGATTTGAGGACGCTGAACTATTGTCTCAGGCCCAGTAGAGATTACACCTCAATGTAACAGGCTGAAATTGGATGGTGTATGACAAGGTGGAGGGTGTCTATAAGATTGGTGAGAATTTGAATCTCACTATAGATTTGAGGATGCAGAACTATTGTCTCAGGCCCAGGAGAGATTCCACCTCAATATAACAGGCTGAAATTGGATGGTGTATAACAAGGTGGAGGGTGTCTATAGGATTGGTGAGAATTTGAATCTCACTAGAGATTTGAGGACACTGAACTATTGTCTCAGGCCCAGTAGAGATTACACCTCAATGTAACAGGCTGAATTTGGATGGTGTATAACAAGGTGGAGGGTGTCTATAGGATTGGTGAGAATTTGAATCTCACTATAGATTTGAGGACACAGAACTATTGTCTCAGGCCCAGGAGAGATTACACCTCAATGTAACAGGCTGAAATTGGATGGTGTATAACAAGGTGGAGGGTGTATATAGGATTGGTCAGAATTTGAATCTCACTATAGATTTGAGGACGCAGAGCTATTGTCTCAGGCCCAGGAGAGATTACACCTCAATATAACAGGCTGAAATTGGATGGTGTATGACAAGGTGGAGGGTGTCTATAGGATTGGTGAGAATTTGAATCTCACTATAGATTTGAGGACGCAGAACTATTGTCTCAGGCCCAGGAGAGATTACACCTCAATATAACAGGCTGAAATTGGATGGTGTATGACAAGGTGGAGGGTGTATATAGGATTGGTCAGAATTTGAATCTCACTATAGATTTGAGGACGCAGAACTATTGTCTCAGGCCCAGGAGAGATTACACCTCAATATAACAGGCTGAAATTGGATGGCGTAAGACAAGGTGGAGGGTGTCTATAGGATTGGTGAGAATTTGAATCTCACTATAGATTTGAGGACGCAGAACTATTGTCTCAGGCCCAGTAGAGATTACACCTCAATGTAACAGGCTGAAATTGGATGGTGTATGACAAGGTGGAGGGTGTCTATAGGATTGGTCAGAATTTGAATCTCACTATAGATTTGAGGATGCAGAACTATTGTCTCAGGCCCAGGAGAGAATACACCTCAATATAACAGGCTGAAATTGGATGGTGTATGACAAGGTGGAGGGTGTATATAGTATTGGTGAGAATTTGAATCACACTATAGATTTGAGGACACTGAACTATTGTCTCAGGCCCAGGAGAGATTACACCTCAATATAACAGGCTGAAATTGGATGGTGTATGACAAGGTGGAGGGTGTCTATAGGATTGTTGAGAATTTGAATCTCACTAGAGATTTGAGGACGCAGAACTATTGTCTCAGGCCCAGGAGAGATTACATCTCAATGTAACAGGCTGAAATTGGATGGTGTATGACAAGGTGGAGGGTGTCTATAGGATTGGTGAGAATTTGGATCTCACTAGAGATTTGAGGACGCTGACAATGATGCTCTCAGTCCAAGTATGGACGCAGGCAGCCTAATAAGCAGGACTGCTGCACACACAAAAGGGTGGAAAAATGAACGGTTTGTAACTGTGCAGAAAAGAGGAAGAAAAGTATTTTTGCTTTTAAAAAAGCAGTTTGCACAGCAGTGTGCAAACAGCAATGCAGCTATCAGGGAGCCTTATAAGGCAGCCTAATAACCAACAGAGCTGATGCACAAAAATAGAGCCTCCCCTGTCACTGCACACAAACTGTTGTGTTGTAAGTGGAAATCGCTACCAGCAGAAGCAGTTTTTTGGTTCTTCTTCCCTGCCTAACACTCTCCCTTATTCTGAATCAGCAGCAGCAACCTCTCCCTAATGCTAATATCGGCAGAAGTAAGATGGCGGTCGGCGTTCATGCCCTTTTATAGCCCCTGTGACCCCACACAAAGCCAGCCAATCACTTGCATGCCCTTCTCAAAGATGGTGGTGACCGATGCCTATGTCATCGCGTTGCCCACAATGTGCGTCCTCCATCATTGGCTGAAAAAGGGCGCTGGAAGCATCTTTTCAAACGCGACTTTGGCGCTCTGGTCGCCGACCTCATGGCCAACCACACGCTATGGTCGGGTTTCATTTCATGAAACCCGACTTCTGCGAAAGTCGCCGACTTTTGAATATGACCGAGCCATTTCGCTCAACTCTAATCGCTACATGATCGCTGGTGAGCTGCCAAACAGGCAGATCTTACCAGCGATCAGGACCAGCGAGGACGCTGGTCTCTTAGGTAAATATCGGGTTACTAAGTGGCACGCGTCACTTAGTTCCCCGATGTGTACCTTAGAAACCTGCGTGCTCACGCCGGGAGCTGCGAGCACGCAGGTTTCTAAGGTACACATCGGGAAACTAAGTGACGCGCGCCGCTTAGTAACCCGAAATTTACCTTAGATACCAGCTCTCAGCGCCTGCTTAGAGCGCTGGGAGCCTCGCTGATTGTTGGCTCTCGCTGCCACACGCAGCGGTGTGTGCTGGCCAGCGAGAGAGCAACAATCAAAAAATGGCTCAGGGCGATCGAGCACTCTTTATGTAAACTTTCATAAAAAGAATATTAAAGAGAAGATTCAGTAACCTAAATATTATGTGAAAATTGTCATAGCCTGCCGATATAATAGCTCTTCCCTGCCAGGTGATGTTGGGAATGAAAGGGACTGGACTGTTTTAATTTCTTTGCCTTTTATTATACAGTCAGGATTTCTCAGCTTTCGCCATACTATAGATAACACATGAACTTTCAGCTTAGTCAATCATTCATGTGTATGAGAGCTAGCTAAAGTGTAAGTAATTGCTTCATTTAATATAATGTTCATAGTAAATAATAGTTCATATGACTATGAAGATGAATACCTTCTTGTTTTTCATAAACTTAATTCCTCCAAGTCAAACTTAAATAATATAATTTGTCATGTGCCATGTAAGTGAACACAATGTCACTGTGTCAGCAATGTGCAATCCTGTTTTATCTTCATCTTGAGATTATAGTAACAGTAGAAAATCCAGGCTCCTTGCCAAACACTCTAGCTCAGAGCACGCTGGGTTTTAATAGTCATTCAAAGGCTTAAAGAGGACCTTTAACCAAATTTTCACGGTTGGACTGGACATACAATGCAATAACAACTGCAGAGTTAAATAAAATTATTTTTCTTTCTTTTATAATTTCACCTTTCCGTTGCAGAGATATTCGCAAACAACGTATTTGATACCTAATACGTTACGTTACCTTTTGTTAAGTCCAAGTTTGTGTTATCAGATGGGAGTATTTTCTTCTTATTTCTGTACAATGTTGTCTAATCATAAGCAGGCAGCAACACTAAGGGAAAAAGAACACCCCCCCAACATTGCTTAGGGCAGGTTTCTCAGTGTGTGAGATGTATGACAGACAGCCTGATCTCTTTAGGCCCCGTTACACATAACGATGTCCCAGCGATCCCATCAACATCCGACATGGATGAGATCGCTGGGACCTCATTAGGCTGATAGCTGGTGAGCTGTTACATAGCCCCTCCAGCAATCAGGACCAGCGAGCAAGCTGGTTTCCAATGTAAACAGCGGGTATCTAAGAGCTGCGCGGCTCTTAGATACCCGCTGTTTACATTGGAAACAAGCATCCAGCGTCGCTGATTATTGGTCTCTTGCTGCCAAACGCAGCGATGTGTGCTGGCCAGCGAGAGACCAATGATCAAAAAACGGCCCAGGACGTTCGAGCGCAATCAGCGATACCCGGCAGGGGGGCCGGTCGCTGATCCATGTCACACTTCGCTGGTGAGATCGCTGTGGCGTCACAAAATCAGCAATCTCGCTGGCGATATCGCTGTGTGTGACGGGCCTTTAGTCTAATCTCTTGCGTGATTAGAAAGCTCCGATGGTCAAAACCATTCAGATAAGGTCCCTGTTGGGGGAGGGGCAGCAAAACTGAGTTTACCTGTGTCAAATTAGAAACTTTTCTATCAGTTCTCCTCCTCTGCTGTGCTGCCTCTCTCACAAACTGCCTGTCCAGAGAATGTGTCAATAATCGCACAAATGCCTATTTTGCTAAGGCAACTTGTAATCACTCTGAAGTGAGGGCAAAGGAGAGTATCATTACATCTCACACAGGAGTAACCCAGAACAGACTTTTCTTGTGTGACACATAATGACAGCATGCTCTCATTGCAGAGCAACTACAAGTTGATGAGCACAGCAAACATACAGCAAGTGCTATTAACCCCTTAACGACCGCCGATACGCCTTTTATCGGCAGCAATTAAGGGTTCTTATGCCTCAGCGCTGCTTTTTAACGGCAATGAGAAATAAGTGTATATCGCCCCCAGAGTGGGAAATTCTTCGGGGTCTCGGCTACCGGGGGTAGGTGATACCCCAGAGAACTTGATTCGGGTCAGTTTTTACCAACCCCAGTGCTGCGGTCGCTGTTATTAACGGAATAACAGCGACTGCAAAAAAAAGGTCTGATTTCCCATTTAATTTCGCTCTCCACTGATGTGATCGCACATCAGAGGAGAGAGAAATGGGATTCCCCGATCATCCCTCAGTACCTCCGGTGTCCGTGCATCCCCCCGTGAAGTCCCCCTGTTGCCGGCATCTTTTTCCGGGAAGAAAATGGCGGGCATATGCGCAGTGCAGTGCCTAGATCTGCTGGCCAGCACTTGGCAACAATAGGAAATATTTCCTATTGGTTCATTTTGATCACTGTGATAGACCCCCATCGTGATTGCGGGTCACCGATAGGTTGGCATGACAACCAAATGTCTGGAGCAGACCTCTATGGTTTTCAATGTTGGATTGCTATGAGCGCTGCCGGGTGGTCGGCGCTCATAACAAGTGAGCAATTCTGCTACATACAGGCGATCTGCTCATCACCTGAATGTAGCAGAGTCGATCGGATTATGGCAGCTTCTAGTCTCCCATGCAGGCTATTGAAGCATTCTAAAAGTAAAAAAATGTTTTTAAAATTATTGAAAAAATTAAAAAATATAAAATTTCAAATTACCCTCCTTTCGCCACATTCAAACTAAAACAATAAAAAAATCAAACATACACATATTTGGTATCTCCGCTTTCAGAATCGCTCAATCTATAAATATAAGAAAGAATTAACCTGATGGCTAAATGGCGTAGCAAGAAAAAAAAGTCAAAACGCCAGAATTACATTTTTTTAGTCGCCGCAACATTGTATTAAAATGCAATAACGGGCGATTAAAAGAACGTATCAGCACAATAGTGGTATCATTAAAAGCATCAGCTCGGTACGCAAAAAAATAAGCGCTCACCCAACCCGAGATCATGTAAAATGGAGAATCTACGGGTTTCGGAAAAAATGGCGCAATTTTTTTTTTTCAACAAACTTTGGAAATTTTTTCACCACTTAAATAAAAAATAACCTAGACATCTTTGGTGTTTTTTGAACTTGTAATGACCTGGAGAATATTAATGGCAGGTCAGTTTTAGCATTTAGTGAACATGGTAAAAAAAAAAACCAAAAAACTGTTGGATTGCACTTTTTTTTGCAATTTCACCGCACTTGGAATTTTTTTTCCTTTTTCCAGTACATGATATGTTAAAACCAATGGAGTTGTTCAAAAGGACAGCTCGTCCCGCAAGAAAACAAGCCCTCCCATTTCAACCAAAAAATAAAAAAGTTATGGCTCTGGGAAGACAGGGAGCAAAAAATCAAAATGCAAAACCAAAAATGCCACTAGTCGTTAAGGGGTTAATAATTCTCTTTAATTAGACATGTCTGCTTGCTGCCACTGGATGAAAACATTATTGTTTATATCAGGAGATTACAAAATAATAGACCTGAGTCCTCCACAGATCTGGTGGGCGATTATCTATGACCTAAATGAATTAACAGCAGAACGAATGTTCCTTGTGGCCTGATATTCTGCTACAGTTAATTCGCATAGGCATCATTTCTCAGTCTGGAGCCCATGATGTTTAGTTTACAATGACACAGTGGTTTCATCGAATTTATAAAATTAAAATACAAGTTAAAATGTATGTATGCACTCATAGGCTATGTGCACACAATGCAGATTTGCTGCGGATCCGCAGTGGATTTTTCCGCGCAGAAACGCTGCAGATCCGCACTGTGATTTACAGTACAATGTTAAATCAATGGAAAAAGAAAAAGCTGCGCAGATGGTGCAGAAAAATCAGTGCGGAATTGCTGTGGATTTAAAAGAAGTGCATGTCACTTCTTTTGTGCGGATCTGCAGCGTTTCTGGACCCCTCCATGATAGAAATCCGCAGTGGCAAAAACTGCACAAAATCCGCATAAAAACAGCGGCAAATCCGCGGCTGCGGATTCTGCCAGGAGATGCGGATGTTGTGCAGAAAATTCTGCACCACTTTTCCTATGTGTGCACATAGCCATACTGTAAATTATAAAGTGTACACAAGTCAGAGAGGGAAAAAGCCTTAGGCTGTGTTCACACACAGCTTTTTTTAGCGGTTTTTACTGCGGTTTTCACTATAAAACCGCTATTAGGCTGAGTGCAGACGTCCTTTTTAGCCCTGCGGATTTTTCAGCGCAGAATGTAAGAAATCCGCAGGTCAAATGACCTGCATTTTTCCTGCGGATTTCTTCCATTTTTCCTGCGGTTTCATTGCGGTTTTTGTGCGGTTTTCCACTGCGGTTTTCCCCCTGCGGATTTGGTGACAGGGGAGATGGAAAACCGCACAAAAGAAGTAACATGCTGCGGATTTTGTACCGCAGGAAAACCGCGCAGAAAAATCCGTAGCGTCTGCACAGCAGTTTTTTTTTTTCATTGATTTTAAGGCTACTGTACATCACAATGCGGATATGCAACGATTCTGCGCGGTAAAATCCGCTGCAAATCTGCATCGTGTGCACACAGCCTTAAACCGCTAAAAATAAGCTGCACAGTCATTTCTATGCATTTTGCACTTTTTGTGCACATTGATGAGTTTTTTACCGCGAAAAAAGCGCATCGCGGTAAAAAACGCAGCATGCATATTAATTTTGCGGATTTTTCCGCGGTTTTGGCTTCTACCATGCGTTTAAAAACCGCTGCAGAAAAAACCACATCAAAAACGTAAATATAAAATAGGTTCGGTTTCTGGGAAGGGATTCAGGTTTTTGAGCAGAAATTCTCTGCAACGTGTGCACTTAGCCTTAGGCTACAGAGAGGGACACATCACTTGTCATTTTATAGCTGTTTTTCATTTTTCCAAAATCTGAATTAATTCTGGCATAGAGAAACTAGATAAAGCTATTCTTTGAAAGGAAAACAGCCTGAAGAGAACCCTATACATGTCTGTAGTCAAATCCCTTGGTTTAGGGATTAAGTTCACACTACATTTGTCACTGCATTAGATGTGCATACACATATAGCAGCTGGATTCATCCATTTCTTTTTTAATGAGCTGGATAGAACTTATGCAAAAATTGTACACTTTGTTGCCTATAGCAGACTAGAGAAACATTGTGTAACGATCCGGTAGGCGGCACTCGTCTCCAGGATACTGGGAGATCGGGCCCTGTCTGGACCAGCAGGCATTCCCCGCAATCTTACTTACCCTGTCCACGGTCCCGCAATGTTCTCTCGGGCTGCGGTGTCTTCCCGACATGTCTCCTCCACCTCCTCACTTCTGGGGTGCGGGGGAGCGAACATAGGGCCACTGTCAAACGATTTAAAGGGCCAGTGCACCCTTTTCCTGTTATCACTTCTCAACCAATTGATGAGAGACCTGTCTATACTTAAGGCCCTCACTTCCTTTGGGAGGGGCCTGGGCAAAATCTGTCACGCCAAGGCAGGCGGAGCAAGGTTAGTGAATCCACTTGACCACAGATGACACTGTGGAAGCTGAACTCTTGGAACCAGCCGGACAAGGACATCAGATGAATTGCAAGGCTTTATTTAGACTCTTAAACAGGAGGACATACAAGGGAGAACCCCCTGGGCTGAAACACTGAATTCGCCTGAGGGAGCTCCGGCGAGTGAACCCCTTAACAGTGATTGACACAACACAACCGACAACGTTCTCAAGTGCAACAACTCCAACACCAGAAGGTCAGACCAAAGGGGAACAGTGGAACTGAAGGAAGGAGAGCGAGAGGTCCAGAGAACAAGAGATGAACCAGAAGGCCCAGAGGGTACCGTCACAGTCTACAGGTAGATGGTAAGTAGGCAGGACCCCAGCACTAGAGGAAAACACTGGATATTAGTACAAGGCAAGACAAGGCTGAACAAGCAGGCGCACAAAGTACCCAGGCACCTCCCAAAGGAAGTGAGGGCCTTAAGTATAGACAGGCCTCTCAGTGATTGACTGAGAGGTGATTACAGAAAAAGGGTGCACTGGCCCTTTAAATCATTTGACAGCGGCGCGCTCGCGCCCTATGCGCACTCCCCAGTAGTGAGGAGGCGGAGGAGACACGTCGGGAAGATGCCGCAGCCCGAGAGAACATTGCTGGAGTTCAGATAGAGTAAGATTGTGGGGAACAGGGGAATGCCTGTGGCCAGACAGGGCCCGATCTCCCAGTATCCTGGAGACAGGTCCCGCCAACCGGATCATTACACATTACATGTGACCTCTCTGTCTGGCTAAAGTAGATGACTGTTGTCAAACGTAATGCCACAGGACACAGAACAGGCCCCTTAGGAAACAACAGGATACATTCTATCATCAGTTGTCTGAAGAGTCAGACATATCAATGAATGTCACTGGCAGACAAATGAGCCTACCTTTTTGACAGTTTACCATATACCATGTGTATGTATATAAAAATATACACACATACAGTGCTCAACATAAGGGAGTACAACCCAACATATTTGCCAGTAAACCATTTCAGAAAAATATATATATTTGAGACCATCCTACAGGATACTCCTACAAGTGTGGGCCATTGATTACAAACAAGATATGTTATTTTGCATACCCCCCAAAGTAATTTTCCTAACTATCATTTAATATTATGTTGCAAAATGAGTACACTCCAATGAAAGTCTTCTGAGCAAAAACTAAAGAATTCAATTAACAAGAATTCATCCACAGGTGAGTCTAATTATTCATTATACAAGTATTTAGCAGACCCGTTGACTATAAAAGCGTGTTACTTTAACACAGAAAACCCTTTCACATATCATGCTGTCAGCAATGGTGCCGCATGGAAGAGAAATGTCACCAGACCTGATAAAGAAATTAATTTTTTATCTATCAGAATACTATAGCAAAAGTGATGCAAAAATTTAACAGAGATGGAACAGTAACCAAATCACAGAGATGTCTAGGCTAGCAATGGAAGAGGAAGATAATTGTCACGATGTGCCCGAAGCAGTGTGACATGACCGCATGAAGGGTCGGTCAATGGACAAGCACAACACGCAAGGGAACACCAGGGAAACTTTAACAACAGTGGGCCCTGTCGATAGGGAACGGGGGAAATGGACACCTCCTGCACTCACCTGAGGAAGTACCCTGATCTTACTAGCATTCCTATATGGGTTCTTTCACCCCATCGCTGCACAGGATACCTGATCCCTGACTTGCCCTGCTCCTATCCCTAAGTAGGGAACTGGCAGATGAGAGCACTGGTCCCACCGATGCACTAATACAACAAAAGGTAAGGACAGACAGACACCAAAAGGGACAGGGTAAACAAAAAATGCAACACTTAACTCCCTCTGATGCAAAGCACAGCAGGTTAAGGCACCTGACAAGCGAACTCAGCAAAGCACCGCTGCACCCAGAGAGCTCCTTCTTGCAGCTTGGTCACTTTAGAATGAATTAACACTGACAGTCAGCTGATGCATCAGGTGACCTTTTAAAGGATGTGGGAATGGTCACCACCCACATCAGCTGACCAGCAGCAATGTAATTACACCAGCAGGCCAGCGGGGGGATAAACTGACATTATCTCCCGATGGCCTGAAAGGAAAAAAGCTTTAATCTGAGAACCACATCTGCCACAGATCCAAAAATGCTGAAAAATATGAAGACTACTGGGAGATAATGAGACCAAGTTAAATCAAACAATGAAATATAGCTCCCCAACACCAGGATCATTCAAGTATATGTGAGGTTTTGGGTTGCAATAATCACCTAGGAAGGTTAACAATGCAACTATCTTTTATTCCTTACATCCATGGTCTTACAGAAATGGTCACAATGCAATGTCCCCTCTCCAACAGATTCCATCCCTGGAGCCAATAGTTCCACTGCTCTCGTACCAGGTGATAGCTACTGTCTTTCAACTTTTGGTTGACCCACAGATTTAATATCTACCGCCAGTATAGTCTGTACTCACATTCCACGCTCCTCCAGATGACGGATAAAACGACCGAAGCACATGTATCCAGCAGAAACAGTCCTTAAGATAGTTCATCAAATCCAGGCAACAGAACCCACTACCATAGCACGTGTATCCAGCCAAGCTGGCAACCGATCTCAAAATTCCATAGGCCATCTATATATGGTCACCAGTACCTCAGCAATAGATCTTCGCCCCTCGATATCATTACACCAACTCCCTCACTAAACATGTGGCTTACTATTCTCCATTTCTGGGATCAGCCCCCTGAATGAGCAGAAGTGTTGACACCGTTCCCTCCAAAGCTAACTGTGCTTTTAAGGAGGCATTTTCCTCAGGCTGAACCCATCACCTCGGACTGCATGTGAGATCCCTTGTGATGGCGCCACTGGGTCTACTATCCCCATCCACACAATGGGACTAGTGGCTAGGCGAACAATGGCTTGAGGCTCCTGAGACGCTAACAAGAATAAAGGAATGATTGCTTTCATTGATTTCTTATCTTGGGTCTGGCCTTATGTATGCATAAGATTCAGCCTGCACGTCTTCCTCTGCTTACTGTCACTGAATGAAATTATTGATTCCTGAGGCTGAACTAACCAGCAAGCAAATCTCTAATAAAACACAGCAAGCAAATCTCTAATAAAACACAACAGTAAGACTATTGGTGCTCCATGCTGGAAAAAGACAGCATCCGTTGGAGCTGCGGATTCCGTTCTATATCCGTTGGTTCAAAAGTCTTTAGAACAAGGATATATACAGTATATAAAATATATATATATATATACACAGTGTATATATATATATATATATATATATATTCTAGTTTAGAACAGTTGTGGAATAGGTCATTTTTTGAAACGGTGTACCAACACTACCCCTGCAAAGTACACTTGATAGTCACATACACTTTCTGAAGGCCGGTGATTCTACAAATGAACTGTTGGCAAGGCATATGTGTTCATTGAGAGCCATTCCATGTGACTACCTGATGAAGCCACTTAAGAGAATGCTAAGAGTACAAGAGGGCATTTTGAGGAATTTAAGGTTTGGCACACATTTCTCTACTCCCTGTTTCCATATACTGTATGTGTGTATATATTTTGTTAAGTAACTGTTACATGAGTACATTTCCCAAAAACATGGTGTGACCTCAACCTTAGCAATACATACATATTTCATATTGACCATGGCATGTTCTTCACTTACAGGTCTTCTCATAGTAATCTACCGTTAAAAGGTTGTGATCTTTTAACACTGAAAAACTTCAATGCTGAAGAAATAAAGCATTTTTTGTGGGTATCAGCAGATTTGAAACACAGGATAAAACAAAAAGGAGAGGTGAGAAGTAAATCATGAATATATTGTATTAAGCTCTGCTCATGTTACATATTATATGTATATTGTGAAATGAAGAAGTGAACAGTTTTTGCACTTATTTTATTCCCTTGAATATGCCATTTTTTGTCCAGAGATATGGGCCTTTATATTTATTGCTAACTAGCTGAAGAGCCCGGCGCTGCCCAGGCATAGTAACTAACTGTGGTTAGTTATAGCAAATTATAATTATCCTCCATCCCATAGTCCCGTGCCCATATACCCATCATACATATCCACGATCCCATAGGCCCGTGCCCATATACCCATCATACATATCCTCCATCCCATAGTCGAGTGCCCATATCATATACCCATCACACATCCTCCATCCCATAGTCCCATGCCCATATACCCATCATATATATTCTCCATCCCATAGTCCCATGCCCATATACCCATGATACATATTCGCCATCCCATAGTCGAGTGCCCATATACCCATCAAACATATCCTCCATCCCATAGTCCCGTGCCCATATACCATCATACATATCCGCCATCCCATAGTCCCGTGCCCATGTACCCGTCATACATATCCTCCATCCCATAGTCCAGTGCCCATATACCCATCACACATCCTCCATCCCATAGTCCCGTGCCCATATACCCATCATACATATCCTCCATCCCATAGTCCAGTGCCCATATACCCATCATACATCCTCCATCCCATAGTCCAGTGCCCATATACCCATCACACATCCTCCATCCCATAGTCCCGTGCCATATACCCATCATACATATCCTCCATCCCATAGTCCAGTGCCCATATACCCATCACACATCCTCCATCCCATAGTCAACCATTATGACATCATAATGAGCGGCGGGGTTTGCAACCTATGATGACATTAGCGTCGCCATGGCAACCATCATGACATCATAATGAGGGGCAGGGCTTGATACACACACACTTTTTCCCCATTATGTAGATAGGGGCAAAATTGTTTGGTGAATTGGAACGCGCGAGGTTAAAATTTCACCTCACAACACAGCCTAGGACACTCTCGGGGTCCAGATGTGTGACTGTGCCAAATTTTGTGGCTGTAGCTGCGACGGTGCAGATGCCAATCCCGGACATACACACACACACACACACATACATACATACTGTACACACACTTGAGCTTTATATATTAGATTAGGGTTGTTCACCAAAGGAGCAACGCTCACTGGGTGATAGCAGAGCAGCCTAGAGACATGCCCCAGAAAATCCTATGTGCCACGCAGGGGCGTAGCTGTAAGGATTGTAATCACACGGGTACAGCGTACCAACATGGTTTTTAGAGCAATTGACAGACACTTTGGTAAAACTCTGGCAGTGTTTTTAATAATGAGTCTTTTCTGACTTCTTTTTGGATGTCTTTTGTGGTGTCTTTGCCAATGCCATATTTTTTACATTTTTTAAAACTTATAATTTGCCATATACACCAACAAATTATCCCATAAAGAACAGGGTACATAATGCACCATACTCCATGAAAAAGTGGTCCATTCTTACAGAATTCAGAATTCCCAAGGTAACCAAGAAAGACCAACTTGGTAAATGCTGACATGGTCTTCTGTCATCAATGCCTCAATTCGGTACAGATGATCTGTAAGGTGCACAGGGCGGTAGTCTTGGATGAGGGGTTGCTGAGTTCCCACACCCTGGCACCCCACAAGTAAATAGTGTCCCATTTCCCTTGTGCTGTGGGTGTATTGCATAACAATCACGTTATTGCCAAAGGCCTCCGCTGTCTCCAGGATGCAGGAACAGCCGCACATTCAATAGGAGACACCCAGTTCTTTTCAGATAGTTATACTTTACGGAGCAGTCCAAGTTAAATTGTTACAGCACAATATGTTGTCGCATTTACGGTTCCTTCAGCCTGTACTATCCCTTTCCTCGCTGACATCTCTGGCTTCTGGGATACTCCGTCCGTCTTTGCAGCTCCCATGAATCCCGTCCAAACTTCCGTATGCGATTACCCGTACGGCTTTCCCTTGTGGAAAGAGCTGAAGTTTGTTGCGGCCGTTCTCATGCTATCTAACAGTCCATAAACATTTGTGCCCTCTGGCCTTGAACTTCTGCTATCACTTTTATTATCTGATCTCATCTCACTCTAATAAGGAAATACTTCCCTTTTTATCTAACCCAGCTTCATCCCTTGGCTGGGCTGGTCCCAACTCTTTAATTGTTCCTAAACCTGTGCAACTTACTTCCTATATCTAAAGTGCCCAAAACTGCACTTTCCCTGCTCTATCTTAGGGCCCCGTCACACATAGCGACGCACCAGCGATCCCGACAACGATATGACCTTGTCAGGATCGCTGGTGTGTCGCTACATGATCGCTGGTGAGCTATCAAACAGGCAGATCTCAGCAGCGATCAGGACAGCGAGGACGCAGGTAACAAGCGCGCACGTCGCTTAGTTACCCCCCTGTGTACCTTAGATACCAGCGCGCTGGTGCAGGGAGCTGGTAACCAAGGTAAACAGCGGGTTTCTAAGCACCGCGCGGCGCTTAGAAACCCGCTGTTTACCTTAGATACCAGCTCTCTGCACCAGCACGCTGGTATCTAAGGTACACAGCGGGTAACTAAGTGACGTGCACCATTAGTTACCCACGTTTACCAGCTGATCGCTGGTCTCCCACCTGCTACACGAAGCGATGTGTGCTGGCCAGCGGGAGACCAATGATCAAAAAAGGTCCAGGGCATTCGAGCACGATCAGCGATACCCGGCGGGGGGGCCGGTCACTGATACGTGTCACACACAGCGATATCGCTGGTGAGATCGCTGTTGTGTCACAAAACTTGTGACTCAGCAGCGATCTCGCTAGCGATCTCGCTGTGCTTGACGGTAGCTTTAGTCCCTTAGTCCTTTGCTGTACCTTATGATATCCTAAGCTTATCCCTAAGCTTCCCCAAAATGTTTTACATAGAACACATTATAAATTCACAATACATTTACTACTCATATAAGTACCTATAAGATTCAATGGAGTTTCATGTTTTACATTACTCATACAATAAAACCATATTCTAACGTGTTCCCATACAATTCCTGCAAACGTCTTTAGGTGGAGAGGCGTATGACTGTCACACTCTTACAGATCTATCTCAACCACCCACTCACTAATGAAAAAATTTTCTCAAGATCTTGGGATTATCATGAGGACAGCAGTCAGGAAGTGGTTAAACATATGCTGTTTTGTTTTAGTTTGGAAATAGATCCAGTTTGAGGGGGTGGTCAATTGTGACAAAACACTATACCACGCATGTAAAAATCATGCTTAAGGTACACAAAAACACACCAACAGTGTAAAAAAATCTAAACAGAAAGGCAGTTTGAAGTGTGCTTCACATTTTTCTATTGCCTGTGACATTTTCTTGCCTCATTCATCTTCTGGCTGCAGTTTTGCCGCAAATAAAATGCTGCAAAACCATAGGATTTTTTTTTTTTTTTTTAAATACATGTGTAAAAATAAAATTCTTCTTGGGGAGCAGTCGAAGTTATTAACCCAGCGCATGGGTTAATACTTTTTGCAATTTTGTAATACATGAAGGTGTTGAAATCCAAAAGGTTTGGAGAGGGCTGACTGCTGGGTCACATGTTTGCATATCGACCAGGTCAACACATGACAAGTTACCAGGTGACTCCAGTCTAAAATGTCAATAGCAGCAGGAGGCTTTTTTCCTATACTGGTTTTTGCAGCGTCCTTGACGGGATGGACAGGATTGCTTTGTAAAAATAAAACAACCAACATATAGGCCCTAAGATTCATCATGGTCTTTTTACTTTTTTAATGGAGTAAAATAGTTCTAACAGTAGGGTCGCACAAGTGTATAAAAGAATTGTTCAGTTTCAGCCATAAAAGTGTGACTTTTTTCTCACATGTCATCCCTATGCAGTCCATTTTTTGCAGCAGCTATTAATCAATCACAAGAATGTTTGCAGTTTCCCATGCTGCAGAATTGCAATGTATTTGGGTCGCCCTCCCAGGGCTGTGGGGTACTCGGTACCGGGCCAGTCTCTCAGAGGGGATTGTCACAGCAGCGGTGGCCCGGTCCGTGGCCCTGGGCGCCCATGTAAAAGGGGTTTGAGTGGTGGAATAAAGTTTATAAGTGATTCGTGACGCCGCCTGTGGTGTTCGGCAAGAGAGGTGTTAAGCCGACGCTGCAAGCAGATCCTCTGGGACAGATGGTGTGGTGCAGCAATGATGTTGTAGCCCTCCACAGGTAGGGCTGTTGGTCCCAGGGCAGAGTAGGTGAATGTTTAGGAAGAGGGTGCAGTGTTTGGCCCAGAGATGTAGCAGTGCTGAGGATGTTGCAGGAAGGAGGCAAGGACACAACAGGGTGCAGTTTCTTTACCTTTACTTGGCAAACACAGTCCAGGGTCCTGATTACAGATGGCACGGGAGCAGGCTAGCCTGGAAGCAACTCAGGGATCTCTCTATCAGATGGGTTGTGTAGTCTCCTTCCTAGCGCTGGCTTGAGGTACATGCAGTACAGTGTTACACTGAAGTTCCTTCTTATCTTCTCTTAGAACTACCTTGTATGGCAGACAGCTGTAGCCTTCTATCTCTCTTGGCTCACCCGTCGCTGTTGTGCCTCCGAGTCTTAGTTGGGAATAGAGCATTTATAGCTTCCTATTCCTCTGGTTTCTGTTGCAGGACCTTCAGTATCCATACAACCGTGGAGACCAGGCTCCAGATCATGCGCTATCACTGGGAGGGTGAGTGAGCCAGTGTCCCTGCACTCCTAACGTTCCCTATGCCGGTTCCACACCGGGCGCCACACTCGTACCTCAAAGACCTTGCTCGCCCTGACCCTAAACCCTCACTAGGGAATTGGTCGGTGCGGAAACTAAACCCACCACTGCACTAACAACACACATGAGGAAAGAAGACAATACAGGGGAAACACCACTTAGCTTTGCTCTGTTGCGTACGCTCCTAGCAACAGAGCCCACCACCTGCGTGCATCTTCTCCACCCGGATCCATCACCATCCCGGATCCTTCACCGTAGTGCAGCCTTGGAGCAGAGTCCACCACCAATTGCAGCAGTCCAGTAACAGAGTCATAAGGATGAGTTAGCCTCTGCCAAGAATCTAAGCATGCTTGAGTCCAGCTCTCGACAACCAAGTCGAGCATGCCGAGTGCAACTCTCTCCATAGTCGCCACTCCACCAAGCCATGCACGCACTTCCCGCCGACACCATAAACTGCGACTCCTCCACGCCATGCCAGCAATTCCTGCAGACACCATTAGCTGCTACTCATCCCCTCTGGCTGACTGCGCAGGACTCATGTTCACCCAGGCTTCCTTGTCAAATGAGTGAATATCACCAGCAGTGATTGCACACCCTGAGACTCATTTATAGAGCCCCACACCTGATTCATAATTACGTACATATTAAACCCAAACTATCGTGCGATACCACTAACCACCACCGGGGCAACTCAGAATGAATGACACCACATGTGATAATTCCAATGGCCACCGGGGGCAATCACGTCACCTTGCCAAAGGAAAAAACGTTCACTTTGTCCATTTAATCTGACAGATCCACGCCTGGATCATTACAGTACCCCCTCCTTAATGAGGGGCCTCTGGACCCTCAAGACCACTCCTCATTAGGGAAACACCTACAGCGGGGATCCCCAGATCCTGAGTTCACCCCACCACTATCTGACACTTCAGGTTAATGACAAACGCACCACTGGTATTGGCAATATATGTTCATTTTGGAGGCACCACTCATCTCCACAGCGACGACCTGGGGAACAAGTTTATGTATGGGTATGTTTGCTATGAGCTGATCAGACTCCACAACACACTCCCACAAGATGGTTTTTTGGTGGCCACCCATACATGCTCGTTCACACACAGGTCCGGACCTGAACATTTATTGCCCACATTCGTTTGTCATAATTAGTAAACTCATTCTGGACTTGACAACAAGGGAGTCCCCCTGCATCACCACACTCACACCCCCGCTATTCACCAAGGGGTCACCACCCTCCAACCCTCTTCACCATGAGATCTGCGCCTCCCAGGGTTGGTTAATGGCGAGGGTTGAGATTTGTCCCTACTCCCACGCAGCACACCTGCTGCTCATACCAGGAGGAGAAGGAACGGATATGGAGGAAATATACACTCACTGGTCGCCTCCACACGACCAGGAGGAGCAGCTTCTATGGTGGTATTTGAAGATTTGGTGTAAACCCCGCAGACTATCACACCAGTCTGCTCACCACAGGGACGCACCCCTTCACCTCGGGGACTACCAAGCAGCTCCATGGGGCACCATTCCTCCCACCTGCCTGGGTACGCCCGCGTGCATGAGCAAGTCCCTCTCCCAGCAGCGACTCTAGGGGCTTTTAGCCAGATCACAGCCACTTTTTTTTTTTGGTTCTCTGAGCAGAGGCCCCAGACCCTGATAACTGCTGCTGCAGCGGTTTAAACACCATGCAGCTCCTCACTCACCTCAGTGAAGCCCAGCAGCAACTGCTCACAGGTCTCCACATGGCCAAAGGCCCCAGACCCTGATAATTACTCACAGGTCTCCACATGGCCCCAGCCCCAGACCCTGATAATTGCTCACAGGACTCCACCAAGCCATGCTCACCAGAAAAAAAAAACTGTAGGGCTGGTGATAATGTCACGGTCAACGTGTGTCTGGACGCAGATGTTACCGCAAGGCAAACCCATAACACACGTGACCCTGGATACAGCGCCTCCAGTGGCGAATTTAAATAAGGGGGAACCTGGGTAACATTAACAACGGGGGCCCTGCAATAGGGAATGGGGACGTGGAGACCTCCTGCACTCCCCTGAGCCAGTGTCCCTGCACTCCTCACATTCCCTATACAGGCTCCGCACCTGTCGTCGCACGCGAACCTTAGCCCTTGCTCGCCCTGACCCTAAACCCTCACTAGGGAGTAGGTCGGTGTGGAGACTAATCCCACCGCTGCACTAACAACACATAAGGAAAGAAGACAATACAGGGGAAACACCACTTAACTTTGCTCTATTGCGTACGCTCCTAGCAACAGAGCCCCACCACCTGCGTGTGTCTTCTCCTCCACCCGGATCCATCACCATAACAGGATCCTTCACCATAGTGCAGCCTTGGAGCAGAGTCCATCACCAGTTGCAGCAGTCCAGTCACAGAGTCCCAAGGATGAGTCAGCCTCTGCCAAGAATCCAAGCATGCTTGAGTCCAGCTCTCGGCAACCAAGTCGAGCATGCCGAGTGCAACTCTCTCCATAGTCGCCACTCCACCAAGCCATGCACGCACTTCCCGCCGACACCATAAACTGCGACTCCTCCACGCCATGCCAGCAATTCCTGCAGACACCATTAGCTGCCACTCATCCCCTCTGGCTGACTGCGCAGGACTCATGTTCACCCAGGCTTCCTTGTCAAATGAGTGAATATCACCAGCAGTGATTGCACACCCTGAGACTCATTTATAGAGCCCCACACCTGATTCATAATTACGTACATATTAAACCCAGGGGAAGAGTCTTGAGGAGATCATTTGCATATTCCCAGTGCCTTCTGGGATAAGTGAAGAGTCTCCGCGAGCTCAACGATCACTGGGTTTTGGCCGTTGCAGCTGAAAAGAGGAAATCGGAAAACCAGGGGAAGAGTCTTGAGGAGATCATTTGCATATTCCCAGTGCCTTCTGGGATAAGTGAAGAGTCTCCGCGAGCTCAACGATCACTGGGTTTTGGCCGTTGCAGCTGAAAAGAGGAAATCGGAAAACCAGGGGAAGAGTCTTGAGGAGATCATTTGCATATTCCCAGTGCCTTCTGGGATAAGTGAAGAGTCTCCGCGAGCTCAACGATCACTGGGTTTTGGCCGTTGCAGCTGAAAAGAGGAAATCGGAAAACCAGGGGAAGAGTCTTGAGGAGATCATTTGCATATTCCCAGTGCCTTCTGGGATAAGTGAAGAGTCTCCGCGAGCTCAACGATCACTGGGTTTTGGCCGTTGCAGCTGAAAAGAGGAAATCGGAAAACCAGGGGAAGAGTCTTGAGGAGATCATTTGCATATTCCCAGTGCCTTCTGGGATAAGTGAAGAGTCTCCGCGAGCTCAACGATCACTGGGTTTTGGCCGTTGCAGCTGAAAAGAGGAAATCGGAAAACCAGGGGAAGAGTCTTGAGGAGATCATTTGCATATTCCCAGTGCCTTCTGGGATAAGTGAAGAGTCTCCGGGAGCTCAACGATCACTGGGTTTTGGCCGTTGCAGCTGAAAAGAGGAAATCGGAAAACCAGGGGAAGAGTCTTGAGGAGATCATTTGCATATTCCCAGTGCCTTCTGGGATAAGTGAAGAGTCTCCGGGAGCTCAACGATCACTGGGTTTTGGCCGTTGCAGCTGAAAAGAGGAAATCGGAAAACCAGGGGAAGAGTCTTGAGGAGATCATTTGCATATTCCCAGTGCCTTCTGGGATAAGTGAAGAGTCTCCGGGAGCTCAACGATCACTGGGTTTTGGCCGTTGCAGCTGAAAAGAGGAAATCGGAAAACCAGGGGAAGAGTCTTGAGGAGATCATTTGCATATTCCCAGTGCCTTCTGGGATAAGTGAAGAGTCTCCGGGAGCTCAACGATCACTGGGTTTTGGCCGTTGCAGCTGAAAAGAGGAAATCGGAAAACCAGGGGAAGAGTCTTGAGGAGATCATTTGCATATTCCCAGTGCCTTCTGGGATAAGTGAAGAGTCTCCGGGAGCTCAACGATCACTGGGTTTTGGCCGTTGCAGCTGAAAAGAGGAAATCGGAAAACCAGGGGAAGAGTCTTGAGGAGATCATTTGCATATTCCCAGTGCCTTCTGGGATAAGTGAAGAGTCTCCGGGAGCTCAACGATCACTGGGTTTTGGCCGTTGCAGCTGAAAAGAGGAAATCGGAAAACCAGGGGAAGAGTCTTGAGGAGATCATTTGCATATTCCCAGTGCCTTCTGGGATAAGTGAAGAGTCTCCGGGAGCTCAACGATCACTGGGTTTTGGCCGTTGCAGCTGAAAAGAGGAAATCGGAAAACCAGGGGAAGAGTCTTGAGGAGATCATTTGCATATTCCCAGTGCCTTCTGGGATAAGTGAAGAGTCTCCGGGAGCTCAACGATCACTGGGTTTTGGCCGTTGCAGCTGAAAAGAGGAAATCGGAAAACCAGGGGAAGAGTCTTGAGGAGATCATTTGCATATTCCCAGTGCCTTCTGGGATAAGTGAAGAGTCTCCGGGAGCTCAACGATCACTGGGTTTTGGCCGTTGCAGCTGAAAAGAGGAAATCGGAAAACCAGGGGAAGAGTCTTGAGGAGATCATTTGCATATTCCCAGTGCCTTCTGGGATAAGTGAAGAGTCTCCGGGAGCTCAACGATCACTGGGTTTTGGCCGTTGCAGCTGAAAAGAGGAAATCGGAAAACCAGGGGAAGAGTCTTGAGGAGATCATTTGCATATTCCCAGTGCCTTCTGGGATAAGTGAAGAGTCTCCGGGAGCTCAACGATCACTGGGTTTTGGCCGTTGCAGCTGAAAAGAGGAAATCGGAAAACCAGGGGAAGAGTCTTGAGGAGATCATTTGCATATTCCCAGTGCCTTCTGGGATAAGTGAAGAGTCTCCGGGAGCTCAACGATCACTGGGTTTTGGCCGTTGCAGCTGAAAAGAGGAAATCGGAAAACCAGGGGAAGAGTCTTGAGGAGATCATTTGCATATTCCCAGTGCCTTCTGGGATAAGTGAAGAGTCTCCGGGAGCTCAACGATCACTGGGTTTTGGCCGTTGCAGCTGAAAAGAGGAAATCGGAAAACCAGGGGAAGAGTCTTGAGGAGATCATTTGCATATTCCCAGTGCCTTCTGGGATAAGTGAAGAGTCTCCGGGAGCTCAACGATCACTGGGTTTTGGCCGTTGCAGCTGAAAAGAGGAAATCGGAAAAACCGCGCGCCTATCGGCGCGCGAAATTTGGCTCATCTTTCATCGTTTTTAAGAAATCTCAAGATGGAAGAGGCCAGGAGCCATTTGGTGAGCTGCATTTCTTGCTACATGTTCACAGATTTACCAGTGGAAAAGCCAAACTTCACATGCCACAAATGCAAGCTTGTGTCCCTGTTGGAGGAAAAGTTGCAAAATCTCGAAGAGAGGTTAGCTACGTTGAAGATCATTAAGGAAGGTGAAGAGTTCTTGGACAGAGCAGAATTATCTCTTCATGTTACAGAAAGAGAAGAAATTCGAAGTGCACCTGAAGAAACAGAGGAATGGAGACATGTGACCCAGAGAAGCAGGAGGATCAGGAGGCAGTCAGCACCCATACTGCTCAGGAACCAGTACCAGGCTCTCACGCAGGAAAACAATGAAGAAATACATCAGGATAAGACTTTGCCAACAAACAGCAACCTTGTACGCCCTCAGAGTCCTCCTGGATGGAGAAAGAAAAATGTTGTGAAGAAGAAACGGAGAGTGGTGGTCATGGGGGATTCCCTGCTGAGAGGAACAGAGGCCGCTATCTGCAGACCGGATATAACTACAAGAGAAATGTGCTGTCTTCCAGGTGCAAAAATTAAAGATGTGTCTGACAGGATATCAGGACTCTTCAGACCTACAGATGACTACCCATTCCTGCTACTACATGTGGGGACAAATGACACCGCAAGAAACGACCTGGAAATCATCTGCAGAGACTTTGAAGACTTAGGCAAGAAAGTGAAAGAACTGGGAGCGCAGGTGGTCTTCTCTTCCATCCTCCCAGTGGATGGCCATGGAACAAGGAGGTGGAATAAGATTCTGCAGGTGAACAACTGGCTACGTCGATGGTGCCGTCAGCAACGATTTGGATTTCTGGATCACGGAGTGAACTACTTATACGATGGACTACTTGCTAGAGATGGGGTGCACCTTACGAAGACTGGAAAGCATGTATTTGGAAGTCGCCTTGCTACACTTGTAAGGAGAGCTTTAAACTAGAACAACATGGGAAGGGAAGCAAAAGACCAGAAAAAGCCATACACCTGACAAATGCTATTGAGAACTCTGCTATTAGAAGTGGAAAGGAAGAACAAAGACGAAAGAATCTAATTAATAAAAATATTGGAGAAAGAGAAACCAATCACAAACTAAAATGTTTCTATACTAATGCACAAAGCATGGGCAACAAACAAGGAGAATTGGAACTACTAACACAGGAAAAGAAATATGATGTAATTGGAATCACTGAAACTTGGTGGGACAATACACATGATTGGAATACAAGACTAGAAGGATACAACTTATTTGCAAGAAACAGACTTGATAAACGAGGAGGGGGTGTCGCATTGTATGTTCGAAACGCGTATATCTGCACAGAGATTGAAGCTTCAGAGACTGGGAGTTCTGTGGAAACTGTTTGGGTAAGAATACAAGGACAGAACAATGGAAAGGACACCATTGTAGGCATTTACTACAGGCCGCCTGTGCAAGCCGAAGATATAGATGAACTCTTTATGCATCAGATGGCCAAGTTCTCCAAAAAATATGACATAGTTGTCATGGGAGATTTCAACTATCCAGACATTTGTTGGGAATCTCTCTCAGGCAAAACTAACAGGTCAAGGAAATTCTTATCCTCTCTTGCTGACAACTTTATCTTCCAAAAGGTAAGGGAGAAAACAAGGGGAACTGCTACCTTGGATCTAATCCTTATAAACAGGGAGGAAATGGTTGAGGAGGTAAAAGTGGCTGGGACCATAGGAGGTAGCGACCATGCTATTTTAGAATTTTGGATAACTAGAGGTGGAAGACCTGTGAAGACTCAGACGTCAAGGTTAGATTTCAGAAAGGCAGATTTTAAGGGATTCAGAAAGAGAATTGGAGGGATCCAATGGCTGGATATCCTTAAAGACAAAAATGTCCAGGAAGGATGGGAAATCTTGAAAAATGAAATTCTCAAAGCACAGTTGTTAACAATTCCGAAAAGAGGGAAGAATAGGAAGCATTTAAGGAAACCAGGATGGATGAACACAGAACTTAAGCACATGCTAAAAAGGAAGAAAAAAATGTTTATAAAATGGAAAGAGGGAGGCATATCTAAAGAAGAATATAATGCTGTCTGCAGAACCTGCAGGGCACAAATCAGATTATTAAAGCTGAAAATGAACTGAGGCTTGCAAGAGATGTCAAAAGCAATAATAAAGGATTTTGGGGATATGTCAAAAGTAAAAGAAAAGTCAAAGATGCTATAGGATTTTTACAGGATGAAAATGATGAAATGGTAAGACAGGATGTTGAGAAGGCTGAACTTTTAAATTCCTATTTTGCATCTGTTTTCTCTCAGAAAGGAAATGCAACATCAACTGTTATTCACTGTCCTATTAAGGGAATAGAAGAATCCAGGATATCTATAAACAGAAAGATAGTGAGGAAACACTTAGCTAACCTAAATGAATTCAAGTCTCCAGGTCCAGATGAATTACACCCCAGAGTACTGAAGGAGATAGCAGAAGAAATTTTTGAACCCCTCTCCATAATCTTTGAAAATTCTTGGAGAACAGGAGAAGTGCCAGAAGACTGGAGAAGAGCAAATGTTGTTCCTATCTTCAAAAAGGGGAAGAAGGTGGACCCAGGCAACTATAGGCCGGTGAGTCTGACTTCTATACCAGGAAAGATCTTTGAACAAATTATTAAACAACATGTATGTCAATACCTGGATAAGAATGAAGTGATTAAACAGAGTCAGCATGGGTTTCTAACTAATAAGTCATGTCAGACTAACTTAATTTCCTTCTATGACGGTATCACTGATTGGGTGGATCAAGGAAATGCTGTAGATATAGTATATCTTGACTTCAGCAAAGCATTTGACAAAGTCTCTCATACAATCCTTATTGAAAAAATGACTAAGTATGGAATGGACAAGGCAACTGTTAGGTGGATTCATAACTGGCTTAGTGATCGGACCCAAAGAGTGGTCGTAAATGGCTGCACATCCAGTTGGAAGAATGTCTCAAGTGGGGTACCACAGGGCTCTGTCCTGGGCCCTGTATTGTTCAACATCTTTATCAACGATTTAGATGAAGGAATTGAGGGTAAACTGATTAAATTTGCTGATGACACAAAGCTAGGAGGGATAGCTAATACTAGAGAAGAGAGAGAGAGGATTCAAAAAGATTTAAATAAACTGGAGAAGTGGGCAGCAACTAACAGAATGGTTTTTAACAGGGAGAAATGCAAAGTACTACATCTGGGCAATAAAAATGAAAAAAGCATATATAGAATGGGAGGAATAGGGCTAAGTGACAGCACATGTGAAAAAGACTTGGGTATACTAATAGATCACAGACTGAATATGAGTCAACAGTGTGATGCAGCAGCAAAAAAGGCAAATGCAATTCTAGGATGTATTAACAGAAGCATACAGTCTAGATCACGTGAAGTCATTATTTCCCTCTACTCCTCTTTGGTCAGACCTCATCTGGAATATTGTGTCCAGTTTTGGGCACCACATTTTAAAAAAGACATCAACAAACTGGAGCAAGTTCAGAAAAGAGCGACCAGAATGGTGACCGGTCTGCAAACCCTGTCTTATGAGGAAAGGTTGCAGGATTTGGGAATGTTTAGTTTGCAAAAGAGAAGACTGAGAGGAGACTTAATAGCTGTCTACAAATATCTAAAGGGCTGTCACATTGTAGAAGGATCAACTTTATTCTCATTTGCACAAGGAAAGACTAGAAGCAATGGGATGAAACTGAATGGGAAGAGACACAGATTAGATATTAGAAAAAACTTTTTGACAGTTAGAGTGATCAATGAGTGGAACAGGCTGCCACGAGAAGTGGTGAGTTCTCCTTCAATGGAAGTCTTCAAACAGAGGCTGGACAGACATCTGACTGGGATGATTTAGCGAATCCTGCTTTGAGCAGGGGGTTGGACCAGATGGCCCAGGAGGTCCCTTCCAACTCTACGATTCTATGATTCTATGATTCTATGAACCCAAACTATCGTGCGATACCACTAACCACCACCGGGGCAACTCAGAATGAATGACACCACATGTGATAATTTCAATGGCCACCGGGGGCAATCACGTCACCTTGCCAAAGGGAAAAACGTTCACTTTGTCCATTTAATCTGACAGATCCACGCCTGGATCATGACAGGAGCTCTCTAACCTCAGTTCAAACTCCAGCTTCTCTCCACACATCTACACATTTTGCCCTCCTCACACTAATTCCTGATTTCCCTTCCTGGCCCTCAGAGAGCACTCCTCCCCCAATTCTGGTTCAGAGCTCCCTCTGCTGGCCTGGAGTGGGAACTGTGTTGCATGACATGGTTAACTGTTAGAGAGACCCTTCTTTGCCTCCAAGCCTGACATCACCCTCCCTGGAGGAAGGCAATGACACTGTGGCGACCATACTCCTGGGGGCGCCACATATTCGTATAAATCGGATGCTACATCATGTCTCTTTATGGCATCCATTTTTTTTTGCGCATCCATAGACTTAAATAGGTGAGTCACATCCAAGTTACAGAAGAAACCAATGCACGCTGCGATTTTCTTTTTTTTTTTGCAAGCAGATTTTTTCAATTAAAAAATTGCTCATCTGCTCTGCCCCACTGAATAGAATTGTTTCGAGTGCTCTCTTTTTCCACGGCCAGCACTCGGATGAAAAATGTGGTCGTGTGGACTATTAGTTCGCTGTAATAGTAATTTTTATGTTTGTGCCTTACTGAATATTGCTTTTGCGCCTATTTTTTAAGTTAACACTCTTTGGTTTTGGCTGTGTTTTGTTTTTTGTTTTTGTTTTATAAAGTGATTGTGGTTTTTCATAACAAAGTGAAAATTTTTGCCCAATTGTACTTTGGTAAGTAGAAGACATTCTAAAAGATCATGCATCTTTCTAGTCTAAAAA
Source organism: Dendrobates tinctorius (assembly GCF_039654945.1). Lineage (NCBI taxonomy): Eukaryota > Metazoa > Chordata > Amphibia > Anura > Dendrobatidae > Dendrobates > Dendrobates tinctorius. The sequence continues at coordinate 87,175,862 of NW_027361684.1, read as the reverse complement.
GGCACAAAAATGGAAAAACATAAAAAATTAGATTTTAATTCACCTTTTGAAGAATTTGGCACAACAAAAACACAATAAGTACATCAAGACAAAAGAAAAGTAATTTAATAAAAAAAGGGAATGGTGAACCAGGACCATGCTATGTAATTTCATACATGACAGAATTTGCCTTACACTCTTTTGGCTTTCTTAATATCACTGGGGTCGTATGTATAAGGTTGGCTTCAGATTGCATCTTTGCAACATGTCAGTCGCTGCATCGGGCATCCATCTGAAGCCCTGAATCTAATGCCTATCTCCAAAAGTCATATGCTGACGATAAGTAGGTCAGATAGAGCTGCTTCATTAAACTCAATGGCCATCAGTAGTTTCGTTCGAATTCGGTTTTTCAGGGCTTCAGGCAGAAGCCCCAATGGAGTCACTTACGTCTGGCAAAGTCGTAACATGAAAATAGCCTTAGTTTGACGTAAACTCCAAGGGCTTTTCTAATAGATATACCAAACATACACAGCAATTAAAATGGGTAATACACCTTATTACTGTTCTTCTGCTGTTTGTCATGATCTGAAGTGATCTGACAGTTTTAAATCACTGGGTGAACTTTTTTTACTTTGGAAAGTTCCAAGGTGTCTTGACTGTCCCTGGTGGTGGTTTTGATATTGCACTTTAGGTTTTGTGCACTTAATCATGTATCAGGTGTTACACCCTATAAAGGTGTGCTAGAGGTGTGCAATCACTGCCTGTGATATTGTGAGTTTGTGTTCACTCTGAGTTGGAGATCCTGGAGGACGGATGGAGCTGGTGAGGAGTCCTGCACAGCTTAGCCAGGGGGGACGTGTTGCAGCTATGGTGTCTGGACGAAGGGCTGGCATGGTGGAGTCGCAGTGATGGTGTCAGCGGGAAGTTTCTGCATGGGCTGGTGGAGTGGCGACTATGGAGAGTGGCACTCACCATGTGGGACTTGGCCGCTGAGCTGGACTCAAGCATGCTTGACTTCGTGTCAGCAGCTGAACTCATCCTTGGGACTCTGGTTCTAAGCAGCTGCAACTGGTGTTGGACTCTGCTCCAAGGTTGCACTAAGTTGAAGGATCCTGTTATGGTGATGGATCCGGGTGGAGGAGAAGATGCACTCAGGTGGAGGGCTCTGTTGCTAGGAGCGCACGCAACAGAGCAAAGCTAAGTGGTGTTTCCCCTGTATTGTCTCTTTCCTCATGTGTGTTATTAGTGCAGTGGTGGGATTAGTCTCTGCACCGACCCATTCCCTAGTGAGGGTTTAGGGTCAGGGCGAGCTAGGGCGTTGAGGTACGCGTGCGGCGCCCGGTGCGAAACCGGCATAGGGAATGTTAGGAGTGCAGGGACACTGGCTCAGGGGAGCTCAGGAGGTCTCCAATTCCCTTTTCCCTATAGCAGGGCCCACCATTGTTAAAGTTACCCAGGTTCCCCCCTTTATTATTTAAATGCGCCTTACTGGAGGCGGTGTTTCCAGATATTGTATGTATAACGTGTAATACCTAAATTCGCCAGGTGGAGGCGGCGTATCCACCTGCACGTTTTTATTATTTAAATGCGCCCCACTGGAGGCGGTGTATCCAGGGTCACGTGTGTTATGGGTTCGCCTTGCGGCATCATCTGCGTCCTGAGACACGTGACCATGACACTGTTATCTTTAGATCCTTGATATGATCAGTAAATATAGAGTAAAAAATGCTGCAATTGTGGAAATCAATACACAGCTATACAGCTACAGTGATACAATGATAACAAGTGACATCTCAGAAAATTGAGGTCCCAGTGGTAATTCAGTCAGTGCTCTACCTCCTCAACAGCACAACATTTGTTCTGCCTTTGCATTATGGTAAAAGGAGCCGTTCAGAAAGAAGACAATGTAAAATGTTTGAAATGTCGCCAAGTATCATTTGTAACCATTGTACATATTATTGCATATATTGCATTTTTTTCCATGTAGATTTGCCACCAGATATCAGTTTTAAAAATTTACTACAAATTACTGACCAAATCTGACTAAGCCTTGAGAAAGGCTTTCCTGTTCTAACATTTGCTAGTTTCAATCCTGACCTTAGCCTGAAAGATCTGACTAAATCAAAGAGTACAGCCTCGGAAGAAAGTAGGAAATGTATTTACCTGCACACAAGCTCATATTTCTTGGTTTTAGCAGAGTTAGGTTTCCTCGTTATGTGGTTTTTCAGCATGTTTAATCTCACAATTTTCTTTTCTTTCTAGTATCTGCCTTTACTGCAGGGTAAATCTCTTGCGATGATATTTGAGAAAAGAAGCACCAGAACTAGGCTTTCCACTGAAACAGGTAGTGTGATCTATTCCAAAATGATCACATTTTATTTCAAAGTTACGTGAATATTTGCGTATATTTTTATTGCTCCAAGAGATCTAGAAAATAATTTTTTTTGTATATAGCTAATAAAAAAAGAATTACTGTTTTTGTATAAACCCAAACCTATATCTCTCCAAGGTTAGTGATTACGAGCCATTACAATTTTGTATGGTTAACTTAAAGAAGTTTTACCGTATACTTTTATGTCAGGATATGGATATGTCAGATATTTTTTATTTGTACGATAGTAAATACCACAGTAACTCATAGTAAGTTTGTCCCTGCCACAAACAATCCCTGCATGTAATGTGATTCTGAAGTCTATTTGTTCCTCTTCTAGGTAAGCTGCTTCTTTATCTACTGTCTGTGTACACATGGAGTTCTTAGAAAAGTTTTTTGTCCAATGAAAAATGCTGAAAAATGTCTATAGTAAAAACTCCTCTAAAGGCTTAAAAAATGTCCAAAATCCCTTATCAGTTTCTTGAATTGTTTTCATATTTAAAAAAAATATTTTTTTTTACTGCTTCAAAAACACTGTCTGCACATAGTACCTGTTTTAGATGATGTGCCAAATATAGGCCATCTGACTTCTGATCCTTCTTCCCCCTGACATAGTTCTCCTAGTACAGTCTAAGGCCTCTTTCACACGTCCGTGTCTCCGGTACGTGTGGTGACAGTTTACACATGCACCGGAGACACGTACTCACGAAATGGGTCTGTGCATTATTCTCCCTTGCTCTGCCAGCGAGCAAAGGAGATTGATGACAGCCGGCTTCAGCACCTGCCATCGGGGAACAGCGCTGTAGCGCATCTTCCCCGGGGGCTGTCCGTGTGTTACTGATGCTGCATACGGGTGGCACAAGGAATTCTGTCTATTCGTTTTAAATTGCCCCAACTTACGCTGCAGTCTCCAGTGTATTCTTTGAGACACAGCTTTATACCCCTCTCCTGTATGCCATATTTCTAAGAGATGACAGGGAGAAATATATGGATCACAAGCAGGAGGCAGGGGGGAGCAGCATGAAACTCCAGACGATTGGAAAGGCAAAAATCTCTAAATTGCTCCCTCTGCCTCCTGCTTTGAAGAGTTGACAAGGAAAAGAGGACTTGTCACTAGAGTTGACCAAATTTGTTAAAATTCGGTACCGATGATGATCGACAGGGAATATTGTTTTTGCAATATTTGCTGAACGTCATTGGATTCGATTGGAGTAGAAATCAACGAATGTTTGGAACTGATCATCATACATAAATTCAGCACAAATAGGGTAACAATATGGCAAATTCATTTTTGGCGACCGATTCCGAACATATTTGCTCAGGTCTACTTGTCACAGCTCAAAAGTTTTTACACTTATTATATTCCTGCTGTTCCCCTAAGTAATGAGCTTTGTTGTTTGCTGTTGCTAACATTGTTGTTATTTTTTTTTTAATCCAGCTTATATATAGAGATGCGGGCCTTTTATTTAGTAATGGCCAATATGCAAATTTTTATGGTAATTCAAAAAGGGGCTTGCTTGATTCTCTACAGCCATGTCTTTAGGCTGCTCTCCATTATTATCTTGTGGGCCACTGCTCCTTGGTAAAGACCACAAAAATTAGCATAAAAGACCCATATTTCTGGAAACATATGGTGTATTTAAAAAGAACAACAAAATGCTCAGGCAGTGGGAATAAAATAATACCAATAGAGATGGGCGGACACCTGCATGTTCGGGTCTGGCGGGTTCGGCCGAACAATTACATAAAGTTCGGGTTTGGGTACCAGAACAGTACCGACCCGAACTCAGACTCCATTCACTTGAATGGGGGGCCCAAACATCAAGTGTTTGCCACGCTGTCATGTGCATGACAGCGTGGCAAACACCGCTTCTGATTGGCGGTGAAACCATCCCCGCCGGTCAGAAAGCCGTGATTCCCACGCTGTCAAAAGACAGTGTGAGCGCTCAGCTGTGATTGGAGGTATAAAGCTTACCTCCGGTCACTGGTATCAGCTGATGGAACTACTGATCCCTTGATCCGACACCTGCTACGGCTAATTAGAGTGAGAGCAGGAGTGGCGAATGGGATTATTCATTAGCCACTCCTGCGCTGTAAATAAATAATAAAAAAAAACAGCGTGGGTTCCCCTGTATTTTTGCTAACCAGTCAGACAAAACTCACAGTTGGGGGCTCCAACCCTTAACTGTCAGCTTCAGAAAGGTTAGTTATCAAGAATACAGGGGTCCCAACACTGTTTTTGTAATTATTTAAATAAATAATTTTAAAAAACAGCATGGGGCCCCCCCATTTTTGACAACCAGCCTTGCTAAAGCAGACAGCTGGGGGCTGGTATTCTCAGACTGGTAAGGGGCCATGGATATTGGCCCTTCCCAGACTAAAAATAGCAGCCCGCAGCTGCCCAGAAAAGGCACATCTATTAGATGCACCAATTCTGGCACTTTGCCCGACTCTCCCAACTTGCCCTGTAGCGGTGGCAAGTGGGGTGATAGTTGAGGGGGCTTGATGTCGCCTTTGTATTGTCAGGTTTCATCAAGCCCATCGCTTGATATAATGGAGAGGTGTGTATAAGATATCTATCCATTACTAATCATGTAGTCACATTGTAAGAAAATAGACACCTAGAAAAAAGTCCTTAAATAGAAAGAATGACAGAGTCCTTTAATAATCTTAATTAAGCCATACTTACAACCTCACCTAATTCCTCCGAAGCCCTCGTTCTCCTGCAATAAAACTAAAATAAAAAAAACAATATACCATACATGTCTGTCTTTCTGTCCCGCGTCGTAATCCATGTCTGGGGGATAAACATGTTTCAACCTGGACAGTGCCAAGATGCGACCGTCCAGGCTGTGAACCACTGGTGACTAAACTGCAAGCGCAGAATCAGTGACTAGCGGTGACGTCACTGAGGCTGTGTTCCCAGCCGGGCTGAACTGTGGTGACCTCGATGAGATCCCTGCTAGCACAGTAAAAAAAAAATCTCACGGTGTTAGCGGGGATATCACCGAGGTCACGGCAGTTCAGCCAGGCTGGGAACTGAGCCTCACTGACCACTGGTAACCTAGATGATGCCACCACCGGTCTCTGAGGCTGCGCTAGCAGCAGTTCAGTCACCAGTGGTTCTCAGCCTGGACGGTCACATCTTGACGCCATCTAGGTTGAAAAATGTTTATCCCCCAGACTTGGATTACGGCGTGGGACAGAACGACGGACAGGTATGGTATATTGTTTTTTTATTTTAGTTTTATTGCAGGAGATTGTGGGCTTTGGTGGAAATAGGCGAGGTTGTAAGTATGGTTTAATTAAGATTATTAAAGGAGTTTGTGTCATTCTTTCTTTCTACAAAAAGGAAAATGAGTCAATGCAAAAGTTTGGGCACCCTGCATGGTTAATACTTAGTAGAACCCTCGTTTTGCAAATATCACAGCTTAAAAAAACACTTTTTTGTAGCCATCAGAGTCTTTACATTTTTTTTGCCTAAGGGATTTTCATACATTCTTCCTTGGAAAATTGTTCCTATTCTGTCAGATTCCTGAGATGTCTTGCATCACAGCTATTTTGAGATCCATTGTAAAACCTTCAAGCTTGTTCCTTTTGAGGTAGTCTGTTGTGGATTTTGACATCTGTTTAGGATTATTCATTTGTAGAAGCCATCCTCTTTTCAACTTCAGCTTTTTTACAGATGGTGCTATGTTTACATCAAGAATTTGTTCCTCTACACGGGAAATGTTCCATGTGCTATTGGTTGCAACACAATCAACACAACCTTAAAGCACGATTGATCCATCTCCATGCTTAATGGTTGGCGAGATGTTCTTTTCCTGAAATTCTGTGTCCTTTTTTCTTCACACATACCTTTGATCATTGTGGCTAAAGAGTTCTATTTTAACATTATCGGTTCACAGGATTAGTTTCCAAAATTCACAAGGCACATGTTTAGTTAGTGTGCCGCATATTTCTGATGCTGAATTTGATAGTGAGGACGCAGGAGAGGTGTTCTTCTGATGACTCTTCCATGAAGAACATATTTGTGCAGGGATCTCTGAGCAGTAGAACAAAGAACCACAACTTCAGAGTCTGCTAAATCTTTCTAAAGGTCTTTTGCAGTCAAGCAGGGGTTCTTCCTCTCTAGCTATTCTACAAGCAGCTCTCACTGAAATTTTGCTTAGTCTTCCAGACCTTATCTTAACCTCGACTGTTCCTCTTAACTGACATTTCTTAATTACATTTTGAACTGAGGAAAGGGCAACTTGAAAACACTTTGCTATCTTCTTTGTTATGAATGGGTCACCGAGGAGGAATAAACCTAAACAAGCTAAGCTCAGAAAAACCAGAGAGGTTGGTAACTATGCAGATTGCAGATCCCTGATCCTAACCACACAACTAGCAGCAGCCGTGGAGCGTACCTATGATGAACCTAGACGCCTTGTCACGGCCGGAGGACTAAATAAGCCTAAAGCAAGAAAAGGGGAAAACTAACTGCCCCAGAGCAGACCCCAAAGGAATATACAGCCCCCACACATGTATTGAAACAAGATGAAAACACAAACACAGGCAAGAAAATAGGCTGAGCAAATGATGGGGCCCAAACTAACTAGAAAGGAGAGGAAAGGAAAGACACTGTCTGCAATCTGCCCAAAACCCTACAAAATAATGTCCAACACTTCTGATAACAAAATTAACCCTGAAGTCACTAGACTTCTGCCACTATATCAGCACTCTGGAATATTCTGAGACAGAGCAAAAAGAGGCCAATCTAATAAGGGACAAAAAGCAAATTGGCTGATACAGACAAATAAGAGTGGAAATTCAGCACAACCTCAGCCGGGGCTGGCTGACCACACAAAAAAACTGAATAGAACAACAAAATCAAGTGTGAACATTAGCAGAAAAACTTAGCTTGAGCTGACTGGAACAGAGCTGAGAACCAAGACCTGACAAGCAGAAGGAATCACCAGCACCAGAGTAGGGCGTCGGCTGTCTTAAATCCAATCTGAGATTCCTGAGGTCCAATCGTCATCCTCATTATCAGGTGGCAGATCTCTACTGATTAAATCAGCCTCACTACCTCCTGTTACCACCAGAGGGAGCCTGGAAGGAGAACTCACAACTGGTAGACCAAAAAATGAACTCACAACACTTATTATAGCCTTCTCCTGCTTTGTGGACCTCATTTTCATTTTCAGAGTGCTAGACAGCTGCTTAGAAGAACCATTGGATGCTGCTTTTTGGCACAGGTTTAGAGGAGGCTGGATTTTTATAAAGCTGGGAAATTTGCATCACCTGGCCTTTCCTAACGATGATAGTGAACAAGCCATAACTCTAGCAAGTTAGTTAAGGTTTGAAACCATGGTCAAAGTTAGGCCTGCTTCACACATCCGTTTTTGACCATCAGTCAAAATCCACCGTTTTGGAGAAAAAACGGATCCGCCATTTTTCTTGGCGGATCCATTTTTCCCCCATTGACTAGCATTATTATTGGCGGATTTTGACTGACTGGTCGTCCGTTGCATCCGCATGTCAGCGGATCCGCCAAGATTTTGGCGTCCACTGACATGACCAGACGGACCCTGCAACGTTTTTTCGGGCCGCGGATCCACCATGTAGTGATTTAACCCCCATTTCTGTCTGGCTGCCGGTAGAAAAATCTCTCTCTCTCTCTCTCCTCCACACTTCCCGCGATCATGACATTCCTGCCCCCCACATCACGCGATGATTGTTACTCACATCGCGTAATCGCTCCACACATCCCGCGATAAGGACCGCTCACTTCCCGCGATGTCTGCTTCCCACATCGCGCGATGGTTGGCGCTAACATCCCGCGATAATCCCCAGGTTATCCCTCCCACGATCCATCACAACTGCTCATGTCCCCTGGTCCCGACTCCCGCGAGATCTCAGCCGCGCCATTACTCCCACCCTGGCTCCCGCGAGATCTCGGCAGCGACATGGAGAACACTACATAACCGGTATTTTTTTATTTTTTTTTAACCAGGCACGGTTCCTTTAAATTTGCAAGATTGGCGGATCCGTACATCCGCCGATCCGCTGCCACACGTTTCTGTCAGTCCGCCTGCGGATCCGTTTTCCGCTATTTTGGTGGATTTGGACTGACAGAAAAAACTGATGTGTGAAACAGGCCTTATCTGATCACACAAATCTCCAAGGGTGCCCAAACACTTGCATATGCCCATTTTCCTTTTTGTAATTTTTAAAATATAAAAATGGCAATATATATATTTTGTGCCTAAAATAAAAAGAAAATGTGTCATCTTTAACTTTAGCCCTTTTACACATCATTTCATCTTTAATTTGCTTAGCTGTTCACAAAAACAGTAATTTTGACAAGGGATGCTCAAACTTTTACATGCCACTGTTCATGCATCATACTAGAATGCTATAAAAGAGGGCTTAAAGCCGCTGGCCGTACTTTATTTTGGGAAAACCTGGTGACAAGTTCCCTTTAACAAGCAGAAGTCACCTTGTACACTTCTGGGTATTGTTTTCACTTATGTTTTTGGGTGCTGCTACATGTGTCATTATGCCACTTACAATTTCATAATCTGAACACCCCTTAATGTAATTGTGCATCAAATGAAATATGAATCGGGGATTTTTCCCATAAGTCCAACCAACATGTGTCAGTGCAGAGATTTATGCTCATGCAGATTTTTCCTTTGTGTCCTCAGGTTTGTAGCACTTCTCAGATGGCAGGCCTTGGGGGTGCATAACTGATGTTTGTATGTGATACTTTCTGACAATTTCCAGCCTTAGAAATAAACTTACATTTTTGTCATATACTTATAGGATTTGCTTTACTTGGAGGACATCCTTGTTTTCTCACTACACAGGATATTCATTTGGGAGTCAATGAAAGCCTGAAGGACACAGCAAGGTCTCTTTCATATTGTCTGTTCCCTACAGATTTATCTGTTTATATGAGAGAAATGCACTTTTGTATTAATCCAACCAACGTACAGAGTTTTATCTATAGAGCTGTGCGCCCAATTAAAAAAATGCCAGAATAATAAAATAACTACCACCAGGAAGATTTGCTTACTATACATGATTTAATGCTTAATTAGTCTTTGTAGCATAGATAAAGCTGTGACTACTTACAGGCGGTATTGTAGTGATAGGAAACATGTAGGGTTATTATAGCAAGTAACAGCACAATCAATCAGGTCTGTATTTCAATAAGTATAAGCAGTGTCAGACTGGGCTGCCAAGGGCCCACCAGTAACCAACTCCAGGGCCCCACTTATCATCTTCATGTGAAAAAAGGAATAAGGAATAAGATGCCGCCTATGTCTGTACATAGTGATTCAAGTGTATTGTGCTAAGTACTGCTCATATAAGAGGGTGGTGGCCAATTCTGCACAGTGGTCCACCGGATGACTCTCCTGTGGGCCAGTCCATGCCTGAGTATCAGTGAATTTGGAGTAACATAGGCCTGGTTCAGACATATTTCAAGGTCTGCATATGCACGACAATGTAACTTTGGACTGATAACAGACCAATATGTGTCTACGAGGTTGTAATTTCAGATCAGGAGACCTGCAGTCAATCCAAGCATTGTAGTCTGTATACTGACTGTAATATGCCCGTTTGAACCTTACACAAAATGACTGTTCACACTATGCAGTTCAGTGTACCTACCCATCTGCTTGTCTGGCATCTCCTTTCACCCCCTCTTTCTTGATTGAGAGACCTGGCCTAACAGAAGCCAAAGGAGGACAGAGATATATAGAAAACAAGTAGGTGGGAAAGTGCACTGAACTGTTAGGCTATGTTCACAGGTTGCGTTTTTGCTGCCTTTTTTTAATGCAAATTTTAAGCTACGTTTTACAGTACCAGCAAAAGCTAAGACATTTCAGAAATCTCATGCGCACATATTGTTTTAATTTCCTGACTGAATTGTAAAAACTTCTGTGTTTTTGAAAACTTAAGCATCTCACTTCCAGCTTTTTTGCAGCATTTTTCACCCATAAAAAGTAATGAGCAAGTGCAAAAATGCCTGAAAAAATGCAGGTATCAGGTCTTGGTGCGTTTTTGGTGCAAAAATCTAAGGAAGTTGTATCATGTTTTTTGGGGGGCGGGGCACTAGACTTTATCAGCATGCACAAGAGACAATAAAAACGCAACAAAACCTGCTTTTTGTAAGCAGCTTCTTTACTACCAAGAGAGCAGGTTTTGCCTGCAACATAAAAATGAAGCAAGCACGCAACATGTGAACATAGCTTTTGGCGGCTCCAATAGTGCGCTGAGCACCTGAGCTTGATGTGAACAGAATCACATTAAGTGGTCAGTTCGAAATGGGTTTAAAGGTTTCCACCTCTTAAGTATTATAGACATCAAAGATGTTCCCCAGCTCAGAATTCTCCTTTATGTGTTTAAAGGGAACAGTAGATTCATGCTGCCCAAACCATGGTCAGCATGAAATAGAGCCTGCCTGCAAAATTGCAGCCAGGTTTTTTTTTTCTGAAATGCTCCAGAGTTTCAAGAGAAAACATAATTTGAAGATCCACTCGGGGACTATAGAAATGAATGAGATTAGCCTGGTGCCGCTCTTGGTGAGTACATCGGGAGATACTTGTCAACCACCTGGAGAGAAGGCGGCTGAGGGTGGCACTGGACTTGTCTCATCTATTTCTATAGTCCTCAGCTGCATCTTTAAGTAGGAAGATAAAGTGGTATTCACCATTAGAGTTGAGCGTTCCCCAATGCAAGTCAATGGGGAATAAAAGTCGGCATTGAGTGGATGAATGTCATCCGCTCAATGTGGATTTTTATTTCCCATTGACTTGCATTGGGGTCGGGTTTCGGACGAAACTCCGACTTTTTTTGCCCTAGTCGGACCGGTTTCATCTGACTCAAATTTTGTTTCATTCGGGTTTCACGAAACCCGATCCGCCCAAAGTTGCTCAACTCTATTCACCATTGCAGGTGAACAACTGGCTACGTCGATGGTGCCGTCAGCAACGATTTGGATTTCTGGATCACGGAGTGAATTACTTATACGATGGACTACTTGCTAGAGATGGGGTACACCTTACGAAGACTGGAAAGCATGTATTTGGAAGTCGCCTTGCTACACTTGTAAGGAGAGCTTTAAACTAGAACAACATGGGAAGGGAAGCAAAAGACCAGAAAAAGCCATACACCTGACAAATGCTATTGAGAACTCTGCTATTAGAAGTGGAAAGGAAGAACAAAGACAAAAGAATCTAATTAATAAAAATAATGGAGAAAGAGAAACCTATCACAAACTAAAATGTTTCTATACTAATGCACAAAGCATGGGCAACAAACAAGGAGAATTGGAACTACTAACACAGGAAAAGAAATATGATGTCATTGGAATCACTGAAACTTGGTGGGACAATACACATGATTGGAATACAAGACTAGAAGGATACAACTTATTTGCAAGAAACAGACTTGATAAACGAGGAGGAGGTGTCGCATTGTATGTTAGAAACTTGTATATCTGCACAGAGATTGAAGCTTCAGAGACTGGGAGTTCTGTGGAAACTGTTTGGGTAAGAATACTGTGACGAACAGCCCACCGCTGTTCGTCCAAATACGGGTGACTGACGGGGGTCCCGCTGCCACCAAAACGCGACGGACAGCGGACCCTGTGTCACCTCTATGTCACAGTCCCACCACTGACACGGGTGTATCAGCGGACGGAGGGACGAGACACAATGCCGGCACACGGCTATCACAGGCACAGCTGGGGCTTATCTTAGTTATCCCACCACTGGCACCATGTGACCAAAATATCCAGCAAGCTACTCTCGCTCTACAATTTGCCGCAGAGGGGGGTTTAATTTGGATGCCCCACCACTGCTATCAATCTTCCAAGTACTGCGGGGATTTATGTATATCCCACTTTCTCAGTTCCACTTTGGAACTCGCAGCTCTCCGGTGCCCCCCTTACCATCAGGTCAGTCAGGGAACTGCACCTAGGATAATTAGTTGCCGGACGGACTGCCTGTTGTGAACCGGCAATTGGGCTTCTGCAGTAAGGGAATTATCAATGCTGTGGCCGCAGCCCCTCATTCAGCAATATAAGACCCTTCTGTACTGCCAGCAAGCCGCAATAGCCGTGCACAACGCGCTGCCACCAGTCACGGTTACTTAATTCACAGTGTTAAATTAAGAGGGTCCGTGGCAAACCCCTTGAATTAGTAGCGATTATCTAACAAAGGCGTATAGTTCGATTCTTAGAGCATAGAGACAGAACTAAATAATTTTATCATTTATTCCCCAAAAAAGTAGGGCAGTGGTTACAGATAAAAGTTGCTATAAAATTGAGACATAAAATATGTACAGTACAGGTATAAAATAAAAGTGGAGAAAACAAAGAGATTACACTCACAGTTCCATATTGTTCCTTAGGCAGACCATGCGGCTTTAAGGGGGGAGGAGCCACACGTCTCCACTCATCTGGAGTTCTTGTCAGCACGGACTCTGCAGCTGTTCTGTGCTGGTTTGCCCAGGGAATGCCTTATAGGCTTTGCTTTGTGACATCACGGAGAGATGCATTCTGGGTTGATCCCACCTCTCTCATCCAAGTTATGTTTTGGCTACAAAACTTACATTAGCTATAACTTTATGGGAGAAGCTGGTATGGACTCATCAGTGGTATCATGTTTCCCAGCGTAATGAGCCCAACAAGAAAATATCAAACATCTATGCGATATAACCGTCCATTTGGGCGCAAATCATATCTCATGTTCTGGGCAGGGTAGAACTTCGAAAGATACGCGGTATCGAAGCTGGGACCGCTCAGGTTACAAAAATATGATTTTCATATCTCTACTTGGTACGGTTTTCGCAGGGCAGGCTCTTAAAGGTTTACTTCTAACCTTGATTTCAAACAAAGAGTTTATTTCCCGCACTTTTTTTTCTCTTTCAGCTGAGGCTGAGAGAAGCCAAATGATGTGGCAGGAAGTTGATTTATAATCACCTGGGGGGGAAGGGAAGCTGCTGCAGGGTGCAATGTAACTGAGACACTGGCAGGCAGCTTCTTACAAAATGGAGGATTTTTTAGCACATTGCAACAGAAAACATATCTTGCAGACATTGCACATCACAAATACAAGGACAGAACAATGGAAAGGACACCATTGTAGGCATTTACTACAGGCCGCCTGTGCAAGCTGAAGATATGGATGAACTCTTTATGCATCAAATGGCCAAGTTCTCCAAAAAATATGACATAGTTGTCATGGGAGATTTCAACTATCCAGACATTTGTTGGGAATCTCTCACAGGCAAAACTAACAGGTCAAGGAAATTCTTATCCTCTCTTGCTGACAACTTTATCTTCCAAAAGGTAGGGGAGAAAACAAGGGGAACTGCTACCTTGGATCTAATCCTTATAAACAGGGAGGAAATGGTTGAGGAGGTAAAAGTGGCTGGGACCCTAGGAGGTAGCGACCATGCTATTTTAGAATTTTGGATAACTAGAGGCGGAAGACCTGTGAAGACTCAGACGTCAAGGTTAGATTTCAGAAAGGCAGATTTTAAGGGATTCAGAAAGAGAATTGGAGGGATCCAATGGCTGGATATCCTTAAAGACAAAAATGTCCAGGAAGGATGGGAAATCTTGAAAAATGAAATTCTCAAAGCACAGTTGTTAACAATTCCGAAAAGAGGGAAGAATGGGAAGCATTTAAGGAAACCAGGATGGATGAACACAGAACTTAAGCACATGCTAAAAAGGAAGAAAAAAATGTTTATAAAATGGAAAGAGGGAGGCATATCTAAAGAAGAATATAATGCTGTCTGCAGAACATGCAGGGCACAAATCAGATTACTAAAGCTGAAAATGAATTGAGGCTTGCAAGAGATGTCAAAAGCAATAATAAAGGATTTTGGGGATATGTCAAAAGTAAAAGAAAAGTCAAAGATGCTATAGGATTTTTACAGGATGAAAATTATGAAATGATAAGACAGGATGTTGAGAAGGCTGAACTTTAAATTCCTATTTTGCATCTGTTTTCTCTCATAAAGGAAATGTAACATCAACTGTTCTTCACTGTCCTATTAAGGGAATAGAAGAATCCAGGATATCTATAAACAGAAAGATAGTGAGGAAACACTTAGCTAACCTAAATGAATTCAAGTCTCCAGGTCCAGATGAATTACACCCCAGAGTACTGAAGGAGATAGCAGAAGAAATTTTTGAACCCCTCTCCATAATCTTTGAAAATTCTTGGAGAACAGGAGAAGTGCCAGAAGACTGGAGAAGAGCAAATGTTGTTCCTATCTTCAAAAAGGGGAAGAAGGTGGACCCAGGCAACTATAGGCCGGTGAGTCTGACTTCTATACCAGGAAAGATCTTTGAACAAATTATTAAACAACATGTATGTCAGTACCTGGATAAGAATGAAGTAATTAAACAGAGTCAGCATGGGTTTGTAACTAAGTCATGTCAGACAAACTTAATTTCCTTCTATGATGGAATCACTGATTGGGTGGATCAAGGAAATGCTGTAGATATAGTATATCTTGACTTCAGCAAAGCATTTGACAAAGTCTCTCCTACAATCCTTATTGAAAAAATGACTAAGTATGGAATGGACAAGGCAACTGTTAGGTGGATTCATAACTGGCTTAGTGATCGGACCCAAAGAGTGGTCGTAAATGGCTGCACATCCAGTTGGAAGAATGTCTCAAGTGGGGTACCACAGGGCTCTGTCCTGGGCCCTGTATTGTTCAACATCTTTATCAACGATTTAGATGAAGGAATTGAGGGTAAACTGATTAAATTTGCTGATGACACAAAGCTAGGAGGGATAGCTAATACTAGAGAAGAGAGAGAGAGGATTCAAAAAGATATAAATAAACTGGAGAAGTGGGCAGCAACTAACAGAATGGTTTTTAACAGGGAGAAATGCAAAGTACTACATCTGGGCAATAAAAATGAAAAAAGCATATACAGAATGGGAGGAATAGGGCTAAGTGACAGCACATGTGAAAAAGACTTGGGTATACTAATAGATCACAGACTGAATATGAGTCAACAGTGTGATGCAGCAGCAAAAAAGGCAAATGCAATTCTAGGATGTATTAACAGAAGCATACAGTCTAGATCACGTGAAGTCATTATTTCCCTCTACTCCTCTTTGGTCAGACCTCATCTGGAATATTGTGTCCAGTTTTGGGCACCACATTTTAAAACAGACATCAACAAACTGGAGCAAGTTCAGAAAAGAGCGACCAGAATGGTGACCGGTCTGCAAACCCTGTCTTATGAGGAAAGGTTGCAGGATTTGGGAATGTTTAGTTTGCAAAAGAGAAGACTGAGAGGAGACTTAATAGCTGTCTACAAATATCTAAAGGGCTGTCACATTGTAGAAGGATCAACTTTATTCTCATTTGCACAAGGAAAAACTAGCAATGGGATGAAACTGAATGGGAGGAGACACAGATTAGATATTAGAAAAAACTTTTTGACAGTAAGAGTGATCAATGAGTGGAACAGGCTGCCACGAGAAGTGGTGAGTTCTCCTTCAATGGAAGTCTTCAAACAGAGGCTGGACAGACATCTGATTGGGATGATTTAGCGAATCCTGCTTTGAGCAGGGGGCTGGACCAGATGGCCCAGGAGGTCCCTTCCAACTCTACGATTTATGATTCTATTATTCTATGATCCATAAAACATAATTTGTTTATTAAGTGTCCATAATGCATTTAATAGAATGGGAGAGATTTTTTAATGGATATTACAAATTATGTTTTGCTGATGGTGAGTGCCACTTTATCTTCCTACATGAAGTTCTATTGCAATTGTCTGTGTTAAGTAGAGCAACACAAGATCCGTTTTAGCCATATTGTGTGACCCATTTATTACTGTATTATCGGCATTATGATTGTGGCAAGCGACTTTTTGCATTAAATTGGATCTTTAAACTATGTCAGACTACTTTCATTTCTGGCTATTGTCCCCAGCAAGATCTTTAAAGTTTATTTTTTCTAAAACACGCTAGCATTTCAGATAAAACATGTCTGGCTACAATCGATCAGAGGCTCTCATTCATCTTGGCCATACTTTGGGCATCAAGAATCAACTGATAGGTTGCCTTTAATGCAACAGAGTTAGAGACCTCAGGAGCACTTACAATACAAATCTTACTTTAATTCCAGACTAGACTTGTGGCGAGGCACACACAGAGGCTACCCCACTTGTCATATACTCTTGATACATTAGGAGGCGTGCGCTTCATAATGAATCATAAGTGTTTGACTCCAGCACGTCACCTTATCACCTGAACAATGCCGGTCTTAATGAATCACAAGCTTCTGATTCCAGCATGCCTCCTCATGAAGACCGATGTGAAAAACACTGGTCTTGGTGAATCAGGGCCTTTGTTTCTAAAATCTATTAAGGACCAAAATTCTCTGCTAATTAATTTCATAATGTATCTTTGTGGGTGTCAGAGATGCCTTTATATTTATTATAATTTCCCACACAGCAATGGCATAAAGTGAGACTAGGGACTTTTTTTTTTTTTAAGTGGCGGAGGAATACAGTGCGGAAGGATACCTACCTTCCGTCATTGGATTCCTACAGCCCGTAGAGAACGGCAGCAACAGCTGATGCTGCCGTTCTCTACCCAAGATCGTCGTGGGACACACTCGTGGACTGCTTCGGATCGTGGGTGAGTATTTTTGTGGTTTGTTATGTTAATATTTATTCCGTAAAAGACAATGGCTTCGGGGAACAATGTGACAAGTATTGGTAAGTATGTTACTCTATGTTATATGTACTGTATGTCTATGTATGTATTGTATGAATGTATTGTATGTAGTATGTATGTAGTATATATGTGGTATGTATGTAGCATGTAGTATGTATGTAGCATGCATGTAGCATGCAGTATGTATGTAGCATGCATGTAGTATATATGTAGTATGTATGTAGCATGTAGTATGTATGTAGCATGTAGTATGTATGTAGCATGCATGTAGTATATATGTAGTATGTATGTAGCATGTAGTATGTATGTAGCATGTAGTATGTATGTAGCATGCATGTAGTATATATGTAGTATGTATGTAGCATGTAGTATGTATGTGGTATGTATGTAGTATATATGTAGTATGTATGTAGCATGTAGTATGTATGTAGCATGCATGTAGTATATATGTAGTATGTATGTAGCATGTAGTATGTATGTAGCATATATGTAGTATGTATGTAGTATTTATGTAGCATGCATGTAGTATATATGTAGTATGTATGTAGCATATATGTAGTATGTATGTAGCATGTAGTGTATGTATGTTGCATGTAGTATGTATGTAGTATGTATGTTGCATGTAGTATATATGTAGTATGAATGTAGCATGTATGTAGTATGTAGTATGAATGTAGCATGTATGTAGTATGCATGTTGTATGTATGTAGCATGTAATTTTTTTTTTTTTTTTTTTTTTACATTCAACACATTAGCCGGATGATGGGACTACTACTGTCCCATCATTGGCTAATGTGTCAATCACTGTCATGGTAGCAGGCATCGCCCGATGGGACTTGTAGTCCCATCGGACGATGCCTGCACAGACCCCCGAAGCCTGCACAGCCCCCCGGCAGGCCGGCACAGCCCCCCGGAGCCTGCACAGCCCCCCGGCAGGCCGGCACAGCCCCCCGGCAGGCCGGCACAGCTCACCGGAGCCTGCACAGCCCCCCTGGCAGGCCGGCACAGCCCCCCGGCAGGCCGGCACAGACCACCGGAGCCTGCACAGACCCCCTGGCAGGCCGGCACAGCCCCCCGAAAGGCCCGTACAGACCCCAGAGAGGCTGTACAAGGGAAAAACAGGATTTTTCTTATTCCGATACCGGAAGTCCCATAGACTTGAATGGGACTTCCGGTATCGGAATCGGCGATACCGATACTTTTTTTTAAGATCGGCCGATCCATTCCGATCCGATACTTTGAAGTATCCGACGGTATCGCTCAACTCTAGTGATGAGTAGTTTTGAATCCAGGACTGTGGTTTATTGAACAACGTGTTTTGAAGTGTCACACTTCTTCATCAGGACAACCACATCGATTGCTCATCACTCTTCCACCGGCAGCACACATTTAACCCATTTTCACTCCAATCCTTGATATTCTCATTGCCGTGGGTATGCATCAGCCTAAGCCCTTCCAGCAGTTGTGAACTTGTGATCACACAACCCGACCAGGTGATCACTGTTGCCCACATTCTATTAATTTTAATCCATTTAAGACCCTATTGCGCTTATTCTCTTTCCAGCTCTACTCTCAATTAATATGGCATCTCTTTCCCCTGTCATGTGCCACCCCAGAATTGTACTCTAGTCAGGAACTAGTGTAAATTTTGATGAATTTATTGGCCATGCTTGGCCATGACCCCTAAAGGCTAAACTTCGCCCACTTTTCAAGAAAGTTGACTGAGCTGGCCACCAAAAGTTGCTAATTATTTGCTCAAAAACAAGTTTTACTCAAAATTCAGGCAAAAACTGTTAGATGAATCGCCTCCTGTTTATAAAGCTTTTAAATTCTCCCCTGCCTTGACTGCAGGCAGACAGAATTTTATTATTTAAGGGGTGTTACAGGATTTTTCAAAAGTTTTGATAGAGTAGGGAACGTTATAAAATTAAGAAATGCCTATTACTTACCCCTTGAATTCCCACCACTCCAGGATTACCCCTCTGCTTGAAGTGGTGATGTCCTGTCCATCATTCTTGTGACTGCTGCAGGACATCACTGGACAACATGCCATCATCACAGGAGCTGAGGGAACCACCGGAGTGAAGGTGCTCGATTGGCCGATGCTTGCATTATTTTATAACGTTACCACTTGTATCACAACTGTACAAAAAAATGAACATTTCTTTAAACTTTGAGTATGCAGTGCATCTGGGCTCTGTATTAGAAAAGCAAAGCGCTGACTGCTTTAATTATATATTACTTAAAGTGGCAAGAAGATGTTAATAGGTGCAGATTCACTTTAAAGATGAGAGACAGTAAAATAATCGAGTGCTTAGTGATTGAATTAAATATAATCCACAAGTAATTCATTTTTTCTCACTTTAGGGTTTTATCCGGCATGACAGATGCTGTTCTAGCTCGGGTTTATCACCAATCTGATCTGGAACTTTTGGCTAAAGAAGCTTCAATTCCAATAGTGAACGGGTTGTCCGATGACTACCATCCCATCCAAATCCTAGCTGACTATCTCACTATTCAGGTGGGTTGCACATCCACTTTTTACAAATGAATCATTCACACTTGTCAGTCAGGTATCAGGCGCACAATCCTGGGAATTTCTCCGGAGTGTTAGTGCTATCAGCGTGAACTGCATAGAAATCAGGCTCGGGCTCAGTGGGAGTTAGGTTGCAGTTCTCTCCGTTGCTAAGCAATTCCATACTGTGACTAATAACCACTGCAAGCGCATCAATCCCTGCACGTTCTGTCCTATAGGAAATCGGGTCTCAGGAATGAAAAACATTGTTCATCTGAACTGCGTATCATTTGTAGAAATTGCTGGAAGTCATACATTAAATTAGATGGATTTGTTCTTTACGCACGCTGTTATTTTATGGTGCGGATTAATGATTCTCTAAATACAAACATCTATTATGGAGCATGTCTGTGTCTCGTCTTCAGTCAATCACCCCGACTGAAAAAGATCCAAACCCTTATTTCAATAAAGAGATTTTTGCACATTCACAGTTGCATTTATATGGGACCATTTAGGTGATACATGCTGCCCAAACCATGTTCATCCTGTATCAGCCGCTGGCTTTAGTATCACAGTCATGCATGTGTCACGTGGACCCGTCCTGTGTGACACGACCCGCAGGTCGGTAACTAAAACAACAAAACTGGCACGTGTAACTGTCCTGTGTGACATGACCCGCAGGCCGGTAACTGAAACAACAAGACATGGGGGAAGGGAAAACAGTTACAACGGTGGGCCCTGCGATAGGGAACGGGGACGTGGAGACCTCCTGCACTCCCCTGAGTCAGTGTCCCTCACACTCCTAACGTTCCCTATACAGGCTCCTCACCTGTCGTTGAGCCGGACACCTGTCACCCTAGCACACCCTACACCTATCCCTTGCTAGAGAGCTGGGTGGTGCAGGCACTGGCCCCTGTTGTGAGTTCATTTTCCCCTTCACCATTGAGGTCTGATGAACTCCCTCTTCTGGTGAAGGAAGGTAGTGAGGCTGATTACCAAGCACCTGGGTATGATGATGACTGGGTGACGGGAATTTGTTGTGAGTTCATTTTCCCCTTCGTCACTGAGGTCTTGTGAACGCCCTATTCTGGTAAAGGAAGGTAATGAGCCTGATTATCAGGCACCTGAGTCTAATGAGGATGACTGGCTGAGTGGAGTCACAGACTGGATATAAGGCTGCCGACGCCCTTCTGCCCTGCGGGTGATTTCTCTGTGGACTTCTAGGACACCAGTCTGATTCCTGCTCCCCTAAAGCTAGGTTTTTTGCTTTGCCTGTTGCATTTGTATTTTGTTTTTGTTTTCCTTGCTTTTCTGGATTCTGCCTTTCCCTGCTGGGGTGAGCTGAATCTCCTTTTGCCTGTTGCTCTGTCTTCAGAATATTCCTGAGTACTGACATAGCTTTTTGAAGCCTAGCGTCTTCAGGGCCTTTTTCACTGTCAGTCTGTTGGCTCTTATATTCATAGGGTTTTTCACGGATTGCAGACAGCAGCCTTCCTGTCCTTTCCTATGTAGTTAGCTTGGGCCCCGTCTTTGCTCAGTCTATCTTTCTGTCTGTGTTAGTGTTTTCATCTTGCTTCACCGTCATTATATGTTGGGGGCTGCCTATTGCTTTGGGGTCTGCTCTGGGGCAGTGTAGATTTCCCCTTTCTTTATTTAGGCCTATTTAATTCTCCGGCTGTGATCGAGGGGTCTAGGGCATCGTAGGAACCCCCCACGGCTACTGCTAGTTGTGTTGATAAGTTCAGTGGTCTGCAATCCGATAGCTGCCAACTTCTCTGGTTTTCTGGACTTAGCTAGCATTTCTGTTTTTGCCTCCTACGGTGACTCAATCATAACAGAATCACCCGCCAGACCGCAGATCCTAGGGTACTCAATAGCAGGAAAGAATTGTGCTTAAAAAAAAAAAAAAAAAAAAAAAGGTGTGTGTATATTCTTTCCTCTATATCTCTGGGGCCGTAGGGGGAATTTTTTTTTTTCTCTCAATGGAGATAAAGCAATTGTCTGATCGTGTGGAGCAGTTCGCTGCGGAAGTGCGGGGAATTTCTGCCTACCTTGCTCGTTCGCATGCTGTTGAACCAAAGATCCCTACACCTGATGTATTTTTTGGGGATCGATCTAAATTTTTGAGTTTCAAAAATAATTGTAAATTTTTTTTTGCCTTGAAGCCTAACTCGTCAGGGAGCTCCGCGCAGCAGGTTAAAATCGTCATCTCTTTGCTGCGTGGCGATCCCCAGGATTGGGCGTTTTCTTTGAAACCAGATGATCCTATTCTGACTAATGTGAACGCATTCTTTCAAGCTTTGGGGTTGTTGTATGACGAACCTAATGCTATTGATCAGGCTGAAAAGACCCTGTTGGCATTGAACCAGGGTCGAGATTCTGCAGAGTTGTACTGTCAAAAGTTCCGAAAGTGGGCGGTCCTTACTACCTGGAATGATAATGCCTTGGCTGCTCTCTTTCGGAAGGGTTTGTCAGAAGCCGTAAAAGATACTATGGTGGGATTTCCTGTTCCTTCTGGTCTGGACGATTCTATTTCATTAGCCATTCCGGTCGGTCGGCGTTTGCGTGAACGCAGGATTGCACGAGAAGTGTTGCCACCGGTTGAACAGACGTCTGAACCTATGCAATGAGATAGAGTTTTGTCTAAGGCGCAACGTCAGGAGTTCAGAAGGCATAATAAGCTGTGTTTTTTTTGTGGAGATGCCTCGCATATTATTTCTGTTTGTCCTAAAAGAGAGAAACGTTTTGCACACACGTTTTCTGTTGGTGGTGTTCAACCTAAGTTTCTTCTGGCAATTACTCTGATCTGCTCCCTGTCCACATTTTCCGCCAAGGCTTTTGTGGATTCGGGAGCAGCGCTAAACCTAATGGACTTGGATTTTGCTAAACGTTGTGGATTTCCGATGACACCTCTGCAGACGCCTATCCCTTTGAGGGGGATTGATGCTACTCCTTTGGCTAAAAATAAACCTCAGTTTTGGACCCAGGTGGTCATGCGGGTTGCCCCAAACCATCAAGAAAATTGCAGATTTTTGATGTTGCATGGTTTGCATGATGCCGTTGTTCTGGGGTTTCCCTGGTTGCAAATTCATAATCCAGTTTTGGATTGGAAATCTGTGTCTGTGGTGAGTTGGGGTTGTCGGTGTGCCTTTAGTGAGGCTCCGGTTTTTTCCACCTCTCCTCAGTCGCATGATGTTCCTGACTATTTGGCGGACTTTTATGATGTATTTAGTGAGAATGAGTCTGCGTCCTTGCCTCCTCATAGGAGTTATGACTGTGCAATTGAACTAAGCCCGGGGTGTAAATTTCCCAAGGGTCGGCTCTTCAATTTATCTATACCCGAGCACGAGGCTATGCGGTCCTATATTAAGGAGGCGTTGGAGAAGGGTCATACTAGACCATCCTCTTCACCCTTAGGTGCCGGGTTTTTTTTTGTGGCCAAAAAGGATGGTTCCTTAAGGCCTTGTATTGATTATTGTGCCCTCAATAAAATTACTATTAAATATCAGTATCCGTTACCCCTGATTTCAGATCTATTCTCTAGAGTTAGAGGTGCTTGCTGGTTTACCAAGCTTGACCTCAGGGGGGCGAATAATCTTATCCGCATTAAGCAGGGGGATGATAAGATGGAAGACGGCGTTTAATACTCCGGAGGGACATTTTGAGTACCTGGTGATGCCTTTTGGGCTCACTAATGCCCCTTCTGTCTTCCAGTGCTTCATGAACGATATTTTCCGAGACTTTGTCGATAAATTTTTGATTATCTATCTGGATGATATTTTGATCTTCTCCAAGGATTGGGATTCTCATGTGGAACATATTCGGACTGTGTTCCGGATCTTGAGGGAGAATTCCCTGTATGTCAAAGGATCGAAATGCCTTTTTGGAGTACAGAGGATTTCATTTTTGGGATTTATTTTGTCTCCGTCAACTATTGAAATGGACCCGGCCAAGGTACAGGCCATTTATGATTGGGTTCAGCCCACTTCTTTGAAGGCCCTCCCGAAGTTTTTGGGTTTTGCTAATTTTTATCGGAAATTTATAGCAAAATTTTCTAGTATTGCCAAGCCATTGACTGATCTGACTAAGAAGGGTGCTGATGTGTTGAATTGGTCTCCGGAGGCTGTTGCTTCCTTTCAGGAGCTGAAGCGAAGATTTACCTCCGCCCCGGTTTTGCGGCAACCTGATGTCTCACTCCCGTTCCAGGTAGAGGTGGATGCTTCTGAGATTGGTGCAGGAGCTGTTTTGTCCCAAAAGGATCCTGTAACATCTAAAATGAATCCCTGTGCTTTCTTTTCCCAAAAGTTCTCTCCATCTGAACGTAACTATGATGTGGGGAATCGGGAACTGTTGGCCATGAAATGGGCATTTGAGGAGTGGAGACATTGGTTGGAGGGAGCTAAACATCAAGTTGTGGTCCTCACTGACCACAAGAATTTGATTTACCTAGAGTCGGCTAAACGCTTGAACCCTAGACAGGCTAGGTGGGCCTTGTTTTTTACACGTTTTGATTTTGTGGTCTCTTTTTTTCCTGGAACTAAGAATGTCAAGGCAGACGCCCTCTCTAGGAGTTTCTTTGATGATTCTCCTGTGGTGACCAAGCCTGCTACCATCTTAGGCGAAGGGGTAGTTCTTTCTGCCATCTCGCCCGATTTGAGACTTGCGCTGCAAGAGTTCCAGGAGGACAAACCTGAGCGTTGTCCCAGTGGAAAGTTGTATGTTCCTGACCAGTGGAAGAAGAGAGTGATGTCTGAAGTTCATTGCTCTGCATTGGCTGGTCATCCAGGTATTTTTGGTACTAGAGATCTGGTGAGTCGCTCTTTTTGGTGGCCCACCTTGTCTCATGATGTCAGGAATTTTGTGCAGTCCTGTGGAACTTGCTCCCGGTCAAAATCTTGTTCTCGCTCTAGTGGGTTGTTGATGCCTTTGCCGGTCCCCAGGAGGCCATGGACCCATATTTCAATGGATTTCATCTCTGATATGCCGGTCTCTCAAAGAATGACTGTTATTTGGGTGATTTGTGATAGGTTCTCTAAGATGGTTCATCTTGTACCACTCCCTAAGTTGCCATCTTCCTCTGAGTTGGTGCCCCTGTTTTTGCAACAGGTGGTTCGCTTACACGGGATTCCTGAGTACATTGTATCTGACAGAGGAGTTCAGTTTGTGTCTAGATTTTGGAGGACTTTCTGTTCCAAGCTGGGAATTCAGTTGTCCTTCTCCTCTGCTTTTCACCCCCAGACCAATGGGCAGACAGAGAGAACAAACCAGACCTTGGAATCGTATTTGAGATGTTTTATTTCCGCTGATCAGGATGATTGGGTTTCATTTTTGCCCTTGGCCGAATTTGCTTTAAATAATAGAGCTAGTTCTGCCACTTTGATGTCACCTTTTTTTTGTAACTTTGGGTTTCATCCTCGATTTTCTTCAGGGCAGGTGGAGCCTTCTGCCTGCCCAGGTGTTGACACTGTGGTGGAGAGAATGCACCAGATCTGGGACCAAGTGGTGGATAAGTTCTCTCTCTCCCAGGAAAAGGCCCAGCGGTTTTCCAATCGACATAGGACCATTGGTCCCCAGTTTAAGATTGGTGATATGGTGTGGTTATCATCAAAAAATATTGCTATCAAGGTGGCTTCTCCTAAGTTTAAGCCTAGATTTATTGGACCTTACAAGATTTTGGAGATTATTAATCCGGTCTCTTTTCGTTTGGCTCTTCCTGTCACATTTAAAATCCATAATGTGTTCCATAAGTCCTTGTTGAAGAGGTTTGTTGAGCCAGTTGTTCCTGGGGTGGCACCTCCAGACCCTGTATTGGTTGAAGGTAACATGGAATATGAGGTAGAGAAAATACTGGATTCCCGTTTGGCTAGACGGAGACTCCAGTATTTGGTTAAGTGGAAGGGTTATGGTCAGGAGGATAATTCCTGGGTCTCTGCCTCTGATATTCATGCCAAAAGATTGGTGCGTGCCTTTCATCGGGCTCACCCTGATCGCCCTGGTGGCGTGGTTGAGGGTTCGGTGACCCCTCCTCAAGGGGGAGGTACTGTTGTGAGTTCATTTTCCCCTTCGTCACTGAGGTCTTGTGAACTCCCTATTCTGGTAAAGGAAGGTAATGAGCCTGATTATCAGGCACCTGAGTCTAATGAGGATGACTGGCTGAGTGGAGTCACGGACTGGATATAAGGCTGCCGACGCCCTTCTGCCCTGCGGGTGATTTCTCTGTGGACTTCTAGGACACCAGTCTGATTCCTGCTCCACTAAAGCTAAGTTTTTTGCTTTGCCTGTTGCATTTGTATTTTGTTTTTGTTTTCCTTGCTTTTCTGGATTCTGCCTTTCCCTGCTGGGGTGAGCTGAATCTCCTTTTGCCTGTTGCTCTGTCTTCAGAATATTCCTGAGTACTGACATAGCTTTTTGAAGCCTAACGCCTTCAGGGCCTTTTTCACTGTCAGCCTGTTGGCGCTTATATTCATAGGGTTTTTCACGGATTGCAGACAGCAGCCTTCCTGTCCTTTCCTATGTAGTTAGCTTGGGCCCCGTCTTTGCTCAGTCTATCTTTCTGTCTGTGTTAGTGTTTTCATCTTGCTTCACCGTCATTATATGTTGGGGGCTGCCTATTGCTTTGGCGTCTGTTCTGGGGCAGTTTAGATTTCCCCTTTCTTTCTTTAGGCCTATTTAATTCTCCGGCTGTGATCGAGGGGTCTAGGGCATCGTAGGAACCCCCCACGGCTACTGCTAGTTGTGTTGATAAGTTCAGGGGTCTGCACTCCGATAGCTGCCAACTTCTCTGGTTTTCTGGACTTAGCTAGCATTTCTGTTTTTGCCTCCTACGGTGACTCAATCATAACAGGAATTGCTGACTGGATATAAGGCAGCCGACACCTTTCTGCCTTGCTGGTGATCTCGCTGAGGGATTCTAGGAGACCAGTCTGATTCCTGCTCCTCAAAAGCTACGTTTTCTGCACTGCTTTTTGCATTTGTGTTTTGTTTTGTTTTGCCTTGTTTTTCTGAATTTCTGCCATTCCTTGCTGGAGTGAGTTGAATTCCTTTTTGCTCTGTCTTCAGAAAATACCTGAGAGCTGATATAGTCTTTTTGAAGCCTAGCGTCTTCAGGGCCTTTTTCCCTATCAGCCTGTTGGCCCTTGTTTTGATAGGGTTTTTGGCGGATTGCAGACAGCAGCTTTCCTATCCTGTCCTATTTAGTTAGCTTGGGCCCCATCATTTACTCAGCCTATCTTTCTATCTGTGTGAGTGTTTTTTCATCTTGCTTCAACGTCATTATATGTTGGGGGCTGCCTATTGCTTTGGGGTCTGCTCTGGGGCAGTTTAGATTTCCCTTTCTGTCTTTAGGCTATGTAGTTCTCCAGCTGTGATCGAGGGGTCCAGGGCACCGTAGGAACCCCCCATGGCTACTGCTAGTTGTTGTTGATAGGTTCAGGGGTCTGCAATCCGATAGCTGCCAACTTCTCTGGTTTTCTGGACTTAGCTAGTATTTCTGTTTTTGCCTCCTACGGTGACTCATTCATAACAGGCCCCCCCCCCGCTGTACTAATACACACCAGGGAAAAATACAAACAGGGGAAACACCAAAAACACTTATCTTGCTCTGCTGCAGAACCAGGCAGAAGAGTGCATCACCGGATTAACTTTTCGCAGTGGCTCGACACCTCAGAGCCAGCTGCCACCTTCACCATCTCACTCTGTTGCAGACACCGGGCAGGCAGAGTTCAACACCAGTTTCAGCAGTGGCTCCAACCTTCAAGCCGGCTGCTAACTTCACCAGGTTTCTGCAGTGGCTTCACACCTCAGCCAGCTGCTCCCTTCACCGTGGTTGGAATCCCAAAAAAATGCTATCACCAACACCTGCTCATAGACCATGTGACCCTATATAGGAAAAGGGAATGGTCAAATGATCATGGGCCAAAAAGCTGCTATAACCCCAGTGACCACCGGGGGCAAAAGGCAAAGCAAAGAAAACATCAAGTGCAATGAAACTTGTGGCCACCACGGGCAAAAGGTAACCAAAGCAACTATTAGGATGCAATGACACCTGTTGTGAGTTCATTTTCCCCTTCACCATTGAGGTCTGATGAATTCCCTCTTCTGGTGAAGGAAGGTAGTGAGGCTGATTACCAAGCACCTGAGCAGAATGATGATGACTGGGTGACTGGAATTGCTGACTGGATATAAGGCAGCCGACGCCCTTCTGCCTTGCGGGTGATTTCTCTGAGGGATTCTAGGAGACCAGTCTGATTCCTGCTCCTCAAAAGCTAAGTTTTCTGCTCTGCTTTTTGCATTTGTGTTTTGGTTTTGTTTTGCCTTGTTTTTCTGGATTTCTGCCATTCCCTGCTGGGGTGAGCTGAATTCCTTTTTGCT
Organism: Dendrobates tinctorius; assembly: GCF_039654945.1. Taxonomy (NCBI): domain Eukaryota; kingdom Metazoa; phylum Chordata; class Amphibia; order Anura; family Dendrobatidae; genus Dendrobates; species Dendrobates tinctorius. The sequence continues at coordinate 87,147,910 of NW_027361684.1, read as the reverse complement.
CTGTCTTCAGAAAATACCTGAGTACTGATATAGTCTTTTTGAAGCCTAGCGTCTTCAGGGCTTTTTTCCCTATCAGTCTGTTGGCTCTTGTTTTGATAGGGTTTTGGGCGGATTGCAGACAGCAGCTTTTCTATCCTGTCCTATTTAGTTAGCTTGGGCCCCATCATTTGCTCAGCCTATCTTTCTATCTGTGTGAGTGTTTTTTCATCTTGCTTCACCGTCATTATATGTTGGGGGCTGCCTATTGCTTTGGGGTCTGCTCTGGGGCAGTTTAGATTTCCCTTTCTGTCTTTAGGCTATTTAGTTCTCCGGCTGTGATCGAGGGGTCTAGGGCACCGTAGGAACCCCCAACGGCTACTGCTAGTTGTTGTTGATAGGTTCAGGGGTCTGCAATCCGATAGCTGCCAACTTCTCTGGTTTTCTGGACTTAGCTAGTATTTCTGTTTTTGCCTCCTACGGTGACTCATTCATAACAGACACCCGTGGCCACCGGGAGCAAAACTAACCTTAAGCCAAAGGCTTGAAGGAAAAAAAAGGTTTACATGCGTTAATCCAGAAGCTGACACGGCTCCAAGAATTGGATCGTGACAGTACCCCTCCTTCAATGAGGGGCCTCTGGACCCTCAACACCGTATTAAACTGCATACCACCTACAGTGCGGACGCCTTGTTCCATGAGAGTTCACTTCAACCATCATCTGACACTCCGGGTCATGGCAAGAGAGTGTAGGTGGAGGCGAAGACGTATACTCTGGAGGCACCACAAATCTCCAGAGCGCCGACCTGGGGAACGAGCTAGGCCTGGGTATAACAAAGGTGTTACGGGCTGGCAGAACGCACCAAATAATAAAGATGGTATTTAGGTGCGTTCGCAGCCCGGGGTCCACCGTGCAGAGGTGTTAACTGCTGCTCGGTAATGGCGGACGCTATATGGCGGTATAATAACGGGACACACAGGGTTAACCTCAACCAATGTGTACAGAGGCGGACTCTTATCTCTCAGAGCCGCACAGCCACCAAATAATAAATGTCGTAGCCTGTTATTTCTCACAGAGCTCGGCAGTGTGAGCGCTAGCGTATAGTCACAGAACTCAGCTCTTAGACTGCAGGACTGAAGTCCCTCTAGACCGCTAGCGCTCGGCACCGCGACTGCAATGCCAGCAAGGGTTAAAACACGTGTGCAAGTGTGCACAGTGCCACTCAGGTGGGCGCCACTAATCGCCCTGGGTTGGGCAAGGTAAGCGCACAGGTTGCGCAAGGCGTTGTACCGGCGTGGCTGTCACTTGCCGCGGTTCGATAGTGCCCTGCAGTGGGCGACATCATCGGACGCTAGTGTGCAGATGGCTGGTATGCACTGTGGCCTATAGACTAGCCACTGACAGGCGCTGACCTGGACTCTAAACCCTAACCACATTCGTATTATCAGAGGGAAGGGGTTTCATAATGAGTCAGTCACCAGATACATGCATCCATCATCATACACTCCAAACTATTTCAGTCTATACTAGCGCATGGGTGAGCGGCCATGCGAACCTTTTATAGCCAAGGGCGTCCGGGACCTTCCTGGCTTCTCGGATGGGCCAATCCGAACATGAACAGGACCTGAGCACGTGACCCTCGATCTCCAATGGGAGATCACTCCACGGGCATGCTCAGTGGCCCGACATGAGGACTTAGTCCCTGGAGAATCTCGCTGCTGAGCAACATGCATTGTCATAGCTGTGCCAGAGGTGGCAGCAGCAAGCAAACCCACGGAGTTGGCCTGGGCAGAGCGCCGGGACCTACGAATCTGCTGAGCAGGCTCCACTGCGGCCGAAGAAGAATGGGAGACCGCTGGGTGCAAGGCTCTGGATTCCTGCTGTGCAGTGGCAGGAACCCGATGCCTAACATTACCCCCCCCTCCTAGGGGCCCCCCCTGAGCCTCGCTATGCTCAAACGCTGCAATGAGGAGCGGAGCGTGGATGCTCTCCTCTGGCTTCCAGGTCCGAGCCTCTGGACCATGACCCTTCCAATCCACCAAATAAATCTTTTTGCCCCGCATCACCTTGCATCCCACGATGGCATTGACCTCAAACTCATCCAAACACAAGTCTGATGTCCCAGCAGATGACTCGGAGAACCGGGACAAGTGAACAGGCTTAAGGAGGGACACGTGGAATGTATCAGAGATAGCCAAGTGTGGTGGAAGGGCCAGATGGTAGACCACAGAGCTGATCTGTAGCACGGTGCAAACTTAGTGGACTCTACCCGCAGCCTGTTGTTTCGGGCAGAGAGCCACACCAATTCGACAGGGGCAAAAGTCGGAGCAGGGCGCCGGTGTGCATCAGCGGAGGTCCTCATTCTCTCCTTGGAAGCCCGGATAGCATCCTGGGTGCGATCCCAAATGTCGCGTGCCTCCACCGCCCAGTCTGCCACCCTGGAGTAGGTGGATGACACGGGCATGGGCACAGGGACGTGCGGATGCTGGCTGTAATTTAGGTGGAATGGGCTCTTACCGGTGGAGTTGGCCACAGCATTGTTCAAAGCGAACTCTGCCCACGGCAGCAAGGATGCCCAGTCGTCCTGCATGGCCGAGACAAAATGTCGAAGATATGTGATCAGGGTCTGGTTGGTTCTCTCTACCAACCCGTTCGTCTCGGGATGATAGGCCGAGGAGAGGTTCAGCTCAATGCTGAGCAGGGAACAAAGCTCTCTCCAAAACCGGGACGCAAACTGAGGACCCCGGTCACTGACAATCTTGTCCGGCATGCCATGCAGGTGGAAAACGTGCTTAATGAACAACACTGCCAGGCCCCGCGCAGAAAGTAACCGGGAGAGAGGTACCAGGTGCACCATCTTAGAGAAATGGTCGGTGACAACCCAAATGACCGTGCTGCCATTGGACATGGGTAACCCCACCACAAAGTCCATACCGACCATCTCCCAGGGCCTGTCCGCTACTGGCAGAGGAAAAAGAAGCCCAGCAGGCCGCTGCCGAGAGGACCTATTCTGGGCACAAGAGACGCATGCCTGAATATAGTCCCTGACGTCACGGGCCATATGCGGCCACCAGTACGTCCTCGCCAGAAGCTGAGAGGTCCGTTTTATCCCGAAATGTCCACCTACCCTGGATGAATGAGCCCAAGAGAGGACCTCCAGTCGCAGACGGGCAGGGACAAATGTCTTGCCCGGAGGTACTGACTCAAGGGCAACCGGAGCCACAGTCCTCAGGCACTCGGATGGGACGATCGGCCGAGGCTCCTCCTCCTCTTCCTCCGATGACACCACGGAACGGGAGAGAGCATCGGCCCGGACGTTCTTCTCCCCGGAGAGAAAATGGGAGGGTGAAGTGGAACCGGGAAAAGAACAAAGACCATCTGGCCTGGCGAGAATTTAGCCGCTGGGCTGTTTGTAAATACACCAAGTTTCTGTGGTCGGTGAACACCTGGAAAGGATGGCGAGCCTCCTCCAGGAGGTGTCTCCACTCCGAGAAGGCCAACTTCATCGCTAGCAACTCCCTGTCCCCAATGGCATAATTCCTCTCCGCCGGTGTGATGGTCTTGGAGAAAAAGAAGCAAGGGTGCTTCCGACTTGCGTGTCCTTCTGAAACAGGACCGCTCCAGCACCGACGGAAGAGGCATCCACTTCCAGAATGAAGGGCTTATCTACATCGGGGTGATGTAGAATGGGAGCGCTAGCGAAATGGGACTTAATGGAGGAGAAGGCCTTGGAGACTGGTTCTGACCACAACTTGGGGTTTGCACCCTTCTTGGTGAGGGCTACTGTTATGAATGAGTCACCGTAGGAGGCAAAAACAGAAATACTAGCTAAGTCCAGAAAACCAGAGAAGTTGGCAGCTATCGGATTGCAGAGCCCTGAACCTATCAACAACAACTAGCAGTAGCCGTGGGGGGTTCCTACGGTGCCCTAGACCCCTCGATCACAGCCGGAGAACTAAATAGCCTAAAGACAGAAAGGGAAATCTAAACTGCCCCAGAGCAGACCCCAAAACAATAGGCAGCCCCCAACATATAATGACGGTGAAGCAAGATGAAAAAACACTCACACAGATAGAAAGAAAGGCTGAGCAAATGATGGGGCCCAAGCTAACTAAATAGGACAGGATAGAAAAGCTGCTGTCTGCAATCCGCCCAAAACCCTATCAAAACAAGAGCCAACAGACTGATAGGGAAAAAAGCCCTGAAGACGCTAGGCTTCAAAAAGACTATATCAGTACTCAGGTATTTTCTGAAGACAGAGCAAAAAGGAATTCAGCTCACCCCAGCAGGGAATGGCAGAAATCCAGAAAAACAAGGCAAAACAAAACCAAAACACAAATGCAAATAGCAGAGCAGAAAACTTAGCTTTTGAGGAGCAGGAATCAGACTGGTCTCCTAGAATCCCTCAGAGAAATCACCCGCAAGGCAGAAGGGCGTCGGCTGCCTTATATCCAGTCAGCAATTCCAGTCACCCAGTCATCATCATTCTGCTCAGGTGCTTGGTAATCAGCCTCACTACCTTCCTTCACCAGAAGAGGGAGTTCATCAGACCTCAATGGTGAAGGGGAAAATGAACTCACAACAGGCTACCAAGGGTGCTACCAAAGTCAAGAAGTGGGGGATGAATTGGCGATAGTAATTTATGAACCCCATAAAGCGCTGCACCGCTTTGAGAGAATGAGGTTCCTGCCAATCCATCACTGCCAGTAGCTTGGCAGGATCCATGGCCAATCCCTGGGCGGAGATGATATAGCCTAGGAAAGGAAAGGACTCCTGCTCAAACACACTTCTCCAACTTGGCATAGAGGGAGTTTGCCCACAGGCGATTGAAAACTTTGCAAACATCTCTCCGGTGGGAGTCAATATCTGGTGAGTAGATGAGAATATCATCCAGATAGACTACAACCGAGGTGGTAAGCATATCCCGGAAGATATCGTTCACAAAGTCTTGGAAGACGGCCGGGGAATTACAGAGGCCGAAGGGCATCACCAGGTATTCATAATGCCCATCCCTGGTGTTAAATGCCGTCTTCCATTCGTCCCCATCACGGATGCGAATCAGGTTGTAAGCCCCCCGCAGATCAAGTTTGGAAAACACCCTCGCTCCCCGTAGCCTATCAAACGGCTCTGATATCAGGGGCAGAGGATACTTATTCTTAACGGTGATGGTGTTAAGACCCTTGTAATCAATGCAAGGACGTAGTTCCCCACTCTTATTCTGGACGAAGAAGAATCCCACCCCCGCTGGTGACACTGACTTCCTAATGAATCCTCTTGCCATATTCTCCCTGATGTATTGAGACATGGCCTCTGTCTCCAGGAGAGATAGGTGATAGACTCGACCCCGGGGAGGCTCAGCACCAGGCAAGAGGTCAATAGGACAGTCATAGGGGAAATGCGGTGGAAGGGTCTCCACCGCCTTTTTGGAGAACACGTCCGCATACTGTCGATAACTTTTTGACAGTTAGAGTGATCAATGAGTGGAACAAGCTGCCACGAGAAGTGGTGAGTTCTCCTTCAATGGATGTCTTCAAACAGAGGCTGAACAGACATCTGACTGGGATGATTTAGCGAATCCTGCTTTGAGCAGGGGGTTGGACCAGATGGCCCAGGAGGTCCCTTCCAACGCTACGATTCTATGATTCTATGATTCTATGATAGTGTTTGGGGAGCGAGGAGAGATCTGCGGAAACCTCGGTGGAGGCAACCTGAACGCACTCCCACAGACATCTACCCTCACATGATTTACTCCACCCAATAATCCTCCCTGAGGACCACTCTATATGGGGGGAGTGGAACCGCAACCAGGGGACCCCTAGAAGTACCTGGTCAATACCCTCGGGCATGACGAGGAGGGATATCGTCTCCTGATGAGTTGGAGCCACTGAGAGTAACAAGGGGGCGGTCTGGTGGGTTATATGTGAGGGTAGAGTGGCGCCGTTCACCACTCTGACGGTGACTGGTGTAGACATCATAACCAGGGGTATAGCATGCCGTTGAGCGAAGGCTGACGACATAAAATTGCCCTCTGCCCCGGAATCCACGCAAACCTCCACCGCCAGAGTGGAAGAATCAACCTGAAGTGTCCCCTTAAAGGACAGCTTGGAGGAAAACACAGCTGATTCTAGTGCGCGCCTCCTATGGCCACTAGGCGCGAGCGTTCTCCCAGCTGCTGTGGGCACCGGTTGGCAAGGTGACTGGACTGCTGGCAAACATGACAGCTCACAGAAGCTCGAGCGGATCGGGGCCTGGATCCCTCACGGGAAGCCCCCTGACGCTCGGACGCCCGATCGGAAGATTCCAGAGGTTTAGCAAAGCTAGGTGCCTACCTAAACCTCTGCCTACACTGGGCCCGCTCCAACCTTCGCTCGGCGAAGCGAAGATCAATACGGGTGGAGACAGTGATAAGCTCCTCCAGTGTAGTGGGAATCTCCCTGGTGGCCAGAGCGTCCTTCACATGGCCAGCCAAACCTCTCAAGAATGCCGTAATGAGGACCTTATCTGTCCACTCTAACTCTGAGGCCAGCGTCCGGAACTGGATGGCAAAGTGGCTGACCATGGACGAGCCCTGTGATAATGCCAGCAACCGGAGCGCGGTGTCATGGGTGACTCGTGGTCCCAGGAAGACCTGCTTCAGAGTGTCCAAGAACCGCGTGACACTCTGCACCACATGATCACCATGCTCCCACAGCGGTGTGGCCCACTCCAAAGCCCTGCCTGACAAGAGGGAAATAATAAATCCCACTTTAGCCCGCTCAGAGGGGAATCGTGCAGCCAGCAGCTTCAGCTGTATTGAGCACTGGCTTACGAAACCCCTACAAGAAGCACTATCACCCGAGAACTTCTCGGGCAGCGGGAGGTGGGACAAAGTCGGGGCAGGGATGGCTGTGGTCACACGGGAGACAGCCTCTGTGGCTGCTTGAACAGCGACCGTAGTAACATCCGCAGCTGAGGCTGAACGTTCGAGAGCCGCCAACCTGCCCTGCAGCTGCCGGATGTACTGCAGCAGTCACTGTTCATCCGCCATTACTAGCCAGACCCTGGCTCTAGTATAATGTTACAGGCTGGCGGAACGCACCAAACAGTAAAGATGGTATTTAGGTGCGTTCGCAGCCCGGGGTCCACCGTGCAGAGGTGTTAACTGCTGCTTGGTAATGGCGGACGCTATATGGTGGTATAATAACGGGACCCACGGGGTTAACCTCACTCAATGTGTACAGAGGCAGACTCTTATCTCTCAGAGCCGCACAGCCACCAAATAATAAATGCCGTAGCCTGTTATTGGTCACAGAGCTCGGCAGTGTGAGCGCTAGCGTATAGTCACAGAACTCAGCCCTTAGACCGCAGGACTGAAGTCCCTCTAGACCGCTAGCGCTCAGCACCGTGACTGCGATGCCAGCAAGGGTTAAAACACGTGTGCAAGTGTGCACAGTGCCACTCAGGTGGGCGCCACTAATCGCCCTGGGTTGGGCCAGGTAAGCGCACAGGTTGCGCTAGGCGTTGCATCGGCGTGGCTGTCACTTGCCACGGTTCGATAGTGCCCTGCAGTGGGCGACACCATCGGACGCTAGTGTGCAGATGGCTGGTCTGCACTGTGGCCTATAGACTAGCCACTGATAGGCGCTGACTCGGACTCTAAACCCTAACCACATTCGTATTATCAGAGGGAAGGGGTTTCACAATGAGTCAGTCACCAGATACATGCATCCATCATCATACACTCCAAACTATTTCAGTCTATACTAGCACATGGGCGAGCGGCCATGCGAACCTTTTATAGCCACGGGCATCCGGGACCTTCCTGGCTTCTCGGATGGGCCAGTCCGAACACGAGCAGGACCTGAGCACGTGACCCTCGATCTCCAATGGGAGATCACTCTACGGGCATGCTCAGTGGCCCGACATGAGGACTTAGTCCCTGGAGAATCTCGCTGCTGAGCAGCATGCATTGTCATAGCTGTGCCAGAGGTGGCAGCAGCAAGCAAACCCACAGAGTTGGCCTGGGCAGAGCGCCGGGACTGACGAATCTGCTGAGCGGGCTCCACTGCGGCCGAAGAAGAATGGGAGACCGCTGGGTGCAAGGCTCTGGATTCCTGCTGTGCAGTGGCAGGAACCCGACACCTAACAAAAGGATAACTCAGACACCCATGCAAACACGTACGCACCCAGGTCCGGACCTGAACGTTTTTTGCCATTCACTCTCTTGCCACTAGATGGTGAACTCACAGCACTGACAACAGAGGCGTCCCCCCGTGTCGTAACACTCACACCCCCACAAGGCTCAGAGGCAAACTCTCCTCCCTGCCCCCCCTCCTAAGAGGACTCCGACTCAGAGGGGCAGCTTGTGGTGAGGGTTGCGACTTACCCCTATTCCCTGGCAGCACCCCTGCTGCCACCACTGGAGGAGAAGGGGACGGGGATATGGAGGAAATATACACTCCTTGGTTGTCTTCCTCCACACAACCAGGAGGGGGCGGCTTCTTAGATGTTAAAGAATTTTTGGCGTGAGCCCCGCGGACCATATCACCAGTGTGCTCACTACAGGGACGTACCCCTTCACCTCGGGGAACCCCAGACAGCACCATGGGGACTCCAACTCCTCCCACCTGCCTGGGTGCGTCTGCCTGTAGGAGCAAGTCCCGCTCCCCAGCAGGGACTCTAGGGGGCATATCTGCCAGAGCCACAATTGGGAAGGGAAGGAAGAAGGAAATATACCCTTCCTGGCCGTCATCCTCCACACGACCAGGGGGACACGGCTTCTCTGACAGTACAGATGTTTCGGCGTCAGTGCCAAGGACTAAATCATTAGTCTGCTCACTACAGGGACATACCCCTTCACCTTGGGGAACACCAGGCAGCACCATGGGGACACCGACTCCACCCACCTGCCTGGGTACGTCCGCCTGTATAAGTAAGTTCTGCTCCCCAGCAGGGACTCCACGGCACATCCTCGCCAAAGCCGTATATGGATCCTCTAGTTGAGGCAGAGGATAAGCCTCAGACCCATAATTCTGCTGCAGATGCTGCTGAAACACATCATTCAGCTCCTCACTAACCTCAGTAAGGGCCAGCAGCAACTGCTCACTGGTCTGCACTTGGCCCATTGCTCAACAGAGAAAAATGTTACGGTTGGTGATAATGTCACGTGGACCCATCCTGTGTGACACGACCCGCAGGTCGGTAACTAAAACAACAAAACTGGCACGTGTAACTGTCCTGTGTGACACGACCTGCAGGCCGGTAACTGAAACAACAAGACACAGGGGAAGGGGAAACAGTTACAACGGTGGGCCCTGCGATAGGGAACGGGGATGTGGAGACCTCCTGCACTCCCCTGAGTCAGTGTCCCTCACACTCCTAACATTCCCTATACAGGCTCCTCACCTGTCGCCGAGCCGGATACCTGTCACCCTAGCACACCCTACACCTATCCCTTGCTAGAGAGCTGGGTGGTGCAGGCACTGGCCCCACTGCTGTACTAATACACACCAGGGAAAAATACAAACAGGGGAAACACCAAAAACACTTATCTTGCTCTGCTGCAGCACCAGGCAGCAGAGTGCATCACCGGATTAACTTTTCGCAGTGGCTCGACACCTCAGAGCCAGCTGCCACCTTCACCATCTCACTCTGCTGTGGACACCGGGCAACCAGAGTTCAACACCAGTTTCAGCAGTGTCTCCAACCTTCAAGCCAGCTTCTAACTTCACCAGGTTTCTGCAGTGGCTTCACACCTCAGCCGGCTGCTCCCTTCACCGTGGTTGGAATCCCAAAAAGACGCTATCACGAACACCTGCTCATAAACCATGTGACCCTATATAGGAAAAGGGAATGGCCAAATGATCAGGGGCCAAAAAGCTGCTATAACTCAGTGACCACCGGGGGCAAAAGGCAAAGCAAAGAAAACATCAAATGCAATGAAACTTGTGGCCACCGGGGGCAAAAGGTAACCAAAGCAACTATTAGGATGCAATGACACCCTTGGCCACCAGGGGGCAAAACTAACCTTAAGCCAAAGGCTTGAAGGAAAAAAAAAAGGTTTACATGCGTTAATCCAGAAGCTGACATGGCTCCAAGAATTTGATCGTGACAGCATGTTTGTCACGCCGGGGACCGAGCTGCATTAATGACTAGTTGTACAGGCGGGTCCTCGGAGGCTTCTTCCCGCCCGCTGACACTGACTGTCAAGTCTCTGCCTATACGCACACACAATTAATTCAGAAGAAAGAACCAGTGCAAAGACGTCCAGGATAAGAAGTGGTAAAAATCACAAATCTTTATTAAAGAACCAGAATAAAATGACAGTTCGTGGCTTACAAAAGTGACACAAGAAAACGCAGAGTGATGGTAACCAGTGCACCTCAAATAGTAGCGAAGTAATATATATATATAACCTGGTCATGTCAATAAAAGATAATAGCATATGGTCACAGAGCAAGGTGCCAGGAGTTAATAATAAGTGGATAGTCAGCAAAGAAAAGTAGAGGAAAAATCCAAAGCTGATCACCAAGTAAAAATTACCATGGCAGCCATGTGGCCAGAGAATTAATGAATTCAAAACATACCAGGGAGAGGGGACACTGCACACCACACTCTGCGAATGTGCTGTACAAAGGAGGTGATACCGCAGCCATCTTGGAAGAGGGCAAACGTCAGGGAAAGGATCCTGAAATTGCAGGATCACATCCAAAGCGCAAATCTGGCAGGCACCAAATTTTAAGAGCAGAAAGGGGGATAATAGGGATACTAAAGCCCATAAATAGATATATTAGAGTACCAATAAGTAGATTTCGTGAATAAAAGAAAATCTCAATTTAGCAGACAATCCGCACGTGCGCGGTAAGGAAAAAAATTATCATTACCATCATTGAAGAGGGCGAGTATAAGGGAAACATCTTATACATACAGAATTACATGTATAGCATAAATGGCACAAATAACACTAGGGGTGAAGAAGAGCGGCATGTATTCAAGCTCATATCAACATAAAAAACAAATTTTCAGTATATATAAATATAATAAAAAGAGCCAGTTACAGCTATAACAAGAAATATGACAGAAACATATACAAAATGGCAATCCTACATCTCAATCCCCCAAAGAGATCCACAACCCAAGACAAGGCAATATAGGCAAATTTGAAATGGAGTGGCATATATACAGATACCAAAAACATAAATGTAGAAAAATCAGTCCATCAAGAAGTGAGATCGTATAGCAACTTGTATTCATCCCTTCTTAGTCAAAGTTGCTGGAGGCAGAAATCCCACTGAAGAATTGACACAGCAACACAGCAGAACAAAAAGCGTAAAAAAATAACCACTAAAAATAAAAACACAGAGTTAAAATCAATGCAACAAAATAGTGTCACTAATGGGATAGCAACTACGGGACAACTTACACGAAGGGAGCAAAGGACAAACACTCGTTAAGACCATGTGGATGGACCTTCTTTAGTCTCCATATCCACCTAGTTTCTAATCGACCTAGTCTCTAAGGCTATGTGCACACGCTGCGGTATTTGCTGCGGTTCCGCTGCGGTTTTGGCCACAGCAGAACTGCAGCAGTTCTGTAGACAGTGTACAGTAGCATGTTATCCTATGGGATTTACATTCTGCTGTGCACATGCTGCAGATTTTTAACTGCGGAACAGCTGTGGTTTCGAATCCGCAGAAAGAATTGACATGTCAATTCTTTTCTGCGGATTCTGCTGCGGTTTACCATCTCCTCCATTGTAGAGATGATAAACCGCAGGGCAATCCGCAGGTCATGTTACCTGCGGTTCCGCAGATAAAAAATCCGCAGACCAATCTGCAGCGTGTGCACATAGCCTTAGACAATCCGCCACCCCTGATATCAATATTCAAGGTCTCAATACCCCTTACTTTAAGCAGAGTAAAATCACAGTTGTGATGATCCTTGAAATGTCTTGGGATGGTCCTAAGGGTGGAAGAGTCCGCATGGCCACGTGCAGCCTTAATCCCCAACACATGTTCTCTTACACGCACCTTCAACTGCCTTGTAGTTAAACCAACATAAATTAGATCACAAGGGCATGTTGCATAATAGATAACGTACCGAGTTGAACATGTAATTCCTTGCCTGATGGAAAGGGTCTTGGTACCATCAGAAGTACAAAAAGAGTTACTACGAACAATGTTGGGGTAGGCAACACAGTGGCCTCATGGAATACAACCCACCCCAGGAGTGAAACCATCCAAGAAAGTTGGCGGACGAGAGCCGACATGATGACTAGAGACAAGCAAATCTTTTAAATTTCTCACCCGACGAAATGACAGGGACGGCCTATCCGTAGTAAATTTACCAATAATTGGGTCTATACGGAGAATTGGCCATGCTTTCTGTAAAGCAGCACACACCAGGTGAGATCTAGAATTAAAAGTAGTGACAAACCTCACCACTTGATTCCTAGTAGATGTTGCAGCCACATCAGATCTATACAAAAGATCCTGTCTAGAAGCGTGTTTAGCCCTATTAGAAGCCCTTTTTATAGACCTGCGGCTGTAGCCAAGTGCCAAGAAACGTTGCCAAAGTTCATCAGCCCGACGGAAAAAGTAATTGTCTGTAGAACATATACGGCGGATCCGTAGGAATTGACCTACAGGAACTGCTCTAATAACATGTTCAGGATGACAGATGTTGCATGGAGCAAAGAATTACTCGCGGTTCTCTTCCTGAAAATGTCGGTCTGCAAAAACCCAGAAGAGTCCCTACTAACCGTGACATCCAAAAAGTCCAATGTATTAGAATTATATACAAAGGTCAAGTGTTATGAATGAGTCACCGAGGAGGAAAAAACAAAAAGCAAGCTAAGCCCAGAAAACCGGAGAGGTTGGTAACTAGCGGATTGCAGACCCCTGATCCCATCCACAACAACCAGCAGTAGCCGTGGAGCGTGCCTACGGTGGTCCTAGACGTCTCGTCATGGCCAGAAAACTAAATAAGCCTAAAGAAAGAAAGGGAAAATCTAAACTTCCCCAAAGCAGACCCCAAAGCAATAGACAGCCCCCAACATGTTTTGTCGGTGAAACAAGATGAAAACACAGACAAAGGTAGAAAGATAGGCTGAGCAAACGATGGGGCCCTCGCTAACTAGAAAGGACAGGAAAGAAAAGCTGCTGTCTGCAATCACGCAAAAAACCCTGCCAAAAAGAATGTCCAACACGTCTGATAGAAAAAGGCCCTAAATCACCATATCAGCACTCAGGTATATTCTGAAGACAGAGCAGAAGAGAGCAACTGATCAGAGACAAAATGGGGATTCAGCCCAGTCCCAGCCAGGGCTGGCTGAACACAAAAACTAAGTAAACCAGGCAAAAACTCATATAAACAATAGCAGGGAAAACTTAGCTTTAGGAAGGCAGGAACCAAACTGGAAACCAGGAGCCACAGTCAGGAAAAATCTCCAGCAAGAAACTAGGGAGTCGGCTGCCTTAAATCCAATCAGAAACTCCTGATGTCCAATCGCAGTCCTCTTCCTCAGGTGGCCGGTCTCTGCCATTTAGATAAGCTTCATTACCTGCCTTCACCAACAGAGGGAGTCCAGATAGAGAGCTCACTACTCCTCTGTCAGCACAGCCAGCTCCATAACCCTCACTAGAAGCCAGAGACAAACCCGAAAATGAGCTCACAACAGTACCCCCCCTTGAGGAGGGGTCACCGAACCCTCTTGCACGCCACCGGGCCGATCAGGATGGGCCCGATGAAAAGCACAAACCAATCTATCAGCATGAATATCAGAGGCAGAGACCCAAGAATTGTCCTCCAGGCCATAACCCTTCCACTTGACCAAATACTGGAGTCTCCGTCTAGCCAGACGAGAATCCAGTATTCTCTCTACCTCATATTCCACATTACCTTCATCCAATACAGGGTCAGGAGGTGCAGCCATAGGAACTACTGGCTCAACATATCACTTCAACAGCGACTTATGAAACACGTTATGGATCTTAAACGTAACAGGAAGAGCCAATCGAAAAGAAACCAGATTAAGAATCTCCAAAATCTTGTAAGGTCCAATAAATCTTGGCTTGAACTTTGGAGAAGCCACCTTCATAGAGATATTCTTTGATGACAACCAAACCATATCACCCACTTTAAACCGGGGACCAATGGTCCTATGCCGGTTAGAAAACCGCTGGGCCTTTTCCTGGGAGAGAGACAACTTATACACTACTTGGTCCCAAATCTGCTGCATTCTTTCTACCACAGTGTCAACACCTGGGCAGGCTGAAGATTCCACTTGCCCTGAAGAAAATCGAGGATGAAACCCAAAGTTACAGAAAAAGGGCGACATCAAGGTGGCAGAACTAGCTCTATTATTTAAAGTGATTTCGGCCAAGAGCAAAAATGAAACCCAATCATCCTGATCAGCAGATATAAAACATCTCAAATAGGACCCCAAAGTCTGGTTTGTTCTTTCCGTCTGCCCATTGGTCTCTGAGGGTGAAATGCAGAGGAGAAGGACAACTGAATTCCCAACTTGGAACAAAAGGCTTTCTAGAATCTGGAAACAAACTGAACTCCTCTGTCCGATACAATGTTCTCAGGAGTCCCATGCAACCGAACCACTTGTTGTAAAAACAACGGTACCAACTCTGAGGAAGATGGCAACTTTGGGAGTGGTACAAGATGGACCATCTTAGAGAATCTATCACAAATCACCAAGATAACAGTCATTCTCTGAGAAACAGGTAGATCAGAAATAAAATCCATTGAAATATGGGTCCATGGCCTCTTAGGCACCGGCAAGGGCATCAACAACCCACTAGAGTGAGAACAGGGTTTAGACCGGGAACAAGTCCCACAGGACTGCACAAAATTCCTGACATCACAAGATAAGGCGGGCCACCAAAAAGACCGACTCACCAAATCTCTGGTACCAAAAATACCTGGATGACAAGCCAATGCGGAGCAATGAACTTCAGACATCACTCTCTTCCTCCAATGGTCAGGAACATACAATTTTCCCATAGGACAACGCTCAGGTTTGTCCTCCTGGAATTCTTCCAGAGCACGTCTCAAATCGGGCGAGATGGCAGAAAGAACTACCCCCTCACCTAGGATGGTAGTAGGCTTGGTCACAATAGGAGAATCAGCAAAGAAACTCCTAGAAAGGGCATCTGCCTTAACATTCTTAGTGCCTGGAAGAAAGGAGACCATAAAATCAAAACGCGTAAAAAACAAGGCCCACCTAGCCTGTCTAGGATTCAAGCGTTAGGCCGACTCAAGGTAAATCAAATTCTTATGGTCAGTGAGGACCACAACTTGATGTCTAGCTCCCTCCAACCAATGTCTCCACTCCTCAAATGCCCATTTCATGGCTAACAATTCCCGATTCCCCACATCATAGTTTCGTTCAGATGGGGAGAACTTTCGGGAAAAGAAGGTACACGGATTCATTCTAGACATCACCGGATCTTTTGGGGACAAAACAGCTCCTGCACCAATCTCTGAAGCGTCTACCTCCACCTGAAAAGGAAGTGAGACATCAGGTTGCCGCAAAACCGGAGCAGAAGTGAACCTCCGCTTCAGCTCCTGAAAGGCCGAAACAGCTTCTGAAGACCAATTCAGCACATCAGCACCCTTCTTAGTTAAATCAGTCAGTGGTTTAGCAATACCAGAAAAATTAGCTATAAATTTGCGATAAAAATTAGCAAAACCCAAAAACTTCTGGTCAGCCTTCAAAGAAGTGGGTTGAACCCAATCATAAATGGCCTGTACCTTGGCCGTGTCCATTTCAATAGTTGATGGAGACAAAATAAATCCCAAAAATGAAATCCTCTGTACACCAAAAAGGCACTTCGATCCCTTAACATACAAGGAATTCTCCCTCAAAATCCGGAACACAGTCCGACATGTTCCACATGAGAATCCCAATCCCTGGAAAAGATCAAAATATCATCCAGATAGATGATCAAAAACTTATCCAAAAGTCCTGGAAAATATCATTCATGAAGGATTGGAAGACAGAAGGGGCATTAGTGAGCCCAAAAGGCATCACCAGGTACTCAAAATGTCCCTCCGGAGTATTAAACGCCGTCTTCCATTCATCCCCATGCTTGATGCGAATAAGATTATACGCCCCCCTGAGGTCAAGCTTAGTAAACCAGCAAGCACCTTTAACTCTGGAGAATAAATCAGAAATCAGGGGTAACGGATACTGAAATTTAACTGTAATTTTGTTGAGGGAACAATAGTCAATACAAGGCCTTAATGAACCATCCTTCTTGGCCACGAAAAAAAACCCAGCACCTAAGGGTGAAGAGGATGGTCTAATATGACCCTTCTCCAACGACTCCTTAATATAAGATCGCATAGCCTCGTGTTCGGGTACAGATAAATTGAAAATTCGACCCTTGGGAAATTTACACCCAGGTCTCAACTCAATTGCACAGTCATAACTCCTATGAGGAGGCAAAGACGCAGACTTACTCTCACTAAATACATCATAAAAATCAGCCAAATAGTCAGGAACATCATGCGAATGGGGAGAGGTGGAGAAAACAGGAGTGTCACCAAGAGCACACCGACAACCCCAACTCACCACAGACACAGATTTCCAATCCAAAACTGGATTATGGATTTGCAACCAGGGAAAACCCAGAACAATGGTATCATGTAAATTATGCAACACCAAAAATCTGCAATTTTATTGGTGGTCTGGGGCGACCCGCATTATCACCTGGGTCCAAAACTGAGGTTTATTCTTTGCCAAAGGAGTAGCATCAATACCCCTCAAAGGAATAGGCGTCCGCAGAGGTGTCATAGGAAAACAACAACGTTTAGCAAAATTCAAGTCCATTAGATTCAAGGCCGCTCTTGAATCCACAAAAGCCTTTGCGGAAAATGTGGATAAGGAGCAGATCAGAGTAATTGCCAAAAGAAACTTAGGCTGTACACCACCCACAGCAAATGTGTGTGCAAAACGTTTCTCTCATTTAGGGCAGACAGAAATAACATGAGAGGCATCTCCACAGAAAAAAACACAGCTTATTACGCCTTCTAAACTCCTGACGTTGTGCCCTAGACAAAACTCCATCACATTGCATAGGTTCAGACATTTGTTCAAAATGTGGCAGCGCCTCCCGTGTAGTCTTGCGTTCACGTAAACGCCGATCAACTTGAATGGCTAATGACATAGAATCGTCAAGACCAGAGGGAACAGGAAATCCCACCATAGTATCTTTTAAAGTCTCAGACAAACCCTTCCGAAAGAGAGCTGCCAATGCACTATTATTCCATGTAGTAAGGACCGCCCACTTTCGGAATTTCTGACAGTATAACCCTGCAGGATCCTGACCCTGGTTCAATGCCAATAGGGCTCTCTCAGCTTGATCAATAGCATTAGGTTCATCATATAACAACCCCAAGGCTTGAAAAAATGCATCCATATTAGTCAAAACAGGATCTTCAGGTGTCAAAGAAAACGCCCAATCCTGGGGATCATCGCGCGCAGCAAGGAGATGACAATTTTAACCTGCTGCGCAGAGCTCCCCGATGAGTTAGGCTTCAAGGCAAGAAATAATTTACAATTATTCTTAAAATTCAAAAATTTAGACCGATCCCCAGAAAACACATCAGGAGCAGGGATCCTTGGTTCAACAGCATGTGAATGAGTGAGATAGGCGGAAATTCCCCGCACTTCAGCAGCGAGCTGCTCCACACGATCAGACAATTGCGTAATCTCCATCAAGGAGAAAAAGAAAAAAAAAAAAAGAATCCTCCTACGGCCCCAGAGAAAAAGAGGAGAAAATATACATATAAAAAAAAATTCTGACACTTTTTTTTTTTTTTTACAATTCTCTCCTGCTTTTGAGTACCCTAGATTCTGCGGTATGGCTGGTGATTCTGTTATGAATGAGTCACCGAGGAGGAAAAAACAAAAAGCAAGCTAAGCCCAGAAAACCGGAGAGATTGATAACTAGCGGATTGCGGACCCCTGATCCCATCCACAACAACCAGCAGTAGCCGTGGAGCGTGCCTACGGTGGTCCTAGACGCCTCATCATGGCTGGAGAACTAAATAAGCCTAAAGAAAGAAAGGGAAAATCTAAACTGCCCCAGAGCAGGCCCCAGAGCAGGCCCCAAAGCAATAGACAGCCCCCAACATGTATTGTCGGTGAAACAAGATGAAAACATAGACACAGGCCCTCGCTAACTAGAAAGGACAGGAAAGAAAAGCTGCTGTCTGCAATCACGCAAAAAACCCTGGAATGTCCAACACGTCTGATAGAAAAAGGCCCTGAAGTCGCTAGAATTCAAATCACCATATCAGCACTCAGGTATATTCTGAAGACAGAGCAAAAGAGAGCAACTGATCAGAGACAAAATGGGGATTCAGCCCTGTCCCAGCCAGGGCTGGCTGAACACAAAAACTAAGTAAACCAGACAAAAACTCATATGAACAATAGCAGGGAAAACTTAGCTTTAGGAAGGCAGGAACCAAACTGGAAACCAGGAGCCACAGTCTGGAAAAATCACCAGCAAGAAACTAGGGAGTCGGCTGCCTTAAATCCAATCAGAAACTCCTGATGTCCAATCGCAGTCCTCTTCCTCAGGTGGCCGGTCTCTGCCATTTAGATAAGCTTCATTACCTCCCTTCACCAACAGAGGGAGTCCAGATAGAGAGCTCACTACTCCTCTGTCAGCACAGCCAGCTCCATAACCCTCACCAGAAGCCAGAGGCAAACCCGAAAATGAGCTCACAACAGTCAAGTCAATGTTAAGGTCATTGTTGATGAGATGGGTAATCAACTGCTCAAGGCCAACGGGTGTGCCATGCCAGATGAAGAAAATATCATCAATGTACCGTGTCCAAAAGGGGACACGGCACATTGACACATCCTCATCTGACAAAAAGAGGTCCCTCTCCCACAGCCCCAGGAGGAGACCCGCATAGGCCGCCCCCATTGCGGTCCCCAGGAGCTGCAGGTAGAAGGACCCCTTAAAAACAAAAAAATTGTGGGTGAGGGTGAACTCCAATAGTTCCAGCAGAAGGTCCCTCAAGCCTGTAGAAGGACTAGATGTACTGAGGAAAAATCTCACAGCTTTCAGGCAATCAGTATATCTTATATTAGTGTAGAGGGACTCAACGTCTGCTGAAATTAGAAGAGTATCACCCTCAAGGCATAGCCCGTCGACCCTGCGCAGCAGATCACCCGTATCACGGAGGAAAGAAGGGAGGCTAGTCACAAGAGGCTGTAAATGATAATAGATCCATCTATTGATGTTTTCTAAAAAATTCCCACTTCCAGAAACAATTGGCCTACCGGGTGGTACTGAGGAGTTTGTGTGCACTTTTGGGAGGAGATATAGCGTAGGGATCGTTGGTTCAACAACCACCAATTCACCAATACGCACACACAGTCAGAGGCTTGCCAGTTACTGTCAGCTGGCGGGAAGAAGCCAACGGAGACCAATCTGTACAACTAGCGTACAGCGCAGCTCAGTCACCAGCAGCTATTAAAAGCATGTTTCAGAGGCAAGCATACATGGCTGTGTACCCTTTAATATATATCATTAAAGGATTTTTCACAAAAAAAATCAAGTTCACTTCCTGATTGCTAGAGGTCTGAACACCAGGATCCCCTGTGATTCCTAGATTGGGGCTTTACCAGAAGTTCACGAACAATGCTCTCCAGTTTCATCCTGAATGAAACATAGGTGCACATGTAAGCAGGTTGCGAGATGCAGTGACGCAAAGGAGGTAGAGTAAGGGTTAACAAATTTAACAATTTAATTAGCAGGGTAGATAAACTCCTCGCAGGGAGATAAATTGTTAAATGATGAAAAGCAAGTGCTAAATGATAACAGTCCAATTATCAAACTTATCATGTCCTTTATATTCCTCCACCGCAGATGATCCCGTGGGGGTTGCAGCACCGGCAATGGCCGGGGAGATGCCCGCAGATGGGTCCCTCAAACGATGATCTGTGTTCTGGCGGCAACGGGCGGTCTCCAGTTTTAAACATTGAGCCTCTAGTCCATGAGCCTGTACAGCCAAAGCAAAAAGGGCCACAGCAGTCACGGGGTTAAGCATGGGCTGGTATGTAACAAATGGCAGAGAGGGCCGCAAGCTACTGTCCTTTACCCGGCCCTCGCTTCTCCGCACATGCGTGGTACTCACAGTCACTGGGTGCACGGCGCTCTTTACTCTCACTGTCCTGAAGTGGTGCCAGAAGCCATCAGCTGCAGTCCGTCAGCAGAGCTGGCTGTCGGGGTGCGGAGCGTGCTGCTCACCCTGCCGTACTCTGCCTGACGGCGGGAAACTATGCCTCACTTCGCGCATTTTTTCTCTGTTTTCTTCTTTACCCGGGCCCACTAATTCCTGGTCATGGGACCTTTCCAGTCCCCTATTCTTTCCCCTGGGGCAACATGGGACGCAGCCTCGACAGTTCCGGACCCAGCTCAGTACAAGTACCCACAGCCCGGTCTTCTTCCTTACACATATGTGTTGCCTCTAGTTCATTCATTGTCTGTGGGAAGAGCTGATCTCAGCCCTCCGCTGTCCCATAGACAATAACTGGAGTGGAAGATGCACATGCACACCTCCGCTCCATTCAAAATGGGATTGCAGAGCCCCAAACTCGAGGTCTTAGGGTGTCAAAGGGATCAGACCTCACAATACAATTATTTAAGTAAAAACAAAAGGCCCCAAAAGGCGGACAACCCCTTTGATGGATCTGTGGTAGCAGCAGATGTGATGCCAGATTTTTAACGCCTTCTTTGATTACAGTTTGCAGGAATTGTACTATCCTCTCTCCATTGAAATACGTGGGAGAATCTATGTCTTCCTTACATTGGTGATTCCCAAACCCACCCCTTATATGACCTGGTTTAAAGAAAAACTAATCTTAGAAAAAAAATGTTTAGAGAAATATAGTTACGTTCATAGTTTGTTAACCTGCGGCATTTTCTGCAAGATCCTGAAAGAGTCAGTGTTGAAGCAATCTTCCAGAGGATACAGGAGTGAAGATAAACTGGGACTGGGATAGTTATTATCTTGTTTGTCCATTTTTCTTGAAGACCACCCACACGCCGCTACTAAACGAAGCATAGATCATCAAAGCAAAATCGATTTGTTCCTTCACCCCTCCTTAAATAATCACCACTGAGAAAAGCATTCTGACTTAACAGTGAATGTAAAACAAGGTTTTTTTTTATAAATTTGTCTGCACGTCTGTTTTCCAATAAATCTCTTCCTGTGATAAATATTATATACCCTTAAATGGAAAAAAGTGTGAAAATATTTTTATGTTTTTATTTTTTCTATAGTTTTTTCTATAGTTGGCTAATATTGTAGTAACCATGTTCTATAGAGCGAAATGATCCCACTAATGATCTCTTACACAGGAACATTATGGATGTCTCAAAGGACTAACAATTTCCTGGATTGGTGATGGTAATAATGTCCTCCATTCAATCATGATGAGCGCTGCAAAATTTGGAATGAATCTTCACATTGCAACACCGAAGGCAAGTATCATAATACCTTCATTGTAAAGTCAAACTATGTGTGTGGTAGTGCTGTCTAATAATTATAGAAAATGACAGATTTATTAACTCCATAAAAAGAGATTTGTCTGCCTAACACCACTTCTATTATGTTCTAGACAATTGTTGCACCTTCTGTGACAGTTTTGAAAGTGTTTGAAAAAATAGAGAGTGACTAATCATAAAAAGTGCCAAATTTATTAACGGATATGTAGAATTTGTGCACAAAGTTTTGACATGCAGAACACCAGCCAAAAGTAAAGAATGCTGTGTCTAGTGAGCTGCTCTAAAAAATGTTGTCTTCTCTTACATTTGTGTTCTTTCTTTTTTTAATATATAGATTAATCTCCCAAAATATGTTGTCAAGCTAGCATATTTGTTAAGTACAATTACATTATTGCACAAGATTTATAGCAGTTGGGAAGATGATGAGAGAGCTGCAAGAATACTTTTAGAGGGTCATATTTGACTTGTTCATATCGCATTGAAAAGCTTTATTCTAGTTACCAGTACTACTAGTTCACCGCTCCCCAGCCTCCTGACTTCCAACTTGCTGTGGACAGTGTGTTCCTAATTGACCCGCCATTCAAACAGGTGACATCATTTCACCGCTGGCCCACACTATATTCTCTCTTAAGAAGCAACAGCATATCTTCTTCAACATTGGAAAAGAGCAGGAGCACTGAAGCTGGCAGGACTCAATGATTTGGCCAGCTTCAAAGTAGTGCTTACAAGCTTTATTAGAAAGAGTTTGTAAACGCTGCGTTCCTTGCATAGCAATATTCATATAGTCTTAATGAAATAGAAAATAATGACTGAGAAAAAGTATTGTGCATAAACTAACTATTCCTGGACCCATAATCAAATATTCTGAAAAAAATGCACATCCCAGAGAGGTTTGCACTTAACAAGAACCTGTCAGCACCATTTTGCAATGCAAAGGGGCTGGGCCAGAAATCACAAACAAGCAAAGAAAGACTCCGCTCCTGAGCACCTAAGTCTAATTAGCAGAAAAATTAAAATAGATATTAGAAAAGAACAACAAAGCAGATTTCTTCACCAAATGTATCAATTTCATCAGTATTACAGCCCTTAGAAAAGCGATGGCTTTACTTTATATTACAAAATCGCGGTGATGGGTTTTCTTTAAAATATTTTACTGTAGATGATAATATATACAAAATGTATTCATCATAATTCATCTAAGATATTCACCCATATCAGATATGAGCCAGGAATTAAGTAGTCAAATAGGAGCGCTGTGGAGGCGGCAGGGAAATGGAATATAAATTCAGGTCCAGCCGTACGCCTTCAGAGAGGATCAATGTGAAACAGAAATAATGAATGACGGTCATAGGAGCGCAGGAATAAGACCAGGACAAGAAGATTGGTGTTTAACCACAACGCATTTCGACGGTAGCCCGTCTTAATCAGGAGGAAAGTTTGCCAGCCGTCAGCTCACAAGACCCTGACCGGATGGAAGAGATGAAGCAGCTGTATGAGACAGGGAGTGTGGCTGAGAAGCCATGGGAAGTGATACCTGCAGAGCCCGGCACGGATGACCAAGGGTCCAGCCTGCATGGTCTTAATCCATCTGATTCTAGTTTTGACGAGGATGCTCCTGTCAAAGAGAGGGAGGCTATGGAGAAGAATTACCTGTACTAAGACCCCAGACTGAGGAACCTGAGCAAGGAGTCCCTAAAGTTTCCAATAAAGACAAAGAAATGGACGAACCATCTACTCAAACGTCTGTTAGCGGCAAAGTTAAAAAGAAGAAGACAAAGCCAAGTTTGTCCGAAGTAATTTCTTCTGCAGCTGTTGAAGATGAAGATGAGGATTAGAGTATCTTTAACCAGCCTTACTGGAAGAACTTGGCACCAGAGAGGCAGGAGGAATTACGAAAATTGTGGGCAGCTGTAGGCCCTCAAGTGAGCATCCTGGAGTACGAAGAAACCTCACACGTGGAATGGCGAGTTCAAAGAGAGGGGGGACGTAAGGAGGTGGACCAGACCATGGGTACCTGCATGCCTTGTCTGGAACTGAAGGGGCTGCATCCTCTGTTTCTGGGGGGGAAGCCTGAGGGAGGTAGACCTTCCCCTGCTGCAGGAGGGAAGGAGAGGAAAGACGGAGTTTCCTGCTGGGGGAATTAGCAGTGCCAGCAGAGCAGAGTGTGTGTAGCTGTGCCAGCAGAGCGGAGATAAGCCAGGTGCCGTACACTAGGAGACAGTGAGTACCGCTACCCGCTCTGCCCAAGTGTGACTGTATGCTCTAAAAAGACCTCCTACTGAGGACTGAGATAGACCAACAGTACTTGGTGTGCACCCTCTGTGTAAACGTGGACCCGCCAGCCTGCGTGACCGGAGGAGACTCCCTTGACAAGCATGAGACAGCAGCTAGTGAGTGCAGGCCAGCGTGCACAGTGACAGATCTGAGCCCCTGAGAGTAGTAGCTTGACTGACCAAGGAGTGCGGCACTGTCCCTGCGGTGACACGTTCTGAGTGTGGACTTGTGACTAAGAGTGGTGAGAGCAGGATCACCGCTCTCCGCCCAGCATCCTGTTGTTTTCCCCGGAGGCTGTTTCTTTATCGTGGACAGAGACTTGAGAGACTGCATTTTCCGCTGTTGTATGTGCCACCATTGGATTCCCGCCTGTCAGAGCCTGCGACAAGACGACCTGCTCCGCTGTTGCCGGTGCCACCGTTGGAACCC
This sequence comes from Dendrobates tinctorius, assembly GCF_039654945.1. NCBI lineage: Eukaryota > Metazoa > Chordata > Amphibia > Anura > Dendrobatidae > Dendrobates > Dendrobates tinctorius. The sequence continues at coordinate 87,123,709 of NW_027361684.1, read as the reverse complement.
TGAACTCCCTCACAACAGAAGACTACAGTCCGATAAGTTTAACCTCTTTATTACTGAACTCTTGTTCATCCCTACCCTACTCTGCCAACTTTCCAGTTCTGCCCCATTCCTCACCGTCACCCTACAATCCTCACTACCTGCGTGGAGCACATCCCCCTGTAAATAAACCTGTTTAACCCTTGCTCTGCCTCCACATGCGTGACTGCATCCCGCGTTCCTGGTAATTACAACGTCACACCAGGCCATCTAATCAAAACAAGAGCCTCGGATGGTGGGAGGTAGGAGGCGATCCTCAGGGTTCCTATCCAGCAGTCACCAATCACTTACTTGGCATATAGATCAGGTAGTGCGATTTGATTGGTACCCACCCTTAATTTGACATCTAGAAGGTGTTGTTTATTTGGATAATGCTATTTGTCAGAGAGGAATCCTACAGCAACATTTCTTTGGTTGAGAAACCTGGCATAAAGGTTTCAATATTATTGCAGCTCCAAATTATTCCCTCCTTTCTTATAAAAAGTGGACCCCCTTCCTCATTTCATCCATGTATTTCTACAAAAAAATAATGATATGCAATATATACATTTATTTAGATTTTTTTTAAATAATCTTATTTTATATTTCAGGGATATGAACCAAACCCAGCGGTCACTGCAGCTGCTAAGCAGTTTTCAAAAGAGGTAAAAGTTTTTGTTTTATCACATCTGATGGGGAAATGTTTGGTACCTCACAAAAAAAAAATGGCACTGACAGCAGTGAATCTGGTCCATTTGTGTAATATTTCTAGATTGAGTCCAAGTCAATATGTTATCACAATTACCTGATTCAAAATATCAATATTATTTGTCCCCAGACTTGCTGTTATGGTGATATATTAGACGTGCTGGGATCAGCATTGCTCCGTAATATATAGAAAGTTGTCTGATGTGCTCATATTTCTGTCTTCTAGTCGGGAACCAAGCTGCTCATGACAAACGACCCCCTAGAAGCTGCCAGTGGAGCCAACGTGCTGGTTACAGACACGTGGGTGAGCATGGGACAAGAAGAGGAGAAGAAGAAGCGTCTGCAGGATTTCACAGGTTACCAGATCACAATGCAGGTACATGATGGATTGTGTTGGTATTTGTACGACAAAATGTGTACACTGAATTCTGTAGTCATTCAAATTTGGCAGTAGACTTCACACTTTTCCATGTTGGTTAATTACTGAATGAATCTTGACATTTTTCCAATACACCCTTTGCTTGTATAAATAGAAATCTGAAATCTGAATTTCGAAACTTAAAAGGGACACAAAATCTAGACATGCATGATTAGCCTGAACATGACATATAGATCACCTTACAGTTAGTTAGGTCTCATTCAGATGTCCATGATTTTTCTTATATGTAAAAATAACCAGACCGTTATTCATTACTGTTTTGGATCTGATCCCATCAATGTTTGCTCAATGTGTTAAATTTTACCATTAAAGTTTCATCAGTTATTTTCACTGATGAATTATAAATGCATGAACTACAAAGCTTCTCCTATGCATTACAATGTTAAAGGGTAAGTCCGAAACGAACATTTTTTTTAATCCTAAATAGTTAACCATTTTTAATGTCACAATTTAGTCTTTTTTAATATAATTTAATTAAAAAGTCCCTATAGTTCCCTCACTACTCTATTTAGCTGCTTATTTTTTTTTACTACTTCCCGTGTGATGACACTTAGTTTGTGAAACCAAGTGCATGCTGGGATACAGAAATGAGCTATCATGAGGGGGCAGATGCTGCAGTTACTGCCACAGCCTCTGCCCCCACCCTGAAACAAAACATCATCCGTGACGTTTGCTTCAGGGGCTGAGCTAGTCCCTGCTCTACTGAGCATGCATCATCTGTCAATTCTAATGGATGCTCAATAGGATCTTGCCACGATGCAATATTCTTCTCAGTGCAGAGTGACAATGCGCTCTCTTGCCAGCTCTTATTGGAAGAGACGAGCCAGCAACAGAGTGCATTGTCAGTGCGCATTGTTAGATAGAGCAGTGAGGGAACTTTATGGACTTTTTCATTAAAGTATATTGGAAAAAAATAGATTATGACATTAAGTGTATAGAGATTTAGGATTAAAACAAATTTTAGTTTCTGACCACTCCTTTAATCATAGACAGCACACGGACAACACACTGATGGCATCCTTGGACGATTAGTGATTTTCACTGACTCATAGACTTGAATAGATAATTTTGATCTATGACTCTGATCATAAACACGATCATAAAATATCTGAACATTTAATATACAGTATTATAATGTCTAAGTGTATATGGACATAACATCCTTTTCAGGCCGTTGGGCCTGTGGAGATTTTTAAAAGGAAGAAGCTTAAAGAAATTCTGACTTTTTTTTCCAGACGTGTCTTTTTTAATATTGTTTTTGTTTGTTTCCTCAGCACTTTTTTGACAGTTTTGAGCATTTTTCTTTGCTTTTTAACATCTTTCCTATATGTTTCTGGTGTCTTTTTTTTACTGGTATTGCCCTGATGTTTGTTTACCAGTGAGGAAACCACTAGCATTTTTTTAAGCAAGAAAGCTGACAAAATTCTCAAAAAGCCGTCTGGACATCTTTTGAGCCTTCCCATTGATTTGAACTATAAAGTACACTCACTGGCCACTTTATTAGGTACACCATGCTAGTAACGGGTTGGACCCCCTTTTGCCTTCAGAACTGCCTCAATTCTTCGTGGCAGAGATTCAACAAGGTGCTGGAAGCATTCCTCAGAGATTTTGGACCATATTGACATGATGGCATCACACAGTTGGCGCAGATTTGTCGGCTGCACATCCCTGATGCGAATCTCCCGTTCCACCACATCCCAAAGATGCTCTATTGGATTGAGATCTGGTGACTGAGGAGGCCATTTGAGTACAGTAAACTCATTGTCATGGTCAAGAAACCAATCTGAGATGATTCGAGCTTTATGACATGGCGCATTATCCTGCTGAAAGTAGCCATCAGATGCCTGTTCTTAGCTGAGAGGAGTGGTACCCAGTGTGGTCTTCTGCTGCTGTAGCCCATCTGCCTCAAAGTTCGACGCACTGTGCGTTCAGAGATGCTCTTCTGCCTACCTTGGTTGTAACGGGTGGCAATTTGAGTCACTGTTGCCTTTCTATCAGCTCGAACCAGTCTGCCCATTCTCCTCTGACCTCTGGCATCAACAAGGCATTTCCGGCCACAGAACTGCCGCTCACTGGATTTTTTTTCTTTTTCGGACCATTCTCTGTAAACCCTAGAGATGGTTGTGCGTGAAAATCCCAGTAGATCAGCAGTTTCTGAAATACTCAGACCAGCCCTTCTGGCACCAACAATCATGCCACGTTCAAAGGCACTCAAATCACCTTTCTTCCCCATACTGATGCTCGGTTTGAACTGCAGGAGATTGTCTTGACCATGTCTACATGCCTAAATGCACTGAGTTGCCGCCATGTGATTGGCTGATTAGAAATTAAGTCTTAACACACAGTTGGACAGGTGTACCTAATAAAGTGGCCAGTGAGTGTATATTGTGTCTTCAGAGTGGAAAATAACTGAAAAGTCAGGTCACTTCTTTTAACCACTTGTCATCTTTGCAAACCTGAAGTAGTTAAACGACACTCAGAAGACTGAACATAGGAACAGCAAGTCATTTCACATTGCAGATCATTCTTTTATTAAGCGTTTAGTTAGCGGTTTTTTTGAGTCAGTATAAAAAAAGTTGTTGTATGCACAAACAATTTGTGATTGTTTGTTCTACTGAGCCTATACGTATAATAAATATAATTACACTTGTGAAGTTACCCGTTTTTTCTTACATTTATATTCCTTTTTTATCCTATAGACAGCTAAGCTGGCAGCTTCCAACTGGACCTTTCTTCACTGTTTACCAAGAAAACCAGAAGAAGTTGATGATGAGGTTTTCTATTCTCCTAAATCCCTAGTTTTCCAAGAAGCAGAGAATAGAAAGTGGACAATTATGGTAAGAAAAAATGGTTTAGGAGTAAAAAAAAAAACTAGCATGAAAATATATATTTTCATAAATTAAAAATCTATTACCCCTAATAATAATATTAGAAATCATCACTGCCTCTGCAGGTTCTGATTGGTGATTGGTTTCCTGGCATGCAGCCTTTTGCAAAAATACTATTGACCCACACTAAAATGCCACAAATTAGCTGTGTTTATTTTGTATTTCATATTCCCTAATAGACTTTCAGGTGACTGTAGCTGTATTGTCTTCAGTAAAAAAAAATGGATGAAAAAAGTGCCACAAAAATAAATACTGTAGCATTTAAAAATGTGGGCACCCCTGGTCAAAATTACTGTTATTGTGAACAGTTAAGCAAGTTGAAGATTAAATGATCTCTAAAGAAGTTAAAGATGACACATTTACTTTGCATGTTAGGCAAAAAAAAAAACGTATATTGTCATTTTTAAAATTATTAAAAGGAAAATGGGCCGATACAAAAGTTTGGACACCCTTCATGGTTAGTACCTAGTAGCACCCCCTTTTGCAAGTATCACGACTTGTAAATGCTTTTTTTTAGCCCAGACAAGAGTCTTTCAATTCTTGCTTGATGGATTTTCATCCATTTTTCCTTGAAAATTCTTCCACTTCTGTGAGATTCCGGAGTTGTCTTGCATGCCTTGCGATTCTGAGGTCTAGCCACAGTTTTCAATGATATTTAGATCAGGGGACTTTGAGGGCCTTTGTAAAACCTTCATGTAATGCCTGCTGCAGCAGAGTAGCACACAACCTCCACCAGGGGGTGCGGATGAAGGAAAGCAGGTACACTCACAGTGAAACCACAGAGCAGCAGGCAGGAGCCACTAGGTTGCGGAAAAGTAGTCAGAAAAGCCGGGTCAGTAACAGAGAGGGAACAAAGTACCAGAGGTCACAGCAATACACGTGGTCAGAAACAAGCCATAGAAGTTAGAGCCGGTCTGGAGCAGGAAAGCCAGAGACGGAAGACAGTCTGGCATGTTTGGGATCATTATCCATTTGTAGACGATGGCTCAGTGGTTAGCACTGCAGCCTTGCAGCTCTGGGGTCTTAGGCTCAAATCCTTCCAAGGACAACATCTGCAAGGAGTTTGTATATTCTCCCCTTGTTTGCGTGGGTTTCCTCCGGTTACTCCGGTTTCCTCCCACATTCAAAGACATACTGATAAGGATTCTAGATTGTGAGCCCCATTGAGGACAGTGCCAATAATGTTTGTAAAGCACTGTGGCATTAATGGCACTATATAAATGAGTAAAATAAATAAATAATTTTGTAGAAGTCATCCTCTTTTCAACTTCAGCTTTTTTACAGTTGGTGTTATGTTTGCATGAAGAATTTGTTGAAATATCATTGAATCCAATCTTCCCTCTACCCTTGAAATGTTCCCTGTGCCATTGACTGCAACACAACCCCAAAGCATGATTAACTCACCCCATGCTTAATGGTTGGTGAGATGTTCTTTTCCTGAAATTCTAGGCCCTTTTTTCTCCACACATACCTTTGATCATATTGGCCAAACAGTTCTATTTTAACCACATCGTTTCACAGGACTTGTTTTCAAAATACATCAGACTTGTTTAGATGTACTGTTACATACTTATGATGCTGAATTTTATGGTGAGGATGCAGGAGAGGTTTTCTTCTGAGGACTCTTCTATGAAGGCCATATTTGTGCAGGTGTCTCTGAACAGTAGAACAATGTACCACAACTTCAGAGTCTGCTAAATCTTTCTGAAAGTCTTTTTGCAGTCAAGCAGGGGTTCTGATTTGCCTCTCTAGCAATCCTACGAGCAGCTCTCACTGAAATTTTGCTTGGTCTTCCAGATCTTATCTTAACCTCAACTGTTCCTGTTAACTGCTATTAATTACATTTTGAATTGAGGAAAAGGCAGCTTGAAAACACTTTGCTATCTTCTCCTGCTTTGTGGGCCTCCATTATTTTCATTTTCAGAGTGCTAGGCAGCTGCTTAGAAGAACTCATGGCTGCTGATTGCAGCACAAGGGTCTATAATGCTGGGAAATTTGCATCACCTAGCCTTTCCTAATGATGATGGTGAACAAGACATAACCATAACAGGCTAATTAAGGTCTGAAATGTTGGTCAACGTTATCTGACAAATCTCTAAGGGTGCTCAAACTTTTGCATTGGCCCATTTTCTTTTTTATAATTTTTAAATGTAAAAAATGACTATATATATTTGCCTAAAATACAAAGGAAATGTGTCATGTTTAATTTTAGGCCTTTTAGAGATAATTTCATGTTCAATTTGCTTAACGTTCACAATAACAGTAATTTTGACCAGAAGTGACCAAAATTACATGCCACTGTAGTATTCCAAAGAATACTCTGTGTGAAAATCTTGTGATCTATGAGGAAATTTAAATTGTATGATTATTATTATTATTATTATTTATATAGCACCATTGATTCTATGGTACTGTACATGAGAAGGGGTTGCATACAAATTACAGATATCGCTTACAGTAAATAATCTATGATCTATAAGGCCTCATTCAGAAGTCCGTAATTTTTCTTGCATACAAAAATGGACCAATTTTCATCATTGTGATGGAACAAATGTTAATCACTGTTTGGCCATGTTGGCAGCAGATTATTTAGGATACTCTCCAAGCGTGTGACAACAGAGCGTCTTTTTTCAGGAACAATCAGGAACAATATATGATAAGCTTAATAGTTCAGGAGTAAATCATTTGTGTGTCTCTATCTGTGCAGCATATACAGCAGGCTGCTTTTCTCATACACAGACAAAGGAAAAACAGGAAATACAGTCACATGCTATCCCTGTGTGAGCCTCTGGAAATTTATTTTGTTTTAACTTTATGAACAGCATACAAATCTAGCAACTAAACACTCACAGACAGGAATGGAATTGTTGCACCAAACATATTCCAACAGGCCAATATGTAAGTTTTTACCACCTAAGTGTTGTAATTTTTAAAAAAAATTTAAGTACAAAAAGTTTTCTGAAGATTTTCCTTGAAACCGAACATGAAAAAAAATAGGTTCAGAGAAAAAAATAGTTGAAATCAACTCATTTTGTGGTGCTGAAAGCAAAGATGATGCTTAACCCCTTCACCCCCAAGGGTGGTTTGCACGTTAATGACCGGGCTAATTTTTACAATTCTGACCACTGTACCTTTATGAGGTCATAACTCTGGAACGCTTCCATGGATCCCGGTGATTCTGACATTGTTTTCTCGTGACATATTGTACTTCATGTTAGTGGTAAACTGTCATTCAAATAACTTGCGTTTATTTGTGAGAAAAACGGAAATTTGGCGAAAATTTTGAAAATTTCGCAATTTTCCAACTTTGAATTTTTATGCCCTTAAATCACAGAGATACAGCACCCAAAAAACTTGATAACTAACATTTCCCACATGTTTACTTTACATCAGCACAATTTTGGAACCAAAATTTTTTTTTGTTAGGAAGTTATAAGGGTTAAAAGTTGACCAGCGATTTCTCATTTTTACAACACCATTTTATTTTTACGGACCACATCACATTTGAAGCCACTTTGAGGGGTCTATATGATAGAAAATACCCAAAAGTGACACCATTCTAAAAACTGCACCCCTTAAGGTTCTCAAAACCACATTCAAGAAGTTTATTAACCCTTTAGGTGCGTCACAGGAATTTTTTTGAATGTTTAAAAAAAATGAACAGCTATCTTTTTTTCACAAAAAAAATACTTCAGGTTCAATTTTTTTTATTTTACCAAGGGTTACAGGAGAAATTGGACTGCAAAAGTCATTGTGCAATTTGTCCTGAGTACGCTGATACCTGATATGTGGGGGGGAATGACTGTTTCGGCGCATGGCAGAGCTCAGAATGGAAGGAGCGCCGTTTGACTTTTTCAATGCAAAACTGTCTGGAATTCAGATCGGACGCCATGTCACGTTTGGAGAGTCCCTGATGTACCTAAACAGTGGAAACCCCCTACAAGTGACCCCATTTTGGAAACTAGACCCCCCAAGAAACTTATCTAGATATGTGGTGAGAACTTTGAACCCACAAGGGCTTTACAGAAATTTATAACGTACAGCGGTACAATTAAAAAATCATATTTTTTCCACAAAAATGATCTTTTCACCCCAATTTTTATTTTCCCAAGGGTAGCAGGACCTAAAAGTTATTGTGCAATTTGTCCTGAGTACGCTGATACCCCACATGTGGGGGTAAACCACTATTTGGGCGCATGGCAGAGCTCGGAAGGGAAGCAGCGCCATTTGACGTTTTTGGCTGGAATTGAGATCGGACATCATGTCGCGATTGGAAAACCCCTGATGTACCAAAACAGTGGAAACCCCCCACAAATGACACCATTTTGGAAACTAGACCCCCTAAGGAACTTATCTAGATGTGTGGTGAGAACTTTGAACCCCCAAGGGCTTCACAGAAGTTTATAACATAGAGCCGTACAATTAAAAAATCATATTTTTTCCACAAAAATGATCTTTTCACCCTCAATTCTTATTTTTCCAAGGGTAACAGGACCCAAAAAGTTATTGTGCAATTTGTCCTGAGTACGCTGATACCCCACATGTGGGGGTAAACCACTATTTGGGCGCATGGCAGAGCTCGGAAGGGAAGCAGCGCCATTTGACGTTTTTGGCTGGAATTGAAATCGGACACCATGTCGCGATTGGAAAACCCCTGATGTACCAAAACAGTGGAAACCCCCCACAAATGACACCATTTTGGAAACTAGACCCCCTAAGGAACTTATCTAGATGTGTGGTGAGCACTTTGAACCCCCCAGTGCTTCACAGAAGTTTATAACGCCCGGGCATGAAAATAAAAAATTCGTATTTTTTCCACAAACATGATCTTTTAGTCACCATTTTTTTATTTTCCCAAGGGTACCAGGAGAAATTGGACCCCAAAAGTTGTTGTCCAATTTGTCCTGAGTATGCTGATACCCCATATGTAGGAGAAAACTACTGTATGGGCACACGTCGGGGCTCGGAAGGGAAGTAGTGACGTTTTGGAATGCAGACTTTGATGGAATGGTCTGCGGGTGTCATGTTGCCTTTGGAGAGCCCCTAATGTACCTAAACAGTGGAAATCCCCCACAAATGACCCCATTTTGAAAACTAGACCCCCTAAGGAACTTATCTAGATGTGAGGTGAGCACTTTGAACCCCCAAGGGCTTCACAGAAGTTTATAATGCCAGGGCATGAAAATAAAAAAATCGCATTTTTTCCACAAACATGATCAATTAGTCCCCAATTTTTTTATTTTCCCAAGGGTACCAGGAGAAATAGAACCCCAAAAGTTGTTGTCCAATTTTTCCTGAGTACGCTGACGGCCCATATGTGGGAGAAAACTACTGTATGGACACACGTCAGGGCTCGGAAGGGAAGTAGTGACGTTTTGGAATGCAGACTTTGATGGAATGGTCTGCGGGTGTCATGTTGCCTTTGGAGAGCCCCTAATGTACCTAAACAGTGGAAACCCCCCACAAATGACCCCATTTTGAGAACTAGACCCCCTAAGGATCTCATCTAGATGTGTGATGAGCACTTTGAACCCCCAAGGGCTTCACAGAAGTTTATAATGCCCAGGCATGAAAATAAAAGAATCGTATTTTTTCCACAAACATGATCAATTAGTCCCCAATTTTTTCATTTTCCCAAGGGTAACAGGAGAAATTGGACCCCAAAAGTTGTTGTCCAATCTGACACCCCATATGTGGGAGAAAACTACTGTATGGACACACGTTGGGGCTCGGAAGGGAAGCAGTGACGTTTTGGAATGCAGACTTTGATGGAATGGTCTGCGGGTGTCATGTGCGTTTGGAGAGCCCTTGATGTACCTAAACTATTGAAACTCCCCACAAGTGACCCCATTTTGGACACTAGACCCCCCACGGAACTTATCTAGATGTGTGGTGAGCACTTTGAACCCCCAAGTGCTTCACAGAAGTTTATAACGCTCGGACGTGAAAATAAAAAAAATCATTTTTTTCCACAAAAATGATATTTTTGCCCCCAATTTTTTATTTTTCTAAGGGTAACAGGAGAAATTCGACCCCAAAAATTGTTTTGCAATTTGTCCTGAGTAGGCTGATACCCTACATGTGGGGGTAAAACACTGTTTGGGCGCATGTCAGAGCTTGGAAGGGAAGGAGCACCATTTGACTTTTTCAACTCAGAATTGGCTGGAATTGAGATCAGACGCCATGTTGCATTTGGAGAGCCCCTGATGTGCCCAAACAGTGGAAACCCCCAATTCTAACTCCAACCCGAACCCCAACACACCCCTAACCCTAATCTCAGCCCTAACCCTAACCCTAGCCCTAACCCTAGCCCTAACCCTAACCCTAACCCTACCCTAACCCTAACCCTAACCGTAATGGAAAAATGTAAATAAATAAATTTTTTTTATTTTATTATTTTTCCCTAACTAAGGGGGTGATAACGGGGGGTTTGATTTACTATTTATGGCAGTTTTTATGTTTGGCGGCTGTCGCACGCTAAAAGACGCTTTTTATTGTAAAAATAGTTTTTGCATCACCACATATTGAGAGCTATAATTTTTCCGTATTTTGACCCACTGAGTCATGTCAGGTCTTATTTTTTGCAGGACGAGTTGACGTTTTTATTGGTACCATTTTCGGGCACGTGACATATTTTGATCACTTTTTATTCTGATTTTTGGGACGCAGAATGAACAAAAACCAGCGTTTCATGAATTTCTTTTGGGGGGGTGCGTTTACACCGTTCCGCGTGCGGTAAAATTGATAAAGTGGTTTTATTCTTCGGGTCTGTACAGTTACAGCGATACCTCATTTAGGTCATTTTTTTATGTTTTGTCGGTTTTATGCAATGAAAACTATTTTATATAAAAAATAATTATTTTTGCATCGCTTTATTCTGCGAGCTATAACTTTTTTATTTTTTCGCTGATGATGCTGTGTGGTGGCTCGTTTTTTGCGGGACAAGATGACGTTTTCAGAGGTACCATGGATATTTATATGCGTCTTTTTGATCGCGCGTTATTACACATTTTGTTTGGCGGTATGATGATAAATCATTATTTTTTGCTTCGTTTTTTATTTTTACTTTTTAAGGGGTTGGCTAAAGGGGTTAACTAATGGGACAGTTTTATAGGGCGGGTCGTTACGGATGCGGCGATACCTAATATGTGTACTTTTATTGTTTTGTTTTTTTTATTTTCAAAAAATGGATTTATTTGGGGGAATATTTTTTTTTTTTGTAATTTATTTGGCGATTTTTTTAAAATTATTTTAACACTTTTTTTTAATTTTTTTTTACTTTATTAAATAGTCCCAGGTGGGACATCACTGTTCTGTGACAGATCGCTGATCTGTCACATCACAGATCACTGTGACAGATCAGCGATCTGTCACAGGCAGTGCACAAGGCTTCCTCATGCCTGCGCTTTGCAGGCACTGAGGAAGCCAGCTTCCTGCAGGCCCCCGAAGGCCCCCGTCGCCATCTTGGATTCGGGGGCCTGCAGGAAAGGAGCCCCCGGCAGCAGCGCTGCACATTGCGCTGCCGTGGGGGGCTCAGGGAAGCACGGAGGGAGCCCCATCCCTGCCGATGCTTCCCTTTAACCCCCGGTACACCGCGATCATGTTTGATCGCGGTGTGCAAGCGGTTAACGTGTCGGGGCGGTCCGTGACCGCCCCTGACACATTGTGCCGGGTGTCAGCTGTGATAATCCCATCCATGGGCATAGGGGCCCGGGTCCCATGGACGGGATAGTACGTCGGATGTCAGGAAGGGGTTAAATCTGTTGATTGGCTCTAATTTTCAAGATCCAGAGGAGGTTGTAAATACTTATGACACCTATCATGCAGGCTTATATTGCATCTTTATGATTTCGTCATCATTATTGCATTGATAATAACTAGTTTATTATATCATTTATTTAGTTTATTGAGCCTTCAGTATTCTATCATCTTAGGGTGACCGATCAAAAAGTGCCAACTCCGCTCAAATAACGTAATCCTAAATAGTTGCATCACATACTTTTATAAATGCTCTCTGTGTAAGGTATGCAGTTTTAGGATTTCTTAGCTTTGTTTCTTAGCATATTGACATGTTTCTATATATTTTTTTTAATTTGCTTAGCTCTTGCATAGCGGACAGTCTTTGCTACGTACACAAAGCCACTTTGCATCACAAAGGCAAAACTTGACTACCATGATAAGGAAAGCCTACAACCTGTATTTTGGCTGCAGAATAGGAGATCAGGACAAGATTTGCGCTCCACACATATGCTGCAATAGATGTGCTTCACATCTTACCCAATAGTTGCATGGGAAGAGGCAAGCTATGTCTTTTGCAGTTCTAATGATCTGGGGAGAGTCAAGCAATCACACTACCAATTGCTATTTCTGCATGATGCCCCCAATTAGGAGAGGAGTTTCATTGATGAAGTGGACTTTACAGTATCCAATCATTCCATCTGCAATATGCTTAGTACCACATATAGAACTGTCGGTTCCAAAAGCACCAGAAACATTTTCAGTCGAGTCAAGTGAGGAAGAAGAGGGCGTTTGGTGTCATGAAGCATATCATTCTCACCAGACCCAGACTTTCTGTCAGCAACCCCACCTGAACCACACCTTATAACAAAAAGTGAACTAAACAATCTTGTTAGCAATTTGGATCTGCCCAAGAGTCATGCTGAACTCTTAGGTTTCAGGCTACAGCAGTGGAATCTCCTAAGGGGGATGTTAAGATTTCTTTGTTGTGCAACCATGATAAAGATCTTGTCCAATACTTCTTCATGGAGGGTGATCATCTGGCATGCAACAACATCAACAGTTTAATGGAAGCTCTGAAGATAACTTAATCCAGAGCAATGAAATATCTTCTTCGATTCATCCAAAATAAGGCTAAAAGCCACCTCGCTGCATAATGGCAATGTGCTACCTTCAATTCCAGTTGGTAATGCAGTCCACATGAAAGAAACCTATGACAACATCAACAGCTGTTGAGGTGCCTGAACTCTAAAAAAAAATTGTGCCCCCGCCCCCCGTGGTCACTTAAAGGTGGTTTCCATGTTACTTGGTTTCCAGGGTGGGTAGACAAAGTGCTGCTTTCTGTGTAAGTGGGATAGTCGCGAAAGAGAATATCACTACAATAAAATAGACTGGCTTCTCCGCCATTCAGTACAGCCAGGGAGTAAAAATGTCCTGCATTGAGCACTTGTTGACCCACATAAGATTTTTTTTTACCAGCTATGTATTTCAAGTTGGACATAATGAAAAACTTGGTAAAAACAATGGACAAAAATACAAAAGCATTCAAGTATCTTATTAACAAATTTCCAAGGTTGACTGAAGCAAAGATAAAGGAAGGAGCCTTTATTGGACCTGAGATTCGTAAGCTTCTTTAAGATGACAAGCTTCTCCATTTGTTGCAGAGCAAGGAAAAGGCTGCAGGGGTACCATTCACAATCGTGGTAACTAATTTTTGAGAAACTCATGAGGAGATAATTATGAAGATTTGGTGGTAAATCTCCTCAAAACATATACATCTTAGCTGTAACATGTCCTTAAAGATTCATATCTTCCATTCAGATCTAGACTTTATTCAAACAAACTGCAGAGCAGTGAGTGAAGAGCACAGTGAGAGATTTTACCAAAATAGTGCGGCTACAGAGAAAAGATATAAAGGAAAATGGAATACCATCAATGCTTGCGGATTACTGTTGGAAAATTCTAAGAGATGATCCGATGCAGGAGTACAAGAGACAAGCAAAAAAGAGTTGTCACTGAATAAGAACCAAATTTTGTATTGCAATTTCTGTAACTGTTTAGAATTGGCACTAATGTTTAGGGTATGTGCCTCGCCTAAAAAGCTGTGTTCTACATTAGAAGCACAGTGGATGGGATTTATAGAAATTTCGCAATTTTCCAACTTTGAATTTTTATGCCCTTAAATCACAGAGATACAGCACACAAAAACTTGATAACTAACATTTCCCACCATGTCTGAAGGTAATGCACTCTTTATATAATGGGTGCGATATTTATGTTAGTACCTCGCTCTGAATAGTGTAGATTAGAATTTAGCCACTATACTCCCTGTTCAGACCTGGGAAATCTAACCTTGATAGGCCTTTATTTGCATCAGACTGGCACTTTCATTCATTGATCTAATTACGGTTTGTCCTCTGTGGTGGATTCAGAGGACTGCTTCCGCTCCTTTTTGTCCGGGGTGTATTTATTATCTATTGGGTCACATAATGTATAAACGACTACTGTGAATATGTTTATCTTTATTATTGGACCCCGGACAATCTCTCCCCTTCCTTTCCCTTTTCCTACCTTTATGTGTGCGTACCCAGACACTCTTTTTGTCACATTGTTTATGTTTAAATAAATTTTGTATTATTCTTGGAATTGTTCTGAGCCTCTATTTTTTGATGTTTACAATTACATTCTGAGCATTTAATCATATTAATATATATGGCAAACATGTGAGCATGCTCAGTTAACACTTTTTTGACATTTTTCTGAATTGTTTTGTTTTTTTTGGTTTAACATTTCCCACATGTTTACTTTACATCAGCACAATTTTGGAACCAAAATTTTTTTTGTTAGGAAGTTATAAGGGTTAAAAGTTGACCAGCGATTTCTCATTTTTACAACACCATTTTATTTTTAGGACCACATCACATTTGAGGTCACTTTGAGGGGTTTATATGATAGAAAATACCCAAAAGTGACACCATTCTAAAAACTGCACCCCTTAAGGTGCTCAAAACCACATTCAAGAAGTTTATTAACCCTTTAGGTGCGTCACAGGAATTTTTTTGAATATTTAAGAAAAAATGAACATCTAACTTTTTTCACAAAAAAAATACTTCAGGTTAATTTTTTTTTATTTTACCAAGGCTAACAGGAGAAATTGGACTGCAAAAGTTATTGTGCAATTTGTCCTGAATACGCTGATACCTGATATGTGGGGGGGAATGACTGTTTCGGCGCATGGCAGAGCTCAGAATGGAAGGAGCGCCGTTTTACTTTTTCAATGCAAAATTGGCTGGAATTCAGATCGGACGCCATGTCACGTTTGGAGAGTCCCTGATGTACTTAAACAGTGGAAACCCCCTACAAGTGACCCCATTTTGGAAACTAGACCCCCAAGGAACTTATCTAGATATGTGGTGAGAACTTTGAACCCACAAGGGCTTTACAGAAGTTTATAACAGACAGCGGTACAATTAAAAAATCATATTTTTTCCACAAAAATGATCTTTTCACCCCAATTTTTATTTTCCCAAGGGTGACAGGACCCTAAAAGTTATTGTGCAATTTGTCCTGAGTACGCTTATACCCCACATGTGGGGGTAAACCATTATTTGGGCGCATGGCAGAGCTCGGAAGGGAAGCAGCGCCATTTGACGTTTTTGGCTGGAATTGAGATCGGACATCATGTCGCGATTGGAAAACCCCTGATGTACCAAAACAGTGGAAACCCCCACAAATGACACCATTTTGGAAACTAGACCCCCTAAGGAACTTATCTAGATGTGTGGTGAGAACTTTGAACCCCCAAGGGCTTCACAGAAGTTTATAACATAAAGCCGTACAATTAAAAAATCATATTTTTTCCACGAAAATGATCTTTTCACCCTCAATTATTATTTTTCCAAGGGTAACAGGACCCTAAAAGTTATTGTGCAATTTGCCCTGAGTACGCTGATACCCCACATGTGGGGGTAAACCACTATTTGGGCGCATGGCAGAGCTCAGAAGGGAAGCAGCGCCATTTGACGTTTTTGGCTGGAATTGAGATCGGACACCATGTCGCGATTGGAAAACCCCTGATGTACCTAAACAGTGGAAACCCCCCACAAATGACACCATTTTGGAAACTAGACCCCCCAAGGAACTTATCTAGATGTGTGGTGAGCACTTTGAACCCCCCAGTGCTTCACAGAAGTTTATAACGCCCGGGCGTGAAAATAAAAAATTTGTATTTTTTCCACAAACATGATCTTTTAGTCACCATTTTTTTATTTTCCCAAGGGTACCAGGAGAAATTGGACCCCAAAAGTTGTTGTCCAATTTGTCCTGAGTATGCTGATACCCCATATGTGGGAAAAAACTACTGTATGGACACACGTCAGGGCTCGGAAGGGAAGTAGTGACGTTTTGGAATGCAGACTTTGATGGAATGGTCTGCGGGTGTCATGTTGCCTTTGGAGAGCCCCTAATGTACCTAAACAGTGGAAACCCCCACAAATGACCCCATTTTGGAAACGAGACCCCCTAAGGAACTTATCTAGATGTTTTGTGAGCACTTTGAACCCCCAAGGGCTTCACAGAAGTTTATAATGCCCGGGCATGAAAATAAAAAAAATCGTATTTCTTCCACAAACATGATCAATTAGTCACCATTTTTTTTATTTTCCCAAGGGTAACAGGAGAAATTGGACCCCAAAAGTTGTTGTCCAATTTGTCATGAGTACGCTGACACCCCATATGTGGGAGAAAACTACCGTATAGACACACGTCGGGGCTCGGAAGGGAAGCAGTGACATTTTGGAATGCAGACTTTGATGGAATGGTCTGCGGGTGTCATGTGCGTTTGGAGAGCCCCTGATGTACCTAAACTATTGAAACTCCCCACAAGTGACCCCATTTTCGACACTAGGCCCCCCACGGAACTTATCTAGATGTGTGGTGAGCACTTTGAACCCCCAAGTGCTTCACAGAAGTTTATAACGCTCGGGCGTGAAAATAAAAAAATCATTTTTTTCACAAAAATGATATTTTTGCCCCCAATTTTTTATTTTCCTAAGGGTAACAGGAGAAATTCGACCCCAAAAATTATTTTGCAATTTGACCTGAGTATTCTGATACCCTACATGTGGGGGTAAAACACTGTTTGGGCGCATGGCAGAGCTTGGAAGGGAAGGGGCACCATTTGACTTTTTCAACTCAGAATTGGCTGGAATTGAGATCAGACGCCATGTTGCATTTGGAGAGCCCCTGATGTGCCCAAACAGTGGAAACCCCCAATTCTAACTCCAACCCGAACCCCAACACACCCCTAACAATAATTTCAGCCCTAACCCTAACCCTAACCCTAGCCCTAACCCTAGCCCTAACCCTAACCCTAGCCCTAACCCTAGCCCTAACCCTAACCCTAACCCTAATGGAAAAATGGAAATAAATACATTTTTTTAATTTTATTATTTTTCCCTTACTAAGGGGGTGATAATGGGGGGTTTGATTCACTATTTATGGCGGTTTTTATGTTTGGCGGCTGTCACACGCTAAAAGACGCTTTTTATTGTAAAAATAGTTTTTGCATCACCACATATTGAGAGCTCTAATTTTTCCGTATTTTGACCCACCGAGTCATGTGAGGTCTTATTTTTTGCGGGACGAGTTGACGTTTTTATTGGTACCATTTTCGGGCATGTGACATTTTTTGATCGCTTTTTATTCTGATTTTTGGGACGCAGAATGAACAAAAACCAGCGTTTCATGAATTTCTTTTGGGGGGGTGCGTTTACACCGTTCCGCGTGCGATAAAATTGATAAAGCGGTTTTATTCTTCGGGTCAGTACGCTTACAGAGATACCTTACTTAGGTCGTTTTTTTATGTTTTGTCGGTTTTATGCAATGAAAACTATTTTATATAAAAAATAATTATTTTTGCATCGCTTTATTCTGCGAGCTATAACTTTTTTATTTTTTGCGGATGATGCTGTGTGGTGGTTCGTTTTTTGCGGGATAAGATGACGTTTTCAGCGGTACCATGGATATTTATATGCGTATTTTTGATCGCGTGTTATTACACTTTTTGTTTGGCGGTATGATAATAAATCATTATTTTTGGCTTCGTTTTTTATTTTTATTTTTTAAGGGGTTCGCTAAAGGGGTTAACTAATGGGACAGTTTTATAGGGCGGGTCGTTACGGACGCAGCGATACCTAATATGTGTACTTTTATTGTTTGTTTTTTTTATTTCTAAAAAATTGATTTATTTGGGGGGAATATTTTTTTTTTTTTCTAATTTATTTGGCGATTTTTTTAAATTTATTTTAACACTTTTTTTATTTTTTTTTTACTTTATTAAATAGTCCCAGGTGGGACATCACTGTCCTGTGACAGATCGCTGATCTGTCACATCACAGATCACTGTGACAGATCAGCAATCTGTCACAGGCACTGCAGAAGGCTTCCTCATGCCTGCGCTTTGCAGGCACTGAGGAAGCCAGCTTCCTGCAGGCCCCCGAAGGCCCCCGTCGCCGTCTTGGATTCGGGGGCCTGCAGGAAAGGAGCCCCCGGCAGCAGCGCTGCACATTGCGCTGCCGTGGGGGGCTCAGGGAAGCACGGAGGGAGCCCCCTCCCTGCCGATGCTTCCCTTTAACCCCCGGTACACCGCGATCATGTTTGATCGCGGTGTGCAAGGGGTTAACGTGTCGGGGCGGTCCGTGACCGCCCCTGACACATTGTGCCGGGTGTCAGCTGTGATAATCAGCTGACACCCGGCCGCGATCAGCGGCGCTCACCACGTGGGCGCCGCTGATCGCGGTAGACGTACTATCCCGTCCATGGGCATAGGGGCCCGGGTCCCATGGACGGGATAGTACGTCTCATGTCAGGAAGGGGTTAAGATGCAGTAAATCCGCTTGGTTCAATGAACACATGCAGATTTAATTGTGTGATTAGAGCGTAGCGCTTTCAAAGCAGTGAAAATACGCTGCTTCCACAATGCTATTATTTCCTGATTGTGGGCACATCTTTAAATAAATACCAGAAAACTATCATAACAAAATATTTTGCATCTTTATATTTGCAAAAATAATAATTTTTCAAAGTACTGAAACTTTTATGCACTAATTGTATGTAGCAGTAAAAGGAAAACTCTTTGATATCATAGAAACAAGAGCCAGCTAAAAATGTTCATTGTCATTTTAATTCAGGAGGTCAAAATAGGGGGCGTGGTTTTCAAGGGAAGGGAGCAGACCTGTTCTCCAGGAGCTCCCGTCAATTCCCTTATTTTAGCTACTAAAGCTTACTAATCTTGTGAAATATTTGGACTAAAAGTTGAAGAATCATGTCTGGATCAAGACATAAGAGAAGAAAAGCTGCTCCTCTGGACAAAAATCCATGGTCAGGACTGAGAAGCACTGGGAAGACCTCCGGCGGGGGCCTTCATGACTCCGGAAGTAAACAAACCAGAGCTGAGCATCAGGCAGCTGTTCCGCGCAACAAGCCGACAGAGTCAGGAGCCCGTGGAGTCCAGAGAGCCCGTGGGACATCAGCAGTGAAGATTCCTGTGTACACCGAAGCCCAGGTCCAGAAGCTAAAGATTTCAAGACATGCCGGGAGATCGTGTTGACAGCTGCGGTGGAGCTGCAGGCGGGGAGAACAGAAGAGGAGCCAACGCTGTGGGGACCTGTTAATACATCCTCCCCCGGAGGTGAATATTTGAAGAAGCGCCAGGAGATCAAGCTGAATGCTGGACTGCAGATGAGGAGAGCCAGAGAGGAGGTGACACTGCATGGACCTGTCAGCTCACCTTCCACTGGTGGTAAGAAGCGCCGGGTGACCGCGGTGAATACCGTGGCTGAGTGGCAGCTGGGGAAAGCTGGAGAAGAGGTTCATGCTCCTACACTGCATGAACCTGTCAGATTGTCCTGTGGAGCCCGGTATCTTGGAAGCAACCTTCGACATGATGCTGCAGAGATTGTGCCTGCAGCGGCGGGAACCTGTCAAGATCGGGAGCCTGCGGCATAGATGGAGAGGAAATTTCCACAGATTTACAGCGCGTCAGGAGAATTTCTCCCTGATTGTATGGAGGAAACTTGGCTTGGAGATCAGCTGAGACAACGGGAGAAAGGGAAGAAACCCCCTCAGAACATTAATTCATTTGGAAATGCTTCCAACCAGCTTCCTTCTGGAGCGGTAAGTGAAAAACCGCTACCAACCTGTAATGGAATGCAACCTTCTGAATTAAAGAATCCTGATATTTATCAAAATGATGAAGGGGGCAAATTATCTGCTAATACTACTGATTCATCATCTGGGGAGTTTCAGGGGAATGAATCTACAAGTATACATAATGTGACACAGTAGGGACTATTGGCATCTTTAAAGGGAGGGGAATCTTACAGCTCCTCTGAATCCACAATTTTTTGTTATAAGTCCTCTCCAAATACATCTACTAATCATCAATCAGATGTCTCTTTTAAACAATATCAAAAAATCTGTTTAAAATCATTATTTGAGGAAAATAGACGCTTAATCGAGCATTAGCTTCTCTAATGGGGTTCAAGCAAATTTGGGAATTAACAAAAATATAAAGGATTGTACAGATCAGCCGGACTCAATTCATGCAGATAAATCTTCGGAATCCAGGGAAAAGCCAGTAAGCACATATCCAGAAGAACTCTGATGGGATGGTACCCTCTGATGATATAGGAAGCGACCCTTCTGATGAAACGGACTACGAAGAAGTATCTTCTTTATACTCTTCTTCTTCTGGGAATTCTTGTTACCATGAGAAAATTGAATGTGTGTTACACCGTCCCTGCGTACTCACCCGGCCATCGCTCTCACGCCGCAGCCTCCCGCCGCCCGACATCCACGGAGGTCGCCTCCGGCAGGTGCGCGGTCGGCAGCGTCCCTGCACGCAATGCGCATGCGCCATAGGCCACGGCCGCGCCTGCTTCTTGTGCTCCGGCTATGCCCTGACCCGGAAGCACCTCCCTGACCAATGGCAGACCAGACAGGAGCATATC
Source organism: Dendrobates tinctorius (assembly GCF_039654945.1). NCBI lineage: Eukaryota > Metazoa > Chordata > Amphibia > Anura > Dendrobatidae > Dendrobates > Dendrobates tinctorius. The sequence goes on along the minus strand of NW_027361684.1, from coordinate 87,102,911 downwards.
AGGCCGCTTCCCCCTGTGGGAGGTGCCTGATTGTTGTGTTTCCAAGCACACTGGCCTCGCTGCATCGTGTGCTCTCAGCTCCTGCAGTTCTGTTCTTGCCTGCTCTCCGCAGCAGCCTCTCGGTCCTGTCTCCAGTGTTCCTGTTCCATCCTACGCCAGTCATGCTGTCCTACTCCAGTCCTGTCTCCAGTGTTCCTGTTCCATCCTGCTCCAGTCCTGCTGTCCTACTCCAGTCCTGCCTCCAGTGTTCCTGTTCCATCCTACTCCAGTCCTGCCGTCCTACTCCAGTCCTGCCTCCAGTGTTCCTATTCCATCCAACTCCAGTCCTGCCATCCTACTCCAGTCCTGCCTCCAGTGTTCCTGTTCCGTCATCTATACTTCTGTCCCACAGTCCTACTCCGGTCCATCCTGAGCCGCCCCTCTCGGTACCGGCTACCGTGGTACTTGAACCCCTGGGCCTGCTCCTAACGGTCCCTGTATAGGGGTCGGTTCCACCTGGCAGCTTGCCCGGGGCCCCTCGGTGCCACGATCCAGAGGGTCCACTCCTGGAGTTTCCGGCTCCAGACTACCCACGCTAACAGTGTGAACAGAAATCTTTATTACAAGCTGATGGACTTAATACTATACTATTAGATACCATTCCAGCCTTCGATAAATATCCCACTGAAGGCTTTTTGATCAATCTATGTAAAGCCTTTTATCATCACTGCATACATTGGGGAAATCTGTTAACAATGAGGGTGATTCAGGACTAACGTCTGAAATTAAACATAAAATAACGAACCCTCAGCATATTGTTACGCTTAAGGCATCAGAGAGCCTTATTAAGAAAATTTTTAAAGACACATTATCATCAATGGCTGAAGATATCGAAGTAAATTATGATAAAATATCTATTATCTCTCTTGGTGACCTGAAAATATCAAACTCTGCAATCAATAATCAAGAAATCTCGTATTCTAAAGATGTTCCAACTCTTTATGAACTCTCGAACTCTCTGAGGGATATTCAGAAAGATATCAATACTTTTAGATGCTGTTTGTCTAATTATGAAGATTTAAAAAGAAAACATAATCTGAAAGTCAGAGGTGCGCCAGATTCAATCCATCCGTCTCGACTAAGGAATTATATTATATTTCTTCAATGGTATGCCATCTTTTTCCGGACGTTAAAGGTAAAAATTTGAATGAAGGAGTATTTAGGATCCGAAGACCATCCTCCTTGCCGTCTGATCTAGCTAGTGATGTTATTGTTTCGTTTTATCCAAATTGGTTGAGAAATGCACTCCTCGCGATTACTAAAGAGTCAGTTTTCCTCTCGTCACCATATAATAATTTAATCTTCTTTAAGGACTTATCCAGAAATACTTTGCAAAAACGCAGATCATTTCATCAGACAACAAGAGAACTTCAATGTTTTTGATATTAATTACAATTGGACCCAAACATCTACATTACGTGAAATTTGCCTCCAAACTAATTACTATCTAATCTCCGAAAGAGGGTATGGACTTTCTTAAAAATGCAGGAATTGCTTCTTCGACGTTTCCTCCAGATGCGCTTCCTCCGTCTACGCAAGATTTTCATTTCTACCCTACTTGAAAATCGTGAACTGCCAAGATGCTCACTCTTTATTTTGGATTATAAATATTGCTCGCAAAACTGGCTTTAATATTACTAGGATGTGTATTTCACTAGTATAGTTTGAGAAAAAAAATGAACGTTCTCTCCATTTGGTCCTTGGGTTACCAGGTGTACTCGGACCAGTCGCGACAAGTTTGAATATATTTTATTTTGAGGGTACCTTTTTCAGCCTATTTGTATAAGCACTCTCATTTATAAGCAGTGTACTAAGTGGAATTAATACTTTTCTTTTGCAGGTGTTGTAATAATATATGTATGCTTGTCTTTATTCCTTATAGGGATTTTTATATAATCCCTAACTGTATTACTGAAGAAACACAATACTGTTAGTTTTTCATAATTTATATTTAATGTAACCTCTACCTTTATCATAATGTTGTAAAATACTACTGTTAATTTTGAAAATTTTAATAAAGTTATTTTGAAAAAGGAGGTCAAAATAATTAAGAAATGGTTCATTGATAACTGAACCTGAAAACTTTTGAAAATATGTAGAACATTGATGTCAGAGAGCACACATATTGTACATGGATGCCATCTGAGTGCTGTCCAATATTTTCACAGACCTGTAAACTTGTAAGAATGAAAATCCACAGATGTATGAACAGCCCCATAGACTACACCCTCCCTTATCCTCTCTTCTTTCGAGGTTCACTCTGTCCGTATTTACTCTCCCTCTAATTTCCAAATGGCTGTCACATACCGACCACCGGGCTCAGCCACTGCCTTCATCGACCAATTCTCCACCTGGCTCCTCCACTTTCTTTCTTCTGACATCCCCACCATCATCATGGGGGACTTCAACATCCCCATTGACACCCACCAACCAGCAGCCTCCAAACTCCTGTCACTTACCTCATCCTTTGGACTTACTCAGTGGTCCTCCATAGCCACCCACACAGATGGACATACATTAGACCTCTTCTTCACCTGCCTCTGTTCCCTATCTAATCTCACAACCTCTCCCTTCCCCCTACTCACCTTCTCATCCTTGTCCTTCTCACCTGCCCCCCATGTCCAGCCACTAGCACATCCTCGCAGACACCTCGCACACCTAGACATCCACAGACTCTCTTCTACCTCTGTCCTCCATATCTTCACTCCACAACACGGACATTACCACCGCTTTCTACAACGCCACACTCACATCAGCCATAGACTCAGTCGCTCCTCTCATGCATGGTAAAGTGCAACAAACCAATAGGCAACCCTGGCACAACAACCTCACCAAAAAACTTCGACAAGCATCCAGGGTCGCGGAGCGGCGTTGGAAGAAAACACGCCTGCCAGACGACTTCACTGCTTTCAAACAAGCTACACTTGCCTTTAAATCAGCCCTCACCTCTGCTAAACAGACCTATTTCACAAACCTTGTATCTTCATTATCCCACAACCCAAAACAACTGTTCAGCACATTCAACTCTCTCCTCCGCCCACCACTGCCACCTCCAACTTCCCTCATCTCTGTTGAGGACTTTGCCACCTACTTCAAAAACAAGATTGAACAAACAAGGCAAACCTTTACAGTTCCACCACCCCAACCACTCCACATACCAGACCTCTGCCCTTCCCTAATAACCTCCCTCTCCAACATCACTGAAGGAGAGCTTACTCATCTCCTTTCCAAATCACGCCTCACAACCTGTGCACTTGACCCCATCCCTTCCCACCTGCTCCCCAATCTCACTAACATGATCATTCCAGCCCTAACCCATCTCTTCAACCTATCCTTAACTTCTGGTACCTTCCCCCCTGCCTTCAAACATGCCACCATAACAACCATCTTCAAAAAATCAAACCTTGACCCAACTGCTATGCCCAGCTATCGCCCCATATCACTGCTCCCGTTTGCTTCCAAACTCCTTGAACAGCATGTCCATGCTCAACTTTCGTCCCACCTCTCATCTAACTCCCTCCTTGACATCCTGCAATCTGGCTTCCGCCCCCACCACTCCACTGAAACTGCCCAGACCAAAATTACTAATGACTTACAGCCAAAGCTAACAGACAGTTCTCCATCCTCCTCCTTCTTGACCTGTCCTCTGCCTTTGACACAGTTGACCACTGCCTTCTGCTACAGATTCTTTCTTCCTTGGCATCAAAGACCTTGCCCTGTTCTGGATTTCCTCATACCTTTCTGACCACACATTCAGCGTTTCCCACTCCCACACTACCTCTTCATTCCACCCCCTTGCTGTTGGAGTCCCCAAGGCTCTGTCCTAGGGCCCCTACTTTTTCCATCTATACTCTTGGCCTAGGACCACTCATAAAGTCCCATGGCATCCAGTACCACCTGTATGCAGATGACACTCAGATCTACCTCTCTGGCCCAGATGTCACCTCTCTTCTGTCCAGAATCCCGGAGTGTCTATCAGCCATATCCTCCTTTTTCACCTCTCGCTTCCTAAAACTCAACGTAGACAAAACTGAACTCATTATCTTTCCTCCATCTCATGTCTCTACCCTACCCAATCTATCTATTATGGTAAATGGCATCACACTGTCTCCAGCACATGAAATCCGCTGCCTCGGAGTAACTCTCGACTCTGCCCTGTCCTTCAAACCACACGTCCAATCTCTTGCCACCTCCTGTCGCCTCCAACTCAAAAATATTTCCAAAATCCGTCCCTTCCTCAGTCCTCAATCTACTAAAACTCTTGTACATGCCCTCATCATCTCCTGCCTTGACTACTGCAACACTCTCCTCTGTTGGCCTCCCTGCTAACTCTCTTGCACCACTCCAGTCTGTCCTCAATTCTGCTGCCCGACTAATCCACCTCTCTCCTCGCTACTCCCCTGTCTCCCCCCCCTCTGCAAATCCCTCAATTGGCTCCCAATTCCCCAGCGAATCCAGTTCAAACTACTAACACTGACCTACAAAGCCATCCACAACCTTTCCCCTCCCTATATCTCTGAACTAATCTCCCAATATCTTCCCTCACACAATCTTCGATCCTCCCAAGACCTCCTACTCTCCTCCACACTTATTCATTCCTCACACAACCGCCTCCAAGATTTCTCTCGAATATCCCCTATCCTCTGGAATGCCATGCCTCAACACATCCGATTATCCACCACCCGCGGATCCTTCAAATAGAACCTGAAAACCCATCCTTTCAGGAAAGCTTACAGCCTGCAATGACCATTTTTCCGCCTCACCACCGCCTGAGCTGCCGCCTCATCAACACCAGAGCTGCTGCACCCCCGACCTTCTGTCTCTTCCCCACTATCCTGTAGAATGTAAGTCCGCAAGGACAGGATCCCCTCCCCTCTGTACCAGTCTGTCATTGTAAATTTGTTTACTGTTAACGATATCTATAACTTTATATGTAACCCCCCTTCTCATGTACAGCACCATAGAATTAATGGCGCTATATAAATAAATAATAATAATAATAGTAGTAAAAATAATAATAGTAAAAAGTATCCGAGAAAAGAACTCATACTTGAACTAATGCCTGGATGAGTCCTGAAACATGGTTTTGTTATGTCAAAATGAAAAAGTAAAATGGCATAAATAAAACACAGTAGCTAAAAATACAATATTTGCGAAATCACCACAATAAACGCTGTAAAAAAAAGATATTTTCTTAGATATGCGAGAGAGCCAGGCTGCTGGAGCGCTATTCAAGACGACTTGGTTGTAAATTTAATTTATATAACCTGGTGAAATAGTCCCTTTAAAAAAACAAAACCTTTGTTTTGTATGTTTGGGATTTTTTAAAAAAAAGAAACAGCAAAAGAAGTGTGTGTGATGGAAATCTGGAACACTGGACACCCAGTATATTTTTTGTGACAGTTTTTGGAGGAAAGTACAGTTGTGAACACAAAAAAAGAACTATCAGTCTTTTCTTTATACTTTTCCAACTTTTTCGATCTACTGATTTTGGCTCAAAAATGGAAGGAAGAGGAAGTCTTCACACACTAAAAATAACAGGTCCTTTAAAAAAAAATTTAAAAAAATATTGGCTGAAAGTCAAAAAGAAATTCTGAAATGCAGGGCATACATTGCATATACAGTACTTCAGTTGTTTTTTAGTTTGTTTTTGCTGTTTTTTTTAAAACAACAGGCATTCTTGTCACGATTCGACACGCGAGTAACCTGGAATCAGGGGCACCTTTCCTGACCCTAACACTAGGGGGCACCATAGCTCACCCTATTGCCCAGGATACTTCAGATAGTAAAGACGCTGGGGCCTCCGCCTTTGACCTATCTCCTAGATTAGCCCTTCGTCTGTCCCCTTCCCCCACCCAAGGAAGAGGGTGCGCTACTGTGCACCGCAATACACCAACCTGACAGACAGGGTAACAAAGACAAGGGTAAAAGAAAATTCCACGCACAAAATATACACTCACATACAACAGAGGTATTTACCAGGGTGTGTAGGGAGGGGGGGAAAGCAAAACAGGGAAAGATAAGGAATTTCCAAGCATACAAACCAGGCAACAGTCGCTAATAAATTCCTCCAGCACTCCTTCACAAAACCAAGTTCTTCCACTCCAATGTCTTGCAGCAATTGCTAATCCAGACAAGGACTTGGTAATCAAGCCCAGATTTTATTGGAGAAAGGAGTGGCTAACCATTCAAAGCTGAATGCAGCAATTTCCAACATGGCCAATTAACTCCTGTTCTGCTGAAAGAAATAAACACGTTTAATACACTGGAGACAAGCTCCTTCTCAGTGGCGGAGTATGAGCCACCAGACGCTGCGTTCTTCTGACTCCTCTCTTTTGCGGTAACCCCGTGACAATTCTCTAGTTGTTATGAAGTTTTATTATTTTATTAGTGTATTAGTGATGCTTTTTCCAATAAACTTTTTTTATTTAACTGGTTAAAAAATGCATGTGGTCTGTATAAATTACATCTGTTTTCTGGCTGCTTTTTTGTTGTGCTTTTCACATCATAAGTTGTGATTCTATGAGAAAACTTAGAATGACATGAATAATGAACCATATGACTTGAAATGAAAAAATAAATACTTAAGTAAAAAATAAAACAACCACAGCAAAAAGTCACATGTACCAAAGCATATCAATGAAAAAAATAAAACAAAAACCACAGAGGCCAAAAAAATGTATAAAAGCAGATGCTTTTTGCACGCTGTTTTTGGATTATCAAATGAACATACAGTATATAAAATTATGTTGTAGTTAAAATGCTTCTGTGATTACAACCGGAGTTGACTCATTGCTAGAGTTGAGCGAAACGAATCGAAAAAATTCAAAAGTCGCCGACTTTTGGCAAAGTCGGGTTTCATGAAACGAAACCCGACCCTAGGATGAGGTCGGCCACGAGGTCGGCGACTTGCGCGCCAAAGTCGCGTTTCAAAAGTTTGTTTTGCGCTCTTTTTCAGCCAATCAGGATCCACGGACACTGTGGGCAACGTGATGACATAGGCACGGGTCACCACAATCTTTCAGAAGGGCATGCAAGTGATTGGCTTGCTTTGGTGGGCGTCACAGGGGGTATAAAAGGGCGTGCACGCCGACCGCCATCTTACTTCTGCCGATCTTAGTATAGGGAGAGGTTGCTGCTGATTCTGTAGGGAGAGGGTTAGGCAGGGAAGAAGACAAAAAAACTGCTTCTGCTGCTAGCGATTTGGCCTGCACAACACACCAGTCACTGTGTGTGCAGTGCAAGGGGAGGCTATATAGTGGTGTATCAGTGGTGTTGGTTGTTGGGCTGCCTTCTAAGGCTTCCTGACATTCCTGCATTGCTGTTTACCCACTGCTCCGCAAACTGCTTTTTTAAAAGCAATCCCAATTTTTTTTTTTGTCCTGCTGAGAAGACAAAAAAACTGCTTCTGCTGCTAGCAATTTGGCCTGCACAACACACCAGTCACTGTGTGTGCAGTGCAAGGGGAGGCTATATAGTGGTGTATCAGTGGTGTTGGTTGTTGGGCTGCCTTCTAAGGCTTCCTGACATTCCTGCATTGCTGTTTACCCACTGCTCCGCAAACTGCTTTTTTAAAAGCAATCCAATCTCCCTTATCCTCTAGTCACTTTTGTCACAGCTGTGCCATCGAGCCTGTCACATAGCGCTCAGATATTCATTGGGCCTCACACAATCCAAAAGTGTCCAGTGTCCAAAAGTGTGTGCAGAGATTCAAAATCTCCCTTATCCTCTAGTCACTTTGGTCACAGCTGTGCCATCGAGCCTGTCACATAGCGCTCAGATATCAGTGGGCCTCACACAATCCAAAAGTGTCCAGTGTCCAAAAGTGTGTGCAGAGATTCAAAATCTCCCTTATCCTCTAGTCACTTTGGTCACAGCTGTGCCATCGAGCCTGTCACATAGCGCTCAGATATCAGTGGGCCTCACACAATCCAAAAGTGTCCAGTGTCCACAAGTGTCTGCAGAAATTCAAAATCTCCCCTGTCCTATAGACACCTTGTACCTTGTTTTACATTACTATATAGTTTGTTGGATTTTGTCTACATTTCTACCAAAAATGAGGAAGGCTGGTGGAAGAGGCCGTGGAATTGGGCGGGGGTTGGCAGCTGGTAATGATGGTGTTGGTGGTGGATCTGATGGTAGTGGCAAGAGCAAAATAGGACCGAATGCAGGAGGTGCTGACCCTGCGTCATCGTCTGGCTACATAAGGCCTCGAACGCTTAGTTTTCTAGGAGTTGGCAAACCGCTTTTAAAGCCAGAGCATCAGGAAAAAGTTTTGTCTTACATTGCTGACTCAGCCTCCAGCTCTATCGCCTCCTCTTCTTCAGTTGTAAAAAGTAAAAGCACTGAGTCGTCATTGGAGGCTCATGTTCATGAACCACACCTTTCCTTGTGTCCTTCACCCCAACCAAGATTGAAGGATGACGCAGGCCATACTACTGATTACTCCATGGAGCTGTTTTCACATACCATGCCTGGATTATCAAGTGAAATGGTGAATTACCCAGGCCAAGATGAATCTGACATGGAGTGCACTGATGCACAGCCGCTGATGGATGATTCTGCTGGTACATTCACTCAGAGCACTACATTGTCCTCGCAGTGTACAGAGCCAGATTCTGACCCTGATGAGACTCAGGTGCCCCTTCCCGCACACTATACCACCATACACGGTGACACAGAGGAAGGTGCACATGACATAGAAGAGGAGGTGATGGATGACCCAGTTGTTGACCCAGATTGGCATCCATTGGGGGAAGAGGGTGCTGCTTCCAATAGCTCAGATGAGGAGCATCCACAGCAGACATCGACATCGCAACAGCTGTTATCTGGCAGGCCCGGAGCACTCCAAAGACAGGTTCCAAACATCAAAAGAGTTGCTGGACAGCTTGTCCAGAGGGTCAAAAGATCACAGCGTGCTAGGCCGCAAAATGTCTGCCAAAGTAGGAAGAGTGCAGTGTGGCACTTTTTTGAACAAAATCCTCATGATCAGGCCAAGGTTATCTGTAAGAAGTGCGCAAAGACCTTTAGCCGAGGGAAAAATCTGAAAAATTTGAATACCAGTTGCATGCTTAGACATTTAACCAGCATGCACTTGCAAGTGTGGACACAACACCAAACCTCAAGTGCCACATGTGCAACTGATCACAACGAAGGTAGTCAGCAACGCTACATTGTTTCCCCCACTGTAAGCCCACCGGTTAGCACAGCAGCAAATGTTGAGGTGTCGTTGCAAGACCACAGCAGTCAGGGAATCCCACTGTTATATCAACGAAAGACTGATTCTAGGCCATCAGAAAGAACACCAACTCCATCACCATCATCAACCCTCTCTCAGTCCGCCCTGTCCACCGCTACTTCCACCATATGCAGCTCTCAAGTCCAGCTCACCCTCCCAGACACTATGAGTAGGTCAAGAAAGTACTCAGTCTCTCATCCGCGTACACTGGGTTTGAACGCCCACATTGCCAAACTAATCTCGTTTGAGATGATGCCCTTTCGGTTGGTGGAAAGCACAGCTTTCCGCGAACTCATGGCCTATGCAGTACCACGCTATGACCTACCCAGTCACCACTTCTTCTCTCGCAAAGCCATCCCAGCCCTCCACCATCATGTGAAAGACCGCATTGTCCATGCACTCAAGCAGTCAGTGAGCGGAAAGGTGCACCTCACAACTGATGCATGGTCCAGTCGGCATGGCCAGGGCCGTTACGTGTCCATCACTGTGCACTGGGTTAATGTGGTGGATGCAGGGTCCACAGGGGACAGCGGTGGTGGGACAGTGCTGCCTAGCCCATGGTATAGGAAACAGTTGGCTGTAGGCGTTCGACCCTCCTCCTCCTCCTCCAGAAGCGAAAGCTCGTCCACAGAGCGCAGTCGTACGAGCACTCCATCTGCAGCTGCCACTGTTGCACACGATGTGTCCCCCTATCGAGCAGCTAGTGGAAAGCGTCAGCAGGCTGTGTTGCAGATGATGTGTTTGGGCGACAGACACACCGCCGAGGTGCTGGCCGAGTACTTGAAGCGACAAACTGAGTCATGGCTGGGCAGTGTACATCTTGAGGCAGGCAAGGTAGTTAGTGATAACGGCCGTAATTTTGTGGCAGCCATAGCCCTTTCAAAACTCAGCCACATACCTTGCTTGGCTCACACCTTGAACCTGGTGGTGCAGTGCTTCCTCAAAAATTATCCGGAGTTAACAGTCCTGCTCCAGAAGGTGCGAAGACTGTGCGCGCACATCCGCCGGTCGCCTGTACACTCCGTTCGTATGCAGAAGCTGCAGCGATTGCTCCACCTTCCCAACCACCGCCTCATTATCGACATTGCAACAAGGTGGAACTCCACCCTGCACATGGTGGAGCGGCTGTGCGAGCAGAGGCAGGCCATAATGCATTTGTGGGAGGATACACGGCCAGGCACTTTGAGAGCAGACATGGAGTTGACAGGTGTGCAGTGGTCGAAGCTGAAAGACCTTTGTAAAGTCCTTCAGTGTTTTGAGGAATGCACACGGCTGGTAAGCGCAGACGACGCCATCCTAAGCATGAGCATCCCACTTATGCGTCTGCTCATGCAAACTTTGACGCACCTTAAGGAGCAGGCGTCTGCAGCCAATGTTGATGAGGAGGAAGAGGAGGAGGGAATCCTTGATGACATTCAGCCATTGTCTGCTCAGGGACCTCTCCTGGACGAGGTGGAGGAAGAAGAGGAGGAGGAGGATGATGATGGGGATGATTACTTAGGGGAGGAGGATGCATCTCGTGGGGCAAGTGAAAATGTTGGCGTGGCAAGGTCTGGTACATGGTTTGTGCGTGACTGGAGGGATGTGGATTTGCCAGAAAGTGCTCCTCCACCCAGCACTCGCAGTGCATCATTGACACCGGGAACATTGGCCCACATGTCAGATTATGCCTTGCGGATCCTAAAAAGGGACCCCCGCATTGCCAAAATGATGAACGATGACGACTACTGGTTGGCCAGCATCCTGGATCCACGCTATAAAGGCAAATTACAAAACATCATGCCACAGGAGAACCTTGACCTAATATTGGCTAATAAACAAGCAACTCTGGTAAATCGGTTGCTTGAGGCATTCCCAGCACACAGCAGCGGTGATGGTTCTCACACGAGCCGTATGGGCCGGGGGCAGCTTGGCAGAGGTGTTCGTGGTGCACATAGCAGAAGTGGCGTTGGAGACAGGGGTTTCATGACAATGTTGTGGACTGATTTTTCAAATACCGCTCACACAACTGGTAATACTGCATCGATGGAAAGTGACAGGAGACAGCAGTTGTCAACTATAGTTACAAACTACTTTTCCTCCCATATCGATGTTCTCCCACACAGGTCATTCCCCTTTGACTATTGGGCCGCTAAACTGGACACCTGGCCTGAATTGGCCCAATATGCCTTACAGGAGCTCGCTTGCCCAGCTGCAAGTGTGCTATCGGAAAGAGTCTTCAGTGCAGCTGGATCAATCCTGACAGAAAAAAGGACCCGTCTGTCAACCCAAAATGTGGATGATCTAACCTTCATTAAAATGAACCACGCATGGGTTTCCAAGGATTTTGTCCCACCTTCCCCTGATGACACATAGGGTGACAGAAAAATGGCTTGCTTTGGTCCACCTCTTCCTGGTACTTCACCTATTTCGCCTTTTGCATCAGCTGAATGTCCAACATCAACATATGCCACTTTCTAAAACTCCCTAACTGTGCTGCCTCCCCCCCCATGGCCGGGGTCACCACCTAGCGCATGACACCGTGCGAGTGCCGTTGCCCTGGACAGGTGGGTAGGCCGACTCTTGGGCGCGGGCACTGGCACAGGGTCCCTCATAGTGCAATCAAGTGTCTCTGATGGTGGTGGTGCACACCCGCCGTCAGACACACCGCTGTACTATGAGGGGCCCAGTGCCAGTACCGACGCCCACGAGTGGGTCCCCCTTGCTTGGGCAGGGCCCCAGCATTTGCAATCTTTACCTCTCCCTGCTCCTCCGCTGTGTAATCTGGCCCGTCAAATCCATACTGTGCCTGACACCGTCTGAGCCTGCCTCCTGATGTATAGACATATATTTTGAATGTGTACGCTATCCATACATGTTATCCGGGGATACGGTACCCTTTCTAACCTTTGTGCAATCACGTGCAATCCATACTGGGCCTATCACCGTCTGAGCCTGCCTCATGAGACATATATTTTGAATGTGTACGCTATCCATACATGTTATCCGGGGATACGGTACCCTTTCTAACCTTTGTGCAATCACGTGCAATCCATACTGGGCCTAACACCGTCTGAGCCTGCCTCCTGAGACATATATTTTGAATGTGTACGCTATCCATACATGTTATCCGGGGAAACGGTACCCTTTCTAACCTTTGTGCAATCACGTGCAATCCATACTGGGCCTAACACCGTCTGAGCCTGCCTCCTGAGACATATATTTTGAATGTGTACGCTATCCATACATGTTATCCGGGGATACGGTACCCTTTCTAACCTTTGTGCAATCACGTGCAATCCATACTGGGCCTAACACCGTCTGAGCCTGCCTCCTGAGACATATATTTTGAATGTGTACGCTATCCATACATGTTATCTGGGGATACGGTACCCTTTCTAACCTTTGTGCAATCACGTGCAATCCATACTGGGCCTAACACCGTCTGAGCCTGCCTCCTGAGACATATATTTTGAATGTGTACGCTATCCATACATGTTATCCGGGGATACGGTACCCTTTCTAACCTTTGTGCAATCACGTGCAATCCATACTGGGCCTAACACCGTCTGAGCCTGCCTCCTGAGACATATATTTTGAATGTGTACGCTATCCATACATGTTATCTGGGGATACGGTACCCTTTCTAACCTTTGTGCAATCACGTGCAATCCATACTGGGCCTAACACCGTCTGAGAATGATAGATGGGGCCCACCATACACTGGAACATTCCAAAGGTGGACATCAGACACTGGAGCAGCATTTACAGGGCCCATTATACACTAGAGCATTAGAAATGGGGCCCATTATGTTTGGAGCATTATTTGGGCCCATAAGACAGTAGAGCTTCATCCATGGGGACCAACATATACTGTAGCATTATGTGGAGCTCATCATATACTGTTTCAAACATTATATGGGACCAATGATTCTGTATGGAGAAATAGATGGGCCTCGTCATGAGATGTAAAAAGTGAGGTATTTTTCATTGTACTATACCGCTATTTCTCTGCCGTATCGGAGCATGATGAGTTGTGGTATGTGTTAAAGGGGTGCTCTTTCGCCCAGGGCACATGAAAACCTGGAGCCAGCCCTCCCCCCCCACAGTCTGTAGCCAAATAACCCCCATTTTTCAGTGCATAACTTGTATTATGAAGTTAATTAAGGTTGACAAGCTTAAGTAAGAAGAATTGATGCTTTTGGCATTCAAATGGGCACTGTTGGTGTGTTTCCTGTCCTCCTCTCACTGCCGACTTTTATTCCCCATTGACTTACATTGGGTTTCGTGTTTCGGGACGACCCCGACTTTTCCCTATAATCGGACGATCTTGCTCGACCCGACTTTTGGAAAAGTCGGGTTTCACGAAACGAAACGCGACCCTAAAAAACCAAAAGTCGCTCAACTCTACTCATTGCCAGTTATCCAATCGCTTGATTGCAGTTGTTTGGATTTCTTTTTCCCTTAATAATGAAGACCTTCATTTAAAAACTGCAATTTGTATTTACTTGTGTTATCTTTGTCTAATATTTAAATTTGTTTGGTGATCTGAAACATTTAAGTGTGACAAACATGCAAAGGAATAGTAAATCAGCAAGGAGGCAAACACTTCTTCACACAACTGTACATATATATAGATATAGGAGAATAAGAGTATCAGATTATTAAAGTATAAAAATATATATGTTTTATTAAGGTATTGAGTATAAAAACGTCACGAGGTAAAGTGACAAGATGCATAGACACTGTGTCAAATATAGCGTGGCACTACCGCAGGGTGCGCAAGTAGGTTGCCCAGACCAAATTGAATAATAATGTAACTTGGCACTCAACTGAATAATCCTTTGCAAATTAGATTTATTTTATAATTTATTGCAGTCCTGGAAACGTTTCGGCCTATTATCGGCCTTCCTCAGTCTGCCGACTGCTATCGCGAAATACTAATCCGGTACCCAAGTAAGGATTCCTATGGAGATTTCAGAATGTCATGTTGATCTAAATGGTATCTCCTATTATTATAAGAGTGGATATACTGATTTTAATGCCTTGCAAAAAGGAATATATAACCATACATAGAGAAATGTATAAATCTCCTTGGAGGTATCATGGACGCTTAATCTGTTTGAAACTAGTGCTGTATAGTCCAGGAGGTAAATGGGTCCATATGAAGCTTGTTTAGATATGGAGGTGGCATACACAGGTGGGACGCGGTATTCCCCCGCTCGTCAGCTGGCCAAAAGGCCGATAATAGGCCGAAACGTTTCCAGGACTGCAATAAATTATAAAATAAATCTAATTTGCAAAGGATTATTCAGTTGAGTGCCAAGTTACTTTAAGATGCATAGACAAACACAGAAGCAGGGTCACACTTAATCACCAAAAACAACCATAATGGTTAAGACCATACAATACATGGGAATATAAATAAATACACCCTGGTCAGGTATGTCCCAATGTAAAAAAGTATATAGTAATAAGTAGAGTTGAGCGAAACGGGTCGGTCAAATTCATAAGTCGCCGACTTTCGCCGAAGTCGGGTATCATGAAAAGAAACCCGACCATAGCATGAGGTCGGCCACCAGGTTGGCGACCAGTGCGCCAAAGTCGCATTTCAAATGATGCTTCCGGTGCCCTTTTTCAGCCAATGATGGTGGACGCACACTGTGGGCAACGCGATGACATTGGCATCGGTCACCACCCACTTTGAGAAGGGCATGCAAGGGATTGGCTTGCTTTGAGTGGCGTCACAGGGGCTATAAAAGGGCGTACACGCCGACCGCCATCTTACTTCTGCTGATATTAGCATTAGGGAGAGGTTGCAGCTGCTGATTCTGAATAAGGGAGAGCGTTAGGCAGGGAAGAAGAACAAAAAAACTGCCTCTGCTCCCTGATAGCTGCATTGCTGTTTTCACACTGCTGTGCAAACTGCTTTTTTAAAAGCAAAAATACTTTTCTTCCTCTTTTCTGCACAGTTACCAAACGTTCATTTTTCCACACTTTTGTGTGCAGCAGTCCTGCTTATTAGGCTGCCTGCTGCCATACTTGGACTGAGAGCATCATTGTCAGCCTCCTAAAATCTCTAGGGAGATTCAAATTCTCCCCAATACTATATACACCTTGTACTTTGTCATACACCAGCCAATTTCAGCCTGTTAAATTGAGGTGTAATCTATAGTGGGCCTGAGATAACAGTTCAACCTCCTAAAATCTCTAGGGAGCTTCCAATTCTCCCCAATACTATATACACCTTGTACTTTGTCATACACCAGCCAATTTCAGCCTGTTAAATTGAGGTGTAATCTATAGTTGCACTGAGATAATAGTTCAGCCTCCTAAAATCTCTAGAGAGATTCAAATTCTCCACAATACTATATACACCTTGTACTTTGTCATACACCAGCCAATTTCAGCCTGTTAAATTGAGGTGTAATCTATAGTGAGCCTGAGATAATAGTTAAGCCTCCTAAAATCTCTAGGGAGCTTCCAATTCTCCCCAATACTATATACACCTTGTACTTTGTCATACATCAGCCAATTTCAGCCTGTTAAATTGAGGTGTAGTTGGGTCACCCTCCCAGGGCCGTGGGGTACTCGGTACCGGGCCGGTGTCAGCGGTGACCCGGTCCGTGGCCCTGGGCGCCCAAATATTAGGGGAGATTGAATGACGGAATGTAGTTGATGGAATAGTTTGTGACGCCACCTGTGGTGTTCGGCAAATAAGATGTTGAGCCGACGCTGCATGCAGATCCTCTGGGGCTGGTGGCGTGTTGCAGCCAAGATGGTGAAGCTCCCCACAGGTGGAGCTGTAGCCCCAGGGCAGTGTAGATGTTGGGGTAGAGGAGAGGCACAAGCGGTGTAGAAGCTGGTACCCAGATGTAGCGGTGCTGGGTACGTTGGCGCAAGAATGAATGGAGGACACCAGGGCTTGTAGTTCCAAAGCTTTACTCACAGTCTGTAGTACACATACAGGTGCCTGCCTCCGTGCCGTGTCCTCCGGGTCAGGGACTCAATCAACCTCCAGGCCAGATGGAATGCTCCCTTCCAACACTCCGCCAACATGTGCCTTTCTGAATGTCTCCTCTTATAGCGTCTTTAAGTGTGAAGTACTCCTATTACTGAGTTACACTGGAGTGCCTCCTGACAGATGTTCCCAAGAATTCTACTTGTACGGCAGACAGCTGTAGCTTGCTTCGGGGACTCCTTACTCCTGAGTTCCGGCTCACTATCAATGTTGCTGTTGTGCCCCCAAGTCTTAGATGGGAGTAGTGCATTTACAGCTCACTACTCCACCGGTGTCTGCTGTAGGACCATTAGTATCCATACAACCTCTGGGACTGGGCCCCGGCCTTGCGCTTAGAACTTCTAGGCAGGGTTCTCTCCTAACCCACGCCCTCTGTTCCCTTTTACTCTTTTGTTCCGTACTAGTCTCTCCTTCTTATGGAAGATCAGGTTTCGGTTCAATGTCTTTCTCCTTCTTTCCTTTCTCGTGCCAGCAGACCCAGGTCCATCCCTCTCTCGGATCTTCTTTCCTCACTCCTCTCTGAGTGACTCTCTGACTGACTGACCTACTGACTTACTGACTTACTGATTGAAATCCTAAACCTTCCCGCTCTTTTATGTATTCTAACTCCACCCGCCTCCCAGCACGTTTCGTGTTCCAAGCAGGGAGCCACCAAAGGTGCTCTGCTACACTCCAAGCAGGGAGCCGCAATGTGACTTTGCTGAACTACCGTGTTGTGTGGGATGCAGGTGTTGGAGCGTGGTCAGGAGCCTCCAACTTACCTGGATGGTGGGGCACCACACCTCAGGAGGAGGTGCAGTACCTCTGTGGCGATTGAGCCTCAGGGGAGCCACATAATCTATATTGGGCCTGAGATAATAGTTCAGCCTCCTAAATTCTCTAGGGAGATTCAAATTCTCCCCAATACTATATACACCTTGTACTTTGTCATACACCAGCCAATTTCAGCCTGCTAAATTGAGGTGTAATCTATATTGGGCCTGAGATAATAGTTCAGTGTTATGATTGAGCCACCGTAGGAGGCAAAAACAGAAATGCTTGATAAGTCCAGAAAACCAGAGAGGTTGGCAGCTATCGGATTGCAGACCCCTGATCCTATCACAACAACTAACAGTAGCCGTGGGGGGTTCCTACGATGCCCTAGACCCCTCGATCACAGCCGGAGAATTAAATAGGCCTAAAGAAAGAAAGGGGAAATCTAAACTGCCCCAGAGCAGACCCCAAAGCAATAGGCAGCCCCCAACATATAATGACGGTGAAGCAAGATGAAAACACTAACACAGACAGAAAGATAGACTGAGCAAAGACGGGGCCCAAACTACCTAGATAGGAAAGGACAGGAAGGCTGCTGTCTGCAATCCGTGAAAAACCCTATGAAAATAAGAGCCAACAGACTGACAGTGAAAAAGGCCCTGAAGACGCTAGGCTTCAAAAAAGCTATGTCAGTACTCAGGAATATTCTGAAGACAGAGCAACCGGCAAAAGGAGATTCAGCTCATCCCAGCAGGGAATGGCAGAATCCAGAAAAGCAAGGAAAACAAAACAAAATATAAATGCAAATCAGAAAACTTAGCTTTAGGGAAGCAGGAATCAGACTGGTGTCCTAGAAGTCCACAGAGAAATCACCCGCAGGGCAGAAGGGCGTCAGCAGCCTTATATCCAGTCAGTGACTCCACTCAGCCAGTCATCCCCATTAGGCTCAGGTGCCTGATAATCAGGCTCATTACCTTCCTTTACCAGAATAGGGAGTTCACCAGACCTCAGTGATGAAGGGGAAATGAACTCACACCAGTACCTCCCCCTTGAGGAGGGGTCACCGAACCCTCAACCACGCCACCAGGGCGATCAGGGTGAGCCCGATGAAAGGCACGCACCAATCTTTTGGCATGAATATCAGAGGCAGAGACCCAGGAATTATCCTCCTGACCATAACCCTTCCACTTAACCAAATACTGGAGTCTCCGTCTAGCCAGACGGGAATCCAGTATTTTCTCTACCTCATATTCCATGTTACCTTCAACCAATACAGGGTCTGGAGGTGCCACCCCAGGAACAACTGGTTCAACAAACCTCTTCAACAAGGACTTATGGAACACATTAGGGATTTTAAATGTGACAGGAAGAGCCAAACGAAAAGAGACCGGATTAACAATCTCCAAAATCTTGTAAGGTCCAATAAATCTAGGCTTAAACTTAGGAGAAGCCACCTTCAAAGCAATATTTTTTGATGATAACCACACCATATCACCAAGCTTAAACTGGGGACCAATGGTCCTATGTCGATTGGAAAACCACTGGGCCTTTTCCTGGGAGAGAGATAACTTATCCACCACTTGGTCCCAGATCTGGTGCATTCTCTCCACCACAGTGTCAACACCTGGGCAGGCAGAAGGCTCCACCTGCCCTGAAGAAAATCGAGGATGAAACCCAAAGTTACAAAAAAAAGGTGACATCAAAGTGGCAGAACTAGCTCTATTATTTAAAGCAAATTCGGCCAAAGGCAAAAATGAAACCCAATCATCCTGATCAGCGGAAATAAAACATCTCAAATACGACTCCAAGGTCTGGTTTGTTCTCTCTGTCTGCCCATTGGTCTGAGGGTGAAAAGCAGAGGAGAAGGACAACTGAATTCCCAGCTTGGAACAGAAAGTCCTCCAAAATCTAGACACAAACTGAACTCCTCTGTCAGATACAATGTTCTCAGGAATCCCGTGCAAGCGAACCACCTGTTGCAAAAACAGGGGCACCAACTCAGAGGAAGATGGCAACTTAGGGAGTGGTACAAGATGAACCATCTTAGAGAACCTATCACAAATCACCCAAATAACAGTCATTCTTTGAGAGACCGGCATATCAAAGATGAAATCCATTGAAATATGGGTCCATGGCCTCCTGGGGACCGGCAAAGGCATCAACAACCCACTAGAGCGAGAACAAGATTTAGACCGGGAGCAAGTCCCACAGGACTGCACAAAATTCCTGACATCATGAGACAAGGTGGGCCACCAAAAAGAGCGACTCACCAGATCTCTAGTACCAAAAATACCTGGGATGACCAGCCAATGCAGAGCAATGAACTTCAGACATCAATCTCTTCTTCCACTGGTCAGGAACATACAACTTTCCACTGGGACAACGCTCAGGTTTGTCCTCCTGGAACTCTTGCAGAGCAAGTCTCAAATCGGGCAAGATGGCAGAAAGAACTACCCCTTCGCCTAAGATGGTAGCAGGCTTGGTCACCACAGGAGAATCAGCAAAGAAACTCCTAGAGAGGGCGTCTGCCTTGACATTCTTAGTTCCAGGAAGAAAAGAGACCACAAAATCAAAACATGTAAAAAACAAGGCCCACCTAGCCTGTCTAGGGTTCAAGCGTTTAGCCGACTCTAGGTAAATCAAATTGTTGTGGTCAGTGAGGACCACAACTTGATGTTTAGCTCCCTCCAACCAATGTCTCCACTCCTCAAATGCCCATTTCATGGCCAACAGTTCCCGATTCCCCATATCATTGTTACGTTCAGATGGAGAGAACTTTCGGGAAAAGAAAGCACAGGGATTCATTTTAGATGTTACAGGATCCTTTTGGGACAAAACAGCTCCTGCACCAATCTCACAAGCATCCACCTCTACCTGGAACGGGAGTGAGACATCAGGTTGCCGCAAAATCGGGGCGGAGGTAAATCTTCGCTTCAGCTCCTGAAAGGAACCAACAGCCTCTGGAGACCAATTCAACACATCAGCACCCTTCTTAGTCAGATCAGTCAATGGCTTGGCAATACTAGAAAATTTTACTATAAATTTCCGATAAAAATTAGCAAAACCCAAAAACTTCTGGAGGGCCTTCTAAGAAGTGGGCTGAACCCAATCATAAATGGCCTGTACCTTGGCCGGGTCCATTTCAATAGTTGACGGAGACAAAATAAATCCCAAAAATGAAATCCTCTGTACTCCAAAAAGGCATTTCGATCCTTTGACATACAGGGAATTCTCCCTCAAGATCCGGAACACAGTCCGAATATGTTCCACATGAGAATCCCAATCCTTGGAGAAGATCAAAATATCATCCAGATAGATAATCAAAAATTTATCGACAAAGTCTCGGAAAATATCGTTCAAGAAGCACTGGAAGACAGAAGGGGCATTAGTGAGCCCAAAAGGCATCACCAGGTACTCAAAATATCCCTCCGGAGTATTAAACGCTGTCTTCCATTCATCCCCCTGCTTAATGCGGATAAGATTATACGCCCCCCTGAGGTCAAGCTTGGTAAACCAGCAAGCACCTCTAACTCTAGAGAATAGATCCGAAATCAGGGGTAACGGATACTGATATTTAATAGTAATTTTATTGAGGGCACGATAATCAATACAAGGCCTTAAAGAACCATCCTTTTTGGCCACAAAAAAAAACCCGGCACCTAAGGGTGAAGAGGATGGTCTAATATGACCCTTCTCCAACGCCTCCTTAATATAGGACCGCATAGCCTCGTGCTCGGGTACAGATAAATTGAAGAGCCGACCCTTGGGAAATTTACACCCCGGGCTTAGTTCAATTGCACAGTCATAACTCCTATGAGAAGGCAAGGACGCAGACTCATTCTCACTAAATACATCATAAAAGTCCGCCAAATAGTCAGGAACATCATGCGACTGAGGAGTAGTGGAAAAAAACGGAGCCTCATTAAAAAGGCACACCGACAACCCCAACTCGCCACAGACACAGACTTCCAATCCAAAACTGGATTATGAATTTGCAACCAGGGAAACCCCAGAACAACGGCATCATGCAGACCATGCAACACCAAAAATCTGCAATTTTCTTGATGGTCTGGGGCGACCCGCATGACCACCTGGGTCCAAAACTGAGGTTTATTTTTAGCCAAAGGAGTAGCTTCAATCCCCCTCAAAGGGATAGGCGTCTGCAGAGGTGTCATTGGAAATCCACAACGTTTAGCAAAATCCAAGTCCATTAGGTTTAGCGCTGCTCCCGAATCCACAAAAGCCTTGGCGGAAAATGTGGACAGGGAGCAGATCAGAGTAATTGCCAGAAGAAACTTAGGTTGAACACCACCAACAGAAAACGTGTGTGCAAAGCGTTTCTCTCGTTTAGAACAAACAGAAATAATATGCGAGGCATCTCCACAGAAAAAACACAGCTTATTACGCCTTCTGAACTCCTGACGTTGCGCCCTAGACAAAACTCTATCACATTGCATAGGTTCAGACGTCTGTTCAACCGGTGGCAACACCTCTCGTGCAATCCTGCGTTCACGTAAACGCCGATCAACCTGAATGGCTAATGACATAGAATTGTCCAGACCAGAGGTAACAGGAAATCCCACCATAGTATCTTTTACGGCTTCTGACAAACCCTTCCGAAAGAGAGCAGCCAAGGCATTATCATTCCAGGTAGTAAGGACCGCCCACTTTCGGAACTTTTGACAGTACAACTCTGCAGAATCTCGACCCTGGTTTAATGCCAACAGGGTCTTTTCAGCCTGATCAATAGCATTAGGTTCGTCAGACAACAACCCCAAAGCTTGACAGAATGCGTTCACATTAGTCAGAATAGGATCATCTGGTTTCAAAGAAAACGCCCAATCCTGGGGATCGCCACGCAGCAAAGAGAAGACAATTTTAACCTGCTGCGCGGAGCTCCCTGACGAGTTAGGCTTCAAGGCAAAAAATAATTTACAATTATTTTTGAAACTCAAAAATTTAGATCGATCCCCAAAAAATACATCAGGTGTAGGGATCTTTGGTTCAACAGCATGCGAACGAGCAAGGTAGGCGGAAATTCCCCGCACTTCTGCAGCGAGCTGCTCCACACGATCAGACAATTGCTTTATCTCCATTGAGAGAAAAAAAAATTCCCCCTACGGCCTCAGAGATATAGAGGAAAGAATATACACACACTTTTTTTTTTTTTTTTTTAAACACAATTCTTTCCTGCTATTGAGTACCCTAGGATCTGCGGTATGGCGGGTGATTCTGTTATGATTGAGTCACCGTAGGAGGCAAAAACAGAAATGCTAGCTAAGTCCAGAAAACCAGAGAGGTTGGCAGCTATCGGATTGCAGACCCCTGATCCTATCACAACAACTAACAGTAGCCGTGGGGGGTTCCTACGATGCCCTAGACCCCTCGATCACAGCCGGAGAATTACATAGGCCTAAAGTAAGAAAGGGGAAATCTAAACTGCCCCATAGCAGACCCCAAAGCAATAGGCAGCCCCCAACATATAATGACGGTGAAGCAAGATGAAAACACTAACACAGACAGAAAGATAGACTGAGCAAAGACGGGGCCAAAACTACCTAGATAGGAAAGGACAGGAAGGCTGCTGTCTGCAATCCGTGAAAAACCCTATGAAAATAAGAGCCAACAGACTGACAGTGAAAAAGGCCCTGAAGACGCTAGGCTTCAAAAAAGCTATGTCAGTACTCAGGAATATTCTGAAGACAGAGCAACCGGCAAAAGGAGATTCAGTTCATCCCAGCAGGGAATGGCAGAATCCAGAAAAGCAAGGAAAACAAAAACAAAACATAAATACAAACAGGCAAAACAGCAAACTTAGCTTTAGGGAAGCAGGAATCAGACTGGTGTCCTAGAAGTCCACAGAGAAATCACCCGCAGGGCAGAAGGGCGTCGGCAGCCTTATATCCAGTCAGTGACTCCACTCAGCCAGTCATCCTCATTAGGCTCAGGTGCCTGATAATCAGGCTCATTACCTTCCTTTACCAGAATAGGGAGTTCACCAGACCTCAGTGACGAAGGGGAAAATGAACTCACAACAGTTCAGCCTCCAAAAATCTCTAGGGAGATTCAAATTCTCCACAATACTATATACACCTTGTACTTTGTCATACACCAGCCAATTTCACCCTGTTAAATTGAGGTGTAATCTATAGTGGGCCTGAGATAATATTTCAGCCTCCTAAAACCTCTAGGGAGATTCAAATCCTCCCCAATACTATATACACCTTGTACTTTGTCATACACCAGCCAATTTCAGCCTGTTAAAGTGAGGTGTGATCTATATTGGGCCTGAGATAATAGTTCAGCCTCCTAAAATCTTTAGGGAGCTTCCAATTCTCCCCAATACTATATACACCTTGTACTTTGTCATACACCAGCCAATTTTAGCCTGTTAAATTGAGGTGTAATCTATAGTGGGCCTGAGATAATAGTTCAGCCTCCTAAAATCTCTAGGGAGCTTCCAATTCTCCCCAATACTATATATGGTTTGCCCTCCCAGGGCTGTGGGGCTCTCGGTACCGGGCCGGTCCTTCAGAGGGGAATGTCACAGCAGCGGTGACCCAGTCCGTGGCCCTGGGCGCCCATGTGAAAAGGGGTTTGAGTGGTGAAATAAAGTTTATGAGTGATTAGTGACGCCACCTGTGGTGTTCGGCAATGAAGGTGTTAAGCCGACGCTGCAGACAGATCCTCTGGGACAGATGGTGTAGTGCAGCAAAGATGTTGTAGCCCTCCACAGGCAGGGCTGTTGGTCCCAAGGCAGTGTAGATAGGTGTTGGGGAAGAGGGTGCAGTGTCTGGCACAGAGATGTAGCAGTGCTGAAGAAGTTGCTGGAAGAAGGCAAGGACACAGCGGAATGTGGTTTCTTTACCTTTACTTGTAAGTGCAGACCAGGGTCCAGATTACAGATGGCACAGGAGCTGATTAGCCTGGAAGCAACTTAGGAATCTCTCTGTCAGATGGGTTGTGTAGTCTCCTCTCTAGCGCTTACTTGAGGTACATGCAGTACAGTGTTACACTGAAGTTCCTCCTTCTTCCCTTTTGGATCTACCTTGTATGGCAGACAGCTGTAGCCTTCCATCTCTCTTGGCTCACCCTTCACTGTTGTGCCTCCGAGTCTTAGTTGGGAATAGAGCATTTACAGCTTCCTATTCCTCTGGTTTCTGTTGCAGGACCTTCAGTATCCTTACAACCATGGAGACCAGACTCCAGATCATGCGCTATCACTGGGAGGGAGCTCTCTATCCTCAGCTCAACCTCCAGCTTCTCTCCACACGTCTACACTCTTTGCCCTCCTCACACTAACTAACTAATTTCCCTTCCTGGCCCTCAGAGAGCACTCTTCCCCCAATTCTGGCCTGGAGTGGGAACTGTGTTGCATGACATGGTTAACTGTCAGAGAGACCCTTCATTGTTTCCAAGCCTGACATCACGCTCCCAGGAGGAAGGCAATGCCAGTGTGGCGACCATACTCCTGGGGGCGCCACATATACACCTTGTACATTGTCATACACCAGCCAATTTCAGCCTGTTAAATTGAGGTGTAATCTATAGTGGGCCTGAGATAATAGTTCAGCCTCCTAAAATCTCTAGGGAGATTCAACTTCTCCACAATACTATATACACCTTGTACCTTGTTTTACAGTACCATATAGCTGGTGGTATTTGGGGTACATTTTTCCAAAAATGAGGAAGTATGGTGGAAGAGGCCGTGGAAGTGGGCTGGGGTTGCCAGCTGGTATTGATGGTGGTGGGGGTGGTTGTGCATCTGCTGGTAGTGGCAAAAGCACAATAGCACCTAAGGCAGGAGATGTTGAGCCTGCATCATCGTCTGGCTCCACAAGGCCTCGAAGGCTTCCTTTTCTGGGAGTAGGTAAACCGCTTTTAAAGCCGGAGCTTCAGGAACAAGTTTTGGCTTACATTGCCGACACAGCCTCCAGCTCTATCGCCTCCTCTTCTGAAGTTTCAAAAAATAAAAGCACTGAGTTGTCAGTGGAGGCTCCTAGTCAGGAACAACTCCTTTCCTTGTGTCCTTCACCCCTACCAAAAGTGAAGGATGCGGCAGGCCACACTACAGATTACTCCATGGAGCTCTTTTCACATACCATGCCTGGGTTATCAAGTCAAATCGTGAATTCCCCAGTCCAAGATGAATCGGACATGGAGTGCACTGATGCACAGCCACTGCTAGATTTTTCTGCTGGTACATTCACTCAGAGCACTACGTTGTCCTTGCAGTGTACTGAGCCAGAATCTGACCCTGATGAGACTCAGATGCCCCTTCCCGCATACTATGCCACCTTACATGGTGACACAGAGGAAGGTGCACATGAAATTGAAGAGGAGGTGATGGATGACCCAGTTGTTGACCCAAATTGGCATCCGTTGGGGGAAGAGGGTGCTGCTGCCAATAGCTCAGAAGAGGAGGAGGAGGAGCCGCAGCAGGCATCGACATCACAACAGCTGTTATCTGGCAGGCCCATAGCAGTCCAAAAACGGTTTACAAAAACCCAAAGAGTTGCAGGACAGCTTGGCCAGACGGTCAAATTAGCACAGCATGCAAGGCCTCAAAATGTCTTCCATAGTAGGAAGAGTGCAGTGTGGCACTTTTTTTAACAAAATCCTAATGATCAGGCAAAGGTTATCTGTAAGAAGTGCGCAAAGACCTTTAGCCAAGGGAAAAATCTGAGAAATTGGAATATCAGTTGCATGCTTAGACATTTAACCATAATGCACTTGCAAGCGTGGACGGACTACCAAACCTCACGTACCACATGTACACCTGCTCCGAATGAAGGTAGTCAGCAACGCTACATCGCTTCCCCCACTGTAAGCCCACCGCTTAGCACACCACCAGCAGAAAATGTTGTGGTGTCATCGCAAGGCCAAAGCAGTCAGGGAATCACAATGTTATTGCTACGAAAAACTGAATCTAGGTCATCAGCAAGACCACCAACACCATCACCAACCCTCTCTCAGTCCTCCATGTCCACCGCTAGTTCCACCATATGCAGCTCTCAAGTCCAGTTCACCCTACCAGAGACTCTCAGTAGGACAAGAAAGTACTCATCCTCTCATCCGCGTACACAGTGTTTGAATGCCCACATTGCCAAACTAATCTCGTTAGAGATGATGCCTCACCGGTTGGTTGAAAGCGAAGCTTTCCGCGAGCTCATGGCCTACGCAGTACCACGCTATGACCTACCCAGTCGACACTTCTTTTCTCGAAAAGCCATCCCAGCCCTCCAACTGCATGTGAAAGACCGCATTGTCCATGCACTCAAGCAATCAGTGAGTGGAAACAACAGATGCATGGTCCAGTAGGCATGGCCAGGGCCGTTACGTGTCCATCACTGCGCACTGGGTTAATGTGGTGGATGCAGGGTCTACAGGGGACAGCGGCGATGGGACAGTGCTGCCTAGCCCACGGTATAGGAAACAGTTAGCTGTAGGCGTTCAACCCTCCTCCTCCTCCAGAAGCGAAAGCTCGCTCATCCACAGAGCGCAGTCGCACGAGCACTCCATCCGCAGCTGCCAGTCTTGTACATGAGGTGTCCCACTATCGAACAGCTAGTGGTAAGCATCAGCAGGCTGTGTTGAAGATGATGTGTTTGGGAGACAACAGACACACCGCGGAGGTACTGGCCGACTACTTTCAGCGACAAACTGAGTCATGGCTGGGCAGTCTACATCTTGAGGCAGGCAAGGTAGTTAGTGATAACGGCCGGAATTTTGTGGCAGCCATAGCCCTTTCAAAACTCAGACACATACCTTGCCTGGCACACACCTTGAATCTGGTGGTGCAGTGCTTCCTCAATAATTATCCGGAGTTAACATCCCTGCTCCATAAGGTGCGAAGACTGCTCGCACATCCACCGGTCGCCCGTGCACTCCAGTCGTATGCAGAAGCTGCAGCGATTGTTCCACCTTCCCAAGCACCGCCTAATTATCGACGTTGCAACAAGGTTGAACTCCTCCCTGCACATGGTTCAGAGGCTGTGCAAACAGAGGCAGGCTGTAATGCATTTGTGAGAGGATACACGGTCAGGCAGTTTGAGGGAGGACATGGAGTTGTCTGGTGTGCAGTGGTTGAGGCTGAAAGACCTCTGTAAAGTCCTTCAGTGTTTTGAGGAATGCACACGGCTGGTAAGCGCAGACGACACCATCATAAGCATGAACATCCCACTTATGCGTCTGCTCATGCAAACTTTGACGCACATTATGGAGCAGGCGTCTGCAGCCAAGGAGGAGGGAAGCCTTGATGACAGTCAGCCATTGTCTGCTCAGGGAACTCTCCTGGACGAGGTGGAGGAAGAAGAGGAAGAGGAGGAGGAGGATGATGGGGATGATTATTTAGGGGAGGAGGATGATTCTCAGGGGGCTAGAGAACATGTTGGCGTGGCAAGGTCAGGTACATAGTTTGTGCGTGACTGGAGGGATGTGGATTTGCCAGAAAGTGCTCCTCCACCCAGCACTCGCAGAGCATCATTGACACCTGGAACATTGGCCCACATGTGTGATTATGCCTTGCAGATCCTAAAAAGGGACCCCCGCATGGACAAAATGATGAACGATGACGACTACTGGTTGGCCAGCATCCTGGATCCACGCTATAAAGGCAAATTCCACAACATCATGCCACAGGAGAACCTAGAGCTAATATTGGCTAACAAACAAGCAACTCTGGTAAACCGTTTGTTTGAGGCATTCCCAGCACACAGCGGCGGTGATGGTTCTCCCACGAGCCGTAGGGGGCAACATGGAAGAGGTGTTCGTGGTGCACACAGCTGAAGTGACGTTGGACACAGGGGTTTCATGACCATGTTGTGGACTGATTTTTCAAGTACCACTCACACGACTGTCCTGCTGGGCTCTATCTTCAGATGATCAATGGCTTCCATTTGTTATGGACGTCGACTCACAATGAGATGCAGTGGTGGTTTATCATCAGCTTTCACGGTTTTCCTACTCACAGTAGGAAATACTTATTTTCCACCATAATATGCAAATAAAATGAAAAAAAAAACAGACAATGTGATTTTCTGGATTTTTTTTTCTCAGTTTGTCTCCCATAGTTGAGGTCTACCTATGATGTAAATTACAGACGCCTCTCATCTTTTTAAGTGGTGGAACTTGCACTATTGCTGACTGACTAAATACTTTTTTTCCCCACTGTATGTGACATTCCTGCCCACATTTTTAAATGTGTCCTCTCATGCCAATCCAATAGAATCACCTACGGCCTGTGGCTTCTGTCTTTTGCACTCCAAAGTTACCTGACAGATCATGATAGGCAGTGAGGACAATGTCTACATCTCTCCCTGTAATCACAATTTGATGGAGATGAGTAACTGTGATGGGATCCACGGTACTGCGATACAGCAAACCTTTCTTCACAGGAACTGTTTTCGCTGTCTCCACAGACAAAGTAATTGAGGGTCAGCATCGCCTCTGAGAATTCTCCCGGGAGTTATTCCCGTGATTAGTAATTCCAAAATTTCTGCAATCACTCGACTTTCCGTCTGTACTTGTATCCATCTCATTTCCTCTTGCGGAGAGTCTGGACTGTCTTACTGAGACTGAAATATATATGAAGATTGAAAAATACCACAACAGTGTATACTGGTGTACGCCCTCAATACATTACCCTTTTTCTACTTTTTAGATTCTTGTCTAATCCATACTGAGGCTGTGAGTGTCTTTGTCGGACTACAGAAATATACACGGAGATTTTTAATGTTTAAACTATGCTATATATACCTGGTATCCAGTGATACTGTACCCTTTTTCAACTTTTTACAATCTTGTTGAATCCATACTAGGCCTGAGACCGTCTGAGTCTGCCTCCTGATATATAGACATAGATTTTTAATGTGTAAACTATGCTACATATATACCTGTTTTCCGGTGATACTGTACCCTTTTTCAACTTTCTACAATCTTATCGAATCCATACTAGGCCTGAGACCGTCTGAGTCTGCCTCCTGATTAGAGATGAGCGGTGTTCGAGTCGACCTGTTCGCCAAGTTCAAATTCGAGCTGTTTTGGGCAGTGTTCGAGCCGTTCGTCGAACTCGAACACTTTGCTTAAAATTCGTATGTTCGAGGTTCCGTTCTAGAACGGTTCGTTCACCAAAAGCGTAACTTTATTTTCACATTAATAATGGTTTTCAATGTTAATAGACAGTTTCATGGCATAGTAGCGGTGTCTGGTAGCCAGCGGTGTAGTGCACCTGTCAAAGAGCTACACCGTGTGTGTTTCTAACAATTTTTTACCGCATCTTGTCCAGAAAATCCTTTTGGGCATTGTAGCACTGTCTGCTACTCAGCAGAGGAACCCACCCGTGAACCTAGCTATGCCGCCTGTTTATGAATGAACCAGTTTTTGACTGCATTTAGCCCAGTTAATACTTTGGGCCTAGTAACTGTGTCTGCTACTCGGCAGAGGAGCCCACCCATGAACCAAGCTGGGCGCCTGTTTATGTAAGAACCATTTTTTAACTCCATTTAGCCCAGTGAATACTTTGGGCCTAGTATCTGTGTCTACTGCTCAGCAGAGGAGCCCACTCGGGAACCTAGCTATGCCGCCTGTTTATGTAAGCACTGTCTGCTACTCAGCAGAGTTTCCCACCCGTGAACCAAGCTATGCCGCCTGTTTATGTAAGAACTGCGTGTTACTCAGCAGAGGAGCCCAGCTGTTTAGCAAGCTACAGCACCTGTGGTTTGGACGCTTAATTTTTTCACATTCTTTCTGGAATGCCGGTTAGGCCTAATTCCGGAATTCCGGTTGACCTGCACTTACTGGGAAATCCTCATTCGCGGGGAAGAATTGGAATCCCAGATCCCCATCACTAACGGGGTTCAGTGGGTTATCCGCACCTGTAAGCGACATACGCTGGTCCTTTCAGTGTAGCGCGCATGCAGCCTCAGACATGTAAGGGCATGACAAACCTGTTATTGCTCGATCTCGCGTGCCAGAGCCTCGCGTGTCCCTCTAGTAAGCTGGACGCAGACCGCGGGGGCATTCCGGAGTCTCGTTCATTAACGGATTTAAGCTGACAAATCACTAGCACAACTAAAAGCGGCCATGCACCACCACCCACAGAATCGACAAAGCTTGCAATCTGTCCATCTTTTCCGTGGCTGGCATGGTTGAGGTTGCCCGTGTGGAGTCCAATTAAGCCACAGGCTCCACTCCTGGTGGTGCCCTTCTGGACATTCCTTTAAGGTTCAGCTTTGCAACCATACTGCCCCCAGAAACCAAACACTTTGCCTTCATGGACGCTGTTCGGAGGGTCATGGGAATAATGCCGCCCGATCGGCAGTTGGCATAAGTTATGTTGGGAAGTCCGACGGTATATGATCGTCTTCGATTTTAGAATTTTAGATTTTTTTATTTTAGATTTTTAGTCCAGCCTTTCTTGACTTTATAAGGGCATGACATGCCTATATCTGTGTCTCCTCCTCCTCCTTTTACTCCTCCACCTCTTTTCTATATGTAGTTGCCCTTTTCCATATGTTATTTTTGTCTAAGTTCTGAGCATTTTGTCTGTTTTGGGACACCTTTTAAGGTGTTTTGTAATTGTTTTCTATGTGTTTGTATGTGTTTGTCTGCCATTGTTTTCAATGGGGCTCGACGGTGTTCGTCAAACGTTTGACGAACATTCGACAAACTTGCCTCCAGTTCGACGAACCAAACCGAACTCGAACACTAACGGGGTGGCTCAACACTACTCCTGATATATAGGCGTACATTTTTAATGTTTAAACTATGCTATATATACCTGGTATCTGTTGATACTGTACCTTTTCTGCCAGGAAGTCCTCCTCCACCCACCACTCTAAGTGTATCATTGACACCTGGAACATTGGCCCACATGTGTGATTATTTCTTGCGGATCTTCTTTTTATATTGTGGTGTGATCCATCCTGAGCATGTGAGAGTCTGTGGGTTACTCCTGCAATTTATATGTAGATTTAAAAATTACCCCAACACTGTATACAGCTCTACGCTTGTGATACATTACCCATTTACTGCTTTTTATATTCTGGTCTAATCCAAACTGACGAAGTGAGAGACTGTTTCTGTGGAAATAAATACTGAGATTGACAATTACCCCTACACTGTATACAGCTGTACGCTTCAGATCCATTACCGTTTTACGGCTTTTTATATTGTTTTGTAATCCATACTGAGCCTGAGAGCATCTGTGTCTGCCTCCTGAAATATATACGGAGATTTAGAATGTTTAAACTATACTATATATACCTGGTATCTGATGATACTGTACCCTTTTTCTACTTTTTATATTCTTGTCTACTCCATACTGAGCCTGTGAGCGTCTCTGTGTGACTCATGAAATATATAGGGAGATTGACAATTATCCTTTGACTGTATAGAGCTATACGCTTCTGATACAGTACCATATATCTGATGTTATTTTGGGTACATTTTCTCCAAAATTTGGAAGTATGGTGGAAGAGGCCGAGGACGTGGGCGTGGGAGGGTCAGCTGGTACTGATGGTGGTGGTGCATCTGCTGGTAGTGGAAAAAGCACAATAGCAGCTAAGGCAGGAGGTGTTGAGCCTGCGTTATCGTCTGGCTCCAGAACGCCAGGAAGGTTACCTTTTCTGGGAGTAGGTTAACCGCTTTTAAAGCCGGAGCATCAGGAACTGGTTTTGGCTTACATTGCCGAAACAGACTCCAGCAAATATGCCCTCCTCTTCTGAAGCTTCAAAAAATGCAAGCACTGAGTCGTCAAGTGCTGGCTCCTGGCCAGGAAGAACCCCTTTCCTTGTGTCCTTCACCCCACCAAAAGTGAATGATGCAGCAGGCCACACTTCGCATTAGTCCATGTAGCTCTTTCCCACATACCATGCCTGGGTTATCAAGTCAAATCGTGAATTCGCCAGTCCAAGATGAATCTGACATGGAGTGTGGGTGGCCAACCAGGGCAGTGGGGTTAATTGGTACCGGGCCGGTGTCTCAGAGGGATGTGTCACAGTGGTGGTGACCCAGTCCATGGGCCTGGGCGTCGATGCAAAGGGGTGAATAACGTTTATAGGTGAATGATACGTGATGCCACCTGTGGTTTCTGATCAGATTGACCAGCGCTGCAGTGTCGCTTCTCTGGGACAGAAGTTGTGGTGCAGCTAAGATGTAGAAGCCCTGCACAGGTAGGGCCGTAGTCGCAGGACAGATGAAAGAGTTGATAGATGGTGTGCAGTGCAGGATGCAGCAGAGCTGTGCGCCAGGCGCAGGAGAAAGATGACAGACACAGTCGTGCAGTTCCTTTACCTGTACTTGATAAGTGCCGTCCAGGACCCATAGTACAGATGGAGAAGGAGTTGGTCAGCCTGGAAGCAAATTAGAAACAGAATAAAACTAAGGAAAGAAAAAGCGCAATAGGGTCTTATCTGGGTGGAAGATAGAATAAATTCAAATGGAATCTACTCACCTTTTCCAGAGGGGATAAAAGCATGTAAATCAATGTCAGCCTGCTGCACGCCCGAAGGTTCACAAACGTGACCGCCAATATAACTCCTTTTGGATAAGATATTTAGGCTTACTGTGCGCTGCTGAGACCAGGATAAAATCACCACATGAGAAACTTTAACTATTTATTCCCAACGCGTTTCAAAGTGAAAAACCACTTCTTCCTCAGGGGATGACATGTCATCCCCTGAGGAAGAAGTGGTTTTTCACTTTGAAACGCGTTGGGAATAAATAGTTAACGTTTCTCATGTGGTGATTTTATCCTGGTCTCAGCAGCGCACAGTAAGCCTGGAAGCAAATTAGGAATTCTCTCTCTGCAGATAGGTAGTGTGGCCTCCGTTCTAGCGCTTATCTGAGGTACTCGCAGTACTGAGTTCACTGAAGTTCCCCCTGTTGACTCTCTTTTGAAACTTTCTCGTATGGCAGGCAGCCGTAGCCTTTTCCTTCTGGCTCACAGAAGTCACTGCTGGGGCCTCTGAGCCTTAGTTGGGAACAGAGCATTTACAGCTGCTATTTCCTCCGGTTTCTGCTGCAGGACCGTCAGTGTCCCTACAAACTCGGAGACCGGAATCTGGACCATGCGCTCCAGCTAGGAGTGAGCCTTAACTCTGCTCATCCTCCAGCTCCCCTTCTCACACCCACACACTTCCCCTTCCCTTCATAGACTGCCCTAACTTCCCTCCTCCCGACCACAGAGAGCAGCTCATCAGCAGTCAGGTTCAGAGCTCTCCCTGCTGGCCTGGAGTGGGAACTGTGCTGTGTGTTGGTTTAACTGCTAGAGAGATCCTTCGTTGCTCCCAAGCATGACATCACACTCCCTAGGAGGAAGGTAATGCCACTGTGGCGACCGTACTCCTGGGGACGCCACAAGTGCACTGATGCCCAGCCACTGCTAGATGATTCTGCTGGTACATTGACCCAGACCACTACATTCCCCT
Organism: Dendrobates tinctorius; assembly: GCF_039654945.1. NCBI lineage: Eukaryota > Metazoa > Chordata > Amphibia > Anura > Dendrobatidae > Dendrobates > Dendrobates tinctorius. Next base: position 87,069,451 of record NW_027361684.1, on the reverse strand, counting down.
CGCATTCTACACATCCAGAATCTGATCCTGATGAAACTCAGGTTTCCCTTCCCGCATACTATACCACCTTACACTGTGACAAAGAGGAAGATGCAGATGAAAGTGGAGGTTCCTTGAGCAGGTGGGGGGGCATACTCATGGGAGATGGCCCTGGCACAGGGCCCCTCATAGTACGCAAAAGTGTCTCTGCCGGTGGGGGGGCCCACCACCCGCCGTCAGACACACCGCTGTACTATGAGGGGCCCTTTGCCAGTGCCATCGCCAACGAGTGGGCCCCCCCCCTGCTTGCTCAGGATCACAGCACCTGCAAAGTTGAAATACTTACCTCTCCCTGCTCCACTGCCGTGACGTCTTCCACGTTTCCTGACAGTGACATTCTGGTCAGAGAGCGCGATGACATCACATCTGTACGCCCTCTGCCTAAACAGTCCAATTGCAGAGAGATGGAAGATGGGGACAACGAGGAGTCCAGACTAGTACAGGGATTCCCTAGCGAGGAGACTTATTTAATTGTTTTAAAGGTTGGGAGCAATTTCTGGGGAGCACTATACTCTGGAGAATGATATATGGGGCCCACCATACACTGGAGCATTCCAAAGGTGGACATCAGACACTGGAGCAGCATTTACAGGGCCCATTATACACTGGAGCATTAGAAATGGGGCCCATTATATATGGAGCATTATTTGGGCCCATAAGACAGTGGAGCTTCATCCATGGGGACCAACATATACTGTAGCATTATGTGGAGCTCATCATACTGTATGGAACATTATATGGGGCCAATGATTCTGTATGGAGAAATATATGGGCCTCATTACTTTGTATAGCGCACTATGCGGTATGCGGTAGCCATAATACTGTATGGAGTAATATACTGTCCGTTTTTGGAGCTATTGGAGAATTTAAAATGGATATCAGTCATGTGATGTAAGAAGTGAAGTATTTTTCATTGTACTATACCGCTATTTCTCTGCCGTATCAGAGGATCATGAATGGTGGCATGTGTTAAAGGAGCCCATTGACACTCTTTGGCCCTGGGCCCACGAAAATCTGGAGCCAGCCCTACCCCCCCCCACAACTTTAGCCAAATAACCCCCAGTTTTCAATGCCTAACTATTATTATAAAGTAAATTAAGGTTGACAAGCTTAAGTAATAAGAATTGATGCTTTTGGCATTAAAATGGGCACTGTAGGTGTGTTTCCTGTCCTCCACTCACTGCCGACTTATCTTCCCCATTGACTTGCATTGGGTTTCGTGTTTCAGTCGGCCTTCGACTTTTCACGATAATCGGCCGATTTCGTTCGACCCGACTTTTGCGAAAGTCGGGTTTCCTAAAACCCGACTCGGCCCGAAAAAAGGCAAAGTCGCTCATCTCTAGTAATAAGTGAAAAGCCACAAATAGTACATATAAAAGGGACAATATAAAAGGTACATATAAAAGGGATGTGATGGGTGACCCTGAGTCGGATGACAAGACCTCAACCAAGATCTAGAATGCAACTGGGATTTTTGTTTACAACTGTACGTATATGTGGGGCTCATGCTGTATATAAGAGGGTATGTGGTGCTTATGCTGTATATAAGAGGCTACGTGGGGCTTATACTGTATACAGTGGGTACAGAAAGTATTCAGACCCCTTTAAATTGTTCACTCTTTGTTTCATTGCACCATTTGGTGAATTGAAAAAAGTTCATTTTTTTTCTCATTAATGTACACTCTGCACCCCGTCTTGACTGAAAAAGAAAACAGAAATGTAGAAATTTTTGGAAATTTATTAAAAAAGAAAAACTGAATTATCACATGGTCATAAGTATTCAGACCTTTTGCTCAGTATTGAGTAGAAACACCCTTTTGAGCTAGTACAGCCATAAGTCTTCTTGGGAATTATGCAACAAGTTTTTCACACCTTGACTTGGGGATCCACTGCCATTCTTCCTCGCAGATCCTCTCCGGTTCCGTCAGGTTGGGTGGTGAATGTTGGTGGACAGCCATTCTCAGGTCTCTCCTTAGATGCTTAATTGGGTTAAGGTCAGGGCTCTGGCTGGGCCAGTCAAGAATGGTGACAGAGTTGTTCTGAAGCCACTCATTTGTTATTTTAGCTGTGTGCTTAGGGTCATTGTCTTGTTGGAAGGTGAACCTTCGGCCAAGTCAGAGGTCCAGAGCACTCTGGAAGAGGTTTTCATCCAGGATATCTCTGTACTTGGCCGCATTCATGTTTTCTTCAATTGCAACCAGTCGTCCTGTCCCTGCAGCTGGAAAACACCCCCATAGCATGATGCTGTCACCACTATGTTTCACTGTTGGGATTGTATTGGGCAGGTGATGAGCAGTGCCTGGTTTTCTCCACAAATACCGCTTAGAATTATCACCAAAAAATTCTATATTCGTCTTATCAGACCAGAGAATCTTATTTCTCATCGTCTGGGAGTCCTTCATGTGTTTTTTAGCAATCTCTATGCGGGATTTCATATGTCTGGCACTGAGTAAAGGCTTCCGTCTGGCCACTCTCCCATAAAGTATATTACACAGAATAAACGGCATACACGTCCAATATAAATAGAATTACAATTTATTAATCACATCAGAAATTATTCTGACATAACAATGTATAAAATACATGAATAAAGGATCCGGTTTTCCATTTCTAAAATTTGGCAGCTTGTCTGAACATAGAGGTAAACCATCTGTCAGATCTTCATCATCCATGAATGCTTTGGCACTTTTTGCTGCTTCGATCTCAAAATCATTTTCAGGAGTGTGAGATGACGTGATGTACAAATTAGTCGTCTCAGCACCATTGAGAGGAGTTGAGTGTTTTACAAATCTCGACAGTGGACGTCTATCGACAGAGATGTTGGAAGATATAGCTGGAGTATTTTTACTCCCTCCGTTGCCTTCAGAAGTGTTCTTCTGGAAGTGGTCAGGCTTGGTGACAAAGTCTTTTAAATGTTTGTTCATTAATGGATTAAATGTTCTCATTCTCCTAGGCTCCTTATTTTCATGAGGAAAATCTAAGGTTTCATTAGTTTAATTCTTCAAAAAAGCCTTTCACTTTCTGAAGTGCTTCCTTAGAAATACACACTTGCCTCCCCCTAGCAGAACTAAATCCAACGGAACTTTTTGCAGCCAGTATAGGGGAATATTTTATTTCTGCCATTTCAGGCACTATATTTTTGTCGCTTAGTGATTCTCTTTCTGCAGCTGCTGATTTAGGTTTATTCATATATTTTATACATTGTAATTCTATTTATATTGGACGTGTACTCCGCTTATTCTGTGTAATATGCTATGCAGGAGTGTCCACCCATGATCCCTTTCAGTCAGTACTACATGGTGCATGACATATCTGGGGTCTCTATGTTTGTGTTCCGTATGGTTTTGTTTTATACACTCTCCCATAAAGGCCTGACTGGTGGAGGGTTGCAGTGATAGTTGACTTTGTGGAACTTTCTAGCATCTCCCTACTGCATCTGTGGAGTTCAGCCACAGTGACCTTGGGGTTCTTCTTTACCTCTCTCCCCAAGGCTCTTCTCCCACGATTGCTCAGTTTGGCTAGAGGACCAGGTCTAGGAAGACTTCTGGTGGTCTCAAACTTCTTCCATATAAGGACTATGGAGACCACTGTGCTCTTAGGAACCTTGAGTACTGCAGAAATTCTTTTGTAACCTAGGCCAGATCTGCGCCTTGCCAGAATTCTGTCTCTGAGCACCCTGGCCAGTTCCTTAGGCCTCTTTCACACTTCCGTTTTTTACAATCAGTCAAAATCCGCCAGGTTTTGAAAAAAACGGATCCGCAATTTTTTTTTGCGGATACGTTTTTTTCCCCATTGACTTCCATTATTGGCGGATTTTGACGGATTGCCGTCCGTTGTATCCGTTTTTGTGAGGATCCGCCATAATGTTGCTGTCCGTTAACATCCTCAAAGATTTCCAAACGGAGCTTGCAACGTTTTTTTGGCCGGCGGATCCTCCAGACACTGATTTAACCTAAAATTCTGTCTGGGTGCCGGACAAAAAAAAAAAATTCTCTCTCTCTCTCTCTCTCCTTCCCGGCCAGCGCTTCCTTTAAATTTCCTCATTTTGCGGATCCGTCAAAAAAGGATCCTGTGCCATCCGTTCACATCAGTTAACAACGAATCCGCTTCTCTGCCTTTTTGGCGGTTTGTAACTGACACAAAAAACTGGTGTGAAAGAGGCCTTAGACCTCCTGATTCTCATTTGGTATGACATGCACTTTGAGCTGTGAGGCCTTATATAGACAGGTGTGTGCCTTTACAAATCAAGTCCTATCAGTTTAGTTAAATACATCTGGACTCCAATGAAGGAGTAGAACCATCTCAAGGAGGATCACAAGGAAATGGACAGCATGTGACTTAAATATGAATACCTGAGCAAAGGGTCTGAATACTTATGGCCATGGATATTTTATTTTTTCTTTTATAATAAATTTCTAAACTTTTCTACACTTCTGTTTTTTTCAGTCATGATGGGGTGCAGAGTGTACATTAAAGAGAAAAAAAGAACTTTTTTGAATTTATCAAATGGCTGCAATGAAACAAAGAATGAAAAATTTAAAGGGGTCTGAATACTTTCTGTGCCCCCTGTATAAGAGGCTATGTGGCTGCTATTATTATTATTATTAGAAAAATAAAGATTATTATTATTATTATTATTATTATGTGGGGCTCATGTTGTGTATGGGGGGCTATGTGGAGCTCATACTGTATATATTAGGCTATGTGGGACACATGCTGTATTTTGGAGGCTACATGAGGCACATGCTGAACATGGGATTCTACATGGGGCTCATATTGTACATTGGAGGCTACGTGGGGCTCTTATGGTATAAGGGCTGTGTGTGGGTTCATACAGTATATAGAGGGCCTATGTGTTGCTCATACAGTATATAAGAGGATGTGAGCATGCTTAATTCTTCTCAGTATTACGGTAAGTAATACAATTATTCTTAATATAAAATAATTGTAATTATTGTGTTAATATTAATATTGAGCAGAATTAATTTCCGCCTATTGGTTCGCCGGTCCACAACAGTCATGGTCTCTTATGTGGCCCCTCAAGAAAATGAATTGCCCACCCCTGATATAGAACATTCCATATAAAAATACCTTTATTGTTAGATTGAATCTTTCTAGTTCGGAAGGAGAGGAGGGTAAAATGGCTTCACACAGACACTGTAAAAACCTTGGGAAGCCATTCTCCCTGCTGGTTATTCTGTACAGAGTTTTTAGAGCTAATGCATAACATATTCCTTTAAAGCTCCATGAGTGTCTGAAATAGATGCTTAATTTCATCTTTACCAAATCCCAGTATTTTAGAGTAATGCCTGTTTTTGTTCCTCAGGGTGTGATGGTCTCTTTGCTGACTGATTACTCACCGCAGATGCCAAGACCTACATTCTAATTCCTGGCACATTCCAGCAGAATGATAATTGCCGTGCAGCAGCAGACAGATTCCCAAGAATGAACCTCGACTGAAAGCTTTGATGCAAATAAAATAATCTTGTGCTGCTCCATATTTTAGAAAAATGTGTAATATTTGCTCACCTTCACCAATGTAATGTGTCCAAAGTTGACATAGTTGGGTGTCCATGAGCTCTTCGTATTGTTATGCCACTTTAGATCATAGCTTAGAGCTCAATGAATCTTCGGTTACTCTCTATGTCCGGCCTTTTGATATTTCTGAGCTAAAATCAAGAAAGAGAATGGCTCTCAGAAGATCACTGGGGATCCTACTATCGAACAATCATATAGGAGAACTATTTTTATGGAAATGTTTAAAATTGTTTCTCAATCGCTAAAATTAATAATTTTCTTACCCAGCAGAATAATTCAGGTCAATTTGGCTCTTTGTCCAAAAATGTTTTATTTCTTAGCTCTACCAGTTATTCTTATCACATGTGAAAATAAATATCACACAATCAATATTATTAACCCCTTCCTGTCAATGCCTGTTTTTACCTTCCTGACCTAAAATTTTTCAAATCCGACATGTGAATCACATTATGTGCTAATATTTGGAATGTCTCCACATATCTCAGCGATTCCGAGATTGTACTTTGTGTTAGTGTAGTGGTAAATTTCAATCACTAGGATTTGGTTTATTAAAAAAATGTACAATTTTGAAACTCTACATTTTTTAGGTCCTTTAAAATAGATGATCATATCACATAAAATAGTTAATAAAATATGGTACATTTACCATATGTCTAGTTTATTTCAGCATTATTTTTTAAATGTCTTTTTTTTGTTTTGTTAGTATGTTTAACCCCTTTGTGACAGAGTTAATTTTGACCTTAATGACAAGGCCAAATTTTAGAAATCTGACCAGTGTCACTCTGTGGTAATAACTCTGGAAAGCTTCAACAGATCCCAGTGATCCTGAGTTTGTTTTTTCATGACATATTGTACTTTATGATAGTTGTAAAAAATTTTTCGATATGACTTGACTTCAAATGTTACTTTAGTCATTTTATTTTGTTAGAATGTTAGAAGGGTTAAAAGTTTAGCAGCAGTTTCTCATTTTTTCAACAAACTTACAAAACCTGTTTCTTTAAGGCTATGTGCACACGTTGCGGATTCCGCTGCGTTTTTTTCCGCGCGGAAACGCAGGTAAAACCGCAGGTAAAGTGACCTGCGGTTTTGCTGCGGTTTGGCCTGCGGTTTTGCCCTGCGGTTTCACACCTCTACTATGGTAGAGGTATGAAACCGCTGCGGAAACCGCACAAACAATTGACATGCTGCGGTTTGTAAACCGCAGCAAAACCGCGCGGAAAAAACTGCACTGTCAGCACAGCGTTTTTGAAACCCCATAGGGTTTCATTGTACTGTACTTGGTCAGCGGAACTGGTGCGTTTCCGCAGGGGCAAAACCGCTGCGGAAACGCAGCAGAAACCGCACCGTGTGCACACAGCCTAAGGACCTATTAAGATTTCAATGAACTTTGAGGGGCCTATATATTGGAAACTCCCCAAAAGTGATACCATTTTAAAAAAACACACCCCTCAAATACTTCAAAACTGCTGTAAAGAATTTTTTAACCCTTCAGGTGCTACACGGGAGTTAATGGAAAGTGGAATAAAAAAAAATACATTTTACCTCCAATTTTTTTTCACTTTTGCAAGCAGTAACCCCAAAAAGTAGACCTAACAGTTTGTTAACCACTTTCTTACGAGTGCAGCAATACCCTACATGTCAAAAAGTTCTGTTTGGACAAACGGCGGGTCTCAAAACGAAAGGAGCAATATTTGAACTTTGGAATACAAATTTAGCTGAAATATATTGCGGGCAACATGGTGTATTTGCAGGACCCCTAAGGTGCCTAAACAATACAAACTCCCCACACGTGACCCCATTTTGTAAACTACACCCATCAAGGTTTTCTACAGGGGTTTAGTAAGTATTTTGAACCTACTTGTACTACACAGGATTTGATAACACTAGGTCGTCATATTGAATATGTCATTATATGGTCACCTTTTTTTTTTTACTTTTGAAAAAACTAAGCCTAACTCTAATTGCAAAGAATGAAAGAAATACAAATGATAAAACAAAAAAAAAAAAAAAAATAATCTGACTAAGGGGATGACACAGGGGGGGTATGATAAAGTGGTGCACAGCAAGGCACAGCCCAAGTGCCGTTCTGATTACAAATTATTGGGCTTTTGATCACTGTGATATATCCTCTCACAGTGATCAAAAGTCAGCAACCAATAGAAAAAATTCCTGTGGTTGCCTGGTGCAATAGGGCAGATCTCGGCTGGATGACTGCGCTTGCTCTTGCTACAGAGGACAGAAGGAGGGCCGGGGATTGTGGAATTGTGGATCAAGTACTAAAGTACTGTGGGGGGAGCCTGTGGACATAATTTCTCTCTCGGATTACTTTTTTTTATGTGATCACCATTATTCATTGAATAATGGTGATCACATGATCAGGGACGGGAAAAACCATCCTTGATCATGTTCTCCAGGATCTCAGTTATCCCCAGTAGGTGACACCCCTGAGATTTTTCAACTCTGGGGGCCAGTATCACCTTATTCTCAATCACTGTTTTAAAGTAGCAATGAGGGAATAAGGTCCCTTAGCGATCGCCGTTTTAATGTGTATTGGCGGTCGTTAAGGGGTTAAATGTCTATGAATATAAACCCAAATAAATAGAAAGCAGAATATATATATATATATATATATATATTGTGGTGCCGTGACCACTGTGTCTGCTAGGGGGCGCTGTGTGGATGTCCTAGGAGAGAGGATGAATGGAAGAATACTGAATGACTGTTGTGTATCTCAAGGTGGGTGGCCTTGAGATGGAGACTTATGTGTGTGTTGATCAGCAGTGATTCTGCTGAGGTGCTGTTTCAATGTGTCCGGGAGAAGTCTCCAGGTAGCTGGGGAGACGGGCAGAACTAGTTGCCTACAAATCCACCCAAGGGTGTGGTTAAGAACGATATTGTAAAGAGTGTGGTTCAAGGACCCGTGATGAGGTCATAGCCATGTGACCTGGTGGGCGTGGCTACGGACCATATAAGGTGGCCAGGGAAGGTCACATGGGTGAATGCTGGGACCTGGTTGGTCCGTGTTGGAAGGCCCCATCTGGGAGAGATGGGGGCTGTCTTCCTGACAGCAAGGAACGCTGTGTTGAATGGCTGCACGTGCCTGATGATTCCCTGGAGGGAATAGACGTCTGCAGCATGATGAGGTGAAGCAGTTATGAGGAAACCCTGACGTGGGTGAGATAACTGAGGCTGAAGAGCCTGTGCATGCATAACCTGTGTGACCACAGGGATTACAGAGCTGAACTCTGTCATGGACACTATGCTGATTAAGTGAACTTTATGTTACTGCTGTGGGTTTATGATGCTGAATAAACCGCATGGACTATGATTGTTTTGTGGAAAACCTGTGCCGGATCTGGTTTTGTGGCGGCTAAGCGAGTATCCCCTACTTGAATAACATCGCTACCTTACAATATATATATTGCAACCAAAACAAAAGTAACCCCTAAAATTTAACTTCTTTAGTTAATGGTAAAATTACCTGTATAGCAGAATCAAGGAGAAATAATAAACAAAACAGTCTTAGCTGCATTCCCATAGACTGTAATGTGTTATTTTTGCGCATTCTGTGCGCAAGCGTGCGCATGCATTTTTTTTACGCCGTTGGACGGACCCAAAAATGCAACAGGTTGTGTCGGGCATGCTTAGGCACACACTACAAAAACCGCATGCACATGAAAATGCATATGAACACGTGCAAATGCTAGACCATGCACCCGCCATGTTAAACATAGAGGCGCATGGCGCATGCGCATGGACGCACACGATGCACTGCGCTAAAAGACGCTAAAGTGAAACCAGCCTAAGACTGCTTTGTTTATTATTTCTACTTGATCCTGCTATAGGGGTAATTTTACCATTAACTAATAAAAGTTACATTTTAGGGGTTACTTTTGTTTTGGTTACAAGTTAAGTGTTGCCACTTGTTTGTTTCATAGATAAATATGGGTGATTGTGTCCAATTCTGTAACTTGGTCTGCTGATGAACACTACTTATCCTTGGGGGGGGGGAAATACATTGAGATTCTGGGGTACAATATTCAACAAAGACAAGTTCATGAATCCTCTTTGTCCTCTCTTTAGGGACTACTTTAGGAACAGTCGTCACTAGAGTTGAGCGACTTTTGGTTTTTTAGGGTCGCGTTTCGTTTCGTGAAACCCGACTTTTCCAAAAGTCAGGTCGAGCAAGATCGTCCGATTATAGGGAAAAGTCGGGGTCGTCCCGAAACACGAAACCCAATGTAAGTCAATGGGGAATAAAAGTCGGCAGTGAGAGGACAGGAAACACACCAACAGTGCCCATTTGAATGCCAAAAGCATCAATTCTTCTTACTTAAGCTTGTCAACCTTAATTAACTTCATAATACAAGTTACGCACTGAAAAATGGGGGTTATTTGGCTACAGACTGTGGGGGGGGAGGGCTGGCTCCAGGTTTTCATGTGCCCTGGGCGAAAGAGCGCCCCTTTAACACATACCACAACTCATCATGCTCCGATACGGCAGAGAAATAGCGGTATAGTACAATGAAAAATACCTCACTTTTTACATCTCATGACGAGGCCCATCTATTTCTCCATACAGAATCATTGGTCCCATATAATGTTTGAAACAGTATATGATGAGCTCCACATAATGCTACAGTATATGTTGGTCCCCATGGATGAAGCTCTACTGTCTTATGGGCCCAAATAATGATCCAAACATAATGGGCCCCATTTCTAATGCTCTAGTGTATAATGGGCCCTGTAAATGCTGCTCCAGTGTCTGATGTCCACCTTTGGAATGTTCCAGTGTATGGTGGGCCCCATCTATCATTCTCAGACGGTGTTAGGCCCAGTATGGATTGCACGTGATTGCACAAAGGTTAGAAAGGGTACCGTATCCCCGGATAACATGTATGGATAGCGTACACATTCAAAATATATGTCTCAGGAGGCAGGCTCAGACGGTGTTAGGCCCAGTATGGATTGCACGTGATTGCACAAAGGTTAGAAAGGGTACCGTATCCCCGGATAACATGTATGGATAGCGTACACATTCAAAATATATGTCTCAGGAGGCAGGCTCAGACGGTGTTAGGCCCAGTATGGATTGCACGTGATTGCACAAAGGTTAGAAAGGGTACCGTATCCCCGGATAACATGTATGGATAGCGTACACATTCAAAATATATGTCTCAGGAGGCAGGCTCAGACGGTGTTAGGCCCAGTATGGATTGCACGTGATTGCACAAAGGTTAAAAAGGGTACCGTTTCCACGGATAACATGTATGGATAGCGTACACATTCAAAATATATGTCTCAGGAGGCAGGCTCAGACGGTGTTAGGCCCAGTATGGATTGCACGTGATTGCACAAAGGTTAGAAAGGGTACCGTTTCCCCGGATAACATGTATGGATAGCGTACACATTCAAAATATATGTCTCAGGAGGCAGGCTCAGACGGTGTAAGGCCCAGTATGGATTGCACGTGATTGCACAAAGGTTAGAAAGGGTACCGTATCCCCGGATAACATGTATGGATAGCGTACACATTCAAAATATATGTCTCAGGAGGCAGGCTCAGACGGTGTTAGGCCCAGTATGGATTGCACGTGATTGCACAAAGGTTAGAAAGGGTACCGTATCCCCGGATAACATGTATGGATAGCGTACACATTCAAAATATATGTCTCAGGAGGCAGGCTCAGACGGTGTTAGGCCCAGTATGGATTGCACGTAATTGCACAAAGGTTAGAAAGGGTACCGTATCCCCAGATAACATGTATGGATAGCGTACACATTCAAAATATATGTCTCAGGAGGCAGGCTCAGACGGTGTTAGGCCCAGTATGGATTGCACGTGATTGCACAATGGTTAGAAAGGGTACCGTATCCTCGGATAACATGTATGGATAGCATACACATTCAAAATATATGTCTCAGGAGGCAGGCTCAGACGGTGTTAGGCCCAGTATGGATTGCACGTGATTGCACAAAGGTTAGAAAGGGTACCGTATCCCCGGATAACATGTATGGATAGCGTACACATTCAAAATATATGTCTATACATCAGGAGGCAGGCTCAGACGGTGTCAGGCACAGTATGGATTTGACTGCCCAGATTACACAGCGGAGGAGCAGGGAGAGGTAAAGATTGCAAATGCTGGGGCCCTGCCCAAGCAAGGGGGGCCCACTCGTGGGCGTCGGTACTGGCACTGGGCCCCTCATAGTACAGCGGTGTGTCTGACGGCGGGTGTGCACCACCACCGTCAGAGACACTTGATTGCACTATGAGGGACCCTGTGCCAGTGCCCGCGCCCAAGAGTCGGCCTACCCACCTGTCCAGGGCAACGGCACTCGCACGGTGTCGTGCGCTAGGTGGTGACCCCGGCCATGGGGGGGGAGGCAGCACAGTTAGGGAGTTTTAGAAAGTGGCATATGTTGATGTTGGACATTCAGCTGATGCAAAAGGCGAAATAGGTGAAGTACCAGGAAGAGGTGGACCAAAGCAAGCCATTTTTCTGTCACCCTATGTGTCATCAGGGGAAGGTGGGACAAAATCCTTGGAAACCCATGCGTGGTTCATTTTAATGAAGGTTAGATCATCCACATTTTGGGTTGACAGATTGATCCAGCTGCACTGAAGACTCTTTCCGATAGCACACTTGCAGCTGGGCAAGCGAGCTCCTGTAAGGCATATTGGGCCAATTCAGGCCAGGTGTCCAGTTTAGCGGCCCAATAGTCAAAGGGGAATGACCTGTGTGGGAGAACATCGATATGGGAGGAAAAGTAGTTTGTAACCTTAGTTGACAACTGCTGTCTCCTGTCACTTTCCATCGATGAAGTATTACCAGTTGTGTGAGCGGTATTTGAAAAATCAGTCCACAACATTGTCATGAAACCCCTGTCTCCAACGCCACTTCTGTTGTGTGCACCACGAACACCTCTGCCAAGCTGCCCCCGGCCTGTACGGCTCGTGGGAGAACCGTCACCGCTGCTGTGTGCTGGGAATGCCTCAAGCAACCGATTTACCAGAGTTGCTTGTTTATTAGCCAATATTAGGTCAAGGTTCTCCTGTGGCATGATGTTTTGTAATTTGCCTTTATAGCGTGGATCCAGGATGCTGGCCAACCAGTAGTCGTCATCGTTCATCATTTTGGCAATGCGGGGGTCCCTTTTTAGGATCCGCAAGGCATAATCTGACATGTGGGCCAATGTTCCCGGTGTCAATGATGCACTGCGAGTGCTGGGTGGAGGAGCACTTTCTGGCAAATCCACATCCCTCCAGTCACGCACAAACCCTGTACCAGACCTTGCCACACCAACATTTTCACTTGCCCCACGAGATGCATCCTCCTCCCCTAAGTAATCATCCCCATCATCATCCTCCTCCTCCTCTTCTTCCTCCACCTCGTCCAGGAGAGGTCCCTGAGCAGACAATGGCTGAATGTCATCAAGGATTCCCTCCTCCTCTTCCTCCTCATCAACATTGGCTGCAGACGCCTGCTCCTTAAGGTGCGTCAAAGTTTGCATGAGCAGACGCATAAGTGGGATGCTCATGCTTAGGATGGCGTCGTCTGCGCTTACCAGCCGTGTGCATTCCTCAAAACACTAAAGGACTTTACAAAGGTCTTTCAGCTTCGACCACTGCACACCTGTCAACTCCATGTCTGCTCTCAAAGTGCCTGGCCGTGTATCCTCCCACAAATGCATTATGGCCTGCCTCTGCTCGCACAGCCGCTCCACCATGTGCAGGGTGGAGTTCCACCTTGTTGCAATGTCGATAATGAGGCGGTGGTTGGGAAGGTGGAGCAATCGCTGCAGCTTCTGCATACGAACGGAGTGTACAGGCGACCGGCGGATGTGCGCGCACAGTCTTCGCACCTTCTGGAGCAGGGCTGTTAACTCCGGATAATTTTTGAGGAAGCACTGCACCACCAGGTTCAAGGTGTGAGCCAAGCAAGGTATGTGGCTGAGTTTTGAAAGGGCTATGGCTGCCACAAAATTACGGCCGTTATCACTAACTACCTTGCCTGCCTCAAGATGTACACTGCCCAGCCATGACTCAGTTTGTCGCTTCAAGTACTCGGCCAGCACCTCGGCGGTGTGTCTGTCGCCCAAACACATCATCTGCAACACAGCCTGCTGACGCTTTCCACTAGCTGCTCGATAGGGGGACACCTCGTGTGCAACAGTGGCAGCTGCAGATGGAGTGCTCGTACGACTGCGCTCTGTGGACGAGCTTTCGCTTCTGGAGGAGGAGGAGGAGGAGGAGGGTCGAACGCCTACAGCCAACTGTTTCCTATACCGTGGGCTAGGCAGCACTGTCCCACCACCGCTGTCCCCTGTGGACCCTGCATCCACCACATTAACCCAGTGCGCAGTGATGGACACGTAACGGCCCTGGCCATGCCGACTGGACCATGCATCAGTTGTGAGGTGCACCTTTCCGCTCACTGACTGCTTGAGTGCATGGACAATGCGGTCTTTCACATGATGGTGGAGGGCTGGGATGGCTTTGCGAGAGAAGAAGTGGCGACTGGGTAGGTCATAGCGTGGTACTGCATAGGCCATGAGTTCGCGGAAAGCTATGCTTTCCACCAACCGAAAGGGCATCATCTCAAACGAGATTAGTTTGGCAATGTGGGCGTTCAAACCCAGTGTACGCGGATGAGAGACTGAGTACTTTCTTGACCTACTCATAGTGTCTGGGAGGGTGAGCTGGACTTGAGAGCTGCATATGGTGGAAATAGCGGTGGACAGGGCGGACTGAGAGAGGGTTGATGATGGTGATGGAGTTGGTGTTCTTTCTGATGGCCTAGAATCAGTCTTTCGTTGATATAACAGTGGGATTCCCTGACTGCTGTGGTCTTGCAACGACACCTCAACATTTGCTGCTGTGCTAACCGGTGGGCTTACAGTGGGGGAAACAATGTAGCGTTGCTGACTACCTTCGTTGTGATCAGTTGCACATGTGGCACTTGAGGTTTGGTGTTGTGTCCACACTTGCAAGTGCATGCTGGTTAAATGTCTAAGCATGCAACTGGTATTCAAATTTTTCAGATTTTTCCCTCGGCTAAAGGTCTTTGCGCACTTCTTACAGATAACCTTGGCCTGATCATGAGGATTTTGTTCAAAAAAGTGCCACACTGCACTCTTCCTACTTTGGCAGACATTTTGCGGCCTAGCACGCTGTGATCTTTTGACCCTCTGGACAAGCTGTCCAGCAACTCTTTTGATGTTTGGAACCTGTCTTTGGAGTGCTCCGGGCCTGCCAGATAACAGCTGTTGCGATGTCGATGTCTGCTGTGGATGCTCCTCATCTGAGCTATTGGAAGCAGCACCCTCTTCCCCCAATGGATGCCAATCTGGGTCAACAACTGGGTCATCCATCACCTCCTCTTCTATGTCATGTGCACCTTCCTCTGTGTCACCGTGTATGGTGGTATAGTGTGCGGGAAGGGGCACCTGAGTCTCATCAGGGTCAGAATCTGGCTCTGTACACTGCGAGGACAATGTAGTGCTCTGAGTGAATGTACCAGCAGAATCATCCATCAGCGGCTGTGCATCAGTGCACTCCATGTCAGATTCATCTTGGCCTGGGTAATTCACCATTTCACTTGATAATCCAGGCATGGTATGTGAAAACAGCTCCATGGAGTAATCAGTAGTATGGCCTGCGTCATCCTTCAATCTTGGTTGGGGTGAAGGACACAAGGAAAGGTGTGGTTCATGAACATGAGCCTCCAATGACGACTCAGTGCTTTTACTTTTTACAACTGAAGAAGAGGAGGCGATAGAGCTGGAGGCTGAGTCAGCAATGTAAGACAAAACTTTTTCCTGATGCTCTGGCTTTAAAAGCGGTTTGCCAACTCCTAGAAAACTAAGCGTTCGAGGCCTTATGTAGCCAGACGATGACGCAGGGTCAGCACCTCCTGCATTCGGTCTTATTTTGCTCTTGCCACTACCATCAGATCCACCACCAACACCATCATTACGAGCTGCCAACCCCCGCCCAATTCCACTGCCTCTTCCACCAGCCTTCCTCATTTTTGGTAGAAATGTAGACAAAATCCAATAAACTATATAGTAATGTAAAACAAGGTACAAGGTGTCTATAGGACAGGGGAGATTTTGAATTTCTGCAGACACTTGTGGACACTGGACACTTTTGGATTGTGTGAGGCCCACTGATATCTGAGCGCTATGTGACAGGCTCGATGGCACAGCTGTGACAAAAGTGACTAGAGGATAAGGGAGATTTTGAATCTCTGCACACACTTTTGGACACTGGACACTTTTGGATTGTGTGAGGCCCAATGAATATCTGAGGAGCTATGTGACAGGCTCGATGGCACAGCTGTGACATAAGTGACTAGAGGATAAGGGAGATTTTGAATCTCTGCACACACTTTTGGACACTGGACACTTTTGGATTGTGTGAGGCCCAATGAATATCTGAGCACTATGTGACAGGCTCGATGGCACAGCTGTGACCAAAGTGACTACAGGATAAGGGAGATTTTGAATCTCTGCACACACTTTTGGACACTGGACACTTTTGGATTGTGTGAGGCCCAATGAATATCTGAGCGCTATGTGACAGGCTCGATGGCACAGCTGTGACAAAAGTGACTAGAGGATAAGGGAGATTTTGAATCTCTGCACACACTTTTGGACACTGGGCACTTTTGGATTGTGTGAGGCCCAATGAATATCTGAGCGCTATGTGACAGGCTCGATGGCACAGCTGTGACAAAAGTGACTAGAGGATAAGGGAGATTTTGAATCTCTGCACACACTTTTGGACACTGGACACTTTTGGATTGTGTGAGGCCAAATGAATATCTGAGCGCTATGTGACAGACTCGATGGCACAGCTGTGACAAAAGTGATTAGAGGATAAGGGAGATTTTGAATCTCTGCACACACTTTTGGACACTGGACACTTTTGGATTGTGTGAGGCCCAATGAATATCTGAG
Source organism: Dendrobates tinctorius (assembly GCF_039654945.1). Lineage (NCBI taxonomy): Eukaryota > Metazoa > Chordata > Amphibia > Anura > Dendrobatidae > Dendrobates > Dendrobates tinctorius. The sequence goes on along the minus strand of NW_027361684.1, from coordinate 87,052,909 downwards.
TGCTATGTGACAGGCTCGATGGCACAGCTGTGACAAAAGTGACTAGAGGATAAGGGAGATTTTGAATCTCTGCACACACTTTTGGACACTGGACACTTTTGGATTGTGTGAGGCCCAATGAATATCTGAGCGCTATGTGACAGGCTCGATGGCACAGCTGTGACAAAAGTGACTAGAGGATAAGGGAGATTTTGAATCTCTGCACACACTTTTGGACACTGGACACTTTTGGATTGTGTGAGGCCCAATGAATATCTGAGCGCTATGTGACAGGCTCGATGGCACAGCTGTGACAAAAGTGACTAGAGGATAAGGGAGATTTTGAATCTCTGCACACACTTTTGGACACTGGACACTTTTGGATTGTGTGAGGCCCAATGAATATCTGAGCGCTATGTGACGGGCTCGATGGGACAGCTGTGACAAAAGTGACTAGAGGATAAGGGAGATTTTGAATCTCTGCACATACTTTTGGACACTGGACACTTTTGGATTGTGTGAGGCCCAATGAATATCTGAGCACTATGTGACAGGCTCGATGGCACAGCTGTGACAAAAGTGACTAGAGGATAAGGGAGATTTTGAATCTCTGCACACACTTTTGGACACTGGACACTTTTGGATTGTGTGAGGCCCAACGAATATCTGAGCGCTATGTGACAGGCTCGATGGCACAGCTGTGACAAAAGTGACTAGAGGATAAGGGAGATTTTGAATCTCTGCACACACTTTTGGACACTGGACACTTTTGGATTGTGTGAGGCCCAATGAATATCTGAGCGCTATGTGACAGGCTCGATGGCACAGCTGTGACAAAAGTGACTAGAGGATAAGGGAGATTTTGAATCTCTGCACACACTTTTGGACACTGGACACTTTTGGATTGTGTGAGGCCCAATGAATATCTGAGCGCTATGTGACAGGCTCGATGGCACAGCTGTGACAAAAGTGACTAGAGGATAAGGGAGATTTTGAATCTCTGCACACACTTTTGGACACTGGATGGACACTTTTGGATTGTGTGAGGCCCACTGATATCTGAGCGCTATGTGACAGGCTCGATGGCACAGCTGTGACCAAAGTGACTAGAGGATAAGGGAGATTTTGAATCTCTGCACACACTTTTGGACACTGGACACTTTTGGATTGTGTGAGGCCCAATGAATATCTGAGCGCTATGTGACAGGCTCGATGGCACAGCTGTGACAAAAGTGACTAGAGGATAAGGGAGATTTTGAATCTCTGCACACACTTTTGGACACTGGATGGACACTTTTGGATTGTGTGAGGCCCACTGATATCTGAGCGCTATGTGACAGGCTCGATGGCACAGCTGTGACCAAAGTGACTAGAGGATAAGGGAGATTTTGAATCTCTGCACACACTTTTGGACACTGGATGGACACTTTTGGATTGTGTGAGGCCCAATGAATATCTGAGCGCTATGTGACAGGCTCGATGGCACAGCTGTGACAAAAGTGACTAGAGGATAAGGGAGATTTTGAATCTCTGCACACACTTTTGGACACTGGACACTTTTGGATTGTGTGAGGCCCAATGAATATCTGAGCGCTATGTGACAGGCTCGATGGCACAGCTGTGACCAAAGTGACTAGAGGATAAGGGAGATTTTGAATCTCTGCACACACTTTTGGACACTGGACACTTTTGGATTGTGTGAGGCCCACTGATATCTGAGCGCTATGTCACAGGCTCGATGGCACAGCTGTGACAAAAGTGACTAGAGGATAAGGGAGATTGGATTGCTTTTAAAAAAGCAGTTTGCGGAGCAGTGGGTAAACAGCAATGCAGGAATGTCAGGAAGCCTTAGAAGGCAGCCCAACAACCAACACCACTGATACACCACTATATAGCCTCCCCTTGCACTGCACACACAGTGACTGGTGTGTTGTGCAGGCCAAATCGCTAGCAGCAGAAGCAGTTTTTTTGTCTTTTTCCCTGCCTAACGCTCTCCCTACAGAATCAGCAGCAACCTCTCCCTATACTAAGATCGGCAGAAGTAAGATGGCGGTCGGCGTGCACGCCCTTTTATACCCCCTGTGACGCCCACCAAAGCAAGCCAATCACTTGCATGCCCTTCTGAAAGATGGTGGTGACCCGTGCCTATGTCATCACGTTGCCCACAGTGTCCGTGGATCCTGATTGGCTGAAAAAGAGCGCAAAACAAACTTTTGAAACGCGACTTTGGCGCGTAAGTCGCCGACCTCGTGGCCGACCTCATCCTAGGGTCGGGTTTCGTTTCATGAAACCCGACTTTGCCAAAAGTCGGCGACTTTTGAATTTTTTCGACTCGTTTCGCTCAACTCTAGTCGTCACCAAATGGGGGCACCAATATCATTCTCTATTTGGGGCAGATAGAGGTTAAATTTTTAGGGACTTATTTGGGTTTTGATCAGACCACCCAATTTGTCCATATTATTCCCAAATTACCTCTTTGGGATATTGTCTTTTTATTGTAAGCTCAATATTTTTAGGCTATATGTTTGTGTTGCTTCTTTTTTGAGTATGCTTTTAATAAAAGGCAATTGTTTAGCTATAAAATACAATAATAATTATGCACTATAAATGCTATTATTTTCCTGTAATTCAGAATCTGTTGCCCAATTTCTCCTGATTGCAGTAATACCCCATGTGTAGTTCCCATGTGCAGTCAGAAGCTAATGACTGGGGACAGGGCAGAGCTTGGAAGATGCGCTATTTAACTTTTGGAGCTCAAGTTTAGCTGAAATAGATTGCAGAAGCCATGTTGCATTTTTGAAGTGCCCTACGTGGAGCCAGAACAGCAGAAATCCCCCACAAGTGACATAATTTTGGAAACTATATTCTGTAAGGAATTCATCTAGGGGGTAAGGAGTATTTTGAGCCTACAGGTGTGTTACAGTTGTGCTAAGGAGAGGAGAGAGGTACAACCCGGAGTGGACCCTCTGGGTCACGGCTCCAGAGCCCCTGCGGGCGAGCTGGCCAGGTGGAGCCACCCCCTATACAGGGAGTGTTAGGGGCAGGCCCACAAGGGATGAAACCGTGACAGCCGGAGCCAAAGGGACGACTGGGTAGGAACTAGGGAATCTGAAGTAGAGAATCCGAGGGCTACAACGGAGGAGCTAACAGTGGCTGCAGATCCAGAGGCAGGGAGTAGCCGGTTCTGACGGGGTACGGAGGCTGCAAGAGAGGGAGGTATAAGGTAACAAAAGGACACAGAGCTCAGGGAAGCAAAGCAAAGCACATATAGGCTAGGGAAGCCCAGAGAACCTAGCGGGGATAGGAGCAGGGGAAGCGAGACACAGGAGCCAGGGAAACAGGGGCACAGGAGGAGTACAAGAGAAGGACACAGTGGCTGCTAAACACAGGACCGACAGGGCACACACAAAGGGAATATAGGGCCTGAAGAGTGGGCGAACGCTGGCCGAACGGACAGCGACACCGCAGGGTTAACAGGCGTCTTACCTGGGAAGACGCTGGGAAGATATGGCCGGTGTGCGCCGCCATGTTGGGGGCGGAGCCAGCGCATCATAGGTCCCATCAGTCTGAGCGCCGGGTGAAACATCGGGCGCATGCGCGCAGGACCGACGTCTAGGAGGCCGGATATCGGGAGCGGGGGCGCGCCGTGGAGTGGGAGCACGGCGAGAGGTGCGCCCGGGCCTGCGTGGGTAGGTGACGGCGCCGGTAGGGGACGTGACAGTACCCCCTCCTCTACCCCCCCCTTTCTAATGCTGTTGAGAAATCGTTTCATGATAAGAGGGGCATCAATGTTTTCTCGCGGCTCCCAGGACCTCTCCTCAGGTCCGAAACCCCTCCAGTCAACCAAAAATAAAGTTTTTCCCCTGACCGTTTTCCTGGCGAGAATATCTTTGACCTCAAAGGTATTATCTGAACTGCAAGGTTGGGGATCTCGAGAAGAGGCCGCGTGGAAGCGGTTAAAGACCGCAGGTTTGAGGAGTGATACATGGAAAACACTGGGAATTCTTAGCGAGGCGGGTAATTTCAACTTGTAGGCCACGTCATTGATGCGTTTTAAGACTTCAAAGGGACCAATGTAACGTGGGCTTAATTTATAGGAGGGGATCTTTAGCCGGATGTACCACGAGGATAGCCAGACTCTTTTCCCTGGGATATACGGAGGAGCGTCCAAACGTTTTTTGTCGGCATAACGCTTCATTCTGAGACTGGCTCTCTCAAGAGCCTCTTTGGTGTCCCTCCAAGTCTGAGAGAAGTCCACAGACACGGAGTCCGCCGCCGGTACACCCGAGGTGGGGAAAACGGGAAGGGGGATGCCGGGATGTTGCCCAAAAACTATAAAAAAGGGAGATTTGGAAGAAGCTTCACCTGGATGGTTATTGTATGCGAATTCGGCCCACGGAAGGAGGGAGACCCAGTCATCCTGGTGGGCATTGGAAAAATGCCGGAGGTAGGAAGTTAGGACTTGGTTGATTCGTTCCACTTGTCCGTTTGACTGTGGATGATAAGCTGAAGAAAAATCCAGGGTTATCTTCATCAGTCCGCAGAGAGCTCGCCAAAATTGGGAGGTAAACTGAACGCCTCGGTCCGAGACGATGTGCTGAGGGAAGCCATGGAGTCGGAAGACATGGAGCAAGAAAATATTCGTCAGTTCAGGGGCAGAAGGCAGATTGGACAATGGAACAAAGTGAGCCATCTTGGAAAATCGATCTACGATCACTAAGATAACGGTACATCTGGAGGATGGCGGTAGATCAGTGACAAAGTCCATAGCGATGTGGGTCCACGGGGTCGTGGGCACGGGCAACGGATGTAGAAGCCCTGGAGGACGATGTCGAGGGACTTTGTTCCTGGCACACGAAGGACAAGAAGCGATGAAGTCCATGACATCTTAGCGGAGGGACGCCCACCAATAGTGGCGGGAGACGAGAGAGAGAGTCTTCTTGACTCCAGCATGTCCGGAAAATTTAGAGGAATGTCCCCAATGCAAGACCTTTGACCTGTCTCCACTTTGAACGAAGGTTTTACCCGGAGGTGGGGTCAGTACGCTTAGCGGTGCCACGGTAAGGATTTTGGCCTGATCAATGATGTGGGTAGGACCCTCGTCATTGTCCACCGACAAGAAAGAATGAGAGAGGGCGTCAGCCTTGACTTTCTTATCTCCTGGTCGAAAGTGGAGTTCAAAATCAAAGCGCCCAAAAAACAGCGACCATCTAGCTTGACGTGGATTGAGCCTTTGGGCAGACTGAACGTAGGCCAGATTCTTGTGATCGGTGAATATGATTATAGGATGGATAGCCCCTTCAAGTAGATGGCGCCACTCCTTGAGGGCCAACTTGATGGCTAAAAGTTCCCGGTCTCCAATAGAGTAGTTTCGCTCTGGGGCGGAGAAAGCTTTTGAGAAGAACCCGCAGGTGACCATGCGTCCAGAGGCGGATTTTTGTAGAAGGACTGCTCCTGCACCCACGGTCGAAGCATCAACTTCCAGGATGAAGGGCCTATTGGCATCAGGGCGGTGTAGTACTGGAGCTTTGGTGAATTCTTGTTTCAGAGCCTCAAAGGCGATTTCAGCGTCAGCAGACCAAGTGTTGGGTTTGATCCCTTTGCGTACGAGAGATGAAATGGGCTTGGCCAACAAGGAAAAATGGGGAATAAATTGCCGGTAATAGTTGGCGAAGTCCAAAAAGCGCTGGATGGCTTTCACACCCAGGGGGCACGGCCACTTGAGGACGGCCAAGACCTTTTCAGGATCCATCTCTAAGCCAGCGCTCGAAACAATGTAACCAAGGAATGGTAGCGAAGTCTGCTCAAAGAGGCATTTCTCCAACTTCGCGAAAAGGTGATTCTTTCTGAGGCGGTGGAGGACTTGACGGACGTCGCGACGGTGGGTAGACAAGTCGGGGGAGAAGATCAAGATGTCATCTAAGTAGACCACCACACAGACATAGAGGAGATCACGAAAGATGTCATTGACGAGTTCTTGGAACACTGCAGGAGCATTGCAGAGTCCGAATGGCATGACTAAATACTCATAATGACCGTCTCGTGTGTTGAACGCGGTCTTCCACTCATCCCCGGACCGTATGCGAACAAGGTTGTAAGCTCCACGTAGGTTAAGCTTGGTGAACACTCGTGCTCCCCTTTGGCGATCAAAGAGCTCAGAGATGAGCGGAAGCAGGTACTTATTCTTCACCGTGATGCGGTTGAGACCTCGATAATCGATACACGGCCGAAGGGACCCATCCTTCTTTTTCACAAAAAAGAACCCCGCTCCCGCAGGTGAAGACGACTTCTGAATAAAACCTCTGGCCAGGTTGTCTTGGATGTACTCGGACATGGCTTGCGTCTCAGCTAGAGAGAGAGGGTAAATCCTCCCGCGAGGAGGAATGGTACCTGGAATGAGCTCAATGGAGCAGTCATAGGGTCGGTGTGGCGGTAGCATCTCAGCTTCTCTCAGGTCAAAGACATCCGAGTAGGCACTATACGCCGGCGGCAATCCGGAGAAGGCAGGGGAAGGATGGAGGGCACCTACAGGTCGCACTGGCAGCAGACACCGAACCTGACAGGACCCGCCCAGCGCAAAACATTACCGCTATGCCAATCTAAAGTGGGCTCATGAAGTCGCAACCAGGGAAGACCGAGGAGGATGGGATGTGAGATATTAGCTAAAACGTAGAACGTAATTCTCTCTTTGTGCAGGGCCCCAATCTGCAGCTCGATCTCATGAGTAATTAGGGTAACGGTCTCTTGCAAAGGGTTACCATCCACTGAAGCAAGTACTTGGGGATTGTCTAGAGTCCTCACAGGGACCGAAAAATTGGTGAGTACATCGTACCTAATAAAATTACCGACAGCGCCAGAGTCCACATAGGCCGCCAAAGAAACCCGCTTTTCACCAACATGCAAGAGGACAGACAAGGAAAGGGGTTGAGAGGAATCATGTACACCTAGGGAGGCCTCTCTTACCTGACCTAGGCGGAGAAGTTTTCCGGACGTTCCGGACAGGTTCGGAGCAAATGAGACCCACTGCCGCAATAGAAACAGAGACTGTGGTTGCTTCTCTCCTTACGTCGCTGGTCGGAGAGCTTTAAGCGGTCTACTTGCATCGGTTCGGGTATAGAAACAGAAGTTAGAGCTCTGGGTCGAGGACTGGGCGGTCTGTGAGCGGGTGGCACTGGGCGCGTAAGTCTTCTCTCACGGGCCCGCTCCTGGAACCGAAGATCGATTCGAGTGGCCAGGGAAATTAGATCCTCGAGGGCAGTGGGAGTATCGCGGCCCGCGAGTTCATCCTTTATTCGACCAGACAGACCTCGCCAAAAGGCTCCCACCAGTGCCTCATTATTCCAGCCTAGATCGGACGAGAGTGTTCGAAACTGTATGGCGTATTGACCCACAGTTTGAGAACCCTGGCACAGACTGAATAAAGACGGCCTAGCTCGTCGAATACCCGCTGAAAAGTATCCAAAAAAAACGACAAATGAGTAACCAGGGGGTCGTCCCGTTCCCAGAGGGGATTCACCCATGCCAGGGCGTCCCCCTCCAGATGGGAGATTATGAAGGCCACCTTGGACCGGTCCGTGGGGTATTGCTGGGGTAGTAATTCGAAATGGAGACGGCATTGGTTCAGGAAGCCCCGGCATAGTTTTGCGTCCCCATTATACCGGGGCGGTTTGGCCAACCGCGGTTGGCGGTAGGTGCTAGTGACTGGGGGGGGAGCAGCCGCTGCTGCTTGCAGCTAAAGTAACCGACTATCGACCGAAGCCATGTAGCTGAGAATGTGGGTCTGAGTATCGCGCTTCTGCGCCAGCTCCTGTTGTAAGCTGGCCAGCTGGGCCGCATTACTAGGGTCCGACGATTGGAGGGCGGAAAGGCGTGCGTCCATAGACTTCATGAAGGACATAATACGCGTTTGGTTTTCCCGTAAGAAAACTAGCTCTTTTTGCGTAGCCGAGACCCAGCGGGGTCCAATGCCTGTTAATCTGTTACGGTTGTGCTAAGGAGAGGAGAGAGGTACAACCCGGAGTGGACCCTCTGGGTCACGGCTCCAGAGCCACTGCGGGTGAGCTGGCCAGGTGGAGCCACCCCCTATACAGGGAGTGTTAGGGGCAGGCCCACAAGGGATGAAACCATGACAGCCGGAGCCAAAGGGACGACTGGGTAGGAACTAGGGAATCTGAAGTAGAGAATCCGAGGGCTACAACGGAGGAGCTAACAGTGGCTGCAGATCCAGAGGCAGGGAGTAGCCGGTTCTGACGGGGTACGGAGGCTGCAAGAGAGTGAGGTATAAGGTAACAAAAGGACACAGAGCTCAGGGAAGCAAAGCAAAGCACATATAGGCTAGGGAAGCCCAGAGAACCTAGCGGGGATAGGAGCAGGGGAAGCGAGACACAGGAGCCAGGGAAACAGGGGCACAGGAGGAGTACAAGAGAAGGACACAGTGGCTGCTAAACACAGGACCGACAGGGCACACACAAAGGGAATATAGGGCCTGAAGAGTGGGCGAACGCTGGCCGAACGAACAGCGACACCGCAGGGTTAACAGGCGTCTTACCTGGGAAGATGCCGGGAAGATATGGCCGGTGTGCGCTGCCAAGTTGGGGGCGGAGCCAACGCATCAGAGGTCCCATCAGTCTGAGCGCCGGGTGAAACGTTGGGCGAATGCGCACAGGACCGACGTCTAGGAGGCCGGATATCGGGAGCGGGGGCGCGCCGTGGAGTGGGAGCGCGGCGAGAGGTGCGCCCGGGCCTGCGTGGGTAGGTGACGGCGCCGGTAGGGGACGTGACAAGGTGATTAAAGTAAATTTTTCAGTTTCACATTTAATGTTAAAAAATTTTGCTTTTTCCACTAAAATAATGCTTTAGCTCAAAATTTTTTATTTTGACAGGCGAGTAATAGAAGAAAAAGGACCCATCACTTTTTTTTGCAATTTCTCTTTACCCTATATTTGGTCAGAAACTACTGTTTGAGCACATTGCAAAGTTCTGAAGGGAAGAAGCACTATTTTGTAGTGCAGACTTTGCTGGACTAATTTGCGGGTGTCATGTCTCTAAACTGTCAGAGCAGCAGACCCCTATAAGTGACCCCATTTTAAAAATTACACCCCTCAATTAATTTATCTAGGGTGTAGTGAGCATGTTGGCACCACAGGTGTGTCACAGAATTTTTTTCCCTTTGGGCCATGAAGATAAATTATTTTTTTTCAACTAAAATGTTTTGAGTTCCAGAGTTTTCTTTTTCACAAGGTTGAATATGTGAAAATAGCCCCAGAGGTTTTTAAACAATTTAGCACAAACGCAGCAATAACTCATATATGGTGATACAGTACTATTTGAGCACATGGTGAGGCTTGGAAGGGAGGAGCACTATTTGACTTTTGAAGCACAGATTATCTTGTAATAGTTTGCGGATACCATTTGCAGAGCCCCTAGCGTGCCATAACTACAGAAAGCCCCTGCAAATGAACTCATTTTGGAAACTAAACCCCTCTAGGAATTTTCAAGTGGGCTTTGACATCTACAGTAATGCCTATATGTGGATGCTAGTTGCAGTTTTAACACACTTTGGGGCTCCAAAAGTGAGAGGGCATTTTGATTTCTGAGTGCAGAGTTTGCTGGATATTTTGAAGGGGTGAAGCCATATCACCTTTCCAGAGCCTTTTTGCTTGAGTATTTATTTGTGGATTTTGTGTAATCAGTGTTTGAAGTTTTTTATAAACATAGCTTCATGCATCGGGGCAGGACTGTCGGTAGCCTTTTCAGCTCTGCCACGGCTTCCCCTGGTGCTCCAGTCGATTTTGTCGTTGGTGCCATCCTAATCGCAGGCGGTGCTTGCACACACTGAGCTCCAGGTAGTCTTCAGGAAAATGGCGAAGCTAGCAGCACAGGTGGCGCCGCATGAGCAGATTGAAATCTTGGCTCGTCATTAACCCTTTCCCGACATTTGCAGTATATAAGTCATCATAAACTTGTAAATACCTCATGAAAGAATAAAGTTACGGTAAAACCAAGCACACCATTGTTTTTCTTGTGAAATTCTCAATAAGTTTGATGTGTCACATGACCCTCTTCCCATTGAAAAAAATTAAGTTGGATCCAAAATGTCCGACTTTAAAATAGCTGCCATGGTCACCACCCATCTTGAAAAGTTTCCCCCCTCCCATATACTAATGCTCCATAAACAAGAAGTTGATATCACCAGCCACTTCCATTTTATTTAGGTGTATCCATATAAATGGCCCACCATATAGATAATAAAAAAAAATTGTACCCATAAATAAATATTTTTATGCAAAAAGAAGTATACATATTTGGCATTGTCACGTCTGGAACGACATGAGCTATGGTTTATCATCATGCTGCCAAACATAAAGTGAAATAAAATACGATCAAAAACACAAATGTAAATATGTATGGTATATCTGAAAATGTCATCTTGTCCCACAAAAAACAAGTCACCACACAGCTCCATCAGCAGAAAAATAAAAAAGTTATAGCTCTCAGAATAAAGCGATGCAAAATTAATTATTTTTTCTATAAAATAGTTTTTATTGTGTAAAAGCACCAAAACATAAAACAACTATATAAATGTGGTATCGCTGTAATCGTATTGACCCAAAGAATAAAGCCACCTTATCAATTCTACCACACTATTCCTGAAGTGCTGGTTTTTGTTCATTCTGCCTCCTAAAAAATCGGAATAGAAAGCAATCAAACAATGCTATGTGATTGAAAATGCTGCCAATAAAAACATCAACTCATCCTGCAAAAAACAAGCCCTCATATGACTGTCGGCCGAAATATGGAAAAATTATATTTCTCAAAATATGGCGATGCAAAAACTAATTTTTGCAATAAGGGTCTTTTAGTCTGTGACACCTACCAAACATAAAAAAACGTTATAAATTCCTGTAATTGCACCGAACGGAAGAATAAAGTTGTCTAATCACTTATACCACACGAGGAACGACATAAATATAAATAACATTAATTCTTCACCTGCTATTGAATTGTTCATTCTGCCTCCCAAAAATCGCAGTAAGGCTCGGCTCACATTTATCCTGTGCTCTGTGCTGAGCACTTACACTGGGGTTTCATTGTAAATCTGTGAAATACGTGATTCAGACTGAACCCGCTGTGGAAGTTTCCCTGTAATGAGGCAGATGGAGGCACTGCGGATGCCGTGTGGCTGCCTATGATCTGTGTCGGTCTATTAGGCATGCCTAAAAATGCCTTCGACCACAGTTTTGTGCACCTCTGAAAAAAGGATACCGCTGAACAGAGGCCAGATGGAGTTCAGAGTAACTCTGCTGCCTCATTATAGTGAATGGATCCCATGGGGATTTCATCTGAATCACGTGAGAGATTTAGATGGAAACCCCGATATAAGTGCTCAGCGTAGAATGCTGGATAAATGTGATTCCAAATGTTATATAAAATGTTCCTAACAAAATCCTCAAATATGTCCACAAAAAAAGCAAGTCCCTACTCTGGCCGGTCATCTGTTAAAGGAAATATAGGGGGTTGCCACATTATGGGTAGCACAAAGGCTCTGGAATAGCTCTATGTCTTCTCGCCCCCCAAACAAAAACAGCAGATTTCCTTCTGAGCTCCAGTGTGCCTAAATTTCAGTCAACGTCCACATGTTTGGCATTCCTGTAGTGATGAAAGCCCGCCTAATTTACAAGTGCATGTCTGCAGAAGCATGAACTGGGCACAGCATACTGGTTACTACAATGCACTGATCATTACAATGTACTGGTCACAACAATGTACTGGTCAATACAACAGCAGATTGCAATTTTCACTCAGCAACATCCTCGGCTGCTTGATTTTAATTTGTTATTTGTATCTTTTTGGGGTACATGATATATTTTGATCACTTTATATTCCAATTTTTCAGACGCAGAATGAATAAAATTCAAAAATTGCTTTTATTTTTCTACGCTCTTCACTGTGCTAAAAAAAACCTTCAGGGCTCAATCACACATCAGTTTTTTCATTTATGAGTTTCATCTGTGATTTTGATCAGAGTTTAATCCGCGTTTGGTCTGAGTTTCATCAATTTTTCTCATACGTGCAGAAAAAAAATTCTCATTCTCCTATATAACAATCCATGAATATAATACCCTGCTTGCATGGCATCACAGCATTTCTTTTTTGATCCGACATTTGTATCAATATCAGGCAATGTTTTGTAATCCCTCTTACAATCCCAATCCCTCCCTCAACTTTTTCCAAGCCGCAGTTGCTATTGATTGTTGCATCTGGAGGGTGTTAAATATTAATAATTTGTTAAATATTTCTTATTACACCCAGTTCTGTAGATTGCTTTAGCTTATATGACATAGGCTATTTTTAAGCTTGGCTCATGGTAGAAATGTCAGCTCACTACATATTTAAGTTTAGCCTTGAGGTAAATGTCAAACTCCATATATACCGAGATCACGTGTTTCAAGAGACGTATATAATTCATGGCTAACTGTAGAGGTCGCTGTCTTCTTCCCTCACCATCATGAGACACAGACGCAAGATGACATAACTGAACAGCTGGTATGTTACTTTATTACGAAGAAGCCTAAGAGAGACAGAGGCCATTTGCCATGTGGGATCTCAGAGAATGAAGATGGAAAGCTTTTGCTATGAACAATGGACAATCTCTCTTTCACTTATTTTTATTCACCTGTTTTTTTTGTAATAACCTTTCTTTGATGGAAGAATCCAAATAAACCACTATATTTTTATCTGGTAACTAGTCCTGAGTATTTTACAGGATAAGCATTATTTTACATTGGAGAGCCAGCCAGATCTGACTTTTTGCATTTTTTTTTGTGGATTTCCCTCCACTTGCCCATAAGGGGGATTGAACTTTGCTAACGTCATATGTGCAAGTTATCAGGAAATCTACTACTTACAAGAATCAGACAGAACCTAGAAGTAAGAATTGCCAGATAGATTGAGAAGTACTACAAGTGCCAAAGTGCCAGACGTGCTGAAGCCAAGACGTGTGAAGACAAGAGCCCAGCGTTGTCCATCAAAGGAACAAGCTGAGAAATTTCAAGGTAAGAGAAATGGATGTAATTAATTCTTATGCTAAGCAGAGTAGATTGAAATTTAAGTCTGTAGACAAGTCTAATCCAGAAGTATTATGGCTTAGATTATATGCTGAGTGCGAACTGGCGAATCAGAAGTTAGACTGTAAATTCTTCAATAGAGAAAGAGAGAGATTAAAAAATATTCTACAGATGGTAGATATATTTCATAGATCTGTGTCAGAGAAATCCAAAAATGATTGTTGTGATGTTCTCAAGATTGACTGTAATCAAGTGTCTGTAGCAGCCATTGAAGGTGACCTTGCAGACGTGGAACAAGATGGAGAAGTAGGAGGAGACTTCAGAACTGACGTAGAGGACGTACAAGGGAAAGACGTACCACTAAAAATAGATCACTCACAGGCCCAAATCCGAAGGAAAGTAAGAAAAACTTTGCTAGAGATATGCAAAATAATTCCTGCATATGACAGCAAAATCCATGTTTGTAGAAACTCTGAGGTTTTTGAAAGTTGTGTTGATAAATTTGATTTATCTAACGAGGAGAAGAATCAGTTGTTCAAAATGTGGATCCCTGTAACCTTTTCCAGGAGGTTATCTTTAAAGTTATCTGGTGAAACACATGAGAATTTAACTGATAAAGACAGATTAAAAATTCTCATTTTTTGTTCATCAAATGAAAATCATCCAGATATTGATATTCTTCAAAAATTAAGGATTGGTCGGAAGGAATGTATTTTTACGTTCATGTCCATATATGAACGTTTGTATAGAATGCTGAGTGAGAATGTCAAAACACCGTCCCTCATAAGGAGTTTTGTAAGCAAATTTTGGTTTCTAAATCCTGCATCTCGTGTTATTGCGTCACAAAAAGATTCTTTATTTGAATGTGCGCAATCCCTTGATTTTGCCAGAAAACATGAGAATCGTGAGAGGAAAGTAAATTGTGCTAATTTTGTAAAGACAGGCAGAGTAAAATCTTATCAGAAGCCTGTATTAGCAAAACCTTCTAAAATGAGTTTTCCCCAAAATCAAATTTATGAAGAACAAAAGGAAATCACATGTTTGTTTTAAGCCCTACGGAATGATGCAAAGTATCACTGAAAAGACACAAATTGAATTAAGAAAAATGATGAGTTTTGATCTTCTTTCTGTAACCAAGATGGCCGAATCTGACAGACAGAAACAGGTGGTGAGTGACATCATGGCCTGTAAACTGAATACTCTGCTCCAAGAATCTATCAGCTTTAAAATGGCAAGAACCTTTCAGGATATTTTTTGCAGAGAAATAAGTATGGGTTTGGGAATTGGCTAGAAAAAGTAATTATATATATATTGTGTAAAAGTGTTATACAATTAGTGAGTTATATGTAATTATTTTATAGAGTATAATCCTGTAGTTTTATGGTTTGTGGATAGATACATATTCATACAGTATATAGAGTGTTTGCAGAAGTAGAAATAGTAGAACTGTATTTTTTAGTGAAAATTAAAATCTACTCCAGTAATAAAATTTAGAATTATGAATATGATATTAACCTTCTCTTTTATTTTTCCTTAGAATTTTCATTTCAAAGCAGGACTTAATCGGGCAAAATTATCTTCCAAGGATTTATGCCTTTATTTACACAGGAAGTTGCAATAATTGCATGATTTTATATATCTAACCCTTAAAAGGAAATAACTAACTGCATTTTAAAATATGTTCTGTGTGTGTGCTTTTCTGCATGGCTTGAATGACAACCACAGCTGGTGAAATTTGAACCTTGTTCTAATAATACAAGTATACCAGTATACTAGGTCCCTGTTCTTTAGGAAAATAATTTTTAAGGGGGTCTCAACTTTTGCAAAGCAATGGAATTTTTTTCAGGCCTAAATGTCAAGTATAGCTATACATATACATATATTTATGTCATGTGGGGAATATTCAAAGAAATATTAAGACTAAATTGAAATAGTTTACAATGCATTGATAATTAGGATAATTTGGGTTAAAATACGTGTATTCATCACACCTTCGTATGTGAGGTATTTGGTTTAAACTTAAATATGTGACACAGTCTGAGTGACAGTGACTGAGTGTATGAGCAGCTGCTGAGCGGTGATGTGATATGTTTGTGAGGCCTCAGGATCCTGAATGCATGAGAGAAAGAAAAAAAAAAAAACCCAAAAGCTTTTATCTTTAGGAGAAATATGCAGATCAGTTAAATTATTAGAATATTAGGATATATAATGAAATATTATCTATACAACATATATTTCTATATTTCTATAGTAATTATTATTTCTTGATTTAGTTAATAGTGGATAAGTACAAAGTGCAATCGCACATCAAAATGGTTTACGAAGAAAGTCTACATTTAAATTAATTTTTCCAAAGGATAATTTTATGATATTCAAATTAATTTTAATGGTCACACATCTTCAGACAAATAATGGTATAAGCAAGTATAAATTCACATAATTTATACATGAATTATTTTTAATTTTGGTTTTGATAAATGAATTATTTCATGAAACAATATTTTTTGGTATTAAGGGGGAAAATATGTTTTTGATCCTGACTACATCATCACATTTGATTAATACCTCTTCTTCACACATTTTAATAGGAAAAAAATATTAATAAGGTACAATGGTATAAGTATTGGGTATAATAATAAGTATTATAAAGAGTCATTTCTTTACAGTAAGAGGAATATTATATGCAAAGTTGCATAATTTGAATATTTCGGTAACACAAGTTTATGACAATTATGAAATAATCCAGATCATGGAAATATTAAGGGTATATGTTACTGAAGACATAACTATTCTGCATCAACATAAAGGCCTTATTCTTATTTTTATTTTTATTCTTATTTTTTATTATTTTTAATTCTTTCACCAATATTTAGTAAAGTAATATCTACTGAGAATATTGCTTCATTAAATATAGCAATGATATGGTTTTATTACAAAGGAAAATGTTTCACTTCTGAGTTATATGCAATAATTCTTTTATTCATTCATTCGCTCACTCATATATTCTTATTTTGGTTCATGGCTTTACATTCCTACATATTATTAGTATAATAAATATATTCCTTATTAATAAAGATGAAAACACTGGTTACATAAAACACAGTGACACCTATAGGTTGAAAAAGGTAATTACACCTATGACACAAAAAAAAATGTTCTATCACATGAAGAATATGGATAATAATGTATTATCACTTATTATTGGTTTATTATTTCAAATATTGAAATCCATATACGGTACAAATTCTGATAATTATATGGATATTACTGATTGCTATGGTACGCTGTGATATTATAGGATAGGAAAATTACCAGATTTGGTATAGAATAGGGAATGAAGACTTCAAGCAGGATACTGAAATTACGTTAATAAAGACTTTTTATATTTCTAAACTTTATTGATTCTTATCAGTTGCAAGAAGAAGAATGTCGCTATCCAGAAGTCCCAGAAGGTAACAAAGCTATGATTACTGAGTAATAGACTGTGTTACTTACAAGTGCAGTATCCACCACTGACAGTCACAAGTGCAGTATCCACCACTGACAGTCACGATTAAAGTGTCTAACCTGACAACCAGAGGATGATGATCCTATGATGCTGATGTGAACTGTGTTATCACGTTCTTACCAAGTTCCAGAGGTTTTCAATCACCTGTAAAGCTTCCATGAAGGCTGGTGAACAATAAGGTAATTATCAGGAAGCTACAACCCTGACATATGTCCTGTGCATTAGGACAAGGACTGGTTATGGTGCTATGTTTAGCAAGGAAGAGTCATTTTAACCCTTGCTTTGCTGACCAAAGACGTCACACCTGTTCAAAGACCAGTACCGATGGAGGATTCCAGAATATCCAAGGCGAGCCAATGTAAGCCCAGGTTTTTAAAGGTGACACTACACAGATATTAAAGCTGCATAGACTTTGTTTTCGTATTAACATTTGAATTTATGGACTTTGATTTGATACACAACACAATTTCTACAACATCTATATGCTATAGAAAAACTGTGTTTTTAAAAGAACCAAGAAGAAGACAGAAGACATCAAAATGAAGACCAGATGACACCAGATGATAATGACTGGACCTGAGATGCTTCAATTTAGACTTAGGGAAGTATAATTATACATATTTTATATGAATATTGTTCACGGCTTACCATAACATGAATTCACATCAATTATGTCATTGAGTACTTATAACGGTAATCTGATATTATTATTATGATTGATATTAAAATATTTTGTCAAAGAAGAAGAAAAGAAGAAAAAAGATCTCATTATATTTTGAGGGTTCCAATTAATGTCTGTCTCCCTCAAATGGGGAATTGTTAAATATTAATAATTCGTTAAATATTTCTTATTACACCCAGTTCTGTAGATTGCTTTAGCTTATATGACATAGGCTATTTTTAAGCTTGGCTCATGGTAGAAATGTCAGCTCACTACATATTTAAGTTTAGCCTTGAGGTAAATGTCAAACTCCATATATACCGAGATCACGTGTTTCAAGAGACGTATATAATTCATGGCTAACTGTAGAGGTCGCTGTCTTCTTCCCTCACCATCATGAGACACAGACGCAAGATGACATAACTGAACAACTGGTATGTTACTTTATTACGAAGAAGCCTAAGAGAGACAGAGGCCATTTGCCATGTGGGATCTCAGAGAATGAAGATGGAAAGCTTTTGCTATGAACAATGGACAATCTCTCTTTCACTTATTTTTATTCACCTGTTTTTTTTGTAATAACCTTTCTTTGATGGAAGAATCCAAATAAACCACTATATTTTTATCTGGTAACTAGTCCTGAGTATTTTACAGGATAAGCATTATTTTACAGAGGGTTAAAAACCTGGGATCATTCTGGTTAGGTACGTGGCTGATGCTGCCAGAGCTCAGCTGTCAGTTAGTCTGTGATGTCTGTCAGTGATCATTCTAGGCACAACTTCTGTGCCCACATGATTACAGGGACATAAAAGGAAGGCCATTTGTTGAACATCTAAGAATATAGGATGCACTGGTACTTTCATACAAATAGTAAGAGCTCACAATAGCAGAGTTTCTTCCCAGTCCCCCAGAGTTTAGGTATGCCAAAGTTTTTTGGGACCCTCCCCTTTCATAAGTGTAATTTCCGATTGGTTGGTTTAGTATGAAATCAAGAATCCACTTCATATGTTCTGCTCTTTAGTGCCTCAACTTGCTGCACAAGGTCCTCCAGGTGCATAAGTCTTTGTCTTGCATAGGACATGTGTGCTTCTACTTTTCTAAATTCACTTTTTCCCCTCCATATAAGCAGTACTAGACGTACAGTATCTCGCTGAGGTTCATCTTCCCATGCTTCACAGAATTAATTTCATTGTTCATCCATTTGATGGATTGTGGAAATGCTGTAATATTCCTGCTGTAAACTGACATTGACAGCAAAACTGAGAAATTGACACCATCAACCACGATTGCCCTTAAAAAAGCTTTCTCAGTCTTAATTATGTCTATTACATACATCAAGGGTTGTTACAATGACAATGGATGAGAAATGCTTATGTTCATCATTCTTCATTATAACTCTTACACCAGTGTCATATTAGTTTCATCTTCTAGTCATCTTCTTTGTCTTTGCAGCCATACGATAAAATAATAGAGGCCACTCAAACATGCAAAACCTGACCTTGCCTATTTTAAATCACAAACAAATGACACCATTTTTGGCCTATTGTCAGTGGCAATAATATGCTTTCTCTACTGCTAGAGGTAAAAAGTGAAATGAAGCTCACCTCTTTCTAAACTGGTCTACTACACTGATATTGATGACCTATTCAGGGGCACAACGTCCATGTTCGTAGAGGTTGCGACCATGAACAGGCCCATGCGGGTGAGGGGCCTGCTGATGCCAGTGCAAACTTCAGCTGAAATGTATTACTGTGCAGAAACCTATTGGGTCTGTGCGCAGTAATACAAGTTGCCGGTTACTGGGGATGCATGGCAGTGACGTCATGCGCTCCCGCGCAATGGGATAGCGGTTGGAACGTGAGTAGAATTGTTTTGTTTTTTTTTCTATGCATTAAAGAACAGCGGCAGAACGGGGGACATAAACCAGGAAGGGGCCCAGGATAAGGGACATATATACCAGTTTGGGAATATATATACCAGGATGGGGAACCTACATACCAGGATGGGAAATATATATATACACAAGGATAATGGACATGTATATATCTGGATAATGAACACATACTGTATACTAGGTTGGAGGATATATATCAAGATGGGACCAGGAAAGGGAACATCTATACCAGGATGGAAGACCTATATATACCAGAATGGGGCCAGGATGAGGGAAATATATACCTGGATGGAGGGCATATATAAATCGGAAAGGGGGGCCCCGGTCAATATCTTGTACCCGGACCCATCGAACTCCAGTTATGCCACTGGACCTATCCCTAATCAATCAATCATCAATATGGATCATCAATATCAGATTGGTTGCCGACATCTCGAACCTTCCCCAATCAGCTACTATCCACGGAGGCAGCAGCTCAATGTAAAGTGTGACAGAGCAGAAAAGCACCAGTTTGTCACACTGTTTAGTGGCTGCTATCAGGCACTGCAGAACAGGTCCTGTTCAATTGATCACCGGTGACATTATCCACAGGACCTCTGTATATGGTGCCAGTGTACAGGTGTCAAGCACAGGAAAAAAATATTGGACACGTCTTGGTGCTACTCGAGCTAAAGATCTGATTCAGAGTACTCAAGATCAAAGCCAAATCACTGGGCATTGCCAGCGCACTTGTGGCTCACTGATGTGTTTCAGGTCTCCCACCATGTGCCCCTCCTCTGGCTGTGTAAATGGCAATGGAGACTGAAGCAGTTTGTCTTTCACAGATATTACTGTTAAAAGAAAGCATCTGGGGTCAGTGCCCAATAGGAAAACTGAAACGGAGCCATGGATCTCAATTTACAGCACATATGGATAAAATTAGGATCAGGATGATATAAGAATTAGTTTTAATTCATACATCACTACATTTGGTTGCCTCCATAAAACACTGTTGACAGGTTGGCTTTAACAGCCATATGAGAAGTATCATTGAGGAACCTGACTCAAAATCACTACACTTCACCTTTCATTCAGTCAGTTCCCACCTGCATCTGGCTGTCAAACTATATCTATCTATAACTGTATAAGGCCATGCCTTTATCTGGCTGATTGCCATATAAGCAGTTTTGAGGGCCAACTGCATAGCTTTGCCCTACTCACTGGCATATCCTCTGCTGCGGCCCTTTCATATTACCTGAACATCTAAACAAAGGTCCACCAACTTGTGATGTACCTCACACTAATTCCCAGCACTATCTTTAGCATCAAGGATTCTCCTTAATCCCTATCTCGCCCTTAGATTAAAACCCCTAATTCTCTATGGGTCGCAGAGATCCCCCTTATGGCTCCTCATTTATGTCCTCTTCATCCCATAAACTTGTCGCTCTTTGTATTTTTATCTACAGGTCAACTATTAGTTAGAGATTGCTATATTGCTTCTGTTTTAAGCTTCAAAGAGTGACTATTCATAATACAGTCAATGAACATAAATGGAAATGTTATTGGGGTTAGAATTAGGGCAGGGAAAGGTCTAGAAGTAAATAGCTGGTGGTTCAGCTGATTGTTTTTTTTCTTTTTCTTCTCCTCTCTCTCTTCCCCCTTTCCCTACATTGGGGAAGCCATAGTGGTGGGAGGAGGAGCCAGAGGGTTTTGGTGAGCCACAGTGGTGGGAGGTTAGACTATGAATACTGTATTATTATTATTATTATTATTATTATTATTATTATAACAACTAATTATTACTTAGTTTTTATTTTCTTTGTATTATTTTGTGAAATTTTAACTTGATCTTATTAAATATTTATATGTAAATGTAATACTATACTGTAAATGAGAATTTTACAATTATTACAATGTTGAATTACAAACTTCTAAACTAAATTGGCCAAAAGCATAGATACTTACCAGACAACAGAGTGAGAAGTATCTCAATTTATTGTTTTGCTGCTGATACTGTACAGAGCAAACAAGGCTCCTGGTGACTGCGCCTGTCACTGTAATCTACCTTGTGATTTGCATGTCAAATATTGAACAGATGCCATATGTGACGTTTGCACAGATAATATTATGGCTAATTTGTTTGAAATTACAGTACAATATAGTATACGGCACTCTTGAAAATCAAGGATGATGTTTTGACAATAACCCCCCTTTTTTTATTTTCTGTATACCCATCCTTTTTTTTTTTTCATTTAGTTCTGAGGAAGGTCCCTAGTAGGACCAAAAACTTTTAACAACAATGAATGCAAAATAAAATAAAAAGGAACTTAATTCTCAAAATATTGCTGTCTGAGTGCCATATTTATTTGATACTGTACTTTACAGGTTGGATACCCTACTTGGGCACCTCATTCTTTATTTTCAAGAGTGCCGTATACTATCTTGTACTGTGACTTTTCCTTTATACGAGCACCTTACCTCTAAGATGTCACACGAGATTTTCTCCTATAATGCCTCTGAAATCGCAGAGATAATCTCGAAAGTTACAGCTTCAAGTGACTTTCTCCAAGTTCCGGCCCAGGAGCTGAAAAATAGGGATCTGGAGAGACCAGGAGGTCTTTGAATTTGGAATTGCAATCTTACTATCGCTGAGTACCTAAGTGTTCAGAGGATACCTGTTGTGGATGGATTTACTTTTGATTTGGGTAGATTTACCCCTGTGCATACTGTGGCCTGTCCTAATTAGACAGAGTCTTATTGAGCGCTCAAGGAAGGAAAGACGCCAGACTTGGTTGGCAGCAATACCTCCCAGCAAAACTCTGGAAGTTTATTGAATATACTTGGTTTTATCAGTTGTACAGAAAGGAGTGGTTACTCATTAACATAAAGGCTTTATTTCTTAGCTAATTGGTCAGTTTTAATGCATAAACATATATGGGCGTCGACCTAAGGTGACTTAAGCATCAGATGATATACTGCTCTTTGTCTTACAATGTCAGCAATGTTCTGATATCGGCTGGCACATCTGGCCTAAACTTCCTCTTTCTATGTCTGGGACAAATATCACAAGACAATGCTATCATAAGATACCATCTGCTCCCCAGACTCTCTCATGGGGGGCAGTAGGTCATTTCCACCAACTAGTTACAAGGTTCAAACTGTGAATATGTATCTGTGTGCAGTATATATGAGTATATAGCAGTATATAGCCTATATAAGAGTACATGAGTATATAGCCTATAGCAGGCAAGTGAGATCTATATGAAATACATATATATTTCCATAACAATCCCCCCTTAGATATCACTTGCCCTAAAACCCTGCTCCTGGCCCAAAGCTCTGCAACTCTTTTATGCTGCCAGTGGACTGACATATGCCTAGTGCATACATCCTCCTCTGTACAGACTTTCGCAAATGGGCGGTCAGGAGATTTGTCCCTAAAGGGGGTGTGGTGCAATGTAATCAAAGTCTCTTAGTTAGCAGTCCATGCAGTCAGTGCATGTGTATTCTCCGTCAGGTAGGTAATTTATTCAGTCAGGGAGGTCATCCACAGCATCATTCCAGCTCAGGTGTATCTTCTGGTATGAAGGCCTTTTCCTGCAATGCGATGCGTGGATCCAGGCGGGGTTTTCCCTCCAGGTCGGTGGCGTCAGTACTTGGAGAAGGGCCATCAGATCTGGGATCGAGTGCTTCTCTTTACGGACCTTTTTTTACCAACACTCATCAGTCTCCCAACTTCAGGGCGTGCATACCAGGCACCGAATCTAGACCTGGCAATGAAGGAGAAAACTCGAGAATGGACATTAGCAAGAATCTTGGTAAATTAAATTACACATGCAGACAAAGTATCATATTGCACAGTCAACTGCTAAGTAAAGAATACCCCTAAATGGGTTTTTTTTTACCCAAACAAAGATTCATATTGGTGACAGCTTTCTCTGAGCCTACGGGAGTGTCTAATGCCAGGGTTTGTCTGTCTCTTGGGCAAATTTTTTAGCATGCTGCTCTTAAGTGTCCCACCTAGTCTATGGTGTGGGATGGTGAGAAGTGTATAGGCCTACGTCTGACCCTACTGCTGATCAGATCCCTTGTGTAATGTTTGCTGTGTATGCGGGTCCCTGATCACTTGCCATTGCTTCTGGAAACCCCATATTTGCACACTATTTTTGAGAGTAGCTTCTTTGCAGTCGTCTTCGCCAACTGGTTCCTTACTGGGAAGTCTTCAGGCCAGATCATGTGGGGGAACTTTTCCCGCTTGTCCGATGTTAAATTTGTCGGTGGCCGAACAGCTGCTGGGAATCTTTGCTGTTTAGGTGTGA
This sequence comes from Dendrobates tinctorius, assembly GCF_039654945.1. Lineage (NCBI taxonomy): Eukaryota > Metazoa > Chordata > Amphibia > Anura > Dendrobatidae > Dendrobates > Dendrobates tinctorius. The sequence continues at coordinate 87,029,502 of NW_027361684.1, read as the reverse complement.
GTTGAGTCCAATCAGGTCATTCATCTGTGTCTTCATTTCTGTGTGGGGGCCATGTGCCCATTGAACCACCGTAGGGTACACACTTTGAGATAGACTGGGTCTGTCTTGAGGTAGACGTTTTGAGGTAGACGGTTTGAGGTAGACGGTTTCTTGGAGCCCAGTGCTTTTGGCCTTCAGCATCCAGCTTTCCTTCTCCTCCTTCCGAGTCTGATCCTGATACTTCTTGTACAGGTTTCAGGAAGTCATTTTGTCAGGTTTAGTGACTGGGTTGTGGTAATTGACATTCTCTGAGCTGATTGTGGGATTTTAGCTGAGGTTTCATCTCTGTCCGCGCCTCCCTCTGTATGAAGACTCGGGTTAGACTGTGTCAGAGGAGGACTTTGGACTCTTTGCATTGGTACAGGTCCAGCCGGTATTCTCCGGGGATGAGGGGGAAGGTCAAACTGTTGTAGCCTTGGGATGCCTTCAGACTCATGCAGCTCGTCTCTTGAGGACGGGGCAAGTGTTGTCGTGGACTGCTGACCGTAGGACTGTGCTGGAGAAGAAGCTTCCCCACGAGAGGGTGGTGGAGGACAATCTTCTGGAATGTTCTTCCATCAAATACGTCCATTCTGGAAAGGTAGGCACCATTCTTCTGCCTCAGAATTCATATCCACGTCAGAGTCTTCGTCCTGGAAGTGATTCAGCTTGTTGGCTGGTAGAGGAGGAGGCAGCACTTCTGTCCAATTCAGAGATGGCATCTTCAATGGTTTTCCCATTGACTTCTGTTTGCCAGGTTTTCTCGTCTTCAGTCGTCATGTAGTAGCCGTCCGGCTCTACGACCTCTCCCATTTTCCATATTGTCTTCCTCTGGCTGCTTTTTTGGCTGCCACGTCTGCCATGCTGATACCCTGTGTCTCTATTGTGTTCAGTTTTCTGTGTGCCTTGGCCTTCAGCACTGCCACCACTTTTAGTAGTTGAAGAGCGTCCAGCAGGTCTCTGATGGCTCCATGGTGCTTCACGGTCGATCCGCTTGCTGTGATGAAGTTTCTTGCAGCCCAGATGGGTCCGAAGTCAGGTGCCATGTCATGCGAGTACCTGGAAGTTTTCGTTCTTTGCAATCTGGCAGGTCTTTCGTCAGCTCTATCAGCTCCACTTCTTGGGCTCTTGGGCTGACAACCTTCTGGACCATAGAATGTCTTGATTGCTGGTCGCTGCACATCCCGTGTGGAACTTTCCTTCATCATTGGCAAGACTGGAGCCATGTACGGTATCTTGCAGATTTTTCATCTGAGGGTCCGTATCCGTATCCCCCCTTGGGAGTGGGAGTAGAGACAGGTAACGGCTGAGAGCACTGAAGAGTGGTGGAGAGCAGCCTTGTCAGGAGGGCGTGTGCTGCGGGTATTGTTTTCATGCAGGAGGGCCCCCCCCTTGCAACTGGATCCAGGCCGGCTGAGAGGTAGTCTAGAGGCCTCTGGTTTTCCTCCGTTGGTCTGTTTTAAGCCTGGCCAGTAGCATGACCTTCTCCATCTTGGTCCTTCTTTTTCCGTTTTGGTCAGGACGGGATGGCTTCTCGTACTCAGTGAGGCTTAGAGTTGGCGCAGAGACTATGAAGTCTTTCAGTTTCCTGTACGAGATGAAGGCTTCGATGCGTTGATGCAATTGTACAGAGGCTGCATTAAGCCTGGAGCACCAGTGATCCAAGTTCTGCAGTACGAGACTAGACCAAGGAGGGCCTGCATCTTCGGAGTTGTTGAGGGAGCCATCTTCTCCTCCGCGGTCCCCCGGTCATCTGTCAAGTGTTTTGTCTAGTGGGCGATACGGTGTCTTCAGGAACTTGCTTTTGACACCACTGGACTCTGTTTTGCAGAACTTACGTTGCCGCTCCGTCAGGCAGTGTAGAGGAGGCATGGAAACCGCTGTGCGGGTAGCGGTGTCGATTACGTCTGCATGCTCCGCAATCCAGTTGATGGGGACGGAGGGCAATGCTCTGGCGAGCTGTGAAAGGCTGTTCCGGGCCCTCTTGGGCCTCACTGTCCATTTGTTCCGCACCCCCCTTGTGCGCTTTCAGGAACTGGTCGTCCAGGTGAGGGGGAACATTGAGGGAAGCTTCGGGCAGATCCATTGCCGTGAGCACCGTTGCTGTGGCTGGCACGTTTGTCAGCAGAGTGTGCAGATCTGGCACAACTGGGGTTTCAAACACGGTTGCTTCGCTCACAGTCCTCAGGTTATGCACCATTCAATCTGATCTGGTTCTCCTTTCACAGTCTTCCTCTTGATCGAGAGAAGCTGGGACCGCATGATGATTCCTGTGGGTGAGGCGGCTCAATCTGGCCTTGCTCTTCACAGTGCCGTGAGTGACTCCCATCTTCTGGCACAGGGCTGGCAGGAAACCAAACCGTTTGCTGGGGTCCTTATTTTTCGTCAGAGGTGACGTTCAGCTGAGCTTTCTTGCTCTCACAGGGGGTCTTTTTGCTGGGGCATCTTCTTTACCAGCCAGCAGCAGTTCCTTTCACCCAGCTTGATTCCAGGTCAGCGTCTTGTTAACCAATTTGAGGAGCTGAGTGGCTGTCTTCTGGTCCAGGGCCTGGATTAACTTCGGGGAGCACCCTCAGAATCTTGTCCAAGATGATCCTCTGGCGCTGGAGCCGGAAGCGGTGCAGCCATTTTACGAAGCGGGTGTGGTCCCTCTGGGTTGAGAGTTTTCCTGGCCCATGCCAAAATTCTTAGGCCATTTCTTGAACAGCAGTTCCACTTAGACCTCCAGTTGGTCAGAGGCAGTTTAGCTCTGGGTGATGAGCTACGGATGCTGGGCCTTCGGAGCGTCCGGGGTTGTAGACTTGAGTGACACCCGCACTGGCGCGTCTTGCAGTCTCCCTTGGGCCATAGGCTTCTGGGTGCTATGTCCAGCACCTCCTTGGGTAGGCTTGCTCCGGTTGTTCGAGTGAGGCTCTTGTAGGGCCACCAGCATGATTGATTCTTCTTGGGTCTGAGGTGGAGAAGAGGTCAAGGTCACATCTTCATGGGACACTTTGGTCACCTTCAGTACCTGCAGTAGGTCTGCGCTCATCAGGTGGGGTGGGCAGGTCTCCACCATAAACTGGAGCAGGATGGAGCATCCTGGCTGTGTCCACCTGCTCAGGGGCTTGCAAGCTGGGGAACGTCTGTCTCGACCTTCAGGCCCCATAAAAGACACAGAGTGCTCTGATAGACTGGTGGGGTCGGGGATTTTCACTTCAGACTGCACCAGTGACCACAAGGAAAGATATGACAGCCCCCCCGTGATTTGAGGTATTAGGTCCGCTGATGGGGTTCACATGTCAGGGGCGTGACGTCTGGCGGACCAGGTTTGCCTCTGTCTTATGGACAGGGTTCTTCATTGTCTTCTGTGTTTCTTTCTTTTCCTATTCCTCTGCGTGATGACCTGGGTTGCCGGGGTGCTGCACACTGGTTCCGGAAATGGCCAAGGTTGCCACTGTTGAAACACCTGACAGGTCTTCTGTCTCTGCAGGGTGGTTGCTCATCCACGTCAGTGGCCATCACGAGAGGGCCTGTCCTCCATACTCCTGCGAGGGACTCAATTCTTCTGGCTCCTGTAAGCAGGACATCTACTGCTATTGTCCTGTACCACTATCAGTAGTTTCTTGATTGGTTCTCTTAGTCCATGCACAAAGGCCTGTGCCAACATCTGTCCGTGTATCTGATCATGAATAGTGAAGCCTAAAATTTGGAATACTTGCCTCACTCTGTCATGAAACCTGTCTAGAGGCTCTGTCTCGGCTTGTCTCATGTTATGCAGGCTGAGTGCATGTCTGGCGTTGGCCCACTCTCTAAGCTGTTCAATTAGCTTTTATCCTGATTCCCAGGAATGCACATCTAATTCTGATGGAAGCTTGAAGTGTTCCTTCATGATTGGCCAGAATGTTTCACCTGCTTTAATCTCCATTATGGACCAGAGATCACTCCAGGTTGCAGCATATGTCTGCTGGCTCTGCTGCATTTTTCGGTAAAATGGCATGGTGTCCATATCTGGGTCTGGCAGGTTTTTTAGAATACTGAACACCTGACTAGGGGTGAAGGGCACATAGTGTAAGAGTTCTGGCTCTATCTGCCCCTGCCTACTTGGGGTCTGTGAGTTTCTCCTAGTGCTAGGTAGCATGTCTGTCCCTCCTTCATTTTCATCAGAGGAGGAACTGTGCCATTGTGTGATTGTCTTTCTGTGTGTATAGCACTCCCCCCTTCTGTGACTGCAGCTCCATTTGGCACATAGGATCTCCAGTCTCAGCAAGTGCAGTGTCTGATGGCCCACTCCTCCCTTCTGCTATCTGTTGTGTCGGGAGGGCACCTGTGTTGTCATGTGTGGGGAGTGATTCACTTTCTTCTCCCGATGTCATAACTGTCTCTTTAGAGAGAGTCCCCTATGGAACTAGGGACACCTCATTGTCTGGATCTGGCACTAGGCCAGCAGGTGACAATGAACTGAGAGGTGGGTGAGAAAAAAGAAGAAGAAGGAAGGGTGGAGGAGATGGTGAAGACAAGGAGGAGGAGGGAAGAGGAGATGAGAGGGATGAGAGGTGGTCGTTGGTGATGAAGATGGAAAGGGAGGAGAGATAGGAGAGAGAAAAGCAGATTTTGCATTGTGAGAATAGCAGAGATAGAGGGAGATGGGAGGAGTGAAGAGTGAGGAGAGAGGAGATGGGGGGTGGACTGCTTCCCCCCCTGCCGTCAAGGCATTCTTAGACCTGTGGTCCTTCTCAGATGGCACAGATTAATATTCCGCTGGAAACACTTTTCCTACACGTAAAAAAAAACAAAAAACAAAACAATCCTTTCTTATTCACACTATCTGCTATCACCTTCTGCGCTGTTAAAATCCTCTGTCACTTTAAGAAATGCAGATGGCAATTACTAGCTACTTCCCTTTTTCCTTTCAGTACATCATACCATGCTGCAGCATATGGAGCTGCCCGTAGAAAATGACATGCTTAACTTTCTGAATAACACCTACTGTGTCTGTTCCAAAAACTTCAAAAAAGTGAGTGATTAAACCTTTAAACACCTTGCAACCCCTTTTAACCTGCTTAAAAGGGAACAAAACAAGAATATTTAGTGAATAACCCAACGCAGGTAAAAATTCTCTTTTTAACAAAAAACTGAAAGAAAGAAGTGAAAACTAAAACTTAAAAAGACTGATAAAATATGTCACAAAAAACGTGGAAGAAAAACTTGGAAGAAAAATTAAAAGATAAAAAAGGAAAAAAGGAAAAATGTTTTTCTTTTTTTCCTTAAAAAGATTTTTAAAGGATGAAACCCAAAAAAAATTGATAAAATCAAAAAGTATATAGTATATAAAACTTTAAACCAACAATAAAAGGGTTAATGTAGAATGTAGAATGCAGGCACCCAACTTCCTCTCTTTTTTTTTTCCCCTGCCTGCGTCTCTCAGTGAAATCTGAGAACAATGGAAAACAAAAAAAAACCAGACTCAAAATGACCCAGCTTTCCCGAAAATTCTCATACTGCAGTAACAAAAGCCTCTACCAAAAATGCAAAATAAAAGATAAAATAGGGAAAAACAGAGTCCAAAATATAACAATATGAAAAATATGTATATATCAGGGGCACACCCTGCAGGCAAAAGAGGAAGTTTACAATAAAAAAGGCAAAACTCTTTCTGCTTCAGGTCTTTGCGGAAACCTGCAATGAATTCACATATAGACATCCAGGGAGAGAGATCGAAAGCCCTTGTCTTGTGACGCGTATGTGAAACAGCTGCTGGTAACCGATAACTGCCAACCACACTAGGTGCACTGCGCTGGTGACCCGGGAATGTTAACACGCTGTACCGGACGTCCTGACCGGCTCGTCTGTATCAGTAATGTGATAACTCCCACTATGTTGCCAGCACCTGATGCCTGGGCCGGCTTCTCCTGTCCTTCCCTGTGACCAGGTGTGTTGGTGGCAACCTGTCAAGTGGTTTGGCTCGCAATATCTCCCCTAAGCTAACACCACCGCGTGGCCTGGCGTGGGCGCTGTTGTCCCTTCCTGTGCACGGGTGTTTGTTGTGATAGCTTGATGTGAGATTTGCCTCGTGATATCTCCGCAAGGCCCCCACCACCTGTCCCTGGGCAAGGCTTCACCTGTCCTCCCCCTGTGTCCAGGTGTATTTGTGAGGACCTATCTGAGTGGGTCAAACTCCCCCGTTATTGGTCTACCATCAAACACAAAATCTGTCACAATTTCCCACCAACTCTCCCACCCGGATCGTAGACACTCAAGACCACAGTAGACACTTAACTTATCCCAGGGTTTGGATTTCCTCGTGGACTTTTCAACACTACCTGGGTTTGGTGACCACACTGACCGGCTAGAGTTGCTGACCCGGACTGGGCACAGGGAACATTCAGGTAAGATAACTAGATTTTCTTACCTTACTTATGGAGTTGCGCAAATCTCCGTTCCCATGAGCCAAGACCTTGGCCGGCACCTCTGTCCTCTCTGGTCAGCAGGATCCCCGTGCGTTTTCGTCCACGGCCTCGCTGGGCGCCACTTGTTGTGGATGGATTACTTTTGATTTGGGTAGATTTACCCCTGTGCATACTGTGGCCTGTCCTAATTAGACAGAGTCTTATTGAGCGCTCAAGGAAGGAAAGACGCCAGACTTGGTTGGCAGCAATACCTCCCAGCAAAACTCTGGAAGTTTATTGAATATACTTGGTTTTATCAGTTGTACAGAAAGGAGTGGTTACTCATTAACATAAAGGCTTTACTTCTTAGCTAATTGGTCAGTTTTAATGCATAAACATATATGGGCGTCGACCTAAGGTGACTTAAGCATCAGATGATATACTGCTCTTTGTCTTACAATGTCAGCAATGTTCTGATATCGGCTGGCACATCTGGCCTAAACTTCCTCTTTCTATGTCTGGGACAAATATCACAAGACAATGCTATCATAAGATACCATCTGCTCCCCAGACTCTCTCATGGGGGGGGCAGTAGGTCATTTCCACCAACTAGTTACAAGGTTCAAACTGTGAATATGTATCTGTGTGCAGTATATATGAGTATATAGCAGTATATAGCCTATATAAGAGTAAATGAGTATATAGCCTATAGCAGGCAAGTGAGATCTATATGAAATACATATATATTTCCATAACATACCCAGGGGCCTACGGGTACCCCTTCAACCCACTTTCTTCAAGGAAAACAAAGACTATTGTATCAAATTCAAAACAATGTTGAATAGTGATGGGCGAGTATATTCGTTACTCGAATTTTCCGAGCATGCTCGGGTGTTCTCCAAGTTTCTCTGGCGTGCTCGTAGATTATGTTTGTGTCCCCGCAGCTGCATGATTTGTGGCTGTTAGACTGAACACATGCAGGGATTGCCTGTTTGTTAGGGAATCCCCACATGTATTCAGGCTGTCTAGCAGCTGCAAATCATGCAGCTATGGGGAGTCAGACATAATTTAAGAGCACGCCCAAGATACTCGTAAAGCTTGAGTAACGAGCACACTCGCTCATCACTAATCTTGAACAAATGTTCCTTTGACCTGATGACCCTTACCCTCTCCTTTCTACAAAGGAATCTGGAAACAGTCAACACCCAAATAGTGACAATAGAGTCTCAACTGTCAAGTACCATGACTCAGGAAGAGTTCCAGGAAATAAAAATCAAAAACCAGGAAGCCCTATGTAACTACTGCCTGGATCTGGAAAAGAAGAAAAGATCGAAGTTCCTAAAAGACACAGAGGACTATCTACAGAACAGGGTCTATCAATGGCGAGACTCTCAACACACCTACAGATGCCGGGTCTCCCAAGGATCCTCCAGTTCAAACGACAGCAGATACAGCCCTACAAACACCACTACCTCCACTACTTTTTTGGGGAGCAGTCGTGGCCGACAAAGAGGAAGATGAGGCGGGGGGGTTCAATGCCACGGGGGACACAAGGACAAATGTGACAACATGCTCCCAGAATCGCTAGACTTCCTTTTCTCATCCTTCCTGATTACTTCTGACTCCGTATGGTATATTGTGACCATTTCAGAAATACCAGATAACCACAGGAAGTCTGCACCAAGATTGATAGAATTTTCTGCACCCATTTATCCTCTCCTGAGTGGACTAGCATGCTGGACTCTCTCCCCAGTGTCCGCTACAGGATTATCTTGTATCCTTCCACTACATTCTCTTGCTGTGAAAACCAGCGTAACCTTCCCATTTTCTATATTGCATAATATACCATATTCACAAGGTTACTGTGTTTTCTTTTTCTTTTCTATGTTCTGCATTGTTTTTACAATGCCACATAATCTTTGTATAATGAGCCTTTCTCTGGACAGGTTAAAGTGGCAACTGTTTATTAGTGATAAATCTTTGACCTATTTTGTTTTGTTTTCACCGATTATACGGTCTCAACTGAGATTTTGATGTTTGTTTTGTGAGGCAGTGACCCCGTTACAGCTAGGGGGCGCTGTGTCTTCTCCCCAGGATACGCATGGAGTTGTATTCATGCTATGAGAATGCATTGCCGTCACAGGTGAAGCTGGGATTGTAATAGTGAAGCAGTGACCGAAGTCACAGGTAGTGGGTCACTGTGTAGTCTCCCCAGGATATGCATGGAGGTGAATGAAGGCCATAGGAGTGCATGGCAGTCCCGGGCGTAGCATTGCGGTAGCTTATAAATATACCGTAAGTGAGCAGAATAAAATAAATAAATAAATAAATATGCATGGTTATGACCTGACCACTAACAACTCACTAACTGTCACTACATGAGTGGTTGCAAATTCGAAATCAAGGATATCTAATCTACTGCAAAGCCCTGGACATGGGGTAAGGGACATAGTGAATCAGAAGAATTATACTACATTTATAATTAAGATATTTGCTAATATTACTTTTATTACACCTACTACATATTGGGACAGGATCTTGGAGATGGAAATACTAGAGTTGAGCGAAACGAGTCGAAAAAATTCAAAAGTCGCCGACTTTTGGCAAAGTCGGGTTTCATGAAACGAAACCCGACCCTAGGATGAGGTCGGCCACGAGGTCGGCGACTTACGCGCCAAAGTCGCGTTTCAAAAGTTTGTTTTGCGCTCTTTTTCAGCCAATCAGGATCCACGGACACTGTGGGCAACGTGATGACATAGGCACGGGTCACCACCATCTTTCAGAAGGGCATGCAAGTGATTGGCTTGCTTTGGTGGGCGTCACAGGGGGTATAAAAGGGCGTGCACGACGACCGCCATCTTACTTCTGCCGATCTTAGTATAGGGAGAGGTTGCTGCTGATTCTGTAGGGAGAGCGTTAGGCAGGGAAGAAGACAAAAAAACTGCTTCTGCTGCTAGCGATTTGGCCTGCACGACACACCAGTCACTGTGTGTGCAGTGCAAGGGGAGGCTATATAGTGGTGTATCAGTGGTGTTGGTTGTTGGGCTGCCTTCTAAGGCTTCCTGACATTCCTGCATTGCTGTTAACCAACTGCTCCGCAAACTGCTTTTTTAAAAGCAATCCCAATTTTTTTTCTTGTCCTGCTGAGAAGACAAAAAAACTGCTTCTGCTGCTAGCGATTTGGCCTGCACGACACACCAGTCACTGTGTGTGCAGTGCAAGGGGAGGCTATATAGTGGTGTATCAGTGGTGTTGGTTGTTGGGCTGCCTTCTAAGGCTTCCTGACATTCCTGCATTGCTGTTTACCCACTGCTCCGCAAACTGCTTTTTTAAAAGCAATCCAATCTCCCTTATCCTTTAGTCACTTTTGTCACAGCTGTGCCATCGAGCCTGTGACATAGCGCTCAGATATCAGAGGGCCTCACACAATCCAAAAGTGTCCAGTGTCCAAAAGTGTGTGCAGAGATTCAAAATCTCCCTTATCCTCTAGTCACTTTGGTCACAGCTGTGCCATCGAGCCTGTCACATAGCGCTCAGATATTCATTGGGCCTCACACAATCCAAAAGTGTCCAGTGTCCAAAAGTGTGTGCAAAGATTCAAAATCTCCCTTATCCTCTAGTCACTTTTGTCACAGCTGTGCCATCGAGCCTGTCACATAGCGCTCGGATATCAGTGGGCCTCACACAATCCAAAAGTGTCCAGTGTCCACAAGTGTCTGCAGAAATTCAAAATCTCCCCTGTCCTATAGACACCTTGTACCTTGTTTTACATTACTATATAGTTTGTTGGATTTTGTCTACATTTCTACCAAAAATGAGGAAGGCTGGTGGAAGAGGCCGTGGAATTGGGCGGGGGTTGGCAGCTGGTAATGATGGTGTTGGTGGTGGATCTGATGGTAGTGGCAAGAGCAAAATAGGACCGAATGCAGGAGGTGCTGACCCTGCGTCATCGTCTGGCTACATAAGGCCTCGAACGCTTAGTTTTCTAGGAGTTGGCAAACCGCTTTTAAAGCCAGAGCATCAGGAAAAAGTTTTGCCTTACATTGCTGACTCAGCCTCCAGCTCTATCGCCTCCTCTTCTTCAGTTGTAAAAAGTAAAAGCACTGAGTCGTCATTGGAGGCTCATGTTCATGAACCACACCTTTCCTTGTGTCCTTCACCCCAACCAAGATTGAAGGATGACGCAGGCCATACTACTGATTACTCCATGGAGCTGTTTTCACATACCATGCCTGGATTATCAAGTCAAATGGTGAATTACCCAGGCCAAGATGAATCTGACATGGAGTGCACTGATGCACAGCCGCTGATGGATGATTCTGCTGGTACATTCACTCAGAGCACTACATTGTCCTCGCAGTGTACAGAGCCAGATTCTGACCCTGATGAGACTCAGGTGCCCCTTCCCGCACACTATACCACCATACACGGTGACGCAGAGGAAGGTGCACATGACATAGAAGAGGAGGTGATGGATGACCCAGTTGTTGACCCAGATTGGCATCCATTGGGGGAAGAGGGTGCTGCTTCCAATAGCTCAGATGAGGAGCATCCACAGCAGACATCGACATCGCAACAGCTGTTATCTGGCAGGCCCGGAGCACTCCAAAGACAGGTTCCAAACATCAAAAGAGTTGCTGGACAGCTTGTCCAGAGGGTCAAAAGATCACAGCGTGCTAGGCCGCAAAATGTCTGCCAAAGTAGGAAGAGTGCAGTGTGGCACTTTTTTGAACAAAATCCTCATGATCAGGCCAAGGTTATCTGTAAGAAGTGCGCAAAGACCTTTAGCCGAGGGAAAAATCTGAAAAATTTGAATACCAGTTGCATGCTTAGACATTTAACCAGCATGCACTTGCAAGCGTGGACACAACACCAAACCTCAAGTGCCACATGTGCAACTGATCACAACGAAGGTAGTCAGCAACGCTACATTGTTTCCCCCACTGTAAGCCCACCGGTTAGCACAGCAGCAAATGTTGAGGTGTCGTTGCAAGACCACAGCAGTCAGGGAATCCCACTGTTATATCAACGAAAGACTGATTCTAGGCCATCAGAAAGAACACCAACTCCATCACCATCATCAACCCTCTCTCAGTCCGCCCTGTCCACCGCTACTTCCACCATATGCAGCTCTCAAGTCCAGCTCACCCTCCCAGACACTATGAGTAGGTCAAGAAAGTACTCAGTCTCTCATCCGCGTACACTGGGTTTGAACGCCCACATTGCCAAACTAATCTCGTTTGAGATGATGCCCTTTCGGTTGGTGGAAAGCACAGCTTTCCGCGAACTCATGGCCTATGCAGTACCACGCTATGACCTACCCAGTCGCCACTTCTTCTCTCGCAAAGCCATCCCAGCCCTCCACCATCATGTGAAAGACCGCATTGTCCATGCACTCAAGCAGTTAGTGAGCGGAAAGGTGCACCTCACAACTGATGCATGGTCCAGTCGGCATGGCCAGGGCCGTTACGTGTCCATCACTACGCACTGGGTTAATGTGGTGGATGCAGGGTCCACAGGGGACAGCGGTGGTGGGACAGTGCTGCCTAGCCCACGGTATAGGAAACAGTTGGCTGTAGGCGTTCGACCCTCCTCCTCCAGAAGCGAAAGCTCGTCCACAGAGCGCAGTCGTACGAGCACTCCATCTGCAGCTGCCACTGTTGCACACGATGTGTCCCCCTATCGAGCAGCTAGTGGAAAGCGTCAGCAGGCTGTGTTGCAGATGATGTGTTTGGGCGACAGACACACCGCCAAGGTGCTGGCCGAGTACTTGAAGCGACAAACTGAGTCATGGCTGGGCAGTGTACATCTTGAGGCAGGCAAGGTAGTTAGTGATAACGGCCGTAATTTTGTGGCAGCCATAGCCCTTTCAAAACTCAGCCACATACCTTGCTTGGCTCACACCTTGAACCTGGTGGTGCAGTGCTTCCTCAAAAATTATCCGGAGTTAACAGCCCTGCTCCAGAAGGTGCGAAGACTGTGCGCGCACATCCGCCGGTCGCCTGTACACTCCGTTCGTATGCAGAAGCTGCAGCGATTGCTCCACCTTCCCAACCACCGCCTCATTATTGACATTGCAACAAGGTGGAACTCCACCCTGCACATGGTGGAGCGGCTGTGCGAGCAGAGGCAGGCCATAATGCATTTGTGGGAGGATACACGGCCAGGCACTTTGAGAGCAGACATGGAGTTGACAGGTGTGCAGTGGTCGAACCTGAAAGACCTTTGTAAAGTCCTTCAGTGTTTTGAGGAATGCACACGGCTGGTAAGCGCAGACGACGCCATCCTAAGCATGAGCATCCCACTTATGCGTCTGCTCATGCAAACTTTGACGCACCTTAAGGAGCAGGCGTCTGCAGCCAATGTTGATGAGGAGGAAGAGGAGGAGGGAATCCTTGATGACATTCAGCCATTGTCTGCTCAGGGACCTCTCCTGGACGAGGTGGAGGAAGAAGAGGAGGAGGAGGATGATGATGGGGATGATTACTTAGGGGAGGAGGATGCATCTCGTGGGGCAAGTGAAAATGTTGGCGTGGAAAGGTCTGGTACATGGTTTGTGCGTGACTGGAGGGATGTGGATTTGCCAGAAAGTGCTCCTCCACCCAGCACTCGCAGTGCACCATTGACACCGGGAACATTGGCCCACATGTCAGATTATGCCTTGCGGATCCTAAAAAGGGACCCCCGCATTGCCAAAATGATGAACGATGACGACTACTGGTTGGCCAGCATCCTGGATCCACGCTATAAAGGCAAATTACAAAACATCATGCCACAGGAGAACCTTGACCTAATATTGGCTAATAAACAAGCAACTCTGGTAAATCGGTTGCTTGAGGCATTCCCAGCACACAGCAGCGGTGATGATTCTCACACGAGCCGTACGGGCCGGGGGCAGCTTGGCAGAGGTGTTCGTGGTGCACACAGCAGAAGTGGCGTTGGAGACAGGGGTTTCATGACAATGTTGTGGACTGATTTTTCAAATACCGCTCACACAACTGGTAATACTTCATCGATGGAAAGTGACAGGAGACATCAGTTGTCAACTATGGTTACAAACTACTTTTCCTCCCATATCGATGTTCTCCCACACAGGTCATTCCCCTTTGACTATTGGGCCGCTAAACTGGACACCTGGCCTGAATTGGCCCAATATGCCTTACAGGAGCTCGCTTGCCCAGCTGCAAGTGTGCTATCGGAAAGAGTCTTCAGTGCAGCTGGATCAATCCTGACAGAAAAAAGGACCCGTCTGTCAACCCAAAATGTGGATGATCTAACCTTCATTAAAATGAACCACGCATGGGTTTCCAAGGATTTTGTCCCACCTTCCCCTGATGACACATAGGGTGACAGAAAAATGGCTTGCTTTGGTCCACCTCTTCCTGGTACTTCACCTATTTCGCCTTTTGCATCAGCTGAATGTCCAACATCAACATATGCCACTTTCTAAAACTCCCTAACTGTGCTGCCCCCCCCCCATGGCCGGGGTCACCACCTAGCGCACGACACCGTGCGAGTGCCGTTGCCCTGGACAGGTGGGTAGGCCGACTCTTGGGCGCGGGCACTGGCACAGGGTCCCTCATAGTGCAATCAAGTGTCTCTGACGGTGGTGGTGCACACCCGCCGTCAGACACACTGCTGTACTATGAGGGGCCCAGTGCCAGTACCGACGCCCACGAGTGGGCCCCCCTTGCTTGGGCAGGGCCCCAGCATTTGCAATCTTTACCTCTCCCTGCTCCTCCGCTGTGTAATCTGGGCCGTCAAATCCATACTGTGCCTCACACCGTCTGAGCCTGCCTCCTGATGTATAGACATATATTTTGAATGTGTACGCTATCCATACATGTTATCCGGGGATGCGGTACCCTTTCTAACCTTTGTGCAATCATGTGCAATCCATACTGGGCCTAACACCGTCTGAGCCTGCCTCCTGAGACATATATTTTGAATGTGTACGCTATCCATACATGTTATCCGGGGAAACGGTACCCTTTCTAACCTTTGTGCAATCACGTGCAATCCATACTGGGCCTAACACCGTCTGAGCCTGCCTCCTGAGACATATATTTTGAATGTGTACGCTATCCATACATGTTATCCGGGGAAACGGTACCCTTTCTAACCTTTGTGCAATCACGTGCAATCCATACTGGGCCTAACACCGTCTGAGCCTGCCTCCTGAGACATATATTTTGAATGTGTACGCTATCCATACATGTTATCCGGGGATACGGTACCCTTTCTAACCTTTGTGCAATCACGTGCAATCCATACTGGGCCTAACACCGTCTGAGCCTGCCTCCTGAGACATATATTTTGAATGTGTACGCTATCCATACATGTTATCCGGGGAAACGGTACCCTTTCTAACCTTTGTGCAATCACGTGCAATCCATACTGGGCCTAACACCGTCTGAGCCTGCCTCCTGAGACATATATTTTGAATGTGTACGCTATCCATACATGTTATCCGGGGATACGGTACCCTTTCTAACCTTTGTGCAATCACGTGCAATCCATACTGGGCCTAACACCGTCTGAGCCTGCCTCCTGAGACATATATTTTGAATGTGTACGCTATCCATACATGTTATCCGGGGATACGGTACCCTTTCTAACCTTTGTGCAATCACGTGCAATCCATACTGGGCCTAACACCGTCTGAGCCTGCCTCCTGAGACATATATTTTGAATGTGTACACTATCCATACATGTTATCCGGGGAAACGGTACCCTTTCTAACCTTTGTGCAATCACGTGCAATCCATACTGGGCCTAACACCGTCTGAGCCTGCCTCCTGAGACATATATTTTGAATGTGTACGCTATCCATACATGTTGTCCGGGGATACGGTACCCTTTCTAACCTTTGTGCAATCACGTGCAATCCATACTGGGCCTAACACCGTCTGAGAATGATAGATGGGGCCCACCATACACTGGAACATTCCAAAGGTGGACATCAGACACTGGAGCAGCATTTACAGGGCCCATTATACACTAGAGCATTAGAAATGGGGCCCATTATGTTTGGAGCATTATTTGGGCCCATAAGACAGTAGAGCTTCATCCATGGGGACCAACATATACTGTAGCATTGTGTGGAGCTCATCATATACTGTTTCAAACATTATATGGGACCAATGATTCTGTATGGAGAAATAGATGGGCCTCGTCATGAGATGTAAAAAGTGAGGTATTTTTCATTGTACTATACCGCTATTTCTCTGCCGTATCGGAGCATGATGAGTTGTGGTATGTGTTAAAGGGGCGCTCTTTCGTCCAGGGCACATGAAAACCTGGAGCCAGCCCTCCCCCCCACAGTCTGTAGCCAAATAACCCCCATTTTTCAGTGCGTAACTTGTATTATGAAGTTAATTAAGGTTGACAAGCTTAAGTAAGAAGAATTGATGCTTTTGGCATTCAAATGGGCACTGTTGGTGTGTTTCCTGTCCTCCTCTCACTGCCGACTTTTATTCCCCATTGACTTACATTGGGTTTCGTGTTTCGGGACGACCCCGACTTTTCCCTATAATCGGACGATCTTGCTCGACCCGACTTTTGGAAAAGTCGGGTTTCACGAAACGAAACGCGACCCTAAAAAACCAAAAGTCGCTCAACTCTAGGAAATACCCCTTTAATGATTGCCATTTTTGCTCAACTGGTATGAATTACACTCTTTCTACCAATCAGTTGAACGGTAATAACTGCATGTTTTGTGGCTATCTGTACAAATGGAAATACTGACATTTCTATAAAGCACAGGGGAGGATAAAATAGCGCATTAAACCGTTATTTCTGAGATAAGTATAGCATTTTTTCTACAATATAATGCCAAATATGTATTTTAGGGGAAAAAAACTATTCTGTTATTGGAATTTACAGAGTTAATATCTTAGAACTATCTATTCTCCTGCATTTTAGCAGACGGTCTAAATGTCCTTTATAGCAGCAGCCAGTATGGTAATAACTAGAGTTGAGCGAAAGGGGTCGAAAAATTTCAAAAGTCGCCGACTTTTGGCAAAGTCGGGTTTCATGAAACGAAACCCGACCCTAGGATGAGGTCGGCCACGAGGTCGGCGACTTACGCGCCAAAGTCGCGTTTCAAAAGTTTGTTTTGCGCTCTTTTTCAGCCAATCAGGATCCACGGACACTGTGGGCAACGTGATGACATAGGCACGGGTCACCACCATCTTTCAGAAGGGCATGCAAGTGATTGGCTTGCTTTGGTGGGCGTCACAGGGGGTATAAAAGGGCGTGCACGACGACCGCCATCTTACTTCTGCCGATCTTAGCATAGGGAGAGGTTGCTGCTGATTCTGTAGGGAGAGCGTTAGGCAGGGAAGAAGAAAAAAAAACTGCTTCTGCTGCTAGCGATTTTGCCTGTACAACACACCAGTCACTGTGTGTGCAGTGCAAGGGGAGGCTATATAGTGGTGTATCAGTGGTGTTGGTTGTTGGGCTGCCTTCTAAGGCTTCCTGACATTCCTGCATTGCTGTTTACCCACTGCTCCGCAAACTGCTTTTTTAAAAGCAATCCCAATTTTTTTTTTGTCCTGCTGAGAAGAAAATAAAACTGCTTCTGCTGCTAGCGATTTGGCCTGCACAACACACCAGTCAATGTGTGTGCAGTGCAAGGGGAGGCTATATTGTGGTGTATCAGTGGTGTTGGTTGTTGGGCTGCCTTTTAAGGCTTCCTGACAGGCTGGCATTGCTGTTTACTCACTGCTCTGCAAACTGCTTTTTTAAAAGCAATCCAATCTCCCTTATCCTCTAGTCACTTTTGTCACAGCTGTGCCATCGAGCCTGTGACATAGCGCTCAGATATCAGTGGGTCTCACACAATCCAAAAGTGTCCAGTGTCCACAAGTGTCTGCAGAAATTCAAAATCTCCCTTATCCTCTAGTCACTTTGGTCACAGCTGTGCCATCGAGCCTGTGACATAGCGCTCAGATATCAGTGGCCCTCACACAATTCAAAACTGTCCAGTGTCCACAAGTGTCTGCAGAAATTCAAAATCTCCCTTATCCTCTAGTCACTTTGGTCACAGCTGTGCCATCGAGCCTGTCACATAGCGCTCAGATATTCATTGGGCCTCACACAATCCAAAAGTGTCCAGTGTCCACAAGTGTGTGCAGAAATTCAAAATCTCCCTTATCCTCTCGTCACTTTTGTCACAGCTGTGCCATCGAGCCTGTCACATAGCGCTCAGATATTCATTGGGCCTCACACAATCCAAAAGTGTCCAGTGTCCACAAGTGTCTGCAGAAATTCAAAATCTCCCTTATCCTCTAGTCACTTTGGTCACAGCTGTGCCATCGAGCCTGTCACATAGCGCTCAGATATTCATTGGGCCTCACACAATCCAAAAGTGTCCAGTGTCCACAAGTGTGTGCAGAAATTCAAAATCTCCCTTATTCTCTCGTCACTTTTGTCACAGCTGTGCCATCGAGCCTGTCACATAGCGCTCAGCTATCAGTGGGCCTCACACAATCCAAAAGTGTCCAGTGTCCACAAGTGTCTGCAGAAATTCAAAATCTCCATTATCCTCTCGTCACTTTTGTCACAGCTGTGCCATCGAGCCTGTGACATAGCGCTCAGATATCAGTGGCCCTCACACAATCCAAAAGTGTCCAGTGTCCACAAGTGTCTGCAGAAATTCAAAATCTCCCTTATCGTCTAGTCACTTTGGTCACAGCTGTGCCATCGAGCCTGTCACATAGCTCTCAGATATTCATTGGGCCTCACACAATCCAAAAGTGTCCAGTGTCCAAAAGTGTGTGCAGAAATTCAAAATCTCCCTTATCCTCTAGTCACTTTGGTCACAGCTGTGCCATCGAGCCTGTCACATAGCGCTCAGATATTCATTGGGCCTCACACAATCCAAAAGTGTCCAGTGTCCACAAGTGTGTGCAGAAATTCAAAATCTCCCTTATCCTCTCGTCACTTTTGTCACAGCTGTGCCATCGAGCCTGTGACATAGCGCTCAGATATCAGTGGGCCTCACACAATCCAAATGTGTCCAGTGTCCACAAGTGTCTGCAGAAATTCAAAATCTCCCCTGTCCTATAGACACCTTGTACCTTGTTTTACATTACTATATAGTTTGTTGGATTTTGTCTACATTTCTACCAAAAATGAGGAAGGCTGGTGGAAGAGGCCGTGGAATTGGGCGGGGGTTGGCAGCTGGTAATGATGGTGTTGGTGGTGGATCTGATGGTAGTGGCAAGAGCAAAATAGGACCGAATGCAGGAGGTGTTGAGCCTGCGTCATCGTCTGGCTACATAAGACCTCGAACGCTTAGTTTTCTAGGAGTTGGCAAACCGCTTTTAAAGCCAGAGCATCAGGAAAAAGTTTTGTCTTACATTGCTGACTCAGCCTCCAGCTCTATCGCCTCCTCTTCTTCAGTTGTAAAAAGTAAAAGCACTGAGTCGTCATTGGAGGCTCATGTTCATAAACCACACCTTTCCTTGTGTCCTTCACCCCAACCAAGATTGAAGGATGACGCAGGCCATACTACTGATTACTCCATGGAGCTGTTTTCACATACCATGCCTGGATTATCAAGTCAAATGGTGAATTACCCAGGCCAAGATGAATCTGACATGGAGTGCACTGATGCACAGCCGCTGATGGATGATTCTGCTGGTACATTCACTCAGAGCACTACATTGTCCTCGCAGTGTACAGAGCCAGATTCTGACCCTGATGAGACTCAGGTGCCCCTTCCCGCACACTATACCACCATACACGGTGACACAGAGGAAGGTGCACATGACATAGAAGAGGAGGTGATGGATGACCCAGTTGTTGACCCAGATTGGCATCCATTGGGGGAAGAGGGTGCTGCTTCCAATAGCTCAGATGAGGAGCATCCACAGCAGACATCGACATCGCAACAGCTCTTATCTGGCAGGCCCGGAGCACTCCAAAGACAGGTTCCAAACATCAAAAGAGTTGCTGGACAGCTTGTCCAGAGGGTCAAAAGATCACAGCGTGCTAGGCCACAAAATGTCTGCCAAAGTAGGAAGAGTGCAGTGTGGCACTTTTTTGACCAAAATCCTCATGATCAGGCCAAGGTTATCTGTAAGAAGTGTGCAAAGACCTTTAGCCGAGGGAAAAATCTGAAAAATTTGAATACCAGTTGCATGCTTAGACATTTAACCAGCATGCACTTGCAAGCGTGGACACAACACCAAACCTCAAGTACCACATGTGCAACTGATCACAACGAAGGTAGTCAGCAACGCTACATTGTTTCCCCCACTGTAAGCCCACCGGTTAGCACAGCAGCAAATGTTGAGGTGTCGTTGCAAGGCCACAGCAGTCAGGGAATCCCACTGTTATATCAACGAAAGACTGATTCTAGGCCATCAGAAAGAACACCAACTCCATCACCATCATCAACCCTCTCTCAGTCCGCCCTGTCCACCACTACTTCCACCATATGCAGCTCTCAAGTCCAGCTCACCCTCCCAGACACTATGAGTAGGTCAAGAAAGTACTCAGTCTCTCATCCGCGTACACTGGGTTTGAACGCCCACATTGCCAAACTAATCTCGTTTGAGATGATGCCCTTTCGGTTGGTGGAAAGCACAGCTTTCCGCGAACTCATGGCCTATGCAGTACCATGCTATGACCTACCCAGTCGCCACTTCTTCTCTCGCAAAGCCATCCCAGCCCTCCACCATCATGTGAAAGACCGCATTGTCCATGCACTCAAGCAGTTAGTGAGCGGAAAGGTGCACCTCACAACTGATGCATGGTCCAGTCGGCATGGCCAGGGCCGTTACGTGTCCATCACTGCGCACTGGGTTAATGTGGTGGATGCAGGGTCCACAGGGGACAGCGGTGGTGGGACAGTGCTGCCTAGCCCACGGTATAGGAAACAGTTGGCTGTAGGCGTTCGACCCTCCTCCTCCTCCAGAAGCGAAAGCTCGTCCACAGAGCGCAGTCGTACGAGCACTCCATCTGCAGCTGCCACTGTTGCACACGATGTTTCCCCCTATCGAGCAGCTAGTGGAAAGCGTCAGCAAGCTGTGTTGCAGATGATGTGTTTGGGCAACAGACACACCGCCGAGGTGCTGGCCGAGTACTTGAAGCGACAAACTGAGTCATGGCTGGGCAGTGTACATCTTGAGGCAGGCAAGGTAGTTAGTGATAACGGCCGTAATTTTGTGGCAGCCATAGCCCTTTCAAAACTCAGCCATATACCTTGCTTGGCTCACACCTTGAACCTGGTGGTGCAGTGCTTCCTCAAAAATTATCCGGAGTTAACAGCCCTGCTCCAGAAGGTGCGAAGACTGTGCGCGCACATCCGCCGGTCGAATGTACACTCTATTCGTATGCAGAAGCTGCAGTGATTGCTCCACCTTCCCAACCACCGCCTCATTATCGACATTGCAACAAGGTGGAACTCCACCCTGCACATGGTGGAGCGGCTGTGCGAGCAGAGGCAGGCCATAATGCATTTGTGGGAGGATACACGGCCAGGCACTTTGAGAGCAGACATGGAGTTGACAGGTGTGCAGTGGTCGAAGCTGAAAGACCTCTGTAAAGTCCTTCAGTGTTTTGAGGAATGCACACGGCTGGTAAGCGCAGACGACGCCATCCTAAGCATGAGCATCCCACTTATGCGTCTGCTCATGCAAACTTTGACGCACCTTAAGGAGCAGGCGTCTGCAGCCAATGTTGATGAGGAGGAAGAGGTGGAGGGAATCCTTGATGACATTCAGCCATTGTCTGCTCAGGGACCTCTCCTGGACGAGGTGGAGGAAGAAGAGGAGGAGGAGGATGATGGGGATGATTACTTAGGGGAGGAGGATGCATCTCGTGGGGCAAGTGAAAATGTTGGCGTGGCAAGGTCTGGTACAGGGTTTGTGCGTGACTGGAGGGATGTGGATTTGCCAGAAAGTGCTCCTCCAACCAGCACTCGCAGTGCATCATTGACACCGGGAACATTGGCCCACATGTCAGATTATGCCTTGCAGATCCTAAAAAGGGACCCACGCATTGCCAAAATGATGAACGATGACGACTACTGGTTGGCCAGCATCCTGGATCCACGCTATAAAGGCAAATTACAAAACATCATGCCACAGGAGAACCTTGACCTAATATTGGCTAATAAACAAGTAACTCTGGTAAATCGGTTGCTTGAGGCATTCCCAGCACACAGCAGCGGTGATGGTTCTCACACGAGCCGTACGGGCCGGGGGCAGCTTGGCAGAGGTGTTCGTGGTGCACACAGCAGAAGTGGCGTTGGAGACAGGGGTTTCATGACAATGTTGTGGACTGATTTTTCAAATACCGCTCACACAACTGGTAATACTGCATCGATGGAAAGTGACAGGAGACAGCAGTTGTCAACTATGGTTACAAACTACTTTTCCTCCCATATCGATGTTCTCCCACACAGGTCATTCCCCTTTGACTATTGGGCCGCTAAACTGGACACCTGGCCAGAATTGGCCCAATATGCCTTACAGGAGCTCGCTTGCCCAGCTGCAAGTGTGCTATCGGAAAGAGTCTTCAGTGCAGCTGGATCAATCCTGACAGAAAAAAGGACCCGTCTGTCAACCCAAAATGTGGATGATCTAACCTTCATTAAAATGAACCATGCATGGGTTTCCAAGGATTTTGTCCCACCTTCCCCTGATGACACATAGGGTGACAGAAAAATGGCTTGCTTTGGTCCACCTCTTCCTGGGACTTGACCTATTTCGCCTTTTTCATCAGCTGAATGTCCAACATCAACATATGCCACTTTCTAAAACTCCCTAACTGTGCTGCCTCCCCCCCCATGGCCGGGGTCACCACCTAGCGCACGACACCGTGCGAGTGCCGTTGCCCTGGACAGGTGGGTAGGCCGACTCTTGGGCGCGGGCACTGGCACAGGGTCCCTCATAGTGCAATCAAGTGTCTCTGATGGTGGTGGTGCACACCCGCCGTCAGACACACCGCCGTACTATGAGGGGCCCAGTGCCAGTACCGACGCCCACGAGTGGGCCCCCCTTGCTTGGGCAGGGCCCCAGCATTTGCAATCTTTACCTCTCCCTGCTCCTCCGCTGTGTAATCTGGGCCGTCAAATCCATACTGTGCCTGACACCATCTGAGCCTGCCTCCTGATGTACAGACATATATTTTGAATGTGTACGCTATCCATATATGTTATCCGGGGATGCGGTACCCTTTCTAACCTTTGTGCAATCACGTGCAATCCATACTGGGCCTAACACCATCTGAGCCTGCCTCCTGATGTACAGACATATATTTTGAATGTGTACGCTATCCATACATGTTATCCGTGGATACGGTACCCTTTCTAACCTTTGTGCAATCACGTGCAATCCATACTGGGCCTAACACCGTCTGAGCCTGCCTCCTGATGTACAGACATATATTTTGAATGTGTACGCTATCCATACATGTTATCCGGGGATACGGTACCCTTTCTAACCTTTGTGCAATCACGTGCAATCCATACTGGGCTTAACACCATCTGAGCCTGCCTCCTGAGGTATAGACATATATTTTGAATGTGTACGCTATCCATACATGTTATCCGGGGATACGGTACCCTTTCTAACCTTTGTGCAATCACGTGCAATCCATACTGGGCCTAACACCATCTGAGCCTGCCTCCTGATGTACAGACATATATTTTGAATGTGTACGCTATCCATACATGTTATCCGGGGATACGGTACCCTTTCTAACCTTTGTGCAATCACGTGCAATCCATACTGGGCCTAACACCGTCTGAGCCTGCCTCCTGATGTACAGACATATATTTTGAATGTGTACACTATCCATACATGTTATCCGGGGATACGGTACCCTTTCTAACCTTTGTGCAATCACGTGCAATCCATACTGGGCGTGAGAACGGCTGGCGAGCTGTCAAGCAAGCTACAGCACCTGTGGTTTGCACACGTAAGTTTTTCATTTTTTCAGGAATGACGGTTAGGCCTAATTCCGGAACTGCGGTTGACCTGCACTTACTGGGAAATCATTGTTCGCGGGTAATAATTGTCATCAGTGATCCCCATCACTAACGTTGTTCAGCGTGTTATCTGCACCTGTAAGCAACAAACGCTGGCCTTTTCAGTGTAGCGCACATGCAGCCATGGACATGTAATGGCATGACACACCAGTTATTGGCCAATCTCATGTGCCAGAGCCTCACGTGTCCCTCTAGTAAGCCGGACTCGGACCGCGGGGCATGACGGAGTCTCGTTCGTTAACGGAATTAAGCTTGCAATGTGTGCATCTGTTCTGTAGCTGGCATGGTTGAGGTTTCCCAGGTGGAGTCGAATTTAACCGTAGGCTCCACTCCTGGTGGTGCCCTTCTGGACATTCCTTTAAGGTTCAGCTTTGCAACCATACTGCCCACGTAAAACAAACACTTTGCCTTCTTGAACGCTGTTTGGAGGGTCATGACTCGTGGGAATAACGCCGCCCAATCAGTTAACCTGCTAGAGAGATCGTTCGTTGCTCCCAAGCATGACATCACACTCCCTAGGAAGAAGGTAATGCCACTGTGGCGACCGTACTCCTGGGGGCGACACAAGTGCACTGATGCCCAGCCACTGCTCGATGAATCTGCTGGTACATTGACCCAGACCACTACATTCCCCTCGCACGCTACACGGCCTGAATCTGACCCTGATGAAACTCAGGTTACCCTTCCCATATACAGTTCCATCTTACACGGTGACAAAGAGGAAGCTGCAGATGAAAGTGCAGGTTCGGCCCACCCGCCATCAGACACACCACCGTACTATCAGGGGCCCTGTGCCATCGCCAACGAGTGGGCCCCCCTGCTTGCTCAGAATCACAGCACTTGCAAAGTTGAAATACTGTGCAGTGAGATGGAAGATGGGGACGACGAGGAGTCCAGACAAGTACAGGGATTCCCTAGCGAGGAGACTTATTTGATTGTTTTCAATGTTGGGACAGCAATTTTTGGGGAGCACTATACTCTGGAGAATGATAGATGGTGCCCACCATACACTGGAACATTCCAAAGGTGGACATCAGACACTGGAGCAGCATTTACAGGGCCCATTATACACTAGAGCATTAGAAATGGGGCCCATTATGTTTGGAGCATTATTTGGGACCATAAGACAGTGGAGCTTCATCCATGGGGACCAACATATACTGTAGCATTATGTGGAGCTCATCATATACTGTTTCAAACATTATATGGGACCAATGATTCTGTATGGAGAAATAGATGGGCCTCGTCATGAGATGTAAAAAGTGAAGTATTTTTCATTGTACTATACCGCTATTTCTCTGCCGTATCGGAGCATGATGAGTTGTGGTATTATGTGTTAAAGGGGCGCTCTTTCGCCCAGGGCACATGAAAACCTGGAGCCAGCCCTACCCCCCCACAACTTTAGCCAAATAACCCCCATTTTTCAGTGCGTAACTTGTATTATGAAGTTAATTAAGGTTGACAAGCTTAAGTAAGAAGAATTGATGCTTTTGGCATTCAAATGGGCTCTGTAGGTGTGTTTCCTGTCCTCCTCTCACTGCCGACTTTTATTCCCCATTGACTTACATTGGGTTTCGTGTTTCGGGATGACCCTGACTTTTCCCTATAATCGGACGATCTTGCTCGACCCGACTTTTGGAAAAGTCGGGTTTCACGAAACGAAACGCGACCCTAAAAAACCAAAAGTCGCTCAACTCTAGTAATAACACATCTGGTTCCCTGTTTAGGTTGACGGATATTCCCATTTGCTGTATCAGCATAGTTACATCAAGCTTCCCCTGCAGTATAATGATTGACTGTCCAACATTTCCCAAAGAAGACCATTTCCAAGCATAAAACAATATTTAGTTTGAGCTGTATTTTTTTTATTTTTATTGTATTGAAAGCAGTAAAATAAAGCATCCCATGCATTTCAGTTATTTCCAGACTGTTTCCCTTTTCCACACTGTTTCATAATGGGTCTGTCATCATAGAGAAGGTCCCCTCTTAATTAGCCAAAATGGAGAGCCGCTAACAGAAAATGGCACTTATCCTCAGGGACCACACTTGTTCATGCATAATTGGCCATTCATTTTAATATGTTAATTCGTAAAGATTAATTCTACAAGGTTACATGTTTTAATTCTTCATATTTTAAAATTTCCATTCAAATTCTAAAAAGTTAGAATATGGGGATTTGAGTAGTAGGCTCAAAACTTCCCATAGTACTGGCTCAATTGCCGAATGGACAGACAATGCTTTTTACGGACACATTGGAAAACCATAAAAAATCATTATGATTATAAGTGATCCATGTCTACAGCTCATACGGTAATTATGATATGAGACATCTGCCGCATTTACTGTGAACTGTAAAATGATTATTGCAGTCAAAATAAAAAATCATGGACGCCTTAGAAAAAATTTTTTGCGGACGGCAAAAAAAGTGCCCTATCTTTCTGGACTCAGGCTACTTTCACACTTGCGCTTTTCTGCGCTGCGCACCGTGCGCAGTGCAAAAACGCATCATGCGTTTGTGTGCGTTTTTTTGCGGGTTTGGGTGTGTTTTTTTTTAAAAAAACACATGCTTTTTTTGCGCATACGTGCGCATGGTAATGCGCACCCATAGACTATAATGGGTGTTTGGGTAAAAAAAAAACGCATTGCGTTTTTTGGGGGCAAGTCGGACGCACAAAAAATGCAACAGGATGCATTTTGTGCGCCCGAGCGCACACTACCAAAAAACGCATGCGCATACAAACGCGTACAAACGCATGTGTATGCGCACCCATGTAAAGTATAGGAAAAAAAGCATGCGTTTTTTGCGCAAAAAAACAGCGCAAAAACACGCAAGTGTGAAACCAGCCTGACATGGAATTTCTGGACGTTTGGCAACCCTGTTTGGCACCATTCATTATGCTCTTACAATTGCACATAAATGATGTTCCTTTATGAATAGGGAGGATCGACTCTCTATGTCAAGCCTCATTCAGACATCAGTTATATGTTACATTATGTTAGTCATGGTTGTTATTTCCGTGTTTTTCACAGAATGAACATGTACCCATTATCATCTATGGGAATTTTTTGGAAATGCATTTTATTTTACAAACCAATTATCCGCAAAAGAATAACAAAGACCTGACCATTTATGATCCAGTTGTATCAAATCATTCTAGTCCATGAAAATAATGTGCAGAACATCCATGTGTCAACCAAGTACTGTCCCTTTTTTATTGTCTAATGAGTAGGAAAAGCTTGGAATTTTTGTGTCCCAAGTAAAATGAATGCCACAGTGATGGTAAATGGATAAAAATTGTATAAAAATTGGATTCAACCCTGACGGAAAAATATTTCAATTTTCTCATATGCAAAAACGTGGATGTCTGAATGGGCCTTACAGAGATGGGGCACTAATATTTATACATATTAGCAATTTTTTATGTTTTATATATTTGCTAGTCTTTTGAAAGGTGCAGACCTACCATAACTGTCTAACACGAAAACAGTCTTTGTTGTCAATATCAACCAATTTTTTAATTTTCAAAACTTTTAATTTTTATGTCTTTAAATCAGAGAATTGTATCAAAATAGTTAATAAATAACATTTTCCACAGATCTACCTTTCATCAGCACAATTTTTTAAACATAATTTTTTTTTTGCTAGGAAGTTAGAAGGGTTAAAATTTGACCAGCAATTTTTACAACAATTTTTGAAGTGACTTTGAGGGGTCTATATGACAGAAAATACCACAAAGTTGCACTATTCTAAAAACTGCACCCCTCACGGTGCTCAAAACCACATTCCAGAAGTTTATTAGCTCGCCACAGGAACTGAAGCAATATGGAAGGGAAAAAACTAACATTTTACTTTTTTCACAAAAATGTTACTTAGACCCAATTTCTTTATTTTCACAAGGGTAATACGAGAAAATGGAAATCAAATTTGTTGTGAAATTTCTCCTGGGTATGCCGATATTCCATATGTGGGGGGAAATTACTGTTTGGGTGCACGGCAGGTGTCAGAAAGGAATGAAAGGAAAAGAAAGTTTGGAACGCAAACTTTGATGGAATGGTCTGTGGGTGTCATGTCATGTTTGGAGAGCCCTTGAAGTGCCTAAGCAGTGGCAACCCCGCACAATTGATCCCATTTTGGAAACTAGACCCCTCAAGGAATGTGTCTAGATGGGTGATGAATATCTTGAATTCACAGGTGCTTCACAGAAGTTTATAACGTAGAGCTGTAAAAATAAAAAAAATAAAATTTTTCCCACAAACATGTTCTTTTAGCCCCAAATTTAGCATTTTCACAAGAGTAAGGAGAAAATGGACCCAAAAAATTTGTTGTACAATTTTTCCTGATTAAGTAGATATACTAAATGTGAGGGAAAACTAATGTTTGGTGCCTGGCAGGGCTCAGAAAGCAATGAGTGGCATTTTAGAATGCAAACTTTGATGGAATGGTCTGCGGGTGTCCTGTTGCATTTGGAGAACCCCTGTAGTGCCTGAAAAGTGACCCCATTTTGCAAACTAGACCTCTCAAGGAATTTATCTAGACTTGTGTTGAGCACCTGGAACCCACAGGTTATTCATAGAATTTTGCAACGCTGATCTCTGAAAATTTAAAAAAAAAAAAAATTTCCACAAAAATGTTTAGCCCCAAATTTTTTTCATTTTCACAAGGATAGCAGGAGAAAATGGACCCCAAAATTTGTTGTGAAATTTCTCCTGAGCACACAGATGCTTTATGTATGGTCAAAAAATACTTTTGAGGCACAATGCTAAGTTCAGAAGGGAAAAAGTGTCATATTGGAGTTTAGATTTTGCTGGATTGGTGTCAGGACTCTGAACATTTTTTACCCTTTTGCATTACTGCCCTTTTCCAAGATGGTGTCTTTGGTCTCATGTGCATTGTGTCTTCCTGCTATAAAACTCAGCCTTCAGTCTGTGCTTGAGTATTCTGCCTTGCATCCAGCTCCTGACCTCTGATTGCTCCCTGGCCATATACCGGCTCCTGTGAACCTGTGGTGATCCTGCTACTCTGCTCTGAGTTCCTGCTGCATTCTCCAGTCTCCAGTAACTCCTTCTTCCTCTGCTGCTCGTGTTCACTTCCATCTGCATTTGCTGGACATGTAAGCTGTTGCTGCTCTGCAAGAGCCTGAGACTATTTTCCAGGCCTCCCTGGTCAAGCTAAGATATGATTTGAACTGCCTTTTAAGTTTATCTATCTGTGTTTGGACTGAGACAAGGATTTATTCGTGTCAAGTATCCTCAAGAATAACTGTGCTTCATAGACTTTTCGCTTGATTGCATTTTCCCCTGAAGTTCCTATAGACTGCTAAGCTGCGTCTTATATTTACACCAAGTGTTGTGGACTTGAGTTTCTTTCTGCATCCATTTGTATCACCGTGTGTTAATATAGACTTTACCACTTCTAAAGCTGTCCTGTAGTCATCTTGTTCCACGCACAGAGTCTCTTGAGTTATCCCCTATAATTATTACAATTGGTTTGAGGGTGCCATGTCACATTGGTAGAGCCCCTGAGTTGCCAGAAGAGAAGAACCACCCATAAATAAACCCATTTTACAAACTGCACCTCTCAATGAATTCATCTAGTGGTGCAGTGACCAAATTGACACCACGGTGTGTCACATAATTTTATACTATTGGTGAAAACAAAATAACTACATTTTTACCACCAAAATTTGGCTTTAGCCCTAGATTTTACATTTTCTTTCTGGGAAATGGATAAAAATGGCACCTATATGTGTCCCACAATTTCTGCTGAATTTAGAAATACCCCATATGTGGCTGCACAGTGCTGCTTAGCCTCAGAAACTTGGGAGGGCAGAATGCTATTTGCCTCCTGAAGCGCAGATTTTCCTAGAATAGTTTGCGGACTCCATTTATAGAGACCCTAAGTGTTAGAATAGCAGAATCCCCCTCATTTTCAAAATTATATCCTTTTGAGAATATATCTACAGTTGTAGTGATGATTTTGACATCATGGGTGTTTTCCAGAAACAAGCAGTAGTGGATGTTGCTGAGTGAAAACTGCAAATATACTGCCATTGTAGTGCCCAGTATGTTGTAGTCACTAGTAGGTTGTGGTGTCAAGCTTATGCTTCTGGAGATACGCACTTGTAAATTAAGCGGGCTCGCTATGCTACAGAAATGCCAAACATGTGGATGCTAAAAGTTTTTTTAGGCACAACATGGAGCTCAGGAGGGAGGGGGCATTTGGATTTGGGAGCACAGAATTTGCTGAATTTCTTTTGGTGGCAAGGAGTTACGGAGCCTTTGTACTACCACTAACGTGGAAGCCCCCTATATTCACTAGAACTACCAATGGGGTCATTTTGACTCCTCGCAATTTTTATGTCTCTTCTGTGACTACATTTTTCCGAATTCCGGCTTGAGACTCGGTGACTTTTACTCATTTAGGATGCGAAAAAAGATTTTGTGACAAATAATTTTTGAAAAAAAGAGTACCTTTTTTTCAAAATGTACCTTTAATTACCAAATGGAGTCATTTTGACTCCCTACTATATTTTGCTAGTCTTTGTTGCTAAATGTTATTTCTTTTAGTTTTCAAAAGTTTGTTGTTGTTTCTATGTGTATACTTTTGAAAATTACAAAATAAATCAATTCTCAGTTTGAAATCAGATTGTTTCTAGCAAATACAATTGCATTTATCACGATGATTGCTTTTGTCAGCCAAGTTGCAATTGAAAAGTCAATTCAAAGCGAAAACTAACAATGTATTATGTAACCATCTTATGTGTAGTTTAATTTTCAACATGTTGTGTATGCATTTGATCTTAAAAAATTAATAATAAATGATTGTAAAACGTCTATTATTATTGTTTTACTAAATTTAGTTTTGTTTTTTCCTGTTGAAAAACGAAAACAAGCCAGGAGTCAAAATGACTCCGTTCGGTAGTTCTGGGGGGGTTGACAAGTCCGGTAGTCCTAGTGTTAACAAATGATGGACCTGAGTGGGGCCTGCTTCATTTGTGGATTAAGTTGAAGCTTTTATTGGGAACATTTGACATAACTATGGGATCACATTTATCTGGCACTCTACGCTGAGCACTTATATCGGGCTTTCCATCTAAATCTCTGAGTGATTTGATTCAAATGAAACACACAACTGAGTCATTCACTATAATGAGACACCGTCTGGCCTCTGTTCAGCTTTGTTCTTGTTTTCAGAAGTGCACGAAACTGTAACATACCACGCTTTAATGCATTCCTAAAAAGACAAACACAGCCATATCACAGTTTAGACAGCGTCCACAGTGCCTTTATCTGCCTCATTATAGGGAATCTCTGCCGGGGTTCCATCTGAATCATGTATTTCAGAGATTTACATGGAAACCCCAGGGTAAGCGCTCAGCATAAAGCGCAGAATGAATGTGAGCCGAGCCTTACTGCGCTCTTTGGGAGGCAGAATGAAAAAATCAACAGCAGGTGAAGAATTGGTTTTAATTAATTTTTTACACCGTTTCTCATGCAGTGTAAGTGATTATTTGACTTTATTGGTGTTAGGCGTCGGGTTCCTGTCGCTGCACAGCAGGAATCCCGAGCCTTGCATTCGGCAGTCTCCCATTCCTTTCCGGCGGCTGCTCAGCAGACTCATCGATCCCGGCGCTCTGCTCAGACCAGCTCTGTGGGTTTGGTTGCTCCTGCCACCTCTGGTCCAGCTATAGCAACGCATGCTGGTCAGCACCGAGCTACTCCAGGGACTAAGTCCTCCTTTCGGTCCACTCAACATGCCCGTTGGATGATCTCTTATTGGAGCTTGGAGGTCACATGCTCAGGTCCTTCTCCAGCTCGGATTGGACCATCAGGAAGGTCAGGAAGGTCCCGGAAGGACGCTGCTATAAAAAAAGGTTTGCATGGCCGCTCGGCCATGCGCTAGTATAGACTGCATTACCAGACTATGAGCAGTGAGTGTTGTATGTGTTGGGAGGTTGGCCTGACCCATGAATCTGCTTTCAGTGAGAGGCAGAGGGAATAGCTCAGTGTAGGAATAGAGGCACTGAGATGAAGAAGAATAGGGTGCCATACTGAGTGTCACCATTAGAGGGCAGCGGGGAGCACAGAAGAAAGTAGTTTTGTAACTGCCACAGGTCAAGGTCACTCTCATTGGTTAAAGGTGACGTCAGGTGACAGTGGGCAGGGCTGCCTAGGCTGGTAGTATAAAGGCTGAGGGAAGGTTCCAGAAGGGTCAGTCAGCCAGGGGAGCTCACTGGATAGGAGGCTCTGCTGCACAGGGAAAGGCAGTGGAGAACCTCAGAGAGCCTGACAGACGGTCAAAGGGGTGACCCAAAAATACAGTAGCATCAGACGGAACCAGTCTCAGCGAATTAAGGCACAGTGTACTCTGAACGGTGAAGCGCTGTGGTGGAAGTGCCTAGGGCAGCCACAGTGAGGAGAACCGCAGAGGACACCACGACGGTGACACAGAGCAAGTAAAGGTACCCGGGTCTGTGTGAAAAGAAATTGTCAAAAGTCCTGCAATGAACTGTGGAAGTCATCAGGAGGGTGGTGAATAAACACAGACCTGTTGAATGTAGCTCTTGTTTCAGTCTCCAGTCTGTTTGCACTAAGAAGTGGGTCACCCCCCCCAGTTCTGTGGGATCAGCACACCTCTCCCGCCTATCTGCAGCAGCACCACCGCATCATTGCCTCATCTCCCTCAGCCCTGCCCTAACCCTACATATGCATGTATGAATGTCTCTGGTGAATGACTCATTAAGAAACCCCTACCCTTGGTACGCATGTGTTGTGCAGCCTAGCCTGTTAAGCGCCCAGGCTTAGGTGTAGGTAGAGGCAGAGTCTGAGACTGGCATCAGTGTCCACTGGTGGCTCTGCACGCCACAGTGCACGTGCTCGACACTCCACCATAGTCAGCGTCTATAGTGGCATCCGCAGATGCGACTCTGCACGCTCAGAAGGTCTAGAGGGACTCTGACCCAGTGTCCTTGGGGCAGAGTTCTGTGACCGCATTCTGTGCGCTCTGTTGCAGAGCTCTGTGAGCTAAACAGGCTCCGGCCTTTATGTTCTGCGGTAGTGCAGCTCTGTGAGGTAACAGAGTTCGCCCTGTTCACACTGGGTGACGTTAACCCACATGTGACCTTCTGTATACCGCTTTATACTTCCCCATTACTAAGCAGCAGTTTACCACCCCTGCACGGTGGACCCCGGGCTGCGAACGCACCTTACTATTATTTTATTATTTGGTGCGTTCCGCCAGCCCTAATATTTGGTCTGTGCGATTACAGATATATCAGATTTATATATTTTTTTATATGCTTGGCTGCTGTCACACACTAAAAGAATCTTTTCACATTTAAATAACTATAATTTTTCCATATTTCTGCTGACAGTTATATGAGGGCTTGTTTATTGCGGGACGAGTTGACATTTTTATTGGCACCATTCTCAGTAAAATTACATTTTTTGATCGCTTTCTATTCTTATTTTTGGGAGGAGGCATAATGAACAAAAACAAACAATTCAGGAATTGTTTTTTTGTTTTGTTTTTTTATGCCATTCCAGGTCTGGTAAAATTGATAAGGCAGCTTTACTCTACGGGTCAGTACGATTATTATAATGATACTGGATTTATTTATTTTTTTATGTTTTGGTGCTTTTACACAATAAAAACTATTTTATAGAAAAAATAATTATTTTTGCATCGCTTTATTCTGAGAGCTATATCGTTTTTATTTTTCTGCTGACAGAGCTGTACGGCGGCATGTTTTTTGTGGGACAAGATGATGTTTCAAGAGATACCATTTCTATTCACATTCGTTTTTAATCATGTTTTATTCTACTTTTTGTTCGGCGGTATGGAGATAAAGCATATTTGTTTGCCTTTTTTTTTTTAAGGTGTTCACTAAAGGGGTTAATTAGGGGGACAGTTTTATAGGTTGGGTTGTTCTGAAAGAGGCGATACCAACTATGTGTACTTTTTTTATATTTTTCTTTTTATATTATTAAATGTATTTATTGGATTAATATTTTTTCATTTTTTCTCATTCTTTATTTTGTAATTTTTTTTAGATTTTTACAATATTTTATATTCTTTTTTTAGTTTTTTACGCCGTCCCAGGATGGGACAAACAACTTTCTCTGCCCTGATCGTTGATCTAATACTCTGCTATGCTTTTGCTTGCACCGATCGATGGGCATTACTGCTGGGTGTCAGCTCTCATACAGAGCTGACACTTGCATTTGATCGGGGTGGCGTTCAGCGTGAGCCCACGTGATCGTGAGGGAGTAAATGTATGGCGGTTTGTGGGAACATAACTCCTGCAGCATTGTACATACACTGCGAATGTTGAGAAGGGGTTAAGAAATTAATCAACTACAACAGCAGCACACTGTGCCCTAATACATACAGTGGGGAAAAAAAGTATTTAGTCAGTCAGCAATAGTGCAAGTTCCACCACTTAAAAAGATGAGAGGCGTCTGTAATTTACATCATAGGTAGACCTCAACTATGGGAGACAAACTGAGAAAAAAAAATCCAGAAAATCACAATGTCTGTTTTTTTTTCATTTTATTTGCATATTATGGTGGAAAATAAGTATTTGGTCAGAAACAAAATTTCATCTCAATACTTTGTGATATATCCTTTGTTGGCAATGACAGAGGTCAAACGTTTTCTGTAAGTCTTCACAAGGTTGCCACACACTGTTGTTGGTATGTTGGCCCATTCCTCCATGCAGATCTCCTCTAGAGCAGTGATGTTTTTGGCTTTTCGCTTGGCAACACGGACTTTCAACTCCCTTCAAAGGTTTTCTATAGGGTTGAGATCTGGAGACTGGCTAGGCCACTCCAGGACCTTGAAATGCTTCTTACGAAGCCACTCCTTCGTTGCCCTGGCGGTGTGCTTTGGATCATTGTCATGTTGAAAGACCCAGCCACGTTTCATCTTCAATGCCCTTGCTGATGGAAGGAGGTTTGCACTCAAAATCTCACGATACATGGCCCCATTCATTCTTTCATGTACCCGGATCAGTCGTCCTGGCCCCTTTGCAGAGAAACAGCCCCAAAGCATGATGTTTCCACCACCATGCTTTACAGTAGGTATGGTGTTTGATGGATGCAACTCAGTATTTTTTTTCCTCCAAACACGACAAGTTGTGTTTCTACCAAACAGTTCCAGTTTGGTTTCATCAGACCATAGGACATTCTCCCAAAACTCCTCTGGATCATCCAAATGCTCTCTAGCAAACTTCAGATGGGCCCGGACATGTACAGGCTTAAGCAGTGGGACACATCTGGCACTGCAGGATCTGAGTCCATGGTGGCGTAGTGTGTTACTTATGGTAGGCCTTGTTACATTGGTCCCAGCTCTCTGCAGTTCATTCACTAGGTCCCCCCGCGTGGTTCTGGGATTTTTGCTCACCGTTCTTGTGATCATTCTGACCCCACAGGGTGGGATTTTGCGTGGAGCACCAGATCGAGGGAGATTATCAGTGGTCTTGTATGTCTTCCATTTTCTAATTATTGCTCCCACAGTTGATTTCTTCACTCCAAGCTGGTTGGCTATTGCAGATTCAGTCTTCCCAGCCTGGTGCAGGGCTACAATTTTGTTTCTGGTGTCCTTTGACAGCTCTTTGGTCTTCACCATAGTGGAGTTTGGAGTCAGACTGTTTGAGGGTGTGCACAGGTGTCTTTTTATACTGATAACAAGTTTAAACAGGTGCCATTACTACAGGTAATGAGTGGAGGAAACAGGAGACTCTTAAAGAAGACGTTACAGGTCTGTGAGAGCCAGAAATCTTGATTGCTTGTTTCTGACCAAATACTTATTTTCCACCATAATATGCAAATAAAATGAAAAAAAAACAGACAATGTGATTTTCTGGATTTTTTTTTCTCAGTTTGTCTCCCATAGTTGAGGTCTACCTATGATGTAAATTACAGACGCCTCTCATCTTTTTAAGTGGTGGAACTTGCACTATTGCTGACTGACTAAATACTTTTTTTCCC
The DNA here is from genome assembly GCF_039654945.1 of Dendrobates tinctorius. Lineage (NCBI taxonomy): Eukaryota > Metazoa > Chordata > Amphibia > Anura > Dendrobatidae > Dendrobates > Dendrobates tinctorius. Next base: position 86,994,120 of record NW_027361684.1, on the reverse strand, counting down.
CAGTGTATGTAACATTTAATATGTGAAATTACTGGTATCTACAATATATAGCCAATTTGTGTGTGATCACCAGCCAAGACAACCTTTCTCTAGATGTACTCTAACCATTTCTATCAGATATGGCTCACTTGAGCCAAAAAGCCTAAAAAATATAAAAGGACAGGTTGAATCCAAGCCAAGGCTAACTAAGAACAGCCTAAGTGCTCATTCACACTGCAGTTAATTTTTTGCGACCTGTGTTTTTCACAAAAAGCACTGTAGTGCAGCACTTACTGCTTGTGTTGGGGGACACTCACTTGGCACTGGATTAAGGTAGACAGGCACAGTTTTGCTCACATAAATAGTCTATGAGGTTTATTTTATACAGCATAAACCACATGGTAGGCCCTGGTGCACATCAGAGGCCTACCACCGTACATAATATTTCAACATATGACTTTTCCTTGCAGTCCCTATACACGCTGGACCTCTCTGTCCAGTGACCGTGTACGACCGTGTAGGTAGGATAACCAACAGGGGGGGTGACCCGCTTCTTGCCGCAGACAGACACGAGACAGAGACAGACTTTGTGTTCGACAGGTCCGCTTTTATTGGCCGTCCTCCTGACGACCACAGCAATACACCACAGCAGCTTCACACTTCTTCAAACACAGGCCTGGGTACCTTCACTCTCTTTTCCTGTAGTCGTGACATCCCCCGTGGTTCTTTTCGCCGCGGCTGCCCTAGGCCTATCTACCACAGCGCTTTACCAATCTGAGTACGTTGTCCGTTTGGTACCCCCAGGCCATCTCCATCTGTGGCTTCCGTCGTTTGGGCCACCCCTCGTGACCATCTCAACTGTCAGTCCCCTATGGGGCCTCTTCTCTGTCCTCTCTCCTCAGCAGAGCCTCCTATCTCTTGCGCTCCCCTCACTGACTGACCTTTCCAGAACCTTCCCTCAGCCTTTTATCCGTCCCGTTCTGGTAACCCCGCCCACCATGACTTGACAGTTACTTCAACCAATGGCAGTTATTCAGTCCCATTCCTACACTCTCCACTGCCCTCTAATGGTCAAACTACAATACTACACTCTTTCTCTTTATCTCCAGCCGTTTCCAATCTTTCACTCTAACAGTCCACCCACAATACACTACACCTCTGCTTCTTCACTGCAAACAGGTCCGCCCGTCAATCCTCCTTCCCTACAACCGCATGCCAAACAGTTCCTTAACGTTCATAGAACAATACAAGCACCAACAGTCTGTGGAGGTACCTTACAGGAGCTCCTGCCTCAGACGCCGACTCCTTGTCAGTTCTCTCTCTCCCGGGGAAGCTGCCTTGCTGGGATCACCATCCTTGTGACCATGGCACTCCTGACAATCCAGACCCTCAGAACGTCAGTAGCTCCCCCCAATGCTGGGCTGTCACAGACTCTGCTCACACACAGGCCTCACCAGGTGCTATTCAGGGATACGATCCTACGGCCAGGACCTCCCAACACACTGGCCTCACCGGGTGCTATTCAGGGATCTGATCCTACGGACAGGACCTCCCAATACACCGACCTGACCGGGTGCTATTCAGGGATCCTATGGCCAGGACCTCCCAACACACCGGCCTCCAGGTCCGAGGCCTCACCATGCGCTCTTCAGGAAGTTAGCAACTCCCAACACACAGGCCTTCCAGGACCTTGCACTCTGACCACTCAGGTTCAAAACACACAACATGTGACCAGACCTCAGTCACATTATATATCCCAAACCACCCCCATATGTGGGTGGTGTATGTGTGGCTAGCTCTCCGACTATCCCTAAAAGCCCCCCTTTTAGGTAAATAAACTCATGGACTACAAGTCCCAGCACAACAACACCACTTTTGGGCTTACAGCACGGAGGACCTCTGGGACGACACAAACCGGCCATTTACAATCATGCCGGTCACTGTTTCACCATCACAATCAAGGAAATGCCCACATGCATATCCTGAGGAGCACATACAGCACCCCCTAGCTGTAACAGGGGTCACTGCATCACAGCACTCATACCTATCATAGTGAATGGGGCTTCTCGGAGACCTAACAGTCCATGCAAAATAACAGAGATGTGTCCGCTATTGATCTGAGTGTTGAATCAAAATCAACAATGCAAGGCTGTGGATCCATGAAAAAATCGGACAGAACAAGGATCCAATCTGAGTGCAGTCTGATTTACACAGACTGTTAGATAAGAGAAAAATGTATTAAACTCTGGTCAAACTCTGATTCAAACTTGGATGACACTCTGATGATCTGATGGAACTCAGATGAAAATCTTTGATTAAACTCAGTTCGTTTTTCTCATACATGAAAAAAACTGACGTGAATGAGTCCTTTGACTGGTGTGTGGAGAGCACAGCCAACCAAAGAGGCAGTCACCACCTCCAATAGTTTACTACAGATGAACAAGAAAATGACGGGCAACAGAATGAGGGAAATGTGAAAAGGTACAAACTGCTGTGACTGAGAAATAAAACCTGAGCAGTCTTTGGGTGCAATGGGAAAAAAGAGACATTTTTAATAAATTTCTATAGAAAAAGAATCCTGCTTCTTAGCGCTTGCAGAATTTATTGAAAAGGTAGATAATAATTCAGTGCATAATATTCACACAGACAGCACACAGACATTCTTACTACAGTTGGTCCTTTGGATTTCGTACTTCAACACATGCAGAGCCTGGATGAGCTGGTTTATATCAGGCTTCTGCAAATGCAGGTAGAAGCTAGCTCCGCTAGGTGGAGAAAGAGTGGAGAGAGGTTCAGCACACAGATGAAGGAGACCTGCCGTGCAGCATCAAAGCTACTACCAGGTGGCAGCAGAGAAGTCATTCAAGTCAGGTCAAATCCTAGACTGTAGTGCAGTACCAAAGGAATAAACAAACTCAAGGTCAGAGACAAGCCAAGGGGTCATTAACGGTCAGCGGATATGCTAGAGACAAGAGACAAAAGCAGGTCAGGGTCCAAGTCGAGTTCAAGTACCAAGAAGTCCAGACACAAAGGGTACACACAGAGTCGGGACAGGGAGCAGGGAATAACACAGACACGGGTCGAGTCAGGAATAACAGCAGGACAAATCAGGGTGTAACAGAGTAAGCTACTCACGCCGTAGGGAGATCTTTAACTGACATAGCCTGCAGGAAGCAGTGGCGATAAATAGCAAACCTGAACCCAGACAGAGGCTAAGAAAGGTTAACCCCTGAAATGACCGGACCGGGAACATGGAAAGACAGGTCTCAAAACCCAGTCTGGATCATGACAGTTTATCTTTTTTCTCTCTGCATTTAATAAATGTATTACTTAAATGTATTTGCCAATGAAAACCGTTAAAAATTAACAATTTTTTTATCAACTAGATTCATACAAATTGCATGCATGGTATTAAGTCTCAACAATAAAGAGACACTGGGAAATGTTCTTTGTAGCGGAGTAATTTTTGTGATAGAACAGTGGGAAACGAGTGAAAACCTGTTAGTTAACAATAGAAAAACTTTTCTGTTGCCAAGTACATAGTAAGCTTCATTAATAATAATAATAGTGAATAAACTATACAGTTTTGCTTCATCCTTATATTAGAGCACGGAATCAAAAACTAAGTAAAATAAATTTTATCATAAAATAAGAAATTAGAAAATTGTAAAAAAAGAGAAAAATCTAGAATATAATTATATGACTGATATAATAATGATAATAATTATCTACATGTATAAAACTCAAGATCTGTAGTAGCCTGTTTTATACAAATCCACAGTTCTCCCCCGATTTGGGTGAAATTTGGCATGCCCCCTCTTCACCCACAGGAGCAGAATACTGCGCTTGTTACATCTCGCTAGCGTCTCTCCGTCATGAGATTGGGGCCCCCAAAGTTAGACCCTATACATATAATGGGGAAATGTGAAATCTATAGTAGCCCGCTCTATAGAAATCCACAGTTCTTGCCCGATTTGGGTGAAATTTGGCACGCCCCCTCTCCACCCACAGGAGCAGAATATTACATACGTTAAATCTCGCTAGCTTCTCCTCGTCATGAGACTGGGGCCCCCAAAGTTAGGCCCTATACATATAATGGAGAAATGTGAAAGTAAAAGTGCTGAAGGGAAAACAACAGTTGTGACTGACAGGGAAGGATTATAGCGACAGCGCCAAAGAGTTGCTGCTAACGGGGCGGCACCACCACACACAATACACAAACATTTCACAAACACCATACAAACATCACACAGACAGCAAAAATACACCAACCCACAAGCACAACACCACACAAATGCCACAACACACCACACAAACACCAAACCACTCTGGACACACCCAACACAAACACCACCTCACAAATACCACAACACCACCCCATGAATACCACATGCACACCACAAACACACACAAGCACACACGTACGCATGCAAGGACCACACATGCATGTCAATCACTTACAGTAGCTGGCATTAATTTGGAGAGCCCGTGTTTTTGGACAGTTGCATGTTGCTTGCTCTAGAGTGGGTAACCCCAAAAATCTTTTCATATATGCACCTGAAGGTAAAACAAGAAACATTGTTTACCAAAAAGCACTGCAATAGATAGTTGTTTAACTGTAAACCAATATTACTCTTTTGTCCGTGAACTACTGTACTTATAGATTACACTGGAAGGAGGGGGAAGGGTTGCACTATGTTGTTAATTGGGTTTAAATGTTTTATATATTTTTGTGTAAGGTGTATACATTTTCATTTTTGATGAAAAATAGTTAAAAAAATAGTTGTAAAAGTTTATACTACATAATATGTATTGAATATGTAAAATCAATAAAAATGTTGAAATAAAAAAAAAATTGTTGTTCACATCAATGTTACGACAAATTAGTAAAATGCCAAAATAATAAAAATTTAAAGTGGAAAAAAAATTACTGTAGCACTCTGAAAATGTCAGTCTCAGGGTGACACTAAAAATTTTACTTTAGCTACCATAACCAACAATTTAACATATATTCCGCGAGCGAAGCTGCGGGTATTCTACTAGTTATTAGTAATTAATATTATTAACAAATCCGGGCCACCCAGCGCTGTTCCAGGGCTCCCAACTTAGCGTTCTCCAGATGCGCTAACGGATTATTATCGGTGCGCACCAACACCTCTGAGCTGGACAGGTATTCTGCGAATCTCTCCGTCATAGCCTCCATCAACGGGTTGCGCTCAGAAAAGTGAAGGGACCAACTGGCATAAGCAATCACCCTCTCTTTCCTATCCTGCACCTGTGACAACACAGCCCGAAGTCCGTGCAAGCTTCCGTTGGTGTGGAGAATGAACGGTATAGAGAAGTCCGCATAGGCCAGTAAAAGTTTTCTCTTGCCTTTCCTCCCAACGGATGGACCGGCCCTTTGCATTCGGGGGTACCCTTTTCAGAAGCACGAGCAGAGGTTTCGCCACACGGGCAAAGTTCTTCACGAAATGACAATAATACCCCGTCAGTCCCAGGAACGCTAGGACATCCTTTACAGTCTCCGGGGTCAGCCAATCTTGAACCACCGCAATTTTCTCCTGTGACGGCTTCACTCCTTCAGCTGAAACAACATGGCCCAGATACTCGATCTGGGTCCGGAACAAGTGGCACTTCTGGAATTTCACCTTCAGTCCATATTTCTGCAGATGGCTCATCACTTGTGGGTCGCCCTCCCAGGGCTGTGGGGTACTCGGTACCGGGCCGGTATCAGTGGGATGTGTCACAGCAGTGGTGACCCGGACGGTGGCCCTGGGCACCCAAGTAATAGGAAGATGTGAATGGTGGAATCTAGTTAGATGAATAGTTCGTGACACCACCTGTGGTGCTCGGCAAGGGAGGTGTTAAGCCGACGCTGCATGCAGATCCGCTGGGACTGATGGTATGGTGCAGCAAAGATGTAAAAGCTCCCCACAGGTGAAGCTATAGTCCCAGGGCAGTGTAGATGTGGTTGGCACGGGGACGCAGCGGTGCCAGGAAGGTAGGAAGCAGACAAGACACAGCGGGGTGCAATTTCTGCACCTTTACTTGGTAACTGCAGTCCAGGGTCCTGATTACAGATGGTATTGGAGCAGGCTAGCCTGGAAGCAATTCAGGGATTCTCTCTCAGCAGATGGGCTGTGCAGTCTCCTTACTAGCGCTTATTCTCCCAGTACTGAGTTACACTGGAGTTCCTCCGGACAGATGTTCTCAAGAACCTCACTTGCACGGCAGACAGCTGTAGCCTCTCTCGGGGACTCCTCTCTTCTGAGTCCCGGCTCACTATCCAAGCTGCTGTTGTGTCCTCAAGTCTTAGATGGGAGCAGGGCATTTACAGCCTCCTACTCCTCTGGTGTCTGTTGCACAACCGTGGAGACCAGGCACCAGTTCATGCGCTCTCTCCAGAGATGAGCTCGTCCTCTCGCTCTATCTCAGTGCTCCTTCCACACGTCTGCACACTTCACCCTCCGCAGACTTACTAACTAACCACCCCTTCCTCTTGGCCCTCAGAGAGCACTCCTCCCCTTAATCCCGGTTCAAAGTTCCCCCTGCTGGCCTGGAGTGGAACTGTGTTGCATGCATAGATTGACTGAGACCCATCGTTGCCTCCAAGCCTGGCATTACCCTCCCCTGGAGGAAGGCAAAGCCACTCTGGCGGCCATACTCCTGGGAGCATCACATTTGCTCTAATCTCCGCAAGGTGATCTTCAAACGAGGCCGCATATACTATGATATCATCCAGGTAAAGAAGTGTGGCCTCAAAGTTCAAATCACATAAGCACCTCTCCATCAATCGTTGGAACGTACCGGGGGCGTTGGCCAGGTCAAATGGCATCCTATTGAATTAGAAGAGGCCCATAGGTAGTATAAAGGCCGTCTTCACCCGATCCTTCTCCGACATGGGCACTTGCCAGTAGCCACTGGTGAGATCCAGCGTCGAGAAGAATTTGGCTTTTCCCAATGCAGCCAGGGATTCTTCAATCTGGGACAGAAGGTATGAATCCCTCACGGTGCAGGTGTTGAGTTTACGGTAATCTACACAGAACCTCAGTGTCCCATCCTTCTTTCGCTCCAGCACGATGGGGGCTGCCCACGGATTTTGGCTCTCCCTGATGATGCCCGCCTGTAGCATCTGTCCGAGCATCTCCTTTACTTCCTGATATAACTGAGGGGGAATTTGCTGATAGCGTTCGCGAATGAGTGCTGTATCCCCAGTTTGTATTTCGTGAGTAATAGCCGTAGTGCAGCCAAAGTCATCCTCATGATTCGCAAACACGGATTTGCATCTCCCCAGTAACGCTTCCACTTGTTGTATTTGGGTGGGCGTGAGTTCAGATAGTTCGGCGCCCATCTGATCCAGTATGCGCCAACCCTCCTGGATGGGGGTTCGGCTGTCATAGAAGTGGTAACCTTTATGACCACGGGTCTTCTGGGTTTACTGCCAGCTGTATGGCCTGGGGCAGTATGATTTCTTCAGGCATGCCCACTATCCACGTCACTTCACCCCTGTGTGGGACAACAATTTCCTGATCTGTCAAATTTACGCAGCGTACAGGCACCGTCCCTTCACGTACAATGGCCAGTGTCCATGCCACTAAGAGTCCTGCAGGCAATTGTTCAATTACAGAGGGTTGCAACTGTACTTCTACCTCCTCTAGCGGTGCATGTCTGGCAGAGTCCTGGTGGTAGGGTGAATTTAGTGGAGGCTGGAACATCCACTTTTCCTAACGTTTCCCCTTGACTAGAGGCTTCCTGAGCTCGAACTGTACGAATTATCCATTGAAACACTTGTCACTGGGGGGTATGCGGACTCCACTGTTTCAGGGACAAATGAGAAAGTTCATTCATGAGCAGATTTCCAAACTCTTTCAGGATATTCATCCCCAGGGTGACGGTATGACCATGACGGGCTTCCCCCAGGGTCAGCACTATACCCTTCCATCCAAGATCTTTCCTGCACAAAGAGACCTGCATCCACATCACCCCCGCAACTGGGATGGGCAAGTGATTTGCTGCTGTCAGTTTTACTACCGGGCCCCACTCTGGCCATAGACTCTCTGGGTAGTGTCGACGGAAATACTGTTATGAATGAGTCACCGTAGGAGGCAAAAACAGAAATACTAGCTAACTCCAGAAAACCAGAGAAGTTGGCAGCTATCGGATTACAGACCCCTGAACCTATCAACAACAACTAGCAGTAGCCGTGGGGGGTTCCTACGGTGCCCTAGACCCCTCGATCACAGCCGGAGAACTACATAGGCCTAAAGACAGAAAGGGAAATCTAAACTGCCCCAGAGCAGACCCCAAAGCAATAGGCAGCCCCCAACATATAATGACGGTGAAGCAAGATGAAAAAACACTCACACAGATAGAAAGATAGGCTGAGCAAAAGATGGGGCCCAAGCAACTACGTAGGACAGGATAGAAAAGCTGCTGTCTGTAATCCGCCAAAACCCTATCAAAACAAGAGCCAACAACTGATAGGGAAAAAAGCCCTGAAGACGCTAGGCTTCAAAAAGACTATATCAGCACTCAGGTATCTTCTGAAGACAGAGCAAAAAGGAATTCAGCACATCCCAGCAGGGAATGGCAGAAATCCAGAAAAACAAGGAAAAACAAAACCAAAACACAAATGCAAAAGGCAGAGCAGAAAACTTAGCTTTTGAGGAGCAGGAATCAGTCTGGTCTCCTAGAATCCCTCAGAGAGATCACCAGCAAGGAAGGGCATCGGCTGCCTTATATCCAGTCAGCAATTCCCGTCACCCAGTCATCATCATCCTGCCCAGATGCTTGATAATCAGCCTCACTACCTTCCTTCACCAGAAGAGGGAGTTCATCAGACCTCAATGGTGAAGGGGAAAATGAACTCACAACAGTACCTCCCCCTTGAGGAGGGGTCACCGAACCCTCATCCACGCCACCAGGGCGATCAGGGTGAGCCCAATGAAAGGCACGCACCAATCTTTTGGCATGAATATCAGAAGCAGAGACCCAGGAATTATCCTCCTGACCATAGCCCTTCCACTTAACCAAATACTGGAGTCTCCGTCTAGCCAGACGGGAATCCAGTATCTTCTCTACCTCATATTCCATGTTATCTTCAACCAATACAGGGTCCGGAGGTGCCACCCCAGGAACTACTGGTTCAACAAACCTCTTCAACAAGGACTTATGAAACACATTATGGATTTTAAATGTGACAGGAAGAGCCAAACGAAAAGAGACCGGATTAATAATCTCCAAAATCTTGTAAGGTCCAATAAATCTAGGCGTAAACTTAGGAGACGCTACCTTCATAGCGATATTTTTTGATGATAACCAAACCATATCACCAACCTTAAACTGGGGACCAATGGTCCTATGTCGGTTGGAAAACCGCTGGGCCTTTTCCTGGGAGAGAGATAACTTATCCACCACTTGGTCCCAGATCTGGTGCATTGTCTCCACCACAGTGTCAACACCTGGGCAGGCAGAAGGCTCCACCTGCCCTGAAGAAAATCGAGGATGAAACCCAAAGTTACAAAAAAAAGGTGACATCAAAGTGGCAGAACTAGCTCTATTATTTAAAGCAAATTCGGCCAAGGGCAAAAATGAAACCCAATCATCCTGATCAGCGGAAATAAAACATCTCAAATACGACTCCAAGGTCTGGTTTGTTCTCTCCGTCTGCCCATTGGTCTGAGGGTGAAAAGCAGAGGAGAAGGACAACTGAATTCCCAGCTTAGAACAGAAAGTCCTCCAAAATCTAGACACAAACTGAACTCCTCTGTCAGATACAATGTTCTCAGGAATCCCGTGCAAGCGAACCACCTGTTGCAAAAACAGGGGCACCAACTCAGAGGAAGATGGCAACTTAGGGAGTGGTACAAGATGAACCATCTTAGAAAACCTATCACAAATCACCCAAATAACAGTCATTCTCTGAGAGACAGGCATATCAGAGATGAAATCCATTGAAATATGGGTCCATGGCCTCCTGGGGACCGGCAAAGGCATCAACAACCCACTAGAGCGAGAACAAGGTTTAGACCGGGAGCAAGTCCCACAGGACTGCACAAAATTCCTGACATCACGAGACAAGGCAGGCCACCAAAAAGACCGACTCACCAGATCTCTAGTACCAAAAATACCTGGATGACCGGCCAATGCAGAGCAATGAACTTCAGACATCACTCTCTTCTTCCACTGGTCAGGAACATACAACTTCCCACTGGGACAACGCTCAGGTTTGTCCTCCTGGAACTCTTCCAGAGCACGTCTCAAATCGGATGAGATGGCAGAAAGAACTACCCCTTCGCCTAAGATGGTAGCAGGCTTGGTCACCACAGGAGAATCAGCACAGAAGCTCCTAGAGAGAGCGTCAGCCTTGACATTCTTAGTGCCAGGAAGAAAAGAGATCACAAAATCAAAACGTGTAAAAAACAAGGCCCACCTAACCTGTCTAGGGTTCAAGCGTTTGGCCAACTCCAGGTAAATCAAATTCTTGTGGTTAGTGAGGACCACGACTTGATGTTTAGCTCCCTCCAACCAATGTCTCCACTCCTCAAATGCCCATTTCATGGCTAACAGTTCCCGATTCCCCACATCATAGTTACGTTCAGATGGAGAGAACTTTCGGGAAAAGAAAGCACAGGGATTCATTTTAGATGTTACAGGATCCTTTTGGGACAAAACAGCTCCTGCACCAATCTCAGAAGCGTCCACCTCTACCTGGAACGGGAGTGAGACATCAGGTTGCCGCAAAATCGGGGCAGAAGTGAATCTTCGCTTCAGCTCCTGAAAGGAAGAAACAGCCTCCGGAGACCAATTCAACACATCAGCACCCTTCTTAGTCAGATCAGTCAATGGCTTGGCAATACTAGAAAATTTTGCTATAAATTTCCGATAAAAATTATCAAAACCCAAAAACTTCTGGAGGGCCTTCAAAGTAGTGGGCTGAACCCAATCATAAATGGCCTGTACCTTGGCCGGGTCCATTTCAATAATTGACGGAGACAAAATAAATCCCAAAAAAGAAATCCTCTGTACCCCAAAAAGGCATTTCGATCCTTTGACATACAGGGAATTCTCCCTCAAGATCCGGAACACAGTCCGAACATGTTACACATGAGAATCCCAATCCTTGGAGAAGATCAAAATATCATCCAGATAGATAATCAAAAATGTATCCACAAAGTCTCGGAAAATATCGTTCATGAAGCACTGGAAGACAGAAGGGGCATTAGTGAGCCCAAAAGGCATCACCAGGTACTCAAAATGTCCCTCCGGAGTATTAAACGCCGTCTTCCATTCATCCCCATGCTTAATGCGGATAAGATTATACGCCCCCCTGAGGTCAAGCTTGGTAAACCAGCAAGCACCTTTAACTCTGGAGAATAGATCCGAAATCAGGGGTAACGGATACTGATATTTAATAGAAATTTTGTTGAGGGCACGATAATCAATACAAGGCCTTAATGAACCATCCTTTTTGTCCACGAAAAAAAAAACAGCACCTAAGGGTGAAGAGGATGGTCTAATATAACCCTTCTCCAACGCCTCCTTAATATAGGATCGCATAGCCTCGTGCTCGGGTACAGATAAATTGAAGAGCCGACCCTTGGGAAATTTACACCCTGGGCTCAGTTCAATTGCACAGTCATAACTCCTATGAGGAGGCAAAGACGCAGACTCATTCTCACTAAATACATCATAAAAATCCGCCAAATAGTCAGGAACATCATGCGACTGAGGTGAGGTGGAAAAAACCGGAGCCTCGCTAATGGCACACCGACAACCCCAACTCACCACAGACACAGATTTCCAATCCAAAACTGGATTATGAATTTGCAACCAGGGAAACCCCAGAACAATGGTATCATGCAAATTATGCAACACCAAAAATCTGCAATTTTCTTGATGGTCTGGGGCGACCCGCATTACCACCTGGGTCCAAAACTGAGGTTTATTTTTCGCCAAAGGAGTAGCATCAATCCCCCTCAAAGGGATAGGCGTCCGCAGAGGTGTCATCGGAAATCCACAACATTTAGCAAAATCCAAGTCCATTAGGTTCAGGGCTGCTCCCGAATCCACAAAAGCCTTGGCGGAAAATGTGGACAGGGAGCAGATCAGAGTAATTGCCAGAAGAAACTTAGGTTGAGCACCACCCACAGAAAACGTGTGTGCAAAACGTTTCTCTCGTTTAGGACAGACAGAAATAATATGCGAGGCATCTCCACAAAAAAAACACATCTTATTACGCCTTCTGAACTCCTGACGTTGCTCCCTGGACAAAACTCTATCACATTGCATAGGTTCAGACACTTGTTCAACAGGTGGCAACACCTCTCGTGCAGTCCTGCGTTCAAGTAAACGCCGATCAACCTGAATGGCTAATGACATAGAATCGTCAAGACCAGAGGGAACAGGAAATCCCACCATAGTATCTTTTACGGCTTCTGACAAACCCTTCCGAAAGAGAGCTGCCAAGGCATTATCATTCCAGGTAGTAAGGACCGCCCACTTTCGGAATTTTTGACAGTACAATTCTGCAGAATCTTGACCTTGGCTCAATGCCAACAGGGTCTTTTCAGCCTGATCAATAGCATTAGGTTCGTCATACAACAACCCAAAGGCTTGAAAAAATGCGTTCACATTAGTCAGAATAGGATCATCTGGTTTCAAAGAAAACGCCCAATCCTGGGGATCGCCACGCAGCAAAGAGATGACAATTTTAACCTGCTGCGCGGAGCTCCCTGACGAGTTAGGCTTCAAGGCAAAAAATAATTTACAATTATTTTTGAAATTCAAAAATTTAGACCGATCCCCAAAAAACACATCAGGAGTAGGGATTTTTGGTTCAGCAACATGTGAATGAGCAAGGTAGGCGGAAATACCCCGCACTTCCGCAGCGAGCTGCTCCACATGATCAGACAATTGCTTTATCTCCATTGAGAGAAAAAAAAATTCCCTCTACGGCCTCAGAGATATAGAGGAAAAAATATACACACTTTTTTTTTTTTTTTTTACAATTCTTTCCTGCTATTGAGTACCCTAGGATCTGCGGTATGGCTCATGATTCTGTTATGAATGAGTCACCATAGGAGGCAAAAACAGAAATACTAGCTAACTCCAGAAAACCAGAGAAGTTGGCAGCTATCGGATTACAGACCCCTGAACCTATCAACAACAACTAGCAGTAGCCGTGGGGGGTTCCTACGGTGCCCTAGACCCCTCGATCACAGCCGGAGAACTACATAGGCCTAAAGACAGAAAGGGAAATCTAAACTGTCCCAGAGCAGACCCCAAAGCAATAGGCAGCCCCCAACATATAATGACGGTGAAGCAAGATGAAAAAACACTCACACAGATAGAAAGATAGGCTGAGCAAAAGATGGGGCCCAAGCAACTACATAGGACAGGATAGAAAAGCTGCTGTCTGTAATCCGCCAAAACCCTATCAAAACAAGAGCCAATAGCTGATAGGGAAAAAAGCCCTGAAGACACTAGGCTTCAAAAAGACTATATCAGCACTCAGGTATCTTCTGAAGACAGAGCAAAAAGGAATTCAGAACACCCCAGCAGGGAATGGCAGAAATCCAGAAAAAAAACAAGGAAAAACAAAACCAATACACAAATGCAAAAGGCAGAGCAGAAAACTTAGCTTTTGAGGAGCAGGAATCAGACTGGTCTCCTAGAATCCCTCAGAGAGATCACCAGCAAGGCAGAAGGGCGTCGGCTGCCTTATATCCAGTCAGCAATTCCCGTCACCCAGTCATCATCATCCTGCCCAGATGCTTGATAATCAGCCTCACTACCTTCCTTCACCAGAAGAGGGAGTTCATCAGACCTCAATGGTGAAGGGGAAAATGAACTCACAACAAAATACACTTCGGGCATCGTGATCACTTGAGACTCAGTATCCACCAGGCAACGCATGGCATGACCATCAAACTCGGCCCAGGCCAGCGGGTACGTAGAAACCTAGAAACCAGATTTGTGGGACTTTCACTACTTCTTCCTTTCCATTCTGGCTCCAGGCGACATCCCCCAGGCTTGGAGCCCTCTAGTTTAATGGACAGCTTGGCTGGGGCCCGTTATGCCGTGCACATTCCCTAGCCATATGTCCTACTTCCCCGCAGTTATAGCAAATGAAGGGCCTCTGTCTGTGGTACCTTATGGAATAGTTACGGGCATCTGCAACACCTTGGCTCCTGGCTGCGTACTGACCGGTTTCAACTTTCTCCTTCATCTGAGCCAATTCCCCTTGAATATTCACCAGCTCCTCTCTCATCTCTTCAACCCATTGGGGTTCAGCAACTGCCTTTACTGCTGCTTCACCACTCTGGACCTTCCCTACCAGGACCGTCACCCTCTGCTCCTGTTCACGTAAGCGGGCCTCTTTTCCTATGTCAGCAAAAGTGATACAAGGGTCCACCCGCACCCGCTCTCTCAGGGTCGGCTTGGTCAGGGCGTCCCGCAGGCCATTCACCAACAAGTCACGCAACATGACATCTTCCGGCCCTATCAGCACTCCATCCTTTCTAACAATGGCAGTGTATAACTCTTGCAGTGCATGCATATACTGCGTAACCGTCTCCCCCTCTCTTTCCATGCAGCTAAACAGGCAAGTCCAAAGTTCTCCTACACCAGTGGGGTCCCCATGGGTCGCCTCCAAGATCTGAAGTACATTGGTGAAAGTATCACAGTCTCGGGGGGACATAGGTGCATTCTCATCATGGCCCTCATGAGCTCTGTCAAACTCCACAACATAGTGTTGGACCCCGTAAATTTAGGAAAGTTATTTAACATGGCCCCCAGAGAGATACTGGTTCTGGGCCCAGCTGCCTGTTCTGCCGCCTATGTGCTGTTAGACTGCATCCTGCCGACTACGCCAAAATGTAAAGGTACTAGAGTGAGGTTCGTGGGATGCAGTGAAGAGCCGGAGGCAGAGAAGGGGTTAACAGAATTTACTTATACAGGTTATTGAAGTACAAGGTATACTCGGCACAGGGAGATAAAATCAACAATGAAATGTCACAGAAACACTGAGACAACAACAAAATTTGAACAAAAACACAATATTTGGGGGAAAAGGGTGTACGAAAGAGGTAACTTATCACTTGAAGTTCTTGTTGGGGAGAGGCTGGAATAACTCCCGCCGGCATTGTAGATCATGAACAATGTCTCTGACTCTGTTAAAGAGGAATGAAATGCACTGTCTCCCGACCATGCCGATGTGTCCGGACTTGCTTGGCTTTAGTACATTGGAATGCAGAAGCAGTCTCTTTCATTGATTCCTCTGGGATGGTGCAGAGCACGAACAGGACCCACGGTCATGTAATCGATTAATAGCAGTTCCAAGGGAGTGGAGGTCACAATGGTCTGCGTAGGAGCTCTCTGTTCTGGAGGTTTAGCCAATTCACAGCTTCGACATTATCGACAGGTCTCTTCCACTGCAGTCTTCAACCGGGGCTGATAGACCAGCGTCTGCAACCACTGAAACGTCTTCTCTGGACTGAAGTGAACCTCTCTTACATAAGCTTCCATGGTCACCTCATTGATCACTTTTTCAGGGAGCACCACTTGCCAGTGATGCCCAGTTCTCGTACTAACTTCACCTTCCAATACAGAAAACTGTCCTCCAGTTGAAGCCTCTCCCATTGTCGGAGAATCTGTAGCATCCCCGAGGACAGAACATCTCGCTCACTCTGGTTAGGAAGTTTTTTTAGGATCACCTATTGTCTCAACTGAGCGAGTTCCCTGTCTTCCTGCTGAAGCCGCACCCAGTCATCTCGAAGTCGTCCCAACAGGTGTTTTCCCGACGCTTCTTCGACCTGTTCCTGCTTCATCGCCAACGTCCTGGTGAGATTCTGGAACCCAGGGATCTCTTCTGCTTCCAACTCTTCATCTCGGTCCCCGCTAGGTCGCTCGTGAGTCACTCTGGACAGGGCGTCGTTATGTGAATTCTCAGCTCCTTTTCTGTATGCGATTCTGTATCGATATTTTGCCATACGGACCATCCATCTTTGCTCCAAGTCCCCTAGCTTCGCATTTTCTACGTGAGCTAGAGGATTGTTGTCAGTGCGTACCAAGACTTTGGATCCCGACAGGTACTCGCCAAACTTCTCGGTCATCACCCACACTAACACCAGTAACTCCAGATAAAAAGGAACCATAGTTGTCTAGGTTTCGTTCTGAGTCATGGAGAGATCGGCTCACGAAGGGAATCACAATGGTCCATCTTCTGGTGGCAGTGGTCGGTCTCTGGCAGCTACTGAGTGCACGGTACTTCTCTCTGCAGCGGATCCGCTGAAGGTGGTGAGGACCAACCAATGTAGCCTGTCGCAGAGCCGGTACTCAGAGGACGGAGCATGCTGCTCACCGGGTTATGAGGTTGGTCCGGCTCCTCATTCCTTCTCCCAGGCAGCAAGGAAGGCAGCCCCAACGGTATCGGACTCGGCTAAGTACAGGTACCCATGGCCCAGTCTTCTTCCTTACAGGTACATAAAATGAGAGCAATGGAAATAGGTGAACATGTGTGTAACTGAGTTAACAATTGACTAAATAATAGGATCACAATTAACAGTGGGGATCTGATTGGGTCATTATTGGGCGATTTTTAATATATTGATAACCATCTTGAGTACATTCAAAGTAAAAAGTTCAATATTGCAGATGATACTAAGCTCTTCAAGGTAATCAACACATCGGGGGGGTAATTTTGAATTACTGAGGTATTCATGTACGCTTCAAGCTTAGGCTAAGAAATGATAAATTACCGGTAGGTTAAATCTAGATAAACGCACTGAGGCCAAGTAAAAACTGAAAAACACTGGGTAAAACTGACACTGAAAGATACATGGGAGAATTGGTGGAAAGTAAACTCATCTTTCGTGACAGTAGGCAGTGCTTGGAAGCTCTTGTCAAAGCAAATAAAATCATGGGATGCAATAACCCCTTTCCGACATCAGGCGCAATAGTACGCCGATGTCGGACTCCCTCCCTTTGATGTGGGCTCCGGCGGTGAGCCCACATCTTTCCCAGGACATATCAGCTGTTTTGAACAGCTAACATGTGTCCAAGACAACCACGGGTGGAATCGCGATCCACCCACCGCTATTAACCCGTTAATTGCCGCTGTCAAGCGGCATTTAACAAGCGCTTCTGTCAATCGCACCGAAAATCCGCCAACCAGTGACCCGCGTCACCAGTGGTTTGGCATGACAACCAGAGGTCTCCTGGAGACCTCTATGGTTGTCACTGCCGGCTTGCTGTGAGCGCCAACCAGTGGTTGGCGCTCATAGCAGGTAATTCAGCTACATATAGGCAAACAGATCATTGTCTATATGTAGCTGAGCCGATCGGGTTATGGCAGCTTCTAGTCTCCCATGGAGACTATTGAAGCATGCCAAAAAGTAAAAAAAAAATGTTTTTAAAAATATGAAAAAAATTGTATCAAAGTTCAAATCACCCCCCTTTCGCCCCATTCAAAATAAAACAATAAAAAAATCAAACATACACATATTTGGTATCGCCGCTTTCAGAATCGCCTGATCTGTCAATAAAAAAAGGATTAACCTGATCACTAAACGGCGTAGCGATAAAAAAAGTCCAAATGCCAGAATTATGGTATTTGGTCGTCATGACATTGCATTAAAATGCAATAGCGGGCGATCAAAAGATTGTATCTGCACCAAAAAGGTATCATTAAGAACATCAGTTTGGCATGTAAAAAATAAGCCCTCACCCAACCCAAGATCACAAAAAATGGAGACGCTACAGGTATCGGAAAATGGCACTTTTTTTTTTTTTTTTTTTAACGAAGTTTGGAATTTTTTTAACTGCTTAAATAAAAAAGAACCTAGACATGTTTGGTGTCTATGAACTCGTAATGACCTGGAGAATCATAATAGCAGGTCAGTTATAGCATTTAGGGAACATAGTAAAAAAGTTAAGCAAAAAATAAGTGTGGGATTGCCCTTTTTTTGCAATTTCACTGCACTTGGAATTTTTTTCCTGTTTTCCTGTACACAACATGGTAAAACAAATGGTGTCGTTCAAAAGTACAACTCATCTCACAAAAAACAAGCCCTCACATGGCCATATTGATGGAAAAATAAAAAAAGTTATAGCTCTGGGAAGAAGAAGAGCAAAAAACAAAAACACAAAAAAGAAAATACCTCCAGAGGTTCAGAGGTTATAAAGGCATAGATAATCATGGCAAGAACATAGTTTTGCCTCTATGTAAGAAGATGAGCCAGGACAGAGTCAGCGGTTTCCTGTGCACTTTAGGGCCGGAACTATCGGGATTGTCACCACTGCTGCTGGGGGACGATTCATCTGAGGGGGGAGGACCTTGGGACTGGACAGCAGGGGGCATGGGGGACATAAAAGGGGCTGTGCACGGAAATGAGGGAGATTTGGCGGGAAGGTGACAGGAGAATAAGGAGAAGGTTGACTCCCTCCCCACTGCTCTGACTGCTAACGCCTCATTCTTTAGCCCCCTGCAGATTGACTTCCCAATGGAATGTGTCTTGACTGAGCTGCCCCCGGACATTCTTGTAGAGGTTCGATCCTTCCTGCCCCAGTGAAAGATAGTTTTGCTCACTCTGCTCATAGCAAATACATCAGAGGTTCGCATGCTGCTGCAGTCTGCGGGCCTGCATGCTGTTCGTGTTCAGCGCACCGATCTGGCATCAGTCAATCATCCCTTCAGCTGATATTAGCTACTCACAAATGGCACCCTTACAAAATCCAGCTGCTTCAGCATCTCATATGAGGATGACCCAGATTGGCACGCTGAATTTGCAGAATGGGCAAAACAAAAATTGGAACAGGACCCTCAGTTTACACAGAACATTATGTTCAGTGATGAGGCAAACTTTTTTGGGTGGACCATTTATATGGATACACCTAAATAAAATGGGAATAGTGATAGTTTTCTTGCATTGAAATCTGCTGCAATGACCCGGGTACTGCTTTCACCAGACATCAACACAATTTCTATCCACTTCTCACGTGTTAACCTCTGCAACATGTCAATGGCTGTAAACAAAGAGAAACTTGTAAATAACTCATTAAAGAATAAAGCTATGTTAAAACCAAGCACACCATTGTTTTTCTTGTGAAATTCTCAATGAGTTTGATGTGTCACATGACCCTCTTCCCATTGGAAAAAATAAAGTTGGATCCAAAATGGTCAACTTCAAAACGGCCGCCATGGTCAACACCCATCTTGAAAAGTTTTCCCCATCCCATATATTAATGTGCCACAAACAGGAAGTTGATATCACCAACCATTTCCATTTTATTTAGGTATATCCATATACATGACCCACCCTGTATACTGTATTTGCACTTGTATTAGGGAAAGTGTTATGAACGGGTCACCGAGGAGGATAACAGGACCAGGCCAAGCCACAGAAAACCAGCGAGGTTGGAAACTAATCGGATTGCAGACCCATGATCCTATCCACACAACTAGCAGTAGCAATGGAGCGTACCTACGATGCCCTAGACGCCTCAGCACGGCCGGAGAACTAACTCAGCCTACAGCAAGAAAGGTGAAATCTAAACTGCCCCAGAGCAGACCCCAAAGGAATAGACAGTCCCCAAACATATATTGTCGGTGAGACAAGATGAAAACACATACGCAGGCAGGAAAATAGGCTGAGCAAATGATGGGGCCCAAACTGACTAGACAGGACAGGAAAAGAAAGACACTGTCTGCAATCACACAAAAAACCCTGAAAAGTCCAGCACGTCTGATGCACAAAAAACACTGAAGTCGCATGACTTCGCCCCCACTATATCAGCACTCTGGTATATACTGAAAGCAAGGCAAAAAGAGACCAATATAACAGAGGACAAATCAAACTGACACAAGCAGCAACATATGGGCGGTGGTCCAGCACAGCCCCAGCAGGAGCAAGCTGACCCGCACAAAGCAGAGATAGATAAAACCAGATCAAATGCAAAAAGATTAGCAAATGAGCCACTTAGCTGAACCATGCAGGAACAGAGCAGGAGACATCAGACATCAGACCTCAGAAGGCACAGGAAGAAAATCACCAGCAGGGATTGAAGGAAGTCAGCTGCCTTAAATACACCAGTCAGAAACCCCAGATCTCCACTCATCATCATCATTATCAGGTGACAAGCCTCTGTCAATCTGACCAGCTCACTACCTTCAGTAACCACCAGAGGGATCCCAGAAAGAGAATTCACAACAGGAAAGTGTAGTGCACCTGTTAGCCACTAGATGGGGGGGCATTTTTAGCGCACATAGTTTCTAGATAAAACATCAAGTAAGCACATGGTTAATTGTAGGAAGGGCTGCTGCATGGTAAGGTTGTGCATAGTTTTAGTACAGGTTAGAGGGCTAGGGATATCCGAACCTATAGGCCCAGTATGTCGCAGCTGTCATGCAACTAGAAGCGAAGTGAACCTCAGCCATCCACAGCTACGGCATGGAAAATCAGCGGGCTTGAACAGTTTGGGAGACTCCGTATGTGACACCTCATTTTTTGGGCAGAAACCCTTGGAACCAGGGCGAAATGGTCAAGGGACCCCACGGAAGCAGTGAGAACGTACAGTAAAAAAGTGGTGCAAAGGCAGAACGCAGAACAGAAGGGCAGTACTCTCTTTCAGTGGCTTTATATTACGGAGATTAATGATCTTGAGTCTGGGGCGAAACAGACCGAGGGAAGCATACCCGTAGTAAAGCTGTACAGAGAAAATGCTGAGGAACCGTCAGGGACGGTCTGACCCAGGCCCGCGCTTTGTGATTATGAGAGTAATGCACTGAAAGAAAAGGAACAATGTTTTGTGAAGTATTTGGATGTGCTGTGTAACGGAACCAGTAAAGATGTTAATGTTGAAGTTGATTTGGACTGTGTCTCAGTTTCTTCTGACCGATCTGGAGAGGATCTCCCATAGCAGAAAAGGGAATTTGAAGGAGCTGGTCCTGAAGGCACAGGTATGCTGACAAATGATGAATATGTTTCTGTGAGGGGAACCTTACATATACATAAATACAGAGTAACAGAACATATCTACATGTTATAATTAATAACATCGGAGCAGTGCCTTACATAGCACGATCATACTGTAACTCAGGAGTAAATAGCTTATTTTCTGACCAAGTTATATCCTGGCACCTCCTATAAAGCAAGAGTAAATAGATGACATTGGCGTGGTCTCCACAATCATGTACAGAAATAGAATAAAAAAATTACAAATCAAAAATAAAACCAGAGGAAAAAAAGATTATGTTTCAATAAGTATTTTAATTTTCTGAGAAATTATATGATCATATTTGCTAAATTACTTGGTAGATCATCTGCACACACATGGCACCTTTTACAGGCAAAAGTCACTGGCAGTGATGAGAAGATATGGCAAGGACACAGGCATTCATGATATGGCTCACTGTATGAGTGGTGTATGTAGCATCACAAATTAGATTGGATACTACCATGGATACTATAATTATCCCCTCAACCGCCATATGTGCAAGCGTGCGTAATAAGAGGCAGTTTCCTGAACAAATAATCCTTTATTTGTTTGAAAACTGTTATTTCTGATACATAATATACTGGTGATTTCCAGCTATGTGAGTTCTTTATCCAGAAAACGTGAGAAATGCCGCTATTATCATTGAAAAGTATGTTTCTAAACTTACAGTAGTGATGCGATTTTATATGTTGTCCAATGAATTCTAACTACTTTCTTCATATTTCGATCCTTCCTAGAACTATGTAGAGTCTATTATGAAGTGATATTTAAATGGAATATGTTAAATGTATTTTTTCATGTTGCAATCTGTATACATAAAAAATACTAGAAATTTGGCAATTTTCACATTGGTCACCGGGGCTTCGTCATACTTGAACTTGCTGTTCTTTCAGGTAAAGTTTTCAGATGCCTTGTTAACATGACAGCCTGCATTACAATGAAGAGTAACGCCTGTATACACAGCTGATAATACAAGAACCACCAATCACAGCAGACGATGTCACAGCGGACCTTCCCTTCACAATGACCTGTGCACACACTCATTAGATGCTTCACACACAAAATATAGAGGCAGAGACAGTCTTTACCTGCTAATGAACATGTGAATTTCCTGAAAGAACAGGAAATAGGAATCTAGAACAGCCCCAGTAGCAAGTGTGAAAGTCGAAAGAATTTTAATGCATTTATTTTTTCATTAGAGATCGTGAAAAAAAAAGCATTCTATAAAAAACTGATTTAAACACTACACTATTTTCTTATAACACATTACCTTCATAAAAAAACAAAACCTGCTTAATATGACCACTTAGGCCGGGGTCACCGTTGCGAGTGTGATGTGAGAAACTCACGCTAGTCTCTCGCCTCAATACCAGGCGCTGCCACCGGCACTCGGGACCGGAGTGTGCGGCTGCATGTCTTTCTATGCAGTTGAACGCTCCGGTCCGAACCGTCGCCATCTGGTATGGATGCGAGAGAATAGCACGAGTTTCTCGCATCGCACTTGCAAGTGTGATCCCGGCCTCACAGTGACCTAAAGATGGTTACTATTGAAACAAAATCTAAGTTCACGCATATTGCAATTTGTCGCTGGATGAATTTTGTAATAATCTGTAGATTTATTTTGGCAGGAATTGGATACATCTAAGCAGATATTTTCTATTTCAAAGCAAAAAAAAGTGCCTTAAAAATGCTTCATTGCTTATGTTTTTCATGTTTTCAGTAACAGTGAGCTTTTGATCAGTGATACCAGGATTTAGTAATATAAAGATTGACAAAGACAGTTCCATAAGACGCGACTCACGAGTGCCAGGCACAGAATGGCATTGCACATATGTACAGTATAATTACAGGGCATTTTGTACAACTTCCCAAGCGGCACAATAAATTGAGTGCAGATCAAAGTACAAGCTCAGTCAGCGTTAAGACGGAATATCAATATTATTACTCATCTCGGTTCACAATTACTGTGTTTAGTTCATGCTTTGATTTTCAGCCTCTGATGGATAATACAGGCAATATCTTGTCTGCCCTGGTAAATGAAAACAGTTCTTCATATGAGACTACACACCATGTAGATAATCAGCCCCTATATGATCAGTCCTCTTTAACCCCTTCACCCCATTAACTATGGATCGGTTCAATGGATCCAATTGATACTGATAATGTTTTTTCCTGACATATTGTACTTCGTGATAGTGGTAAAATGTATTCGATATGACTTGCGTTTACTTGTGAAAAAATAGGCAAATATGGCGAACATGTTGAAAATTTAACAATTTTCAGACTTTTAAATTTTATGCCCTTAACGACCACCGATACACCTTTTAACAGCAGCAGTTAAGGATTTTTAACAGTTCTGAGAAATAAGTGTATAGTGCCCCGCACAGAGTCGTAAAATCTCCGGGGTCTCAGCTACCAAGGGTAGCTGAAAACCCGGAGAACATGATTTGGGTCAGTTTTTACCGTCCCCAGTGTTGTGATAAATAACAGTGACCGCAAAAAAAAAAAAAAAAATTTGGTTTCCCATTTATTTCTCTTTCCTCTGAAATGATCTAGCACATCAGAGGAGAGAGAAGTGGGGTCCCCTGAGCCCCCCCGGTACCTCCAATATCCCCCCGGTCCACCCGGCTCTGTCCCCCGGCATCTTCTTTCTCCCTTCCAGCAAAAAGCAGCCCGCAGCCACCCAGAAAAAGCGCATCTAATAGATGCTCCAATTCTGGCGCTTTGCCCGACTCTTCCCACTTGCCCTGTAGCAGTGGCAAGTGGGGTTCATATTTGTGAGGTTGTTGCCAACTTTGTATTGTTTGGTGAAATCAAGCACACGGATTAGTAATGGAGAGGCGTCTATAAGACACCTATGCATTACTAATCCTATAGTTGTATTGTAAATAAAGACACAACCAGAATAAAGTCTTTTATTTGAAATAAAACAAAACACACTTTTCCATTTTTATTTAAAAATAACAAACACCGTTATACTCACGCCCATTCCATTGAATCCCCCATGTCCTGTAATAAAACAAAAGTGAAAAAAAAACAATATCCCTTCTGTCCTACGCCACAATCCAAGTCCTGGGGATAAACAATTTTTCAACCTGAACAGTGCCAAGATGCGACTGTACAGGCTGAGAACCACTGGGGAATGAGCTGCTGCGAGCACAGAATCAGTGACTAGCGGTGATACCACCAAGGTTACTGCCTGTCACTGAGGCTATGTTCCCAGCTGGGCTGAACTGCGGTGACCTCGGTGAGATCCCCGCTAGCACCGTGAGAAAGTCTCACAGTGCAGTGCTGAGCTCAGTGAGTTTGCCGAAGTTCACTGTGAAAAATTCCTTACAGTGAACTGCGGTGAACTCTCTGAGCTCAGCACTGCACCGTGAGACTTTACTTAAATAAATAATTTTACAAAATAACGTGGGTTCCCATTTTTTTTCATAACCAGCCAGACAAACCTGACAGCTAGGGGCTGCAACCCTTAGGTGTCAGCGTTAGCAATCCCTCGTCTCCTGTAATGAAACAAAAATAAAAAACAACAATATCCCTCACCTGTCCTTCGTTCTGTCCCACGCCATAATCCATGTCAGGGGGATAAACAGTTTTCAACCTGGACGTTGCCAAGATGAGACCATCCAGGCAGAGAACCACTGATGAATGAGCTGCTGTGAGCACAGCATCAGTGACTAGCGGTGACATCATCGGGGTTACTGCCAGTCACTGAGGCTGCATTCCCAGCCGTGCAAATTAACTGCAGTGACATCAGCTCGCACAGTGAGAAAGTCTTGTGGTGCAGAGGCTAGTTCACCGTAGTTTGTCAGGAGAATTTGAACTGCGATGAACTCGCCTCTGCAAAGTGAGACTGGCTGTGTCTTTATTTACCATACAGCTATACGATTAGTAATGGATAGGTGTCTTATAGACGCCTCTCCATTACTAAGCCATGGGCTTGATGTCACCTGACAATACAAAGGTGACATCAACCTCATAAATATTAACCCCAGTTGCCAGTACTACAGGGCAAGTAGGAAGAGCTAGGCAAAGTGCCAGAATTGGCTCATCTAATAGATGTGTCTTTTCTGGGTGGCTGCGGGCTGCTATTTGCTGGGGAGGGCTATATCCATGGCCCTCCTGAAGCCTGAGAATACCAGCTCCCAGCTGTCTGCTTTAGTTTGTTTGGTTGTCAAAAAATGGGAGACCCATGCCATTTTTTAAAATTATTATTTATTTCAATAACTTAAAAAAAATCGAGTTGGGGACCCCTCTATTCTTGATAACCAACCTTGGTGAAGCTAACAGCAGGGGGTTGCAGCCCCCAGCTGTGAGTTTTGCCTGCCTAGTTATACAGGGGAACCCACGGCTGTTTTTTTTTTAATTATTTATTTGGAGCGCAGGCGCCGGCTGATCAATATTCGCATTAGCGGCTCCTGCTCTCACTGTTATTAGCAGCAGCAGTCGTCGGCTGATAGGAGCAGTAGTCCCATCAGCTGACACCAACGACCGGAGGTAAACTTTATACCTCTGATCATAGCTGCAGGCTCACGCTGTAATTTGACAGATTGGAAACCGTGGCTGTCTGACCGGCGGTGATGAATTTGCTGTCAATCAGAAGCAGTGTTTGCTGCGCTGTCATGCACATGACAAGCAACAAACACCCAATGTTCAGGAGGGCCGAACCCGAACAGTAATACGGACTTCCTGGTGTAGCCATATTTGGTGTCCGTGCCTCAACAGTAGGCTTCAGTACGGACGCCGAACTTTACTGTTCGGGTTCACCAATCTCTACCCCTAACGTGCCTAAAACAGTGGAAATCCCCCACAAGTAACCCCATTTTGAAAACTAGAATCCCCAAAGAATTTATCTAGATGTGTCGTGAGCACCTTGAACCCACAGGTGCTTCACAGAAAATTATAGCATTGAGTTCTTAAAAAAAAAAAAAAAACACACAAATATGATCTTTTAACCCCAATTTTTTCATTTTCAAAAGGGTAACAGGGCAAAACATGTTGTGCAATTTCTCCTGAGTATGCTGATACCCCAAATGTGAAGGAAAACTACTGTTTGGGTGAACGGCAGGGCTTGGAAGGGAAGGGGTGATGTTTTGAAATGCAGAATTTAATGGAATGGTCTGCGGGTGTCATGTCGCATTTGGAGAGCCCCTGACGTGCCTAAACAGTGGAAATCACCCACAAGGGACACTGCTGTGTGGAGTCAATCAATAACTGACTCCACAAATCAAAAGCCACAACATTTATTCCTTAAAGCTACCCCCATATTACTGTCCCCTGAAACACTAGAATAAATTCCCAACAACAGGTAAATCAATTACAATCGTATTCTGCTCACCAGGTTGCCTCAGAGGTATCCTTGGATCAGTTGCACCGTTGTCCACTGACGCTTGTGGGTCGCCCTCCCAGGGCTGTGGGGTACTCGGTACCGGGCCGGTGTCAGCGGGATGTGTCACAGCAGCGGCGACCTGGTCCGTGGCCCTGGGCACCCAAGTATTAGGGGAAATTGAATGGTGGAATGTAGTTAATGGAATAGTTTGTGACGCCACCTCATGCATGCAGATCCTCTGGGACTGGTGGTGTGTTGCAGCCAAGATGGTGAAGCTCCCCACAGGTGGAGCTGTAGTCCCAGGGCAGTGTAGATGTAGGGGTAGCTGAGAGGCGCAGGCAGTGTAGAAGCTGGTACCCAGATGTAGCGGTACCAGGTGTGTTGGCACAAGAGTGAATGGAGGACACCAGGGCTTGTAGTTCCAAAGCTTTACTCATAGTCTGTAATACACACAGGTGCCTGCCTCTGTACTGTGTCCTCCGGGCCAGAGGCTCAATCGACCTCCATGTCAGATGGAGTGCTCCCTTCCAACGCTCCGCCAATATGTACCTTTCTGAACGTCTCCTCTTATAGCGCCTTTAAGTGTGAAGATCTCCTAGTACTGAGTTACACTGGATTTCCTCCTGACAGATGTTCCCAAGAACTCTACTTGTACGGTAGACAGCTGTAGCCTGCTTTGGGGACTCCTTACTCCTGAATCCCGGCTCACTATCAATATTGCTGTTGTGCCCCCAAGTCTTAGATGGGAGTAGTGCATTTACAGCCCACTACTCCAACGGTGTCTGCTGCAGAACCATTAGTGTCCAAACAACCTCGGGGACCGGGCCCCAGCCTTGCGCTTAAAACTTCTAGGCAGGGTTCTCTTCTAACCCATGTCCTCTGTTCCCTTTTACTCCTTCATTCCGTACTAATCTCTCCTTCACATGGAAGATCAGGTTTCAGTTCAATGTCTTTCTCCTTCTTTCCTTTCTCGTGCCAGCAGACCCAGGTCACTGAGGTCTGCTGCAGCACCTCCTTCTTCCATCCCTCTCTCTCAGGGATCTTCTTTCCTCACTCCTCTCTGAGGGGCTTCCTCTCACAGACTGACCCGTCATCCTAAACCTTCCCGCTCTTTTATGTATTCTAAACTCCAATCACCTCCCAGCACATTTCGTGTTCCAAGCAGGGAGCCACCAAAGGTGCTCTGCTACACTCCAAGCAGGGAGCCACAATGTGGTTTTGCTGAACTACCATGTTGTGTGGGATGCGAGTGTTGGAGCGTGGTCAGGAGCCTCCAACTTACCTGGATGGTGGGGTACCACACCTCAGGAGGAGGTGCAGTACCTCTGTGGCGACCGAGCCTCAGGGGCGCCACACTTGCCCATCCGCCAAAGCTCCTGGGGATCTCTCACTGGCTTCTTCAATGGACACAGGGCTTCTGGCATCGCAGTCAGGCACAGGGGGGGACTACAGAAGGGACCGACCAACGTCGTCTACAGTTAACCTCCCTGGTCACCAGCACTGGTCTCGATCAGCGAAGACTTCTTCTCCCTTGTGCTGCTTGTCGAGAGAACCCATTAATAAGAGGAGTTCTGCAGGCCCCAACCAATGTCTAGAACACCGGCGGCCGTGACAGCCGACCGCATGATGAAGGGGTGGAGGACCCTATCACCGCTGCTGCAGGGGCTGTGTGTGCAGGCCACATGCAGATCCTCCTGGATGAAGTCGTGATCATAGACGACAAATGCCGCCCTCACCATCTCCAACGATGTCAGTCATGGTTCCTGCTGCTGATGTCAATTCCTGCTGTATCTAAGAGGAGGTAAACTGCTCCTTTTTCACCTGTTATTGACCTTATAATCCAACCCTCCATCTCCCTCTTACCAATCAATTCCCAGAGACATCACCAATAAACAATATACCTATTTCTTCCATTATTCAAACCTTTAACCCTTTCACACCCACCCTCTGCATTGTCATGCTGCATGTACGCTCTATTAGGATTCCCTGGCTGTTGTCAACTGCTGCACCCAGTAAAGAAATACATCGCTGGAATCTGTATCTCTGTCACTTCATGATGCTGCTATCAGATTACATAACTAAAACCTGCTGACATATTCCCTTTAACTCCAGGAGAACATAAGGATTGGGCAATTATGGCAATTTCAAAATGCTAGAGCCTTCTTTCCCCAACATCATTTTGTCAGGGTAGTTTGGAGCCCCATAAATATTCATTAGGTCATGATTTGCAATGGGGCCCTATCTCTTCTCAATAAAAATTCTAAAGTTTAAGGCTTGTTCACATATTGCATTTTTGCTGTGTTTTTTCCTTCATGAAAATGAATGAGATTTCTGAAATCTCATACACATGACGGTCTTTTTTTCCTTAGGGATTTGAACCTTCAGAACGTTTTTTTTTCTTCAAATCAGCAACATAGCTTCTTTCAGCATTTTTACACGTTTTATTCATTCAAGTGAATGAAAAAAAAAATTAAAGTCAAGACGCATCAAAAACGTCCACATTTTATGCACCATTTTTCTTTCCAATACTCTGGTCCATTTTTTGTACTAATGTGAATAATAATGTAGAATGTTTACATATTTTGATAACAGTTTTATAGTGGATGACTCATGTTTATTACTCATATATGTTTTATGATATTGTGATAAGATTAGGGAAAGCATTAGGGTAAGGAATTAGGACATAGATATAAGGATAAGCTTAATAAATATAAAAATATAGTACCGTATATACTCGATTATAAGCTGACCCGAGTATAAGTCGAGGCACCTAATTTTGCCACGGAAAACTGGGTAAGCTTTTTGACTGAAGTATAAGCCAGGTATGCATTGTCCCCTGTCCTGGTATGCGTGGCTCCCCCGTCCTGTCCTGGTATGCATGACTCCCCCCGTTCTGTCCTGGTATGCATGACTCCCTCATCCTGTCCTGGTATGCGTGGCTCCCCCGGTCCTGTCCTGGTATGTGTGGCTCCCCTGTCCTGTCCTGGTATGTGTGGCTCCCCCCACTGCTGTCCTGATATGCGTGGCTCCCCCCACTGCTGTCCTGATATGCGTGGCTCCCCCCGTCCTGTCGTAGTATGTGTGGCTCCCCACGTCGCTGTCTTGGTATGCGTGGCTCCCCCCTTCCCATTCTGGTATGCATGCTTCCTATTACAAAAAAAAACAAACATCATACTCACCCTAATCCAGCGTACCCTCGCAGCGCTTTGTTCTGGCTTCCAGCAGCTCTTCCTGTGCTGATCGATCATGTGGCATTGCTCATTAAGGTAATGAATATTCCCTCCATGACTATGGGAGTGGAGATGAGTGCATATTCATTACCTTAATGAGCGGTGGCACATGATCGCTCAGCACAGGAAGTGCTGTCGGAAGCCGGCACCAACGAGACACTGCGAGGACGCCAGGACCAATAAGATGCAGGGCACGCTGGAGGGTGAGTATGATATCTTCTGGAAGCCAGTGGCTGCGGCTGCAGCTGTCACTGTGTGCGCTATAAGAGAAAGTCTTAGTTACTCACCGGTTAACGGTATTTTTCGGAGTCCATGACAGCACCACCTGAGAGAGGGGATCCGCCCTTTAGGAACAGGAAACCTACAGATACAAAAAGGGTGGCACCTCTCCCACGCATCAGTTGGATTACAGAGCACAAGAGGACTTCCAAGGTTAATGCATGATTTATGTACAGTATTCTTTACAATTATAACTTTTATCACCAGTGGGTATATACAAGAAAAAAGACGTGCACACCCCAATTAAACTAAAAGGGAGGGAATATACGGGTGCTGTCATGGACTCCGAAAAATACCGTTAACCGGTGAGTAACTAAGACTTTATTCGGTCGTCCATGACAGCACCACCTGAGAGATTTACAGAGAGTAATATCAGTTTTAGGGAGGGACTACAGCCTGCAGCACCCTTATACCAAAAGAGAGGTCTGTGGAAGCACCTAGGTCTAGCCTATAATGACTATAAAAGGTGCTCGGAGAGGACCAAGTAGCCGCCTTACATATCTGGTCGATGGAGACTTCTGATCTTTCGGCCCAGGAGGTTGCCATTGCCCTGGTGGAATGCGCCCTCAGCTTTCCGGGTGGCGACCTGCCCTTTGATGTGTATGCTATTGCAATCGCCTCTCTAATCCATCTGGCTAGTGTATTTTTTGATGCTCTACAACCTTTTCTGGGGCCTTGATGAGAGATAAATAGGGCATTATCTTTCTTCCAGGGATCAGTGACTGACAGATATTCTATGAGGCCTCTCCTGACATCCAGGGTGTGTAGTTTCCTTTCCTTCTCATTAGTTGGATTAGGGAGGAAGGATGGCAGAACTATCTCCTGCGTCCTATGGAAACTAGAAACTACCTTTGGCAAGTACGCTGGATCAGGTCTGAGTATTACCCTATCCTCTTTAAACTGTAAATAAGGAGGACACCTAGATAAGGCCTGAATATCGCTTATTCTGCGAGCTGATGTCAGAGCTACCAGGAAGGCTACCTTGAGGGACAGGATTTTTAGGGAAGCCGACGAGATAGGTTCGAATGGAGTCTCTGTCATAGCAGTGAGGACTAGGTTCAAGTCCCACGGCATAAACCTATCCTTCATTATTGGCCTGGATCTACCTGCTGCCTTAATGAATCTGCTTATCCAATAATTACCAGCAATGTTGCAGCTAAACAGAGCCCCCAAGGCTGACACTTGTACTTTAAGGGTACTGGTAGAGAGTCCCATGTCTAGACCTTTTTGTAGGAACTCTAATATCTGCATTATAGGTGCTGAATCCCCAGCGATTACTTCTGAGTTTTGAAGGAATTTTTTCCAAATCCTGACATAAATTTTTGTGGTAATGATTTTCCTACTTTTAAGAAGGGTGTTAATTAGGTCTGTGGAGAAACCCTTTTCTTCTAATAATGACCGTTCAAACTCCACGCCGTCAGATGAAGGCCAGCCACCTGAGGATGGAAGACTGGGCCCTGGGACAGGAGATCCGGGATGTCCGGAAGAACCCAAGGATCGGACACCGACATGGTCCTGAGGCATGAGAACCATGCTCTCCTGGGCCAAAACGGAGCGATAACTATCACCCTTGCTCTGTCTTTCCTGATTTTCCTCATCACTAGGGGTAGAAGAGATAGGGGAGGGAAGGCGTAGGCTAGTTTGAAGTCCCAGTTTATCAGGAAGGCATCTACCGCCAGAGGATTTTCTCTGGGATTCAGGGAGCAGAATTGTTCCAATTGAGTGTTGTCTCTGGTGGCGAATAGGTCTACCTCTGGATATCCCCACTTTTGAACAATCAGTTTGAATATGGAGGTGTTTAAAGACCATTCCCCTTGCTTTAGCCGATTGCGGCTTAAAAAGTCTGCCGTGATGTTGTCTTTTCCTTTTATATGCAATGCTGTTAAAGATAGGAAGTATTGTTCTGCTAGATGGAACAACCGTTCTGCTACCAACATCAGGGGTCTGGAACGAGTCCCGCCTTGGTGATTGATGTATGCCACGGTGACCTGATTGTCGGAGAACACTCGTACATGATGGCCCTGTAGATACACAAGGAGCTTTTTAGCCGCCTGTTCTACTGCCGTTAATTCTTTTAGGTTAGATGACATTCCTAACTGATGATGTTGCCATCGGTCCTGGACTAAAATTTCACCCATACGAGCTCCCCAACCGTAAGGACTAGCATCCGTGGTGACTATGCGGGTTACGTTATACTCCCAGGGCACCCCTTTTAATAAGTTATCCTTGTGTAACCACCACTCTAGGGACTCCCTTGTGTTACGGGATAAGGTTAGCTGACCCTCCAAGTAACCTCCAAGGACTTTTTGATGTAATAAGACCTCGCTCTGTAGTTTCCTTGCATGAAACTGGGCCCACTGGACTGCCGGGATACAGGCCGAGAGAGAGCCTAGAAGGGACATGGCTTTTCTGAGGGACATGGTGGGGTTATTGGAGGCGTTCAGGATCTGATAATGGAGGCGAACGAGCTTGTCCGGAGGCAGACGGCATTCCTGTTTTTCAGAATCCAGGGTTAGGCCCAAAAATTGTTGGACTTTCATTGGCTGCAACCGGGACTTTTTGACGTTCAGCAACCATCCTAACCGTTCTAGGGCAGACATTGCCTTTTGTAGCTGTTGTAAACAATGGTTTGCCGTTTTACCTACAATAAGAAAATCGTCCAGGTAGGGGATCACCAGAATGTTTGATTCACGTAGATGGGCCATGACCTCCGCTATCACCTTAGTAAACACTCGGGGAGCGACTGCCACTCCAAAAGGGAGGGCCGCATATTGGAAATGTCGAATTGACCCATCCAAATGAACCGCCACTCTGAGGAACTGCTGATGGCCTGCATGGATGGGTATATGGTAGTATGCGTCTTTTAAATCTAACACCACCATGAAGCAATTTTTGAACAGCAATTTTATTGCAGATTTAATCGTTTCCATCTTAAAGGGACGTATGACCAAAAATTTGTTGAGGGCTTTAAGGTTAATTATTGTCCTAAAGGAGCTGTCCGGTTTGCGGACCAGGAACAGAGGGGAGTAGAATCCCTTCCCCCATTCTTCCTCCGGAACCTCTATCAGGACTTCCTTAGCGCACAGGATATGAACCTCGGCTTCCAGGGCAGCTTGTTCTGCCGCAGATGACCTGAGAGGGGTGATTTTAAATTGATCAAGGGGAACCCTAGAAAACTCTAGTCGTAGTCCCACGGCTATTATCCCCAATATCCAGCTGCTATTGGAGATCAGAGACCAGGATGGGTAGAAGGCAGCTAGTCTCCCTCCTACCGGGGCAACTAGTCATTGGGGCGGCTTTTTCGTATCCCGAGCTGGACCTTCCTGGCGCCCTCCCCCAAACATGAATCCTGTACCTTTCCTTTTTTTATCATCCCATCTGCCCTGATCTCTGGACGGCCTTCTCCGGAAAACCCCTTTCCTGGCGAAGGGACGTCTGTACGAGGGGTTCGGGAGACTGGGAAATTTCTTTTTGTCATCTCCAGCTTTCTCCAACAATTCGTCCAAGACGGGACCGAATAGGTACTCCCCTTCGCAGGGAATGGAACAGAGACGGGACCGGGTTTGAATATCTCCTGGCCAGCATTTTAACCAGAGCGCTCTTCGCGCTGCATTAGACAGACCTGCGGCTTTCTTGCAGAGTCTGCAGAAGCATCGGCTAAAAACGCTGCGGCATTCTGAATGATGGGTAAATTTTTCCGAATAGATGATCTTGATGCTCCATCTCTTAGTTCGGAATCTAGCTGATCTAGCCAGACCATCATGGATCTGGCTGTACAGGTGGCAGCTACCGCTGGTCTTAACGCGCCTGCTGACATCTCCCATGTCCCTTTAAGGAAAGAATCCGCTTTCTTATCTAACGGATCTTTCAGGGAGGCCATATCGTCAAATGGTATGGCGGATTTTTTTAGATGCTTTGGCTACTGCAGCATCTAGTTTCGGGGCTTTATCCCATCTATTTACTACCGGGTCCTCGAAGGGGTATCTCCGCTTAAAGGCTAGTGGCATGGAACCCCTTTTTTCCGGTCTCTTCCATTCTCTATCAATTAGGCTCTGAACCTTTTCGTTTAATGGAAAGGCTTTACGTTTTTTGGGGTCCAACCCCCCGAACATAATGTCCTGTGCTGAGAGTTCCTGTTTTTTGTCCGCTACCCCCATGGTGGACCGTATAGCTTTCACTAATTTGTCCATCTGGTCTAAGGGGAAGCAGAACCGGCTAGAGTCTTCATCCGAGGAAGACGACGAGGAGGCCGAGGAGTCCGAGGAATTGTCCCCCTTCCCAGGGGCGACTGAGGCCTCCGAGCCTGAACCACTAGCCTCTCTTCTCCTAGAAGGTTCTCTTTGAGGTAAAGCTTTCATTTCTGCCCTGATCATGTCTCTCAGGTTTGAAGTGAAGTCAGGTGTCTCTTCCGCTACCTGCATAAACGGGGGAGAGTATAAGGGCCTGACAATCTACCCCTGGACTCCCTGTCCTTAATAACTCCTACCGTCTGCCGTATGCATGGCTGGCATAATTTTTTAGGGTGGCCATCTGGAAGGGGGGAACTACAGAGGGCACATTCCCTGTGTTTCTGTTTTCCCGTAACCTTCTTCCCCTGAAAAAAAGCATAAAGGAACACTGCATCAGGGTACATTCACGGAGATCTCTTACCCATGCAGATGAGGCAGGTACCGGATCACGGAGGGAGGCAGGGGGGTCCTTTCTGGAGGAACTTTCGCGGCTCTGGTCGCTGGTTCGTTTCTGTCTCTTCTGCTGGCCACTCGCCTGTTTCTGCGGGTGTTCCTGCGTCTCGTCCTGCTGGACTAAGGGGGCTTCCGACGTCTCCATTGCTGGGGCCTTCAGAAGCACCCCAGCGGCGTCCCCATCTGCCTTATATGGCCTCCTGTCCGGGTTAGCAGGCATACTGTCCTAGCACCCCCCCGGCATTTGCGTTCCCTCCCCCATGCTCCGGCCCCCCTCGCCTTCGTCGGGTCGCCGCGCGACCCCCGGACCGGCATGCACCCGCGGCGCGCGCCGGAGGCCGCCGGCACCCGACTTCCGGTATCGGCGCCATTGCTCCGCCCCTTCCGCCGCGTCACTTCCGCCGCTCACAGAGCCCTGCGGGAGTGCGCGCGAAGGAGCCGCGCAGGCCCGCCCGGAGTGCCAGCACCCCCCGCGCCCGCCGCCATGAGCCCGGCCAGGAGACAGCACTGACCCGGAGGACCGGGCCTGGGGAAGCGCACCGGGGTATACCTACCAGGTGCTGGCTCTGGAGACGGCATCCACCGGACCCTTGCTCCACCTGCTTCGTCCACTGCCGTGGTGACCTACCCGGCCCCACCGTGGCGCTTCCAGGGACCCCGCACTGACCGAGGTAGGAGACCCCCTCGCTACCTGGGTCGGTCAGCCGGCCTGGGTATTCCATGATGATTCTGACGGGCGATCTGTAGAGAGTCCTGTCCTCTAGGAACAGGAAACCAACTGATGCGTGGGAGAGGTGCCACCCTTTTTGTATCTGTAGGTTTCCTGTTCCTAAAGGGCGGATCCCCTCTCTCAGGTGGTGCTGTCATGGACGACCGAATAAATGAATATTGATTTCTCTGTAGCAGCGGTACAGGCTGTAGCCACAGCTGCCGGCTCCTGCCTCTGTCACTCGTTGCTCCCCCTACCCCGCTGGCCCTCTGGGACAATTGATTTGTGTATAAGCTGAGGGGGGCGTTTTCAGCACAAAAAAATGTGCTGAAAAACTCGGCTTATACACGAATATATACAATAATTGTGGAGTACAGTGGAGGGCACTGTAGTTCAGGAAGCAGTTAGAGAGAGTAAGGTAATAGTTAACACAGTTTAGGTACAGCCACAGTTAGGGAGGGGCACAGGTTTTATAAGGGGGTTACTTTGTGGTTGAGGTCAGATAGATGGAGATAACAAATATTACTTTAGATGACATTATTGCAGGAACAGTGGTTCAGGACCATAGGGCTGAAAGTAACATGGATACGAAGGGGAACAGAAAGATGAAAAGAGAGCAGCATGACAATGGCTGTGGCCACGTTCAGGTCATCTCAGAACATCTGAGGCCAATGGTCTGAAAAAGGTATGGAGGTATCAGCCTTACTTTCATCCCCAAAAGGAAAAACGAACGGGGATTCACAGATAGAAATTGGGTCGGGATTCTGGAAAGCTGCGGTTCCAGACAGTACATCCCAGGGGTAAGGAGTGCTATCAGAGGAAGGGACAGCACAGTTTGAAGGAACTGTTACCAATATAACCTACTGTGCGTTAGCTAGAACTAAGACTGAACTAAGTTTGTTGAGTAAAGTTGAACTGTTGAAAATGGATAAAGTCTGTTATTGACTGCGTGGCTGCATCTGGATCCGGGATTGTGGGACCAGTGGAGTCGTCAGGACCTAAAGTGAATGTTATAGACTATTCCCAAACCACATTACAGACAGAACATTATTTGTTTGTATGGTGTCAGGGAGTAGGAGAATAGCAGCCTCTCGACCATGACCCTGTGCCCTTTATATGTGTGCACATACCATTAGGAGATCATGGATAACAGAACCTGCCATAATTTGTCATATAAAAATTGTGATTGAGTTTTGTCAAGTTGAATGTCTTTGTAACTCCCTTAAGGTATATGTACATGTGGCAGACTTGTTGCAACATGACCCAAAACCTGAAAACAGCTCTATTCAACTGAATTAATGTTTTGGGGCGAAGAGAGCAGGTATAGACATAAATTTCTGCAAGCTACATTCGAATAAACAGAACAGAATCAGAAATCTGCAATGTAAGGAACAAACATATCCTTCTGAAGGTGAAGAATTGTCTAAACAAAATATAAATACAGAAAATTCCAATACTTATAGATTTTATGTGTACACAATAGATGAATGAATACAATGAAAATCACACCTATGTAAAGTATGACCTTTATTCCAAGCATCTTGGAGTGAAATTCTACTAGGGAATAATGAGTATGTAATCCTGTGAAAGTACGACTGCTGAAACCTTCTGCAATTGCTTTCCAAACTATTAAGGAATGTAAGCTTCTTCTGACTCATTAGCATCTCCTGGTGAGTATGAATTGGCTGGATTGGAAATAATTTTCTTTTGGTTGTGACATTCATATGTGCAATGAGAGGTCTACTTCATCTGAATTCAGACCATGGCTGTGAAAATCACAGACAAATACTGAGAAGATGTCTTGTACAAGTAATCTAGAACAGCATGAAATACATCTCCTTATTCAGAGGTGTAGAGAAAGGCTCATGCGTCCTGGTGTAGTGTTTAGCTTGGCCCATCCGCTCTCACGACATCCCTCACCAACTAACAATAAAAGCAAAGTTTCAAATTGGCCATTTTTCATAGATACTCATGTGCACTGCAGACCATAGACAGATGCAACTAAATTGGAGATATTCTGAGAATCTGAAGCGTCTGGGAGTCATATACAGAAGATTAACAGCAGATGTTACTAAACTGGATCTGCCAAGGATCTGCAGATAAATTTCTTATGTGTTAGACTAGCTTTTTTCTGCTCAAATTTCAAACTTACAGGCTTGTAACCAGAAGCCTGGACAAGAAGTTTTGGTGCACTAGACAGATTAGGCACATTGAAGCCCCACCAGCACATAAGCTTTCATTAGTTGAAAGGGACTGACATGTGGGTCGCCCTCCCAGGGCTGTGGGGTTCTCAGTACCGGGCCCGATGAGCTTCAATGGGAGATGTCACGGCAGCTGGGACCCGGTCCGTGGCCCTGGCCACCCATTGTAAAAAGGGGAAAGTGTATAAGGGATTCTTGACGCCACCTGTGCTATCCGGCAAGGAAGATGTAAGCCGACGCTGCAGACAGATCCTCTGGGACAGATGGTGTGGTGCAGCAATGATGTTATAGCCCTATATACACTGCTCAAAAAATATAAATGGAACACTTAAGCTACTCAAATTAACTCCAAGTCAATCACACTTCTTTAATATCAACATGTCCAGTTATGAGGCAACACTGATTTTGAATCAATTTTGTCTGCTGCTGTGCAAATGGAACAGACAACAGATGAAAATTATAGACAATTAGCAAGACAACCCTTAAAAAGGAATGGTTCTTCAGGTGGCAACAAGAGAACATTTCTCTGTTCTCATCCTTTTTGGCTGTTGTTTTGGTCACTTTTGTATTTTGCCATTGCTTTTAGTCTTAGAGTTACAGTAGTATGAGGCAATGTCTACAACCCACAGAAGTTGCTCAGTTAGTGCAGCTCATCCAGGATGGCACATCAATGTGAGCTATGACAAGAAGGGTAGCTGTGTCTGTCAGCACAGTGTTCAGAGCATGGGGCAGATACCATGAGACAGGCCAGTACACCAGGAGACGTGGAGGGGGCCATAGGAGGGAAACAACCCAGCAGCAGGACTGCAACCTCCTACTTTGTGCAAGGAGGAGCAGTTCCAGAGCCCTGCAAAATGACTACAGCAGACCACTAACATCGGCGTGTCTGTTCAAACTATCAGAAATAGACACCATGAGGGTGGTAGGAGGTCCAAACTCCCACAAATGAATATTGGGCTTATAACCCAACACCATGCAGGGTGATTGTCACTTGCCAGGGAACATCAAGATTGGTAGCTACGACATTGGCGCCCTGTGTTATTCAAGGATGAGAGCAGGTTCACACTGACCAGTTTGGCAGTGGATCAGTAATAGTGTGGGGAGGCATTTCATGGAGAGTCGCACAGCCCTCTATGTGTTAGCCAGAGGTTCCCTGACTGCCATTAGGTACTGGGATCAGATCCTCAGACCCATTGTGAGACCGTATGCAGGTGCACTGGGCCCTGGGTTCCTTCTGATGAATGACAATGCTAGGCCTCATGTGGCTGAAGTGGGTCAGCAGTTCATGTATGATTGATGCTATGGACTGGCCTGCCCATTCCCCATACTTGAATCCAATCGAGCACATCTGGGACATCATGTCTCGTTCCATCCACCTACGCCACTTTGCACCACAGAATGTCCAGGATTTGACTGATACTTTAATCTAGGTCTGGGAAGAGATCCCTGAGGAGAACATCCGCCGCCTCATCAGGACCATGCCCAGGCATTGTCGGGAAGTCATACAGGCATGTGGAGACCACACACACTACTGAGCATCATTTCCTTCTCATTTCCACTGAAGTTTGATCAGCCTGTACTTTTATTTTCCACAATGATTTTGGATATCCTGTTATCCTAAGTCATATTACAAGACTCGTTAAAGGGTTGATTGTGACTTGTAGGATCGCTACTACCAATAGGTGGCGCTGTAGAGTAAAAGTCCTTTTTCTTTCTGAAGAGGCAATTTGCATGTAACACTTTCAAATCCAGACCTTCATGGGATATTAATTTTGATTTACATTGAGCATTTTTATGTTTTATTGTTCTCAAGGCATTCCACTATGTAATGAATAAAGATTTGCAACTGAAATATTTCATTCAGTGATATCTAGGATGTAGTATTTTAGCATTCCCTTATTTTTTTGAGCAGCGTATATTGATGACCTGTACTATGAAAAGCAGTAGGGAGGTCTTCAATAATTAGTGGACGACACTTTTAAGGCTAAAATAGTGCAGT
The DNA here is from genome assembly GCF_039654945.1 of Dendrobates tinctorius. Taxonomy (NCBI): domain Eukaryota; kingdom Metazoa; phylum Chordata; class Amphibia; order Anura; family Dendrobatidae; genus Dendrobates; species Dendrobates tinctorius. Next base: position 86,954,712 of record NW_027361684.1, on the reverse strand, counting down.
TGTATATGTAGCCCACAGTCTTCCTTCGCCTTTACCCTCCCCCCCAAAGATTCTAAAGCTGTTGCTTGTCAACCTCTCTACTTGCCATGCTTTATCATTAACAGACAGCTACGGCTTCATGACCGAGGCACATAAACTGGCATAGATAGCTGTTCATTAGGGACCAGATTAATGGACCACAAACAAGGAATTTCCTGCAGCTTACCAGGAGTCTGACCTCTAATCTTGCAGCTGCATGTTATTGTGTCCCTTGCAACCCACAACATCCTGATGTACCTTTATGATTGTGTACCGAGCTCTAAAGATCCTGACGTGGCATGAGAGCCTGTTGACCTCCTGGACTTTGGGGATTACTCGCAACTTGCCACTTCCATAGTTATGCTACTTCCCATCTTTCTAAGTGATTTTAACTATAAATCCGAAGTTCCAGGAGCTGGCTGGATATTGTTCATTGGCATAATAGTGGCTCTGCATGTGTACTTTACGATGTTGTAAGATACTTGTGAGCGATGTCTGATAAATCATGATAAGCTCATGAACATAAGTGGACCCATGCTAAGGGTACCTGTTGGACGGGATTAACCCCTGGAAACCACAAAAACATGGTGAGAGCGTTCTGACTTGATTTTATATGTTGATGTAACTCTCACCATTTGGCAGGGGGAGGCTTTATTTGTCATGTACCCTGGGTCAAAAAAGAAGGGTTGTGGGGCGTGGCCTAGGACCCTGGCTATGTAGGCAGCAGGAGTCCAGAGCTCCCGATCTGATATCTTAAAAGCGACCCATAAAGCCACTGGAGGTCCACTCAAAGTATTTTATTCGGTTCAGAAGAGATCCCTGACCACCCTGGACCACTTTGATTCTACTATCAAGCTCCTTTGTCCAGGGAAATGTGAAGTTTCAATTTTCCAGAAGCCAATGGTGAGAGCAGTGGGGAAGCAGCAGAAGGATACCACTCTGTGCCATGGACTTTCCTGAGGAGAAAATTTTATGTGCAGCGATTATCTGACAAGAAGATAACTAAATTCATCATCCCCTGTTCTGAGGTAGCCATTTTATTGTTTAAACAGAAGCACAACCACGTTCTGGACTTTCAATCCCAGCGGGCCTGCAGTGTGACAGAGTGGGGCTGAGAGACGGAGTGAGCTCCTTTGAAGAGAGGATCTGAAGACAAGCACAGACTCCCCTCTCAGAGAAGACAACTGGGACTGGCTTCCCTAATCTTAAGGTACCCATTGCCACCCGTTATTCCAGCACACACGGTTTTCAGCGCCTTAGACCGGTGTGCAGGTGACGCTCCCATTAGATCTACATCCGCAGCACGTGAAAATAGTCCCTGCAGCGATACCAGGACAAGCAGCACGGGTCTTGCTCTGAAGTGGCTACGGCTCCTGGTGCATTACTGCTACTCCTCTCTACCTTTTGCGAGTACCCTGTTGAATGCTATTATATACTACACTGGGTTGGACTTCTTTATTGCAGATTGTACTAGTGGTGCGCTTGTATCACCTGGAAACATTTCAAAGGCGGGAAAACTCATCTCACATGAACAGACTTTGTTACCAAGTCACAGAGGACCCTGCACATTGCTCAGTTAGGATCCCTTACACAAAGTCCTTCTTTCTATGCAGGAATAACTCTTCCTGAGGCTACCTTGTCGGTGCAACATCTGGCTTTTAAAGGGACATTCACCAGCTTCTTTCACCCTAACTAATCTTGTAGCAGTTCCTATAAAATTACAGGATCTGACTTGTTGGATTTTACAGTCATTTAAGTTACATGTATATTTGTATTATTTTGTAATACTATGTTGCTATAATATGCTTGTGGGGGATATTCTAAGAGTCTATTATTAGCAGACTTTAATTTCTCGATTTGTCGATTCAATACTTTTTTTTTTTTAAATCTCATACATACCTTATATAATTCTCGTATATTCCTGAAATCTAGTAATACCTATTCTACATCTCATTAAGCTTATTCCTAAAAATTGAATTCTAGTACTTCACTTAATTCTCGTATAAACCCTGCCTTAGGGGCGCTTGAACAAAATGGATGTTGCAATACTGAGAAACAAAACTAAGGCTCAAAAAAATTCTATGTCACACATGGGGGGCAATCTCAAAGTCATATGAAGACTTTCCTAGTCTCTTAAGCCTGGGCAAGTCGAGATCCCCATTGAAGGGAGATTAGTTGAGGTCTTCCTTTCTAAAACCATTGCAGATCCCAACCTATAGTAAATCTACTAAGGGGGGTAATGGCTCTGGTTTAAAAAATTCAGTGTCAAAATCTAATACTAACATGCCCTCCTCTAAAGGTAACTCTAAAGGGGCAGCCAGCCCTCCAGACCTGATTAATTCTCCTTTAAAGGGGATGGACACCACTACTTCGGCTAAACGAAAAGTTCATAATGATCAAGAGAGCACACCCCATTCTTGTGCTGCGGAATCTGAAAGTTTCTAGGATGATTATTCCCCTAACAATAGTCCGGAGAGACAGAGGGTTAAAAGAACACACAAAACTGTGACAATAATAATGTCAGTGGCACCCCCTTCACTTGATTTGGACCAATATCTTGGTTCCAGTAAACAAGTTACAGAAGGTTTTCTAGCAGGGGTTTTCAAATCCTTTAGTGAGGCTATGAAAATAGGGTTCGAAACACAAACCAGGACCCTTCAGGACACATGTAACAGTTTTAACCAAAAACTTGAAAAACATGACAAAAGATTGACTACAGTAGAGGAGGACACAAGATTCTTCTCCAAACAGAATTTGGTCCTTCAGGAAGGGGTCTTATTTCTTAAAAATAAACTAACCGATCTCGAAGATCGAAATAGACAAAATAATTTAAAGTTAAGGGGTATTCCGGAATCTATTTCTCCAGATAGTCTTTCAGGATACACAAAACACCTATTCAAGAAATTGGTCCCCAACTTAACAGAAAGTTAAATATTGACCGTATCCACCGTCTCCCTTGTCCACTTGGGATTTCTCAAGACAGGCCTCGGGACACCATTCTCAGAGTCCATTTTTTCGGCATCAAGGAGAAAATATTGAGGGCTATTAGAGACAGGGGTTCCTTTCCAGACCCTTATGGAAATATAAAGTTTTTCTCTGACTTTTCTAAAACCTTGATGGACGCTCGCAGGTCTTTTAAAGATACTACTACAAAACTCAGGGAACTCAAAGTCCCCTACAGGTGGGGCTTTCCCACTAAACTGATTATTTGGTATCTCGACAAAAATCACATTATCAACACCCCTCAGGAGGGTCAGTGGTTCCTGGCATTTCTCCGGGAGGAACCAGCTTTCAGGGATAAAGATTAGGAATTGAGATGTTGTCTGTTGTTCTTTAATAACTATCTTTGGCCCATATACTTTTTTAGTTGGTACAGTATACCTCTAAACACATGATGTCCTTCCGGAAGCTCAGCCACATATTTCTAATGTTGCCCCCAAATTAAGGTGAGACTTCATCTGTATTGAAGTCCACCAGGAGAACTCTTGCTACCTTAATTTTTTTTTTGTTTAGGATAGCTCTCATTTTCCTGTTAGGTCTGACTTTTTAGGCAAGTTTGCCTATCTGTTTCCTGGTTTTTTTTTGTTTTTGTTTAGTTTTTTTTTAGTTGTTAACCTGCTGTTTCCCTTTTAGGAGTGTTATGCAGATTTTATCTTATAATGTGAGGGGTCTCAATAGCCCCCATAAGAGATTTGCAATATGGAAGGAGATCAATCACATTCACGCTGATATTGTTTGTTTACAGGAGGTTAAGAAGGCAGATGACCACCAACCATATTTCCAGCACAAAAAATACCCTCATCAATTCAAATCCTTAGAGCCTTCTAAAGCTGGAGTCATTACTTTGGTAAGTGGAGATGTTCCTTTCAAATTGCTCAGTGAGGTTACTGATTCCTTGGGGAGATATCTCATCCTTGTTTGTCTCCTCAATAATAGGCTCTGCACGGTAGTGAACACCTATGTTCCCAATAAAAGACAAATTTCTTTCTTAAATAAACTCCAAAAGAAAATTAGCAAAATGAAATCCGGGGACCTTGTCCTGGTTGGAGACTTTAACATAATACCCAATAGCAGCTTGGATTCTACCTCATCGGTCAGGTAAAAGGCCCCAGTACTAAAAAATTGGCTTATTCAAAATGAATACTACGACACATTTCGCTGCCTTAATGCGTCTTCAAGGGAATAATATGTGACTCTTCAGATTTTGTATTAGTCTATGCCTGATGAAGGGACCTGAGTAGTCTCGAAAGCTTGCAATGTGTTCCCATCTTTTCAGTTAGCCATTAAAAGGTATCAACCACTGAGGACTCTCAATTCTGAATATTTTTCTTCAAGGGAATACACCCGCTATTCGGATGTCCATATGACATCCTCACGAATTGATCGGATTTTTACAAATATTTTTACATTAGCTAAGTTTCAAAGTATTAAAATCTTGAATAAGTCATTATCTGATCATTCCCCGGTCTTAGCACAATTCACACTAGGCCCATCCCCAGAGAATACCTGTCTCTGGAAAAACAACCCATCACTTTTTAAAATACCTGAGTTTAGACAAGAGATTGAAAATCATATTGCCAACTTCTTCAATGAAAACCAATCAGAGGAAACTGATATTTTTACACTATGGAACGCCCACAAGGCTGTACTATGGGGAATGCTCATCCAGATTTCCTCGAGGTATAAAAAGAAAAACAGAGAAAAAATTGCAACATTACAAAAACAGATCAATGAGAGAGAGGAACAACAAAACAATCTGACACTTCCTTCCCCTGCCCTTCAAGGGGAAATCTTAAAACTTAGACAAAGCCTAAAGGGGGTTTTACACATAGCGATATCGCTAGCGATATCGCTATAACATCACCGATTTTGTGACATTATAGCGATATCGCTATGTGTGATACTTACCTCCGACCGGCTCCCCCGCTGTCCATCGCTGATCGCGCGAGAATGTCCAGCTCCATTTCTCGTCGGGCGCTTCCTGCTGGGCTTCCTGCTGGCGCCGAAAAGCGACGCGTGGAGGCGGGTGGGAGGACGTCAGGATCGCTGTGTGTGAAAGGTGAGTATTGTGCACTGCGTCGCTGCTGCATCGCTGTGAGATCTGCCTGTGTGACAGCTCACTAGCGATCATTTAGCGATGTACCAGCGATCCTTACCGGGTCGGATAGCTGGTCGGATCGCTGGTGCATCGCTAAATGTAAAGGGGCCTTAAGACTCGAAATTAGCCAAGAATGCGAGACAGTAATCAAGGCCTCAAAATTTAAGACTTACACATCATTGAACAGACCCACCAGATACATGATGGCGAAACTGAAACGGGAAAGAGTTAACAGAAGGATAAGCAAGATAGTCTCCCTCTCGGGCGAACCCAAAACACACCGTAAAGATATTACCAACTCATTCGCAGAATTTTACCAGTGTTTGTATAATCTTAAAGATGACCCTGGGGCCCCTGTTGTAAACCACGATTCTATTAATAATTTCCTGGCGGAGATCAACCTTCCCACACTTGCTCTTTGTATTACCGATAGAGCCACCGGCTGAAAAGATCAGAACCAATAAGAATATTGCAGGATTTGATTTCCCATCCCATTGTTTTAAAATTGAACTATTTGCCGACGACCTCTTTTTGACCCTACTGGACCCCTTGAATTCCATCAGAGCACTTGCTGCAGACTTGGAAATGTTTTCAAGGGCCTATTATTTCAAGAATATCTCTCACAAGTCAAAATTCTTGACCCTCAACATGACTAAAACAGAAGTCAAGGAGCTAAAGAGAAGTACTGAGTTTGCCTGGGAAGATAAAGGGTTAGTTTACCTGGAATCACTTTAGCTAGTTCTATCCAAGCAACCGTCAAAGCAAATCTAAGTGGGATCCTTGCAACTGTCTCTCAGGATATTTCCTTTTTCAGGCAAATTGAACTCTCTATGTTTGGTAATGGTTGTGAAATCCATCATTCTGCCCAAAATACAATATTTTTTTCGGATGCTCCCGATCACTCTCCCATTTCAATCCATACAAAATTTGCAAAACCTGCTAAAATCATTCGTGTGGAATGACAGGAGGCCTAGCGTGTCGGCAGAAATTCTATATCAACATAAGAGCAGAGGAAGTCGAGCATGCCTAACCTGCATGCATGCTACACGGCCTTATTAATTAAGCAGAGCTGGTATTGGCTCAACAATAAACAAAAATTTTCAACTTGGTTTTACCTGGAGAGAGGCATAAGTAAATTTGGCTCTCTAAAAGAGTTGCTTTTCTACTTCTTGTTTCAAGAGCCTCGAAAGGTATCTTCCCATCCTATTTTCAGTCCCATAATTTCTGCATGGAGGTCACTGATCAAACCATATAAAAAATCTAACAAAGTTGAACAGGCCAAGAGGTTTCCACTTTGTGTAGTGGCTTTAATATTTGACTTCCCTCTCTCAGAAATCTGGAGTAATTTAGGTATCAAAAAAATAAAAAACATACACAATGGGTCTAATTTTCTTACATTCAGCGAAATAAAAGCCAAATATAATGTCCCGTCCTCTGAATTGATCCCTTACTTAATGCTGAAAGATAAGGTACAAAAAATCCTTTTAGGCAAAGCATTTAATTATGAAATTGTCTTCACTGCTGTGCAGCCTAAATAATAAAAATACATGGAGCTTAAGGAATATATACTCCTCTTTCAACAGAGAGGAACTCTCTTGCAAAAACATATATTTAAGTAGATGGGAGACCGACCTTGGGACTGTTGTTCCGATTGAGCAATGGGACATCGTTATAAAAAATACGTATGAATCTACCATATCGATGATTCTTCACGAGTCTTATTTCAAACTACATACCAGGTGGTATCTCACGCCTATCAGACTCTCCCACATTAACCAGGCCCACTCCCCCAATTGTTGGAGAGGATGCGGACAACAGGGGAATCTTTACCACATCTTTTGGTGTTGCCCGAAGCTAAAACGTCTGTGGCTCCAGGTTTCTCGTCATATTGACTTCTTTACAGACAATTTTACCCTGACTCCCCAAAAAGCATTGCTTTCTTTGGACTTGGATCAATTACACTCGTCGGTGAGACAGGTAGTTATTAATATCCTTTTGGTAGTTAAAAATAACTTGGCTTACTTTTGGAAGAAGCCTGACCCTCCTAAATTTCCAGATATCCTAGACAAAATCTACCAACATAATGCTTTCGAATGGAGGTTTGCAGTTAGTAACAATAATATTCTCGCCTATACTAATAAGTGGAGTGTCTGGAACAGTAAATTTAGACGTGTTTAAATTTCTCTCATGCACCTCCTTAAGTGATTGGACTAGACCGCCTTCTTCTTCTCCTTAAAGGTTCAGCATTATTGTGCCTCTTATTGACATTAGTATTTTGTATACTTATTAACGTATGCTTTGTTACAAGGGTTCTCTATTTTTTATGACCCTTACCCTTCCTATGTACATTTACCCTTTTCCCCTCCCTTGTTCTTGTTCCCCCTCCCTATCCACCTCCCAGTATTATAAAAACTTTAATAAAAATATTTAAATACAAAAAAAAAAGAAGGGTTGTAAGCACTGACACACAATAAGGGAAGCAACATTTAACTACCCTGGTGACTCTGTATAATAGGATGATTAATTTCTGTCTGCACTGTTTTTAGCACTTTAGCCCAATTGGGTTGAATTCATTTTGGTCTCAAAACTCATTTTAAAATTAAAGAATAAAGGTTAATTTTTAAAGCACTCAAGTCCGATTGCACAAACATACCAGTGACTGGTGTTATATATTCTGCTATAGCAATTTTCAGAGAATAATGACTGCTTGCCACATACCCTTGCTATTGCTTCACCAACCGATCAGCAAGAAATCACCCATCCTCTCGATAGGATAACTTATTTTACCTGGACAACACCAGTATCATTGCACTGCTGGTCCAACCTATGCACTCTCTGATGCAGCAAGCAGAGGCAGCTTCGCCTCTGCAGCATCGGAGCATGTAAGAACACTGAAGCTGAGTGGATCCAGCGATCGGGCCAGTGACAGAACAATACATGCAGCCATCTAAAGCAAAGAGCTTGTAAGCCCTGCACTCCCTGCCTAGGAGACTAGCTATTGCTGCAGTGTTGGCCAATGACCTAGGCAATGGGCAGTAAACTATACAATATAAAATCCAGTCATTCTTGAGAATGGAGAGGATTATTAATAATAGGTAAACTGCTAAGTTGCTTGTTTCTACAAGTACTTTGTTATCTTACTCATTTATGATGAGAAAACCCATTTGATGTGTGCTCATTAGAGTATAGTTTTGGTATTTTTTTTGTTCAAAATATTTTAGGTGAAATGTCCAAAGCATTCAATTCTACCATTGTTCTTTGATAGCTCTTTGACTATATTAAATTACATTTTATTATAAACTTCAGTTTTTTTTCTCCAGCTTTGGAACTTTTACTTTTAAAGTTGCATTTTCGTCAGAATACTTTAGAATATCTAGGTACATTCTCTCACTGTTTTGTGACAAATACATTCTGTTTTTCTTCTCAATAACAAATCCCCCCACTCCCACCAGAGGAGCTGCACATGAGGTCTCCTGTCTTCCCTCAGGTTGTTCTCTGATTAAGTCACACTGATGTGTAGTAACTGGCCAACAACCAAACACTGAAATGTATACTCTGTCTGATCACTGTAAGGGTAGCCTCTCTCCATTGACAGCAAATCAGAAAAAAACATTCTGCACTCAGATGCCATGCCTGGCAGCCACAACATGTGGGACACGGCCTGAGAGAAACCTTCTGCAGTCGGAGTAAACAAAGAGATTTTTTTAGGCTGTTAAAGAGCACGGGGTTACGGCAGGTACTCCAATATCCCAAATTATATTTTGGCTCCATAGAAATTACTTTCAAGGTATGGCCAGACGGTGTGGCAAAAATAATTATGAAGTTATGCTTACCCATAGATGTTCCAATGGCTGCACAGTTGTGAAAAAATCATGTGATGGTAAGCAAAGTTCTGGACACATTGCCTGGCCCTACCCTTAGTCCTTGTAGCTTGGTAATCATCCCAACAGAATAAAGCTCACTAGACTGTACTCGATAATATTACTGGGTATGGACAGACATACAGGGAAGCAGAGTCCCCATTTTTGGCCAAGGGTTCACTTGGGATTACAGTAGGAATAGCATTACTGTATGATACCCTGATCATACAGAGGACACAACAGCTTTATTTTATGCTTGTTTTTAGTGAGTTTGCGCTTCATAACTTAAAGATCAATGTGTCACGAAAGGCTCGTTCAGGCAAGTTTATTATACAGACATGTGCTGTCCGAGTAAAAATTAGACAGCATACTGACCAATGTAATTTAATAGGACTGTTCAGATGACAGTTTTTCTACACAGAACGAGTGTCCTTGTGAAAAACTTGCAGCATGCGCTATCCACTTCTGTATTCTGACGAGACTCTAACATTGAAGTCTGTGGGTACCCAAAAATCATCAGATGTAATAAAAAACCTCCATTTTGCATGCGATTTTTATGGATACATTGCAATTATTAACCTAGGAAGCTGTATTTGATTATGTATATTTTAGGATGTTGATAAATAAATACGGATGTCACACTAATATAAAATACGGACATGCAGATGACAATACCGATGAAAATCGTCTATGTTTTCTGGATTAAAATTGGACAATTTGTCATGTGTTCGTCAAACTCCAGCCTTACACTAATCAGCCCACATACAATTGATCTTTGTTAGCATCTATTTGCCAATTGCAACCAATTTGATTGCAGTTCTCATTTCTCATATATCTGTTGGAGTGTTTACATCAAAATCTTATGGGAAACTCTCCCATTGTAAGGCTTCTTTTACACTTGCCGTGGTTTTGTGTCCCCAATAGATTTCTATGGGGCCACAAAAACGGGCCGTAAACAATCGTAGGAGCACCGTACGCCATATGGCCGTGAGGGCCGTATTTATGGCCATGAAACAATATCGAGCTTGCTTGATATTTTTCACGGCTTACGGACATGGCTGCCGATGAAAATGAATGGGGCTGCAAAAACAATGGAAGCTTGCCCAGTGTGTTGATTTTGCGGTACACCGTGAAGACTGGTTTTGCGGAACGCCGTATTTTTACTAGGACAATCCCATGTACTTCCTGTTTATCACTATGAATTTTATTACTCCATGTCTGCAGAGAGAAAAGATACAAGATGGATCTGGAGAGAATCATTGTTCTTGTTCAGGTAGGTAGGGGTGCTGAAAAGCCCCCTGACCCCCCCCCCCTTCGTTGTAGTGGAGTGTAGGGGAGGCTGCAGTTATGGGTGACCGTGTGTACTGTTGTTTTTTGTTGTGATGGGAGCCATAGAGAGATGGGAGGGGGGTGATAAAAGATAGAGGGGTTGCATAGAGTGAAAATGAGGGGTTGCAGAGTGTGCAAAAGAAGGGCTTCAGAGTGCAAAATAAGGGTTGCATAGAGTGCAAACGAAGGGTTTGGCAGAGTGTGTGAAGAGGGGTGGGGGATTAGTCACGTTATTTAAGTGCTGGTTTCTTTCCCAAAATATGCTATTGCTGATCATCCCCCTTTTTCTGCTTCAGGATCATCCCTTCAATTGGGATTCCAGGCGTGAGCGCTATCACGACCGGGACATGAAATAGCGGTTCTGGGAGGATGTGGCCCAATCCCTCATTCCTAACCGCTGGCAGTGCGCAGATGTCAAGGAGCAAGACTTTATATGTAAGTACTCAGCACATGACATGATATACTTGTTTACAATTTAAACAGTGCAAAATTGAGTAATGTTTTTTCTTCCTCTACAGTAAATTCCATTAAGACCAAGTGGGGATCTGCCAGGGAGCAATTAAAAAGAGAATTAAAGGCCAAAGCAGAGAGGGAGAGGTCTGGAGAGGCTGACTCACCCGAGCCAGGAAGGAGGCCAGAGACAGGAGAGATACTTCCCCTGGACATCAATGGGACGGCGCCGAGACAACCGTCCGAGAACCGCTGCCCCGTGATGACCAGCGGTCGCCGCCGCCTTTCTCCTGCCCGCGGCTGCGGCCTGCCCGCGGACCCCAGCGGCCGCTGCCTCCTCACTCCAGCCCGCGGCTGAGGCCTGTCTCCCGCCGCCCACAGCAGCTCTGCCCTCACAAGTGGTTGCCGCAAGTCCAGTGCCGTCTGCGGCCACCATTGTCCCGCTCCGATCCGTGGCAGGGGCCAAGCCTCTGCTTGCTGCGGATTCCCCGTCACAGCTGTTAGCTGTGCAGGTGGCTTGCCCCTCGCCACCCCACATCGCTGCCGCTTGCCCCAGTCCGGGGGCTGCAGCCCATCCGTCCAAGGACTCCGACGGGGCCTGTGGTGCTCCAGTGTCATCAGAGCGCCGGAGCGCTCGAAGACTTTGTCAACGCTTCAGCAACTGGGCCCAGCAACTGCTACGTGAAAGACCACCATCCCGAATGGCGAGGGACGTCTGGACGGCTAAGTTGACTATATAATTAAGGACCCGTAGTCAGCCATACCTCGGCCCTATAGTGACCGGCTATTGCCGGACGTAGTTGTGTTCTACCCCGTTTGTGTTTGCTTGTATTGAGACCCTGCGAGGGCAATTCTTGTTACCACTTTGGTTGGATAGGCTACAACTGAGGACAGTTACCTCTAGGCCTATAAACGTTATTATAAAAAGCACAAAATCATCTTGCACCTTGTCACTGCATCCTGCGTACCTGCAAGTACCACATAGACATCAGTAATCTATTATGAAACATTAACAGCCTAAATTAGCTATTTAAAATAAGGTTGTCATTACCTCAATGTCACAATTAGCCGCTGTTCCAGAGATATACAGTGGCGCTTTCTGGTATCCTTGAATGTAATCCAGGGCCGCACCTCTGACAACAGCAAATCAAAAGTTGCCATGGACATATGCTAGTATGTGAAGAATTTCTCTGGGTGCTGTCGAAGGTCACTCTATAGCATATGGAACTGACCCTTCCACGAATGCTGCGACAGAATTGGGTGCACCCACAGCCCCCTTGATGCAAGTGCAGCTGCTGCTCTCTGCTTATACTCTAAATGCTGGTTAAGCAACCAACACAGAATCATATCATCTTCAAAATGCCTCGACATGTTCAGAAAAATGAAATCCAAAGTTTGCAACAAACAAAGGACACAGAGCTCTGCACACTGTGAAGACCAGAAGAAAATGGCACAGTTTATTTTTTCTTTATCGTTCCTTGACAATTTCCTGGGGGTTTTTTTGTTTGTTTTTTCCCAACTTTTCAAAAGCTATTCCAAACCAGAAAGATGGCAATCTGAAACGATTTTTGCGGAACGGTTTTGCGGAATACTGTGAAAATTACAACAATACGGTCCGCAAAAACTGGCCACAAAAAAACACGGAAAGTGTAAAAGTAGCCTAAATCGCAACGTTTGTGTTTTATACAATACAAGTATTCACAAATGGAATTTGATGGCATTTTCGGCCTCATAACTTACCTGTATTACCTCATTCTATGACCATTTAGTGAAACAAATATACCGTAGTACTTCGTAAATTATAAAAGTATTTTGCAGAAAAATCTTTGAAAACCGATTCCTTAGGCTGTAGTTTACCACAGCGTTGTGAGATTATTGCCTGAGGATGTCATGTGCAATGTCTCAAGATAATGATGTGCACGTCGATGTCCCATTTACAGATGTTTAGCTATATTCAAGAATTCTTGCAGGATTTCATTTAGGTTTGCTCGTTCTTCATCACAGACTGGGCTGCAATCTGTAATCTCTAGATCCTATTCAGTAAATGTTCACTTGGGTCCCCTGCCAAGTCTAATTTTGCAAGAAATATGCCATAGGGTGTTTACTGTATGTTTTATAGAAATTAGATTGCTATTTGCACTGCGCATAGGGAACTTATCACTTTAATTTAAAGCTTTTCATTAAAAAAAAAATCTCCAAAGATTTCATGTTTTTGTCACCTGATATTTCAGAGTCATATTTTATTAATGATTTTTGCCAGCTCACGTCTAGATGTTTCCTGCAGGTAAAATATGTATTTGCACAAAGCAAACAGGCGGATTAAACACTTCTATTTATTATGACAAAGACCTGGAAAAGATTGAATTATTATTTGAAAAGAACAGAAAACACTGAATAAACATCCATTCTCCAACCTGTCCTCACGATACTTTGTGAATCTGTTTTTTCATCGTTTATAATGGAGCTTACCAGGCTCAATTGAAAAAGGGAAACAACATAAATGTTAAATGTAAAGTAAAAATTAATGCACGTCACATGATTTCATGTAAAGAAAAAAAATAATTTTGAAACAGTATAAAACAAAAACTATAAAATATTTAATCACACCCATCACCCTTTTAGTAAATCTAAAAAACCCTCCAAAACATGTTTGATATCTATTAATGCATGCAGAATTGTCTGGACAAATAAAATGTTAAAATAATTTTTCCTTGGTGAGCGTAGAAAGAGAAAAAAAAAAAAAAAATGGCCTCCCCCAGAAAATGGAGCCGTTTATTGCACGTCCATAAACATACAATGTGTAGGTGCATATTCACACTGGCTGCTACACAGACCAAAGCAGTCCACAAACAGTCACAGCTCACAAAAAAGGTACTGCATAAAAATAAACTGTCCGTTTAGCAGTACGGGGTTTCCGATTCAGATACACCTTTTGCATTGTCAGAGATTGTCAGGATCTCATCAACACCAACAGGTCTTTTCATTTCCATACACACACAACATCTGAGGCAGCTGAATTAAATAGGTCATTCCAAGACATAGAACTGAAGGTAATGGAGCAGCCGATCCCACCCAGCTCTTTCAGCTGCTCATAAAACCCAGACTCAAAATCCAGGTTTGTTAAAAAACCCTCAGCATTATCTGTGCTGGGACCTGCTTTCTGGGTTTCACATCATAGAGGCTAGGCACTTCAGTGACACATACACTCCATCCAGGACTCGACCGGTTGCAACCTTACTGTACATATGCCCCCTCTGTCCAAAGTACTTTCTACCACCACACAATGTGCCCTTGACAGGGCATCTGCAGTCTCATGCTGTTTCCCAGCTCTATGCTTTACCAAAAAATGAAAGTCCTGTAAGTCTAAAAACACCTGGTTATAGGAGCATTATTCCCCTTTTTCTCCCGCATCCAATTTTCAATGTGGCATGGTCCAAAATTGATCTAAATTTTCTGACCAACAGTAAATAGCAACAGGGTCATTAGGTGCACAGTTGGAAGGTCCACCTAAACCATGTTATGTTCTATAAATGGGGTGGATGCTTATGCCACTCCAAAAGAATGAATAAAATATTTAGACAAAAAGGAGTTTTAAGGCAAAAATATAGATAAGCTTTATTTAACAGTAGATGTAGACATAAAAATGAAAAAGGATAGCAACCAGAAATCAAATTCCTAGGTGACAAAACAATGATATATTATGTAAGTACAAAAAAGTATGGGCCCTAATAAGGTAGGGCACAGATGAAAATCATTCAGAAGTAACCATACATAGTAGGTGCATGATCATATTATAGACCATAAATGTCTCTATGGATGTAAGAACCACACACCCAATCCATACACTCACTAGTTAAATAACCATATCACTAATATTGCATCCTTACCCAAAGTGGACCAGGTAGCAGTCACCAGGACAAAAGACCATAACCCCAAAGCGCGTTTCATGTCTAGTGTTTACAACTTTCTTAGGCTGGTTTCACATTTGCGTTTTTTTGCGCTGGAAAAAACGCATACGTGCGCATGCGTTTTTTCCCCTATATTTAAAATAGGTGCGCATACCTGAGCGCTGGTAAGCGCATGTATGCGATTTTCATGCGCTGCGTTTTTTGGGGGTGTGCGTTTGTATTTTCCAGACGCAGCATGTTGCATTTTTTGGCCCTGCAAAAAAGCGCATGCGCACATATGCACACGTTTTGCGCTAAAAATGGCCATTATAGCCTATGGATGCGCATACATGCGCACTGGCATGCTCATGTATGCGTTTTTTTGCACATGCGTTTTTTTTTGTTAACCATGGAATTTAGGGGTTTGGGTTAGAGTTAGGGTTAGTTAAGGGGGTTTAGGGTTAGGGTTAGGGTCAGGGTCAGGGTTAGGGTTGGGGTTAGGGTCAGGGTTAGGGTTAAGTATGGTTTGGTTAAGGGTCAGGGTCAGGGTTAGGGTTAGGGTTAAGGTTAGTTAGGGTTAAGTATGGTTTGGTTAAGGGTTAGGGTCAGGGTTAGGGTTAGGGTTAAGGTTAGTTAGGGTTAAGTATGGTTTGGTTAAGGGTTAGGGTCAGGGTTAGGGTTAAGTATGGTTTGGTTAAGGGTTAGGGTCAGGGTTAGGGTTAGGGTTACGGTTAGGGTTAAGGTTAGTTAGGGTTAAGTATGGTTTGGTTAAGGGTTAGGGTCAGGGTTAGGGTTAAGTATGGTTTGGTTAAGGGTTAGGGTCAGGGTTAGGGTTAGGGTTAAGGTTAGTTAGGGTTAAGTATGGTTTGGTTAAGGGTTAGGGTTAGGGTTAGGGTTAGGGTCAGGGTCAGGGTCAGGGTTAGGGTTAGGGTCAGGGTTAGGGTTAGGGTTAGGGTCAGGGTTAGGGTTAGTAAAGTCATGGTTTGGGTTAGTGTGAGGGGCCACCTAATGTTGGAAAAAAACGCAAACGCGGTAAAAACGCACTAAAAACGCATACAAACGCATAAAAACGCTGCGTTTTTTTCATGCATGCTCATAAAAATGCTTGAAAAAAACGCAGCAGTTGTATGCTTTTGTATGCGTTTTTTCAATGCGTTTTTTTGCGGGAAAAACGCGCTGCAAAAAAAAGCAAGTGTGAAACTAGCCTAAGGGGATACTTAAAAGGCCGTTTCACATTCTTCTTATCATCCAGAACCTGCAATAACGTGATCAGAATTGACTTATCATAGCCTAGTTTGTCAGTGCAAGCGCACTGTGCCGTACGCACCAACCACATCAGCCATGGCTATAAAAGGGGACATGGCTGGGAAAAAATGACACGTTGCCAAGGTATGTCTTTAGGGCACCAAGTAATGTCTGCACTTTGCTGAGATGACTTCCTCAATCTTGGCTGAAAATACCGATGTCATCTAGGTAGGCCGCTGAATACTTTTTATGGGGTGCTAAGATCCAGTCCATGGCTCTCTGGAAAGTGGCCAGAGCTCCCTGTAACTCAAGCGGCATCATGAAGTACTGATAACATCCATCTGGCATTAAGAAGGCCATCTTCTCCTTGGCTTCCATGGACAGGGGAATCTACCAATTGAGATTGGCATCAAAAAACGTTTGCCAATCTCAAATTCAGCACGAACATTGCACATTCAAATTCGTGTTCGGATTCCAGAGCATTTTCCTCAAAATCAGAAAAATTCCGTAAATGATCGAGTTTGCACTAATGCTTTTGTTAGTATTTTGGCTAGGATCGTTGTGCTGTATGACAAGCAGGGTGAACGTGCTTGATGAGGGAATGGGGTGGGGAGAGATCAGGGGAGCGACGAACTGTAATTTATTTTTTAGCGCTGCCCGGGCATAGTAACTAACTGTGGTTAGTTATAGCAAATTATAATTATCCTCCATCCCATAGTCCCATGCCCATATACCCATCATACATATCTACGATCCCATAGGCCCGTGCCCATATACCCTTCATACATATCCTCCATCCCATAGTCGAGTGCCCATATACCCATCATACATATCCTCCATCCCATAGTCGAGTGCCCATATACCCATAACACATCCTCCATCCCATAGTCCCATGCCCATATACCCATCATACATATCCTCCATCCCATAGTCCAGTGCCCATATACCCATCACACATCCTCCATCCCATAGTCCCGTGCCCATATACCGTCATTAGTGTTGAGCATTCCGATACTGCAAATATCAGGTATCGGCCGATATTCGCTGTATCGGAATTCCGGTACCGAGTACCGATATTTTTACAATATCGAATACCTGAATCGGAAGTTCCCATAATGCAATGAGTCAGTTGTGTTAGCCATGTTAACTAATGGCATGGCTGTGATTTGCTGCTGAAATTATGTCATCATGATGCGCAGTCTGTGCGGGCCTGCCGGGGGTCTGTGCGGGCTGCTGGGGGTCTGTACGGGCCTGCCGGGGGTCTGTGCGGCTGCCAGGAGGTCTGTGCGGGCTGCCGGGGGTCTGTACGGGCTGCCGGGGGTCTGTATGGGCCTGCCGGGGGTCTGTACGGGCCTGCCGGGGGGTCTGTGTGGGCTGCCGGGGGTCTGTGCGAGCTGCCGGAGGTCTGTGCGGGCCTGCCGGGGGTCTGTGCGGGCCTGCCTGGTGTCTGTGCGGGCTGCCGGGGGTCTGTGCGGGCCTGCCGGGGGTTGTGTGTGTGTGTGCAGGCATCGTCCGATGGGACTACAAGTCCCATTGGGCTATGCCTGCTACAATGACAGTGATTGACACATTAGCCAATGATGGGACAGTAGTAGTCCCATCATCCGGCTAATGTGTTGAATGTAAAAAAAAATACATACTACATACATACTACATATATACAACATTCATACATACTACATACATACTTCATATATACTACATTCATACAACATACATACATACTACATACGTACTACATATATACTACATTCATACAGCATACATACATACTACATAATACATACATACTACATATATACAACATTCATACAACATACATACATACTACATACATACTACATTCATACAACATACATACATACTACATACATACTACATATATACTATATTCATACAACATACATACATACTACATACTACATACATACTTCATATATACTACATTCATACAGCATACATACATACTACATACTACATACATACTTCATATATACTACATTCATACAGCATACATACATACTACATACTACATACATTCTACATATATACTACATTCATACATACATACTACATGCATACTACATATATACTACATTCATACAGCATACATACATACATACTACATTGTCATGAACGAGTCACCGTAGGAGGCAAAAACAGAAATGCTAGCTAAGTCCAGAAAACCAGAGAAGTTGGCAGCTATCGGATTGCAGACCCCTGAACCTATCAACAACAACTAGCAGTAGCCGTGGGGGGTTCCTACGGTGCCCTAGACCCCTCGATCACAGCCGGAGAACTACATAGCCTAAAGACAGAAAGGGAAATCTAAACTGCCCCAGAGCAGACCCCAAAGCAATAGGCAGCCCCCAACATATAATGATGGTGAAGCAAGAAGAAAAAACACTAACACAGATAGAAAGATAGACTGAGCAAATGATGGGGCCCAAGCTAACTAGATAGGACAGGATAGAAAAGCTGCTGTCTGCAATCTGCCAAAAACCCTATCAAAACAAGAGCCAACAGACTGACAGGGAAAAAGGCCCTGAAGACGCTAGGCTTCAAAAAGACTATGTCAGTACTCAGGTATTTTCTGAAGACAGCGCAAAAAGACACAAAGGAATTCAGCTCACCCCAGCAGGGAATGGCAGAATCCAGAAAAGCAAGGCAAAATAAAAACAAAACACAAATGCAAAAAGCAAGGCAGAAAACTTAGCTTTTGAGGAGCAGGAATCAGACTGGTCTCCCAGAATCCCTCAGAGAAATCACCAGCGAGGCAGAAGGGCGTCGGCTGCCTTATATCCAGTCAGCAATTCCCGTCACCCAGTCATCCTCTACCAGCTCAGGTGTTTGGTAATCAGCCTCACTACCTTCCTTCACCAGAAGAGGGAGTTCATCAGACCTCAATGGTGAAGGGGAAAATGAACTCATAACACTACATACAACATACGTATACATACATGCTACATACATACTACATACAATACATTCATACAATACATACATATAGACATACAGTACATATAACATAGAGTACATACTCACCATCACTTGTCACTTTGATCCCCGAAGCCAGTATCATCTCACTGTAAAAAATATTAAAATAACAAACAACTGATTTACTCCCTGATCCGCAGAAATCCATGAGTGTCCCACGACGATCTCCTGCAGTGCATCACTGAGAGGTTACTATAGTTCACTGGTCTCACTTTATGGCAAAAGCTGTGTGGGAACTTTCTCACACAGCAATGCCAAAAGTGAGACTAGGGACTATTTTTTTACAGTGGCGGAGGAATACAGTGTGGAAGGATACCTACCTCCCGTCATTGTATTCCTGGGGCCCCTAGAGAGCGATCGCATCAGCTGATGCTGCTGTTCTCCACGGGAGATCGTCGTGGGACACTCGTGGATTTCTGCGGATCAGGGAGTATATCGGTTGTTTGTTATTTTAATTTTTTTACAGATGACACTGGCTTCGGGGATCAAAGTGACAAGTGATGGTGAGTATGCACTCTATGTAATATGTACTGTATGTCTATATGTATGTATTGTATGAATGTATGAATGTATTGTATGTAGTATGTATGTTGTATGTCTGTAGCATGTTTTATGCATGTTGTATGTATGTATGTAGTATGCATGTAGTATGTACTATGTATGTATGTTGTATGAATGTAGTATATACTGTATGTAGTATGTATGTTGTATGAATGTAGTATATATGTAGTATGTATGTAGTATGTATGTATGTTGTATGAATGTAGCATATATGTAGTATGTATGTAGTATGTATGTATGTTGTATGAATGTAGTATATATGTAGTATGTATGTAGTATGTACGTATGTTGTATGAATGTTGTATATATGAAGTATGTATGTAGTATGTAGTATGTATGTATGTTGTATGAATGTTGTATGTATGTAGTATGTATGTAGTTTGTATGTAGTATGTATGTTTTTTTTGTTTGTTTTTTTTTTACATTCAACACATTAGCCGGATGATGGGACTACTACTGTCCCATCATTGGCTAATGTGTCAATCGCTGTCATTGCAGCAGGCATAGCCCGATGGGACTTGTAGTCCCATTGGACGATGCCTGCACACACACACAACCCCCGGCAGGCCCGCACAGACCCCCGGCAGCCCGCACAGACCCCCGGCAGCCCACACAGACCCCCGGCAGGCCCGCACAGACCCCCGGCAGGCCCGCACAGACCCCCGGCAGCCTGCACAGACCCCCAGCAGGCCCGCACAGAGCCCCGGCAGCCCGCACAGACCCCCGGCAGCCCGCACAGACCCCCGGCAGGCCCGTACAGACCCCCAGCAGGCCCGCACAGAGACCCGGCAGCCCGCACAGACCCCCGGCAGCCCGCACAGACCCCGTGCAGGCCCGCACAGACCCCCGAGAGGCCCATACAGACCCCGCACACACAGACACGCGCAGTGTCCGCCCATGCACCGCCCACACTCTTCCCACCTCCCGAACTGGATGTGCAAGGAAAGAAAGGGTTTATTTTCATTCCGATATTTGTGCCCCATTGACTTGCATGGGTTTCCGGTATCGGAATCGGCGATACCTGATACTTTTTGGGTATCGGTCCGATCCAATCCGATCCGATATTTCACGATATCGGATGGTATCACTCAACACTACCCGTCATACATATCCTCCATCCCATAGTCCAGTGCCCATATACCCATCACACATCCTCCATCCCATAGTCAACCATTATGACATCATAGTGAGCGGCGAGACTTGCAGCCTATGATGACATCAGCGTCGCTATGGCAACCATTATGACATAATGAGGGGCGGGGCTTGATACACACACACTTTTTCCCCATTATGTAGATAGGGGCAAAATTGTTTGGTGAATTGGAATGCGCGGGGTTAAAATTTCACCTCACAACATAGCCTAGGACACTCTCGGGATCCAGACGTGTGACTGTGCCAAATTTTGTGGCTGTAGCTGCGACGGTGCAGATGCCAATCCCGGACATACACACATACATACATATATACATACATACACACACTTGAGCTTTATATATTAGATTAACGTAATGTGTGGAAATTACAGCAGGCAATCAGGGAGCAGAAACCACCCACAACGTCTAGACACAAGGGCTTGTATCATTGGCTGCCGAAGTCACATGTCCCTCTCCATATAAAAATCGGACATGTGGCTTCAGCGCCATTTTGTGACTGTAACAGCATAGTGAGGCTGCTGATGCAAGTAGTCAGATAGTTAGCTAGATGGCTTATTCTCAGCTAGTTCAAATAGATTGAATCTTGTGTCAAATTGATCTTCCAGCATATAAATCTGGAGTGCTAATTCTTTGGTGCAGTCACAAGTCGCCCCTTCCACATATAAATCCTTTGAGCTAATTGCATGGTCCATCTATCAGTCCACATTTCAGCATCTAAATTCTTTGGGCTACTTGTGTGGTCCATTCACCAGTCCACATTTCAGCATATAAATC
Source organism: Dendrobates tinctorius (assembly GCF_039654945.1). Classification (NCBI taxonomy): domain Eukaryota; kingdom Metazoa; phylum Chordata; class Amphibia; order Anura; family Dendrobatidae; genus Dendrobates; species Dendrobates tinctorius. The sequence continues at coordinate 86,933,339 of NW_027361684.1, read as the reverse complement.
TATTGTGGTAATTCTGTGGTCCAGCCACCAGTTCACATTTCAGCATATATACAGTAAATCTTTTGTGCTAATTGTGTGGATCAGCCACCAGTCCACAATTCAGCATCTAAATCCTTTGTGCTAAATATGTGGTCCAGCCACACTATCTCAGCAAATAAATACTGATTGTTACTTTAGTGACAGGTGACTAACAGGTCTGGGCCTAGGGTTGTGAAACAGCTGATTAAAAGAAGCAAAGGGTACATCCAACCTGAGTGGGGAAAAAGCAAGGTCGTGGTGGAAGGGGGATAGACTTGGTGTTCAAGGTGTACGTGAGGTAAGTAATGTTACTGAAGGGTCTACTGAACAAACACCAGCTTGTTCTATCCAAAGACAACTAACAACTTTTATTACTGGACAGACTACTTGACTCCCTTTCTTTGGCAGGCGCACAGCGATGTGCCTTGTAGATGAAAGCCAGAAAGAGCATGTGCTCCAGTGGATGGTAAGTGCTGCATCAAGTGACCTCTACTCCTTTTCCTCCACCTTAACATTACACACAGTACAATCCACAGAGGTGGCATCCCAATTACCCTTGTTTCCCCCATGTCAGAACTTTCCAACCACTCAACTGACTGTAGGGAACCACAGATGTCTGAGTCTACAGAGCTGTTCACACATGCTATTCCATGGGCATCAGAGGTCTGCTCCAAAGATTCACTGAATCCGGAGGAGGAAAGCATCTGCACTGATGCCCAACATTTTTTTCAATTCGATTCGGCGCCGGACGAAGTAGGGTCTGAGCAGAATCCAGACCATCGTCATCAGACATTAAACCACGGTGGGGGAGGTGATCCTGATGAGACTCAGATACCTGAGGCACTCAGGGACTGTACTATGCTGTCAGGGCAGGAAGTGGAGGAGGGTGACTCACAGGGCGAGGAGTGGGTGAACAGAGAGGATGATGATGAGGTTGTTGATACCACTTGGCGTGAATCCACAAGCACCCAGCTGAGTAGCTCAGCAGAGGAGATGGAAGAGGAGGAAGACAAGGAGGTTGCATTGCAGCTTCCCACACAGACACGGATTAATGCAACCATGACAATCACTGCATACTCAGCCACAACTCTGGCTGTGGCCAGCAGTGTTTGCGGATCTGCAGTTTGCACGAGTGGAAAGGGTTGCTTAGCCTGGGCCTTTTCTGAGACTGCAAAGGATGACCCAACTCATGTTGTCAACTTTGTAAAAAACAACAATTACAAGCATGAACCTGCGCATGCGTGATCAACATGCAGTGGTCTGAGAATCTCACAGCACTACTATGTGGCCTAGCGGGCCTCGCCAACCACTGGTCGCCCCATCAACCACATCGGTTGCTTCTTCATCCTCCTTCACCATGGCAAGTTTTGAAATCCCCAAAATAGTGCAGAGAGAATCCCTCCACTTCCATACAGCACAGCCAGGGCTCACCGCAATCAGGCAGTGTTTAAATTAATATGCCTTGGAGATCAATAAAGTCACACAGTCACACAGCTCAAGAGTTGTGGACAGCTATCCAGGCCGAGCTTGAGAAATGACTATCTTTACTGAACCTGCAGCCAGGGAAGTTCTTGTGCAATAACGGTGCAAACCTGGTGGAGTCCCTGTGCCAGGGTGACCACACACGTGCCTTGGTGGTACAACAATTTCTCTTTCACTATCCTGGCCTGGATGTGCTACTGCATAACCCTGCGGGTCATCGACTTGCATCTCTACAGAGGTATTGCGACCTACCAGTTAACCGGTTGATATGCGGAATACCGAAGTGGTGAAATTCCACTCTGCAAGTGTTGCAGCGACAGTGGCAGCAGCAACAAGCCCTGGTGCAGTGTGTCATTTTGCATAGCCTGGGCCAATGCAGTAAGGACATGGAGCAAATCACGCTTGCGTAGTGGGCACAGATGAAGAACCCCTGCACCTTTCTGCACAGTTTCAAAATTGCTACTAAGATTGTTAGTGCTGACGATGCCATCATTAGCATTACTATTCTGGTCATCTACAGGCTGGAGCACATTTTGAATAGTCTGATGGAGGAGGCGGTGGTCCCAGAGGAAGAGGAGGAAGCAGAGGAGGATGCTTAAGGGATAACAATATCTCTAAGCTCTGGATAGTCATCGCACAGGTGGGTGCGTTACAGCGATCGAATGGGGCTCATGGTACCAGACAAACTTAGTCAACAGGAACAAATGGAGGAGGACGAGTAGGAAGAGGTGATGGGCGGGCAACAGTCAGAAGATGAGGAGGATAATGATCCCCTCTCTCTTTTCCATAGATGGCAGGAGGGGACAGAGGAAGCAAGCTTGAGTGTTAACCACCACCAACACACCATGGACTTGGACCTCATGGAAGCATTTGACATGAGCGCCTTCTTGCTGCACTATCTGCAACATGATGCTCGTATTGTTAGGATTAGAAATAGTGCTGACTACTGGGTTGCCACTCTTTTAGTTCAACGGTACAATACTAAATTTTGTGAAATGCTCCCCCTGGAAAGGGACGGTATGCATGCTGGAGTATCGAAACACAATAAAACAAAGTCCAGCTCACCATAGTAGACATCTTGGGAAGTTCAGAGCACGGAAACGCTGTGTCAGGGCGTGAAGCAATATTAAAAAAGGAGGGATCCAGCTCAACGAAATATTGAAAAAACCTTGTTAGGCCTGGTTCACACTTCTGTTTGTTTCCATCAGTCAAAATCCGCCGTTTTGAAAAAAAAACGAATCCATCATATTTTGTCGGATCCATTTTTTTCCCATTGGATGGTCATCCGCTGGATCCGTTTTTTGATGGATCCGCCAAAATTTTGGCGTCCGCTTACTTGAGTGGACGGACAATGAAACGTTTTTTGTCTGCACGGATCCGCTTTTTTACATTGAGCATGCCCGAAAGAATTCCTTCCCAGAAATTTAACCCCAAATCACGTTCTGGCAGCAGGAAAAATTCTCTCTCTCTCTCTCTCTCTCTCTCTCTCTCTCTCCCCTTTTCCAGGCTGCGGTTCCTTTAAATTTCCGACTTCAGCAGATCCGTCAAAACAACGGTCCGGTGGCATACGTTGTGTCACAACAGAAACGGATCCGTCTTTTGCATTTTTTCACGGATTGCAACTGACCAAAAAAAACGGAAGTGTGAAAGAGGCCTTACGGATCTGCAACTCAGGACTAGGACAGAAGGGGGAGAAGCTCCAGCCTAGTCCTGCACTAGGACTAGGCTGAAGCCCTACGATGGAGTGGGCGACCTATTCCTTGTGAATAGACCCACTGACGTTTCCTAGGCTAAACTCAAACGAAAACTTAAAGGCAGGGGGAAGAGTATCCCTGAAACGAACTAGGAACTGGGAACAAAACACAGGTAACCTACTAGAAGGAAAATAGAGGAAGCTGCAGAAACTAAAAGAAAACCAAAAAACAAAGCAGGCCGAACTAGTGATCCCAGAACTGCACGACATCAAACACAGAACGCCATCAAAGCTCCTAGCAAGAACTCTAGCGGATTAACACTGTTGTCCAGCAAGGACTGGGAGGCAAGTGCTAGGTAATAAAGGGTTATACAATTACCTGACCTCAGACAAACCCAGCACCAGTGAAAAAAGACCAGCAGCAAGAAAATCACAACAAGATGGCGGATGGTCAAAATGAAATAGATTCTAACAAACCTTTCCTTTATTCACTAGAAAACGTGGTCAATAGAGGATATAAACATCAGCGTGAACAGTTCATAAAATGCGATATCGACGTGTTTCTGGTGACTAGGCATCCTTAATCATGATATCCAACATATTACTTGCGTAACACTTTTATTCTATGATCTGGTGAACACACCGGTATGATGATTGATTAGCATAATTGCTAAGCAAAGTGAAAAAATGTGAGGATTAAAAACATATACTTTGGCTAAGTAGAAATACAATATAGTCAGTATTTTACTACAACATTTAACAATAGTTATTAGATCCAGAATCTTATCAAAGAGTTATGCTAATCAATCATCATACCGGTGTGTTCACCAGATCTTAGCATAAGGGCTCATGCTCACTTGCGAGAGACACTGTTGTACCCTTGGACTGCAGGGCAGCTTGAACTTGTTTGGATGTTAGTCGAGGTTCTTTATCCAACATCCGCACAATCTTGCATTGAAATCTCTTGTCAATTTTTCTTTTCCGTCCACATCTAGGGAGGTTAGCCACAGTGCCATGGGCTTTAAACTTCTTGATGACACTGCGCACGGTAGACACAGGAACATTCAGATCTTTGGAGATGGACTTGTAGCCTTGAGATTGCTCATGCTTCCTCACAATTTGGTTTCTCAAGTCCTCAGACAGTTCTTTGGTCTTCTTTCTTTTCTCCATGCTCAATGTGGTACACACAAGGACACAGGACAGAGGTTGAGTCAACTTTAATCCATGTCAACTGGCTGCAAGTGTGATTTAGTTATTGCCAACACCTGTTGCCACAGGTAAGTTACAGGTGCTGTTAATTACACAAATTAGAGAAGCATCACATGATTTTTTGAACAGTGCCAATACTTTTGTCCACCCTCTTTTTATGTTTGGTGTGGAATTATATCCAATTTGGCTTAAGGACAATTCTTTTTGTGTTTTTTCATTTAAGACAAATTAAATGAAGATAATAATACCAAAGAATTTGTGTTTGCAATCATTTTCAGGAAGAAACTGAGTATTATCTGACAGAATTGCTGGGGTGTCAATACTTTTGGCCACAACTGTACATACCTTTGATGATTGTGGCCAAAGAGTTCTATTTTAATTTCATCTGTCCACAGGACTTGTTTCCAGAATGCATCAGGATTGTTTAGATGTTCTTTCACATACTTCTGACTCTGAATTTTATCGTGAGGATGCAGGAGAGGTTTTCTTCTGATAACTCTTCCATGAAGGTCATATGTGTGCAGATGTCTCTGAACAGTACATTAATGTACCATAACTCCAGAGTCTGCTAAATCTTTCTGAAGGTCTTTTGCAGTAAAGCAGAGGTTCTGATTTGCCTCTCTAACAATCCTACAAGTAGCTCTCACTGAAATTTTGCCTAGTCTTCCAGACCATATCTTGAACTCCACTGTTCCTGTTAAATGCTATTTCTTAATTATATTTCAAAGGGCAACTTGAAAAAGCTTTGCTATCTTCTTATACCCTTGTACTTTTTGGGTGTCCACCATTTTAATTTTCAGAGTGCTAAGCAGCCGATTAGAAGAACCCATTGCTGCAGTTTTTTGGCATAAGGTTAGAGGAGGCTGGGTTTTTATCAAGCTGGGAAATTTGCATCACCTGGCCTTTCCCAGTGATGATTGTGAGAAAACCACAACCCTAACAGGCTAATTAAGGTATGAAATCTTGGTCAAAGTTATCTGAGCACACAAATCTCCAAGGGTGCCCAAACTGTGCATTGACCCATTTCCTTTTTGTAATTTGTAAAATGTAAAAAATGACATTATATATTTTTTGGCCTATAATACAAAGGAAATGTGTGATCTTCAATTTTAAGCCTTTTAGAGATCATTTCATCTTCAAGTTGCTTAACTGTGAACAATAGCAATAATTTCCCAGGGGTGCCCAAACTTTTTACTTGCCACTGTAAAGGCTCCCTGTCCAAAGCAGTTGCTGCCTATTCTTCAATCCTGCATCACAGTGGACACGAGCTGCAGTTACGTCATCACACAAACCAGAGTCCCCTGTGTGGTGACTGTCCTGGCAGGCCACTGGCCAAAGTAGCCTGCATCCTGCTGAAGTAAGAGTCGTAGAACGTGGCCAACACAGCTGTTAATGGTAACTGCGTTCTGAGGATGCCGATACTGTTAACAGTGTTGCAATAGATGTGGCTGCAGCCAGACCTGCCCATCTGGCATTAGCCAGGTTTGCATGATGGACAGTCTGGCCCCGTCTCTCTTTATCTCACTCCAATGCCGACCACTCCAGAATACACTGTGATAAGCAACATCTTAAATACGAATTGTACTATCAATAAAGTGTACATAAATCAATACTACAGAAGAATATAGGAAACTTTGTAACTAGAGTTGAGCGAAACAGGTTGATCAGATTCAAAACTCGCCAACTTTCGCCAAAGTCAGGTTTCATGAAACGAAACCTGACCACAGTGTGAAGTTGGCCATGCGGTCGGCGACCCAAGTGTCAAAGTCGGGTTTCGCCGAATGCTTGCACATGACTTTTTTCAGCCAATGAGAGAAGCGTAGCGTAGCGGGAGCATAGCTGGAGTGGGAGTGGGAGAGAGAGAGGGAGAGGGAGAAGAGAGAGAGAGGAGAGAGAGATTTTGCCGCCTCTGGGGTTAAAATTCATGCCAGGTGTGTTTACAGTCCTCCACTCACTGCCGACTTTTCTCCCCATTGACTTGCATTGGGTTTCGTGTTTCACGACTTTTCCTGACTTTTCCCTATAGTCGGCCGCTTTCGTTCGACTCGACTTTTGAGAAAGTCGGGTTTCATGAAACCCGACTCGACCCTAAATAAGGCAAAGTCGCTCATCTCTATTTGTAACATTTTATGAGAATTGCACTTTTTCACAACTTATCAGTTTCCATTCACTCTGCCTCCTGAAGTCACCATCCACTCTGAAAAACCAGCTAAACTCTGTCTTACTCAAAGCCAGATGTCTATGGAAGCCAGAAGGAATCTAGAACAAGGTTCTCATGGATTCCCACTGTGTCTGTTACCTCTGAATTATGGTCAGTCAGAAGTAGCGGTCACAAGATAGCGGTGCGGGACTGGAAAGGCATCAGGAACAGCTTAAGATCACAGCTGGTGAGTATAGCAATAAGTTCAGGAAACTTTAAAACTTATATTATTGGCACCACTCCAGAGCTGAAATAAAAGAAATCACTGAAGCCATGTTTTTAAATGTAACTGTCAGTTCAGGGGCACTTGCAGCAGAATGTCTGCCTGCCTTCTTCCTCCTCCATAGACTCTTATAAGAACCAACTGCCATCTCCTATCTCATTCATTTCAAAGTCCATAGTCCGTATTCATGAAGACTGATTTTACTGCATGATGAGATTTTACTTGAGAAACATCAGTCCAGGTAGGTGAAGATTCAGTGCAGGGATGGTCAAAACAATGGAGCGCCAGCCGTGCGCGGTTGCAGGAATGCAGCTCCAGCCGGGCATCTCTATAGAGGAAAATGGCAGTTCTGAATATAAATCCGGTCAGAAAGGAGCGCAAAGAATGGAAGGAGTAATTAAAGGTCTTCTTTTTTATTTTTATGCACAACGCGTTTCAACAGATGAATCTGCCACCTGAGGAAGACAGATTCATCTGTTGCAACCCGTTGTGGATAAAAATAAAAAAGAAGACCTTTAATTACTCCTTCCATTTTTTGTGCTCCTTTGTGACCGGGTTTATATTAAGAACAGGTAGATGAAGAAGCAGATTTATTTGATAAGATATATTACAAAGTGTCTCTTTTTACTTGTACTCTTTATTTATGATTAAAAAAATAAATATACAGTTACTCTTTAATATATCTGTATTAAATGGCAATATGAACTTTTTAAATGCTTTATGTGGCTTCTTCTATTATATTGTGATTAACAATTTCAAATTTTATCACCCCCCCCAAAAAAAAAAGAGAAAAAAATGAAGAAAAAATTGGCATTTGATGACGGCTCTCATCTGACTTCCATGGAGTTACGGTGCACCTATACGTCTCTCCTCTGATTCTAACGGGATCTTGTTGCCTAGCAACCCTCTCTTTCGTGGAGATGGTTTCTCTTTAAACCCACATGAGCTCATTTGCATGTGATTGTCCTGAAACCTTTGTTCCTATGTTCTGTCTCACACAGGGCTGCGCTCAGGCATTTGAAAGGGGTAAAAATTGAAAAGCTGATGTGTGATGAACACCGAGTGCACAAAGGAGAACTTATACTGTAATTTTAGTCTAGTAATGATTAGTTTTGATCTAGAAAACCACAAGGCTTTGATCTTTGTAAACTATCAGAAGTTGTGTGACATTAAATAAATTCTACTTGGTTTTCATGTACAATTACCATTCTCTATGGGCAATCTTTCTTATTATCTATATTACATATACTTTGTGTCAAAAATGTTATTACAAGAAAGAAAGAAAAACTCGGCTTCAATCTCAATCTAATATTTTTTTCCTATAAAGAATGGAGTACAATACAAATAGTAATAAAAGTCATGTACAAATTAGAGAAGCAGTATATATAGTAATTAATCACTTTGTCCAAAATGACACAATTTGTATTTTTATAAAAAAAATGTCCGTCAAAACTTTAATTTACTTCTTTCTATTTTAATGCTTAATTCTTAGACATACAGTTGTGGCCAAAAATATTGACACCCCTGCAATTCTGTCAGATAATACTCAGTTTCTTCCTGAAAATGATTGCAAACACAAATTCTTTGGTATTATTATCTTCATTTAATTTGTCTTAAATGAAAAAACACAAAAGAGAATGAAGCAAAAAGCAAAACATTGATCATTTCGCACAAAACTCCAAAAATGGGCCAGACAAAAGTATTGGCACCCTCAGCCTAATACTTGGTTGCACAACCTTTAGCCAAAATAACTGCAACCAACCGCTTCCGGTAACCATCAATGAGTTTCTTACAATGCTCTGCTGGAATTTTAGACCATTCTTCTTTGGCAAACTGCTCCAGGTCCCTGATATTTGAAGGGTGCCTTCTCCAAACTGCCATTTTTAGATCTCTCCACAGGTGTTCTATGGGATTCAGGTCTGGACTCATTGCTAGCCACCTTAGAAGTCTCCAATGCTTTCTCTCAAGCCATTTTCTAGTGCTTTTTGAAGTGTGTTTTGGGTTATTGTCCTGCTGGAAGACCCATGACCTCTGAGGGAGATCCAGCTTTCTCACACTGGGCCCTACATTATGCTGCAAAATTTGTTGGTAGTCTTCTGACTTCATAATGCCATGCACACGGTCAAGCAGTACAGTGCCAGAGGCAGCAAAGCAACCCCAAAACATCAGGGAACCTCCGCCATGTTTGACTGTAGGGACCATGTTCTTTTCTTTGAATGCCTCTTTTTTTCTCCTGTTAACTCTATGTTAATGCCTTTGCCCAAAAAGCTCTACTTTTGTCTCATCTGACCAGAGAACATTCTTCCAAAATGTTTTAGGCTTTTTCAGGTAAGTTTTGGCAAACTCCAGCCTGGCTTTTTTATGTCTCGGGGTAAGAAGTGGGGTCTTCCTGGGTCTCCTACCATACAGTCCCTTTTCATTCAGACGCCGACAGATAGTACGGGTTGACACTGTTGTACCCTCAGACTGCAGGGCAGCTTGAACTTGTTTGGATGTTAGGTTCTTTATCCAACATCCGCACAATCTTGCGTTGAAATCTCTTGTCAATTTTTCTTTTCCGTCCACATCTAGGGAGGTTAGCCACAGTGCCATGGCCTTTAGAGTATGTGCACACATAGTTTTTTGTCTCTGTGGATTTTGTAGAGAAAACCGCAGGTAAATCCGCAGGACAAAGACCTGCGGTTTATCTGCGATTTATCTGCGGTTTTTCTGCGGTTTTGCCCTGCGGTTTTACACCTCATAATGGATGAGGTGTAAAACTGCAGTGTTTCTGCACCAAACAATTGACATGCTGCGTTTTGAAAACCGCAGCAAAACCGCGCGGAAAAAAACGCAGCATGTGCACAGCTTTTTTTTTTCCATAGGAAATAAAGGTGCTGTACAACGCAGCAGATTCTGCTGCGTTTCTGCAGAGCCAAAAACGCTGCGGAAACGCAGCAGAAACCGCAAAGTGTGCACATACCCTTAAACTTCTTGATGACACTGCGCACGGTAGACACAGGGACATTCAGGTCTTTGGAGATGGACTTGTAGCCTTGAGATTGCTCATGCTTCCTCACAATTTGGTTTCTCAAGTCCACAGACAGTTCTTTGGTCTTCTTTAATTTTCTCCATGCTCAATGTGGTACACACAAGGACACAGGACAGAGGATGAGTCAACTTTAATCCATGTCAACTGGCTGCAAGTGTGATTTAGTTATTGCCAACACCTGTTAGGTGCCACAGGTAAGTTACAGGTGCTGTTAATTACACAAATTAGAGAAGCATCACATGATTTTTGGAACAGTGCCAATACTTTTGTCCACCCTCTTTTTTATGTTTGGTGTGGAATTATATCCAATTTGGCTTTAGTACAATTCTTTTTGTGTTTTTTCATTTAAGACAAATTAAATGAAGATAATAATACCAAAGAATTTGTGTTTGCAATCATTTTCAGGAAGAAACTGAGTATTATCTGACAGAATTGCTGGGGTGTCAATACTTTTGGCCACAACTGTATATCTTCATCTTTCCCAGCACTACTTTCCATATCCTCCAGTACATTATGAGGTAATAGCGCCTTTGGTGGTCCCAGGACGAACAAGAAAGGAAAGGTATAGCAGTAAAATAGTATACCCCTTACACAGGTTTGTTTGAGGCAGCGTCGTCGTTGCATCACACCAATTGTCACGGTGCTCCTGTCCTGAAGGCCCGTAGACTGCAAGCCTTTATTTTTAAGTTATTCTTTTGTAATATAGAAATTAAAGTTGTCTAAGGAATACCTGGAAGCAAAGTAACACTGCTTTACTAACCTCTACCAAAATGTCTTTATAAACTGGATAAAGTCTGCTGCCCTAGTCACAAACAACATTGTAATGCAATGTTTAGTGACCACAACAAACCACAGGGTCTGATTTGGCTAGGTGAGAGGCTCTTGAATGGGGTTTAAGGGGTAACATTTCTGTGGGGCTAAGTTTTGTAAGAAGTAGAAGTTCCAGAGTAATATATCTGTCGCGGATATTTGTATGGACTAGAGTTGAACGAATCAGGTCGGTCAAATTCAAAAATCGCCGACTTTAGCTAAAGTCGGGTTTCACCGATCGAAACCCGACCATAGCATGAGGTCGGCCATGAGGTCGCCGAGCGCCAAAGTCGCGTTTCAAATAATGCTTCCAGCGCCTTTTCTCAGCCAATGATGGAGGACGCACACTGTGGGCAACGCAATGACATGGGCAGCGGCGACCACCATCTTAGAGAACGGCATTGAAGTGAATGGCTGGCTTTGTATGGCGTCACAGTGGCTATAAAAGGCTGTGACCGCCGTCCGCCATCTTACTTCTGCCGATCTTAGAACAGGGAGAGGTGCTGCTGCTGATTCTGAATAAGGGAGAGCGTTAGGCAGGGAAGAAGAAAAAAAATTGCTTCTGCTGATAGCGCATTTCACTGTACAGTTAGTGTGCAGTGAAAGGGGAAGATTTTTGTTGTTTATAGCAGCACTGGTGGTGATTAGGCTGCCTTTTAAGGCTACCTGATAGCTGCATTGCTGTGTGCACACTGCTGTTCAAACTGCTTTTTTCAAAGCACTCCAACTTTTATTATTTTGTTCTGGTGAGTTACCGAGCATTCATTTTTTCACACACCGTATAGCGGTGTACGTTCCTCACACACTACCGTGTACTGGTGGGTATCACGGACAAATACAAGCTATCTGTGTGTGACTCTGGAAAAACAAGCCGAGGAGATTTTCCATTTTTCCAGACATACACATTATAGAGCTGTCCGCTTTTCAAACAGTTTCGTATATCTGCTGTTTAATTACACTTAAAACTATGCAGAGACAGCGTGTGTCACTCCATATAAAAATAGACGGAGATTGACAATTTTCCATACAGACATCGTATAGCGGTGTATGCTCCTCACACACTACCGTGTACCGGCTGGTATCACGGACATATACAAGGTATATGTGTGTGACTCTGGAAAAACAAGCGGAGGAGATTTTCCATTTTTCCAGACCTACACTTTATAGAGCTGTCTGTTGTGAATTCACTTTCTGACCTACCTCTGGTTGCTGGTGAAGGTAGTGGAGATGGCTGTATTGACAGAGGGGTCGCGAGTTCTCTTTCCAGGCTCCCTCTGGTGGTTACAGGAGGTAATGGAGCTGATCTAATTAACAAAGGCCTGCCACCTGATAATGAGGAGGGCGATTGGACATTGGGAATTTCTGACTGGATTTAAAACAGCCGACTCCCTCTATCCCTGCTGGTGATTTTTTCCTGTCTCCTGAGGTCTTAGTTTCCAGCTCAGTCCCTGCATGCTCAAGCTAAGTGTTCTTTTGCTATTGTTAACATTTGATTTTGTCTATTTCATTTTTGTGTGGTCAGTCAGCACCGGCTGGGGCTGTGCTGAATTTCCATCCTTATGTTACTGTTTGCGCCAGTTTGTTTTTGTCCCTTATTAGAATGGCCTCTCTTTGCTCTGCTTTCAGAATATACCAGATGTTAGCCTTACATCCAGTGGTCTCCCATTCCTTTCCAACCGCTCAGGGGCCTGCACAGCAATCTCAGCGATCCAGGAGCCCTACTCAGACCAGCTCACTGGGTCTGGATGTTGCTGCCACCTCTGGACCAGCAATGGTAGCGCAACCTGCTTTGCAGGAAACCACTCCAGAGGCTAAGTCCTCTCGCCGCGCTACTGGGCATGCCCACGAGACGATCTTCCAGTGGAGATCGGGGGTCACGTGCTCAGGTCCTTGTCCTGATCTGATTGGCCCATCTCAGAGGTCTGGAAGGTCCCGGAAGCGCATGGCTATAAAAGGCGGCCATGCGCTAGCATAGACTATACTTGCTATGTGTGAATGGTGACGGATGTATGATTCTGGTGACTGACTCATTATGAAACCCCTTCCCTCTGATATTACGCATGTGGATAGGGAATTAGAGTTATAGTCAGCGCCAGTTAGTGGCAAGCCATACGCCACAGTGCATACCGCACCGCTACACCAGCATCCGATGGCGTGATGCCTCACGGCACTGTCGTACAGCGGCAGTAGTTACCGCCACGCTGCAGTTAGCAGCACTTACTGGCGTCCGCGGTAGATCAAGACGGACACCGACCTATGCCTTGGGCCATGTCCTGTGACCATATGCCGTGTGTGCACGCCAGCTGAGACCTGTGAAGCTAACAGGCTCGGCGTTTATGCTTTATTTATACTAAAGCGCCTCTGTGAGTTTAACAGAGTCCGCTTTGCGCACCTCAGGTGACGTTTAACACGAGCGTAGTATACCGCCATATAGCGAGTCTGCCATTACTCAGCAGCGGTTGTTATACCTACTGCACGGTGGACCCCGGGTGGCGAACGCACTTCCTATTATTTATATTTAGTGCGTTCTGCCGTCCCTAACCAGGGTCTGGCCAGTAATGGCGGACTTGCAGCAGCTGCAGTGGTACATTCGGCAGCTGGAGAGCAGGTTGGCGGCTATCTAGAGCTCCACCTCAGTTGCGAATGCTACGGTAGCCGCTGCTCAGGCAGTCGCAGAGGCTGTCTCACGCGTGCCCGCACTCATGCCTATGCCCACAATATCTCGCCTCCTGCTCCCCGACAAGTTTTCGGGTGACATCACCACCTGTAGGGGATTCGTGAGTCAGTGCTCTATCCAGCTTGAGTTACTGGCTGCACGGTTCCCTACAGAGCGGGCTAAGGTGGGGTTTATTGCTTCTCTTTTATCTGGCAGGGCATTAGAGTGGGCTACGCCATTGTGGGAGCGTGATGATCCTGTGGTTCAGGGCGCCGCTCAGTTCCTCGCGGCTCTGAAGCAGGTATTTTTGGGACCACGGATCACGCACGACACCTCTCTCCAATTATTGGCCCTAACACAGGGGTCTCTCTCGGTCAGCCATTGTGCAGTCTGATTCCGGACATTGGCTTCCGAACTAGAGTGGCCTGATAAAGCACTCATCCCTGTGTTTTGGAGAGGGTTAGCAGAGCATGTCAAAGATGCTCTAGCAACCAGAGAGGTCCCCACAAGTGATTGCCATCTCCACCCGCATTGATTTCCGGTTGATGGAGCGCGGGCTGGAACGTGCGCAATCCAGACGAAGGGTTAACTTGGCTCCCACCTTCACCGAGCCGCTGTTACACCGCTCCGTCATACTCACCCGGCCTCCGCTTCCACACCACAGCCGGCCTCCGCTCCCACGGCGCAGCCTCTCTCCACCCGACGGCCATGCGGTCACCTCTGACGGGCTCGCAGCCTACGCCATCTCTGCATGCAATGCGCATGCGCCATAGGCCGCGGCCACACCTCACTGCTGCTTCTTGTGCTCCGGCTGTGCCCTGACCCGGAAGCACCTTCGGACCAATGGCAGAGCAGACGGGGCTATATCAGGCCGCTTCCCCCTGAGGGAGGCGCCTGATCGTTGTGTTACCTTGCACTCTGGGCCCTGCTTCCTCCTGTGCTCTCTGCAGTCTCTCGGTTCCGTCCGTGGTGTTTCTTGCAGCAGCCTTGCAGCCCTGTCTCCCGTGTTCCCTGCAGTATAATCCGTCCTACTCCAGTCCTGCTCCAGTGTTCCTGTTCCTCCCTACTCCAGTCCTGTTCCTGTGTTCCAGTTCCAACCTACTCCAGTCCTGCTCCAGCGTTCCTGTTCCATCCTACTCCAGTCCTGTTCCTGTGTTCCTGTTCCATCCTACTCCAGTCCTGCTCCTGTGTTCCTTTTCCATCCTACTCCAGTCCTGTTCCTGTGTTCCAGTTCCATCCTACTCCAGTCCTGTTCCTGTGTTCCTGTTCTGTTCTACTCCAGTCCTGCACCAGCGTTCCTGTTCCATCCTACTCCAGTCCTGCCTTTGGTGTTCCTGCTCCATCCAGCTATCCACACTCCTACAGTCCTACTCCAGTCCTGTCTCCTGTGTTCTGCTCCAGCCAAATCTCCATATTCCAGCCTTACAGTCTACACTTCAGTCCCGCACTCCTACTCCAGTCCATTCTGAGCCGCCGCTCTGGGTATCGGCTACCGTGGTACTTGAACCCCGGGGCCTGCTCCTAACGGTCCCTGTATAGGGGTCGGTTCCACCTGGCAGCTCGCCCGGGGCCCCTCGGTGCCATGGTCCAGAGGGTCCACTCCTGGAGATTCCGGCTCCTGACCACCCATGCTAACAGTACGATAAGGCCATAGACTCCGCTGGTACTACGACTGCTACCAAGAAAGAGTTGCTCTTCCTGCGGGAGAATCAGGGACGCATTATGTTGGTCATGAAGTCTATGGACACCTGTTTGTCGGCCCTGCAGGTGGCCGATCCAGGAAATGCCACTCAACTGGCCAGTCTCCAACAGGAGCTGGGTCAGCAACAAGGTACTCAAGCCCACATGGCCTCCTTTGACAGTCGCTTTTCGGCCCTCCAGGCTGCCACTGTAGCCCCGACTCCTCCCCCCGCGTCTACAGCTCTCCCAACGCCCCACCTCACCAAACCGCCTCGCTTCACCAGGGATCCCAAGCTCTGTAGGGGGTTCTTAAATCAGTGTAGTCTCCACTTTGAATGGTTGCCGCAGCAATATCCCTCGGACCGGGCCAAGGTGGCCTTCATCATGTCCCATCTGGAGGGAGAGGCCCTGTCTTGGGTGAATCCTCTCTGGGAACGTGATGACCCTGTAGTCTCGAGTCTCCCGGTTTTCCTGGATACTTTTCGCAGAGTCTTCGATGAGCCGGGCCGGTTAGCCTCTCTCACTGAGTCACTCTTCAACTTACATCAGGGTTCTCTCACGGTCAGACAGTACGCTATTCGCTTTCGCACTATATCCTCCGAGCTCAGCTGGAATAACGCAGCTTTGGAGGGGCATTCTGGCGCGGTCTTTCAGGCAAAATAAAAGATGAACTTGCAGGTCGAGATACCCCGTCCACATTAGAGGACCTTATCTCGCTGGCTACCTGCATTGACCTACGCTTCCAGGAGCGCGTTCGGGAGTCAGCCAGAGACAGGAGGTCCACCGGGTCAGCTTCCCTTTTCACCCGTTCTGCCAGTCCCCGTTCGGCCGGGTCCTCTTCTTCCTCCCCGGTCGAATCCATGCAGATAGATTGCCTAAAGTTGGCTGAGTTGAGTCAGAGAGAGAGGCGGGCACAAGGTTTGTGCCTCTATTGCGGTGATTCGTCACACTATATCCGCACCTGTCCTAAGAGACAGGGAAACTACTCCACCTAGGTCAGGTAAGAGAGGCCTCCCTACTTACTGTCAGGAACACCGCACTACACTCGCTCACTGAGCCAGTGCACGTGTCCTAAGTACAGAAACAGTGCTAAAAGATACCTGTGGAGCAGGGCAGCAGAAGTGACAATGCGTGCTTCAAACTATCGATGTCAGGATCCTGTCAGCACCGGAAAGTAAAGATGCACAGGACCTGAGGACACTGAAGTTAGCAAGCTGGCACAGGACCTATGGTCATGTGACTGCAAGGGGGAGGGGCTTAGCGTCCTGCTTTCAAAGATGACAGGACACCATACAACAACTCAGAGTCAGGCAAAACGGAGGTCACACACAGTACGGGCAAATGAGGCACAGGAGGGACAAACAGACGGGTGGTCAGGCAAAGCCAAAGGTCATACACAAGAGGGCGACGAGGTACCAAGGGGACAAGCAGAGAGAAGTCGGGTCACAAGCAGAGAGTCATACACGAGAGGTAGCGCAGTACAAGAGGGACAGGAAGAACTCGTAACAGGGACAGCACCGGATCAAAACCAAACAAGCAAGCAAGATATCAGGCACAAGGCACACGTACGCACAAGGTCAACTAACTCAGCCGAGGGCAGGAGTGTTGTGAGTTCATTTTCCCATTCATTACTGAGGCCCGAGGAACTCCCTCTTCTGGTAAAAGAAGGTAGTGAGCCTGATTGTCAAACACCTGAGGCTGATGATTGTGACTGGCTGAGTGGAGTTACGGACTGGATATAATGCTGCCGACGCCCTTCTGCCCTGCGGGTGATTTCTCTGTGGGATCCTTGGAGACCAGTCTGAATTCCTGCTCCTCCAAAGCTAAGTTTGCTGCTCGGCCTTTTTCTTTTGTGCTTTGACTTTGTTTTTGCTTTGTTTTTCTGGATTTCTGCCATTCCCTGCTGGGGTGTGCTGAATTCATTTAGCTCTGTCTTCTGAAAATACCTGAGTGCTGATTCAGTTTTTGAAGCCTAGCTGCTTCAGGGCCTTTTTCATATCAGCTGGTTGGCTTATGTCTTTGATAGGGTTTTGGCAGATTGCAGACAGCAGCCTTCCTGTCCCTTTCCTATCTAAGTAGTTTTGGGGCCCCGTCTTTGCTCAGTCTATCTTTCTGTCTGTGTTAGTATTTTCATCTTGCTTCACCGTCATTATATGTTGGGGGCTGCCTATTGCTTTGGGGTCTGCTCTGGGGCAGTTTAGATTTCCCCTTTCTTTCTTTAGTCCTATGTATTTCTCCGGCTGTGATCGAGGGGTCTAGGGCATCGTAGGAACCCCCCACGGCTACTGCTAGTTGTGTTGATAGGTTCAGGGGTCTGCAATCTGATAGTTGCCAACTTCTCTGGTTTTCTGGACTTAGCTTGTATTTCTGCTTTTGCCTCCTACGGTGACTCATTCATAACACAGGAGTATAACTGACACCGGACCTAGGTCCAGTGAGCATTAAATAGCCGCCCTCTGCCAGAGAGAGGCAGAACAATTAACCCCCAGTCTGATCAGGACGGGCCAAAGCGAAACCCCGTCCTGGATCATGACAGCACCCTCCTCTCAATGGGAGGCCACCGGACCACCAGGTCTCTCAGGGTACTTGGCGTGAAAGGCCCGGACCAACCGATCCACATGGATGATCGAGCAGGAACCCACGACCGTTCTTCAGGACCATAGCCTTTCCAGTATACCAGATATTGAAGAGCACGACGGACCAACCTGGAGTCGATAATTCGTTCCACCTCGTACTCCGACTGCCCGTCTACCAAAACTGGTGGTGGGGAAGCTGATAATCCCTCCCCACCGGACCTCACAGGTTTCAAAAGGGCCCTATGGAAAACATTTGGGATCTGCAGAGATGGCGGGAGACGCAACCGAAAAGCCATCGGGTTAACTGCTTTGGTAATTTCATAGGGACCTATAAACTTGGGTCCAAGCTTCGCAGAGGGGACCTTGAGCCTTATATTCTTGGTGGACAACCATACCTTATCCCCAATCTGAAACAACGGTCCCGCGGATCGTTTTTTGTCCGCAAAAAATTTAAATTTGTCCTGGGCCTTCGTAATGTTACTCTGGACCTCCCGCCATACCTCCCCCAACCGCTGGATCGTCTCATCCGCCCCAGGGCACCCAGAATTCAAACGGGAAAATTCTCCAAAATGAGGATGAAACCCATAATTGCAGAAAAAGGGACATGTACCCGTAGACTGGTTAATGCGGTTGTTAAATGCAAACTCGGCCAACGGTAACACAGAACACCAATCATCCTGTCTGGCTGAGGTCAAGCAACGCAGAATTTGCTCCAGAGACTGATTGGTCCGTTCGGTCTGCCCATTAGTCTCAGGATAATAAGTGGATGAAAAGGACAGACCAATACCCAACCTCTTACAAAAAGCCCTCCAAAATCTGGAAACAAATTGCACTCCTCTATCAGACACCACATTCAAGGGTATCCCATGCAACCGCACCACATGCTCAACGAACAATCTGGACAATGTTTCCGCATTAGGTAGAGCTGCCAAAGGTACAAAATGTGCCTGCTTACTAAACCTGTCCACCACAACTCAAACGATGGTATTACCCTTGGAGGGGGGAAGGTTGGTGATGAAATCCATGGACAAATGAGTCCATGGTCTCTCAGGAATTGGCAGTGGTACCAATTCCCCGGCCGGCCGGTTATGGGGGTTTTTTGCACGGGCACAAACATCACAAGCAGACACATATTCCCCAACATCAGAGGCTAAAGCAGACCACCAGAATACTCTAGCAATGGCCTTCTGGGTAGCCGAGATCCCTGGATGTCCACCCAGAACTGAGTCATGAAACTCCCGGAGGACCTTGAGGCGGAACTGAGCTGGCACGAAAAGTTTATCCACCGGCTTAGTCGGAGGTGCAAGAGACTGAGCTTCCCGAATCTCCCGTTCCAACATATTAGAAATATCTGCCACCACCACCCCAGGCTGAAGAATGGAGGATGGAGGTTCCGGAGGGGACACCGGATCTAGACTGTGTGACAAGGCATCCGCTCTGACATTTTTAGATCCTGGTCGAAAAGTGATCGAGAAGTTGAATCGGGAAAAAAAAAGTGACCATCTAGCCTGTCTGGGAGTCAACCTTTTGGCTAACTCAATGTAAGCTAGGTTTTTGTGGTCCATAATTATGGTTATATGATGGACAGCCCCCTCCAAAAAATGCCTCCATTCTTCAAAGGCCAACTTTACGGCCAGAAGTTCTCGATTCCCCACATCATAGTTTCTCTCCGCAGGGGAGAACTTCTTCGAGAAAAAGGCGCAAGGTCTCAAATTGGTCAAAGTGGCGGGTCCCTGGGACAATACCGCCCCCACCCCCACCTCTGAGGTGTCTACCTCAACAATAAATGGTTCAGACGGGTCCGGTTAAATAAGAACCGGGGCAGACATGAAACATTTTTTTAAAAACTGAAACGCCGCTACCGCTGCGGTTGACCAATTCTTGATATCGGCCCCCTTTTGAGTCATGTCTGTGAGGGGTTTAACCACCTGTGAGAACCCCCTTATAAATTTACGGTAGTAATTGGCGAATCCTAGGAAACGCTGCAGAGCCTTCAAATCACAAGGTTGAACCCACTCGACAATGGCCTGCACCTTATTGGGATCCATGCGATACCCTTCAGCAGACACAATGAACCCCAGAAAAGACAGTTCTTGGACGAAAAATAAGCATTTTTCTAATTTAGGAAAGAGACAGTTCTCCCGGAGCCTTTGGAGAACTGCCCGAACATGACCAATGTGAGCCTGTTTATCAGGAGAGTAGATCAATATGTCATCCAAATATACCACCATAAAACATCCAATGAAATCAGAGAACACATGATTAATGAAATTTTGGAAAACCGCTGGAGCATTGGTCAGGCCGAAAGGCATGACCAAATTTTCAAACAACCCTTCAGTAGTGAGAAAAGTGGTTTTCCACTCATCTCCGTCCCGGACTCAGATAATGTTATACGCTCCCCGTAGATCTAACTTTGAAAACCACTTAGCTCCGGACAACTGGTTGTATAAATCAGGAATAAGTGGAAGGGGATACGTATTCCTCACAGTTATCTTATTTAACTCACGAAAATCGAGGCATGGGAGTAAACCACCCTCTTTTTTCTTTACAAAAAAGAACCCCGCCACCACGGGGGAAACAGAAGGATGAATGTGTCCCTTACGGAGACTCTCGGAAATATATTCTTTCATCGCGGCCCGTTCTGGACCCGAAAGGTTATACAAGCGGGCTTTGGGCAATTTAGCACCTGGAACCAGGTCAACAGTACAATCAAATGGGCGGTGTGGTGGTAAAACCTCAGCCTCCTTTTCGGAGAAAACATCCGTATAGTCTTTCAGGCACTCCGGAATACCTTCCAGACCCACGGACGACACAGACACTGTAACAAGACATTTTTCAGAACAATAGGGACCCCATTTAACAATGTCCCGAGATTCCCAATTAATCACAGGATTATGCAATTGTAACCAGGGGAACCCCAACACCAGTCCCGCAGGCAGGTTGTCCATCACAAAACATGAAATGTGTTCCTGGTGTAAGGAACTCACTTTAAGGAGAAACTCTTCAGTACGAAACATAACGTTATTCTTAACCAGTGGTGTTTTGTCAATGGCAACAATGTGAATAGGAGTCTCCAACCTAACTGTCCCTAACTTACACCTGGCCACCAAGTCAGAGTCAATAAAGTTCAATGATGATCCGCAATCCACGAAGGCAGAAGTAGATGTAGAGACACTCCCACAACAAAGTTCCACTTGCCACAACATTTTTGAAAAGGCAAAAAAGGGTACCTGAGAGCCTGGGTGACCTCCACGACAATCACCCGGGCTCAGTCGCTTGTTGGTCAGTGGACGGGAGAGGCAATCCTTTTTCCAATGTCCAGCATCACCACAGTGAAAACAACATTTTCCCACGCGCCGTTGTCTCCTTTCGTTCCCTTTGAGGTCGATGGTTCCCATCTCCATGGTTTCCAATGTAGGACAGGCTCCCCTTCTTTGGGAGAATAACGGTGTCTCAATTTGCATCACTCCCCTCGCCCGTAGCCTGAGATCCATTCGGACGGCCTGTGTCATAGCCTCCTCCAAGGAATGAGACGGAGGGTGGAGAGCCAAGGCGTCTATCAGATGTTCAGACAGGCCTCTACAGAACAAACCTTGGAGGGCGGCATCATTCCAGCAGACCTCAGCAGCCCAGTGCCTCAACTCTGAGCAAAACCACTCGGCTGAGTGCTTCCCCTGGCACACACTCATCACCATGTCCTCAGCCATACGCATCTGATCAGGCTCATCATAAATATGCCCCAGGGCCTCAAAAAATGCATCCACATTCATACGCTCAGGGGCCGTGGTCAAAAGGGAGAAAGCCCAAGCTTGGAGGGCTCCCCTTAACAGACATAATGACCCCCACTCTCTGACCTTCATCCCCAGAAGAGTGTGGTCTCAATGGAAAAAAAAAGCTTATAGCCCTCCTTGAAATCTCTGAACTTCTTTTTATCTCCAGAAAAGGTATCCGGTAACTTAACCAGAGACTCAGGGGAAACTAATGTAACATCCCGAGCCCCCGATGAGAATACCCCCTGCACAGTGTCAGCGATCAGCTGCTGATACTGAGCCAAGACTCGTTGTTCTCCAAGGAGTTTCTGAGACATCTGAGTCGGCTGCTTTACCTGCTCAGAAAGAGCGTGCATAGGATCTATCACATACACAGGAGAAGGGGAGCAGAGGAAAAAAAAATGGTAATGGTCAGTTATAATGTCAGGAACACCACACTACACTCGCTCACTGAGCCAGTGCGCGTGTCCTGAGTACAGAAACAGTGCTAAAAGATACCTGTGGAGCAGGGCAGCAGAGGTGACAATGCGTGCTTCAAACTATCGGTGTCAGGATCCTGTCAGCGCCGGAAAGTAAAGATGCACAGGACCTGAGGACACTGAAGTTAGCAAGCTGGCACAGGACCTATGGTCATGTGACTGCAAGGGGGAGGGGCTTAGCGTCCTGCTTTCAGAGATGACAGGACACCATACAACGACTCAGAGTCAGGCAAAACGGAGGTCACACACACAGTACGGGCAAACGAGGCACAGGAGGGACAAACAGACGAGTGGTCAGACAAAGCCAAAGGTCATACACAAGAAGGCGACAAGGTACCAAGGGGACGAGCAGAGAGAAGTCGGGTCACAAGCAGAGAGTCATACACGAGAGGTAGCGCAGTACAAGAGGGACAGGTAGAACTCGTAACACGGACAGAACCGGATCAAAACCAAACAAGCAAGCAAGATATCAGGCACAAGGCACACGTACGCACAAGGTCAACTAACTCAGCCGAGGGCAGGATTATAGCTGACACCGGACCTAGGTCCAGTGAGCATTAAATAGCCGCCCTCTGCCAGAGAGAGGCGGAACAATTAACCCCCAGTCTGATCAGGATGGGCCAAAGTGAAACCCTGTCCTGGATCATGACACTTACGATTACTGTGCTTTTGGCTCCAGGGGAGAGACGTGGGTCCGAGGTGGCCTACGTGGATTCGGGCTCGGCAGGTAACTTCATTCGACCTGAAGAGGTGGACAAATACCAAATTCCCATGGTTACTCTATCTAACCCTATCCAGATTGCCACAGTGGATGGCAAACCGCTACAGGTGACCGTCACCTTGGTCACTGAAGAAGTGGAGTTGCAAATCGGAGCCTTACACCGAGAGAAGATAGCCTTTTATGTTTTGCCTAAGCTCTCTCACGCCATTCTACTCGGTCTTCCATGGTTAAGGACTCATCAGCCTGTTCTCGACTGGTCTTCTGGGGAGATACTGCGCTGGGGGCACCCATGCCAAGCTCGCTGTCTGACTTCTGTCTGCCTGGCGGCCGCTCCTCGGTCACCTCCAGACCTTCCGGGTCTTCCTCCAGCCTACAGCTCCTACGCTGATGTTTTTGATAAGGAGGTGGAGGTCCTTCCTCCACACCGGCCGTTTGACTGCCCAATTGAACTTGTTCCCGGTTCAACCCCTCCAAGGGGCGGAATCTACCCTCTGTCTCCCGCAGAGACCACCGCCATGTCCGAGTACGTCCGAGAGAACCTCGCCAAAGGCTTTATACGGAAATCCTCTTCGCCCGCCAGAGCCGGGTTCTTCTTCATCAAAAAGAAGGACGGAACTCTACGGCCGTGCATTGACTATAGGGGCTTGAATGAAATTACCATCGAGAACAGGTACCCTCTTCCACTCATTCCGGAGCTGTTTGACCGTCTCAGAGGGTCTCGGGTCTTCTCCAAGCTGGACCTCAGGGGAGCCTATAATCTGGTCCGTATCCGTGCAGGTGACGAGTGGAAGACCGCTTTCAACACTCGAGACGGCCATTACGAGTTGCTGGTCATGCCCTTTGGTCTCTGCAATGCTCCGGCGGTGTTCCAAGAGTTTGTCAATGAGATCTTCTGGGATCTCTTGTACTCCTGTGTGGTCGTGTACTTAGATGACATTCTCGTCTTCTCTCCGGACCTCTCGTCCCACAGAAAGAGTGTCCGCCTGGTGCTACAGCGTCTTCGGGAGAACCGCCTGTATGCGAAGATCGAGAAATGTCTTTTCGAACAGACCTCTCTGCCGTTTCTTGGATACATTATCTCCGACGCTGGTCTAAGGATGGACCCAGAGAAGCTGTCTGCCATTCTCAAATGGCCTCGCCCCGTCGGAGTAAAGGCGATACAACGATTTCTCGGATTTGCCAATTATTACCGGCAATTTGTCTCCCACTTCTCCACGATCACAAGACCTATTTATGCTCTCACCCGTAAGGGGACTACCGCCAAAGATTGGACTCCTGAGGTGGAAGAGGCCTTTCTGACCCTAAGACAGGCTTTCTCCACGGCTCCGGTCCTGCATCGCCCTGAGAGCAATCGACCTTTTGTACTCGAGGTGGACGCTTCCCCGACAGGTGCTGGGGCAGTATTGTCCCAGAGAACCGCCTCCGGTCGCCTGCACCCTTGTGACTTCTTCTCAAAAGCCTTTTCTCCATCCAAGTGTAACTACTCGATCGGCGACCGGGAACTCCTGACCATCAAGTTGGCCCTGGAGGAATGGCGTCACCTCCTGGAAGGAGTTGTCCATCCCTTTGTCATCTTCTCAGACCACAAGAATCTGGTCTATATCCAGGCTGCCCAGAGACTCAACCCTCGTCAGGCCAGATGGTCCTTATTTTTCGCCCGATTTGACTTCGAGCTCCGTTTCCATCCTGGCAACAAGAATACCAAAGCTGACGCCCTGTCTAGGGTCTTCCAACCACATGAAGCCATGGAGGAACCTTCGCATATCATTGACCCCACTAGGATCATCACAGTGGCTCCAGTGAACTGGCTTACTCCTCCTCCAGGCAAGACGTTTGTGCCTGAGAACCTCAAGCGAAAGGTCCTCCTATGGGGGCACTCCTCCAAACTGGCCGGCCATGCCGGAACTAAGAAGACCCTTGATCTTATCACGCGTCACTACTGGTGGCCCCCGCTTCGCCAAGATGTACTCGACTTTGTGGCTTCTTGTCCATTCTGTGCTAAAAACAAAGTGCCACAAAGACCTTCATCCGGCTTGTTGCTTCCGTTGCCCGTTCCTGCGGTTCCTTGGGAAAACATTGCCAAGGATTTCATCACCGACCTACCCTGTTCTTCGGGCTGTACAGTCATTTTGGTGGTGGTGGATCTTTTTCCAAGATGGCCCACTTCGTCCCTCTGCCCAGTCTTCCCTCCGTGCCGGACCTGGCCAAAGTTTTCATTCACCAAATCTTCAGACTTCATGGACTACCTCAACGCATTGTGTCTGACCGAGGGGTTCAGTTTACCTCCAAGTTCTGGCATTCACTTTGCAAGCTCATGAACGTTTCCCTCGACTTCTCCTCAGCTCGGCCTACCATCCACAGTCCAACGGACAGGTAGAGCGTACCAAACAGACGTTGACGGGTACCTACGTCATTTCTCCAATGCCCACCAGAACGATTGGGTCGACTTACTCCCCTGGGCAGAGTTCTCTTATAGCAACCATGCTGGCGAGTCCTTGGCCAAGTCTCCGTTCTTCATTGTTTTTGGCAGACATCCTGGTGTTCCTCTTCCGATAACTCCTGCCTCCGAGGTACTCGCAGCCAACGCCTTGTCCTCTGAATTTTCCAAGATTTGGGCCGAGACCAATACGTCACTCAAGAGGTCCGCTGATCAAATGAAGAATTATGCCGACAAAAGGAGATTGGATCCTCCACCGTATCGTGTTGGGGACAAAGTCTGGCTCTCCTCCAAATTCATCCGGTTGAAACTGCCCTCCTACAAGTTGGGACCACGCTACATCTGTCCATTTGAAATTCTTGGACGTATCAACGAAGTTGCCTACAAATTGAGGTTGCCTGCTTCGCTCCGGGTCCCGAACACCTTCCACGTCTCCCTCCTGAAACCTGTGGTGCTGAATCGCTTTCACTTTCATTCCTTGCTTGATCCTGGTCCTCAGCCGGTGGGTGCCGATGATGTCTTTGAAGTGCAGGACATTCTCGCTATGAAGAGGGTTAGAGGTAGGACATTCTTTCTTGTTCATTGGAAGGGCTTTGGTTCTGAGGAGAGATCCTGGGAGTCTCGGGAGAATATCAATGCTCCCCGTATCCTCAAGAGATTTCTTACTAATCTCTGGGGAGGGCGGTTTAGGGAAGGGGGTACTGTTACACCGCTCCATCATACTCACCCGGCCTCCACTCCCACGCCGCAGCCTCTCTCCACCCGACGGCCACGGCGGTCACCTCTGATGGGCTCATGGCCGACGCCATCTCTGCATGCAATGCGCATGCGCCATAGGCCGCGGCCGCACCTCACTGCTGCTTCTTGTGCTCCGGCTGTGCCCTGACCCGGAAGCACCTTCGGACCAATGGCAGAGCAGACGGGGCTATATCAGGCCGCTTCCCCCTGAGGGAGGTGCCTGATTGTTGCGTTGCCTTGCACTCTGGGCCCTGCTTCCTCCTGTGCTCTCTGCAGCCTCTCAGCTCCGTCCGCAGTGTTTCCTGCAGCAGCCTCGCAGCCCTGTCTCCCGTGTTCCCTGCAGTATTCTCCATCCTACTCCAGTCCTGCTCCAGCGTTCCTGTTCCATCCTACTCCAGTCCTGTTCCTGTGTTCCTGTTCCATCCTACTCCAGTCCTGTTCCTGTGTTCCTGTTCCATCCTACTCCAGTCT
The DNA here is from genome assembly GCF_039654945.1 of Dendrobates tinctorius. Taxonomy (NCBI): domain Eukaryota; kingdom Metazoa; phylum Chordata; class Amphibia; order Anura; family Dendrobatidae; genus Dendrobates; species Dendrobates tinctorius. Next base: position 86,907,145 of record NW_027361684.1, on the reverse strand, counting down.
TGTTTCTGTGTTCCAGTTCCATCCTACTCCAGTCCTGTTCCTGTGTTCCTGTTCCTGTTCCTGTGCCCCAGCTCCGTTCTACACCAGTCCTGCACCAGCATTCCTGTTCCATCCTACTCCAGTCCTGCCTTTGGTGTTCCTGCTCCATCCAGCTATCCATACTCCTACAGTCCTACTTCAGTCCTGTCTCCTGTGTTCTGCTCCAGCCAAATCTCCATATTCCAGCCTTACAGTCTACGCTTCAGTCCCGCACTCCTACTCCAGTCCATTCTGAGCCGCCCCTCTCGGTACCGGCTACCGTGGTACTTGAACCCCTGGGCCTGTTCCTAACGGTCCCTGTATAGGGGTTGGTTCCACCTGGCAGCTCGCCCGGGGCCCCTCGGTGCCACGGTCCAGAGGGTCCACTCCTGGAGATTCTGGCTCCTGACCACCCACGCTAACAGCCGCTAAGATCTCCCACCCAGGAGCTTACATCCTCCAAACCTATGGAGGTGTCTCTCGCCGGCCCCAAGCCACGTCCGGTGCGAAGGTCCACACGTTGTTACTAGTGCCGGCAGTTTGGTCACCCGGCTAGCACGTGTCCTCTGCTGTCGGAAAAATGATCACGTCCAGTGGTCGTAGGTGGTGGTCAGACACATATGAAACCCTTTTCTCCCAAACCGGTATTCCGAGGGACCTTAGATAGTGGGGCCTCCACCGGGGAGGTAGAGGTTACCGTGGATTCCGGGGCTGAGGGGAACTTTATGTCCTCGACCTTCGCCCAGAAACACGCTATTCCACTGATGTTACTGCCCCAACCTCTGACCATCAGGGTGGTTAATGGTGCACCTTTACCATCTCAGGTTACCCACCAGACAGCCCCACTCAGGCTCTTAATCTCACCCTCTCATCGTGAGATCCTGTCCTTGTTCATTTTGCCAGATGGCCTCGACCAGGTGCTTCTCGGAGTTCCCTGGCTCCGTTGTCACTCCCCTCATATTGATTGGGCTTCGGGGAATATACTGGGTTGGAGCAAGGACTGTGAGGGAAGGTGCCTGAGGGGCAGTGTTCAGGTAGCTTCCACTGAAGTGCCCGCGGATCTCTCCACGCTTCCTAAACCTCATCACCAGTACACGGACGTCTTCTCTAAAAAATCTGCGGAGACGCTCCCGCCGCACCGTCCTTACGATTGTCAGATAGATCTTCTGCCAGGCACATAACCTCCTAGAGGCTGTGTGTATCCGCTGTCACTCCCTGAGACAGAGGTTATGTCTCAATATATCCGGGAGAACCTGGCTAGAGGTTTTATCAGAAAGTCGGTGTCGCCGGCTGGTGCAGGGTTCTTCTTCGTGCAGAAGAAGAGCGGAGAGTTACACCCCTGCATTGACTACAGAGGTCTCAACGCCATAACAGTTAAAAACAAATACCCTCTCCCGTTGATCTCTGAACTGTTTGACAGGTTGCGAGGGGCCCGAATCTTTACGAAATTAGATCTACGTAAGCGTACAACCTGATCCGCATTCGCAAAGGAGACGAGTGGAAGACAGCCTTTAATACCAGGAATAGCCACTATGAATTTCTGGTCATGCCCTTCGGCCTTTGTAATGCGCCTGCTGTCTTCCAGGATTTCATCAACGACGTCTTCCGCGATATGCTCTCCACCTCAGTGGTGGTCTATCTGGATGACATCCTCATCTTCTTGCCAGATTTGACCTCCCACCAGAGAGACGTCTGCAGGGTCTTCGACCGTCTGCGGGCGAACTCTCTTGTCGCCAAGTGCCAGTTTGGGCAGGAGTCCTTGCCGTTCCTGGGCTACATCATCTCGGCCCAGGGGTTGGCTATGAATCCGGCCAAACTGCAAGCGGTAATGGACTGGCAGGAACCACACTCACTCAAAGCGGTGCAGCGCTTCCTAGGGTTCATCAACTATTACCACCAGTTCATACCTCACTTCTCCACACTGGTAGCTCCTTTGGTTGCTCTCACAAAGAAAGGGGCTAATCCTAACGCTTGGTCTGAACAGGTCTCCAAGGCCTTCTCGTCTCTAAAATCCCATTTTGTTGGCGCTCCCATCTTACACCGTCCCGATGTGGATAAACCATTTATCCTGGAGGTAGATGCCTCTTCCATCGGTGCAGGAGCAGTCCTTTTCCAGAAGGATGCTCAAGGTCGGAAGCATCCCTGCTTCTTCTTCTCTAAGACCTTCTTACCGGCGGAGAAGAATTACTCCATTGGGGACAGGGAGCTGCTAGCAATAAAGTTGGCCTTTTCCGAGTGGAGACATCTCCTGGAGGGAGCCCGGTTTTCCTTCCAGGTGTATACTGACCATAAAAATCTTGTCTATTTACAAACGGCCCAGCGCTTGAACTCTCGTCAAGCTAGGTGGTCGCTCTTCTTCTCCCGCTTCCGCTTCACCTTGCACTATCTCTCTGGAGAGAAGAACGTCCGTGCGGATGCTCTCTCACGCTCGGTGGTCTCAGCGGAGGAAGGGGAGGCTGAGCCACGGCTAATTCTCCCTTCAGAGAGCTTTATGACCATGGCTCCAGTTGCTCTGGCGTCAGTGCCACCGGGCAAGACCTTTTTGCCTCCTCAGCTACGGCCGGAGATTCTTGCCTGGGCACACGCGTCCAGGGTGGGTGGTCACTTTGGCAATAAGCGGACCACAGAACTACTGGCAAGGTCGTATTGGTGGCCGCACATGGCTCGAGACTCTAAGGAATACAGACAAGCATGCGTCTCGTGTGCACGGAACAGGTCCTCTACACAGAGGCCGGCTGGGTTATTGTACCCTCTGCCGGTGGCGGATAGACCTTGGGAGATGGTTGGCATGGATTTTGTGGTTGGCCTGCCCAAGTCTGGTGGCAGTACGGTCATTTGGGTGGTCACCGACCATTTTTCTAAAATGGTGCATCTGGTGCCACTCGCACGATTGCCTTCCACTCGTGGTCTTGCCACACTGTTCATAAAACATGTATTCCGTCTGCATGGCATGCCGGGCAAAATTGTTAGTGATTGAGGTCCCCAGTTCGCATCCCGGTTTTGGAGGGAGCTCTGCAGCCTACTCAGCATTGAGCTAAACCTGTCCTCTGCTTACCATCCCGAGACGAACGGCTTGGTTGAGAGAGGCAACCAAACCTTGGTCACGTACCTGCAGCATTTCATCTCTGCCAGGCAGGATGACTGGGCATCCTTGCTACCATGGGCTGAATTTGCCCTGAATAATGCAGTGGCTGATTCCACTGCTCAGACAACGTTCCTTCTAAATTACGGCCAACATCTGCGCGTCCCTGTCCCGATGCCAGTGTCCTCCGCTGACTCCAGGGTGGCAGTCTGGGCAGTGGAGGCTCGCGACATTTGGGATCGCACTCAGGATGCTATTCGTGCCTCTAAAGAAAGAATGAGGGCATCCGCCGACATCCGCTCCAACCTTTTCCCACGGCGATTTGGTGTGGCTCTCTGCTCGAAACATCAAGCTGTGGGCCGAGTCCACCAAGTTCGCGCCGCTATACATCGGACCTTTTAAGGTTCTCGAGCGAATCAGCTCGGTGGTCTACCGCCTGGCTCTTCCTCCACCTTTAGCCATTTCTGACGTTTTCCATGTGTCCCTTCTCAAACCTGTTCAAATGGCCCGGTTATCTAAGTCATCTGCTGGATCATCAGACTTGTCTTCGGACGAGTTTGATGTTAACGCCATTGTGGGACGCAGGATTGTGCGTGGCAAAAAGTTTTATTTGGTGGACTAGAAGGGTCATGGTCCAGAGGCCCGGACCTGGGAGCCAGTGGAGAACATCCACGCTCTGCATTGCGGCCTTTGAGCGTAGTGAGGCTCAGAGGGGGGGCCCTAGGAGGTGGAGGTAATGTTAGGCGTCGGGTTACTGCAGCTGCACAGCAGGAATCGGGAGCCATACATCCAGCGGTCTCCCATTCCTTTCCAACCGCTCAGGGGCCTGCACAGCAATCTTGGCAATCCAGGCGCCCTGCTCAGACCAGCTCTCTGGGTCTGGATGTTGCTGCCACCTCTTGGCCAGCAATGGTAGCGCAACCTGCTTTGCAAGAAACCACTCCAGAGGCTAAGTCCTCTCGCCGCGCTACTGGGCATGCCCACAAGACGATCTCCCAGTGGAGATCGGGTGTCACGTGCTCAGGTCCTTCTCCTGATCTGATTGGCCCATCGCAGAGGTCAGGAAGGTCTCGGAAGCGCATGGCTATAAAAGACCCGCATGGCCGCTCGGCCATGCGCTAGTATAGACTATACTTGCTTTGTGTGAATGGTGACGGATGTATGATTCTGGTGACTGACTCATTATAAAACCCCTTCCCTCTGATATTACGTATGTGGTTAGGGAGTTAGAGTTATACACTGTGTTCCAAATTATTATGCAAATGATATTTTTCTCTGATTTTCCTAAATAGTCGGTACAAATGACAGTCAGTCTAATAAAAGTCATCACTCGTTAGAGTATAGATCGAATTTTATTGAAGAAACCTCCCAATGATAACAGTATAATCTCCAAAATGAATAAAAACTCAAATTGCACTGTTCCAAATTATTAGGCACAGTAGAATTTCTAAACATTTGATATGTTTTAAAGAACTGAAAATGCTCATTTGTGGAATTTGCAGCATTAGGAGGTCAGATTCACTGAACAAAAAAGCTATTTAACTCCAAAACATCCTAACAGGCCCAGTTACATGTTAACATAGGAACCCTTCTTTGATGTCACCTTCAGAATTCTTGCATCCGTTAAACTTGTGAGTTTTTGGAGAATTTCTGCTTGTATTTCTTTGCAGGATGTCAGAATAGCCTCCCAGAGCTGCTGTTTTGATGTGAACTGCCTCCCAGCCTCATAGATCTTTTGCTTGATGATACTCCAAAGGTTCTCTATAGGGTTGAGGTCAGGGGAAGATGGTGGCCACACCATGAGTTTATCTCCTTTTATGCCCATAGCAGCCAATTAGAGGTATTCTTTGCAGCATGAGATCGTGCATTGTCATGCATAATGATGATTTTGCTCCTGAAGGCACATTTCTGCTTTTTATACCATGGAAGACAGCTGTCAGTCAGAAACTCTATATACTTTGCAGAGGTCATTTTCACACCTTCAGGAACCTTAAAGAGCCCTACCAGCTGTTTCCCCATGATTCCGGCCCAAAACATGACTTCTCCACCTCCTTGCTGACATCGCAGCCTTGTTGGGACATAGTGGCCATCCACCAACCATCCACTACTCCAGCCATCTGGACCATTCAGGGTTGCTCGACACTCATCAGTAAACAAGACTGCTTGAAAATTAGTCTTCATGTGTGTCTGGGCCCACTGCAACAGTTTCTGCTTGTGAACACTGTTTAGGGGTGGCCAAATAGTAGGTTTATGCACCACTGCAGCCTTTGAAGGATCCTAGACCTTGAGGTTCGAGGGACTCCAGAGGCACCAGCAGCTTTAAATATCTGTTTGCTGGTTTGTAATGGCTTTTTAGCAGCTGCTCTCTTAATCCGATGAACTTGCCTGGCAGAAACCTTCCTCATTCTGCCTTTATCAGCACAAACATGTCTGTGCTCAGAATCAGCCACAAATCTCTTAACAGTACGATGATCACATTTAAGTTTTTGGGAAGTATCTAATGTTTTCATGTCTTGACCAAGGCATTGCACTATTTGATGCTTTTCAGCAGCAGAGAGATCCTTTTTCTTTCCTAAATACCTTGAAACCTGTGACCTGCTTAATAATGTGGAACATCATTCTTATGTAGTTTTCCTTTAATTGGGCTCACCTGGTAAACTAATTATCACAGGCGTTTGAGATTGATTTCAGTGATCCAAAGAGCCCTGATACACAATACCATCTATGAGTTTATTTGAAAAACAAAAAATTACATCTTTATGACACTTAAATCCAATTTGCATAATAATTTGGAACGCAGTGTAGTCAGCGCCAGTCAGTGACAAGCCATACGCCACAGTGCATACCGCACCGCTACACTAGCGTCCGATAGTATTATGCCTCACGGCACTGTCGTACAGCGGCAGTAGTTACCGCCGCGCTGCAGTTAGCAGCACTTACCGGCATCTGCGGTAGAGACGCCGCATGCACGGTAGGTCAAGACGGACACCGACCTCTGCCTTGGGCCGTGTCCTGTGACCATATAATGTGTGTGCACGCCAGCTGAGACCTGTGAAGCTAACAGGCTCGGCGTTTATGCTTTATTTATACTAAAGCGCCTCTGTGAGTTCAACAGAGTTCGCTCTGCGCACCTCGGGTGACGTTTAACTCGAGCACAGTATACCGCCATACAGCAAGTCTGCCATTACTCAGCAGCGGTTGTTACACCTACTGCACGGTGGACCCCGGGCGGCGAACGCACTTCCTATTATTTATATTTAGTGCGTTCCACCGTCCCTAACAGGTACTGGCCGACTACTTGCAGCGACAAGCTGAGTCATGGCTGGGCACTCTACATCTTGAGCCAGGCAAGGTAGTCAGTGATAACGGCCGTAATTTTGTGGCAGCCATAGCCATGCAAAACTCACACACATACCTTGCCTGACTCACACTTTGAACCTGGTGGTGCAGTGCTTCCTTAATAATTATCCAGAGTTAACATCCCTGCTCCATAAGGTGCGAAGACTGTGCTCGCACATCCGTCGCTCAAACGTCCACTCCACTCGTACGCAGAAGCTGCAGCGATTGCTCCACCTTCCCAAGCACCGCCTAATCATAGACGTTGCAACAAGGTGGAACTCCACCCTGCACATAGGCTGAGAGGCTGTGCAAACAGAGGCAGGCTGTAATGCATTTGTGGGAGGATACACGAGCAGGCAGTTTGAGGGAAGACATGGAATTGTCGGGTGTGCAGTGGCCAAAGCTGAATGACCTCTGTAAAGTCCTTCAGTGTTTTGAGGAATGCACACAGCTGGTAAGCACAGACGACGCCATCATAAGCATGAGCATGCCACTTATGCGTCTGCTCATACAAAGTTTGACGCACATTAAGGATCTGGCGTCTGCAGCGGAGGAGGAACAGGAGGAGGAGGAGAGAAGCTTTGCTGACAGTCAGCCATTGTCTGGTCAGGGAACTGTCCTGGACGAGGTGGAGGAAGAAGAGGAAGAGGAGGAGGAGGATGAAGGGGATGATTATTTTGGGCAGGAGGATGCTTCTCAGGGGGCAAGAGAAAATGTTGGCGTTCCAAGGTCAGATACAGTGTTTGTGCGTGACTGTAGGGATGTAGATTTGCCAGAAAGTGCTCCTCCAGCCAGCAGTGGCAGTGCATTATTGACACCTGGAACAGTGGCCCACATCTGCGATTATGCCTTGCGGATCCTAAAAAGGGACCCCCGCATTGCCAAAATGATGAAGGATGACGACTACTGGCTGGTCAGCATCCTCGATCCCAGCTACAAAGGCAAATTACACAACATCATGCCACAGGAGAACCTAGAGATAATATTGGCTAACAAACAAGCAACTCTGGTAAACCGTTTGTTTGAGGCTTTCCCAGCACACAGCAGCGGTGCTGGTTCTCCCACGAGCCGTAGTGGGCACAATGGAAGAGGTGTTCATGGTGCACACAGCCGAAGTGACGTTGGAGACAGGGGATTAATGACCATGTTGTGGAATGATTTCTCAAGTACCGCTCACACGACTCCTAATACTGCATCGATTGCAAGTGACAGGAGACAGCAGTTGTCAACTATGGTTACAAACTACTTCTCCTCCCATATCGATTTTCTCCCTCACAGGTCATTCCCATTTGACTATTGGACCTCTAAACTGGACACCTGGCCTGAATTGGCACACTATGCCTTACAGGAGCTCGCTTTCCCTGCTGCTAGTGTGTTATCTGAAAGAGTCTTCAGTGCTTCTGGATCAATCCTGACAGAAAAAAGGACCTGTCTATCGACCCAAAATGTTGATGATCTAACCTTCATTAAAATGAACCATGCATGGGTTTCAAAGGATTTTGTCCCACCTTCCCCTGAAGACACATAGGTTAACAGAAAACTGCCTCGCTTTTGTCCTCCTCTTCCTCGGACTTGCCCAAATCTGCCATTTGCAGCAGCTGAATGTCCAGCCTATACATCAACATATGCCATTTTTTAAACCTCCCTAACTGGGCTGCCCACACCCCCCCCAAGGGCTGGGGTCAAAACCTGGTGCACTCGGACAAGTGCCGTTGCTCTGAACAGGTGGATGGGCCCACTGATGGCCGAGAGCACTGGCACAGGGCCCCTCATAGTACAAAACAGTGTCTCTGATGGTGGGGGGGCCCACTAGCCGTTAGACACACCAGCATACTACGAGGGGCCCTGTGCCAGTACCATCGCCCATGAGTGTGCCCCCCCTGCTTGGTCATGGCCACAGCACTTGCAAGTTGCAATACTTACCTCTCCCTGCTCCACCGCTGTGTAGTCTGGCCAGTTAAATCTTTCACAGGGATGGCCAATAGAAATTTGGTGTATTGATCGATGATGGTTAAGATGTAGCTATGACCTGTCCTGCTGGCAATACATTCAGATGATCAATGGCTACCATTTGTAATGGACGTCAACTTACAAGCGGATGCAATGGTGCTTTATGATCACCTTTCACAGTTGTCATAGTCACAGACGTGTGACATTCCTGCCACCATTTTTCAATGTCTCCTCTCATGCCAATCCAATAGAATCACCTACAGCCTGTGGCTTCTGTCTTTTGCACTCCAAAATGACCAGACACATCATGATAGGCAGTGAGGACCATGTCTACATCTCTCCCTGTGATCACAATTTGATGGAGACGAGTAACGGTGATGTGATCCACGCTACTGCGATAAAGCAATCCTTTCTTCACAAAGAACCGTTTTCGCTGTCTCCACAGACACAGTAATTGAGGGTCTGCATCGCCTCTGCAACATCTACCAGAAGGATGAGTAATTCCCAAATTTCGGCTAACACTCGACTTTCCGTCTGTACTTGTATCCATGTAGTTTCCAGTAGCGGAGAGTCTGGACTGGCTTACTGAGATTGAAATATATACGAAGCTTTAAAAGTACCACAACACTGTATACTGTTGTACGCTTTGAATACCTTTCCCTTTTTCTACTTTTTAAATTCTGGTGTAATACATACTGAGCCTGTGAGTTTCTGTGTCTGACTCCGGAAGTATAGATGGAAATTTACAATTACTCCTAGACTGGATACACCTGGTATTTGCTGATACAGTACCTTTGTTCAAAATTTTTTATTACGGTATCATCCATAGTGAGTGAGCGTGTGTGGTTTATGCCTTCTATATACACGGTGAATCGGAGATACCAATTTTTACCCTATACTCGATACAGCTTGTATCTTGCTATACAGTACCTTTGTTCGACATTGAGTATTACGGTCAAATCCATACTGAGTAAGCGTCTGAGAGTGACTACGGGACTATGTATATGGAGATTTCAAATGTACCCTATAATATATACTTGCTATCTTGTTATCCAGTACCTTTTTTACAACATTTTTTATTATGGTCAAACCCAGACTGAGTGACCGTCTGAGGGTGACTCCGGAAATATATACCGAGATTTCAAATTTGGCCAACACTGTAGATACAGCTGTATGCTTCTGATACAGTAACCTTTTTTGCTATTTAGATTCTGGTGTAATCCATAATGAGCATGTGAACGTCTGTCTGTTACTCCGGAAAAATATTTGGAGCATTAAGATTACCCCAACACTGTATACAGCTGTACGCTTGTGTTACATTACCCATTTACAGCTTTTCATATTCTTGTGTAATCCATACTGGGCCTGAGAGCGTTTGTGTCTGCCTCCTGAAATATATACGGAGATTCATAATGTTTACACTATACTATATATACCTTGTATCTGGTGATACTTTACCCTTTTTCAACTGTTTATTTTATTGTGTAATCCATACTGAGCCTGTGAGCATTTGTGTATGACTCATGAAATATATATGGAGATTTACTGTTATCCCTAGACTGTATAGAGCTTTACGCTGCTGATACAGTACCATATATCTGCTGGTATTTTGGGTCCATTTTCCAAAACATGGGGAAGTATGGTGGAAGAGGACGCGGATGTGGGTGTGGGGGCCACCTGGTACTGATGGTGGTGGTGGTGCATCTGCTGGTAGTGCCAAAAACACAATAGCAGCTAAGGCAGGAGGTGTTGAGCCTGCATCATGGTGTAGCTCTGGAAGGCCTGTAAGGCTCCCTTTTCTGGGAGTAGGTAGACTGCTTTTAAAGCCGGAGCATCAGGAACTGTTTTATGCTTACATTGCTGAAACAGCCTCCAGTTCTATCGTCTCCACTTCTGAAGTTTAAAAAAATGCAAGCACTGAGTCGTCAGTGCAGGCTTCTGGTCAGGAGGAACCCCTTTCCTTGTGTCCTTCACCCACACCAAAAGTGAAGGATGCGGCAGCACACACTTCAGATTACTCCATGGAGCTCTTTTCACTTTTCATTTTTAATTAAAAATGGGGCCCATCATATACTGGTGCATTCCAAATGGGGGACATCAGACACTGGAGCAGCATTTACGAGGCCCATTATACACTGGAGCATTAGAAATGGGGCCCATTATATGTGGAGCATTATTAGAGCCCATCATACACTGGAGCATCATCCATGAGGCCCATCATATACTGGAGCATTCCAGATTGGAGACATCAGACACTGGAGCAGCATTTACAGGGCCCATTATACAGTGGAGCATTAGAAATGGAGCCCATTATATATGGAGCATTATTAGGGCCCATCATACACTGGAGCATCATCCATGAGGCCCATCATATATTGGAGCATTATAAATGGAGCAGATCAGACACTGGAGCAGCATCTATGGGGCACATTATACACTGGAGCATTAGAAATAGAGCCCATTATATACAGAGCATTATTAGGGCCCATCATACACTGGAGCATCATCCATGGGGACCATCATATACTGTAGCATTATGTGGAGCTCATCATATACTGTATGGAACATTATATGTGACCATGACCAATTATTCTGTATGGAGAAATATATGGGGCTCATTATTCTGTATGGCGCACAATGTGGTGGCCATAATACTGTATGGAGTAATATACTGTCCTTTTTTTGAGCTATTGTACAATTTACAATAGATCAGTCATGTCATGTAAGCAGTGAAGTATTTGTCATTGTACTATACGTATATTTCTGAGCCGTATTGGAGCATCATGAGTTGTGGTATGTGTTAAAGGGGCACACTGACACTCTTTGGCCCAGGGCACACGAAAACCTGGAGCCAGCCCTACCCCCCCACAACTTTAGCCAAATAACCCCCAGTTTTCAATGCGTAACTATTATTATGAAGTAAATTAAGGTTGACAAGTTTCAGTAATAAGAATTGATGTTTTTGGCATTGAAATGGGCACTGTAGGTGTGTTTACTGTCCTCCACTCCCTGCCGACTTTGCTTCCCCATTGACTTGCATTGGGTTTCGTATTTCAGTCGGCCTCCGACTATTCCCTATAGTTGGCCGATTTCGTTCGACCCGACTTTTGCGAAAGTCGGGTTTCATGAAACCCGACTCGACCCTTAAAAAAGGCAAAGTCGCTCATCTCTAGTATGGACCCTTTCTAGCCCCAAACCCAAGTCCCCTTTGTTTCACTGCCATGATGATGTAGATAATGTGCAGCAACAGATGTAGGTGTCTTACCTTTGTCCAGGTCTTTCTTCGCTGTTCTAATGTTCGAGAAGTTCTGTTGTTTCATACTTCACAATTCTTGTGTAGTCTGCCCAACATAAATTTAAGGACATTACAGTTAAAATATTCACATGAACCAATCTGTACAGGAGAAATAGGGAAAGAAATTTTCTCATAAATGGGCAAATTGTACAATTACCACAGGGGTATGAACCCCTCGAATTCTCCACAAGGACAAACATTATCCCTTAGACCCCAGTCCAGAGTCTCTCACCAAGCCAAATGAGATTTCATACTTTGCACTGATGAGGAGCAACACCCCGAAAAACCCTGTTTGTAAATTAAGATTCTGGTATAGCTTTTATCCTAAGTCATATAGCAAGAGTCGATATTGACTTTTAGGATTGCTACTTCCAATAGGTGGGGCTCTAGAGTTCTAGTCCTCATCCTCTCTGAAGAAACAATTTACATATTTACTTTCACAGAGGAGCATTGTGGCTTATAAGCCTCCTCACTCTGACATGCCAGGCTTGGCTTGTTTAACTCCACAAGGAGAAACATTACCCCTTAGATCCTAGTGACAATAATAATAAATTCTTTGTTTCTGCACACGATTTTCCCTGTGCCTAGACAGCTGGGTGTATGATCTGATTATGACTACTATTTTATTGCTGCAATACTAAATTTACAGCCGCATAAACTGTATAAAAAAAAGTATACTGTATCATGCAGTTTTTCTTTCCTGTCTTTATAAGCCTCTAGGAAGTTGGTGTCCATACGACAGGCAGCCTTGAATATGCTAGTGCGAATAAGATTGATTACTAGTTATCAATAAAATCATTAATTTAATTAGTCAGCTCAATTAAAAACACATTACTGGATGTTATAAAACAATTCTGTGGCTACATCAGTCAATGCATCTTTTTGATTGACGGGAACATTAAATGATTTCTTAGCGGATGTGATGATTAGTTCTGGTGGTGTTTATTTTTTAAATGATAAATTAATTCTCCACCCATATTTACAACGGTGTATTGTCAAAGCATGCAAACACTATACAAATATGGTGCCATAGGAATCTAGGATATGCCAGAAGTGTTGGTCTATAGGAGCATTAGCAACTGGTAAGGGGGCATATGGTTGCACAATTCTGGAGGCCGAACGCTAACATTGTTAGGGCGTACTCTGTTTGGCACTTTTGATTAAAGTTGTTATAGAAGTTATTTATATTAATGTTCCAGTACCACTTCATTGGCAAAATCCTCTCTACACCGCTAATCACATATGCTTTATATTTTATCAGTAGGTCATTTGCCCATAATCATGACCAGGCACATTTTTGAGTTTTAGTTTAGATATACAGTATAATCTTAGGAACCCTGATGTTTTTTCCTGTTAGGTTATTCAAATCATTTTGTCTTTTTTTTCTGCATATATGGGACTATTTCCCGTGTTATTATTATTTTTATTATTTTTTCTGATATAAGGGGAAATGTAGTGAAGAAAGAAAAAGAGATATGTGTCTGCTTTTCAATATTTTTTCAAACATTTTTAAGACCACTAAGGCTGGTTTCACACTTGCGTATTATCGTGCAGTTGTCCCCTATCTTAAAAATGGCAGGCGCGGTGTCCAGCGATTGCACACGGGCCTCAGCGTTTGCGTGAGCTGCGCATTTTCCAGGTGTGCGACCAGACGCGCCGGACGCTACATGTTGCATTTTTTGTTCCGCCCAACGTCGTTAAAAATCGCATGCGCGCGTCAGCGCACGCAATGCGCAAAAAAATAGTATTATAGTCTATGGTTTCGCTGACGTGCGCTGTGAAGTGCACATGTCAGCGGTTTGTGAGCGTGCGCGATTTCAGAGTAAACAATGTCTAGAGACTTGTTTAATACACCCCCTAAACAAGCAACATTGTTTTGGAGGAGGGTAGATAAAACAAGGGGTCTGTAGTGCCAGATCATTACTCTCCGGACAGACTGCAAGACAAAGAAGACAAGACAACACCCACCCAGCCAGAGACAATCCACTACTTTGGAGAACACAGCAGCTATAATGTGAGTATTCTAAAATCAATTTATGTGAGCCTGTCCTTTAAAATATATTATGTACTAAAGTTTTTTTTTTATTTTTACAGCATGTCTTCTGGATCCCAATACAGTCCTTCCAGGGAAGAATTGGAAGAAGCAGAGCGTGAGGTGAGTATTTTGCTGCCTTTGTGTAAGTATAACGGCCTCTAGAAAAGGGGAAATATTTCTGTTCTTTTTTGCAGACCTCAGCATCGGACCAGCCAAGTGAGCCGGAACAGCCGGAGCAGCGTACACAAGTCCCAGCGGGGAGGAGACGCAATGTAAGTATCCATTATTTAAAGTTACCTTTTATTTTAAATTCTGTTTTCTATTCCTGTTTTTATGTCCTGTTTTTTATGTTCTATTTTTTTTTCTCTATACCATTCTCCAGAATTTCCACGATTCTAAATGTAGTTCTTTTCTTGGTTCCACAACGGGATGAAGACCTGTACATTGACAATGAGCAACTAATCAGCCTTGTCCAGGAGTGTGTCCCGTTGTGGGACAGCCGTGACCAGCAAGGACATTGTGGTGACCCGGCAGCTATGGAATGAGGTGGCCGTTGCGTTGATGGAGGGCTGGGACAGCGCCTCTGCAACTTTAAAGAATGCGTTTAGTAAGTATTTCACTGTTCTGTGATGCCGCATTGAGTCTTTGTCCTGAGGATACTGTTTTGTTTCCTGATAGATTCTATCAGGGACCATAACAGTGTCCTCAGGAACAAGATTGAATGCATTGTGAACTGTAATGTTGTATTGTTCATGCTTTATCTCTTGCACCTGATGCTACTTGTGTGTTTACTGCAAGATATATTCTTGCAGTGAACACACAAGTGTCCTCACGTTCAGCAGTCAAGGAATTGTGATTTTAATGCTGTATTCTTCATGCTTTATCTCTTGCACCTGATGATACTTGTGTGTTTCCTGCAAGATATATTCTTGCAGTAAACACACAAGTGTCCTTAGGTTCAGCAGTCAAGGCATTTTGATTTTTAATGCTGTATTCTTCATGCTTTATCTCTTGCACCAGATGATGCTTGTGTGTTTACTGTAAGATATATTCTTGCAGTGAACACACAAGTGTCCTCAGGTTCAACAGTCTTTGCATTGTAATTTTTAATGCTGTATTCTTCATGCTTTATCTCTTGCACCTAATGATACTTGTGTGTTTACTGCAAGATATATTCTTGCAGTAAACACACAAGTGTCCTCAGGTTCAACAGTTAATGCATTGTGCATTGATTTTTTTTTGATGCCGCATTGACTGTTTGACAAGGGAAATCAGGTGTGCGTGATTATACAAGATGTTGCCAGCTGTGCATTGTATAATGTTTATTTATTTTATTATTTTTTCAACAGTGAACAAAGTCTGCACACATTGGCGCTCGATGAAGGACCGCTTCAACACTGATGTTTGCGCTGAGGGACAGGTTTGCAATGGCTCATCGGCAAGGAGCAGAACCAAGTACCGATATCATCGTGCTTTGGAATTCCTACGACCGGTCCTTGCCACCAGAGAGTGAGTACAATTTCCTTTTTTTTTGTGTGTGTTTTCATTAAACATAATTGGTGATTTTATCTTCCACAGATGATCCTTCTTGTAAATGCATGATACTAATTTTTAATTTTTGTTTCCACAGCACCTGGAGCAGCACCCTGCAACTTGTCCCTGGAGCGGTTCTTCATCGATCGACCTCGGACCCGTCCCAGCAATCCGACAGCCAGAAAGCAAGTTGCAGGTCAGCAACACAGACAGCTGGTGACCAGGAAGCTGGTCAATCAGGTGTTCCCCTGTCCCAGGTCTCTGCCACTGGTTATGCGGGCCCTACCCGCCAGCGGCAGAGGACCTCGGACAGGAACGTCATGCCCGAGTTTATGCACTTGAGCGAAGCCTTTCACGCCAGCCTCAAGACGCTGGCCGAAAGAGTGGACAGTGGTTTTTCACTAATGGAACGTGGTTTTAACCACATGGAACGCCTCTTCCACTCTTCCGACCAGCGCTTTGAATGGCCTCAATAGACCAGCGCACCATTTCTTTAGTAAAATTGAATGGGGCATGGCAGATAACCTTAGTCCTGAGCAACAGCTGAATGTGTTACACGCCTGCAACACTGCTTTCTTGCAGGCTATGCAGCAGAATCAGTATGTGCAGCAGTCAGTGGTGTAATTCCCACCTGTGCCACCACTGACTCGCTTCACCACAGTACCAACTTCTGCTGCATACCACAGCACGGCCACCTGCATTCCTAGCCAAGCCGGACACCACTACACCACACCAATGCCGAGTGCTGCTGGACACTCCACCCCCGCCACCACCATGTCAAGTGCAGCTCCTGTCTGGAGTACCAGTACTGCCACCGTTTCCACATTGTGGTGCACCTTAAGCAAAATCTGCTTGGGCCACCGCCACATCTTCTCCTGTTGGGACCACAGAGACTACATCATCTCCGGAACGGAGCATCGCCACTTCGCATCATCAGCATGGGAGCACAGCCACAATTCCTCATCATTCCAGGAGCACCTCCACCACTCATCATCAGAGGAGCACCGTCACCTCTTCTCCTCATCGTAGCACCACCACCACCACTCTTCAGAGGAGTACTGCCACCACTCCTCTTCAGAGGAGCAACGCCAACGCTTCGCCTACACGTAGCACCGCCACCACCACTCTTCAGAGGAGTACTGCCACCACTCCTCTTCAGAGGAGCAACGCCACCGCTTCGCCTACACGTAGCACCGCCACCACTCCTCATCACAGGAGCACCGCCACCTCTTCGCCTGACAGGAGCACCACCACCTATTCTCCCACCAGAAGCACTGCGCACACTTCACCTTCAATTAGCACCGACACCACAAGTTCTCCTGCAAGGAGCACTGCCAGCGCCTCCACCAAGCAGCCCAGAGGAGACCCACATTCCAAATTTTATTCTTCACAGACACGGTCCAACATCTTGAGGCGGTCAACAACTGTAAGGCGGTCACAAGGTGGTAGTCGCTACAGGCAGGTGACTCATACCCCAAAGAAGAAGAAGCAAAAGACTTTGTTAGTCAGTCTCCCCTCTCCTTCCAACGTTTCTCAACCAGCCTCCAGTTCCATGCCTGATCTCCCTTCCCCCAGAACTTTAGTAGCCCCTTCACCTAGATCCCCTTCCTCAATTTCCAGCCGTTCCTCAACTCTCCACACCCCCAAAGTATCCCACTCTTCCCCCAAACGTCCTTCAAAATAAAAATAACCTTTTTTTTAGTTTTACAAAATAAATGTGCAATTTTTCTGGTTCAAAAAAAGTTTGGTTTAATGTGGCTCTCGCCACCAACACACACTGCTCCGTACACACACTGTGCTGTACATTTTTCTTTTTTTTGTCAACACATAGCTCCATTAATGACACGTTTACGCGTGTCAATCTTGGAGATATGTGTAGTCAAAACAAGAAATCTAGATGACTTGTATTTTCCACATAAGTCTCTTCAGTCAGGTAATAAAACACAGACTGAGGATGGTGTTGAGTGCAAGGCCTATCTATTGTTACCTTGGTTTGTATCCAAAACAGTAACTTCACTATGGTGTTTTTTAACATCATTTAACTTTTTTTGGATACAATCCAAGGTTATTATAGCTAGACCTTGTAACTAACCTCATCCTCTATTCAGTGTGTGTGGATAAACTGAGTAGATGATGTTGAAAATACCCGTCAATTGTACAATACCCTGGCCTTGTATCATAACAATCACACCTGGGCAGGTGAATACACATGAGTTGTAACCAAAGAAAAAACACAAAAATTGAGCTTGGTTTGAGTTGATACACATGCAGCTTATATGCATGTTGACATTGGCCATAAAACATAAAACCTGCAAAAGACAAAGTGAGCAAAAACTCTGCTGTAACTAAATTAGTAAAAGCAAAAGTGCATCTAAATAATACAGAGTTTTTAGCAATACTGTTTTTGATCAAAAGTAGCATGAAAGCCATCCCACCACGACACGGTAACTCTGTTCGGGATAGTCCTACACTGTCTAATATTAAAAACCTTGCTTTGTGTCAAAGTTGACCTCAATGTGTGAACAAGGGCAGCCAAAAGGGCTGGGTCCCAAACAGTAGACACCAGTCTGGGGAAGCCTTATATACAATTTCCAGCTCAGGAGAGGAAGGCCACACCCCGGCTTGCACAGAATGTTTATGTTTTATGGCCAATGTCAACATGCATATATGCTGCATGTGTATCAACTCAAACCAAGCTCAATTTTTGTGTTTTTTCTTTGTATTTTTTGCACTCTGTGCAAGCTGGGGTGTAGCCTCCCTCTCCTGAGCTGGAAATTGTATATAAGGCTTCCCCAGATTGGTATCTACTGTTTGGGACCCAGTCCTTTTGTCTGCCCTTGTTCACACATTGAGGTCAACTTTGACACAAAGCAAGGTTTTTAATATTAGACAGTGTAGGACTATCCCGAACAGAGTTACCATGTCGTGGTGGGATGGCTTTCATGCTACTTTTGATCAGAAACAGTATTACTAAAAACTCTACATTATTTAGATACACTTTTGCTTTTACTTATTTAGTTACAGCAGGGTTTTTGCTCACTTTGTCTTTTACAGGTTTTATGTTTTATGGCCAATGTCAACATGCATATATGCTGCATGTGTAACAACTCTAACCAAGCTCAATTTTTGTGTTTTTTTCTTTGTATTTTTTGCATTCTGTGCAAGCTGGGGTGTGGCCTCCCTCTCCTGAGCTGGAAATTGTATATAAGGCTTCCCCAGACTGGTGTCTACTGTTTGGGACCCAGTCCTTTTGTCTGCCCTTGTTCACACATTGAGGTCAACTTTGACACAAAGCAAGGTTTTTAATATTAGACAGTGTAGGACTATCCCGAACAGAGTTACCGTGTCGTGGTGGGATGGCTTTCATGCTACTTTTGATCAAAAACAGTATTACTAAAAACTCTGTATTATTTAGATGCACTTTTGCTTTTACTTATTTAGTTACAGCAGGGTTTTTGCTCACTTTGTCTTTTGCAGGTTTTATGAGTTGTAACCAGCAGTGTCCCTTCAGTCTGCATATATATAACTCAGACTGTAGCGCTGCTGCAGTTAACCTCTTATGTCTATTCTCCTGACAATGTGTGAGAAGCGTCTGAAGTGTGGATGCGTTAGTTTTGCCGTCCTCACTTCAGCATGACACCAGGCCTGGGTATTGTAGAAGTTGTATCAACTTTATTATGTCTACAGTCTTGAGTTCTAAACTGGCCACAGTGATGCAAATACAACTAATATGGATATTCAGTGTTTTTAGGTATCATAAATAGTTAGGGATGCTCCTGCATTCCAAAATGAATAATTGTAACATCATGACAGGTGACACAAATATTAGTGTTATTATCTCCACCGTCGCATCACACCGAACTCAAAGTGTAAAGATCATACAAGTTGTGTGTATGTATAGTCACCTGGTCTTGAGTACTATTAAATGAAGGATGCACAAAATACAGCATCATGAATTCAATCGTACACCTGGCCAGTTGATTATTATATTGAAGTGTAAAAAGACAGAGTGCACTCAGTACAGGTATCAACAATTTTTTTTAACAACATAAACACAAAAGTAAACTTTGTTACACCATTTGGTCTTGCCAGGCCACCCGTCCTAGATCTGAGTTGAAGTAGGCCGCAAATTGGTCCCTCATTTGGCCAACTTCAACGGATGACCTGAGAGGGTGCTGATTAAATTCTGGCAAGGGGTTAGGAGCGGCATCATCAAGTTCAAAGTTCGGGTGCTCTCTAACTATAACAAAATAGTGTAGAACCACATAGGCCTTACGTACCGTAAGGTGACCAGGAGCCGTTCCTCAGGAGGAATCGCACAATGGAGATGTGTGTCCTGTCTCCGGATGGCATCTTGGACACGACCTAGCAAATACATGAAGCTTTGTTTGGACATCTGTGTGTAATCAGTAAATTTATCCAGGTTTGCCTGGAGCTCGCTGTAGAGGGTGTGGTACGCTCCACGGCTCTCCCGGAGTTCAACAGTCAACAGTCGGATGTATCCACAAACGCCGCCGCTGCCGTCTTCGTTGTCTCTCTCTCTCCCTTTGTTGATGGCAAGCAACTGCATAAGCCTGAGCCATCATGATGTCCAGATCCAAGTTGAAGTAAAAAGTCTTCCAGCGCAGATCCATGTTGTCAAGAGAAAATCCAAGGAAATGTGAAGAATTCAGCTGTAAACTGGGTCTATATAAAGAAATTCCATAACACAAGCCCACTGCTGTCCTATTGGTGGTGTCTAATGCAAGAATTTTTCTAGAATTTTCCTCCTGTGATTATGACACCATGCGCATAAAAAACACGTACACATGGAAAACGCTTGAAAACGCATACAAACGCTGCCTTAAACGACTTGTCACGCTCGCGCCTTGGCTGAATGGCGCGAGCCGGGGGTTTGTGGCCCCACTGGACCACAAACCAGACTATCCTGGAAGGGGCGTGACCACGACAGCTACCTCGGTCTTCACTGGAGCCTCTGATGGTGAGGTCAGGCTTGTGCGGCAGATAGCTGTCGGGTGCCACTCCAGGGTGGTGTCTGGCTGTGGCTGCTGGTCCCACTCGGGGACAAGTCACTTTGACAGAGGCTAAAGACAGGCAGACAGGTAGACACGACAGGCACGGCTGAGACACAGGGCAGGCGGGCACGGCTTGGAGACACAGGACAGGCGGGCACGGCTTGGAGACACAGGACAGGCGGGCACGGCTTGGAGACACAGGACAGGCGGGCACTGCTTGGAGACACAGGACAGGCGGGCACGGCTTGGAGACACAGGACAGATTGGCGTGGTATGAGAAGGAGCAGGTAGGGACCTGTTCACACAGCAGGTGTAGGCAGGAGGGAGTGGTGTATGCTGGACCTGTTCACACAGGAGGTGCAGGTATGGATATAGGCAGGAAGGAGTGGAATATGAAGGAACAGGTTTGGACCTGTTCACACAGGAGGTGCAGGCAGGCAGAGCCGCAGGAGTGCGGAGCAGGCAGAGCCGCAGGAGTGCGGAGCAGGCAGAGCCGCAGGAGTGCGGAGCAGGCAGAGCGGCTAGGGAGCCGTGCAGACAGAGCGGCGAGGGTGCAGATGCACAGATAAAGCTGCGAGGGTGCAGATGCACAGATAAAGCTGCGAGGGTGCAGATGCACAGATAAAGCTGCGAGGGTGCAGATGCACAGATAAAGCTGCGAGGGTGCAGATGCACAGATAAAGCTGCGAGGGTGCAGATGCACAGATAAAGCTGCGAGGGTGCAGATGCACAGATAAAGCTGAGAGGGTGCAGATGCACAGATAAAGCTGCGAGGGTGCAGATGCACAGACAGGGAGGACACAAGGAAAGACACGGCAGAGAAGGAACCACAAACAAGGAGACTGACAGACAGAGGTAAGACTGAGTTCAGACAGAGACACCGGGACAAAGACACATGGACCAGGATATTCTGCCTCCTGGCAGGCGGACAGAGTACAGACAAGGTACTGGGAGCAAGACTCAAGGGCCAGGATATTCTGCCTCCTGGCAGGCAGACAAGGTACAAAGCGAGACAAAGAGTATTCCTACAGAGAAGGAGATACACAGAACAGGGCCTGGCTTCCTCAGCAGCAAGATACTAACTGAGTATAGACATTGCATAGGCAATGTCTCAGTGGATGTGGCAGGGTTAAATAGTCCAGGGCTCTAGGTAATTGGTCAGGGACCCATTAGCCAGGTGCACCCTAACTGCATAAGAACTAGAGAGTTCAGGCGCCACCCCCCTATACACACAGTCAGGAAACATGGAGAGCAAGCAGAAAAACAAGAGGCATAGCACCTGGAGCTCAGGGCTGGCAACAGACAGAATTCACAGCATGGCTTGAAGCAGAAAGTAAGTTGGTGTGCAGGGGATGGGAGGCCATGCAATGATGCCAGCAGGGTTGTTACAGTACCCCCCCTTTACGGCCCCCTCTTCCTCAAGCCTGCCAGAATGACCTGAAGAAGGAGTATGGGAGCACACACAGTCCAGGTTGACACAACATCCTTCAGGTAGGGTGGAATATGTGTGCCATCAGGAATCCCGGAGTGCCAAGCTTCTTGGTGCCCGATGGAGTCAGCTTCCAACACAGAGTGTATAAGGACTTGGATTTCTTTCTCCTGGGTGGCAGAAAGCAGGGACCTGGAAGCCTCAGACTTGACCCCTACATCAGCCGGCCAGCTGGGAACAGAAGAAACCTTCACTGAGTCCAACTTCAGCCCGATATCCCAAGAAAATTGGACCTCCTCTTTAGGAACAGGAGGAAGCATCTCTGCCCAGGTATCTTCACCAACTAGCCAAATGGAAGCTGGAGGCATACATACAGGGAGCCACTTCAGCCTGTTACCCTGAAAAAACTGGTCCTACTCTTCCAGGTTGGTGAGAAATGGAGATACGTGGGTCACTGTTCCAACCTCTTCACCCACCTGCTAAATGGAAGCTGGAGGCATACATACAGGATCCATCTTCTGCCCATGGCCTAAAGAAAAATTTTCAAGTGACAGGGATGCTTCTGGGAACTGGTCACAGGAGGTGTGTGGAGAGGGCGCCACTGCTTCCTTTTCTTCAGTGACATCAGCACACCATGACCCAATAGCCAGCAGAACAGAGGGGAAAGGTAACACTGTAGCCTGACCTTGTAACATTGGAACTAGATACCTTTGGTGACTAGGTAGCTCCAAGTGCGGCACCACACTGGGTCTTCGGACCGGAACGGGCAGTAGAGTATCCGGCTCAGAAGGACCGATGGGCAAACTTGTCAGCAAGTGAAAAATAAACTTCTCCAAATATAATGCTCCGATTTGGAGCTGTAGTTGTCCCTTCGACACTCGACTGTTCATAAGTAGAGCACGACCATCACCAAACACCGTCACCGGATTCTGGAGCTGTGGAACAGGAACCCTACACAGACTCCGTCTGGCTTGCAGCTTTAACACATCTGCAGGGCTGAAGCTCCCACAAGGCACACGTACAGTCACCGATCTTAGTGAGGAGGAGGGACTCTTACCAAGGGCAGCCTCTCCCACTGACCCAAGGTTTTGGAGCTTGCGCTCCCTCGGACAGAAGCCGTCCGGGTGTTCCACACAACCGCAGCAATACTGTATGCCCATCTTACGACTGGTTTCAGGCTGCTGCTTTGCCAGCCCACTCTTAACAGTCTTCTTGGGTTCAACTCGAGTCGCTGCTTTAACAGGTGGAGGAACTAGAGGGTTTCGGACAGCAGTCGCGGTCTGACGAGGCGGTTTCTTCACTGGTTTCGCCCGTCTGGCGCGCCTCTCAGATCTGGAAAGGGAAGACTTGGCAGACGTAGCTGGACTGGGTACTTCAAAGGCTTTACGGAAGGCCACTAGGAAGGCCTCTAGGTCCGTGATGATAGGATCCCCTGCTTCCCAGAGGGGACAGATCCACATCAAAGCTTCTCCTGCTAAGTAGGACATTATATATCCCACTTTGACCCAATCAGAGGGGAAACAGGCTGAATTCCACGCAATGTACCGCAGGCACTGCTCCAGGAACCCTTGGCACTCCTTAGGATCTCCCTAGAACCTTGGAGGATCTTCAGGATCAAGCCTCTCATAAGCCAGGAGCTGGTTGTAGATGGCATTGGAGATAATGATGGGTTCAGAAGTCTCAACAATCGGAACCACACAGGGCGGAACAAATTCTTCCAGATGCTCATACTGGCAGAGAGAAAGTCCCTCATGCTCTGCAAGCAGAAGGACATGGGACTCAGCGGGGACCATGGCCTGTGTAAACTGTCACGCTCGAGCCTTGGCTGAATGGCGCGAGCCGGGGGTTTGTGGCCCCACTGGACCACAAACCAGACTACCCTGGAAGGGGCGTGACTACGACAGCTACCTCGGTCTTCACTGGAGCCTCTGATGGTGAGGTCAGGCTTGTGCGGCAGATAGCTGTCGGATGCCACTCCAGGGTGGTGTCTGGCTGTGGCTGCTGGTCCCACTCGGGGACAAGTCACTTTGACAGAGGCTATAGACAGGCAGGCAGGTAGACACGACAGGCACGGCTGAGACACAGGGCAGGCGGGCACGGCTTGGAGACACAGGACAGGCGGGCATGGCTTGGAGACACAGGACAGGAGGGCACGGCTTGGAGACACAGGACAGGCGGGCACGGCTTGGAGACACAGGACAGGCGGGCACGGCTTGGAGACACAAGACAGGCGGGCACGGCTTGGAGACACAAAACAGGCGGGCACGGCTTGGAGACACAGGACAGGCGGGCACGGCTTGGAGACACAGGACAGGCGGGCACGGCTTGGAGACACAGGACAGATTGGCGTGGTATGAGAAGGAGCAGGTAGGGACCTGTTCACACAGCAGGTGTAGGGATTAGGGAGTGGTGTATGCTGGAACAGGATCTGGACCTGTTCACACAGGAGGTGCAGGTATGGATATAGGCAGGAAGGAGTGGAATATGAAGGAACAGGCTTGGACCTGTTCACACAGGAGGTGCAGGCAGGCAGAGCCGCAGGAGTGCGGAGCAGGCAGAGCCGCAGGAGTGCGGAGCAGGCAGAGCGGCTAGAGAGCCGTGCAGACAGAGCGGCTAGGGTGCAGATGCACAGATAAAGCTGCGAGGTTGCAGATGCACAGATAAAGCTGTGAGGGTGCAGATGCACAGAAAAAGCTGTGAGGGTGCAGATGCACAGATAAAGCTGCGAAGGTGCAGATGCACAGATAAAGCTGAGAGGGTGCAGATGCACAGATAAAGCTGCGAGGGTGCAGATGCACAGATAAAGCTGCGAGGGTGCAGATACACAGATAAAGCTGAGAGGGTGCAGATGCACAGACAGGGAGGACACAAGGAAAGACACGGCAGAGAAGGAACCACAAACAAGGAGACTGACAGACAGAGGTAAGACTGAGTTCAGACAGAGACACCGGGACAAAGACACATGGACCAGGATATTCTGCCTCCTGGCAGGCGGACAGAGTACAGACAAGGTACTGGGAACAAGACTCAAGGGCCAGGATATTCTGCCTCCTGGCAGGCAGACAAGGTACAAAGCGAGACAAAGAGTATTCCTACAGAGAAGGAGATACACAGAACAGGGCCTGGCTTCCTCTGCAGCAAGATACTAACTGAGTATAGACATTGCACAGGCAATGTCTCAGTGGATGTGGCAGGGTTAAATAGTCCAGGGCTCTAGGTAATTGGTCAGGGACCCATTAGCCAGGTGCACCCTGACTGCATAAGAACCAGAGAGTTCAGGCGCCGCCCCCCTATACACACAGTCAGGAAACATGGTGAGCAAGCAGGAAAGCAAGAGGCATAGCACCTGGAGCTCAGGGCTGGCAACAGACAGAATTCACAGCATGGCTTGAAGCAGAAAGTAAGTTGGTGTGCGGGGGATGGGAAGCCATGCAGTGATGCCAGCAGGGTTGTTACACGACTCCTATAAAAGGGGGTATATAGAACAAAATACAGCCTCTAATGAGGTATGTCCTCCAGATAAAAATATAATGACAAGTGTCATAGGAGAAGTCCAGGATGAGTGTATAGGACAATCTTCCACATAATGTGAAGCCCATACACCAGTAATTGCACCAATGCCCGCTTAAGATACAGCACAGAAAGCAGTAAACATGATAATCTGTTAGCAAAGTGCTGTGTGCATACCTGGCGACAGAGAACAAAACCCCGACGCGTGTTTCACGTCAGCTTCCTCAATTCTGTATTTTGTTCTATATACCCCCTTTCATAGGAGTCATGTGGTTGCTATATGGCATATATGTTTCTTGTACTTCCGCTAGAGTATTTTTATTACATTATATTGGGCACATTGCACATATGTGACTTTATCTTTACAGCTCATATGGTGTGAACATGAGTGTGTTGCATTTGGCGATGTCACACCTGTTTGTTTCTTCTCTTTGTTAATATTTTATTATGGGCATTAATAAAAATTAATTGCATTTATGTCTATTGATGTGCGCCTCATTCTTCCGGTTTGGTTGGATTTATATGGTAATTAGGAAGGGCGATTTATTTAGACCTCTTTTAGGGTTTATCAACAATAAATAGTCTAAATTGGTGAAGTAAAGTAGGACAAATAGAGGCATATATTCAATTTATGGGATCAAATAAATAAAAATTGTCATGTGCATATGTATTCACCCATTTTACGATGAAGCCCCTAAAAAATGTTTTGTGTACCTTCATAAGTCACATGCTTAGTCATCATCACATCATCAGCTCTCAGTCGCCCCAGGAATGGCGCAATTCTGTTGCTTAGTCTCGCTCTTCCCACTTGCCCTGTGGCAGTGGCAAGTGGGGTAACATGGTTAAGGTTGATGTCAGCTTTGTAATGTCAGCTGACATCAAGCCCAGGTGTTAGTAATGGAGAGGCATCTATAATTTGCCCCCATTTCTAACCACATAGTAAGTTTTGAAATAAACACACAGCAAGAATAAAATCCTGTATTTGAAATTATTCCTCACCTGTCGGATGACAATCATTTTGTCCCACACCTTAATCCATGTCTGCTACATCTGGATGCCAGGCTGAGTGGTGGCATGATGGGCTTGATGTCAGCTGAAAATACAAAGCTGATTTCAGTCCCCACCCTATTATCACACTGCTGAAAATGCAGGCTGAAGCTAGCAACACTAGGGGGCGAAAGAGTGGAGAGAGGTTCAGCACACAGATGAACCAGACCTGCCGTGCAGCAGCAAAGCTACCACCAGGTGGCAGCAGAGAAGTCAAACAAGCCGGGTCAAATCCTAGACTGTAGCACAGTGCCAAAGGAATAAGCAAACTCAGGGTCAGAGACAAGCCAGAGGATCAGTAATGGTCAGGAGCGGATATGCCAGAGACAAGAGACAAAAGCAGGTCAGGGTCCAAGCCAAGTTCAAGTACCAAGAAGTCCAGACACAAAGGGGACACACGGAGTCAGTACAAGAAGCAGGGAATAACACAGACAAGGGTCGAGTCAGGAATAACAGCAGGACAAATCAGGGTGTAACAGAGTCAGCTACTCACGCTGTAGGCAGAACTATAACTGACATCGCCTGCAGGAAGCAGCGGCGATAAATAGCAAACCTGAACCCAGACAGAGGCTGAGAAAGATTAACCCCTGAAATGGATCCTGACAGTACCCTTCTCTCAAGGGGGCCACTGTACCCCCAGGTTTCCCAGGATAACACGTATGAAACGCCCGAACCAAACGATCAGCATGAACAGATAGCGTCGACACCCAAGGTGGACACCTTTCAATGGACCAAGAACTAAAGTGAACTGCGAACCATCCAAAAATTCACAATCCGTTCCACTTTGTACTCTGACTATCCACTGAGACAGGAGGCAGAGGATGATGCAAATGACTTAAGAAGGGACTTATGGAACACATTGGGGATCTGAAGCAATGGAGGTACATGTAAGCTAAAGGCAACTGGATTGACAAACTCAATTATCTCATAAGGACCAATAAACCTGGGACCTAGCTTAGCAGAAGGAAATTTTAGACGTGTGCTCTTGGTAGACAACCACACTTTAGCTCCTAACAAAAATATAGGCCCTACAGACCGTCGCTTATCAGCAAAATATTTATGTTTGCCCTGAGCCTCCCCAATGTTCTTCAGGACCTCCTTCCACACCTCCCCCAACCTTTGAACTGCCAAATTAGCCCATTGACATCCTGAATCCACCCTGGAAAATTCACCAAAATGGGGGTGGAAACCGTAGTTACAGAAGAATGGAGAGGTGCCAGCGGACTGATTGACCCAGTTATTAAATGCAAACTCAGCCACTGGCAATGAAGAACACCAATCATCCTGCTGAGACGTAGCAAGACACCACAAAATCTCCTCAAGTGACTGATTGGTCTTCACCGTCTGACCGTTGGTCTCGGTATGGTAGACCGAGGAAAAGGATAATCAAACACCCAATCTTTTATAAAATGCCCTCCAAAATTTGGACACAAATTGCACCCCTCTATCAGAAACCACACTCAAAAGCACGCCATGTCAACAAACAACTTAGATAGTGTTTCTGCATTAGGCAGTCCTGCCAAAGGTACAAAATGCGCCTGTCTACTGAATCAGTCAACTGCTACCCAGATCACAGTTTTGCCATTGGCAGGAGGGAGATCAGTGATAAAATCCGTGGACAAATGAGTCCAAGGTCTATCTGGAATTGGCAATGATACCAATTCCCCGGCTGGCCAGTTATGGGAGCTCTTAGCATGGGCACAGGTATCACAAGTAGACACAAACCTAGTGACATCAGAGGTCATGGAAGACCACCAAAACAGCCTAGCAATGACTTTCCGGGTGGCTGAGATCCCCGGGTGCCCACTGAGAGCAGAGTCGTGGAACTCCTGGAGAACCCTCCACCGTTACTGAACTGGGACAAAGAGCTTATTATCAGACAAAGATGGAGGAGCAAGAGACTGAGCCTCCCGAATTTCATGCTCCAATTCAGAGGATACCCCAGCAACAATCACCCCATGCTGAAGAATGGAGAAAAGCGGTTCGGGGGGTGATATTGGATCAAAACTGTGAGATAAGGCATCCACCTTGACATTCTTGGAACCAGGCCGAAAGGTGATAGAAAAATAAAAATGTGAAGAAAAAGCGGCCACCTCGCCTGTCTAGGAGTTAACTGCTTGGCAGACTCAATGTAGCACAGGTTCTTGCGGTCCATAATCACCGTGATCCGATGAACTGCCCCCTCCAAAAAGTGCCTCAAATGCTTCAAAAGCCAATTTTATAGCCAATAGCTCCCAGTTACCAACATCATAATTCCTCTCCACAGAGGAAAACTTCCTGGAGAAAAAGGCACATGGTCTTAAATTGTTCAAAGTAACAGGTCCCTGAGACAGCACTGCCCTCACCCCCACCTCCGATGCGTCCACTTCCAACAATTTTTTTTTAAATGATGAAAATGGTACCTGGGAGTCTGGGTGACTTCCTAGACAATCACCCAGACTCCTACTTGCCACAGTCAAATGTTCCTCATCCAATCGTCCAAAGTATTCCCCATCTTATGGAATTCTGTGGCCCAACACGTCTGAATTTCCCCTACATTCAGAACTTTCAAGCGGAACTTGAAAACCTCTCACCTCACCAATAATAGGGCTGCTGTAGCTCTCCAACCTATAGTGCCTCCTTACCATTATCCTGTAGAGTGTAAGGACGCAAGGGTAGGATCCTTTCCCCTCTGTACCTGCCTTTCATTGTTAGTTTGTTCATTGTAATTTCAATTTGTGCTTTGTATGTAACCCCTCCACATGTACAGCACCATGGAATCAATGGTGATCAAGAAAATAATAATAATTACAATAATCCTCTGCATGATCTGTAACCCAGTTCCTCACCACTGCTCTCCTTTCCGGACTACACACAGCGAAAGCTGCAGCAGTTGGCTCCTGTGTTTCATTATCATCATCATCATCAGAAATGTGCTGTGGTTGTCCGCTGACCGTTTGCACTACCCCTCCCACATACTCATCCTCAAGCAGAACAAGTAGCTGGGCATTAGTGCACACAATCTCTTCCATTTGTGGGGCAGGGTCAGGTGGATGGACCATGAAAAAACACAGCAGAGTCATCAAAAAGCAGAAGTGACTGCTGCATGACTTGGGGCTCAGACTGCTTGCCTGATATGCAAAGGGGTGACGTGGAATACAGCTGCACATAGGCCGCAGGTGCAAACTCTTTCAGCAGGGGGTCATGTGGAAGACAAAGAGAAGAAACTGAAGGCATTCTCAGCCAACTAATCTAAACCCATCTTTACCTGTTTTGGCGTCACCATTCGTCCAGCGATACTCGGGCCTACGATATTACAGAGACCATCCTGTCCCATGCATGCACCAGAGAAAGGTGTTTAATTTGGGTCAAGACTTGAACACCGGTATCCTGACTGTGACGTGTGATGCCAAAACCCTCAAATTGTCATAATGTGCGCTGTAATGTGATGTCATGACATTATAAGGGTCTTGGAGTTGCAAAATGCAACAAGAATGCCATAATTCGAATCCCAGTCAAGTATGATCACACTGCACTGGTTCAGTTGCCAAATATTAGTGAATGGATGCTGGTCCAAGGTAGAGCTTTTTCCTCATCTTTAAATGTAACAGTAATATTCCGTTTAACATGTGAAAATGGAACATTTATAATGAAAACCAGTTGTAATTCTGCATTGCTAATTGCATGCACAGAGTGAAATTTAGCCTCAAGCCTTCCCCTTAAGCCCCTCATACACTTTAGATAGCCAAAGGCCGAATGTTGACCCAGTTGATCATTTGGCTAGCAACTAGCCCATACTCAAGAGCGCTCATAGCCTCTCTGACTGAAGCTTATCTTTAGAGAACTAAAAGATCGGCTACCTGAAATTGTACATTGCAGATCCTTATCTCCCCCGACAGTCATCTGTTGGGGGCCCCACATACACATATCAATCCCTTTGATACCTCATCCAAACATATTCATGTGTCCCCTATAAGTACCTCCCTTAGATGTTTCCATGTAAAAAGATATTTATTGTCTAAATTTATATTTTTTACATAGCACATATGGGCATCCAGGGAAATCACAGGGTCACATACCAAAGCTTTGTATGGGTGTCATCCCCACTGAGAGCCCCGACAAATTTACTTACAATATTTGGTGTCATTTTATACTGGTAGCCGCTGTAAATTCTGATGCAAAGTGTGAATAGTGTGACTATTTCTGTCAGTTTTTTAAAAAAAATTTCCAGATTCAACAACAGGGTACATGACAAAAAATGTTAGGTCAGACCATTTCCAACACTTTTCTTATAGAAAAGTGAATGATATGTTAGCTTGAAGGAGGGCGCTTTTTATGTTATTCACTGATAACGCCAGTGGTGTTTACCCACGTCCAGGAGGACCAGGCTGCTTTCAAACATACTAGCACGTAACTGATGAAGGTCTATATTGACCGAAATGTTTTCTGATACTACAATAAACTGCCTCACCAAGCATTAAGTTGAGTGCCAGGTTTTCATTTTACCCACTTTACCTGACGTTACAAATATTTTGGAATATATTCACGCTAGACAACTGAAATAAATGCGTTGATAAGTCTCCTTACACTCATTATTTCACCTTTTCTCTACACTGTAGATGATAAAACTGTCTGCTTCAGAACTTAGGAATGTTTACAGCTACTATTAAACTTAATGGAAGTTATGTAAAATCTCAATCTCAAGCAGGGCCGTAACAATCATGATCACAGACTGGGCCCATGAGGGAGGGGGGCCAGCCGATGCCTACTTCAGCTGAATGTGTCATTTTACAAGGAAGTGCCCCAGGATAGGGGTCATTATATCAGAATGGATGTCATTATATCAAGGAGGTTGCCCAGAAGGGGGCATTATACCAGAATGTAGATCATTATACCAGGAAGGGGCCCAGGATGGGGGACATAATAACAAAATGGGGACATTGTTACAGGAAGGAACCAGGATGGGGGACATTGTTACAGGAAGGGGTCAGGATGGGGGTCATTATACGAGGAAGGGGATCAGGATGGGAGACATTAAAAAAGAAAAAGGCCCAAGTCAGGGGATATTATAATAGGAAATGGAGGCTATTATTACAGAAATGGGCCCAGGACTGGGGATATTATTACAGAAAGGGGACAGAACATAGACATTATTACAGAAGAGGCCAGAATGCAATACATTATTACAGGAAGGGAGCCATGATGGAGACAATATTATACATATAACTTTATAGGACTTAGATTGCTGCAAAGTCCTAACATCTAACCAACATGGAGAGACAGTCCAGATCCAAATTTAACATCGGGGGCCCATTGGACTCTAGTTACACCACTGATTTCAAGTATTCCCTTCTCTACTTTGGGCTCTACAGCAGTAATATCCTTTCCCTTTTTGGTGAATTTGCCACCGTATGATTGCCAACTCTCTTGGAATTCCTGAGTGACTCACAGGAAATCTACAGGAAAATTCCCTGGGCGACACTTTTTCTTAAAAATATACTTCTCTCCCCATTGATGATTTCATTTCCTCTCCCTGGCACCACTTCAGGCAATCAGGCAATCATACAGTCACCATTGTCAAGACATTGCGACAGCACATAGGTGTCAAGACGACTGCAGGAGCAAAGAGAGGTGAATATCTGCAGGTTTGGTTCTTGATCTCCACTGAAAAGGAATCTTATCTGGGATGATAATGGAGAGTTTGGTCTAAACTTTTTAAAGGCGTCTGGTTTGGGGTCTGTGTTTATTTAGAACATCTGGCCTGTATTACTTTAGAGGTTCTGGTCTGTGATCTGTATTTATAAGATTGGGGTTGGAATGTATAATTAAGGGGCTGTATTAGTTTATTCGGAATCTTTCACCTCCACATGCACTATTTAGTGAGTGGTGACTGACAGCTCCTTGCACCGCCTCAATGACTGGAAGCAAGCGGCTGCATTTTCTCCCTATAGCTGTACTTACATTAAACCAACAAGACATGATTTAAACGTTATTTACCTTCAGATTACCACTATATCTGCAGGTTAATAGAATTTTTTGAGGAGACAAGTTACCTTTAGGCTGGTTTTACACTTGCCGTGTTTTTTGCCGCCGTTTTTACGAGCCGTTTTTGCAGGCCGTATTGTCGTGATTTTTGCTGTCTCCAGCAAAAACGGGCTGCAAAAAACCTTCTCGGATCACCGTTTTTCCTGTTATAACAAATAGCAGGGAAAAAACGGCAAGCCGCAAATGCTAACGCTTTTGCGGTACCATTGGAATGCTTTGCGGCCGTGTCTGTAAGCCGTGAAAAATATCGAGCAAGCTTGATATTTTTTCACGGCCACAAATACGGCCCTCACGGCCATATGGAGCACGGCCCTCCTACTAATTTTTGCGGCCCCATAGCAAGTGTAAAACCAGCCTTAAAGGGTCTAATATGAGGTTGGTACTTATTTTGGGTTATGGTAGTGTTGAAGAGAGAACCAGGCTGCAAGTGCTGCTGAAGCGCCGGGTCCGAAACTGTAGGGGCCGAACCTCCTGTTGCAGGGTGGAAGGAAATTGAGGATGGAGGAGACACATGACCTGCAGAGAGGGGGTGTGGTGAGTCAGGGGAGTATAAGAACGTTTGCGTTGTAAAAGAGAGGAACTTCCGCCTGGGAGGGCGATGCCACAGCGGCTCAGCCATCTGGAGAATCCGAACTGGGGATGAACATGGAGGTGTATGGGATCGGCGGCAGTGAGGTGTGTCTGTTGCCCGTGTATCGTCGTCCTCTGCCCCCAGCGTCCCTGGCCCCCTGTAACACCAGCCCCGTTTCCTCCATGCTCTGCCCTTGCTCCCTGCTCTCCCGTGCCCCATGTCCACGTAGGTCGCCAGGTCATTTGCTCCTCCGGGCCCCCGTATGAGCCTTGTCCCTCCTCCCCTGGTCCCCCAATGCCCCCCATCTCCCATGCCCTGAGTCCTCCTGCACCCCCCATGCATTCCCTGCCCCTTGTCCCCGTGTGACCCGTCAGGCCTGCACTCAAGTCACCCCTTTATCACAGTGCCCTCAGAATTCCCTTGTGTCCTCTTGTGCCTGTCTCCCTTGTGCCCTAGTCCCCGTATGTCCCCTTGTGCCCTTCTCCCTTGCCCACTAGTCCCCGTGTGTCCCCTTGTACCTGTCTTCCTTGTCCCCTTGTGTCAGTCTCCCTTGCCCACTAGTCCCCGTGTGTCCCCTTGTCCCCTTCTCCCTGCTTCCTAGCCCCTATGTGTCCCCTTGTGTCAGTCTCTCTTGCCCACCAGTCCCTGTGTGTCCGCTTGTGCCTGTCTCCCTTGTCCCCTTGTGTCAGTCTCCCTTGCCCACTAGTCCCTGTGTGTCCCCTTATGCCCTTCTCCCTGCCTCCTAGCCCCCATGTGTCCCCTTGTGCCTGTCTCCCTTGCCCCCTAGGCCCCGTGTCACCCTTATGCCTGTCTCGCCTAGCCCCTTGTGTCATTCTCCTCAGCCCCCTAGTCACCGTTTGCCCGTGTCTTTCTCACTGCCTCTGTGTTGCCCTCCACCTTACAAGGGTCTTATGTTCGCACGATCTCCTGTGCTAATATAATGTCATTTGGTTGTGAATTTTTTTTTTTTCTTATCATTTGTTGAGGTTGTCCCACTAAAGGTATTCTTTAGGGAGATGGACTGTATTATATTCTTTGGGGGGCTACATTATATTCTATGGAGAGGAGGGCTGTATTATATTCTATGGGGGGCGCTACATTATATTCTATGGGGGCTGTATTACATTTATTATATTCTATGGGGGTGATTGCATCATACTCTATGAGGGGGCTACTTTATACTATATGATGGGGCTCCATTGTATTCTATGTAGTGCTGCATTATATTCTAAGGGGGGCTAGATTATACTGTATGGGGGGCTTCATTATACTCTATGAGGGGGCTACATTATATTCTATGGGGGGCTGCATCATACTATATGATTAGGGCTACATTGTATTCTATGGAGGGACTACATTATGCTATATGAGGGGGCTGAATTATATTCTATGGGGGGCTGCATTATACTCTGTGGGGGGCTACCATATATTCTATGGAGGGGCTGCATTGTATTCTATGGGGGTTACATTATATTGTATGAGGGGGCTACATTATACTCTGTGGGGTGGTTGGGTAAGGGAGGGCCAGGACCGTAGTGATGACCTGTACTCTGGTGGCAGCTGCTCCCAGCACTTCCCCTACATGAAATAATAATATGCTCCTCGGCATACCTGCATCTCCAGACACATCTTCACCCGGGCACTTCCCAGGCCATAACAGTCCCTCTTCTAGGCGACTCACATCAATGGAGACACAGTCCAAGACAACTTTAGCACTTTCTTTACTTAGGATTTCGCACGTTACATCCACAGTTGCTACATCATCACATTTACTTGCTTCCTGATCGTTCCCTTGCTTGCTGTCACTTCTGTGCAGTACACACCCGGACCGGACCGTACTAGATTGCTTCACTGTTTTTTCCAGGTCTGACCTCACTACAATGACATTTCCTTCTGCCTGTTTCGCTCCAGACATGAATTAATCAATCACTAAGTTTGGTGACCCCCTGTGAAGCCTCCGGCCCGTCTGTACCGATCTCGTCGAAGTGCCACCTCCTTTCATCTCTTTAGTCCAGCCAACTTCTGCCCTAAAAGCATTGGCCCAGGTGGTAAGACGTCACATCTTTCTTTTTCTGTTCTGACCCACTGCAAAGACCTGCAGTGGCCGTGGGTAACGTGGGCAATAACGACTTAACGTTATGTGACTGCCAAGCTGTCCAGGCCTATAGCTCATGTAGACTCTTGGGCACCCTGGCCCCATCTGACTAAACCACCCTTCCTCACTAACCTTACTCTCGGCAGCCCCTCCTAAAATTAACCCTCTAAGAATCTACTATCAGGCCCCACTAGTATACCCCCACCTAATGGCCCGCAACATAATTACAATTACCCAGCCTATGGGGAAACAATGTACTAAGAGTGCACTCCTCTAATGTCCCAATAAAGGATGCACTAGCTTTCCCTAACTATACATACACAAATGACATAATATACCGAACATGTAATATTATCATAGAAGAACATGAGGTAATATATACATTTATCTATACAATGGTAACACATTCAAGTGGCAATTCCATAAGTAATGAGTGGTAATACATAATTATACATGTAGCAGTACCACAGGCAATACTCATAGAAACATGTTTGTAAACGTTAAAGGGCTGGAAAACAATCAGAGGGAAGGGAGGCATAAAAGACGTCATATCCCACCCCCTTACATTCGTAAGGTGGCTGCATTATACTATATGTGGGCTGCATTATACTGTATCAAGGACTATGGGGAATACATTATACTATATGAAGAACTATGGGGTGCATTATACTATGGGAAGTGAATTATACTACATGGATGACCATGGCGGTACATTAAACTATATGGAGCACTATTAGGAGTGTATTATACTAAATGGAGGACTGAGCAATGTATTTTAATATATGGAGGATTATGAGGAGTGTATTATACTACATGAAGGACTGAGGAGTGTATTTTACTATATGGAGGACTGAGCAGTGTATTTTAATATATGGAGGACTATGAGGAGTGTATTATACTATATGGAGGACTGAGCAATGTATTTTAATATATGGAGGATTATGAGGAGTATATTATACTACATGGAGGACTGAGGAGTGTATTTTACTATATGGAGGACTGAGCAGTGTATTTTAATATATGGAGGACTATGAGGAGTGTATTATACTATATGGAGGACTGAGGAGTGTATTATACTGTATGAAGGACTGAGAAGTGTATTAGACTATATGGAGGACTATGAGGAGTGTATTATACTGCATGGTGGACTGAGCAGTGTATTTTAATATACGGAGGACTATAAGGAGTGTATTATACTATATGGAGGTCTATGGGAAGTGTATAATACTATATGGAGGACTGAGGAATAGAGTTGAGCGACTTTTGGTTTTTTAGGGTCGAGTTTCGTTTCATGAAACCCGACTTTTCCAAAAGTCGGGTCGAGCAAGATCGGCCGATTATAGGGAAAAGTCGGGGTCGTCCCGAAACACGAAACCCAATGTAAGTCAATGGGGAATAAAAGTCGGCAGTGAGAGGAGGACAGGAAACACACCTACAGTGCCCATTTGAATGCCAAAAGCATCAATTCTTCTTACTTAAGCTTGTCAACCTTAATTAACTTCATAATACAAGTTACGCACTGAAAAATGGGGGTTATTTGGCTAAAGTTGTAGGGGGGTAGGGCTGGCTCCAGGTTTTCATGTGCCCTGGGCGAAAGAGCGCCCCTTTAACACATACCACAACTCATCATGCTCCGATACGGCAGAGAAATAGCGGTATAGTACAATGAAAAATACTTCACTTTTTACATCTCATGACGAGGCCCATCTATTTCTCCATACAGAATCATTGGTCCCATATAATGTTTGAAACAGTATATGATGAGCTCCACATAATGCTACAGTATATGTTGGTCCCCATGGATGAAGCTCCACTGTCTTATGGGCCCAAATAATGCTCCAAACATAATGGGCCCCATTTCTAATGCTCTAGTGTATAATGGGCCCTGTAAATGCTGCTCCAGTGTCTGATGTCCACCTTTGGAATGTTCCAGTGTATGGTGGGCCCCATCTATCATTCTCCAGAGTATAGTGCTCCCCAAAAATTGCTGTCCCAACATTGAAAACAATCAAATAAGTCTCCTCGCTAGGGAATCCCTGTACTAGTCTGGACTCCTCGTCGTCCCCATCTTCCATCTCACTGCACAGTATTTCAACCTTGCAAGTGCTGTGATCCTGAGCAAGCGGGGGGGCCCACTCGTTGGCGACGGCACTGGCACAGGGCCCCTGATAGTACGGTGGTGTGTCTGATGGCGGGTGGGCCGAACCTGCACTTTCATCTGCAGCTTCCTCTTTGTCACCGTGTAAGATGGAACTGTATATGGGAAGGGTAACCTGAGTTTCATCAGGGTCAGATTCAGGCCGTGTAGCGTGAGAGGGGAATGTAGTGGTCTGGGTCAATGTACCAGCAGATTCATCGAGCAGTGGCTGGGCATCAGTGCACTTGTGTCGCCCCCAGGAGTACGGTTGCCACAGTGGCATTACCTTCCTCCTAGGGAGTGTGATGTCATGCTTGGGAGCAACGAAGGATCTCTCTAGCAGGTTAACTGATTGGGCGGCGTTATTCCCACGAGTCATGACCCTCCAAACAGCGTTCATGAAGGCAAAGTGTTTGTTTTACGTGGGCAGTATGGTTGCAAAGCTGAACCTTAACGGAATGTCCAGAAGGGCACCACCAGGAGTGGAGCCTACGGTTAAATTCGACTCCACCTGGGAAACCTCAACCATGCCAGCTACAGAACAGATGCACACATTGCAAGCTTAATTCCGTTAACGAACGAGACTCCGTCATGCCCCGCGGTCCGAGTCCGGCTTACTAGAGGGACACGTGAGGCTCTGGCACATGAGATTGGCCAATAACTGGTGTGTCATGCCCTTACATGTCCGTGGCTGCATGTGCGCTACACTGAAAAGGCCAGCGTTTGTCGCTTACAGGTGCAGATAACCCGCTGAACAACGTTAGTGATGGGGATCACTGATTACAATTATTACCCGTGAACGATGATTTCCCAGTAAGTGCAGGTCAACCGCAGTTCCGGAATTAGGCCTAACCGTCATTACTGAAAAAATGAAAAACTTACGTGTGCAAACCACAGGTGCTGTAGCTTGCTTAACAGCTCGCCAGCCGTTCTCACTCCCTGTATGGATTACACGTGATTGCATAAAGGTGAGAAAGGGTACTGTATCCCCGGATAACATGTATGGATAGCGTACACATTCAAAATATATCTCTATACATCAGGAGGCAGGCTCAGACGGTGTTAGGCCCAGTATGGATTGCACGTGATTGCACAAAGGTGAGAAAGGGTACCGTATCCCCGGATAACATGTATGGATAGCGTACACATTCAAAATATATGTCTATACATCAGGAGGCAGGCTCAGACGGTGTCAGGCACAGTATGGATTTGACGGCCCAGACTACACAGCGGAGGAGCAGGGAGAGGTAAAGATTGCAAATGCTGGGGCCCTGCCCAAGCAAGGGGGGCCCACTCGTGGGCGTCGGTACTGGCACTGGGCCCCTCATAGTACGGCAGTGTGTCTGACGGCGGGTGTGCACCACCACCGTCAGAGACACTTGATTGCACTATGAGGGACCCTGTGCCAGTGCCCGCGCCCAAGAGTCGGCCTACCCACCTGTCCAGGGCAACGGCACTCGCACGGTGTCGTGCACTAGGTGGTGACCCCGGCCATGGGGGGGGGAGGCAGCACAGTTAGGGAGTTTTAGAAAGTGGCATATGTTGATGTTGGACATTCAGCTGATGCAAAAGGCGAAATAGGTCAAGTCCCAGGAAGAGGTGGACCAAAGCAAGCCATTTTTCTGTCACCCTATGTGTCATCAGGGGAAGGTGGGACAAAATCCTTGGAAACCCATGCATGGTTCATTTTAATGAAGGTTAGATCATCCACATTTTGGGTTGACAGACGGGTCCTTTTTTCTGTCAGGATTGATCCAGCTGCACTGAAGACTCTTTCAGATAGCACACTTGCAGCTGGGCAAGCGAGCTCCTGTAAGGCATATTGTGCCAATTCAGGCCAGGTGTCCAGTTTAGCGGCCCAATAGTCAAAGGGGAATGACCTGTGTGGGAGAACATCGATATGGGAGGAAAAGTAGTTTGTAACCATAGTTGACAACTGCTGTCTCCTGTCACTTTCCATCGATGCAGAATTACCAGTTGTGTGAGCGGTACTTGAAAAATCAGTCCACAACATTGTCATGAAACCCCTGTCTCCAACGCCACTTCTGCTGTGTGCACCATGAACACCTCTGCCAAGCTGCCCCCGGCCCGTACGGCTCATGTGAGAACCATCACCGCTGCTGTGTGCTGGGAATGCCTCAAGCAACCGATTTACCAGAGTTGCTTGTTTATTAGCCTATATTAGGTCAAGGTTCTCCTGTGGCATGATGTTTTGTAATTTGCCTTTATAGCGTGGATCCAGGATGCTGGCCAATCAGTCGTCATCATCGTTCACCATTTTGGCAATGCGGGGGTCCCTTTTTAGGATCTGCAAGGCATAATCTGACATGTGGGCCAATGTTCCCGGTGTCAATGATGCACTGCGCGTGCTGGTTGGAGGAGCACTTTCTGGCAAATCCACATCCCTCCAGTCACGCACAAACCCTGTACCAGACCTTGCCACGCCAACATTTTCACTTGCCCCACGAGATGCATCCTCCTCCCCTAAGTAATCATCCCCATCATCATCCTCCTCCTCCTCTTCTTCCTCCACCTCGTCCAGGAGAGGTCCCTGAGCAGACAATGGCTGAATGTCATCAAGGATTCCCTCCTCGTCAACATTGGCTGCAGACGCCTGCTCCTTAAGGTGCGTCAAAGTTTGCATGAGCAGACGCATAAGTGGGATGCTCATGCTTAGGATGGCGTCGTCTGCGCTTACCAGCCGTGTGCATTCCTCAAAACACTGAAGGACTTTACAGAGGTCTTTCAGCTTCGACCACTGCACACCTGTCAACTCCATGTCTGCTCTCAAAGTGCCTGGCCGTGCATCCTCCCACAAATGCATTATGGCCTGCCTCTGCTTGCACAGCCGCTCCACCATGTGCAGGGTGGAGTTCCACCTTGTTGCAATGTCGATAATGAGGCGGTGGTTGGGAAGGTGGAGCAATCGCTGCAGCTTCTGCATACGAACGGAGTGTACAGGCGACCGGCGGATGTGCGCGCACAGTCTTCGCACCTTCTGGAGCAGGGCTGTTAACTCCGGATAATTTTTGAGGAAGCACTGCACCACCAGGTTCAAGGTGTGAGCCAAGCAAGGTATGTGGCTGAGTTTTGAAAGGGCTATGGCTGCCACAAAATTACGGCCGTTATCACTAACTACCTTGCCTGCCTCAAGATGTACACTGCCCAGCCATGACTCAGTTTGTCGCTTCAAGTACTCGGCCAGCACCTCGGCGGTGTGTCTGTCGCCCAAACACATCATCTGCAACACAGCCTGCTGACGCTTTCCACTAGCTGCTCGATAGGGGGACACCTCGTGTGCAACAGTGGCAGCTGCAGATGGAGTGCTCGTACGACTGCGCTCTGTGGACGAGCTTTCGCTTCTGGAGGAGGAGGAGTAGGAGGAGGGTCGAACGCCTACAGCCAACTGTTTCCTATACCGTGGGCTAGGCAGCACTGTCCCACCACCGCTGTCCCCTGTGGACCCTGCATCCACCACATTAACCCAGTGCGCAGTGATGGACACGTAACGGCCCTGGCCATGCCGACTGGACCATGCATCAGTTGTGAGGTGTACCTTTCCACTCACTGACTGCTTGAGTGCATGGACAATGCGGTCTTTTACATGATGGTGGAGGGCTGGGATGGCTTTGCGAGAGAAGAAGTGGCGACTGGGTAGGTCATAGCGTGGTACTGCATAGGCCATGAGTTCGCGGAAAGCTGCGCTTTCCACCAACCGATAGGGCATCATCTCAAACGAGATTAGTTTGGCAATGTGGGCGTTCAAACCCAGTGTACGCGGATGAGAGACTGAGTACTTTCTTGACCTACTCATAGTGTCTGGGAGGGTGAGCTGGACTTGAGAGCTGCATATGGTGGAAGTAGCGGTGGACAGGGCGGACTGAGAGAGGGTTGATGATGGTGATGGAGTTGGTGTTCTTTCTGATGGCCTAGAATCAGTCTTTCGTTGATATAACAGTGGGATTCCCTGACTGCTGTGGCCTTGCAACGACACCTCAACATTTGCTGCTGTGCTAACCGGTGGGCTTACAGTGGGGGAAACAATGACTACCTTCTTTGTGATCAGTTGCACATGTGGCACTTGAGGTTTGGTGTTGTGTCCACGCTTGCAAGTGCATGGTGGTTAAATGTCTAAGCATGCAACTGGTATTCAAATTTTTCAGATTTTTCCCTCGGCTAAAGGTCTTTGCGCACTTCTTACAGATAACCTTGGCCTGATCATGAGGATTTTGTTCAAAAAAGTGCCACACTGCACTCTTCCTACTTTGGCAGACATTTTGCGGCCTAGCACGCTGTGATCTTTTGACCCTCTGGACAAGCTGTCCAGCAACTCTTTTGATTTTTGGAACCTGTCTTTGGAGTGCTCCGGGCCTGCCAGATAACAGCTGTTGCGATGTCGATGTCTGCTGTGGATGCTCCTCATCTGAGCTATTGGAAGCAGCACCCTCTTCCCCCAATGGATGCCAATCTGGGTCAACAACTGGGTCATCCATCACCTCCTCTTCAATGTCATGTGCACCTTCCTCTGTGTCACCGTGTATGGTGGTATAGTGTGC
Organism: Dendrobates tinctorius; assembly: GCF_039654945.1. Lineage (NCBI taxonomy): Eukaryota > Metazoa > Chordata > Amphibia > Anura > Dendrobatidae > Dendrobates > Dendrobates tinctorius. The sequence continues at coordinate 86,865,509 of NW_027361684.1, read as the reverse complement.
GGGAAGGGGCACCTGAGTCTCATCAGGGTCAGAATCTGGCTCTGTACACTGCGAGGACAATGTAGTGCTCTGAGTGAATGTACCAGCAGAATCATCTATCAGCGGCTGTGCATCAGTGCACTCCATGTCAGATTCATCTTGGCCTGGGTAATTCACCATTTCACTTGATAATCCAGGCATGGTATGTGAAAACAGCTCCATGGAGTAATCAGTAGTATGGCCTGCGTCATCCTTCAATCTTGGTTGGGGTGAAGGACACAAGGAAAGGTGTGGTTCATGAACATGAGCCTCCAATGACGACTCAGTGCTTTTACTTTTTACAACTTCAGAAGAGGAGGCAATAGAGCTGGAGGCTGAGTCAGCAATGTAAGACAAAACTTTTTCCTGATGCTCTGGCTTTAAAAGCGGTTTGCCAACTCCTAGAAAACTAAGCCTTCGAAGCCATATGGAGCCAGACGATGACGCAGGCTCAACACCTCCTGCATTCGGTCCTATTTTGCTCTTGCCACTACCATCAGATCCACCACCAACACCATCATTACCAGCTGCCAACCCCCGCCCAATTCCACGGCCTCTTCCACCAGCCTTCCTCATTTTTTGTAGAAATGTAGACAAAATCCAACAAACTATATAGTAATGTAAAACAAGGTACAAGGTGTCTATAGGACAGGGGAGATTTTGAATTTCTGCACACACTTGTGGACACTGGACACTTATGGATTGTTTGAGGCCCACTGAATATCAGAGCGCTATGTCACAGGCTCGATGGCACAGGTGTGAAAAAAGTGACTACAGGATAAGGGAGATTTTGAATTTCTGCACACACTAGTGGACACTGGACACTTTTGGATTGTGTGAGGCCCACTGAATATCAGAGCGCTATGTCACAGGCTCGATGGCACAGGTGTGAAAAAAGTGACTACAGAATCACAGAGATTTTGAATTTCTGCACACACTTGTGGACACTGGACACTTATGGATTGTGTGAGGCCCACTGAATATCAGAGCGCTATGTCACAGGCTCGATGGCACAGGTGTGAAAAAAGTGACTACAAGATAAGGGAGATTTTGAATTTCTGCACACACTAGTGGACACTGGACACTTTTGGATTGTGTGAGGCCCACTGAATATCAGAGCGCTATGTCACAGGCTCGATGGCACAGGTGTGAAAAAAGTGACTACAGGATCACAGAGATTTTGAATTTCTGCACACACTTGTGGACACTGGACACTTATGGATTGTGTGAGGCCCACTGAATATCAGAGCGCTATGTCACAGGCTCGATGGCACAGGTGTGAAAAAAGTGACTACAGGATAAGGGAGATTTTGAATTTCTGCACACACTAGTGGACACTGGACACTTTTGGATTGTGTGAGGCCCACTGAATATCAGAGCGCTATGTCACAGGCTCGATGGCACAGGTGTGAAAAAAGTGACTACAGGATAAGGGAGATTTTGAATTTCTGCACACACTAGTGGACACTGGACACTTTTGGATTGTGTGAGGCCCACTGAATATCAGAGCGCTATGTCACAGGCTCGATGGCACAGGTGTGAAAAAAGTGACTACAGGATCACAGAGATTTTGAATTTCTGCACACACTTGTGGACACTGGACACTTATGGATTGTGTGAGGCCCACTGAATATCAGAGCGCTATGTCACAGGCTCGACGGCACAGGTGTGAAAAAAGTGACTACAGGATCACAGAGATTTTGAATTTATGCACACACTTGTGGACACTGGACACTTATGGATTGTGTGAGGCCCACTGAATATCAGAGCGCTATGTCACAGGCTCGATGGCACAGGTGTGAAAAAAATGACTACAGGATAAGGGAGATTTTGAATTTCTGCACACACTAGTGGACACTGGACACTTTTGGATTGTGTGAGGCCCACTGAATATCAGAGTGCTATGTCACAGGCTCGATGGCACAGGTGTGAAAAAAGTGACTACAGGATAAGGGAGATTTTGAATTTCTGCACACACTAGTGGACACTGGACACTTTTGGATTGTGTGAGGCCCACTGAATATCAGAGCACTATGTCACAGGCTCGATGGCACAGGTGTGAAAAAAGTGACTACAGGATCACAGAGATTTTGAATTTCTGCACACACTTGTGGACACTGGACACTTATGGATTGTGTGAGGCCCACTGAATATCAGAGCGCTATGTCACAGGCACGACGGCACAGGTGTGAAAAAAGTGACTACAGGATCACAGAGATTTTGAATTTCTGCACACACTTGTGGACACTGGACACTTTTGGATTGTGTGAGGCCCACTGAATATCAGAGCGCTATGTCACAGGCTCGATGGCACAGGTGTGAAAAAAGTGACTACAGGATAAGGGAGATTTTGAATTTCTGCACACACTAGTGGACACTGGACACTTTTGGATTGTGTGAGGCCCACTGAATATCAGAGCGCTATGTCACAGGCTCGATGGCACAGGTGTGAAAAAAGTGACTACAGGATAAGGGAGATTTTGAATTTCTGCACACACTAGTGGACACTGGACACTTTTGGATTGTGTGAGGCCCACTGAATATCAGAGCGCTATGTCACAGGCTCGATGGCACAGGTGTGAAAAAAGTGACAACAGGATAAGGGAGATTTTGAATTTCTGCACACACTAGTGGACACTGGACACTTTTGGATTGTGTGAGGCCCACTGAATATCAGAGCGCTATGTCACAGGCAGAAATTGGCTAGTGTATCACAAACTACAAGGTGTATGTAGAATTGGGCAGAATAGGAATCTCCCTAGAGTGTAGGTCTGTAAGAACGGAACAAGTCTTCCACTTATTCTTCCACAGTGTCACACAGATAGCTTCACTGTGGCCGTGATAGCAGCCGTTACACAGTACTGAGAGGAGCGTGCACGTACACGGCTGTCCGGTGTACGTAAAATTGTCAAGCTCCGTGTTTTTTAAGTATACGGACTGACACACGCTGTCTCTCTATAGTTTTGAATGTGATCAAACAGCAAATATATTTAACTGTTTGAAAGCTAGACAAAACTAGTAGGTGCAGGTCTGTAAGAACGGAACATGTCCTCGACTTATTCTCACAGAGTGACACACAGATAGCTTCACTGTGGCTTTGATAACAGCCGTTACACGGTACTGTGGAGGAGCGTACACCGCTGTATGGTGTGAAAAGATGCACGCTCAGTACCTCAGCAGGACAAAAAAAAATATTGGGATTGCTTTTAAAAAAGCAGTTTTCAGAGCAGTGGGTAAACAGCAATGCAGCTGTCAGGAAGCCTTAGAAGGCAGCCTAACAACCAACACCGCTAATCCACCACAATATAGCCTCCCCTTGCACTGCACACACAGTGACTGGTGTGTTGTACAGGCAAAATCGCTAGCAGCAGAAGCAGTTTTTTTTTCTTCTTCCCTGCCTAACGCTCTCCCTACAGAATCAGCAGCAGCAACCTCTCCCTATGCTAAGATCGGCAGACGTAAGATGGCGGTCGGCGTGCACGCCCTTTTATAACCCCTGTGACGCCCACCAAAGCAAGCCAATCACTTGCATGCCCTTCTGAAAGATGGTGGTGACCCCTGCCTATGTCATCACTAGAGTTGAGCGAAACGGGTCGAAAAAATTCAAAAGTCGCCGACTTTTGGCAAAGTCGGGTTTCATGAAACGAAACCCGACCCTAGGATGAGGTCAGCCACGAGGCCGGCGACTTACGCGCCAAAGTCGCGTTTCAAAAGTTTGTTTTGCGCTCTTTTTCAGCCAATCAGGATCCACGGACACTGTGGGCAACGTGATGACATAGGCACGGGTCACCACCATCTTTCAGAAGGGCATGCAAGTGATTGGCTTGCTTTGGTGGGCGTCACAGGGGGTATAAAAGGGCGTGCACGCCGACCGCCATCTTACTTCTGCCGATCTTAGTATAGGGAGAGGTTGCTGCTGATTCTGTAGGGAGAGCGTTAGGCAGGGAAGAAGACAAAAAAACTGCTTCTGCTGCTAGCGATTTGGCCTGCAAACACACAAGTCACTGTGTGTGCAGTGCAAGGGGAGGCTATATTGTGGTGTATCAGTGGTGTTGGTTGTTGGGCTGCCTTTTAAGGCTTCCTGACACGCTGGCATTGCTGTTTACCCACTGCTCCGCAAACTGCTTTTTTAAAAGCAATCCAATCTCCCTTATCCTCTCGTCACTTTGGTCACAGGCAGCTGTGCCATCGAGTGTGTCACATAGCGCTCAGATATCAGTGGGCCTCACACCATCCACAAGTGTCCAGTGTCCAAAAGTGTACGCAGAGATTCAAAATCTCCATTATCCTCTCGTCACTTTGGTCACAGGCAGCTGTGCCATCGAGCGTGTCACATAGCACTCAGATATCACTGGGCCTCACACCATCCACAAGTGTCCAGTGTCCAAAAGTGTACGCAGAGATTCAAAATCTCCATTATCCTCTCGTCACTTTGGTCACAGGCAGCTGTGCCATCGAGCGTGTCACATAGCGCTCAGATATCAGTGGGCCTCACACCATCCACAAGTGTCCAGTGTCCAAAAGTGTACGCAGAGATTCAAAATCTCCATTATCCTCTCGTCACTTTGGTCACAGGCAGCTGTGCCATCGAGCGTGTCACATAGCGCTCAGATATCAGTGGGCCTCACACAATCCACAAGTGTCCAGTGTCCAAAAGTGTACGCAGAGATTCAAAATCTCCATTATCCTCTCGTCACTTTGGTCACAGGCAGCTGTGCCATCGAGCGTGTCACATAGCGCTGAGATATCAGTGGGCCTCACACCATCCACAAGTGTCCAGTGTCCAAAAGTGTACGCAGAGATTCAAAATCTCCATTATCCTCTCGTCACTTTGGTCACAGGCAGCTGTGCCATCGAGCGTGTCACATAGCGCTCAGATATCAGTGGGCCTCACACCATCCACAAGTGTCCAGTGTCCAAAAGTGTACGCAGAGATTCAAAATCTCCATTATCCTCTCGTCACTTTGGTCACAGGCAGCTGTGCCATCGAGCGTGTCACATAGCGCTCAGATATCAGTGGGCCTCACACAATCCACAAGTGTCCAGTGTCCAAAAGTGTACGCAGAGATTCAAAATCTCCATTATCCTCTCGTCACTTTGGTCACAGGCAGCTGTGCCATCGAGCGTGTCACATAGCGCTCAGATATCAGTGGGCCTCACACAATCCACAAGTGTCCACTGTCCACAAGTGTGTGCAGAAATTCTAAAACTCCCCTGTCCTATAGACACCTTGTACCTTGTTTTACATTACTATATAGTTTGTTGGATTTTGTTTACATTTCTACCAAAAATGAGGAAGGCTGGTGGAAGAGGCCGTGGAATTGGGCGGGGGTTGGCAGCTGGTAATGATGGTGTTGGTGGTGGATCTGATGGTAGTGGCAAGAGCAAAATAGGACCGAATGCAGGAGGTGCTGACCCTGCGTCATCGTCTGGCTACATAAGGCCTCGAACGCTTAGTTTTCTAGGAGTTGGCAAACCGCTTTTAAAGGCAGAGCATCAGGAAAAAGTTTTGTCTTATATTGCTGACTCAGCCTCCAGCTCTATCGCCTCCTCTTCTTCAGTTGTAAAAAGTAAAAGCACTGAGTCGTCATTGGAGGCTCATGTTCATGAACCACACCTTTCCTTGTGTCCTTCACCCCAACCAAGATTGAAGTATGACGCAGGCCATACTACTGATTACTCCATGGAGCTGTTTTCACATACCATGCCTGGATTATCAAGTGAAATGGTGAATTACCCAGGCCAAGATGAATCTGACATGGAGTGCACTGATGCACAGCCGCTGATGGATGATTCTGCTGGTACATTCACTCAGAGCACTACATTGTCCTCGCAGTGTACAGAGCCAGATTCTGACCCTGATGAGACTCAGGTGCCCCTTCCCGCACACTATACCACCATACACGGTGACACAGAGGAAGGTGCACATGACATAGAAGAGGAGGTGATGGATGACCCAGTTGTTGACCCAGATTGGCATCCATTGGGGGAAGAGGGTGCTGCTTCCAATAGCTCAGATGAGGAGCATCCACAGCAGACATCGACATCGCAACAGCTGTTATCTGGCAGGCCCGGAGCACTCCAAAGACTGGTTCCAAACATCAAAAGAGTTGCTGGACAGCTTGTCCAGAGGGTCAAAAGATCACAGCGTGCTAGGCCGCAAAATGTCTGCCAAAGTAGGAAGAGTGCAGTGTGGCACTTTTTTGAACAAAATCCTCATGATCAGGCCAAGGTTATCTGTAAGAAGTGCGCAAAGACCTTTAGCCGAGGGAAAAATCTGAAAAATTTGAATACCAGTTGCATGCTTAGACATTTAACCAGCATGCACTTGCAAGCATGGACACAACACCAAACCTCAAGTGCCACATGTGCAACTGATCACAACGAAGGTAGTCAGCAACGCTACATTGTTTCCCCCACTGTAAGCCCACCGGTTAGCACAGCAGCAAATGTTGAGGTGTCGTTGCAAGGCCACAGCAGTCAGGGAATCCCACTGTTATATCAACGAAAGACTGATTCTAGGCCATCAGAAAGAACACCAACTCCATCACCATCATCAACCCTCTCTCAGTCCGCCCTGTCCACCGCTACTTCCACCATATGCAGCTCTCAAGTCCAGCTCACCCTCCCAGACACTATGAGTAGGTCAAGAAAGTACTCAGTCTCTCATCCGCGTACACTGGGTTTGAACGCCCACATTGCCAAACTAATCTCGTTTGAGATGATGCCCTTTCGGCTGGTGGAAAGCACAGCTTTCCGCGAACTCATGGCCTATGCAGTACCACGCTATGACCTACCCAGTCGCCACTTCTTCTCTCGCAAAGCCATCCCAGCCCTCCACCATCATGTGAAAGACCGCATTGTCCATGCACTCAAGCAGTCAGTGAGCGGAAAGGTGCACCTCACAACTGATGCATGGTCCAGTCGGCATGGCCAGGGCCGTTACGTGTCCATCACTGCGCACTGGGTTAATGTGGTGGATGCAGGGTCCACAGGGGACATCGGTGGTGGGACAGTGCTGCCTAGCCCATGGTATAGGAAACAGTTGGCTGTAGGCGTTCGACCCTCCTCCTCCTCCAGAAGCGAAAGCTCGTCCACAGAGCGCAGTCGTACGAGCACTCCATCTGCAGCTGCCACTGTTGCACACGAGGTGTCCCCCTATCGAGCAGCTAGTGGAAAGCGTCAGCAGGCTGTGTTGCAGATGATGTGTTTGGGCGACAGACACACCGCCGAGGTGCTGGCCGAGTACTTGAAGCGACAAACTGAGTCATGGCTGGGCAGTGTACATCTTGAGGCAGGCAAGGTAGTTAGTGATAACGGCCGTAATTTTGTGGCAGCCATAGCCCTTTCAAAACTCAGCCACATACCTTGCTTGGCTCACACCTTGAACCTGGTGGTGCAGTGCTTCCTCAAAAATTATCCGGAGTTAACAGCCCTGCTCCAGAAGGTGCGAAGACTGTGCGCGCACATCCGCCGGTCGCCTGTACACTCCGTTCGTATGCAGAAGCTGCAGCGATTGCTCCACCTTCCCAACCACCGCCTCATTATCGACATTGCAACAAGGTGGAACTCCACCCTGCACATGGTGGAGCGGCTGTGCGAGCAGAGGCAGGCCATAATGCATTTGTGGGAGGATACACGGCCAGGCACTTTGAGAGCAGACATGGAGTTGACAGACGTGCAGTGGTCGAAGCTGAAAGACCTTTGTAAAGTCCTTCAGTGTTTTGAGGAATGCACACGGCTGGTAAGCGCAGACGACGCCATCCTAAGCATGAGCATCCCACTTATGCGTCTGCTCATGCAAACTTTGACGCACCTTAAGGAGCAGGCGTCTGCAGCCAATGTTGATGAGGAGGAAGAGGAGGAGGGAATCCTTGATGACATTCAGCCATTGTCTGCTCAGGGACCTCTCCTGGACGAGGTGGAGGAAGAAGAGGAGGAGGAGGAGGAGGAGGATGGGGATGATTACTTAGGGGAGGAGGATGCATCTCGTGGGGCAAGTGAAAATGTTGGCGTGGCAAGGTCTGGTACAGGGTTTGTGCGTGACTGGAGGGATGTGGATTTGCCAGAAAGTGCTCCTCCACCCAGCACTCGCAGTGCATCATTGACACCGGGAACATTGGCCCACATGTCAGATTATGCCTTGCGGATCCTAAAAAGGGACCCCCGCATTGCCAAAATGATGAACGATGACGACTACTGGTTGGCCAGCATCCTGGATCCACGCTATAAAGGCAAATTACAAAACATCATGCCACAGGAGAACCTTGACCTAATATTGGCTAATAAACAAGCAACTCTGGTAAATCGGTTGCTTGAGGCATTCCCAGCACACAGCAGCAGTGATGGTTCTCACAAGAGCCGTACGGGCCGGGGGCAGCTTGGCAGAGGTGTTCGTGGTGCACACAGCAGAAGTGGCGTTGGAGACAGGGGTTTCATGACAATGTTGTGGACTGATTTTTCAAATACCGCTCACACAACTGGTAATACTGCATCGATGGAAAGTGACAGGAGACAGCAGTTGTCAACTATGGTTACAAACTACTTTTCCTCCCATATCGATGTTCTCCCACACAGGTCATTCCCCTTTGACTATTGGGCCGCTAAACTGGACACCTGGCCTGAATTGGCACAATATGCCTTACAGGAGCTCGCTTGCCCAGCTGCAAGTGTGCTATCGGAAAGAGTCTTCAGTGCAGCTGGATCAATCCTGACAGAAAAAAGGACCCGTCTGTCAACCCAAAATGTGGATGATCTAACCTTCATTAAAATGAACCACGCATGGGTTTCCAAGGATTTTGTCCCACCTTCCCCTGATGACACATAGGGTGACAGAAAAATGGCTTGCTTTGGTCCACCTCTTCCTGGTACTTCACCTATTTCGCCTTTTGCATCAGCTGAATGTCCAACATCAACATATGCCACTTTCTAAAACTCCATAACTGTGCTGCCTCCCCCCCCATGGCCGGGGTCACCACCTACCGCACGACACCGTGCGAGTGCCGTTGCCCTGGACAGGTGGGTAGGCCGACTCTTGGGCGCGGGCACTGGCACAGGGTCCCTCATAGTGCAATCAAGTGTCTCTGACGGTGGTGGTGCACACCCGCCGTCAGACACACCTCTGTACTATGAGGGGCCCAGTGCCAGTACCGACGCCCACGAGTGGGCCCCCCTTGCTTGGCCAGGGCCCCAGCATTTGCAATCTTTACCTCTCCCTGCTCCTCCGCTGTGTAATCTGGGCCGTCAAATCCATACTGTGCCTGACACCGTCTGAGCCTGCCTCCTGAGACATATATTTTGAATGTGTACGCTATCCATACATGTCATCCAGGGATACGGTACCCTTTCTAACCTTTGTGCAATGACGTGCAATCCATACTGGACCTAACACCGTCTGAGCCTGCCTCATGCTGTATAGACATATATTTTGAATGCGTACGCTATCCTTACATGTTATCCGGGGATACGGTACCCCTTCTAACCTTTGTGCAATGACGTGCAATCCATACTGGGCCTAACACCGTCTGAGCCTGCCTCATGCTGTATAGACATATATTTTGAATGTGTACGCTATCCATACATGTTATCCGGGGATACGGTACCTTTTCTAACCTTTGTGCAATGACGTGCAATCCATACTGGGCCTAACACCGTCTGAGCCTGCCTCATGATGTATAGACATATATTTTGAATGTGTACGCTATCCATACATGTTATCCGGGGATACGGTACCCTTTCTAACCTTTGTGCAATGACGTGCAATCCATACTGGGACTAACACCGTCTGAGCCTGCCTCATGCTGTATAGACATATATTTTGAATGTGTACGCTATCCATACATGTTATCCGGGGATACGGTACCCTTTCTAACCTTTGTGCAATGACGTGCAATCCATACTGGGCCTAACACCGTCTGAGCCTGCCTCATGCTGTATAGACATATATTTTGAATGTGTACGCTATCCATACATGTTATCCAGGGATACGGTACCCTTTCTAACCTTTGTGCAATCACGTGCAATCCATACTGGGCGTGAGAACGGCTGGCGAGCTATTAAGCAAGCTACAGCACCTGTCCAGACAAGTACAGGGATTCCCTAGCGAGGAGACTTATTTGATTGTTTTCAATGTTGGGACAGCAATTTTTGGGGAGCACTATACTCTGGAGAATGATAGATGGGGCCCACCATACACTGGAACATTCCAAAGGTGGACATCAGACACTGGAGCAGCATTTACAGGGCCCATTATACACTAGAGCATTAGAAATGGGGCCCATTATGTTTGGAGCATTATTTGGTCCCATAAGACAGTGGAGCTTCATCCATGGGGACCAAAGTATAGGAGTAACCCCGGCACACTAATAACATGAAAGTAAAGTCTTCTCAACGACAGTCTTTAATTGTTGTGATTTTATTGATTGTGAAAAAAAAGGGTGGTGTTACAATCCAAAAAAGGGTGGTGTTACAATCCAACGTTTCAGCTCTACATCTCGAGCTTTCATCAGGGATATGACTAGATCCTTGGTTTTGAGGTGTGTGTATAAGTGGTATAGGTTTGCCTTTGTAATCCAGCTGCTGGAACGGTACCTATAGTAACCACGATGTGTAGGGTCAGCACGTGACTCCCGTCCTTGTGTCCTAAATCTAGTCAGGTGTGGAGGAGGCCGGCCTCCTCCACACCTGACTAGATTTAGGACACAAGGACGGGAGTCACGTGCTGACCCTACACATCGTGGTTACTATAGGTACCGTTCCAGCAGCTGGATTACAAAGGCAAACCTATACCACTTATACACACACCTCAAAACCAAGGATCTAGTCATATCCCTGATGAAAGCTCGAGATGTAGAGCTGAAACGTTGGATTGTAACACCACCCTTTTTTGGATTGTAACACCACCCTTTTTTTTCACAATCAATAAAATCACAACAATTAAAGACTGTCGTTGAGAAGACTTTACTTTCATGTTATTAGTGTGCCGGGGTTACTCCTATACTTTAGTCTTGTTTTTTCCCAGAGCACCTAAGTTGGGGTTTGAGCCTGTCATATCTACTTTATATTTCATCCATGGGGACCAACATATACTGTAGCATTATGTGGAGCTCATCATATACTGTTTCAAACATTATATGGGACCAATGATTTTGTATGGAGAAATAGATGGGCCTCGTCATGAGATGTAAAAAGTGAGGTATTTTTCATTGTACTATACCGCTATTTCTCTGCCGTATCGGAGCATGATGAGTTGTGGTATGTGTTAAAGGGGCGCTCTTTCGCCCAGGGCACATGAAAACCTGCAGCCAGCCCTCCCCCCCCACAAATTTAGCCAAATAACCCCCATTTTTCAGTGCGTAACTTGTATTATGAAGTTAATTAAGGTTGACAAGCTTAAGTAAGAAGAATTGATGCTTTTGGCATTCAAATGGGCACTGTAGGTGTGTTTCCTGTCCTCCTCTCACTGCCGACTTTTATTCCCCATTGACTTACATTGGGTTTCGTGTTTCGGGACGACCCCGACTTTTCCCTATAATCGGACGATCTTGCTCGACCCGAAACGCGACCCTAAAAAACCAAAAGTCGCTCAACTCTAGTCATCACGTTGCCCACAGTGTCCGTGGATCCTGATTGGCTGAAAAAGAGCACAAAACAAACTTTTGAAACGCGACTTTGGCGCGTAAGTCGCCGACCTCGTGGCCGACGTCATCCTAGAGTCGGGCTTCGTTTCATGAAACCCGACTTTGCCAAAAGTCGGCGACTTTTGAAATTTTTCGACCCGTTTCGCTCAACTCTACTGAGGAGTATATTTCAATATATCGAGGACTATAGGGAGTGTATTATATTATATGGAGGACTATGGGGAGTGTATTATACAATATGGAGGACTATGGGACACATTATATTATATGGAGGACTATGGGGCGAGCATTTTACAATATGGAGGACTGCGTTGCACATTATACTATATGGAGGACTATGGGGTGTGTTATACTAAGCAAGCAAAATGCTGCATATTCATCGAGTGATTGAATTGTTTATGCCGAACAAAAATAATTGTTTTCAGCAGCACATCGCCCTGTGAAAACTGTAGATGTGCTGCTGATAACATGATACTGTATGGGGACAGATTGATCTAATAGTGATTGTTCGGTTCCCATCATTCTTTCTTAGTTGGTGTAAAGAGGCCGGGAAACAAGCGTCAAACGACTTCAGTATTGTCGATAACAATCGTTTAGCGGTCTGAATTCAGCGCATGTAAATACAACAGAAATGCTTCTGTGTGATGTCCAATATGTTAGCATTAGGGGCCCCATTTTAAACTTTTTCCCAGGGCCCCACTTTGCCTAAAACCTGCCCTGGTCAGTTGTCAGCAACTTTCTCCCCTCATGTGTAAAAGTACATGAACATTTAGCCAAGTTGAATGTTCATGTGTATTGAGGAGTCAGGACTGTTGCTTGAGCAATCGTTCAACCAAAGCTAACTAATGTGTATGAGGGCATAATATCTTTTACTGCATGTGGGTGTACTGACCTTCTGACACCTTAAAGCGTTCCAGATTTTATAAATAGATTCCAAAATCTGACATGAATTAGCGTACTATGAACAATGCTATTGTACTATTGATAAATTACAGATACTACTACATGGAGCTGTGCTGAAAAGCTTGGTATCAGAAGAAGTTTCTGGAGTGGTCGCCACAATTGACTGACTTCATCTGCTTAGAAAATCTTTGGTGGGCTTTGAAGAAGGCAGCATGCAAATCTAAGAATATTAGCGAACTGGAAACCACTGCCCAAGAGGAAAGGGCTAAAATTCTTCAAGAATGGTGCCAGAAGCTGGTGTCTGGATTACGTTAGCTGCAGGTCATACCAGCCAAAGGAGCTCTACAAAGTAATAAAAGACACTTGTTTAGCATTGAGTGGACTCGTGAATGTTTGGGTTCGTTGGGTTTGTCACATTTTTTCTTAACGTTCGGTTCCGGTACCAGAACTTGATCCCGAACCCCATTCAAATCAACAGAGGGCCCGAACATCCAGGAGTTCCCATGCTGTCCTCTGTGTGACAGTGTGGGAAACAGGGCATCTGACTGGCGGTAACTTTACTGGTCACCATCAGTGACAGCCACCGGGTATCGCGGTTCCCACTCTGTCATTCATATGACAGCCTGTAAGCCAGCAACTGTGACCGGTGGTAACCCCTGTTTACTTCTGTCATAAGCGTCATCTGCTCTTGACAAAGACAAAGATGATGATCGAGGGCTAGTGTGGGGGAGTCTTTATTCAAGTAAAGTTTTTTGTGTGTGTGTGTTTTTATTTGTTTTTACTACTTGATTAGTAATGGAAGAGCACAAAATAAAAAGGAAACTAATGTAGATAGGTTCTAAAATGGTAATTTTTAATTAATTCATCATTATAAACAATCAAAAGATTTTACAAAGGAAGAAAAATGACAAAGACACCATAGATACAGGTAACAGTAAAACATACATGGAAATGAACATGTGCCCTGGTAAAGCATGCAAAATTTAAAGAATATATACATAGATCATCATATCTGGATTGAGTATCAGTGTAGCCTGGTAGATAATCCAAATTCCCAAACACGGTATTCAAGAATCAAAACAACAAGATACACATGATAATAATTCACATAAACATATAAATAATATGCCAAGTAGCATTCAATATTCAGAAAAATAGGTAATACACTACCAGTGACACATGTAACACACTATAATATCCAATGAGGAGTACAACCATGTGAAGGCTACTAAAAACTAGCCAGAAGAAATCCTGATGGTTAATGAACAGGCTAGGTACAAATAGTAAATGAGTATACAAACTTCAAAAACACAACCACATCGGAAATATACTCATCTCTACAACCAGTGACACATGTAACACACTATAATATCCAATGAGGAGTACAACCATGTGAAGGCTACTAAAAACTAGCCAGAAGAAATCCTGATGGTTAATGAACAGGCTAGGTACAAATAGTAAATGAGTATACAAACTTCAAAAACACAACCACATCGGAAATATACTCATCTCTACAACCTGGATGTAGGATAGGTATCCCAACAAGTGTTACTCTGGTACCCTTAGTTCACAGCCTCCAGGTGTTCTAGCAGCTGGAAACTCCAGTAACCTTAAAGTCTCCCTTAAAGGCTACCTTAAGGTTTTCAGGCCAAACAGCTGCCTGGAGACCCAGTGGCTGTGAACTCTGGTAATCTAAAGGGCCTCAGTTCAGCTCACCACAGTTCACAATAGTCGGTTCTCAAGAAGGCAGCACGAGTGCCGGACTGATAAGTGCTGAATGTCGGACTTGCGGTCGCTCATTAGTATGGCACTCACGCTGCCCTTGTCAGAACCAGTCATTGTGAACTGAGGTGACGTCAGTAAGGTTTCCTCAGTTCACACTGGTGCTGGCCTAATGAGAACCGGCTACTGAGATAACCTTAACCCCTTCGTGACTTGCGTCGTACTAGTACTTCTCTGCGGGAGGTGCGTTTGTGCCTAGAGCAGTACTAGGACGGCGCTGTGTTCGCTCGGCCTCATGCTGAGCGCTGCAGTGATCGCGTGCGGGTGTTAGCTGTATGTGACAGCTGACACCCCACAGCAACCGATCATGGGCATTTAACCCCTCTGATGCCACTAGTGACAACTGCAGAGAGAAGCATCGCACAGGGAGGGGGCTCCTTGCGTGCTTCCATCAGCTCAACGAGATGAGAACACGTTGTTCTGATGGTCTTCATGGAGACCCCCGGCACCAAGAGGGCCACGTTGTCTTTCTGGGTCGTGCAGGGAAGGTGGCTTGTGAGCAGACGCCGGCACGCCTCCTTCCCTGCCTGTCAGATCCTGATCTGATACTCTGCAGTGCAGAGTGTCAGATGACTAATCTGATGTTATATAGTAATGTCCCATACTGGGATAATGTAATAAAGTTAGAAAAATATATATTATAAAAATTATAAATTTTAAAAATATTTTTTTTAAAAATCCCTAAAAAAATAAAAAAATAAATAAATATTTTTCCAATAAATACATTAATTTATGTACATAAAAAAATAAAAGTACACAGCTCTATAAAACTGTCCCACTAGTTAACCCCTTCAGTGAACACCGTAAAAAAATAATAAACGCAGCAAAAAACAAAGCTCTACTATCATACTGCCGAATAAAAGGTGCAATAAAACGGGATCAAAAAGACGGATGTAAATAAAAATGGTACCACTGAAAAATCTTGTCCCGCAAAAAAACAAGCCGCCATAGAGCTCCATCAGCAGAAAAATAAAAATTTATAGCTCTCAGACTAAAGCGATGCAAAGATAATTATTTTTTGTATAAAATAGTTTTCATTGTGTAAAAGCGCCAAAAAATAAGAAAACGATATAAATGAGGTATCGCTGTAATCATATTGACCCGAAGAATAAAGCTGCCTTATCAATTTTACCACACGCAAAACGGTATAAAAAAAGCAATTCCTGAATTTCTGTTTTTATTCTGTCTCCCAAAAATCAGAATAGAGAGCGATCAAAAAATGTCATCTGCCCAAAAATGGTACCAATAGAAACGTCAGCTCGTCCCGCAAAAACAAGCCCTCACATGACTTTGTCAGCCGAAATTTGAAAAACTTATGGCTCTCAAAATATAGTGATGCAAAAACTAGTTGTCGCAATAAAAAGCGTCATTTAGTGTGTGTCAGCAGCCAAACATAAAGACCTGATATAAATCTGGCATCGCTGTAATCGCAGAATAAAGTCACCTAATCATTTATACTGCATGAGGAATGGCATAAAAAATAAATAAAACCAATTCTTCACATGATGTTGATTTATTCATTCTGCCTCCCAAAGATCGCAGTAAGGTTCGACGCACATTTATCCTGCGCTCTACGCTGAGCGCTAACACCGGGGTTTCCGTGTAAATCTCTGAAATACGTGATTCAAAGGTAACCTCTGGTGGAAGATTCCCTATAATGAGGCAGATGAAGGCACTGTGGATGCCATGGGACCTGTGATCCGGCAGTGTCCGTCTTTTTAGGATTGCACAATTTTGTGCACTTCTGAAAAGGACAACGTTGAATGGAGGCAAGACAGTGTTCAGAGTAAATCTGCTGCCTCATTAAGGTGAATGGATCCCTTGGTGGTTTCATCTGAATCACGTCACTCGGAGATTTAGATGGAAACCCCAAAGTAAGTGCTCAGCGTAGAGCGCCGGATAACTGTGATCCCAAACATTATGTAAAATGTTCCCAATTAAATCTTCCACTCAATCCACAAAAAGCACGTCCCCACTCTGATCTGTCATCTGTTAATGGAAGTATAGGGGGCTTCCATGTTACTGATAGCACACAGGCTCTGGAAAAGCGAAATGGCTCCTCGCCCCCCCAAAAGAAATTCAGCAAATTCTCGGCTCTCAAATCCAAATGCCCCCCTCCCTTCTGAGCCCCAGTGTGCTTAAACCACATATAGCGCCCCACATGTGTGATATTTCTGTAGTGATGAGAGTCTGCCTAATTTACAGGTGCGTGTCTCCAGAAGCAAGGGCTGGGCCTAATGTACTGGTGACTGCAGCGTACTGGTCACTACAATGGCAGTTTGCAATTTTCACTCAGCAACATCCACTGCTGCCTGTTTCTGGAAAACATCCATGGAGTCAAAATTGACTACATCTGTAGATAAATTCCCAAAGGGTTATAATTTCCAAAATGGGGTCACTTGAGGAGGGATTCTGCTCTTCTAGCACCTCATGCTTCTTTATATGGAATCCACAAACTAGTCTAGGAAAACCTGCCCTCCAGGAGTCAAATAGCGATTTGTCCCTCCCGAGTCACTCCGTATGGCAAAGTAGTACTGTACAGCCACATATGGGGTATTTCTACATTCATCAGAAATTGTGGGAAAAATTCTGGTGCCATTTTTACCCATTTCCTAATGTGAAAATGTAAAACTTGGGGCTAACACACAATCTTGGTGGTAAAAAAAGTAAATTATTTTTTCTTCACTGCCCAATGGTATAAGAGTTTGTGATACACACGTGGTGTCAATATAATCACTGCACCACAAGATGAATTCATTGAGAAGTTTAACTGGTAAAATGGGGTTACTTATAGGGGGTTCTGAAGTTCTGGCACCTCAGGGGCTCTGTCAATGTAACATGGCAGCCACAAGTGCAAAATCTGTACTGTAATATGGCGCTACTTCCCTTCTGAGCTTTGCACTGTGCCTCAAAAGTAGTTTTTGACCACATATGGGGTATCAGTGAACTCAGAAGAAATTGCAAAGCAAACTTTGGGGTCCATTTTCTCCTTTTTCCCTTGTGAAAATACAAAATTTGTAGCTAAAAAAGATTTTTGTGGGAAAAATGTGATTTTTTTCTTTTTTTTTCATGGCATAACGTTATTAACGTCTGTAAAGCACCTGGAGGTTCAAGGTGCTCAATATGAAGCGCCCGGGAGTGTTTGGCGTGAGGGTGTGAGAGAGCGCGCGCGGTGCAGGGCCGTGGGGTACTCGGTACCGGGCCCGTCGACTTCAACGGGGGACGGTGTCACAGCGGTGGTGGCCCGTTTCGTGGCCCTGGGGCATCCTTTAAATAAAAATGATGAAAGGAAATGGAAAAGTTGCTGGTGATGTTGCTAGATGTGGTAGAAATGAAGATAAAGTTTATAGATGATTAAATACGTGACGCCACCTGTGGTATTCTGGTCAGAGGCGACCAGCGCTGCGGTGTTGTTCCCCTGAGACTGTTGATGTGGCGCAGCTGAGGTGAAAATAGCTCTCCACAGGTAGAGCAATAGTCCCAGAGCAAAGATGTTAGATTAATAGTCAAAATGGCTCTGAACGTTGGGGTACAGAGAAATGAGAGGAGGACACAGAGAGGTGCAGTTTCTTTACCTTTTATTGGCAATTGGTTGCAATCCAGAGTACCACATACAGGTGATGGAATGAGTCCAGCTCGCCTGGAGGCATTCAGGGGATCCACCTTACCAGGTGGGGGTTTAGGACCTTCCTTCTGCGCTTTGTGTGAGGGTCTCCGCTGTTTATAACTATGCTGCGACCCTCAATTGCGTGATGATTTCACTAACCTGTACGGCTGTCAGCATGAGCCTATTCCACGGGTACCGTCCTTTTCACCGTCAGCCCCGGGCTCCTTATCTGCTGCCATTCCCTCAGGTGTTCAATGTCGCACAGGAACGTACAATCCCCTGTACTTTCAGATTCGGACGTCCCTTTTCTCTCTATTAGCGCTTCGCTCTGGGGTCTGCTATATGCAGTTTTTTAGCTTCCCTATAGCCTCTCCATCTCTGCTCGTGTCCTTTCCCTCCTCACCGATCAGCTCCCTGCCTTGAACTGACTGGATCTTCCAGAAAGTTCTTTTTACCTCACGTTTAACTGTCCTGTCATTTTTCTCTCAGCTCACAGCTGCTCTCGTTTCCATGACAACTCCCTCAGCTCACTTCTAGCTGACTCACCAACCCCCTCTGCTGGCCAGAATTTATAAGGCAGCTCCCTTTTCTGACCTGCAGCAGGAATTGTGATTTAATCTATGTTACCTGGCATGGCGGTCCCCTTTCTGCCTCCAAGCATGACTTCACCTTTTAGAGGGAGGCAATGTCACTGTGACAACCGGACTCTGGGGTGTCATATTTCCACATCTAAATAAGGTCCCAAATGGGGTCTATTTCCAAAATGGTATCATTTGTGGGGTGTTTCCAATGTTTAGGCACATCAGGGGCTATGCAAATGCGACATGGCCTTCGCTAATTATTTCATCAAATTTTGCATTCAAAAAATCAAATGGCTCTCCTTCCTTTCCAAGCCCTGCCGTGCACCCAAACAGTAGTATTCCCCCACATATGGGGTATCGGTGTACTCAGGAGAAATAGCACAACAAATTGTGTCCCTTATGAAAAGGCAAAATATGGAGCTAAAAAAGATTTATTTAGGAAAAATGTGATTTTTTTTATTTCCACGGCTCTACGCTATAAACTTCTGTGAAGCACCTGTGGGATCAAGGTGCTCAATACACATCTTGGTGTGACGAGCGTCAGCTTACTGTCATATCACCAGGGTGTCCGGCAGACAGCGGTAATACCCTATTCCACTACAGTATGCTCAGGGACTTTGTTGGGTATTCTGTTCCAGTCGGGATAGGGTTAACCAGGTTGTCATGCTGGCTGAGGGCTTGGCCATGCCCTTGGTCTTTAAATAGTCCTTCCTGACTATGGGCGTCGCCGACTGTAGCTTTTGCCTAGTGCTAGCAATACCGGTCAGCAGTGGTGGTTTTGGAGCGTCTGATAACTGGTGCAGTATATTTCTCAGTTGTTCTTTCTCCTATCTGTTATATATATATATTTGGTTGCCCTTGCACATCATTGTATTCCCTGGTGTATTAACGGTGTGGTGTTTCTTTTACCCCTGTCCATACTTATTTGTGGGGCCTGGTGTCTGGTCCCCTCACTGGGTGGAGGGTGGTGGGTTCAGCTTAGGGCTGGACAGGAGACAGGGACAGGGTGGAGGCCCAGGCAGGCACACCTTCAGTGTAAACCCTGGGTTGAGGGACAGACAGGGTTTTCCCTAGTCTGAGGGACACCGCAGGGGCCCCGGGGTTTTAGCCTAAAGTAACCTAGGCATACCATGACACTTACGCTGAGTCTTTTTCTTCTTAGAGTGGACCCTCTGGGCCGTGGCACCCACCCACCTAGGGTGAGCTGACCTAGTGAGAACCCACCCCCTGTACAGGGAGTGTCAGGGACAAGACCAAGGGGGTGAGCCACCATGGCAGCTGGACCAGACGGCCGGCA
This sequence comes from Dendrobates tinctorius, assembly GCF_039654945.1. NCBI lineage: Eukaryota > Metazoa > Chordata > Amphibia > Anura > Dendrobatidae > Dendrobates > Dendrobates tinctorius. The sequence goes on along the minus strand of NW_027361684.1, from coordinate 86,845,682 downwards.
CAGGGAGACACTATTGAGTGCCTGGCAAGAGGACGAACAGGATATGAAACATATACGAGGTCACAGGGTTTCTTCAGCAAACGTGGTTACACATTTTAATCAGATACAAGGCAAAAACAGAGAATCAGGTGCAGGGCACAAACGGTGAAACTCGGCAAGGTGCGTGCAAGGGCACGCCAAATGTTCCAGACATAACACGTGCAGAAAACATACCAGGGTCCAGGGCAGGGTACGTGCTAGGGTTCACACCAGAGTTCCTAGGAAGGATGCGTGCTAGGGCACGCTAGAGTCCAAGACAAGGTGCGTGCTGGGAAACATGCCAGAGTCCAAGGCAGAGTGCGTGCAAGAAGACACGCCAGGGTCCAAGGCAGGGTGCGATGGCATCGGACTCCGGACTACTGGCAACGACCGACAGGATCCAGGCATCAGGCTGCGGAAATCAGCTCCGGACATCAGGCCGCAGTCATCTGGTTCTGGACCTCTGGCAGTGGTCGGCAGGTTTCGGGAATCTGGCAGGCAAGCCAGGGTTCAAGGCAGGGTGCGTGCTAGGAGTCACGCCAGGGTCAGGTTCAAGGACGGAAGCCTGCGCGTGCAGTAGGCATGCCAGGAATAGGTACAAGAACGGAGGCCTGCGCGTGTAGAGAGACACGCCAGGGATAGGTAGACGTACACGGATGGAGGCCTGCGCGTGCAGAGGGCACGCCAGGGACAGGTACAAGGACGGAGGCCTGCACGTGCAGAGGGCATGCCAGGGACAGGTACAACATACAAACAAGGTGCGTGTTTACAGACACGCCAAGGTCAGAGTTTAAGGCAGAGTCCTGCGCATGCTGAGGGGCATGCCAGGGTACATGGCGAAACCTGCGCGTACTTTTACAGAAGCACGGGGAGGTATGCCAAGGAGCAGGCGAGGACCTGTGCGTGCTTTAGAGAAGCACGGAAAGCACAGTGCAGAAACAGCGTGAGGTGCAAGGAAGCACAGAGAGCACGGCTGGGGCACTGGCTAGCCGGACGGGCTGCAGCACAAACAGCGGGTAAGACTCCAGCGAACCCGACTGGGGCATAGCAGGCGACACAGCTGTCACTGACCAACGAGCACGGCTGAGGCACAAGCAGGCGGGCATGGCTAGGGCGGGCATGGCTGAGGCACAGGAAGGCGGCTAGGAAGGCCAGGCGCATGCAAAGGGCACACGGAGAAACAAGGCAAGGCAAAGCAAGAAACAAGGCAAGGCTAGGCGAGAAACAAGGCAAGACAGGGTATGGAACACGGAGCGGAACATAGGCAGAAACACAGAGCCAGGTCAGAGAGAGAACAGAGCTAGCAGCGGAGCGTAGGCCGAAGCCCAGAGCCGGGTCAAGGGAGAACCTTGAGACTAGCGTAGAAATGTGCAAGAGAGCACAATAGGACAGAGTCTAGCAGCGGAGCGTAGGCCGAAGCCCAGAGCCGGGTCAAGGCAGAGCCTTGAGACTAGACATGGAAATGTGCAAGAGAGCACCATAGGGCAGAGTAAGGAAAACCAGGCAGAGATAAGAAACATGAGAAGCACTACAAGGCTCAGAATAGCAAAGACCAGACATGGCGAAACAGGCAAAGGCAGAGAACAGCGGAAGTACTACAAGGCAAAGCAAGGCAAGGACAAACATGGCACGAGAGACAACACAAGACATGGCACGAGACAAGAGGCAGAGTACAAGCACAGAGCGTGTGCAGAGACGAACGACAGGGCAGAGTGCAGGGGCACAGAATACAGGGAGCGACCAAGCAGCAATGCAGGGAAGCAACACAATACTCAGGCCCTGACCATAGGGAGGGGCGGTCTGATATAGCACCATAGCACCAGTACTTCCGGGTCAGGACCAGGGAGGAACTTTGGGTTCAAATCCTCCAGGATCATAGAGAGCAATGCTAGAACAGCCTGGGTAGAACCATAGAGAATGTCACGTGATCAGTGGTTCCAGGAATACAGCGGATTGCAGAACCAGAGCAGGGCTGGAACATAGGAAAGGTCACATGATCAGGGGTTTCCAGGAATACAGCGGATTACAGCGGATTGCAGAGTCAGACAGAGACGGATGGTTACCCAGCAACAGCGTGCAGCCATGGAGGTAAGGCACACGTGCACACTGCTCCAGGCAACTTGCGGCATAACAGACATGGCAGACATGACAGACATGGCGGACATGGCACTTGGTAAGTTCCCTAAGGGGTCTAGTTTCCAAAATGGTGTCACTTGTTGAGGGTTTCCACTGTTTAGGTATATCAGGGGTTCTCCAAACACGACATAGCAACCGCTAATTATTCCAGCATATTTTACATTCAAAAGTCAAATGGCGCTCATTCCCTTCCGAGCCCTGCCGTGTGCCCAAACAGTAGCTTTCTCTCACATATGGGGTATCAGCATGATCAGGAGAAATTGCACAACAAAATGTATTGTCCATTTTCTCTTGTTAGGGCTCATACTCACTTGCGAGAGACTCGCACAATTCTCGTGTGAGTCTCTCGCATGAAAACCAGGCACAGCCGCCGGCACTCGGACTGGAGCGTGTGGCTACATGTACAGTCATATGTAAAAGTTTGGGCACCCCTATTAATGTTAACCTTTTTTCTTTATAACAATTTTGGTTTTTGCAACAGCTATTTCAGTTTCACATATCTAATAACTGATGGATTCAGTTATATTTCTGGATTCAAATGAGGTTTATTGTACAAACAGAAAATGTGCAATCTGCATTTAAATAAAATTTGACCGGTGCAAAAGTATGGGCACCCTTATCATTTTCTTGATTTGAACACTCCTAACTACTTTTTACTGACTTCCTGAAGCACTAAATTGGTTTTGTAACCTCATTGAGCTTTGAACTTCATAGCCAGGTGTATCAAATCATGAGAAAAGGTATTTAAGGTGGCCACTTGCAAGTAGTTATCCTATTTGATTCTCCTATGAAGAGTGGCATCATGGGCTCCTCAAAACAACTCTCAAATGATCTGAAAACAAAGATTATTCAACATAGCTTTTCAGTGGAAGGATACAAAAAGTTGTCTCAGAGATTTAACCTGTCAGTTTCCACTGTGAGGAACATAGTAAGGAAATGGAAGAACACAGGTACAGTTCTTGTTAAGCCCAGAAGTGGCAGGCCAAGAAAAATATCAGAAAGGCAGAGAAGAATGGTGAGAACAGTCAAGGACAATCCACAGACCACCTCCAAAGACCTGCAGCATCATCCTGCTGCAGATGGTGTCACTGTGCATCGGTCAACAATGCAGCGCACTTTGCACAAGGAGAAGCTGTATGGGAGAGTGATGCGAAAGAAGCCGTTTCTGCAAGCACGCCACAAACAGAGTCGCCTGAGGTATGCAAAAGCACATTTGGACAAGCCAGTTACATTTTGGAAGAAGGTCCTGTGGACTGATGAAACAAAGATTGAGTTGTTTGGTCATACAAAAAGGCGTTATGCATGGAGGCTAAAAAACACAGCATTCCAAGATAAACACTTGCTATCCACAGTAAAATTTGGTGGAGGTTCCATCATGCTTTGCGGCTGTGTGGCCAATGCCGGCACCGGGAATCTTGTTAAAGTTGAGGGTCGCATGGATTCAACTCAGTATCAGCAGATTCTTGACAATAATGTGCAACAATCAGTGACGAAGTTGAAGTTATGCAGGGGATGGATAATTCAGCAAGACAATGATCCAAAACACCGCTCCAAATCTACTCAGGCATTCATGCAGAGGAACAATTACAATGTTCTGGAATGGCCATCCCAGTCCCCAGACCTGAATATCATTGAACATCTGTGGTATGATTTGAAGCGGGCTGTGCATGCTCGGCGACCATCAAACTTAACTGAACTGGAATTGTTTTGTAAACAGGAATGGTCACAAATACCTTCATCCAGGATCCAGGAACTCATTAATAGCTACAGGAAGCGACTAGAGGCTGTTATTTTTGCAAAAGGAGGATCTACGAAATATTAATGTCACTTTTATGTTGAGGTGCCCATACTTTTGCACCGGTCAAATTTTATTAAAATGCAGATTGCCCATTTTCTATTAGTACAATAAACCTCATTTGAATCCAGAAATATAACTGAGTCCATCAGTTATTAGATATATGAAACTGAAATAGCTGTTGCAAAAAACAAAATTGTTATAAAGAAAAAAGGTTAACATTAATAGGGGTGCCCAAACTTTTACATATGACTGTATTTCTATGCAGCCGCACGCTCTGGTCCCAGTGCCGGGTTTTCATGCGAGAGACTCACACGAGAATCGTGCGAGTCTCTCGCAAGTGAGTATGAGCCCTTACCCTTGCGAAAGTAAAAAAAAAAATTAGGTCTAAAGGAAAATTTTTGTGAAAGAAAAGTAAATTCTTTATTTTTTCCTTCCAAATTCCAAAAATTCATGGAAGCACTTGAAGGGTTAATAAACTTCTTGAATGTGGTTTTGAGCACCTTGAGGGGTGCAGTTTTTAGAATGGTTTCATTTTTGGGTACTTTCTGTCATTTAGGCCCCTCAAAGTCACTTCAAGTGTGAGGTGGTCCATAAAAAAATAGTTTTGCAAATTTTGTTGTAAAAATGAGAAGTCGCTGGTCAACTTTTAACCCTTATAACTTTCTAACATAAAGAATTATGTTTCCAAAATTGTGCTGATGTAAAGTAGACATGTGGAAAAAGTTATTGATTAACTATTTTGTGTGACACCACTCTCTGATTTAAGGGCATAAAAAATAAAAGTTTGAAAATTGCGAAATTTTCAAAATTTTTGCCAAATTTCTTTTTCACAAATAAGCGCAAGTCATATCAAAGAAATTTTACCACTGTCATAAAGTACAATACAGTATGTCATGAGAAAACAATCACAGAACCACCAGGATCCTTGAGGCGTTCCAGAGTTATTACCTCATAAATTGACAGTGGTCAGAATTGTAAAAATTGGCCTGGTCATTAAGGTGAAACCAGGCTTCATCTGAAAGGGGTTAATGACATCACCTCAGGTCACTGCAGCCAGGTATCGCGAAGCCCAGTGCAAGACTCGACAGTGGCTGCTGCTCCAGTGTACAGAGCTGCGTTCTCTGAACGGTGCTCCATAGATTGGATGAAGAAGACTGTCACTTTTTGCGGAATATAATGGATTACGGTGGACCCTGTGCATTATTATTATTGTTTTAATAAATGGGGGAAAGAGGGAAATTGTTGGGGAGGTTTTTTTTTTCAAATAAAGATTTTTTCTCATTGCTTTTTCTTCTACTTTTCCTTACTGGCTTAGTAATGGGGGTGTCTGATAGACAAGCTTTATTAGAAGTCCGTGTTTGGGGTTCGGTACCCGACACTAGGTGTCCAGTACGAACCCCAAACTTTACAGTTGGGGTTCGCTCATCCCTAGGCTTGTTATGTTTTGAGACTGCAGTAGTCCACAAAAGTGGCATATTGCATGCTATTATTTGGAGACAATACTTGTTATATTATTCGTGTTCAGTTATTTAAATTGTCCTTGTTTGATTGGTGTATTGTAAACACCAGAAAGATTGTAAGTTTTGCTACTAAATATAATTTACAATGTTGGAAAAATTATTTTGATTGCAGATGTACATCAGCCGTATATTTCTTGGCCGTATTTTACTGGCATGCTGCGATTGTCAGCGTATTCCGGCCAAAATACGCCAATGCAAGTCTATGGGGGTGCAAAAAATACGGATTACACATGGACCAGACGTGTGACTTGCGAGAAATACGCACCCGGTGTCCTTTAACAAAAGCCGGCAATTCAATGCGCGATAGAGTAAAATCACACTGACAGGTTTAATAAAGGAATGAAAGAATAGATATATACACATAGAATACATATATATATATATATAGTGTGTATATGTATATATATATATATATATATATATATATACGCAGGGCTTTTTTTGTAAAAAAAAAATTTGCCGGTACGCATTTCTGATTAATTAATTAGTGACTAGGGGCAGGGTCAGTAGCCATCCTATAATCATCAGAGGCAGGATTACTATGAAACATTTGTATTGTAAAGATGGAGGCAGATATAGAATGATAGCATTGATAACAAGTGATTAGGCCAGCTTACCGCTCCCTTTACAGAACATGATCACTCCAAGAAAATTTAGCAAACCCTCCAAGGAGCAAATGTTTTTAATTACCCTACTTTTTACACCATTTTGCACTTTTCTACGGTCCTGGATGAGGGCGTATGCAACACCCTGATGCTGACGCATATGTCAGGTCATTGTGTGCCACAGCAGCAATGCCTAGAGTGAAGAGGTGTTCAGGAACTATCTGAACATCTGGTCTGGTGCGATAGGGTGGCACGGTGGCTTAGTAAAGCTGGAGTCACACATAGCGACTTACCAGCGATCCCGACAACCATATTAATGTGTCAGGATCGCTGGTAAGTCGCTATGTGATCGCTGGTGATGTGTCACACAGACAGCTTCACCAGCGATAAGGACGCCGAGGTGAGGAGCGAGCCCGGGAGCAGCGGACAAGTGTGCCTGCTGTTCCAGTCCTCCACCAGCAGAGGTCGCGCTTGCATCCCCAGCCTCTCCTGGCAGCGTCCTGCTGCCTCCTGGTCCCCAGCGTGCGGCGGCGACAGGTACACACTCCGCGGGCTCCTGGTCCCCAGCGTGAGGCGGCGGCACCTGTAACTCGCTGGTAACTAACGTACACATCGGGTATCCAAGGGAGGCGCGTCCCTTGAATACCCGATGTGTACGTTAGTTACCAGCTGATCGCAGGTCTCCCGCCTGTCACACGCAGCGATGCGTGCTGGCCAGCGGGAGATCAGCGACGAAAAAAATGTCCAGAGGTTTCTTGCAGCGATCAGCGATATCGGCAGGGGGGCCGGTCGCTGATCGCTGTCACACACAGCGATCTCGCTGGTGAGATCGCTGTTGTGTCACAAAACTTGTGACTCAGCAGCGATCTTGCTAGCGAGATCGCTATGTGTGACGGGGCCCTTAGCCTGGGTTCAAATCCCACCAATGACAACATCTGCAAGGAGATTGTATGTTCTCTCCGTGTTTGCGTGGGTTTCCTCCCGGTTCTTCAGTTTCTTCCCACATTACAAAGGTATACTGATAGGGAATTTACATTGTGAACCCCATCGGGGACCGTGCCGATAATTATGTCTGTAAAGCTCTGTGGAATTAATGGAGCTATATAAATGAGTAAAATAAATAAATAGATGGAGTTGGCCTCAGTATACAGGGTCAACTGGTTTGGGGTTCTTATACAGGGGAGGCGGTGAAGTCTGGCCTGGGTCTACTTAAAAATGTCTCAAATATAAACCTAGCACTCAACTTAAAGGTATTTGTAAGGCGGTTTATTGTAGTACACGAAAAAAGACGTTTCGGTCAATGTGACCTTCTTCAGTTACGTGTGGTTTATAGATTGTGTAGAGCTTATAGGCATCTATCTGAAATAACGATGGTACTTTAAGCGTTGAGGGGAATAATCTCTCTAAGGTAATAAGCTTGTCATTATATAGGAGAGGGGCAAACGTTACATTTAGTGATGCACCAGCAATCCCGACAACGATACGACCTGGTCAGGATCGCTGGTGCATTGCTAAATGGTCGCTAGTGAGGTGCCAAACAGGCACGGGCTCTTCAGCTAGTCTTATATAAATTTTCAGGCTGAAGGGCACTCCTATGCCGCGATGGAAACAAATCAAACTTTAGTTTTTTTAAACAAAGCTTTGTGTCGGCGATCGTCTGATTCCCTGCCCTAACTTCTGCATTACCGACCCTCCACCATACAGTAAGTTTTGCATTCCCCAAATATTTTTCCCAGTTATTATAAATGACCCTGTAGAATATGATGTGAGCCATTATCCACATGGTGGATATATAACATGCTATATTTTCCTCACGTCTCGTATTTTCCTATATTATTAGGCGTGTGTAAAAATTCCAAAAATATAACAGTGCACACTGGTAACGCGTCTACACATGTTAAGTTTAAGGCTATGTTCACATGCAGCTTTTCTGTAGCTTTTTTTTTCACCGCAAATTAAAAGCTGCATTTTACAGTCCCAGGAAAAGCTATGAGAGTTCAGAAATCTCGCACACACACCTGATTTAATTTTCCTGACTGAATTTGAGAAGTGCGATGTTTGTAAAATCTGCAGCATGTCAACTTTTGCAGCGGTTTTAGAGAGTTTTTTTCATTTATAGAAAGCAATAAGAAAGTGAAAAAAATGCCACAGTGTTTTTTCACAGTGTTTTGGGTGACGAAAACTAAATTTATTAATCATGTACTGTAGAGAAAGCAAACGTGTAATCCACTCACAAAAAAACGCTGCAAAAAACATGAAATGGAAACCCTGCAAACAGGCATCTTGAAAGCAGCGTTACTGCAAAGATGGCAGGTTTTGGCTGCAGACAAAGAGCAGCAAATTTGCTGCATGTGAACTTAGCCTCATACTTCCCGTTACTTTTCAGCTTGTGGTCTATACACTAGACCCCCATGCTGCCGCACACCTTAAAATAATGAACCATTCATTCTTACCCTCCACCACCACTGCCAGTCCCTGCTTCTTCCTGCTTTCACCGGCGTCATGTGACAGGCGCAGCAGCGATAACGTCATTGCTGCAGCGCCGGTCATGGCCGGGTACAAGCAGGAAGAAGCAGGGACTGGAGGACGGCAGCGGTGACAGAGCGACGGAGGGTAAGAATGAATGCTTTATTATTTTAAGGTGTGCGGCAGCACCTTCAGCAAAAAAAAGCGCTGCATATACATGTCATTGAGACACACATATATATATATATTGACATTTCATAGAGTTCTACATAGCAGAATAGCCACAAAATCCATTGCCGGCTTCTGTAAAATCATCCTAAAACCCGACATAAAATGACACATGGCTTACGTACAGTAAACCATTTCATTTCATGTATTTTTTTATATGTCCTGACTAATAATTAAATTAGGGTTTGTGTATAAAATTTGGGGTGTCTAGGTGTTAAATTAAGGGGTTAATTCATTGGGAAAAAAATGTGTGGGTTCCCCCGGCAAAATCGCAACCAGAGAGGTAAAGCAGGTGAGTGAGGGCAGATTTTAATAGCCTTGAGAGAGACCATTGTTTTTGCCCCCCCACCTTCAAAAATCTGACCCCAGAAAAGGTGCATCTATAAGATGCGCCTTTTCTGGCACTTATCCTCTCTATTTCCATTGCCCTGTAGCGGCGGCTAATGGGTTAATATTAATGGGCTAATGTCATCAATGTGTTCATTGAACCATGCGGAATCACTGCATCCTATATATAGACTGCGTTATTTATCTTGCAGAGACTCCCCAAGACAAATAGACATGCTGCGCTCTATAAAGATGCACTGCATGTGCGTATACGCAGGTCTGCCATCTGCGTGGGATTTCATTAAATCCCCTCCACTATGCTGTAACATCTGGCCGCTGCGGATTGGATGCTGTGGCTGTACGCAGCGTCCAATCCGCAGCAAATACGGAACATGGAAACATACAGTACCCTTAGGGCACGTGCACACGATCAGGAATGGCTCAGTATTTGCTCATGATTTGACGCAGGTGGAATCTGCACCAAATCTGCAAACAAAGTCACTGGCAGGTCACCTGCATTTTTTCATTGCATGTGGTTTTTTGTCACTTGAAATAAAGCAAATTGAAAGATGGCTTCTGGGTAGCAAGAAAAAAGTGATTTCTTATTTGCAGATATATTGGGGTATGTTCCCACGTTCAGTAAACGCTGCAGGTTGGACACTACGCACGTCTGCAGCGTCCAGCTGTTACAGCACAGTGGATACCCACAGAGACGGACATGTGGCATGTCTTTCCAGACCGTAGCATGTCTATTTCTGTAGCGGAGACGCTCAGTGTCCGCTGCGTAAATTAGCCATAGACTTTCATTAGATGCGGTAAAACCGCATTATCTTCCTAGTCACATGTGTATTAAGCGCAGGAACGCAGCTTACTACACATGTGTACTAATTTACATAATGGTGAATCTTGTGGCACAGACGGAAGTACATGACACAGAAAGTGGAGGAAAGCACAGAAAGAAGTCCCCTCCTTTTTAATAAATGAATAATAATTTTAAAAAAATAGTGTGGAGTCCCCCTATTTTGGTTAACCAGCCAGTTAAAAGTAAAGCAGACTACTGGGACTGGTGTTTCAGGCTGGTAAGGATCCAATATCCATGTGTAAGGCAGTGGCAGGTCCCCTCAGTTGCGCCCTCTCCTTTTCTGTGTGGATCCCCCATGCACCTTATATAAATGTATTCTGCATGTGTTGTATATGTCATGCCATGCACCTCGACGGGAATCCAGGGAAGTGCGGAAGACCTTGGAGGCGGCCTTGCAGGGGAACATGACGGCCGCAATCACTGATACACTGGCAGCCCTGCAAGAGGACTACCGACGGCTGCGGCGGTAAGGAACCCTTGCCTGGCCACCCCGCTGCTTTGCCCTAGGCCTACTCACCACTCGTGGCTCTGCCATCATCCCCAGAGGCGTCCCGGCTGCTGACCTCGTCGTCATCTCTGGAGATGCCTCGGCGGCCGACTTTGTCATCTTCCCTGGCAGCGCTGACACCCGCTCTTCCCCAGGCTTCATTCGTGCCGGTTAACATCTTCGGCCTGTGGGTCGCCCTCCCAGGGCTGTGAGGTACTCGGTACTGGGCCGGTGTCAGGGGAATGTGTCACAGCAGCGGTGACCCGGTCCATGGCCCTTGGCACCCAAGTAATGGGGGAATGTAGTTAATGAAATGTAATACTTTAGTTTGTGATGCCACCTGTGGTGCTCGGCAAGGGAGGTGTTAAGCCGATGCTGCAGACAGATCCTCTGGGACAGATGGTATGATGCAGCAGTGATGGTATAGCCCTACACAGGCAGGGCTGATGTCCCAGGGCAGTGTAGTTGTAATGGTTGTGGAAAGGCGTAGGCAGTGTAAAGGATGGTACCCAGATGTAGCGGTGCTGAGCGGGTTGGCGCAAGAATGAATGGAGGACACCGAGGCTTGCAGTTCCAAAGCTTTACTCACAGTCTGCGGTACACAAGGGTGCCGGCCTCCGGGCTGTGTCCTCCGGGTCAGAGACTCAGCCAACCTCCAGGCCAGATGGAAAGCTCCTCTCCAACACTCCGCCAACATGTACCTTTCCTGAACGACTCCTCTATTGCGCCTTAAAGTGAGAAGATCTCCAGTACCGTGGTACCCTGGAGTTCCTCCTGTCAGATGTTCCCAAGAACTCTACTCGTATGGCAGACAGCTGCTTCGGGGACTTCCTTCTCCTGAGCCCCGGCTCTCTAATCAGTTGCTGTTGTGCCCCAAGTCTTAGATGGGAGTAGTGCATTTACAGCCTACTACTCCACCGGCGTCTGCTGCAGAACCATAAGTGTCCATACAAAATCGGGGACCGGGCACCGGCCTTGCGCTGAGAACCTATAGGCAGGGTTCCTCTTCCAACCCACGTCCTCTCTGTTCTCCTTACTCCTTCTTTCCGTTCTGATCTTTCTCTCTCTTATGGAAGCTTAGGTTGCAGTTCTACGTCTTTCTCCTTCTTTCCCTTTCCGGTGCCAGCTGGCTCAGATCACTGAGGCAGCTGCAGCACTCCTTCCTCCATCCCTTCTTCCAGGGATCCTCACTCCTGTCTGAGTGACTTCTTACCCGCCTGACCTTCTGCCAGACTGAACACTTTCCCACTCTTTTATATCTCTCAACTCCACCCACCTCCCAGCACATCCAGTGTTCCAAGCAGGGAACCACCAGAGGTGCTCTGCTACTCTCTAAGCACTGAGCCACAATGTGATTGTGCAGAACTACCCTGTTGTGTGGGGTGCGAGTGTTGGAGTGTGGAAAGGAGTTCCCACCTTACCTGGATGGTTGGGCACTACACCTTAGGAGAAGGTGCAGTACCTCTGTGGCGACTAAGCCTCAGGGGAGCCACACCTGCGCATAGGGGAGTCAGAAGCGCCCATGGTTAGGGAAGCCCAGTAGATGCACAAGGTGATCCGGGAGAAATGGCGGCAGGAGCGCCGCATACGGGAGGAACTACGGCGCCCAGGCGGAGGAACTGCAGCAGGCCGGATGACACGCGGATTGGTCCGGTATCTCGATAGGCGCCGGGGCTACAGATTTCTGCAGGAGCTGGAGACCAGAGCCAAGGTATACATCATTGCTGGGTCCCTGATGTGCCACGGTCCTCTCTGAGAGGAGGACTACATGGAATTTATAAAGGAGCAAGGGACTTGCTAATTTGCCTGGACTACCATGGCTGGAGAGAGAACAAGGTAAACTGTGGGAAAAGCTGTGTCGGTCTCGTCTATTTATGTACAAGGGAATGGGGTGCTCGCTGACCATTTGCTCAGTGGACTCTATCTATGTACTGTGCCTTTAAATAACCCGGCCACAACTACCCTCCAGTCGCCCTTGTTACACATGAACCTTACCAGCCTGATAACACCATGCCACAGCAGTCTGCTTACCTTGGATGGTTAACAAAAAGAATGGGATCCCCTCAATAAAAACAGCGTGGGGTCTCCCTATTTGTGTCATCCAGTCAAGGAAAAAGCAGACAGTTGCGGCCTGGCATTCTCAGGCTGGTGAGGCCCATGGATTTTGGCCCTCACCAGTCTAAAAATAGTGGCCCGTAGCTGCCCCACAATTCGCACATCCAAAGATGCGCCAATTGTGGCACTTTACCTGGCTATTCTTACTTGTCCTGTAGCGGTGGCAAGTGGGGTAACATTTGTGGGGTTGATGTCACCTTTGTATTGTCAGGTGACATCAAGCACACGGATTAGTAATGGAGAAGCATCTATAAGACACCTATCCCTTACTAATCCTTTAGTTGTATGGTAAATACACAGCCGAAATAAAGTATTTTATTTAAAATAATGACAGATTCCTTTAATAGATCTTAATTAAACCATACTTACTGCATCGCCTAATTCCACCGACACCCTCGTTCTCCTGTAAAAGAAATAAAACAAAAAGCAACAATATCCTTACCTATCCGCCGAGAATACATACTGTCCCACGAAGTGTCCAGCTCTGCTACATCTGGATGCCTTTGGCTGAACGGTGCCATTATGCCACCACTCAGCCTGAGATCCATACACAGCGGAGCTTGAATCTGATGACTGTCACGTGCACTGCAGTTCTCGCGTTCAGCTCAGCTCATCACGAGAACTGCAGTGTACGCGAACTTCCGGCTGAAACAAGGTACACCTTTATGTAAGTTAGTTCACATGCATAGTAAGGGTGGTTTTACATTAGCGTTTAAAGCCACAGCGTCGGCCTGCGCACGGCTGCCGCTAAGCCCCGCCTCCGCCGGTAGCTCCGCCTACAGGCACATGACGCTGCATGCGTCCTGCGTCCCCTATCTTTAGCACTGGGGACGCTGGCCATGCGCAGGTATGCTTTTGGCGGCGCATGCATCCTTTTGACGGGTGCGCCGACCAGCGCCAAACGCAACCTGTTGCAGTTTGGTGCACTCGGCGCAGTCAAAAGAACGCATGCGCCACCAAACGCATACCTGCGTGCGGCCTGCGTCCCCAGTGCTAAAGATAGGGGACGCAGGACGCATGCAGCGTCATGCGCCCGTAGGCGGAGCTACAGCAGGGGCGGGGCTTAGCGGCGGTCGTGCGCAGGCCGATGCTGCAGCCTTAAACGCTAATGCGAAACCACCCTTAGCTGCGTTCCCGTGCTTAATACACAAGTGACTAAGAAGATAATGCGGTTTTACTGCATCTAATGATAGTGAGAGCATGATCCCACGGTCAGTAAATGCTGAGGGTTGGACACACCGTACCTTTACAGTGTCAAACCAGCAGCAGCTAGATGTTACAGCAAAGTGGATGGGATTTAAAAATTACACTGCACCCTCTCATTACACTGCACCCCTTCATTAGGGCGAGTGCACACGCTGCGGATTCACCTGCGGATTTTTCCTCGAGGATTTGCTGGTAAAACTGCAGGTAAAGTGACCTGGGGATTTGCCAGTGGTTTTCCCCTGCGGATTGACACCTGGACAATGGAACAGAATCCGCAGAAAGAATTGACATGCTGCGGATTTAAAACCGCAGGAAATCCGCGCGGAGAAATCCACAGCATGTGCACTGCGGATTTGAAATACCATTGGCTTACATGGTACTGTACAACGCCTGTGGAACTGCTGCGGAGTCGCTGGGCCAAATCCGCTGCGGATCCGCAGAAGAATCCGCAGCATGTGCACATACCCTTACACTGCACCCCCTCATTACACCGCACCCCCTCATTACACCGCACCCTCTCATTACACCGTACCCCTTCATTACACTGCACCCTCATTACACTGCACCCCCTCATTACACTGCACCCCTTCATTATGTGGCGCCCCCAGGAGTATGGTCGCCACAGTGGCATTGCCTTCCTCCAGGGTGGGTGATGTCAGGCTTGGAAGCGATGAAGGGTCTCTCTAACAGTTAATCATTTTCATGCAACACAGTTCCCACTCCGGGCCAGCAGAGGGAGCTCTGAACCAGAATTGGGGGAGGAGTGCTCTCTGAGGGCCAGGAGGGGAAATAGTCAGTTAGTGTGAGGAGGGCAACATGTGTAGACGTGGAGAGAAGCTGGAGGTTGAGCTGAGGATAGAGAGCTCCCTCCCAGTGATAGCGCATGATCTGGAGCCTGGTCTCCATGGTTGTATGGATACTGAAGGTCCTGCAACAGAAACCAGAGGAATAGGAAGCTGTAAATGCTCTATTCCCACCTAAGACTCAGAGGCACAACAGCGACGGGTGAGCAAAGAGAGATAGAGGGCTACAGCTGTCTGCCATACAAGGTAGTTCTAAGAGAAGATAAGAAGGAGGAACTTCAGTGTAACACGTACTGCATGTACAGTACCTCAAGCCAGCGCTAGGAAGGAGACTACACAACCCATCTGATAGAGAGATCCCTGAGTTGCTTCCAGGCTAGCCTGCTCCTGTGCCATCTGTAATCAGGAGGACCCTGGGCTGTGTTTGCCAAGTAAAGGTAAAGAAACTGCACCCTGTTGTGTCCTTGCCTCCTTCCTGCAACATCCTCAGCACTGCTACATCTCTGTGCCAAACACTGCACCCTCTTCCTAAACATTCAGCTACACTGCCTGCCTGTGGAGGGCTACACCACCATTGCCGCTCCACACCATCTGTCCCAGAGGACCTGTCTGCAGAGTCGGCTTAACATCTTCATTGCCGAACACCACAGGTGGCGTCACGAATCACTTATAAACTTTGTTCCCAACTCAAACACCCCTTTTACATGGGCACCCAGGGCCACGGACTGGGTCACCGCTGCTGTGACATTCCCATCTGAGAGATCGGCCCGGTACCGAGTGCCCCACAGCCCTGGGAGGGCGACCCAATTACACCGCACCCCCTCATTACACCGCACCCTCTCATTACACCGCACCCCCTCATTACACCGCACCCCTTCATTACACCGCACCCCTTCATTACACCGCACCCCCTCATTACACCGCACCCTCTCATTACACCGCACCCCCTCATTACACCGCACCCTCTCATTACACCGCACCCTCTCATTACACCGCACTCCCTCATTACACCGCACCCCCTCATTACACCGCACCCCCTCATTACACCGCACCCCCTCATTACGTGGCGCCCCCTCATTACACCGCACCCCCTCATTACGTGGCGCCCCCTCATTACACTGCACCCCCTCATTACACCGCACCCCCTCATTACACCGCACCCCCTCATTACACTGCACTCCCTCATTACACCGCACCCTCTCATTACACCGCACCCTCTCATTACACCGCACTCCCTCATTACACCGCACCCCCTCATTACACCGCACCCCCTCATTACACCGCACCCCCTTACGTGGCGCCCCCTCATTACACCGCACCCCCTCATTACGTGGCGCCCCCTCATTACACCGCACCCCCTCATTACACCTCACCCCCTCATTACACCGCACCCCCTTATTACACCGCACCCCCTCATTACACTGCACCCCCTCATTACACCGCACCCCCTCATTATGTGGTGCCCCCTCATTACACCGCACCCCCTCATTACACCGCACTCCCTCATTACACCGCACCCCCTCATTACACCGCACCCCCTCATTACACCCCACCCCCTCATTACACCCCACCCCCTCATTACACCGCACCCCCTTATTACACCGCACCCCCTCATTACACTGCACCCCCTCATTACACCGCACCCCCTCATTATGTGGTGCCCCCTCATTACACCGCACCCCCTCATTACACAGCACCCCCTCATTACACCGCACCCCGTCATTACACTGCACCCCCTCATTACACCGCACCCCCTCATTATGTGGTGCCCCCTCATTACACCGCACCCCCTCATTACACCGCACCCCCTCATTACTCCCCACCCCCTCATTACACCGCACCCCCTCATTACACCGCACCCCCTCATTATGTGGCGCCCCCTCATTATGTGGCGCCCCCTCATTACACCGCACCCCCTCATTACACAGCACCCTCTCATTACACCGCACCCCCTCATTACACCGCACCCCTTCATTACACTGCACCCCCTCATTACACCGCACCCCCTCATTACACCGCACCCCCTTATTACACCGCACCCCCTCATTACACCGCACCCTCTCATTACACCGCACCCTCTCATTACACCGCACTCCCTCATTACACCGCACCCCCTCATTACACCGCACCCCCTCATTACACCGCACCCCCTTACGTGGCGCCCCCTCATTACACCGCACCCCCTCATTACGTGGCGCCCCCTCATTACACCGCACCCCCTCATTACACCTCACCCCCTCATTACACCGCACCCCCTTATTACACCGCACCCCCTCATTACACTGCACCCCCTCATTACACCGCACCCCCTCATTATGTGGTGCCCCCTCATTACACCGCACCCCCTCATTACACCTCACCCCCTCATTACACCGCACCCCCTTATTACACCGCACCCCCTCATTACACTGCACCCCCTCATTACACCGCACCCCCTCATTATGTGGTGCCCCCTCATTACACCGCACCCCCTCATTACACCGCACTCCCTCATTACACCGCACCCCCTCATTACACCGCACCCCCTCATTACACCCCACCCCCTCATTACACCCCACCCCCTCATTACACCGCACCCCCTTATTACACCGCACCCCGTCATTACACTGCACCCCCTCATTACACCGCACCCCCTCATTATGTGGTGCCCCCTCATTATGTGGTGCCCCCTCATTACACCGCACCCCCTCATTACACCGCACCCCCTCATTACACCGCACCCCCTCATTACACTGCACCCCCTCATTACACCGCACCCCCTCATTATGTGGTGCCCCCTCATTACACCGCACCCCCTCATTACACCGCACCCCCTCATTACACCCCACCCCCTCATTACACCGCACCCCCTCATTACACCGCACCCCCTCATTATGTGGCGCCCCCTCATTATGTGGCGCCCCCTCATTACACCGCACCCCCTCATTACACAGCACCCTCTCATTACACCGCACCCCCTCATTACACCGCACCCCTTCATTACACCGCACCCCCTCATTACACCGCACCCCCTTATTACACCGCACCCCCTCATTACACCGCACCCCCTCATTACACCGCACTCCCTCATTACACCCCACCCCCTCATTACACCGCACCCCCTCATTACACCGCACTCCCTCATTACACCGCACCCCCTCATTACACCGCACCCCCTCATTACACCGCACCCCCTCATTACACCGCACTCCCTCATTACACCCCACCCCCTCATTACACCGCACCCCCTCATTACACCGCACCCTCTCATTACACCGCACCCCCTCATTACACCGCACCCCCTCATTACACCGCACCCCCTCATTACACCGCACCCCCTCATTACACCGCACTCCCTCATTACACCCCACCCCCTCATTACACCGCACCCCCTCATTACACCGCACCCCCTCATTACACCCCACCCCCTCATTACACCGCACCCCCTCATTACACCGCACCCCCTCATTACACCGCACCCCCTTATTACACCGCACCCCCTCATTACACCGCACCCCCTCATTACACCGCACCCTCTCATTACACCGCACCCCCTCATTACACCGCACCCCCTCATTACACCGCACCCCCTTATTACACCGCACCCCCTCATTACACCGCACCCCCTCATTACACCGCACTCCCTCATTACACCCCACCCCCTCATTACACCGCACCCCCTCATTACACCGCACCCCCTCATTACACCGCACCCCCTCATTACACCGCGCCCCCTCATTACACCGCGCCCCCTCATTACACCGCACCCCCTCATTACACCGCACCCCCTCATTACACCCCACCCCCTCATTACACCGCACCCCCTCATTACGTGGCGCCTCCTCATTATGTGGCGCCCCCTCATTACACCGCGCCCCCTCATTACACCGCGCCCCCTCATTACGTGGCGCCTCCTCATTATGTGGCGCCCCCTCATTACACCGCGCCCCCTCATTACACCGCACCCCCTCATTACGTGGCGCCTCCTCATTATGTGGCGCCCCCTCATTACACCGCGCCCCCTCATTACACCGCACCCCCTCATTACACCGCACTCCCTCATTACACCCCACCCCCTCATTACACCGCACCCCCTCATTACACCGCACCCCCTCATTACACCGCACCCCCTCATTACACCGCGCCCCCTCATTACACCGCGCCCCCTCATTACACCGCACCCCCTCATTACACCGCACCCCCTCATTACACCCCACCCCCTCATTACACCGCACCCCCTCATTACGTGGCGCCTCCTCATTATGTGGCGCCCCCTCATTACACCGCGCCCCCTCATTACACCGCGCCCCCTCATTACGTGGCGCCTCCTCATTATGTGGCGCCCCCTCATTACACCGCGCCCCCTCATTACACCGCACCCCCTCATTACGTGGCGCCTCCTCATTATGTGGCGCCCCCTCATTACACCGCGCCCCCTCATTACACCGCGCCCCCTCATTACACCGCGCCCCCTCATTACACCGCACCCCCTCATTACGTGGCGCCCCCTCATTATGTGGCGCCCCCTCATTACACCGCGCCCCCTCATTACACCGCACCCCCTCATTACGTGGCGCCCCCTCATTATGTGGCGCCCCCTCATTACACCGCGCCCCCTCATTACACCGCGCCCCCTCATTACACCGCGCCCCCTCATTACACTGCACGCTCGGAATGAATCAGGTGGTCACCAGGATGACAGCGCAGTTTATGAATCGCAGGGTTTTCCTTCGGCTGATAGCAGCAGCTCGAGCGCCCGGAGAGGCAGTGCCAGACGCCCCAAATCTGCATATGAGGCCGGGCCGTGGCTGACTGGCGGCTCCGGTTCGGGGGGCGGCTCCGGCTCTTCTTTCCTCCTCTTGCGGATTGGGGATAAGCTGCGGCAGGAGGGGCCGAGAGCAGCAACAGTAACACCCGGCGGCCGGATCTCAGTAGCATGGCATCAAGGAGAATGGAGACCAAGCCAGTCATAACGTGTCTGAAGACCCTGCTCATCATCTACTCCTTCGTCTTCTGGGTGAGTCCCGCCGCCGCACCCCTGAGGCGGCACTGCCAGCGAGGTGCCCACCGTACCCAGCCCGGCTGTGGGAAATGTGCCATTACTAAGCTAGAGATATATTTTGTGGCTGTCCCTCCTCCTCTGTCTTCCCTCCGCTCCTTCTGCATTGCTCTGCTAGTGTTTACTGCACCAAATAGGAGCCAGGTCCTGGCAGCCGTGGGAATGGGGTGCCCTGTCTGTGGGAATGGGGTGCCCTGTCTGTGGGAATGGGGTGTCCTGTCTGTGGGAATGGGGTGTCCTGTCTGTGGGAATGGGGTGTCCTGTCTGTGGGAATGGGGTGTCCTGTCTGTGGGAATGGGGTGTCCTGTCTGTGGGAATGGGGTGCCCTGTCTGTGGGAATGGGGTGCCCTGTGGGAATGGGGTGCCCTGTCTGTGGGAATGGGGTGCCCTGTCTGTGGGAATGGGGTGCCCTGTGGGGGTGCTGGAGGCATGGGGTGCCCTGTGGGGAAATAGGGCTGCCCTGTGGGAATGGGGTGTCCTGTCTGTGGGAATGGGGTGTCCTGTCTGTGGGAATGGGGTGCCCTGTGGGGGTGCTGGGTCAGGGGCCATCCATAATGAGATTATTCCTAATTAGAGCGGGGTACATTGACCTGCTGCCATCCATGGCTGTGCTTGTTAACCCTTCTGCTGCCTGCAGCTGGCACACATTCCATAGGGTCTATGGTATTGATCCTCGCCCTTAGTGTCGGGTCCATACTGTTGTAGGTGTCACGAGATCCATTCTGTCAGTATCTGTGATCCTGTCGTCTATAGGGTCCTCGTACAGATGGGTAAGGGGACATTATACAGCCAGGCTTCGGGGGACGTGTGATCCATCCTTACATTGCTATCAGTTAAAGTGTAACATGTCTTGTCTGTCGCCTTGCTGTAATTATGGGGATCGGGCCCCTATCGGTGGCGTTGCTAGGGACACTGGATGTAATAAGGAGCCTATAATAACCGGCGGAGAACATCTACTACTGCAAAGGTTGGGCATTAAATGCAGTATTCCTACAAAATGCCATTATGTTATGGCTCTATATCACATCTGACAGGGAATGAATGAGCATGGCTATAGGTGTGTACAGCGTGCTAGAAGATCGCGGGTTGCAGCGTACGCAGTCGCTTCATTTTGCATCGTGAAAGCGTGTCATAAATTAAAAATAGAATTTGGCTTCAGGTGTTAATGGTTAATTACTGGGTATTGGTATCAGGGCTCCGGCTCGTTTCCGGCTGTCTGAGATTTCACTGTGGATTCGTAATGATATTCAGTAATCTAAAAATATGAAATATCTGAATGTATCACTATCACCATGTTATTTGTGTCATCTGATTAGCTGCGGCGCTCACTGGTAAGGACGTCTGCTGACACTATTGGGTCCGCCATGTGAAGCCCAGACGGTTCTTATTCTATAGACACATTGTCAGTTGTAAAGCTTGAAAATGGAAATGTCGCCCCTGGAAGCCGGACGAGAAGTGATGACGGCATGTTTTATTGTATTGGAAGCTCAGCCATTTGTAACCACTACAAATTGATAATCCCTACAGATTATAATGCATCTGCATCCGAATATCTGCTGGCAGTCTGTACCGGGGAGGATCATGGGGACAAAATGCCCAATTGTCAGCAGAAACTGCTGGAAAAGTCAGCTAGTGTCTCCAGATTGCTGCACAGCGTTTTGTTGCTTTTAATTTTTTTTTTTTTTTTTTTAATTTTTAAAAGGATGCCACTGCCATACATTAGTTGCATTGTGCAGTCAGTGCCATTTTTTTCATATGCAGTAGGTTCTAGGCATGGCAATTTTTCTGGCATTTTTTTCCCAAGGACTCTACAAGACTCCAAAAAGAAATTGCATGTTTGAAATATTGTAAAATAGGGGAAAAAAGCATGAAAATGATGAAGTAGCTCAAAGTAGATTAAAATGCTGAAAAAAACAATCTGCATAAAATTTTGCATCGATTCTGACATGTTTTAAGGGCCGAGTCAGACATTTATTGGTGGGGATCTCCCTGCGCTGCTGTTTATTTTGGGCTCCCCTTGGCCTGTCCCTGGTGGGCCATTAGATTGCACAATGATATCTACATTGTAGCCCTCCAGCCGTTTCAATACATTAGGGTTAATGTTCCCTTTAGGGCATGTAGGGAGTTGCCGTTTTCTCTACATTACCTTTTGTTTTTCATTAGAGATACCTAAAATGGCAATAGACCTACACTGATGTCTCCACTAATCAGAATGTCAGTTAAGGACACGTTTAAAGGAAATGTCACCATCTTAAAAAGTGGGCAGTTTTTTTAAACTTTTTTTTCCATCTACTCCCCTGAGGAATCTATTTTATTTATATTTTTCTAATCCAACATCAGGTTCCAGAAATACTATTTAATTTCTCTTGAGAGTATAAGGAGTTTCCTATGCAGAATTTCCCCATAGACTTGTACTAGATGCGGAAAATCTGCAGGTAAAAAGATGAGTTGTTTTTTTTTTATTGTGTTGTCATGGCTGAAAATAACAAAAAAAAAATGCATGTAATTCGCAATTAAGTACATCAATAAAAATATTGGCAAAAACAAAGCTGCTTTATTTAAAGCGTGACACACCAAAAAGAGTAAAAAATAATCAGCGTAAATATTGCAGTGAAAAACCGCATGTAACCTAATATAAATAGGTGCAGAAGTTCTGCCGGGTCACAAATTCACTTAACGAACATTGTGGCAGCATAGCCTAAAATTCAGCACTAAATAATAATAGGCCCATTTCTCTGGAACCATAATGCAGATGATAAAAAAAAAAAAGGGAAACTCGAGGGATCAGCGGATATGACAGCAAAAACTGTTGACCTGAGGACATAAAACCAGATTCTGCTCTGAATCCCCCAAAAGTCCACCATTAGGGTTTGTGCGTTTTCTGCCCAGAAGACTTTCTGTAATTTACAATACGAGACGCTGAGAAAGCTCAAAACACAACCAGAAGTATTTTGCCTTTTTTTTTTTTTTTTTTTTGCTTAAAGGGATCTACAGCATTCTGTAATGCTGTAGATAAGCCCCCGATGTAACCTGAAAGAGAAGAAAAACGAGTTAGATTATACTCACCGGGGGTCTGGTCTGATGGGTGTCGCAGTCTTGTCCGACACCTCCCATCTTCATATGATGCTGTCCTCCTCCTTACTTCTGCCGCGGCTCCGGCGCAGGAGTAGTATATCTGCCCCTGTTGAGGGCAGAGTAAAGTACTGCAGTGCGCAGGCGCCGGACCTCTCTGACCTTTCCCAGTGCCTGCGCACTGTAGTACTTTACTCTGCTCTCAACAGGGCAGATATACAGTCATGGCCAAAAGTTTTGAGAATGACACAAATATTAATTTTTACAAAGTCTACTGCTTCATTTTTTTTAATGGCAATTTGCATATACTCCAGAATGTTATAAAGAGTGATCAGCTTAACAGCAATTACTTGCAAAGTCAATATTTGCCTAGAAAATGAACTTTATCCCCCAAAACACATTTCAACATCATTGCAGCCCTGCCTTAAAAGCAGGGCTGTGGAGTCGGTAAGCCACAGTTGCGACTCCGACTCCTGGATTTTATCAGGCTCGGACTCCGGCTCCGGCTCCGGCTCCTTCATAAATGGCCAATTCATAACAACAAATTTACTGTTGTAAAATATTAAACATCGTGCTTATTCAGTTTCTCACCATCATATAAGTAATCAGACCACTTAGAGCAAAAACTACATTTATTAGAATACAATTAGAATATAGCAAATAACTTTTATAAACTTTTCTAAACTGTAAGTAAATATGCAATAAACACTTTTATGCAGTTAATAAGAAGAAATCTATAAATTTGTCCTTAGAAAAAGTATTGCCTCTGTCAGATCCTCCTTCATGGATGCCCTCAAATCTGATCTAATTATTTTGAGAGCAGAGCACAACCTCTCTACACTAACTTGTGTTGGTGGCAAAGCAGTAACCACTCGGGCAACATCTCTGACAATGTCAGGATACAGAGGAATCGCTTGTTGCACCGTTATTTTTGATGAACGGTCAAATTTCTCAATTTCTTTTAATGCACATGAAAAATTCTGCTGAAATGTACTGGCTGTGTTCCTTGATGGGGATGACTCTTCTTCTATGCGGGAACGCTTTGCACGGTCCTTGTGATCCAAATATTTTTCGAAATTAAATTCTTCATCAGTTGATGATGAGGGTGAAGATGTGGCAGGACGACCAAATTCTTCTTGTTCCTCCTGACTGTTCTGCAACCCTTTCATCCTTACTGCTATTTCAAACAGAGCTTCTTTTCCTTTACTTAGCTGTTGATCATCTAGAAGAATCCGATGCATTGGGTCTACATAAACAGCTGCCAAAAGAATGTTATTTTGTAATAGTAGCTCCTCTCTCCGTTTCATTGATGTAGCAATGCCACTTGCAATTAACCCTCCTCTTTGGGACAGGCGAAACATCAGGTTCTTCCACTCCTTTAAGAAAATACCTGGAGTTAAGTCCTCTGCTTGTAATTTTTTTAGTCACTGTAAATGGGTGCTCTAGCAATTTTTCCAGCTCAGTCACCTGATTCCACTGACTTTCATTTAGCATCAGTTGAGGGTTAGCCATGTCTACAAGAAAGGTTTTCAGTTCAACCAAGCGCTGAATCATTAAGTAAGTACTGCCCCATCGTGTGGCTTGATCAATAATTGCCCCTTTTCCAGCACGTCTCTTCAAAATTGAGTCAACTTTAGGGGTTCTGGCAACAGTAGCCAATTTTCTCACCTTGCCAATCAGTGCAGCAGCATGTCCTTCTTGCAGACTGTCTCTTATAGCCAGCTGTAGCGTATGCACAACACAGCGCATGTGATGAATGAAAGAACATATTGACACAGTTTCAACAAGATCATCTAAACTATCATGTTGCTGTTCATCTGAAGCAACTTCAGTTTGCTCCTCAGTTACAATACTGTGTTCCTCTATTTCAAACATTTCTGTGTCTGTGGACCCAGAATGTTGTTCTAGCTGCTGGTCACCATTACTCTCATTCATTAGCTTAATAGTACTTATCATATTTGAAGCATTGTCAGTTACGACAGAAAGAACTTGCTCTTTAAGTTCATAGTCTTGCAGAACCTTTTCCACCAAGACCTGGAGAAACTCACTGGTGTGATGAGCTTTGGTGTCTTTTACTGCCAATGTCTTGGTAACGATTTCATTTTTGTCACAAACAAATCGGACATTGATGGCAAAATAGTTCACTCTGTGACGTGTGCAGGCATCCATTTTAAGAAACAGAAAGCGTCCCTTGAGAGTTTTTTTAAGTTCTTCCTTTTGTTTAAAAGCTTCTTCGATTACTAATTTTCTAATACTCTCTCTCTCCAGAGAAACACCAAGCTTGCGGGCCATTTCCCCATTCAGACACATAAAAGCTGGTCGTGAAAATAATGAAATAGGCACACTATCCTTTACAACAAGCTCTATGATCTGTTTTTTAAATGTATCTACTGTCATTGTCACAGTAACTTTGTCACTGACAAAATATCTTGCAACTGATGGCTGCAAAGTTCTCTGCTCCTTTGTTTGGCGGGAAGAGCTGGGCACTGGTTCATTGGTTTGGATGCAGTCTTTCTCATCCACTGCTTTCAGTACTTCTGGATGAAAGTGCTGTAAATGTCTCTTTAGATTAGAAGCTCTGGTAGGAGCATTTTTATCTTTGCCTGAATATGCACTCATCTTGGCTTCACAGCATTTGTTTTCGTCTGGATCATTTGTCATACACTGACAGACATAATGTTTTCTATCTTGAGTGATGGTGAAATGTTCAAATACAGCTGATTTAATGTGATGCTTCTTTGACATTCTCAGGTTTTTAATTCTGCATTCACAATCCAAATGACAATTGTTTTTCCTAAAAACAATTGTACAAAATTATTGCCAGGTCGTACAACTGATATAGTGGTCAGTAATACTGTTATTATTCCTCATGTACTCACAGTTAACTGATGCAAAGTTTGTTGAAAGGATAATACTTCTTACAGTCTTCCTCTTCTGAGTAGCAGGCAGCTGTGAGATGCTTGGAAGACGCACACCTAGTATGATCTAGTCTAGAGGAGGAGCTTTACTACTAAGAATTTGCAACACATTTTCACTTTCAGTTTCATACATTGTAAGTAGGGGGGTTGGGGCAGCATGAGGTTAACCAAGTATAAGATTAGATAAGGGCAGTGGAGAACAGTGACACACAAGAAGTAAGAAATGTCTCTATCTCCAGCAGAACTGCTTATCACTGTTGTTCATAGTTTGATAGAACATATATATTTGATTAACATTTATAAAATTCATATGAAAGTTCAATTATGAAATATTAATACATTTTTTTTTAAAGCTGGAGTCGGTACATTTCTACCGACTCCGACTCCAACCAAAACTAACTCCAACTCCGACTCCGACTCCACAGCCCTGCTTAAAAGGACCAGCTAACATCGTTTCATTGATTGCTCCATTAACACAGGTGTGGGTGTTGATGAGGACAGGGCTGGAGATCAATCTGTCATGATTAAGTAAGAATGACACCACTGGACACTTTAAAAGGAGGCTGGTGCTTGGCATCATTGTTTCTCTTCTGTTAACCATGGTTATCTCTAAAGAAACACGTGCAGTCATCATTGCACTGCACAAAAATGGCCTAACAAGGAAGAGTATCGCAGCTAGAAAGATTGCACCTCAGTCAACAATCTATCGCATCATCAAGAACTTCAAGGAGAGAGGTTCCCTTGTTGCCAAAAAGGCTCCAGGGCGCCCAAGAAAGACCAGCAAGCGCCAGGACCGTCTCTTAAAAGTGTTTCAGCTGCAGGATCGGGCTACCAGCAGCGCAGAGCTTGCTCAGGAATGGCAGCAGGCAGGTGTGAGTGCATCTGCACGCACTGTGAGGCGGAGACTCTTGGAGCAAGGCCTGGTCTCAAGGAGGGCAGCAAAGAAGCCACTTCTCTCCAGGAAAAACATCATGGACAGACTGATATTCTGCAGGAGGTACAGGGAGTGGACTGCTGAGGACTGGGGTAAAGTTATTTTCTCTGATGAATCCCCTTTTCGATTGTTTGGGACATCTGGAAAACGGCTTATTCGGAGAAGACCAGGCGAGCGCTACCACCAGTCTTGTCTCATGCCAACTGTCAAGCATCCTGAAACCATTCATGTGTGGGGTTGCTTCTCAGCCAAGGGAATGGGCTCTCTCTCAGTCTTGCCTAAAAACACAGCCATGAATAAAGAATGGTACCAGAATGTCCTCCAAGAGCAACTTCTCCCAACCGTCCAAGAGCAGTTTGGCGATCAACAATGCCTTTTTCAACATGATGGAGCACCTTGCCATAAAGCAAAGGTGATAACGAAATGGCTCAGGGAACAAAACATAGAGATTTTGGGACCATGGCCTGGAAACTCCCCAGATCTTAATCCCATTGAGAACTTGTGGTCAATCATCAAGAGACGGGTGGACAAACAAAAACCTTCAAATTCAGACAAAATAAAAGCATTGATTTTGCAAGAATGGACTGCTATCAGTCAGGATTTGATCCAGAAGTTGATTGAGAGCATGCCAGGGAGAATTGCTGAGGTCCTGAAGAAGGGTCAACACTGCAAATATTGGCTTGCTGCATTAACTCATTCTAACTGTCAATATAACCTTTTGTTACTCATAATATGATTGCAATTATATTTCTGTATGTGATAAAAACATCTGACAAACACACACAAAAACCAGAGGCCAGCAGATCATGTGAAAATATAATATTTGTGTCATTCTCAAAACTTTTGGCCATGACTGTACTACTCCTGCGCAGATGCCGCGGCAGAAGTAAGAAGGAGGACGTCATCTCTAGAAGATGGGAGGCACCGGACCAGACCGCGACCCTCATCGGACCGGACGCCTGGGTGAGTTTAATCTCTTTTTTTTTTTTTTTTTTCTTATCTTTCAGGTTATATCGGGGGCTTATCTACAGAATGCTGTAGGCAAGCCCCTGATGACGGTGGCCGCATCTCATAGGGCAAAAATAAGGTGACAGATTCCCTTTAAAAAAACAAAAAACAAAAAAAAAACTTGCACAGTTTAATGGAGTGAAGGGGAAAAAAACAAAACAGAAATTGCTAGTAAAAAGATGTCAGCATGGGGAAAAAACTCCAACTGCCCAAATACCATAGTTGGAAAAACACTCCGGAAATGATGGAACAAAAACGCAAAAGGACACTTCAGAAATAAAAGCGCCAGAGTTTCCTGTAGCTTCTTCTGCTTGAAAAAACTTGGTGCGTTCACCACAAAGGGTTAAAATCCATGGTGAAAATCCACACCCAGGTGCATCTGAGGTTATGGGCCACAGCTTTGCCTATCCGAGTCATGCTCGGAACTCCGCTTTTGATTTTCTCTTATGACCTTTTTTTTTTTTTTTTTTTTTTAAATCCCCAATTCAGATACATTGTACTGAAAATGGCCTGAGGTTTTGGGGCTGAATCTGCTAAAAATCCATGAGAAATCATCTTGTGTTCAGGAATTTTGTTCCATTCTTAGGAACAGATAATTGAACTTCATGGGCAAAATCCATCCATTGTATAACTGATGCAAACGGGTTACTATGGGGTATAAATAAATAAAAATAATACCGTAATTTCTTTTGACTTCTCGTGATCTTGGCTCCATGTGGTTCTTTATATCTCCTTTTTAATCTGTTTTCCATAATCTGCTAGTCTGGTTGAGGAGACTATCATTTTATTCCAGGTTATGTATCTAACCTTTATGGGTCCAGGTTACGGCCTCATTTACAATACCCTGGTGTATGGTAGATGTACTGTGGCTTATTTATTGCATTGCGCAGCGTTCTGCACTCGCGCTTCATTGTATGCCATCAGCGGTTGCTGGGCACAGGTATAAGCCTTGAGGTCAGTCTGCTGTGAGGAGTGTTAATTGCAGGTTGGCGCAGTGCTGATACCGTCATTACATGGTCTCCGTGGAATAGACATGAACATCACATTTATGATCTGTGTCAAATGCCAGGAGCTGGGAAGTAAGGAAGCCCTGCAGCAAACAGGAACTGGAAAGTGTGTCACGTAATAATCCTTTCATTTGTCTTTGACCCATTGTTTGCAGTCATTTGTGTGCCAAATGTTCATTTATGGATTTATTGTTGACTATGAACCAAGATTAAGTTGATCGCAGGTTGCACTAGTTTCTTACATAAATTGGATGAGACGCTGATCCAAGTCTGGTTGCAAAAAAAAAATCTGTCGTATGGAGTCGCAGTATAGCGTTTTATTTTTACTTATACATTGCAGTTCTATAACAGGGGACTGTAAATGATTAATAGCTGCTGCTGTAAAAGAAATGGATTGCACACAGATGACAAGTGAGAAAAAAAAACCCTCCAGCTTCTCTGGATTATTAATAAATATATATATTTATTTACAGTTGTGTGAAAAAGTGTTTGCCCCCTTCCTGATTTCCTATTCCTTTGGATGTTTGTCACACTTATGTTTCATATCATCAAACAAATTTAAATATTAGACATAGATAACTCAAGCACAAATGCAATTTATAAATGAAGTGAAAAAGAGATCCAAACGTACAGGGCCCGGTGTGAAAAAGTGATTGCCCTTTCAAGCTAATAGCAGGTTGGGCCACCGTTATATGCAACTACTGCAATCAAATGTTTGCGATAACTGACAAAGAGTCTTTAACAACACTCTAGAAGAATTTTGGCCCACTGTTCCTTGAAGAATTGTTGTAATTCAGCCACATTGTAGGGTGTCTGAGCATCAACTGCCTTTTTAAGGTCATGCCACAGCATCTAAATCTGATTAAGGTCAGGACTTTGACTAGGCTACTCCAAAGTCTTAACTTTTGGATGACCTTTTGGATGAGTTTTGCTGCGCACTTGCGGTAATTTGGTCGTCCGGACGCTCCTGGGAAAGTTCACTTCTGTTCCATGTTTTTGCCATTTGTGGATAATAGCTCTCAATGTGGTTCACTGGAGTTCTGTATCCTTTAGAAATGGCTTCATGAACTTTTCCAGACTGATAGATTGCAATTACCGTATATACTCGTGTATAAGCCAACCCCCCCCCCCCCCCCTAATTTTGCCACCAAAAACTGGGACAACTTATTGACTCGCGTGTATAATACACCCCATATAATGCTGCACAAAGGTTAATAATGCCCCATAAGATGCTCCATAAAGGTTATGGCTCCATAGATTATGCCCCCATAAGATGATCCATAGAGTCCCCCATTAGATGCTCCATAGATTATGCCCCCAATAAGATGCTCCATAGATTATGCCCCCAATAAGATGCTCCATAGATTATGCCCCCAATAAGATGCTCCATAGATTATGCCCCCAATAAGATGCTCCATAGATTATGCCCCCAATAAGATGCTCCATAGATTATGCCCCCAATAAGATGCTCCATAGATTACGCCCCCATAAGATGCTCCATAGACTATGCCCCAATAAGATGCTCCATAGACTATGCCCCAATAAGATGCTCCATAGACTATGCCCCAATAAGATGCTCCATAGACTATGCCCCAATAAGATGCTCCATAGACTATGCCCTCATAAGATGCTCCATAGACTATGCCCTCATAAGATGTTCCATAGATTATGCCCTCATATGCTGCCCTATAGAATATGCCCCCCATATGCTGCCCTATAGAATATGCCCCCCATATACTGCTCCATAGAATATGCCTCCATATGCTGCTCCCTTGTTATGCTGCCCCATAGAATATGCCCCCATATGCTGCCCCTTATGCTGCTCCATATATTATGCCCCCTTATTCTGCCCCATAGAATATGCCCCCATATGCTGCTGCTGCTGCAAAAAAAATGCCATACTCCCCTCTCCTGCTCTGAACCCAGTACTTGAGATATTCACCTGTCCCCCGGTCCATCGCTGCTCACCACTGTCTGCCACGTCGTCTGTCAGTGACGTTCAGGCAGCAGAGGACGCAGCGCACACTAAGCACGTCACTGCACCCCCTGCTGCCTAAGCTCCACAGACAGAGGATGCAGCAGAGAGCAGTGAGCAGCGATGGACCCGAGGACAGGTGAATATCGCCCTACTTACCCCCTTCTGGCATGCTCTCTGCAGCCCTGTTTCTCCACGGTCTCCCTTCCTGCCTTCAGCGGTCACGTGATACCGTGCATTACACTCATGAATATGCGCATATTCATGAGTTTAATGAGCGGTACCACGTGACCGCTGAAAGCAGGAAGGGAGACCGTGGAGAAGCGGGGGGCTGAAGAAACCACGCCGGGGGGTTAAGTGTGATCTGTGACACCCCGCTCCCCCTCCCCCGCCGACCCCCAGGTATATGACTCGTGTATAAGCCGAGAGGGGGACTTTCAGCCCAAAAAATGGGCTGAAAATCTCAGCTTATGCACGAGTATATACGGTACTTTGTTTCTTATTTCTTCCAGAAATTCTTTGCATCGCGGCACAATGTCTAGCTTTTGAGGATCTTTTGGTCTACTTCAGTTTATCAGGCAGGTCCTAGTTAAGTGATTTCTTGATTGAGAACAGGTATGGCAGTAACCAGGCCTTTGTGTTTGGACTCCGCTTACCAAAGATGTGATGAACCACAGTTAATTTATGTTTTAAGGGGGGGCCCACACAGGCCCTTGTAGGTTTGGGTTTCTTTTCACTTAATAGTAAAGACCTTTCTTTTATAAACTGTATTATGTAATAACACAAGTAATCTTTGTCTAATAATAAAATTTGTTTGATCTGAAGCATTTAAGTGTGACAAACATGCAAAACAATAGGAAATCAGGAAAGGGGCAGTTTTTCACACAACTGTATATACCATTGCTTTGATGAAAGCTTTACACCCCCTTAACATTCTCTCCAACAGCTTCATCGGGTCGTCATTTTTTATTTTTTTTTGCTTTGTTCTGCGGTCCAACTAGTCTCAAATCTTCTAAATAGGGTTGAGATTGGGTGATTGTGGAGTCCATGTCATCTGACACAGCACTCAATTCTTCTCCTATACCTGATTTATCAATCAGATGAGCTGCTTCTTCTGACATGAATTCAGAGATTTACATAATGGCCCATTTGGCCCTTCTTAGAGATTTCTGGTTTTGGAAACAGGGCTGTGGAGTCGGTAAGCCAAACCTGCGACTCCCGACTCCTCAATTTCCCTTACACCGACTCCAACTCCACGACTCCGACTCCCACATATATTGCTTATGTTTAAGTGAAAAATGTATTGTAGTAAAATGTGAATATCAGACATTAAATCATTTTTATGATGCAATAATCAAGATATTTAGATAGAACATAATATTTATTGGAATACAACTTTAGAACACAAAAAACTGTAATAAATTGTAAATATGTAATACACTATGTAATATCGATTTTTTTTATATACATACACAACACTATGTAATGAACTATGTAAGTGGCAAAAAACGGTTTTCAACAAAAACATACTAAATAACATTTGTGCAGTCTATGAATTTGTTCTAAGAAATAAAATTGCCTCCATCAGATCCTCCCTCATAGATGACCTCAAATCTGACCTAATAATTTTAAGGCTAGAGAACAACCTCTCTACAGTAACTTGGGTTGGAGGCAAAGCCGTAACCACATGGGAACATCTCTAACAATTTCTGGGTATAAAGGAATTGCCTCATGCACTGTCAGTTTTGATGAATGGTTGAATTTTTCTATTTCTTTGAGAGCAAGTGAAACATTTTGCTGAAATATGGTCAATCTGCTGCTATAGGATACTGAGTGAAATCTTTTTCCTTGCAGCAACGCTTTGCCTGCTCCATGTCATCCAAATACTTGTTAAAGTCAAGCTCCTCATCTGATGAGGATGAAGATATGGCAGCAGTAGCATTGTCAGGACCTGAGTCCTCTTGCACCTGGCAGTCCTCCTGTAGGCCACTCATCCTAACTGCTACCTCAGTCAGAGCTTCTTTTCCTTTAGTAAGCTGTTGATCATCAAGCAATATACGATGACTTGGGTCCACATAAACAGCTGCCAGAAAAATTTTATTTTCCGATAGCTGTGTCTCTCTCCATTTCATTGAAGCAGAAATGCCATCTGCGATTAAACAGCAAAATAGCAAGTTCTTCCGCTCCCTCATGAAAATGCCAGGAGTTAAATCCTCAGCTTGTAATTTTGTAGTCACAGTAAATGGGTGATTAAGCAATTCCTTCAATTCAGCCACCTATGTCCATTGACCTTCATTTAGGGTTCGCCATATCTATAAGAAACGGTATTAGTTGATCAACAATTGCCCCTTTCCCAGCACATCTCTTCAAGATGGAATCAATTTTAGGGGTTCTGGCGGCACTAACCAATTTCCTCACTTTTCCAATCAGATTTCCAGCATGTCCCTCTTGCAGACTATCTCTTATTGCCAGCTGCAGCGTGTGCACAACACAGCACATGTGATGAATAGGAAAGTGTTTTGAAGCAGCTTCAACAAGATCATCTATTTCTACAGTATAATTTTGCTGTTCTGTAGTAATATCTGTTTGTTCCTCAGTTACATGAACAGCACTGTGGCCTTCCATCTCAAACATACTGAATCCTAAATGTTCCTCTAGCTGTTGTTCATTACTCTCATTCATCAGTGTAATTGTACTTATGTTTGAAGCATTGTCTGTTACAATAGCAAGAACTTGTTCTTTTTTGAGTTTGTAATCTTGCAGAACTTTTTCCACTAAGGCCTGGAGAAACTGGCTGCTGTGATGAGCTTTAGTATCTTTTACTGCCAGCGTGTTGGTAACAACTTTTGTTGTCACAAACATATGGAACATTGATGGCAAAATAGTTCACTCTGTGACGTGTGCAGGCATCCATTTTAAGAAACATGAAGCATCTTTTGAGAGTCTTTTTAAGATCTTCCTTTTGTTTAAGGGCTTCTTCAATCACTAATTTTCTAATACTTTCTCTTTCCAGAGAAACACCAAGTTTGGGGGCCATTTCTCCATTAAGAGCTGTAAAAGCTGGTTGTGCAAATAATGTTAATGGTACACCGTCCTTCACAACAAGCTGTATGAGCTGTCTTTTAGACATATCTGCTGTAATTGTTACAGTAACTTTGTCACTTACAAAATATCTTGTTAATGATGTTTGAGATGCTCTTTCCTCCTCCTTTGCCTGGCAGGAAGTGTCAGTCTGTGTGCTACCCAGCTTTCATTCTTTTTGGTACAGATAAGATATGGAGAGAGATATGGATAAATGGCTAGATAGAGCAGATTTCTAATCTGCTTTTGATATTGAAAACATTATCTATGAGCTCAAAAACCTTTCAGGTGATGCGGTTTTTTAAAAATCTGAGCAGCTTTTGCAGCTGAAAAATGTATCCTCAAAAAACGCAGCAAAAATGCTGTGTGTGAATGTAGCCTTAGATCAGGAATAGAACAGCCATTTATAGGGCATTTAATAACTTTCCCAAATTCCTATGAAAAAATATTCAGCACATTCTGCATTGAACTACTGTACCCAATTTATTATATATTTTAGGAGTCGGAGTCGGTCCATTTTATACCAACTCCGACTCCACTAAAATGAGCACCGACTCCGACTCCAGGACTCCAACTCCACAGCCCTGTTTGGAAATGTGGCACAGCATTCTAAAAAAAAAAAAAGGATTAAAATGCTGGGTCGAAATGGTTGTGGTCTCCTGTGTGTGTCTGGCTACCTTACTTCAAAGGGAGAATATATTTGCATGTATAAATTATGATTATGTCATATCATTTTCATTTAGATTTTTACCATTAAAAAATCTTCCTTTTATATTGAGAGGCGCATTGAGGGAAGTCTTGTGCTTCTCTATGGTACCTCTATCATACCTTGTGCATGAGCCCCTTATTATATGTACTGGCGCTTGAACATTGAAATATAAGAGCGGGTGATGGGTGGGAGTAGTGGGGTCAGGTCGCTGGCCTAGTGTGTCGATTTATTCAGTCTGGGTGGATAAGACAAGGAAGGAAAATAATCACCTCCTACTTGTGATGGATAAAGCAACACTGGGACTAAACTTGTTTCATCATCAGAAATTCTTCTAATACAATAAATGTGAGCATCATAAGTCATAAAAGGTTTGTTTTCATACAACCATTACAGGCTTTTAATATCTCATTGGACGGTAGCATCAGCTTGAGATGCTCCTCTATTGATTGAGGATCTATAGAGAAGCTGACATTTTCACTCATTTACAAGACAAGCCTATTGATTTCAGTGTGAATGATGTAGAAGATTATTATCCTATAGTGACACTGCGGGAACTTAAAGGGAACCTGTTCCCATGAAAACGCAGTCCAATCTGCAGGCACCATGTTATCGATCGGGGGAGTTGAGCAGATTGGTGTATAGTTTTGAGAAAATAGATTCAAAATAATCCATGTTTAATGATTAATCCTCTGCTTTTCTTTCTGGGGCCTTTGGTCCACTGGGTGGTCCTACCAGTGACTGATAGCAAGCTCTGTAATCACACTTGTACAAAGAAAGCTGTCAGTCAGTGATGGGTCCACCCACTGGACCAAAAATTCCGGAAAGCACAGAGGATTAAAACACTGTCTATAGGGAATCTTCTGTGACGAAGTTTATGTATACGGTAAATCTGCTCAGCTCCTCCTGCTCCAAGACTGGAATGTGATTTCATGGTGACAGGTTCCCTACTTCCTCCATAGATTTCAACTGGTCCCTGGGAATACCCACCGATCAGTTTGTCATCAGGAGATACTTCTACCCCGTTTAAAGAGGATCTGTTGACTTTACTTTCCTAACATGTCTGATATCGGAGATGATAGTATTCCCAATCAAATAACCATTTTCTCAGAAATTTGCTTTGTCTGTTACCATCCCCTAGAAGTTGACAAAGTTGTTGCCATTTCTTACACCATATCATTCGTTTTTTAAAGCTTTTGCTAATGGCAGCCTTAGAGTATAGCAGGCACTTGGTGCAAATCCCATACTAGGACTTTGATGTCCAAGGACCCAGAGCTGAGCTGTGCTCATGGAGGATACTTGCCTCATCTCTCGTAAGGCTCATGTCTTTCTCCCTGACAGTGAGACTCTACAAGGTTCTTAGAAGCTTTGAGTTCTCAGCCTTTTAAACCAATGCTATTGACTATCTGTCCAAAGGTTGATTCGTTGACCTATATAAATGTCATTTATATATGTGCCAATAAATCCTTCTTATTTTGAACAGCATAAGAAGCTTTAGCAGCCATTTACCGCTAGTAATGAGGGAAAGTGACGGGTTTTCCTACAGCAGCCAGTAATCTTGTGTGCAGACTACCGTACGGCCATGGCTACAGGGTGGATTAGGTCCCACGCTCAAGGATGACACTGTCACATCTCAATATAAAGCAAGTAATTGGGGTTGTAATGCGACCCTCAAAGTACTGCAACCTTCTCTACCTGCGTTATGCTGCCTTTTAGCCACGTCAGATCAATATGTGACCGTTTAATGTGTCGCCCAAGCCAACTTGTTGCACCAGCCTTATTTAAAAGCAAAAAAATAAAACCATGGATTTTGGTGACAGTGATCTTCTTCTACCAATCCGATCTCTAATCTCTACTAGTCTGTATAGATCTCCACTCATGACTTCTTAGCAACTTTTCCTAACTTTTTGACATCCTTCACTGCAAAATAAATTTCCTGGTAATCTGTGTTACATTTTTCAGTGTTCTCCACACTCGAGAGGATTGTTTTATCCATTAGCACTTTTTCAGATAGTGGCACAGCGACGACCATGAACATCCTAATAATAACATTTTGTAGATAATTAGTGAGCCTGGGAAAATGTTTTTGCCTTTAGCTAGAGCTTGAATAATGTAATTTTTTTCTTTGGCAAAAAAAAGTGTTTTAACAAAAGGTACAGGTTGACTTGTTTTTCATTTCCTGAAAAGGATACCTAACAGGATTTTAATTAACAAAACCTCATTAAGCACTAAAATTCAATATATACAAAGCCAGCTTAGAAAAGAAAGCGTCTAATATATAGCAGAAGAAAACATGGTAGGTTGTTGATGCAATAGGGTTTGTTCACATTTGCTTTGAAGGCCCAATTCAGTGGATTAACCATGGAGAAGACCTAAAATCTGGGGACAAATAGGACAATGTAGAAGATGGAAACCAAAGAGACCAAAATAATTAATGGAGTCTGTCTTCCATTATTTAAAGGGGTTGTCCAAACTGATGCTACATGTAGTAGTGTGCGCTCGCTATGAGGATTCACAAGACTGCAGTAATAGTGACTGTGGACTTGTTCCCCAAGCTCAAACAATGCTTGTAAGTACGATATATTGAGAAATTGATGAATATGAGGCTTCTCAATCAACATGGTAAGCATAAATTCAACTCTAGCTCAATATATGGGACCTGGCCCGTTAAGACTATTAACGTATACATTTGCACTTTTCGGAACTCCTCTGTATCGAGAATGGTAATACATCCAAAAAGAGGTTTCAAGAGAGAACTTTTGAAAAGGATAGCATTTGGGGTTTATTACTGTTTCGGTATGTGAACATGGCTGTTGTTTTCTTGAGGTGTCATCGGTGATGGTTTTGCCGTCGTTCTTGCGGTGATTTTTCTGCCGGTAGCGTTCATTCTATACCAGTAAATGTAAAGAGCAGAAGCCATCCAAAATGTGACCATATCACCTCTGAACCTTGAAGTGGTTAAAAGAAGTGACACATAAGACTAATCGTGTGCACAGTAATGTCGTTTTGACATCACTGTGCATTATGTTCGTTTGATGGGGCGCTCCATAAAACCTTGGGTGTTTTAAAACAAAATCTATTTCAGGCAGACGAACTCGACGAGTTTTTCATGGGGAAGAAACTGGTAGTGGTTTTTCAAGTAAAGAGATGCCTGAGCGTCTTTTTAGCCATTCCATTGCCTTTTGTTATAAAGTATTGAGCGTCTTTCGAGCGGGAAAGACCTGAAGAATTTTCCACTCGCTTCTTTTAATCACTTGGTGCGTGTTGAATCCTGAAGCCGTTCAATGAAGCTCCAAAAATATATGCACAGTAAGTCATTTTTACATACATGTGCTTATGCTTATTCTTCTGAGCGTTTAGGTAGGGCTTTTTTTTTTTAGGCGATTCCTGAGTGGAATACCCCTGAAAAAGACTTTGTGGGCACATATCCTTACTGTTCTTGATGAAAAAGGCCTAGCAGAGGAGTTGGTTGGCTATGGAGTTGGTGCTGGTAGTGGTGGGTAATCCTGACCAGACATTGAACTCTTGTAGTAATTTGGAAATTGGCAGATCTGGCCCATTTCAAGCATCCAAGGATTAGATTTGCAAAGCACTGAGGATAACCACTTTCAGTAAAACACTTAATCTAATGGTCGGCTTAAATCCTCTACATTTCAAACATCACTGAGAAGTGTCTGTCGTTTCTGGTCTATAAAATATTTTGTATTGTCATATCAAAGGGATTGTTCTGTTTAAAGAACTACAACTAACAAAGCTGCAGATATTGGTGTCCGTCCCGGCAGCCAGAGCTGTGGAGTTGGTAAGCCAAACCTCCGACTCCAACTTCTTAGGCTATGTGCACACGCTGCGGTTCCGCTGCGGTTTTGGCCCTGCGGAACCGCAGCAGTTCCGCAGACATGGTACTTTACCATGTTAGCCTATGGGTTTTCAAAACCACAGTAATCACGCTGCGGTTTTTTCCGCGTGGTTTTGCTGCGTTTTTTTTTTCCGCAGCATGTCAATTATTTCTGCAGATTCTGCTGCGGTTTCACACCTTTAACATAGTAGAGGTGTAAAACCGCAGCAAAACCGCAGTGTGTGCACATAGCCTTAATTTCCATGACACCGACTCCACAACTCAGACTCCTTCATACCAGGGCTGTGGAGTCGGTAAGCCAAACCTCCAACTTCTTAATTTCCATGACACCAACTCCACCAAAATGGGCTCCGACTCCACAGCCCTGCCGGCAGCATCACTTCCAGCTTGTGCTCGACACAAGTGTCCAGTGTCGGCTTTTGCCCAGTGCTGTGTGTATGAGGGGCTTGTTTAATAGCTAAGCCATTCCTCTTCATGCACAGTACAGATGACCAGCCAGACAAAGCAAACTCTTAGTACTGAAGCCAGACGTGGAGTTGCTAAAAAGTCCTATACATGTACATACATTATACACAATACAAACACATACCGTATGTAAAAATTACATATCATACTTACATCATGCACAATACACACATACAATGCACACACATTAGCCAAACATACGGTTATACACATATATTTACATTTGCAGATCTCGTCACAAATGGTTCAGTTTATAATAAGGCAGTGCCTAAACGCTGAAAATTTATACATGTATAATATTGTACTTTTGCTTGCATCTTTGTTAACCCTGTATTTACAGCTAAAGGCTTTAATCCTGGATTTCCTCTTTTCTTTTTCTAATTGAGAAATTAATTTGCAAAGAACAGGTTTGAGAACAGGACTTGGTTGCATTAGTAAGACAGATTAGTTATGATATAGTGTTGCGATGATTTTGCAATCCGTTTTCCTTAAAGCAGTATTTCTTCCAATGCACACCTATCCCAACAGTTATTAGTAGTTAACAGGGGAACATAAATCCAGTGACCCACAAATATTTTTTTTTCCTTTAGTCTGTGATATGAGTTGGATCCTATAGTTATCTATATTGTTCTATTGGTTGTTCTTCCATATGTATGGCTATTAGGTGGCATCATTTGTGTAATTCGTGAGCTAATCCTGGAGAACTGGCGGATGAGATTATCAAAAGGATTTGAGTAGCTCGGGCTAGGAACAACTAGACAATGTACCGTAATTATCGTTATACAATAATATTATATACCATGACCATGTGATATACTGCCACTCTAATGTCAAAGCCTTAATGGGTCTGGGCAAGAGACACGTCTTATAAAATGACTAGTGTATAAAGAAGTAAGCATTAAAAAAACTTTTGGCTTTTAAGAGATTGTGCTTTTCTGAATATAGAAACAAGTCAGCTGCATATTGCCATTGGCAGACACAACAGAAGGCTTTGTACTTTGTGACTATCACTATATTGTTCATTCATGATCTAACTGCTGGCCCGTGTCTGCGGGATGTGACTAAGAAAGTGTATGGAGTAAAGTTTCTCCTGAAGGAGACCGCCAAGAAGGCGTAGGGAGGCTTTTATTGGCCATGAGACACTCCATTGGATATAAAATATCTAAATAACCTCTTGCTTCTCCATATGATAGGGGCTATCTTCCTGATTGCTGGGGGTCTAGTGCTGGAACCCACACCGATCCTGAGAACCAGAGTTCAGTTAATGGAGCGTTAGTCTCTCATGAGCACTGCTGCTGTATTCAGTCTGTAAGGGGTTGTCCGATGTAAAACGACAAGTCTGCAGTCACTCTATACAACTGCAGACTTGTGAATCCTTACATTGCGTGCAGTGCGCGCTGTGTAGTTTCTTTGGCATCAGCAGTGACAAAGGCGGTGATGTAACCACACGTATGTGATATGTATACTCCCGGCCAAAATCCGACTACACTTTCGGTGCACTCAACCCAAGTGTATTGCAAGAGGTCGGTAACAGTCTAGAAGTGTATTGGGGTGTAAGTGTAATGCAAGGGTATTGTGCAAGGCTGGAAGCTATCTGGCCTGGAGTAGACACACATAGACTGACTGCAGATTTGTAGCTTAAGATCGGACAACCCCTTTAATCTGGCTGATGGCAATAGCCAAGCAATGTACTCAGCTGACCTTCTACACACCCATAAGTATGGATGGAGCAGCAGTTGTATGATCAACCTCAGCTCTATTCACATGTGGTTCTTTCAGAATGGCGGTTCTTGATACCGGTGGGGTCCTAGCATTTAGACCCCCAGCGATCAGGAGGTTATAACTTCCAATCTTGAGAATCCCCTTTAAAGGTTGGCAATGCATAAATATCCACTTTCTTCTCTTGCTTTATATAGGCAAGACTAAATGTCCACAGAATTTTCGAGACCGGGCAGTGGACTTAAGCTCTTGTTGTTCATCATTCAATAAGAATGTACCGATCTCAGTGTCTTGCCTTAGGGGCCTTCTCTCTGCATGGTGGCTATTCTGCGTTTGGCGTAGCCCTAGAAGTGCAAGAATACGTTACTGACTGCGGAGATTTCCAGTAGACTTCTTTTTTTGTGTGTCTGTGAATCTTTAGCCTTCTTTCTTTACAAGGGAATGGCACTTTGGAAGATCTGATTTCTTGCACAGAGCTAAATCTAGCACATGGATACATAACAGGATGCCATTAGGTTGGATACCTAGTGACCAGTAACCTAGGGAATTGCAATGCATCACATCTTCCATCTTACGGTGCCCTATGGCTTAGGTTAGGACAATCTTCAGCAGTCTCTGTTATTTTCCTTCAGAAGGTAATGAGATCTTTTCGGTGCAGAGATCAGTCAGGGGGCAATCACAAATGATCAGTTTGTTACAATGTGACATATTTGTGATGACATTATATAGGGGATCAATGGGATGTATGGTTTTATCGATTGCTCCTGGTATACAGATGACATTAATGTTGGGAAGCAATATACAGATATAATTTACAGCTTTATTATGTTGTTGAGTGCACATCATGGACAGGGAAGTCTGCTGTGATCTGGAGCTAATAATGGCCTGCTTGCCTTGATTGACACACATGGCTCTTTTTACATTCAATCAAAGCAAGCCAGGTAGGATTCCCGGACACTTTTCAATATTCTCAATAATGTGAAAATGGTTTCAGGACAGGTTAACACTTTATTATTATTATTATTTTTTTTAAGATACGGTAACTTTTCCATTTATTGGCATATAAACTTCATTTAGCAATCTCACCATTGTCTATATCATGGTTGGAGAACTTTAGGGGGTATGTAAGCGATGAAAGGTTACCCTTAGAACAAAATTCTGTAAAATCTGTGCCGATTCGTGCCTCTTCTGTTTCCGCTTTGGCTTGGGGGTGGCAGTGGCCCTTTGTTGCTTGTGATATGTGACAACACCCGTCCTGGTTTTTTCCCCTGGGACTCCTTTTGCTGCTTTTTAGGGAGCTATGAGGTTAATTTTGTTCTAGGTTTTTGAACACTCCTTCGAGAGCGCTCTTGGTTAGGCAGTCAGCTGTTTAAACCCCTGAAGCTCTGACTCCACTGCCACTCAATAGCTTTGCTGGTTCAAGTGATGACCTATAATAAGGTGTCTCATTAGCAAGGTGCCACACAAGAAACATCTCATGAGTAGTGATGAGCGAACGTGCTCCGCTAATGTGTTATCAGAGTATGCGTGGGTGTTATTGCCTAACAAACAGGCAATTCCCACATGTGTTGCGGCTGTCTAACAGCCGTGAATCATGCAGCTTCAGAGACTTGAAGATATTTTTTTGAGCACGCCTAAGATACTCAGATAACAACCGAGCATGCTCAGCTAACACTTTATCCTAGCACGTTCGCTCATCCCTACTAATAATGAATAAAGACAGTGAGCTGTCACAAAGTTGTTTATTGTTGTAAAAAATACTGATGGCATTGGTTACAGAGCTAATTTTAAGTGACTGAAGGTTCCAGTGAACTCTGTTGGGGCGATAATTCTGAAGTGGAAATAACAACATCAGTTCACCATAAACTGACCATGACCTGGTGCTCCTGGCAAGATTTCAGACAGAGAAGTGAAAAGAGTTATCAGTAGAGTTGTTCAAGAGACAAGGACCATGTGGAGAGCTGCAGAAAGACCTGGAAACGGATACCATTGTTCCAAAGAAAACAAGTGCACTCAGCTTCCATGGCCTGTATGCACGCTCAACCATGGAAGACTCCATTGCTGAAAAAAAATAGGTTTTTCAACTGCATTTTACAGTTCGCTCAACAACTGTGAGACCAAAATTAAACTCTTT
Source organism: Dendrobates tinctorius (assembly GCF_039654945.1). Classification (NCBI taxonomy): domain Eukaryota; kingdom Metazoa; phylum Chordata; class Amphibia; order Anura; family Dendrobatidae; genus Dendrobates; species Dendrobates tinctorius. The sequence goes on along the minus strand of NW_027361684.1, from coordinate 86,803,198 downwards.
GGATACTATAAGACATACCATGTTTGGGGGTCAAAAAGCACTGCATATCACACCCAAAATGACATACCAACCGTGAAGTTTGGAGCTGGAAACATCATGGTGGGTGGCTGTTTTTCAGCGTATGGCACTGGCAAAAATCGGATAATTGAAGGAAGGATAAATGTGCTGAGACATTCTTTAAAAAAAAATATAAAATATGACCTCTGCCAGGATGATGGTGATGACAAAACGGGGGGGGGGGGTAAGACATTTCAACAAGTCATTGATCCCAAACACACAGCCAAGGGAACCCTCAGTTGGTTTCAGAGAATTTAAAGCTACTAGAAAGACTTGACCTGAATCCAGAAGAAAATGTTTGGAAGATACTAAAGCTCAGAGTTCATAGAAGGAGCCCACGGGACCTTCAGGCTTTGAATATTGTTTGTGTTGAAGATGGACCAAAATTGCACCTGAGCAATGCATGGGACTAGTTTCTCCATACAGGAGGCGTCTTGAAGTTGTCATCACCAATAAAGGCTTTTGTACAAAGTATTAATTGTATTTTCGTAAGGTGTTCAATACTTTTCCCTGTGTAAATTCTCATTATTTACACATAACTTTAATTTATGGACATCTGTGGATTGAATTCTTTGCCTGTGTGGATTGGATGGGATGTTGCTGACATCTGGTGACATTTTCATGGAAATGGCAGCTTAAGAAATATATTTACTTAAATTGGTGACGTCATCAATACTTTTTCACCCGTTGTATATGATCTATGAATGTGCAGAGAATTTCAGTGTAACGGATTTATAAATGCATGATGGACAAAGAATTTTGTTTCTACCTTATGCTTTTAAAGGGAACCTGTCATTAGGGTGTCATACACCCTAAAGTGTTTGAACCGTAATATAGGCAATGGTGAGATTGTTAAACATGGAAATATTAATTAATCTGCCCTGAAATAGTTTGTAGTTTGAGAAATTGTCCTGTAATCCTACCAGGATTACTTTGATTGACGTAGCTTCCGGACAATGTAAAAAGTGCGTAGTGTGTCAATCAAGGCAACCTGGGCATTATTAGCTCCGGATCACCGGAGACTTCCCTGTTCATGATGTGCACCCAGCAACATAAAGCTGTAACTACTATCGGTACATTGCCTCCCAATATTAAAAGGACCTGTTATCCGTTCAAAAGCGCTTAGTTTTTGCCTTGGTTTTAATCTGTCTGTTCCCCTGAGTATTATGTATTTATTTATCATGTCTGTCAAATGAAAAAAAATGTGTGTGTATATGTATATAATATACACACGCTATAGTCGTTTCGAAAGGGTAATTATCTATTTACACCCTCCCAGAGGGTCAGGTGTGCAATATCACCTTGATATAGACGGTACGAATTGCAATAAATAAAGAGGCCCATATCCCTGAGACCATATAGTGGCTACAAACGAAACAAAAATCTAACACTCAAGGGAGCTGAAGGAATAAAATGATACCACAAAATGGCCACTTTTGACTTGATCCACTTTAAATGTCATATGTATACCAAGCACAAGTGGGGCTTCTCTACCATTTTTAAATATATTAATCTGATCCACCCTGGCTGCTTCTCTCAAACCCCTGCCTGGGTCAAGCTGCTGCTTCCGGCTAGGAAGGACGTGTGACCATCGCGTCATGTCCATGTGATGACCACAGGAGGTTGTACAGGGCCGCTTCCATTTGTAAATGTGTAAGTTGGTTTAGATTTGTCTCTTCAATGTAACATTCCCATAAAAATATCCCATGATGAAAGACATGTCCTACACTTGATGATATCACTGCTGCTGACATTAGTTACCAGAATAAAAAACAAAACACATTAAAGCCCTTTTTCTGCAGGATCTGTGCGCCATCGTGGACTGTAATGGCGATCGTCCCTACCTGTATGGCCGGTAAAGATGCACCTGTAGTACCTGCCCCCTCCCTGTGTTACCAAGCGCCTGAGGGAAGTGTTAATGTGTGTCCTGTACTAAAGACCAGATTAGCCTTGGCTGGTGAGGCACAGAGCTCAGATTTCCTCCTTTGTCTGCTTTCCTGGTGTTTATAGGCGTGGGTGCCGCCTCATCTAATCATAGTCACACTTGAAATGCTCCTTGTTTGCATGAAAGTTTATGGCGTAACCCCACCCAGGGCCTGGATATCGAAATTACCGTGCAGCAATGTCTTCCCCAGGAGGTTCCTGTATACACCTCTACATTTCTGTGTCACCTTCCTATGTACATATCTACATTGAGGAATCTTGTATGATCTTTTTGAGGGATAATTCCGTAAGAATTCAAGTTTAGATGTTTGTTGTTAATGAATCCTGTTCACTTCAGGGGTACAAGGCCAAATTAAGGGGCTTGTGTCCTCCCCCATATATATAATTATATAATTGTCACCTCACATGGGTGGGCAGGATTGGTAGTATATAACAGACAGTGACGTCTGGCACCACTTGTTCGGGATATTTCCAGGCAGCAGTATTGTAGATGAAGAATGTGCCATTCTGTGGCGAGTGAATGGCACATATTATTATGCATTGCTTATATAGCGTTATTATATTCCACAGCGCTTTACAGACACTATTGGCACTGTCCCTGATACAGAATTTAGATTGTGAGCCCCATCAGTATGTCTTTGGAGTGTGGCAGGAAACCGGAGTGCACGGAGGAAACCACGAAAACATGGGTAGAACATACAAATTCCTTGCAGATGTTTTCCTTGGTGGGATTTGTTATCAAGACCCCAGCACTGCAAGGCTGCAGTGCTAACCACTGAGCCACTGTGCTGCCACATATGTATTAAAGGGAATCTGTCACCCCTTTTTTGAGATATCATATAATGATATCATTCAATTGTGTGTCACAGAAGGATTCTCTTAGTACTTTTGCTTCCCCCTGACCCCGCACCTTTCATGCATAAATACCTTTTTTATATCGGTTCAGATGTATGTAAACTGCCACGGTCCGGTCCAATGGGCGGGGCTTATTCACCTGCTCCCCCCCTCCCTGTCTTGCTCTACACAAGAAGAAATGCGTAGAGAAAGATAGGGAGGGGGGAGCAGGTGAATAAGCCCCGCCCAGCAGACCGGACAGCGGCAGTTTACATACATCTGAACCGATATAAAAAAGGTATTTATGCATGAAAGGTGCAGGGTCAGGGGGAAGCAAAAGTACTAAGAGAATCCTTATATGACACACAATTGAATGATATCATTTTATGATATCTCAGAAAAGGGGTGACAGATTCCCTTTAAAGGGTTAGTCCAGGCATACTCTTCTGCCCGGTCTCACATCTAGTGTGGGGCAAAGGAGTCGGACATCTTGCAAAATAACTGCCAAGGCAACCATCCAATGGCCAGCAAGCAATGTGTACTGGTCCGAATAATTAGAATTGGATCCTTACATTGCGCAGTATCCTCTTCAAGTTTCCTATCTAAAATTCAGTTGGGTCTTTCCATGTTCAATGTCAGAGTTTATCCCTGGACAACCACTTTAAAGAATTGCTCCTCCCATCAAATCTTAATACATAGCAGTCATAGCACTGTGTACTTACAATTGCTTTTCCATTAGGTCTATCACATCACGTGATTAAAATTGCCTAGCTGAATCCTTCTAAGTTCTATGTAGAAAAAGGAGGTACATTTTCCCTGTATGAGCCATCAGTCGCTGTAAATGTCCCTGGCAGAGGGAGGAGGAGAGAGCAGCTGGGTCAGGAGATTTGAGAGGGGAAGCTAAATGCTGGGGCAACAATAAACTTTCAGTTTCTACATAGCAGAGAAAAGAGCAGGAACTAGCTGGGTAGAAAGGCAAAATGAGCAATTGTAAGTACACAGTGCAATATAATATGGTGATGGCCATATATTAAAAACTTGATGGGAGTTGTTCTTTAATTTGTAATTGTTCATTTAATTCCATTACAAGGAGCATGATGTGGAATAAACTCGTTTGTGTAATTTACTTTTGTGTTGCAAAATATGTCTTCACACAAGTACAAAATCTGTTAATCACATGGAGCAGATAGAGGGGAGAATCCCACACAGGGGGGCTCCTATGTTTTTAAGCCCTAATCGTGAAAACAAAAGACATTTAGCTTTATATGTAAATTATATAAGGAATATGGAGCTATGTATAAGTGATAGGAATCTGATCGCTAGGGATCCCAACTAAAGAATCCCCACGGATCATGAGAATGGGGGTACTGCGTCCCCCTTTTGAACGGCGTGGCCATTGCATATGGGTGCAGCAGTTCCATTCATTGTCTACGGGAGTGGCTATTTTCAGCAGTTGCCATACATAGACTTTTGAGCAGCCACGGCCGGACCACTGTTTTTGTGATTGGACCCACACTGGTGGGTCACCTAAACAACATACCTCTGAATCCTATAAAGATATTTTTTTTTCTGTGTTTATTAATATAATGTATGAGACTCTTCTGTTTTCACAGTCATTGCGTATTGGGGGCTTTAAACCGACAAACATATTGAATGGATTTTATTTGTCAAAGTCTTTTGTGGGAAAAACCTTGTACAGTAAATAAAAAGTGTAGGATGTGTTCAAGGTTCACCTTTATACCGCGTGTTCTGAAACTAACAATGCTGATGTTTGTGTCTATAAAATGCACAGAAATATAGCTTCTTGCTCTCATATTACCTCTCCCTCCTTTATCGCTGCGACTCTTTCCCACGGGTGTTTTTTGTACATCTGACATATGAGAATTTTTTTCTGGATATATTATTAATTACATGATATGCATTATAACGTTTTGCATGCCGAGACTGATTTTATTAAATTCCATATAGTTTGTCCCAAATACATAGTAACATAGTTATTAAGGTTGAAGGAAGACTTTAAGTCCATCTAGTTCAACCCATATCCTATCCTAACTTGCCCTAACATGTTGATCCAGAGGAAGGCAGAAAAAACCCATGTGGCAAACATTAAGCTTCACATTGGGGAAAAAATTCCTTCCTGACTCCACATACGGCAATCAGACTAGCTCCCTGGATCAACGCAATATCAAGGAGACTAGTGTATATACCCTGTAATATTATATTTTTCAAGAAAGGCATCCAGTCCCTTCTTAAATTTTATTAGGGAATCGCTCATTACAACATCATATGGCAGAGAGTTCCATAGTCTCACTGCTCTTACAGTAAAGAATCCGCGTCTGTGAGTATGCTTAAACCTTCTTTCCTCCAGACGTAGAGGATGCCCCCTTGTCCATGTCTCAGATCTATGAGTAAAAAGGTCATTAGAAATGAGGCTCACTGTCTAATTTTTCCTTATTTTGGACACACATACGCAGAAAAGGTGCAGTATCATGTGACAATTTAACCTATCTGCATAATTTTGGGAAGAAACTGGGAAAACTGGAGGAATCCCAGGAAAACAAAAATTGAAAAATTCTGTTCATCACCAAGTAGAAATTACAGATCTGAAGATCTCATGGCCATCTTGGGACCTTTGTGTGAACATACCCTGATTTATCAAAACCGCCAATTTTTCTCACCAGTCATAATGAGGGGGAGTGTGGTGGCATGAGACACTACTGATTCATGAAGAGGTGCACTCCTTTACATGAATCGCCAGCATCTGATGAGTGGTGTGCGCCACCATGTCTAGCATTTTGCTGAAATCCCTCTTTTAGAAAACAAACTTTAATGCATGTCACATGAATCCCTTACTGCTATCGGATAGGACATGTCGCTACAAGGGGGCCGACATAAGCCGCCTGCTCATTACTGTTTGTCACATCTGTACTGGACGAGGCTGTTCACACAAGTTTACAGTTATAATGGGATATTTGCGCTCACACATTTGAAGATGACTGTAATTCACCAAATTAATCACTGTGCAGACATTGGGCAGAAATGAATACTGGAAGATTTGGCTCTGAAGCCTGCAGAGTTGTGGAGGTAGCTCTGGATTATATTACCGGATGTAACTCTGGATTAGTGCAGTACAGTATAGGTGTTGCTCCATATTTACAAAGGTGCTTAATTTTCTGTGTAAGATAATTTGATATACAAACTGTAACATTACGTTAATTTGTGGACATGCTTATTCTTCTGGCTAGTTACTCAGGATATAGGGTTAAATTCATCTTTCCTTAGAAGTGTTGATTCTTAAAAGGCTCACAATGTCCCCTTATGTGTGCTGCTAAGTATCTAGGTCAGCCCTTGCTTGCCAGCTGTCTGACTCCCAGAATCATGCTTGCAAAGCTGAGGATTGTCTGTCTTCAATAATGAATCACGTAGAATTTCTCAAGCAAAATGCGATTGCATTGATTCTTTGCGTATTGATCCAGTGCTCTTAGATGGTGAGTGTGTAATGAGTATTACTTTTATTAACAACGAGCCGACACAGAAAAGCTAAGTAAAATGTTGGCGTTAATTTGTTTTAGTTTTGATGCTGGTGGCCTCCAGCCATAGCGGAGTCTGAGTATCGCTTCCGTGCTTTGACTATTTGATCTGCAATTATTAAAATTTATTTAGGAAAAGCTTTCTATTCATGCAAATAAAAAGGAAATTTCCTACAATAATGCTCATTACATATCTGTAGTACGGTATGCCATAATTGTCTTATTATTGGGGGATCAACCAACCTATCCTGAGACTATAACGAGAAATATATACACACGGCACCAACATTCAACCAGCCGCTAGACTGCTGTAGCCAATCACAGGCCAGAGTAATGTGGCGGCTGGTTGAACGGTGACGTCTCTTCCTGTGCCTTCGTAGCTCGTGCTGGATCCAGGTGGGCGCCAGTATGTTAGGAATGGCGGAATGCACTAAATAAAAATAATAAAGTGCGTTTGCCGCTCGGGGTCCACCGTGCAGTAGATGATATGGCTGCTGCTAAGTGTTGGCAGGCAAGCAATATGGCGGAAATGCGTCCGTCTAGACCTACCGTGCATGCGACGTCGCAACTGCGGACACCAAGGAGGGTGCAACTGCAACGCGGCGTAGGACACTGCCGCTAGACGACAAAGCTGGTACGCAAGCGCAATGTCGGACGCTAGCAACTGTGGATGATGTAGTAGTGGCGCGCTGACTCTAAGCTTAGTCCCTGTCCCCATACGTAATATCAGAGGGAAGGGGTTTCAAATGAGTCATTCACCAGAATCATACATCCATCATCATTCACACAGTAGCAACTAGAGACTATACTAGCGCATGGCGGAACGGCCATGCACACTTTTTATAGCAGCCGGGACCTTCCGGAAGCTTCCAGATCTCCGAGATGGACCAATGAGATCTGGAGCAGGATCTGAGCACATGACTCCCGATCTCCAATGGGAAATCGTCTCATGAGCATGCTTAGTAGGAGGGCAGAGGGTCTTAGCCCCTGGAGCGGTCTGCTGCAAAGTAATCTTCTCTGCAGTAGATAGACAGCAGGAGACCGCAGAATGTGAGGCTCTGGATTCCTGCAGAGCAGACGCAAAACCCAGACGCCTAACACAGTAGTTGAGTATCGGCTAACTTATTTTTTTTTTACACATCCAGTCCCCTGGTCAATGTTTTCTTTTGCCCAGATGATACCTTTTCATATGTTTCCTATACAAAAACATATCCATGTGTTTTTGGATTGTGGGAAGAAATGAGTAAACGGCCTATTGAGCTCTCCTAGACTTTCAGGCCTGGCACCAGGGCTGTGGAGTCGGTAAGCCAAACCTCCAACTCCTCAATTTCCATGACTTCATCTCCACCAAAATGGGCTCTGGCACCCCCATAGTTATGCCCCTGCTGCTAGGATTGCTAATTCCAATAAGTGGCACTATATACACTGTCCTCGTCCTATTTAGAAGAGGCTGTTTGCAGACTTGTTTCCCAGGTAGCATTGTCTGAACCTTAACTATCCCCATGTGAGCGTGACATGCTCATCAAGGAGAAAAATTACCCATATGACAGGTTTTTTTCAAGAATTAGTGCATATGGAGGAGAGATCTTGTTGTATGGGATCGGGCATTTAAGATTACAACATGCCAACTCCTTTGCGCCATAACTTTAAAGCTACTGTCAAGGATGGTGTCTCCTAAAACCAGCATCTCTATGGTAGAGGCAAAGAAGCATTTAGCAGACAGGATTCCTATGTGTATGGCCCGCTTTATTACCCATTTGCATACATAGTATGTTGATATACCGTAACTCTGTCTTTAAGGAAAAGGGGTTCAGTGAAAGCTAAACGTAGCCATCTTGTTGTCAAGCTGTGTGGACCTGTCAAATTCTAATTTCCACGGTCCTAAAACCAACATGTAAAGGAGAAATAGTCAAAGGCTCCTGCCATATTCTTCTCTCGCAAAAGCAAAAATTGGATTTAAAGGTCCACAAACCTCTTTAAATGATCGCATGTGATGCCATGAACCAGCACCAGCAGATGTCTTGTTTTGTCCGTATTCACCACTACTGATGGACGGAGATGTCCCACAGCCCCACATCCTATGATTTTTTTTTTCCTTACTTTACATTTTGGCTTTTGCCGATTTCTTACTAAACCTGTGACATGACTTAGGCTGTAAATTGCTTTAAAGTCCACTAGTGCACGCAGCCCTTTTAATAAGAGCCATTTATGACATGGCTTTAGCCTTCCTTTAAGCAGATACTTGCTGTTTAAGACCATCTTTTGAAGTTCACAGCATGTGGTAGAGCCATAAAGCGTGCTCCATGCTGGGTATAAACATTATGTACTGTATACTTACAGCATAAAAAAAGTTTAAAGTGGATTTTTATATTTAGTATTCTTTAAGTGATGCTATACTTTGCTGCCTTACACCGTGTTTGGTCACTACAGTTTCTGCCTTGGTCTAGGTCCTAGGACATTTGCCTGGTAATATCTTGCCTTTCCATATACCTTAAGGTTCTTACTGCAAGTAAATGCATTGTACAACAAGAAGATTCATGTCTGGAAATAAACAAAATTCCAGAGATTGCATGTTTTTTTTTATGGTTGAGCTACAGTGCAAATCATTTAAATTAGTCTTTCAGCTACTATGAAATTGACAATCTATCCCTGAAGTAGGCCACCGATATCAGCTCAGTTGGGATCTAACGCCTGGTACCCTTACCGATCAGGCGTTACTAGCTCCAGCAGCGGCTGGATGAAACTGTTTACCTGTAGAACAGCATAACTTCATCGTACTAATTAGTGGCGGCTGCTAGGTAGTTTTTAACCCTTCCAAACCAAGAGAAATCACAATTCGAACTTGCCTGGAAGTGCATTGGGGCGTGACTGTGCACTTTGTTTGTCTGCCTCACTCTGTTTCCGACCTTTCAACGCCCTCCCCTAGCTGATTGACAGGTCACTGGCCATGTACCAGAGAAAACAACCTGTCAATCAACTAGAGGAGAGTGTCTCTAAGTAGGAAATACAGCATGAGGTTGAGCAGTTAGCAGCGCATCGCCACACCCCAATTTACTTCCAGAGACTACTTCAAACGTAAATTTATTGATGCAGTGCTTTTGAGGGTCATAAAGGAATTGGCTGGCTTATCCTTTGAAATGATCCTTAATGTTAATAGTTTGGTATGGGGGGTGGGGGAAGTTCAACAGGTTCCCTGTAAATGAAGTGGAAGAGGCCTAAAAAGGCTTGAAACCACCGTTCGTTGGTGCTGTGCATAGGTTCTTCTGAATGGGTGGTGCATTGGCATGGGGAACTGTACCCCAGTGGTGCTGAATACTTGGTTTGGATGCATTGTCCATATAAGTAAATGGAGACCTAAGAAATTTTCATCTGTGTGCCGATCTAGATAAATCACTCCTGAGCGTCCAAGTTCTTCTTTGGTTGGTAACGCAAAATGCTTCAAAGGAGAATTGTAGATTCCCACATGGTGCAGTTAGTGCAGCTCTGCTGGTGCTGTGCTTTGTTTCCATGGGTCGTAAAGCAACTAGTTCTCCTATCTGCAGTTTGTGTGAATCATTAGTAATAATTGGGGCAAATCTGCCGAGGGACACGTATGTCAAGTCCAAGGGGAAAACCAGGTCTGCAGTCCAATCTGGCTTTTTATCATCAGTATGGCTACTACGGGCTGCCTCTCCCTTTTTTCCTTTCAAAGATTTTTGTACGTCTTCTCTAACAGGTTCTCCAGATTCTTGCCTGAAATAAAATATAAATGTAAATGTAATGTTTTCTTTTTGATGTACAACTGCGCTCTCCTCCAGGGAATTACTGTAAAAAAGCAATTGATTCTCCTCTGGCTTGCGGTGTGTTAATGTGCCTCTCGCTGTAATGTTTTATTAATGTTCTCTCTTCTTCTCATCTCCGTCTTGGTCACTGATGTCGTCAGGCGTTCCGCAACGTCTTCTGCATATAAATTACTGGCTATATGGGCGCTTGGAATATTTTCTGGGTTCATTTTGATGCCGGCGATGCTGGTTACCGCATTATGTGTAGTGTCATGTCTCCACAAAGCATCTCGAATGCTGATTCGGCTTTTTCTTTAGCAAATTTTTACAACTGTTCCAGTAAATTATCTTCCCCCTAAAATCACAGTTCTGAAGCTTGTTACAAACGGTGTTGTGTTATTCCTCCTCAAAATGTATGACTGCATTCACTGGGGTGTTACCATTGTCCTTTGCACATTTTATCAGTTTACATATAGAACTCAATACATTTCTGTACTGATGTTTCATTAGTCTTAAATTACTGATATGGTCCACGGCTACGTACATAGTTCGACTGGTTACTACTGGAAATTGTTATCTCCAGACACCGCTCTAAAAGTCCCCATATACATTTAGATTGAAGTCACCCGATTCTGGCAGCATTTACTGTACAACTGAAGTCTATTGGACCCTCCTGACTCTTCCCTGACGCGCGATGTCACAGGAGGGAAGAAGCGTGTGATTTCAATTCAAACGCTTTATCTAATGGCCCTTAATGTGTATGGGATCTTTTCAGTTCTCCCCGATACATGATGGAGAATAGGATTCTTCTTTTTTTCTCTGGGCAGGAGATGAGTTGCTGCAAGAGGAGTCTCTGTGATATAACGAGCCCAAGGGGGCTAAACCGAATGTCCCTGTTTATGAGGGAGATGGGAAATGCCATTTTGTGTATGTGTTAACAGCTTTTATAGGGCAGCAGGACTGTGAAGACCGCCATACATATTAGATGACTGTCGTTCGGCCGATCATTTGACTATTGTTCAGCCTGTAGACCTCTCTCCCTTACACAGGAGTACTCGTGCGGCCGAGTGCTCCTGTTCTCTCAACGAGAGAAGCGTCGCCATACACATCCAAACCGGACATGCTGCATCGATATTTCCACCAACAAATTGTCAGGGGCTCCCTTAGACTTTAGACCAGTGTTCCCCAACTTCAGTCCTCAAGAGTCACCAACAGATCATGTTTTCCTTAGTATTACCCAGGTGATAATTGTATCACCGGTACAGGCAAGAATTTCATCACCTATGCAATACTAAAGAAATCCTGGAAACATGACTTGTTGGTGGCTGTCGAGGACCGGAGTTGGGGAACACTGCTTTAGACTATCGACCGAACCCATTGATATCGGTGCATTCGTCCGACGGAAGAAATGGGCTGGCATATCTGTTAGTATAAGTGCCATGTGTAGGTGCACATTCACACTGTGGCCATGAACAGACAAAACCTAGGATAAAAAAAATGAGCAAATACCCTGCAGTAAGGAAGTAAATAATATGTGTAATTTACATGGGGTACTTGGTTGACACTATGCTGTTTAAAAAAAAAAAATCCATCCCACCGCAACATGGTATCTCCAATTAGGATGGTCCTATCTCTAGTAGAGCATCTGTTTGTGCCATCGGGCCTCAATATATGGGACAGAGCAGGACCCAGGCCTGCCTGTTTTGCACCTGCTCGTGGTAAGCTATATAGACCAGGTGCACAGCCCCAAAATGGCAGGCCACGCATCTATATATACAAAGTACAAGGAACTAAAGCAAAACCAAAGAAATGGACTGGTGGGATGGCATTTATCCTTTTTTGGTCAAACTAGTGTCAACCAAGAACCCTATGTTATCTACTATTACTATTTACTTTCTGCAGGGTATTTGCTCATTGTTTTTAGCCTAGGTTTTGTCAATGTAAGTTTTTGCAGGCAATTTTTCAACAAGGAATGCTTTCAGATTTCAGCTGTGACGCCTACAGGCTTGTCAACAAGATTGGCAACCTAATGTGTTTTCAAAGTTACACAACTTGTTTTGTAGATTGTAGGTAAGTGTTGGAATCCAAAGCCAAGGACAGCATCTATATGAAGTCTGTGTTTTACCAGTAGGATCTGAGCTCTTGTACTAGCAATACATTACCTGCATTTTAATCTTCAACCCTCTTGTGCGTTATAGGACACCATCATATACTTGACTGATAGATACCGTAGTGACGTGCTGACGGAACCTTGTCATATATCATATTCCTGCATGGCCGATTCAGATCCCATTGCGTGGCAAGTAAATGAAAGCTATGACATTAGGACGGATCTGTTTTCAGACAGTTCCAAACTTACACTGACAAACAACATTGAATTTATTGGCATCTGTCAGGGTAATGTCTGGGTCCTAGTGATTTTGCTGGCATCTATAGTATTGCAGACTGTGCTATTTTTTGTAAAAATATACTATAAAAGCTTATAACCTGACGTTAAATTCATCAATTGGTTGTATAAATTATTCTTTTGAAAGCTGAAACCCTCTGAAATGTGGTTTAGGTTAAGAAAATAAATTGGCATCAATACAGAAATATTGATCATTTAATGGACACAGAATGGTCAGATTTTGGCAAGACAAAAGTTTTGTTGGCCACAGAAAGTAATGTGATATTCAAACAAATAATTAACTTAAAATACAAATATATGTTGCATAACATTTGGGGAATGAAGTTGTGGTGTTGTCATATTTAATATTTTGTGACTTCCATGAGCTTGAAGGACTGCATCCATGCGGTTCAACAATGATTCATACTATTTATTAATGAAGTCATCAGGAATAGCAAAGAATGCAGTCTTACATGCCTCCCAGAGTTCATCTAGATTCTTAGGTTTTGTCTTCCAAGCTTCCTCTTTCATCCTACCCCAAACATGCTCAATAATGTTCATGTCTGGTGACTGGGCTGACCAGTCCTTGAGCACCTTGATCTTTTTTGCCTGGAGGAACCTTGTTGTAGAGATGGATGTATGAGATGGAGCTCCATCCTGCTGCAGAATTTGACCCCTTTTATGATTTGGAATATAAGAGGTAGCTAATACTTCTTGATATTTTAGGCTATTGATATTGTCTTCCAACTTGCAAATGTTTTGCACACCCCCATACTGAATGGAACCCCAGACCATGATCTTTCCACCACCAAATTTAACTGTTTTCTGAGTGTATTTTGGATCCATACGGGCTCCAGTAGGTCTCCTGCAGTATTTGCGGCGGCTGTGGTGTAATTCTGCTGAAAATTCATCAGAGAAATCCACCTTCTGTCACTTTTCCAGCGTCCATCTGTTTAGCAGGCTGTGGGACTTTGCAAATGCCACACGGTTTTTTATTTGCCTTTTGTTTAGTGGTGGCTTCTGGGCACTGATTCGACCATGGAGGCCATTTCGAGACAGAATCCTACAAACTGTTCTAGTTGACACAAGGACTTGAGGTGACCAGGCCTGTTTGAGCTCTGCTGCAGTGGAAGAGGGGCTTGCTGTGGATTTTCTAACCAACAAACGTTCCTACTGAGCAGTTGTCCTGCGGGGTCTGCCGGACCTGGGCTTGTCAAACACATCTCCAGTCTCTTCGAATCTTTTTTTTAATTCTTTGTACTTGACGCTGAGACACATTAAAGGTGCCAGCCACCTCTGCAGTGGATCTGGTCTTCAGCCTCTTGATAATCCAGGCTTTGGTCACAGGGTGGATTTTTGGCATGTTGTGAGAGATTAAGTTGCAGCTCAAGTGAAGGTCTGGGGTGCTTGGTTTCTTTTTATACACTCCCACTAATTAACCGATCATTTACTGAGCCACAGGTGAGGATGTAAACTAGGATTGGATGCATTATATGACCAGGCAACAAAATTTTTGTCTTGCCAAAATCTGACCATTCTGTGTCCATTAAATGATCAATATTTCTGCATTGATGCCAATTTATTTTCTTAACCTAAACCACATTTTTGAGGGTTTCAGCTTTGAAAAGAATAACTTATACAACCAATGGATGAATTTAACGTCAGGTTATAAGCTTTTATTTACATAACATGGATAAGCAACATAACTTCTGTCAGGGAGTGTAATTATGAGGACTAGTGGAGCGAACCTGTCCCTTTAACCCTTTCCTGACATCAGACGTACTATCCCGTCCATGGGGCCCGGGCCCCTATGCCCATGGACGGGATAGTACGTCTAGCGCGATCAGCGGCGCCCACGTGGTGAGCGCCGCTGATCGCGGCCGGGTGTCAGCTGATTATCACAGCTGACACCCGGCACTATGTGTCAGGGGCGGTCACGGACCGCCCCCGACACGTTAACCCCTTGCACACCGCGATCAAACATGATCGCGGTGTACCGGGAGTTAAAGGGAAGCATCGGCAGGGAGGGGGCTCCCTCCGTGCTTCCCTGAGCCCCCCACGGCAGCGCAATGTGCAGCGCTGCTGCAGGGGACTCCTTTCCTCCAGGTCCCCGGATCTAAGATGGCGACGGGGGGCCTTCTGGGGCCTGGAGGAAGCTGGTTTCCTCAGTGCCTGCAAAGCGCAGGCATGAGGAAGCCTTCTGCAGTGCCTGTGACAGATTGCTGATCTGTCACAGTGATCTGTGATGTGACAAATCAGCGATCAGTCACAGGACAGTGATGTCCCACCTGGGACTATGTAATAAAGTAAAAAAAAAAATTAAAAAAAAGTGTAAAAATAATTTAAAAAAAATCGCCAAATAAATTAGTAAAAAAAAAAAAAAATATTCCCCAATAAATTCATTTTTTGAAAATAAAAAAAAACCAAAACAACAAAAGTACACATATTAGGTATCGCCGCGTCCGTAACGACCCGCCCTATAAAACTGTCCCATTAGTTAACCCCTTTAGCGAACCCCTTAAAAAATAAAAATAAAAAACGAAGCAAAAAATAATGATTTATTATCATACCGCCAAACAAAAAGTGTAATAACGCGCGATCAAAAAGACGCATATAAATATCCATGGTACCGCTGAAAACGTCATCTTGTCCCGCAAAAAACGAGCCGCCACACAGCATCATCAGCGAAAAAATAAAAAAGTTAGCTCGCAGAATAAAGCGATGCAAAAATAATTATTTTTTATATAAAATAGTTTTCATTGCATAAAACCGACAAAACATAAAAAAACGACCTAAATGAGGTATCGCTGTAACCGTACCGACCCGAAGAATAAAACCGCTTTATCAATTTTACCGCACGCGGAACGGTGTAAACGCACTCCCCCAAAAGAAATTCATGAAACGCTGGTTTTTGTTCATTCTGCGTCCCAAAAATCGGAATAAAAAGCGATCAAAAAATGTCACATGCCCGAAAATGGTACCAATAAAAACGTCAATTCGTCCCGCAAAAAATAAGACCTCACATGACTCGGTGGGTCAAAATACGGAAAAATTATAGCTCTCAATATGTGGTGATGCAAAAACTATTTTTACAATAAAAAGCGTCTTTTAGCGTGCGACAGCTGCCAAAAATAAAAACCGCCATAAATAGTAAATCAAACCCCCCGTTATCACCCCCTTAGTTAGGGAAAAATAATAAAATTAAAAAAATGTATTTATTTCCATTTTTCCATTAGGGCTAGGGTTAGGGCTGAGATTAGGGTTAGGGGTGTGTTGGGGTTCGGGTTGGAGTTAGAATTGGGGGTTTCCACTGTTTGGGCACATCAGGGGCTCTCCAAATGCAACATTGCGTCTGATCTCAATTCCAGCCAATTCTGAGTTGAAAAAGTCATATGGTGCTCCTTCCCTTCCAAGCTCTGCCATGCGCCCAAACAGTGTTTTACCCCCACATGTAGGGTATCAGCCTACTCAGGACAAATTGCAAAACAATTTTTGGGGTCCAATTTCTCCTGTTACCCTTAGGAAATAAAAAATTGGGGGCAAAAATATCATTTTTGTGGAAAAAAATGATTTTTTTATTTTCACGTCCGAGCGTTATAAACTTCTGTGAAGCACTTGGGGGTTCAAAGTGCTCACCACACATCTAGATAAGTTCCGTGGGGGGGTCTAGTGTCCAAAATGGGGTCACTTGTTGGGAGTTTCAATAGTTTAGGTACATCAGGGGCTCTCCAAACGCACATGACACCCGCAGACCATTCCATCAAAGTCTGCATTCCAAAATGGCACTGCTTCCCTTCCGAGCCCCGACGTGTGTCCATACAGTAGTTTTCTCCCACATATGGGGTGTCAGCGTACTCAGGACAAATTGGACAACAACTTTTGCGGTCCAATTTCTCCTGTTACCCTTGGGAAAATGAAAAAATTGGGGACTAATTGATCATGTTTGTGGAAAAAATACGATTTTTTTTATTTTCATGCCCGGGCATTATAAACTTCTGTGAAGCCCTTGGGGGTTCAAAGTGCTCACCACACATCTAGATAAGTTCCTTAGGGGGTCTAGTTTTCAAAATGGGGTCATTTGTGGGGGGTTTCCACTGTTTAGGTACATTAGGGGCTCTCCAAAGGCAACATGACACCCGCAGACCATTCCATCAATGTCTGCATTCCAAAACGTCACTACTTCCCTTCCGATCCCCGACGTGTTCCCATACAGTAGTTTTCTCCCACATATGGGGTATCAGCATACTCAGGACAAATTGGACAACAACTTTTGGGGTCCAATTTCTCCTGTTACCCTTGGGAAAATAAAAAAAATGGTGACTAAAAGATCATGTTTGTGGAAAAAATACAAATTTTTTATTTTCACGCCCGGGCGTTATAAACTTCTGTGAAGCACTGGGGGGTTCAAAGTGCTCACCACACATCTAGATAAGTTCCTTGGGGGGTCTAGTTTCCAAAATGGTGTCATTTGTGGGGGGTTTCCACTGTTTAGGTACATCAGGGGTTTTCCAATCGCGACATGGTGTCCGATCTCAATTCCAGCCAAAAACGTCAAATGGCGCTGCTTCCCTTCCGAGCTCTGCCATGCGCCCAAATAGTGGTTTACCCCCACATGTGGGGTATCAGCGTACTCAGGACAAATTGCACAATAACTTTTAGGGTGCTGTTACCCTTGGAAAAATAAGAATTGAGGGTGAAAAGATCATTTTTGTGGAAAAAATATGATTTTTTAATTGTACGGCTTTATGTTATAAACTTCTGTGAAGCCCTTGGGGGTTCAAAGTTCTCACCACACATCTAGATAAGTTCCTTAGGGGGTCTACTTTCCAAAATGGTGTCATTTGTGGGGGTTTCCACTGTTTTGGTACATCAGGGGTTTTCCAATCGCGACATGGTGTCCGATCTCAATTCCAGCCAAAAACGTCAAATGGCGCTGCTTCCCTTCCGAGCTCTGCCATGCGCCCAAATAGTGGTTTACCCCCACATGTGGGGTATCAGCGTACTCAGGACAAATTGCACAATAACTTTTAGGGTGCTGTTACCCTTGGAAAAATAAGAATTGAGGGTGAAAAGATCATTTTTGTGGAAAAAATATGATTTTTTAATTGTACGGCTTTATGTTATAAACTTCTGTGAAGCCCTTGGGGGTTCAAAGTTCTCACCACACATCTAGATAAGTTCCTTAGGGGGTCTACTTTCCAAAATGGTGTCATTTGTGGGGGTTTCCACTGTTTTGGTACATCAGGGGTTTTCCAATCGCGACATGATGTCCGATCTCAATTCCAGCCAAAAACGTCAAATGGCGCTGCTTCCCTTCCGAGCTCTGCCATGCGCCCAAATAGTGGTTTACCCCCACATGTGGGGTATCAGCATACTCAGGACAAATTGCACAATAACTTTTAGGGTCCTGTTACCCTTGGGAAAATAAAAATTGGGGTGAAAAGATCATTTTTGTGGAAAAAAATATGATTTTTTAATTGTACCGCTGTACGTTATAAACTTCTGTAAAGCCCTTGTGGGTTCAAAGTTCTCACCACATATCTAGATAAGTTCCTTGGGGGGTCTAGTTTCCAAAATGGGGTCACTTGTAGGGGGTTTCCACTGTTTAGGTACATCAGGGACTCTCCAAACGTGACATGGCGTCCGATCTGAATTCCAGCCAATTTTGCGTTGAAAAAGTCAAACGGCGCTCCTTCCATTCTGAGCTCTGCCATGCGCCGAAACAGTCGTTCCCCCCCCACAAATCAGGTATCAGCGTACTCAGGACAAATTGCACAATAACTTTTGCAGTCCAATTTCTCCTGTTACCCTTGGTAAAATAAAAAAAATTGAACCTGAAGTATTTTTTTTGTGAAAAAAAGTTAGATGTTCATTTTTTTTTAAATATTCAAAAAAATTCCTGTGACGCACCTAAAGGGTTAATAAACTTCTTGAATGTGGTTTTGAGAACCTTAAGGGGTGCAGTTTTTAGAATGGTGTCACTTTTGGGTATTTTCTATCATATAGACCCCTCAAAGTGGCTTCAAATGTGATGTGGTCCTAAAAATAAAATGGTGTTGTAAAAATGAGAAATCGCTGGTCAACTTTTAACCCTTATAACTTCCTAACAAAAAAAATTTTGGTTCCAAAATTGTGCTGATGTAAAGTAAACATGTGGGAAATGTTAGTTATCAAGTTTTTTGTGTGCCGTATCTCTGTGATTTAAGGGCATAAAAATTCAAAGTTGGAAAATTGCGAAATTTTCAAAATTTTTGCCAAATTTCTGTTTTTTTCACAAATAAACGCAAGTTATTTGAATGAAATTTTACCACTAACATGAAGTACAATATGTCACGAGAAAACAGTGTCAGAATCACCGGGATCCATAGAAGCGTTCCAGAGTTATGACCTCATAAAGGTACAGTGGTCAGAATTGTAAAAATTGTCCCGGTCATGAACGTGCAAACCACCCTTGGGGGTGAAGGGGTTAATATAGTATAAGGAAGCATGTTCAGCATTAATGGGATATTCCCAGACACATTTCTCATTGTAGTTTGGAGTATGGAAACAGTAGGCTGCACTTGGCTGAATTCATAACCCTTCTAAGGGCCTCATTCACATGTCCATGTTTCCAGTACCTGTCATCCGTATTTTATTTGTTCGCAGATCACACATGTACCCATTATAACTTATGGGGCTGCTCACGTGTCTGTGTTTTTAAACGGATTATGTGTCTGTGCAAACCACACGGAGACATGTCCGTTTTCTTTTGCAGCAGCATGGATAAGTGCCAGTACAAGTCTATTGGTCCGTGACAAACATGTACAGATCACGGATGGTACTGTATCTGCATCCCATCTGTGTTTAATATTGCTGAGTTAAGCCCCCGTCACACACAGTGATCTCGCTAGCGAGATTGCTGCTGAGTAACAAGTTTTGTGATGCAACAGCGATCTCACCAGCGAGATTCCTGTGTGTGACACTTACCAGCGACCGGCCCCCCTGCCTGTTATCACTGATCGGCCAGGACATTTTTTTTGATCGCTGGTCTCCCACTGGCCAGCACGCATTGCTGCGTGTGACAGGCGGGAGATCAGCGAGCTGGCGCTGGTAACTAAGCTAAACACAGGGTTTCTAAGCGGCACGCAGCGCATAGAAACCCGATGTGTACCTTAGTTACCAGCGCGCTGGTGCAGGGAGCTGGTAACCAAGGTACACATCGGGTTTCTATGTGCCGCGCGCCGCTTAGAAACCCAATGTGTAACCTTGGTTACCAGCTCCCTGCACCAGCGCGCTGGTAACTAAGGTACACAGTGGGTAACTAAGCGATGTGCGTTGCTTGTTACCCCGTGTCGCTGGTGCTGATCGCTGATGAAGCTGCCTGTTTGGCAGCTCACCAGCGATCATGTAGCGACACATCAGCGATCCTGATTAGGTCATATTGTTGTCGGGATCGCTGGTGCGTCGCTATGTGTGACGGGGCCCTTACTTAAACAGCGGTGATTATACCCGAAATACAATTCACATTAATCTAGTGGTCTATATCTGCTGGAAAAGATGAATGGCAGACCATTCGGTAAAGACAAAAAAGTAGTTCTGGATCAGTAATCAAAAAAAAAAAAATACAAAAGGTAATCTCAATATATATAATGATAAAATACCTTTATTTATACAAGGGTAAAATACAAGTGATAAAATGACACTGCTAACAAGAAGTGGCCATGCCAAACTACATAGAAAAAATACACATATAATAAAATATACCCAAAAATGGTAACAAGAGTTTGAAATAAATTATCAAGAGTTTCCCTGTCAATACAAATCCACAATAGCCAGCAGAAAAATAAAGTCCGAATAACCAGGTGTTAGGGACACGAAAAAATAAACAGTGTAAATCAATAAGATAAAAATAGTGTATAAAAATACATACAACAGGTATATAAAATGAGTATGTTCTGCCCATTTATGTGCAGCAAGTATTTTCATAAGTGCTATGCCAGTTATGACCATTAGATGTCATTAGTTGTCCCCTTTTTCTGTTCTTGGATTTAGGGGCCTCTCTCACTTTAAGAGCTTCTGTATAGAACCGCCCCTTCAGTTTTTTCAGGGGCTAGAGAAGTTGTAGCCGGTTTCCCCGGATCTGAGTTACACACACGTGTTCCTGGCACCATACAAATCACTGCTTCTGTCAAGCAGATTCCAGTGAGGGTTTAATACAGTTATGTGTTTGTGCAATGTATCTGCGTTAGCTAGCCATTATGCAGCCACCGTGCAGTGTCTTATGAGAGAGGTATATGTGCAATGTATTTTCCAGCTAGTTGTAATGCTCTTTGCACTGCATGTAGATAGATGCATTCTTGTTTAGGGTAGTGCAATACTGGCAGCCTAAGTTTGCTGTAGATATCCCTCTTAACTGCATTATGTGTTGTATTTCTCAACCTATGTAATAGCACCCTGTATTATTGCTGTGTTATCTGCCAGTACTGATATACTGTACTGTCTATTTCTTTGTAGTTTTTACCTGATATCACCCACCATTGTGTTCACCGCTATCATATACCATTGTTGTTCACATCATCCCAAAAAATATAGACTTAAGCACCCATACAGTCTTTTACTGGGAGTAGATGGAGGGTTTAGCCGTATGCTGGAATCCATACAGCGTCATACGTGGAGGAAGGCAGAACAGAGTATGTATACAAAAAATGACTGATAAAGTGAATAGTGCAATTCAGTATAAAGTGCTAAGTGCAAGGAACCTCACTATTGATCCGGTATCAGATACCATGTATCCAAACAATATTGAAATAAATGGTGAGAAACCAGTGACAAATAAGGTGCTGCAAAAACTAATAAAAACTAGGGTATTCTATGTCCCATACCACAATAACAATGCTAACAAAAGGGATGTTAAAAGACAAGGGCACCGCTTACAGAATGTATATCAACGCTACCAGATTAAGGCAATGGCATGGCACGTCCCCAACTCGCGTTTTGGAACTGTTCCTACGTCAGGGGGTGTCACTCAAGAGTAAACCGGAATTATTTATATCAGTGGGGCAGACCGCGATTGGTGAGGCCGAAGCGCAAGTGGCGCGTGCGCAGCAGAGATCCCCGGAAATCCTCGGCCCCGATGTCATGTGACCAATGATGTCAGGTCACGTGACCGCGAACCGGCTCCCTAGAAACATTAAAGATGCCGGGAGCAAAAACAAAACCAGGGCAATGAAATGTTCATGCGCACTACCTCGGTCACCACAAATCATGGATGGTATGTACATAGGGACATGTAATAAATACATAAGTCACAAAATGAAAAATTATTTTAAAGAATACATGTATGTCGTTTCTTTAAACCATAAGTCACGAATATCACATACAGTAATATACATACAAATCAATTAGGAATGTTATAAGTATCAATTGAAAAATTTACAATACAAGGGACAAGAAAAAAGAATTTTTTTATAAATGAATCACATCAATTAAAAATAATCATAGAATCACCCAAAAAATATGAGTATGAATAAATAGACTGGGAAAAGGAGATCTGAAAACTCGATAAGTTGATGTGTCTGGATGAATAGGAATATGCTGTAATTTTAGCCTATAAATGTGGTATTTAATTGTACACTAGAGAATTAAAGGAATATGTTTATGACTATTTATCTCGAAAGTCCTTAGGTAAGTTTGGCTTTATTGATCCCTGGTTCAGAAACCTACACTCGGCAGGAAACAAGTGTGACAGCACAATGTATAGTCTACAGGTGCATCTCACAAAATTAGAATATCACCAAAAAGTTACGGTAATTTATTTCAATTCTTCAATACAAAAAGTGAAACTCCTAAATTATATAGAGTCATTACAGACAGAGTGATCTATTTCAAGTGTTTATTTCTGTTAATGTTGATGATTATGGCTTACAACCAATGAAAACCCACAAGCCATTATCTCAGTAAATTAGAATATTTTATAACACCAGCTTTAAAAAATGATTTTAAAAAATTTATTTTAAAATCCAAAATGGTAGCCTACTGAAATGTATGTTCAGTAAATGCACTCAATACTTGGTCGGGGCTCCTTTCGCATCAGTTACTGCATCAATGTGGCGTGGCATGGAGGAGATCAGCCTGTAGCACTGCTGAGGTGTTATGGAAGCCCAGGTTGCTTTGATAGCAGCTTTCAGCTAGTCTGAATTGTTGGATCTGGTGTCTCTCATCTTCCTCTTGACAATACCTTATAGATTCTCTATGGGGTTAAGGTCAGGCAAATTTGCTGGCCAATCAAGCACAGTGATATTGTTGTCTGTAAACCAGGTATTGGTACTTTTGGCAGTGTGGAGAGGAGCCAAGTGCTGCTGGAGAATGACATTTTCATCTCCTAAAAGCTTGTTGGCAGAGAGAAGCATGAAGTGCTCTACAATTTCCTGATAGACGGCTGTGCTGACTCTGGTCTTGATAAAACACTGTGGACCTACACCAGCAGATGACATGGCTCCCCAAACCATCGCTGATTGTGGAAACTTCACGCTGTTTTTTTTCTACCTGGGCAAAATTGTTGCCTACAAGATAATGACATATTACGGTGTCATGATTTGTGTCTATCCTCCATAATGTGCAATTTCATGTTCCCAATGCAGTTTTGCTATGTGATTTCTTTGTATTAAAGCGCATCTGGAAAATCCAAAGATCAAGGTGATCAATGTCAAATTATCTCTATTCCAAGTGATCCTGCACCCTGCACTTTGCTGTACCTCCTCCAAGCACTGCTATACAGGCTTTGTGTGTACAAATACAGTGGCATGCAAAGTGTTCATCCCTCTTGGCTTTTTACCTATTTTGTTACATTACAACCTATATTTAAATATTTTTGTAATTTTGATTTTTGTGTGATGCATCTGCAATAAGTAGTCTAAATTGGTGAATTGAGAAAAATATAGACAGATCACATACCGTATTTTTCAGACTATAAGTCGCACCAGACCACAAGACACACCCCAAATTTTCAGGAGGATAATAGTAAAAAAAATGTAATGCGTCAAATTGGGTCTGTCTTAAGCCCCCGTCACACACAGCGATCTCGCTAGCGAGATCGCTGCTGAGTCACAAGTTACCAGTGACCGGTCCCCCTGCCGGGTATCGCTGATCATCCTGGAATGGCCAGGACATTTTTTTGATCGCTGGTCTCCCGCTGGCCAGCATGCATCGCTGCGTGTGGCAGGCGGGGAAACCAGCGATCAGCGAGCTGGCGCTGATAACTAAGGTACACATCGGGTTTCTAAGCGGCGCGCAGCGTTTAGAAACCCGATGTGTACCTTAGTTACCAGCGCGCTGGTGCACGGAGCTGGTAACCAAGGTACACATCGGGTTTCTATGTGCCGCGCACCACTTAGAAACCCTATGTGTACCTTGGTTACCAGCTCCCTGCACCAGCGTGCTGGTAACTAAGGTACACAGTGGGTAACTAAGCGACGTGCGTCGCTTGTTACCCCGTGTCGCTGGTGCTGATCGCTGGTGAAGCTGCCTGTTTGGCAGCTCACCAGTGATCATGTAGCGGCACACCAGCGATCCTGACAAGGTCATATCGTTGTCGGGATCGCTGGTGCGTCGCTGTCTGTGAGAGGGCCCCTTACAGTCTGAATTCATCTTATTGGTGGGGGGGTTGGCGGTGGTGGTGGTGTGCCGTCACAGGAAATGTTCGGAGGTGCGACCCTGCAGGGTGATTCTACAAGTCCCAGGCTGGAAGTAGGGATGTTCGGCAGTGCAGGGGCTCAGCTGACATTTTGTGAAAATGTGGAGCCCCCACACTTTCATGGTTTCAATGGACTCCGGGAAAATGGCTCCCTTCAGCGGCACAGGTGCAGATTGAGATTTCAATCTGCGCATTGGCCGCCTCCGGCAGCTACATTCCTGGAGTCCACCACATTGAAACCATATAAGTGTGGGGGCTCTGCGTTTTCACAAAATATCAGCGGAGCCCACATTCCGTCGAACACTCTCTCCTACCAGCCTGGGACTCACAGCTTCGCATCGCCAAATACCCTCTCCTCCCAGCCCAAGGACCACAGTATCGCCCGTCGTATCTCCCAACTTCTGCCACCACTGCCCCCAGTAAGCTACTCGGTTTATACAACTCATACCCATTCCCCCCAAAAAGGGCATGTGCATATGTACTCACCCTTTTTTTTTTTTTTTTTTTTTTTTTTTTTGATGAAGCCCCTAAAAATTTCTGGTGCAAGCAATTACCTTCATAAGTCACATGTTTAGTGAAAGTAAGTGTGCAATCTAAATGTCACATGGTCTGTCCGTATATATACACACCTTTTCTGAAAGGTCAGAGGCTGCAACACCATTAAGCAGAAGGCACCACTAACTAAACAACACAAAGAAGACCAAGGAGCTCTCCAAACAAGTCAGGGACAAAGTACATGTCAAGGTTGGGTTATTAAAAAATATATATGTATCCCAGTCTCTGGTGATTCCCCTGGAGCACCATCAATCCATTCTCATCAGATGAGAAGAACATGGTACCCAGGGCTGTGGAGTCTGCAATAGGCTGATCACTTATAATGTTCACGGCAATACCAATGTATTGCAGTAAATAAAATCGCTATTTTTTTTATGAATGAGTACAGCACCAGAGCCACCATCTATACAGGAATACATTGCCTGAGCTGCCATCCGTGCAGGAATGCACTGCCTGAGCTGCCATCCGTGCAGGAATGCACTGCCTGAGCCGCCATCCGTGCAGGAATGCACTGCCTGAGCCGCCATCCGTGCAGGAATGCACTGCCTGAGCCGCCATCCGTGCAGGAATGCACTGCCTGAGCCGCCATCCGTGCAGGAATGCACTGCCTGAGCCGCCATCCGTGCAGGAATGCACTGCCTGAGCCGCCATCCGTGCAGGAATGCACTGCCTGAGCCGCCATCCGTGCAGGAATGCACTGCCTGAGCCGCCATCCGTGCAGGAATGCACTGCCTGAGCCGCCATCCGTGCAGGAATGCACTGCCTGAGCCGCCATCCGTGCAGGAATGCACTGCCTGAGCCGCCATCCGTGCAGGAATGCACTGCCTGAGCCGCCATCCGTGCAGGAATGC
The DNA here is from genome assembly GCF_039654945.1 of Dendrobates tinctorius. Lineage (NCBI taxonomy): Eukaryota > Metazoa > Chordata > Amphibia > Anura > Dendrobatidae > Dendrobates > Dendrobates tinctorius. Next base: position 86,777,609 of record NW_027361684.1, on the reverse strand, counting down.
ACTGCCTGAGCCGCCATCCGTGCAGGAATGCATGGCCTCTTATGTTACATTGCATTTACACCATCTGCCCTTAGGAACTCTATAACACACCATAACCCTTTCTGATCTATACCTGCCACATTGCCATCCCTTATGAACGGTAACTGCCACACTTTCCTTATGACCTACACTCTCAACATCACCCCATTATGAACTATAACCTCCACACCATCCCCGTTATGAATGATAATTTCCACCCTTATGACCTCTTAACACTGCCCCAAACTCTTACTCCTCCCGTCCTATCTACACAGTGTCCCCGCCATGCTGCCCCTTGTTTATACAGTGCCCTCACACAGACTACACTGCCGCTCTTTACACTGTCGCTCTTTACACTGTGTCCTCCCCACACTGCTTGTCTACAGTAAATGGCCTTTGAAGCTTCAGCTAGACTGCAGAGTTGCTCCCGTCGAAGGAGCCTGTCTCCGAAACGCGCGTCAGGGTGACGCACTGACCTGGACTGCCACGCATACTGCCGTCGTCTCTGAGGTGACATGGATTTTTGAGGATGTCCATTATATTGGGACCTAGCGGTCAGTTGACAAGTCATTTTATATATGGTTCAGGGGTATACCTTTATCTAGTGGACATGTGGTGATATGAGACCAAGTTAAATGCAAATTTGATCTATGCTTAGATGCTGGGTTTTGTTTGACCTAATTATAGGCAACAATTTTGGCTGCACACTGTTCATTGGTATTGCTGCCTACATAGTTCTTTCTACCTCATATACTGAATAGAATCATTATGGTGGATACTAGACTATACATCTAAGTAAGATTTATACATACATTGTGGTTGTCTATTGGTCAGCGTGTCCTCTTTGCACTGTTGCACTTTTTTGCTTGCTTTTGCACATGTTCTTCACGAACCCTGTCTCTTGTCCTAATTATTTAATAAAGAATTTTTGCTTTATATTATGGATCTTTAGTCGTATATGTGGTTTCCTCACCCCCGTTGTAATAGTTTATGGTTTGCATACGGACAGCACAGACATAAAATATGACTGTTGTTTGAGGGACTAGTCATTTTTGGTTGTCCAGAGAGGTTTCATTTTGCACAATTTTGCCAGAAAATTAAAATCTCTTTAGTTGATTTTTTTTTTTTTTTGTGATCTGTAACCTAGTGTGGGTTTCCAATGACTGTAGATCTGTTTGGCATTTATGACTTTTGGTAAATTCTAGTACCATATTACTTCTGTATAGGTTAGTTTTCATCATGTGTAGCTGTATTAGCTACACATTAGACTATATGGACTGAATTATTTTCCATCCATATAATGGTAATTGATTCTCTAACTAGCGAATTTCACATATTTTCCGCTCTCTGTGCCGGTCGTTACCTTCTGATTACTGAGCCGGTAGAGAACTGGTACATGGCCCTTTTTTAAAGGTGAAGCTACTGATGTCGAAACAACTCGCGTATTGCTCTGTACTCAACAAAATTCATCCTTGTTTTACTAAAAAGGTGGAAAAAAACATATTGCAATAAAATATTCTAAGCAAATCTTCATTTATCTTCAAGGGCTTTGTGTTATCTTCCTAGAGCATATTTGAATTGTGCCACATGAAAGGAACTTTCTAACTCTCATCTGCCTCAGCTTTAGTAATGGGATGATTAACAGCCGAGCTCGGTGTGATTGAATGCTCGTCTTTGCCTTCATAAACAGAAGTCTTTGTCTCCACGTCAGATGACATTATTCATATTCACATCCCTCTGCAGACTCAGCCATTCTTAGAGAACCATACATTTATCTTTAATGTGGCACAGACTCTGATTCACTCTCCCTGGTAGTCTTAGATTTACAAGTAACTGAGATGAGTATCAAATGATTTAGGACCGGCCAGAATCAATTTTAAGAGTTTTCTCATTAATCATATTTAATTTACACTGTTAGATCACTCAAGCAAATGCTAATCTGACTCCTGTACTTGAAAATGCTTCTAGAACAGAGTTTGTGCAAAAAAAAAAAAATCAAAGGACCCAAATTCTGATGCTGCGTTGCACCAGAATTGTGCGAACATTACTGTATACTACTTGTTTGCATCCCTCGCATCTCTTCTAAAGAATTGGCTTGGCGCAATGTGATTGTTGCTGTATGATACATTCATCACACCGGACTTACTAATCCAAAGAGGCGGCATGGATGCTGGCTGGTAGGATGAGGTTCGCAGGGCTCTAGACCGGCAGCCACAGAGTACGAAGTTGGATGCTAAGCCTGGGGACTGTGAATCTTTTTGGTCAACTCTATTGCATACTTATTATGGCGCCTCGTTATGTTCCTTTTAGGCTATGTTCACACTTAGCGGAACTCTCGCAGAAGTTAACGCGAGAATTCCGGAATTCCATTCCGCGGGAAAATCGTATTTTAAATTCCCGTGGAAAAACTAGCGATTTGCAAGCGTAATTAGCTCCTCCGGACCGTGGGTACCATCTGCAAATGTTCTGCTTACTTTTCGCATGGTAGGCAGAGCCACATGCGGAAAATAATCAGAACAATGCATTCCTATGTGGGCGGAATCGCCACGATTCCACTAAATTAATGGTCATGCTGCATATTTTACCACGAAGCGATTCCGCCACGGAAAAACCCACAGCATTGCGGAATCCTATAGGATTGCATGGGATGCTTATTTTTCAATGCAAAATTGCGCGTTTAAAACCGCCGCGAAAAAACCGCGACATGTGAACGCAGCCTAGTTCTTTCTCAAAACTTTCAGCATGTATCCAGCTTGGATAAGTAAACGTTTGAATCTTTTTTTCCTGCACTTTAGCAGGAATAGATCCACCTGCAGTGGACAAGAGGATCCAGGCCATCTTGATGAAATACTGAGCAAGTGACCACCAGGAATAGACACAGTGTGCAATCTAAATGTCACATGGTCTGTCCGTATATATACACACCTTTTCTGAAAGGTCAGAGGCTGCAACACCATTAAGCAGAAGGCACCACTAACTAAACAACACAAAGAAGACCAAGGAGCTCTCCAAACAAGTCAGGGACAAAGTACATGTCAAGGTTGGGTTATTAAAAAATATATATGTATCCCAGTCTCTGGTGATTCCCCTGGAGCACCATCAATCCATTCTCATCAGATGAGAAGAACATGGTACACTTTTTATATAATTGACCTACTCTAGTCTCTGGGGAGGATGTTGCCTGGAAGATAACTCTGCCTGTAGAGCTTATTTTACATGAAGGGGGAGTTACCAGTGACAACGATACGACCCGGTCAGGATCGCTGGTGCATCGCTAAATGGTCGCTAGTGAGCTGTTACACAGGCAGGTCTCACAGCGATGCAGCAGCGATCTAGCGGTCGATACTTACCTTTCAGACGCGGCGATCCTGACGTCCTCCCGCCCGCGTCCACGCGTCGCTCGTAGCAGCAGGAAGCCCAGCTCGCAGCAGGAAGCCCAGCAGGAAGCGCCCGACGAGAAATGGAGCTGCGCGATCTCGCACGATCAGCGATGGACAGCGGGAGAGCCGGTCGGAGGTAAGTATCACACATAGCGATATCGCTGCTGCGTCACCAAATCGGTGATGCTTTAGCGATATTGTTAGCGATATCGCTATGTGTAAAACCCCCTTTAGTCAAGGCACCTCATCCCCATCCTGGTATGCATGGCCTCCTCATCCCCATCCTTGTAAGCACGGCCTCCTCATTCCCATTCTGATATGCATGGCCTCTTCATTCCCATCCTGGCATGCATGGCCTCTTCATTCCCATCCTGGCATGCATGGCCTCTTCATTCCCATCCTGGCATGCATGGCCTCTTCATTCCCATCCTGGCATGCATGGCCTCTTCATTCCCATCCTGGCATGCATGGCCTCTTCATTCCCATCCTGGCATGCATGGCCTCTTCATTCCCATCCTGGCATGCATGGCCTCCTCATTCCCATGCATGGCCTCCTCATCCCCAGCCTGGTATGCATAACCCCCATCAGAAAAAAAGATTAAAAAAAAAATAAAATAAACTATCCTACTTTCCGTCCCTGTGTTCCCTTTCATCGTCTTGTTCCAGTGCCAACAGATGCAGCGGCCGGGTGATCACGTGTGCCCGCTACTTAAGGGAATGAATATATTCACTGCCCTCCGTGCCCATGGAAGTGGAGAAAAGTGAATATTCATTTTTCTCAAGTAGCGGTCACACGTGATCGCCCGTTTCTTCACAGAATGATTGACCTCACTAATTGAACTCCACACTGCTATTTTGAACACCCCCCCACCCCCCCCTTTCAATTAATTGTTCTAATACACAGACTCAAAAACGTGCAGGTCATGAACGTGGAGTCTGGTGGCTTTCTTAGAATGTTCTGCACCAACTGGTAAATTGTTTGACATATAAGGTATTTTATACCAAAAACAGTGATTAATCTGCTTAGTCATATTGGACTGCTTTTATTTTGAACCCTACTGTATATTCCAGGCACCAACCTCCCCATAGCCTGCAAGAGGTCACTTGTAATGAAAGATGATTCCTCACCAACAACACATCTGATATGAGACACACAAGTAGGACTGTTATCAGCTGTCTATACCCTGTATGTCCATGTTAGTTTAGACAGGTCAAATGTAAGGTAAGTAAAAAGGCATAAGCTGTATATGTATATAAAACTGCTGTACTGCACTTGTCCGTGTTTTGACGATTAATTCATTGCTGCTTTTGTGCTGATATTCACCTGATTTAGGAAAGCAATCCTGTTAGCAGGTAACGCTGCTTAGGATAAGACAATGTTGATTTATTAGTATTGTGTTTGGCAATCTGAATAATGGCCTTATTCCTAAAAAAACAGAATAGGGAGAGGTGAATGCAATTTATTCTTTTGAATTGGCTTTTCTTCGGGGAGCATTAATGTGCAATTCGGATGCCTGTGCCGGTAGAAGACAACAGGTTGTGTAATGCAGGTCTATTTCTTTCTAGAACAGATTGTATTCTCTGGAAATAGCTTTTTCCGTCTGTAAAAAGGACTTTGATCAAAGATGTATTTTAGATTAAATCTTTGAGTGTGTGTGTGTGTGTGTGTGTGTGTGTGTGTATACCTTTTATATGGGAAGATATATATTTGTAGTGTGTGTGTATATAAATATAATGCTCAGCATAAATGAGTACACCCCAACAGATTTGTCAGGAAACCTTTTAGTTTCCTTTGAGAATTAACATTTTCTAGAGAATACATATGTGGGCCGTTGACTGAAAACAAAATGTATTGTTTTGCACACATGGTCTGAAAAGAATGTTAACAAAACTATCAAAGCGACTACAGCATTCTAATTAACAAGAACCATAGATAAGTCTAACTAATTAAACAGGTGTGTAGTGGACAGTTGACTGCAAGGGTGTTACTTAACAAAGGAGAGAAGTACTACCCATTTCATGCTGTCAGCAATGGCACCACATGGAAGAGAAATGTCATCTGACAAAGCAAATCTTTACACAAGAAAGATGAAAGCTATAAGATCAAAAGCGCTTTGCCTGTCAGTCAGAATGCTGTAGCAAAAGTTATAAAAAATTTAACAAAGATGGAACTTGTATCATCTCGGTCATCCAGGCCGACTATGAAAGTTATCACTTTACCGGGAGTGTCTTCTGGCAAGAAAGGTTGGAGAAAATTGACATGCACGTTCACTACAGTTAGCTAAAGAAATAGAAAGTCAAATCTGGGTGAGTGTACACTACAGAGGAATGAAATACATGGGTGTCATCCACGAAGGAAGCTTTTTTTGAAGTCCATGCACAAAAAAGCTAGACTACATTTTGCCAGGGCCTATCCTGAAAAATATGACGATTACTGGGACTCTAATCATCTGGAGTGGTGAGACAAACTTTTTTTGGAACTAATAGTTTTGAAACTACATTATCGCGAAGGTGGTGTTTGAAGAAAAATGTATGGTGCCTACAGTGAAATATAGTGGTGGCGGTTTCCTTATGTGGGGCTACATGAATGCTGCTGGTGTCAGGGAACGACATTTCATTGATGGCATCATGAATTCACAGATGTACTGCTCTGTATTGAAATCGAAGATGCTACCATCCTACCCTTGGTAGACGTGCACATTTCCAACATGACAGTAATCCAAAATACACATCTAAGGCTTCTTTTTCACTTAACGGGTTTTTTGCATCCCTTTATTGCTGGCCTTTTTTGCAGGCTGTATCGCCGCAATTTTTCCGGTCTACCGCAATAACGGACCGCAAAAAAACTTGTGGATCGACGTTTTTCGGGTGTCCAATACTATGGAAAAAGTATTGGAAAAAAACGGCGTTCCGCAAAATCGGAAGTCACTGTGCACCGCAAAAACAAACTTCCGTTGTTTTTGCGGCCCAATTGATTTTCAATGGGGGCTGTGTCCGTAAGGCTGGTTTCACACTAGCGTTTGGAGGCGTGGCGGACGCTCGGCGTAAAGCTCCACTCCCTGCCGCACCTTCTCTGGTCAGCTCTGCCTATGAGTGCATGCCGCTGCATGCGGCCTGTGTACCCTATCTTTAGCATTGGGTATACAGGCCGTGCGCAGGTATGCTTTTGCCGCCACATGCGTCCTTTTGAAAAGCATACCTGCGCACGGCCTGCGTACCCAATGAAATCTATTGGGGATGCAAAAACGGGGTGCAAATACTTGGTAAGTGTAAAAGAAGGTCTCTTCCAGGCGTCCAAAAACCAGTAGTTTGGGTGGTCGGACACTCGTACTTCCTGTGGGCTAAGAAAAGGGCCAAACATCGGCCGGGCGGCGTGAATTTAGGCTTCCGGACCGTAGAGATCAACTTGGAGAGGGATAAGAGGGCTGCAATGGCAAAAGATCTTCCCAGAAGTAGTCGGCATCGCTAAGAGGGCTAAAGCGCCAGTGATACTAGTCCTGCACGCCGGCGGAAACAACCTGGGTAAACGGAGATGTCGAGCTCAGTTCAACGATGACGGCTGACATTGAGCGTTTTTTTTCTATCTGCTACCAGATATGATATTGGTATGGTCGGAGTGCCACGAGCTGTCTGGCACGGAGCCAAGGGCCCAAAAGCCATAGAACGTTCAAGAAGAGAGGTCATCCTGAGAGTGGCAAGATTCGTAAAGGGAAAATATGGCATCGTAGTTCGCCACCACCAACTGGAAGGCGACAACTCAGGGTTACTAAGGTCCGATGGCATTCACCTCACGGACATCGGGCTCGACATATTTTTGTCAGGTCTGCAGGACGGAATCGAACAGGCCCTGATGCTGATGGGTGGGGGTCGGAGTCACGTGTAGGTAGTACACCTAATCCTCCATGGCGGAATTTGAGGGAGGGGCAAAGGTTCGTGATACAGATACAGTGCTGTGCAAATTAATTGGGACAAAGCATTTTTTTAAGTACAATCGTAAGTTGGTTACCAGTCAGTGATTCAAACCAGTTTCAACTGCTTTGAACAGGCACTCACACTGGTTTGAATCACTGACTGGTAACCAACTTATGATTTTACTTAAAAAATGCTTTGTCCCAATTAGGGTGTGTGCACACACTGCAGATTCTGCTGCGGATCTGCAGCGGATTTGGTCCTGCTGTGTACAGTACCATTATATTCAATGGAAAATGAAATCCGCAGTGCACACGGTGCAGAACTTTCCGCGGTTTCAAATCCGCAGCATGTCAATTCTTTGTGCGGATTCCGCTGCAGTTTGGCACTTGTTTCATGGCAGGTGTCAAACCGCAGGGGAAACCCGCAGGCTAAACCGCAGAAAATCTGCAGATAAACCCGCAGAATCCGCAGCGTGTGCACACACCCTTAATTTGCACAGCAGTGTAATGTTCTATGAAACCCAGGCTTGTCTTGTGTTCAGTGAGATGATTAAAATGTTACTTTTCAAAGAAAGTGTACTCATTTATGCTGAGCACTGTGACTAATATTGTATACACACAATGTGTGTGTCTATATGAACACATATACACTTATCTCTATACACATGACTACATATTTTGGTATATGACTAAGGCTGTGTGCCCACGTTGCGCTTTTTAAGCGTTTCCGCAGCGCTTTTAGACGCGCGTTTCTGTTGCGGAAACGCTTAAGAAAAGCATTCAATGTAATCATTATGGAATCCGCACATGTCCTAATGGTGCGTTTTTTTCCGCTGCGAAAACGCAGCATGTTCATTAATTTTGCGGAAAAGCATACATTCAGGCTATGTGCCCACGTTGCTTTTTTGAAGCAGAATATTCCTGAGCGGAAACGCACACCCTCTTCCCGGGAAAACGCATGCGTTTTACGAAGCGCTTTTGTAAGTGTTTTTGACGCTTTTGTTAAGCGTTTTAGCATGCATCTTCCTAAGCGTTTTTGCAATACAATTGTATGTATGCGGAAACGCACGCGTTTCCGCAAAATTAATGAACATGCTGCGTTTTTTTCTGTTAAGCGTTTCCGCAGCGGAACAAAACACACCATTAGCACAACATGTGCGGATTCCATTATGATTACATGGGATGCTTTTCTTAAGCGTTTCCGCAGCAGAAACGTGCATCTAAAAGCGCTGCGGAAACGCTTTAAAAAAGCTACATGGGCCCACAGCCTTAATTGTATTGCAAAAACGCATAGGAAAACGCTTAACAAAAGCGTCAAAATCGCTTACAAAAGCGCTTCATAAAACGCACGTGTTTTCCCGGGAAGAGGGTGTGCATTTCCGCTCAGGAATATTCTGCATGAAAAACGCTACGTGGGCACATAGCCTAAATGTTCTTTACTTGTAACCACACTATGGAGCGCTTAAACGTTATGCATGTGACAGAAAATCTTTATCTAAAGACAATAAATGGTAACATTTTTCCCAACGTGACATTTGTGATCCTCTGCAGCAAGATAAGCTATAGATAACTTGGATGTGCTTCAACAGGAAAAATGGCCTGTCCTATCTATTTATATAATTGCTTTGTAATGTTTTCATTTCCTGTTCTGTCCAGATGTCACCGTATCCCAGAATTCCAAGCAGAGGAAGTTCACCGACCGCCATATTGGGACACCCAAGTGATGGGTGTCTCACTATGGAAACTGCTGCTGGTACCAACCTATTACGCGGTACCACCAGTGGAACACCGTCGCACCACACACACACACACACACAGACTCGCACTCTCTCCCTCGCGCACTCTCTCCCTCGCGCACTCTCTCCCTCGCGCGCACCCAGGCAGCCTCTTGCACGGTACCACCAGCGCAACACCGTTGCACTGCGCCTGCGCAAATTCCGCGCAGACGCAGTGAATCATTTGGCTGATCCGGCGGCTGATGCGCGATATGTCTACAGGCAGAGGAAGCCGGTCACATTAAAGGGGTTGTCCCACGAACTAAAGTTAATTTTAAAAATTGGCTGTGTCTGTCCGTGTACGGAGCATACCACATCTCCTGGGCAGGGGAAGAAGCAAAAGACAATACTGACATTACAGCAGGGGATCACAGAGAATTCATTTTGTGAGGTAAAATATTTCACTGACTCTTTTTTTAAACAATATTTTACCTCACAAAATGTATCCTCTGCGATCTCCTGCTGTAATGACAGTATTGTCGTTTGCTTCCTCCCCTGCCCAGGAGCTGTGGTATGTTCTGTACACGGTCAGACATAGGGGTGAGAGAGACAGCTCAAATAGGACAGCACATGAGGGGAGAACACCACACAGGTTAGAAAGGTCAAAGAAGAGAGCACAGATGGGAGAAGTCAGCATATGGGGAAAGAGAGAGTGGATAGGTGGGTGAGCACATGGGGGGAGAGATTCTCAACGCTGCAAAGCCTGCCCCTATCGTGACATTACCGCCCTCCCGATGCGATAACATTGGGCCTCCATCTAGTTCTTTATAAAGTGTCTGAATACTTGTACCACAATGACGGATCATATAGTTCTAAGCAGAATGAAGCGTTTGTGTGCATTTTTCTACTTTACATAATAAAAAAAAACTACTTGTGCAAACTGACAATAGAGGCTAATATAATGTTATCACAACCAATAAGTGTCCTCATGTAATATTGTTTGTTGGCGATAGGATCCAAAGGTTATAATCCTCCATACTAGTCCACAAGATGTATGTGCCCTGGCCGGAAGCACATGCCACAACTTGTGTACTTATGAAAAAAATGGAGCAGTAGGTTCCTGTATGACATTACTATGGTGTGCAGTATGCACCAAAATGGAGCTTGGCTATGCACCAAAAATCGAATTCTTTTCTACGGGGAAAATCATCTCGTAAAATTCGGTGTAGTCGCAGGAGAAATTTTGGCATGTTGTAGATCTCAAAAACACAGCACAGGTCAGTTTACGCAGTGTAAAGGGGGAAAAAAAGTCATTGGACATAAGTTACCTATCAATTCCATTCACTTATGTGACACTGCATTTTTCGTTCAGCAAAAATACGCAGCGTCAGAAACTCTTCATAAGAGCCTAACCGTAGTCGGGCTCTCAGTATTACGTAGGGTGGCTGCGGACATGACACAGAAATTGGTTGAAAATTAAACAGCTATTCGACGAATGTTCTTTGGGTGAGCGATTGTTACACCTTTTCAGTCCTACACATTTTAGATGATATTGGCCATTGTTCTCCAAAGTGTCTATTAATGTTCAGTTACAGCTCATGAATGACTAACAATGTGTTTCTGGAAGTGGAAATTTGGCTTCTTTTTTTTTTTATTACAGCTCGTGCAAGAGGTAACCCAAAACGGGCATATTGTGCTGAGGAGTTCAGTGGGCGGCCCTAATCATTGTCACTGACCACTGGACTGGACTGGACTGGAAGCAGGGGTCCACAGCCTGCAGCTTGAGAGCCACATGTGGCTTGTGGGCCCTTGATGTGTGGCTGTCTGCCATCTTGGTGCTGTAGCACCAGGTGTAGCAAACAGCTACTAAGAGTAGATCTCTGGAGGGTGACTTTTGTAAGTAGCCCTACACAGAAGAGCAGATCTGAATGGTGTAAGATGGGAAACCCTAGTGCTTGGCATACTGCCTCAGTGCGATTTCTGTGAAAAAGCTTTGGCTGTTGTTATGCCGGTAATAGGGGGCTCTGGGTGTCTCCACTGTGATTGGGGCATGGGCTGGATGTGGCTCTCGAGGGCAGAAAGGTTGAGGGGGGGGGGGTACCTCTGCTCCAGAACATGATGCCTGTACGCTGAATAGTTTTTTTCTTGGCGACAGGTTTCATATAAGATTTTCTACTATAGCGAGCCTGTCACCAGGTTTGATCGATATGAGATATGGCCACCAGCTTTCAGGCCTAATATGCAGCCTTCTATAATTCTGTATATTTGCCCCAAATCTGACTTGAATGACAAGAAAAGGACCTTTTATTATACTTACCTGCGGAGTGGTCCAGTCTGAGGTATGTTGCTGGTCTTGGTTTGTCGCCTCCCTTCTTCTTGTGATGCCGTCCTCCTGTTTGCTTCATGTAGATGACACGTCCCTACATCATCCACACAGTCTCCCCATCATCGTGCTTCTACGCAGGCGCACTTCTCTTCTCAGAGCTGAGAAGTACATATGTGCAGGAACGCAATGCCGGACCAAGACCAGTGACACCCCTCGGAGCGGTCCGCCCCGCAGATAAGTATAATAAAAGTTATTTTTCTTCTCTTACAAGTCGGGTTGGGGGCAGATATACAGCATTATGGAATGCTGTATATCAGGCCTGAATGTTGGTGGCCGTATCTCATATCATGCAAACCTGTTGGCAGGTTCCCTTTAAACGCTGGTATTGGCTGGCACTTTCATGTAATTGAATATGCTTGAGTGGGCAGCTAGCTGTACTTGTGTATAGAATCACATCGTAGATAAAGTATCTACACAAGTGCTGCAGATGTAGTTTGTAGAAATGATGTCCTATGTAAATATATCCCCCTTCTGCTTTACTTTTACTTTGTTTTTGTAGCTACACGAGTCTAAGATTATCATGGCGAGTTTCGTTAAGGCTCAGTGCAGATTCCCAAACCACACAGTTACAGTCGCACCTTTTTAAAATGGTTGTGGTCGTGGAGTCTGCAGAATCTGTTTCCGATCAGGCGCCTGCATTATGTGCAATGAATCCTGTATGGCAAGGAAAGCAATGTCATTTATTGCTTATGGAAAACATCACACTTTAATTATTAGCCAGTGTTTCCTGGCTCTTCATTATTAGGTCTGGAAACTTTTTTAGCAGTGAGTAGTCGTTGTTCTGCATGTACAAAGAGGTCTGTTTGTCAACTACCGTACGTATATAATCTCCTAACACATCTCCAGGGGAATTGTCTTTGTGTAGCCCTCAACACGTCTTCTCATCGTATGGCAACTTCTGGAATTTTAGTGTATCCTAAAAATCTTCCAGCTACCGGGAAAGCAGAAAATTGGCTCCATGTTGATGAACTCTAAAAATAATCAGATCACGTTTCAGGACAGATATAATGGGACCTGGAAGTCTGCTGGGAACGGACCTGCAGAAAGAATCATTGTTCCACATTAGTTTTAAAACTTTGTTCTTCTTAATTTATGAGGCTCCTTAGTCCGCACTCCCGGTAATGCTGGAGACCAAGTTGTGTATTTATCTAAAGCCACAATTGTTTTCAATGCCAAGACTGTAAATGCTTTTTTGAAAAGTTGAGTAATTGGCAGTAAATGAATTTTGGGTAGGAACTTTGATTTTAAGATACTTGATGACATCAGAAATTGATTGGGAATACCCGTATGTCCACTCAGATTTGGGTGGCTCAACTAAACATGATTGTTTTAAGCACCCAACGCACATTGAAATAGATGCTGTAGACTTTGGAAGACACTTGGATCTTTTTAGGATAGAAGATTTTGGGGACCTTATTATTGTAGTCAATAAACGTTTCATTAGGCTGGCCCCAAAAACATATATTTATCTTTTTGGGGCTAGCCTAGTGAATCTTTTATTGAACACAGTAGTAGGGTCCCCAAAATGTAGAAACCAACCTCAAATTTTCTGGCGATTTGGTTTCTCAACTGTAAGGATTTGTCCAGTTTTGTCGCAACTACTTTTCTTTTATTTTTGACCATTAATTGAATGTTTGGGGAATAAATTTTTTTCTTTCGGAACATATTTTGTAGCTTTATTACATTTCTATTGTCCTTATGGTAACCCTACAAGTATCTTATCTTATTAAACAGGAAAAAACAGGGAGTACAAGTCCAATTACATAAAAATAATGAGAAAAGTTTATTAAACATATAATACTGACAGTTACATAAATGACAAAATATACATAAAGGATCAGATAAGTATCTGCTGCTTGTTAGTCCTAAGAAATTAACAAAATAAAGTGCTTAGTGCCTGTAACAAATATGGGCCATATTTGAGGGATATAAAGGTAAAAGAGATCCTAACAGGTGCGCATCCTGAAAAAATCACTATCCCAAGCCATAGTGCTTACCCATACTAAACTTAGCCAAGGACCACAAGCACCGACGCGCGTTTCGCCTCTTTTTCAAGGTGCCGTACTGTGTTGTGTGAGGGGCCGAGTTGTATATCCTGTTACCAGGTGCTCCAATCAAGCGACGCGTGTGTCCGGTGTCCTGCCCCGGAAGCTGCATCACCACCGGCGACAGCGCGGCGCCGCGTCTCAGACGACGTCGCTATGACGTCACTGACCCGCAGACGCCACTGATGCGCCTCAGCAATGCTCCATGGGCACACACCGCAGACATGCGCACTGGAGCCAACTCTCTAGGTGATACATCCAAGAAAGGGAAATGGGTTCTAGATATAACAGATTACACAAAGTGGATATATATATAAATGAATCCAAAAGATTAATGAGCACTAGCTCATAACAACTATATCGTTAATAATAGTGAAAAATAAAAATATATCTAAAATATATAATCCCATTACAATGGACATTAATGTGATTATACCATCAACTATGTATTCCTTTTATATATAAAGGAGAGATGGTACATGTGAAATACTTCAAAAAAGGTGCACATATAAATGTGATTATACTATCAGCTATGTATTCCTTTTATATACACAGGAAAAATGGTGCATATGAAATGCTTCAAAAAGAGTGCACACATAATACATGTGACATATATAAAATGATACACCAACGTGAATAAAAATATTTATCTTTTTTTCTTTCTTTTTATTATTCATCATTTTTCTTCTTTTTCTTGTTAAATAAAATAGTCCCATAAGCCAAACTTGATATGATGTTCTTGAGCCAGGATATAACACCAAGGGTCCCTCCAGATCTTCCCCACTAAACGTCCTAGAAATTACGGTGTTCCATTAGAGATGACTAAAGGGAAACAAACCAATACAGTGAACATACAAACATATATAATAAAAACAAAACCATGTCACAACACAAAAATTACAGATATGAGCTAAAACTCAACTGCTCATTGAGTCCAGCCGGTGTGATGGTATCAAGAACTGTGATCCACCGGCATTCCCTTTGAGCTAACACACGTTTGGTGTCACCCCCCCTTATTCCCGCACGGATCCTGTCAATACCCCAAGCTTGGAGACCTGTTAGGATCTCTTTTACCTTTATATCCCTCAAATATGGCCCATATTTGTTACAGGCACTAAGCACTTTATTTTGTTAATTTCTTAGGACTAACAAGCAGCAGATACTTTTCTGATCCTTTATGTATATTTTGTCATTTATGTAACTGTCAGTATTATATGTTTAATAAACTTTGCTCATTATTTTTATGTGATTGGACTTGTACTCCCTGTTTTTTCCTGTTTAATATGTTATGCGGGAGTGTCTATTTCCCATTGAGACGACACTATATAGTGGGCGACTCTACTGGGATTTACATTTGGTTCCGTATGGTTTTGTTTTATAAGTATCTTATCTTATTGCATATGCTTTAACGTCACTAATATTGAAGCTTTCAATTTATCATTCTCATTTTAGGCAGGGTGAATTAAATCCAGTTTAGCCAGGATTCACACACCCTTGTGACACATCCTAGTGCTGTTTGCTTTTTTTCGGGCCGCATATGAAACCATGGAGTTTCATTGATCCATGCATGCACCATTTTTAAAAATGTGTACAAGTCTCTGGTCCGTGTGATTAAGAACATGTCCCATTCTTATCAGTTTTATGGGTCAGACTCTGCCATTAAAGTCTAGGGGATCCCTATAAAAAGGATGACTTATTGAAGACCTATTGGTACTCCAGAGTTTGATCCATTGTTAAATCAAAGGCTAAAAAAACATACAGCTTCAATGGAAAATATTAGGATAAGAAAACATCAGATACAACTCAGATGGTAGCGCTCAGATGTGTGAATACAGCCATACCGTGCATGATGTGGTTAAAGCAAAGTAGTGGACTTACTAGCTTAGTAATGGGAAAGTCCGTTTTCACCCAATACAGATTTTACCCCAGAAATGAGAATTTGGATAGTGACTGATCAATTCTGGCAGAGAAAGAAGCAATTTCTCTGATGCATACTATTGATTTAGGAAATAAAAATTAAAAGAAGATGCCCAAAGAAAAGTGTTGAGGACCATGATCACTTGGTAAAAAAAAAAAAATGACATTTGTAATAAGGGTAATAGTAGGGAGCTATATCTGCAAAACACAGAAGCACAGTAGCAAAAAAAAACAAAAAAAAACGCCAGATTCAGAAAAATGGTGGCATTTACATCAGGTAAATAAAAAATGTTATTTTTGGCAAGTAACTGTTCCTCCTTAAGTACTCCTATGAAATTCAACTTTTTGTAAGCATAAAAATCAGATGTATAAGTAAATATTTTCCCAAGAAACACAATTCTGGAGCAAGTTTTCATAACTCTACATTGTGCGCCTGCTTGAATTTTAGGAATAAACTAGGTTTTACCATCCACGTGAATTGGTTTGTGTCCCTGCAGCGTCACCACTGGTTGGCCAGTGTGAGAGTATGGAGGTACACACCCGAAGTGTTGACACCCAGTTGTCAATGTAGTAGTACATTTTTAATAGGACTAACCGGAAGAGCACAGTCTAGTTATGAGAAAAGCTGCTCCAGAAATTTTGTGAGCAATACATTTTTACAAAACAGATCTGACAAGAGAAATGACATCCACTTTAAGGAAATTGTTGACTCGTATTACCCAATTGGATGTCTATTTTCTCTGCAGGAATTTCCTGGTGGGATTGAGGAACGGCTAAGATTATGAAGGAGAGACTCACTTGGAGAGTTGCTAACCTGCAATTACTTTGCAGTTTCTGGAGAGGATTGATTTTCCTGGAAGCTTCTAGTGTACAGCTGGTTGATCGCATTGGGCTTTCTTCATATTTCAGATGTGAAAAATATGACAATTTTCAGTGACCATGCGTAAACCTTCCTTTTGAGAAGTATTGTTTTGAGATTTCTGATAAAATTCTAGTAGACAACTACAAAAGTAGAATAGATAAAGTCCACCAAAGCTCTGGTAGTCACTATGGGGCAGCATGCTACAGCTGTACTGGTATTTTTTTCTTGTTTTTGCGATTTCGGTAAGGTTGATCAGGGTGCACTCTCTCAGAAACAAAATACTTTTAACGCTCCCATGCACAGTAGTTCAATGGATGTGAGCTTGCGGTGCTGAATAAAATCCTTCACGAAGACGCTTGTACAAGGTCAATTTGTGGGATTTTTAAATCCAGAAATACAGTCTTTGGTCATTTAAGGGAACAATTAAGAAAGGACAAGGTGAACCAGGAGGATTTGACAAAGTGAATGTAATGGAACTTTTATCTCCTAGCCATATCTCATTTCACTATGGTTCTATTAAGGTTTAATTTCTCTTTTTAATTGGGGCATAGATCGATAATTAAGTTTAATCGCTGCATAAAATAACTTTTACTGATTTCAATCTTTGTTCAAGGGGATTGTCTTATCTTGACAAGTCATTTTCACATGCCGTTAAGACGTCCCGAACGCTGGGAAGTTTCAGTGTGATTGGGACGTCCATGTAGTGATCGCGGCAGGGAATATTCATTATTTTGTCTCGGGAGCCATATGTGCAGAACCCTCAATTAAAAGCAAAAACTATAGACACCATTAACAATTTTTAAGCTGGCTCACTACCGATATTGGTTTAGCAATTCTTTATATACATTATATTCACCATTTTATAACATGCAGCATATTAGTTCCAGAAATTGTACATGTATACATTGCAACATCTCCAAAATCCGCTTCACGTCTTTGGACATATTGGCTTTCATTGAGAAGGCTGCTTCCTAGAAGACCAGTTTTCGCTGCCATATGGGTGATGGTCTCAGAGATCTTTCTCTACATCAGTATTTATAATATGAGCCTTTAATGAGTACCTATCGGCAATCCATGGCTGCCCTTTTTATTAAAGAAAATATTGCGGAGCCGCAAATTGGTGATAGGCACTCTTTAAGAATTGAGTATTTCCACTCGTGAAGAGTTAGTTCTAACCATAACTGAACATGAGTGGGGTCAAGTATTTAACCGCCATTTTGTATCACTGCTTGCTTTAATTGTTGAGTCTGGCCTTTTAAATTAAACTCCAACTTTTGTGTGTCATAAGCCAGGGTTTCTGGAACAAAGTTACAAAGCACTCCAATCTTTGCATGCATCCTTATATCTCCTGTTTCCATACACCAAAGGTATCAAAAGGCAAACCACAGTGTGGAGCCCTTGCCTTAAAGAGAACCTTTCACTGGATATTTATAATCTAGTCAGAGTACCTTCTCCAAATGCCGTTGCTCCATGGATTTTCATATCAGTTTTTCTTTTGTGCCCCTCTGTTATAAAGTTAGACCCCTTGGAAGTAATGATGAAAATTGTATATTTAGCCAATTGGGCGTATACCAGAGAACGTCTCCGTGGGCATTTTGCTTTTTTTTCTGTGACATTAGCCAATCAAAACATGGCTGCGCCAACAGTGTGGTTGCACCTTTATTACTGGGAGCATAATTTTGGAATGGAGGGGAACAGAACAAAAAGAATAATGGCTCCAAAACCACTAGTGCATCACTAATTGGAGGATGTACTCAAGGTTGAAATTAATTTATGCAGTGAAAGGTCCTCTTTAAAGATTTGAAATAACCAAAACATTTATTTTTTTACAGAAAGTCAAATTACTGTTAATAGCTGTTGTAGGTACGGTAATTAGCAGATTTTCTACCATATAAAAATACTGTTTTCAGCAGACGGTCAGACTTTGTATAGTATCTGTCTTCTTCCCCTTCTGGCAGCCTACAACATAGTCCTTGCTTACTTTCTCTGCAGATAGGCAATATAGGATCCAGGGTGGTCAGGATTTATAATGTGTGACATTCAATATAAATACATTACATGTGCTGTAACAAATCCTCACTGGAGACCAATGTGACTGGATTACTACAGCAATGTGTCTGATCGGAGTGTGACTGTTTACAGATAATAAAAGCCCAAGGTTAGTGGGAAGGGTCTATGGGAAATGTGCCACATTCTTCTGCACTGCAGTCACAAAGCTGACATACATACGGTGTCTGTGCCCAGATCTGGCAGGGGGCTGAGGTTTGTAGCACGCAAGTACTTTTCCTACAGCAAAGCCACTCCAGCCAAAGTGTTCGCTGTTGTGCTGGACTTGTAGTGTACAGTGAACCCATTAAAATGCCCTCTCTGCATTCCTCACACGCTGCTTCTAGTCGCTGGTAATTGTTTCGGATTGTGAAGTTTTCCTGTGCACTTACCACTGCATCCGCTAATAAAAATTAAGAAATGGCACCTCTACGAGCCAAACATACAAACCCTAACTTTAAATCCAACGACATTTATATGGTATTTTTTAATTAATTTTCAGAAAATTTTATGGAGTGAAAGTAACTGAAAATGAAGTTGTCACATTGATCATTATGCAAAAAAACAAAAACAAATACTTGACCGACCTTATTCATAATGTAACCTGTTCCATGAAGATCCTGAAGCTTCAGCTGTGCAGAACATGTTTAAAGAGGTTATCCACTACTAGGACAACCCTTTCTTAAACTAAATATTCAGCCCCGATGAAATAATAAAGTCTATACTCCCGTGCAGGCGCCATTCCCGCAGGGTCGGCACTCGCTCTCCCCGTGGCTGTGACGCGGTGTTGTGACACATGGCGCCCAATCAGCGCTGTCGTCACAGTCTCCGCCTTCGTACCATCTGAAAATGAAGAGGAAGTCCAGGCTGCAGCTCATTCCAAACTTCCTCTTCAACTTGTTTGTCCGAAGATGGAGACAGTGACACCAGCACTGAACAGGCGACGGCCATAACATGTCATTCCAGTGCATCACAGACCCGGGACCGTGAGTGCTGACACTGCGGGAACCGAGCCGGGACACGAGGAGAGTATAGGCTTTATTATTTTATCAGGGCCGAACATTTAGTTTAAGAAGGGGTTGTCCTAGCAGTGGACAACCCCTTTAAATGACTGAAAGGGTAGATGCAGACGAGCATTTCCTCTATTTCTGATTAAACTGATCACATTCGGAGTAAATCAGATTATCTCGGATGTGGAGAATTTAAAAATAAAAAAAATTGGACCCATAGACATAAATGGGCAAGTGCCATCCGCTCGGAGGCAAATCGTGCATGCTGCACAGCTTCATATAGAATAACATGGAGTCAAGTGCTACCTGTCAAAACGAAAGCGTTTTAGTGTATTTTTATGGATTGAAAAGGCAATTTAACAAAAAAAGTGCAGCCCCATCTTTTTGAGGTTTTTTTCTTCATTTTCAGCTGTGACTGTAGTAACGTCACATATTGAAGGTTATTGATGTTTCTCTGGATGTTCTCAATTGTTTTCATCCCATTCTGCTTCTGGCATGAAAGGCTGTACGTGCTACATCAGGCCTTACTTTCCACTTAACCATGATATTGACATTTTTACACTTCATTAACGCCATGACCTCATTTAACCCCTTGTCCTTGTCTGTGCCTTTAGAAAATCGTGAAGTCTAACACTTTTTAATCTTTTGCCATTGATTGTGAGCCATAATATTGTTAAAGCCTCGCGTCTCACATTCAGGGAGCGGACAGTCATGCATGTGCATATCTTCTTTTCTGCAGAGATCTCTCTGTGTTCAGGGCGAGTGGTTTGTTCTAATCTTCGCATTCATGTTGTAGATTAGGCGTCAGACATAAATTATGCAGAACAGGAATGTCATGAATACAAAGTAATCATTTATTTCACTTATTAATTTTTTTTTTTTTTGTAGGTTTGAGAATAATACATTTGCTATGTGATGATTACTAATGTGTTGTTGGCTTTTACATGAGTTAATAAGAGTTTCCGGCATACTTGGAGGTTTCCATATTTCCCAAAGAGTGACAAGAAACTGGCGTGTCTTTGCTGGAGACAGACTGTCTAATTTTGGGGAATCTCATGATTGAAACCCTTCTAGTAGATTTGCTTTATAAGTTGAAGCCACAGTAGGAGGAAATCTCCTTACATTAGAACCCCGATTCATCCACCCTAGTGTTTTGCTCCCAATTTAGGGTGGAGGATCCTCTGGAGTCAGGCGCTACAAAATCATTAAGGGGCATTAGCCTTTTTTGTAGCATCTTTTAGCTGCGATGTACCAGTGTAAGAAAAGTTTTCTAGTCTCAGTGTTTTTTGAGTTACAAAGAAATTTTTCAACATTTTCAAAAACTTTCAGGCCAAATTCCTGGCAAAAACTGTTGGCGAATCGGAGGTAATTTGAAGTAGGATTGTCCATTTCCAATGTCCTGGGGAACAAACATTATTTCTCTTTTATCTAAATTGACTAGTCATTACAGTAGAATTAGCAATGACGAAGGGATCTGAAGAGCTTTTGTTCTTGCTCCAAGGAGTTCAAGATGTACCTGCGTACGAGTGTTCATCGAACAGCTTTTGTAAGGATATCGGCAAGGTTTTCTGCGGTGAGAGCAACTTTGATATAGGATCTCGATTGGGGTCTTCAAATGTCGTGGTAATGAAGTGTTTGTTGAACACTGGAATAATTGGTATGCCTTTGCTAAATAATGGATTACTGAAGAATCTACTAGTTTTTTTCTTCTACTTTGATTATCTATGGTTATGTACACATTGCATTTGGGTGAATGTTTGGTGTACAGAAAATAAAGCCATAGACCCTCCCCACCCCCTCATTCCTTTAGAGTATTCCAAATAGTATCTGTTTTTCTCTATTAGGATGGCGGGTGACATTGTAGTGCCTATACAATGGGCCACCACAAAAAAAAATATATAAAAATAGGTGCCATGTGGATTGTGGAATGCTGTATGGCTACATATGTTTTTTTTTTTTTCTTTGTAAATGAGGTGTAAAATATTTTGGTGCCCTATAGGTATTGGTTAATTTACTGTAATTCATTAGCAGTGGTGGCATGTCATAATATTCACGTAAAATTAATGCTAGAAGAAGCAGAGTTTCGCATATATTCTAGAATCGGTCTTGTTACAAGTTATTTTCAATATTATTTGAGAACTCTATAATATCCCGTCTTTAGATGTCTCGTAAATGGTGACCTCTTCCTTGCCGATGTGCAAGTATGATTGAAATGCATTGGTTAGTGCGTGGAGAACACGTGGCAAATGAGATGGATGAGTTGAAGAGACGCAACATTGAAAAGAGGTGCTTATTTTAATGAATAGCTATTTTTAGGACTTTTCACTTTCGATGTGCTCATACTCTTCGCTTCTAATGGCTTCCAAATTGGAATTTCTGCTGATCTCGCTTGGTATAATGTTCCCCATCAAGTATTTGCAAGGACGACGTTTCCAGTACATTTGTATAATTCTAGTGTCCTCTACCCATGCCCCCTCACTTCTCTCATTGTGCACAAAAAATATAATTAGGCTATGGAGAGGACACTGCCTGGAAGATAATCTAAGTTTGAGGAGGGCAACAACCAGTGATCAACCTAATGCACATAATATTGTATACCACAAAAGATATGCAAAAACAGGGAGCCCACTAAAATGACAAACGATTTTATTTATACAAAACAAGCCATGAAATGCATAAAAACACTACAAAAAGCTTTAAGCCTTACAATAATGACCAAGAAATCATAATAGAATTATGGGCAACCATAGGACCCATACATTTAATCTTTAAAAGATAACGCCATAATGACAAGGTACAGTCTAATAAGAAAAGCCCTTCACATTGGCCGTACGCATATTGCCAGCATGCATCTGTAACGGCAGAAAAAAACAGAAATGTATGTATAAGCCTATTATCAAAATCCGGTTGTATATCCATAAATATAAACAGGGCTTTGGAGTTGGAACCCATTTTGGTGGAGTCAGTGTCATGAAAATTGAAGCGTCGGAGGTTTGGCTTACCGACTCCGCAGGGCTGTGGAGTCGGAGTGAAGCCCATTTTGGTGGAGTCGGTGTCATGGAAATTGAGGAGTGGGAGGTTTGGCTTACTGACTTCACAGCCCTAAATATAAAGAAAACCCAACAGATATATCAATTAGGAATTTGCCTAAAGATCAATGCAGCAAAAAAATGAACTGCCAGCATAAAGAAAATGGACATCAGGATAAGAAACCCTACACAATTAAGAAAAGGCTTAATAGTCCATTAGTACACAAAGATTGTAAAAATATTGTGTCTCTCATAAGTTTGGGATAGGGACCAGATCCATTAGATAACTCTACCTCCTTGCTTCATTATCCTATCTTTCTCCTCGTCGCTGTGTCCCTATGATGTCCGGTGCGTGTCTGGAAATCCCGCGCCTGTACACTTCGCCTGCCGTTGCTCCTTTTTTCTGTTCCGCCATTCTATAGGCTTTGCCCTCCCTTTTGTTCTGCTCAGGCACCGGAGAGTCACTGTAACTTCCGCTCCCAGCGTTTTCAGATTCACAGAAAAGGTGTACTCCCGACTTCCTTCCTCCCACTCTACATAGTAAGTATGTCATTTGCAACTTTTCTGCAAGCCAGAGGACGCTGGGAGTGGAAGTTACAGTGACTCTCCAGTGCCAGCGCAGAAAAAAAGTGAACGCAATTCCCATTGAAGGACGAAACCGTAAAGAGGAGAGACGACAGTCCGAGAGCGCAGGCACGGGATTTCCAGATGCACACCTGAAGTGATAGGGACACCCTGACAATCTGGGAAAAGAGAGATAGGATAATGAAGCGAGGAGGCAGCGTTACCTTCCCGGCAGCGTACTCTCCATAGCATGGCAGAGGTCATTTATATAAAGTCATAAAAGATGATTCATCAACAACTAGTCATTTGATATGAGTCATACAGGTAGGACTCCACAGCAGGCTTTAACTGTAATGTAATTCCATGGGCGTGGAATGCAGTGAATATTCATTTCTCTTTAGCAGTGGGCACAGGAAGCGACCACCGGCTCCATCCTCCTGTGACCCGCTGCTCCGCCACTGCTGCTCCCCCAACCTCCCCGCCAGAGCCGGTACATCCAGGCTATAAGAATCACCCCCTATTTTCCTCCACATTTTTGGAGGAAAAAAGTGTCTTATAGTCTGAAAAATACTGTGATTACATTTGCATTTTATTGTATGAAATAAGTATTTGATACAGCAGAAGAACAGAACTTAATATTTGGCAGAGAAACCTTTGTTTGCAACTGCAGTGTGATTTTCTGTTTTTTTTTTTTGTTTTTTGTTTTTTTTAAGATTGTCTCTCACAGTTGAAGTGTATCTACGATATTAATTACAGACTTATCCATTATTTGTAGGTGGGAAAAGCTGCAAAATCGGCAGTGTATCAAATACTTATTTTTCCCACTGTAGGCTCCCTGTGAGGAGTAAGGCACCCCATCACTTTTGACAGCATATATAATGCTTGATATGTTCAGAAGCCTCGATGGAACACAAGACAGACCCCATTGTAACTCAATATGACCTATCAATTACTATTTGGGGTCATTGTATGACAGATCCCCAGCACTGAATGTGAACATTCTCTATGTAAGTCGTGACACTAGTGTGAATTTAGTCTAAAGCTCAGTTCACATTTGTGGTGTTTACTTTGCAGAGTTTGGGGTATTTTTATGCAGCCTTTGAGAGAACCAGCAGCAACTTCTGACAAGTCTGTTAGTGTTCCACTTGAAATAACAATTCTGGAGAGACTTTCTTAAAGGGACTCTGCCAACAGAATGACTGTCCAAAGCAAGTATAAACACCCGATGCATCATGGTGTGACCCAATATAATGCACCGGGTAACACCTGTTTGTTTTCCATCTATTCCTACCTCCTGTCATCTTTGACAGCTCTGACAGTCAGAGAAGGGCGGAGATGGATGGAAATCAGGCAGGTGAGTAGGTGCACTGAACTGTTTGGCCTCATCAAGGTGCGTCAAGTGCCTGTGCTTGGTTTGAACAGTCATTAACAGAGTCCCTTTACATGCCACATTGTGCTGTTTCTATGTTATTTACTTCTAAAATATAATGAATAAATTAAGTGTTACTAGTTCCTTTGCCAAAGAGGTTTGTCCTCCAATTGGACCATGTCAATCATTGTAGGGGCATGCCCCAAATTATTGCAATATATTCATACATTTCTGGGAGGAATAACTGAGGAAAGGCACAGGTTTACTCAAATGGACGTGTCAAGTAAACTGATCATGAACTTTAAAAATACATGAACCCCAATGAAAATCAGTCAGACTTCACTGTAGGTTCGAAAAATTGATCTGGAATTGCAACCAGAGCTACATGATGCTAATGTGAACAGATCCCAGACCTTTTTAGTGTTTCCCCCCATGGTAAACATAAGATTATTAGTATTGTAAAGTATTGGTTGGAAAGGGCTGTCGCTGATTCACATTGGTGTAACGAGAGATGAATCCTATTAAACGGTGATCTATCTTTGACTCTCTCGTTACATGGACCAATTTGTTAATACTGTACAATTCACTGAGATGAGAAAGGAAAACTGGAGACCCACGCAGCACAAAATACACTTCTTTTTAATTGTTCTGGTGAAAACAAGAACAATAGGAAATGTTTTAGAACCCGGAGTTCCTGTGATGGCAGTATACTTTGTATTCTGAGCATTTTTCTCTGAGGAAACTTCCCGATAGCGTGCAACAGTTTATCTGGACAAAGCTCGCTGTACGAGTGACTTGTGATAAGCCGCTAAGAATACTTCCTGAATAAACATATACATCAGCTGTGGATGTGGACACCGGCCAGCGTGACATATCTGATGGTGTGCAGCTCCTTTGGGTACTGAGTGGCCTAAAAGTATAGGCTCTCCATGAACCTTCCAGCCATAGCATTTTGTACATACAAGCTACATGGTGATGTCTCTGCGGCTCTGAAACAAACATTGATTTTCATATCTGTGAAGCTCTGAGAGCACAATCTTTGAGAAGTTGCTCTCGATAAAGCAATCCTTCGTACCCAACCTTCAATTCATTAAGGCACAAAATAAAGTGTTATACAATTAAGCTGTTTAGCATTACCCTGGGGTATGTGCTCTTTTATTATTAATCTTTCTTAGCTCAGACATTAAGAATGTGGAAAGTATATTTATCTATGAAGTTTTCAGGCCTTTGTGTTGCCTAAGGAGGACCTATCAGTTCTTCTTACTTTTTAGTGTAGAACTTGACTTTGTGACATTCCTTTTTTTCTTCCAGAGTCGATAGTGCTATAGGTGACACTAGAGTTCTAGTCCTCTTCCTCTCTGAAGAAACAATTTGTATATTTTCCAGAGGAGCATTGCAAGGCTTGAAAGTCTCCTCAATCTGGCATGTCAGGCTTAGCATGTCACTCTCCACAAGGAGAAACGTTACCCCTTGGATCCCGGTCAGACGTCTCTCACCCAGCCAAGCCAGATCTCACACTTTGCACTGACAAGGGGCAGTACCTCGAAACAGGGTCTGCAGATTTAGATTTTGGTTTTGGCTTTGGCTTTTATCCTAAGTCATGTAGCAAGGCTTTTTAGAGACTCGATATTGACTTTTAGGATTGCTATTTCCAACAAGTGGCACTAGAGTTCTAGTCCTCTTCCTTGCTGGAGAGACAGTGTATAAGGAATTGGTATAACCATTCCTCTTGTGAACCTATACAGACTAAGGTTGTGTTCACCTGTTGCCGTGGTCTTTTTTTTCTCTTTTTTAAATATCCAGTTTTAAAGTGATTGTGATAATAAAACTCCTCACAACCACAATGTTCTGCTTTCATACACGTTGACCCGGTGTGCAATCTAGCATACAGCATAAACCAGTTTCTGTCTTCCAAAATAAGCAGACCATTCTCTGTAGTCTAACTTGTTTATTGGTGAAGAGTATAGAACATACGGTAAAACTATAAAGAATTCAAATGACATGGGTAAGTATTGGGCAGATGATCACACAGCTAACACAATTACAGGAAGTATACAGTGTGATGCAAACTTTACATGGAATACACAGGTTTCTAATTACATCTACTGTGCACTAGCTGCTATGCAGTTAATAACATCTCTGTACAACACTGCATTGCAAGAAATGATATTAATCTTACCAGATATGCTTTACCAGGATAATGAACTCAAGTAGGGGAGTTACAGGAGTACAAATAAACACGTGTGTCCTATGAAATATACAGAAGAAAATGGCATTTTTCCTCATCCCAGAATACATTGCTTCAATCCCACAATGCAACACTCAGTCTGCTATTAAAGGCACAGGCTATAAATGCTGTTAAAGACACAGCTATAAATTCAGCCACCATTAGATGGTGCTATACCTAAACCAGCACATAATGCAAACATATTTGCCCTATATTCAGAGGGCAGAACACACAATATTGGCCATACCTGCTAATATTGACAGATTAGGCTGACAGTCGAATGTGAATGGGCCCCACCACCCACAGATTATGTCGTAGGAGATGCGCATCTCCAATTTCAGACTGATTCTCCATTTATTCTCTAAGGACACGGTTCAGTATTTGTTCAGTATTTTGCATCAGTATGTGTATACCTAAACCAGCAGTGCAATAATTGGAGGAAAAGTATAATAGAAACACGTCACCACTTCTGGATTTATCAACCGCTCCTGGCTTTGGCTTACAAATACTGAGGTAAAAAACTGACCAAGTACTGAACATGTGATTGTGACCTAAGAGATGAGCCTCTGCCAGGGGAATCTTGGCAGATGGAGTGCTCCTGTTGGAATAGTGGGGCAAGAAGGTGGAAAGCCAAACCATTTGTGCGACTGGTAGCTATCTAAAGTGTCTGCTAGGCTTAAACTAAAAGCACTGATTGGGCAGTGTCAGGTGTAAATTGGTAACATTGAGCTGTCCATGTATAAATACATGTCTAAGAGGAATAACACCGCAATGTCACAGCTCGGAAGTCCTAAGAAAAGACACCCCAGAATTGGTAAAGTATGAGGTATACAATGACTTACGAAAATGGGCAAGTCTGTAAGTCTGTTGGGTTCCTTTTGGGGTTGCTTGTTTTTGCATAAAAATAGAATGACAGGGGCAAGGGAAATGGTGTTAGTGCTGTAGGAAATACAATATGTTGTTCTTCAGGAACACTACCTGCCCAGCGACCAGACTACCAGGAAAAGAAAGGAAACGCTCCAGGGAAACTGATGGCCTGTATATAAAGGGAGGCAATGCATGACACGGCTATAAGGAACCGTAGAGTAGCCGTATGGAGTGCACGGTCCACACTGCGCCCTCGGCGTGTCTTGCTAAGCGATTTTCAGTGCCATCTAGTTGACTCATTCTGTTCTAATATTGCCTATGTAGGTAGGCAAACCGCTCACTGTCAGCCATTGTTATTAGGCTGTGTGCACACGCAGCAGTTTCTGCTGCGGTGTACAGTACCATGATTCCCTATGGGAATCAAAAACCGCAATGCAGATGGTGCGGAATTTTCCGCGCGGATTATCTGCGGTTTTCAATCCGCAGAAAGAATTGACATGTCAATTCTTTCTGCGGATTCTCCTGCGGTTTGCCATCTCCTCCATTGAGGAGGAGATAAACCGCAGGACAAAACCGCAGAGCAATCCGCAGGTATTTTGACCTGCGGTTTCATCTGCGGATTTTACAAAATCCGCGCGGATGAATCCGCAGCGTGTGCATACAGCCTTAAGTGTCCCACTCTCTCACCTACCTTGAAAAAGTATTCATCACATAATGTTGGCAAGAGTTGTTACCAAAATGGTATTTCTATTCTCTGAAAACATAGGGTAAGTTCATGCATTTTATAGCATTTTGCTGCCTATTTAATGTGTAAAATATGCTGCGTTTTACAATACCAGAATAATCATTGAGCTCTCCTAGGTCTCTTGCACATGGTGTTATTTTTCCCTGTGTGTTTTGTCATGCTGCATTTTTGTCACTGCATGTCAATTCTTTTGGTGTTTTGCAGCACTTTTACACCAATGACTGGAATTTGCACTTAAAAAATGCAGCAAAAGGGCATGTATTGTGCCAGGTGTGAACATACCCTTATTCTTTTCTAATCTAAAGATGTCTGTTGTATAATATTTTCCATAGAAAGTCCCGATCTATCCAGCCTACTCGGACGCTCAGATTTGGCTGCATTGCAAAGAAATGGGTTCATCTACGAATTGGATTGTGTTGTGGTTCTTCGAAGATTATCATTATGATTATCGCTCTTAAGAAACAACTGTGCATTTTGTGCATATAGTTTGTATCTTGGCCCCTACGATGGATTTCCAACACAAAAAGCCAAACCACATTACCACTGTGGCTCTAACGAGCCACACGTCTACATATCTGTCTGTGTTATGCGATCTTGTGCTTATTTTTCCTCCTGTGTGTTTGGAAGTGTCCCCATGACCACAAGACCATTCTTGATCTGTGTCCTAGGCCATCCTGGTATAGGTGTTCATGCATGGCGACATTTCTTACTAGGTTAGATTGTAATGAAAAATAGTTAAAAACATTCATATTAGTCAGAAGTGGCCAGGAACCAGTTAGAATAACAGTAATAGTTCCCCCACCAAATAGTGAGGACTGACCATAAATCGTGGAGTACTCACAATCACATGCAAATAGAAGAAGAAAATTGAGTAACCATAAACCACAGTAAAAAAGTATGAAAAAAAGTAAGAACAATCTTTATTTATTCACATTAAAAGAGAATATCAAACATTCATAAATACATTTGAGGTGAAAATAAGAAAAGGACAATCCTGATGACAGAGAAGGTAATCACCCCTACCTATGATCAGAGTGACAATGGGCCATAAGACCACATACATGAATGAAGTCATTACGCATAAAAAAGGGGAGGTGTCTGTCTGGCGTCATCTATTATATACGCGGCGTCCCCGGTGTGGATAATTAAGGCGGCGCATGCCCAGCTGAACCGAGCGGTTATCATGCGATGCCTCACCGCCAGACAGACACCTCCCCTTGAGAAAGCCGTGGTGAAACGCGCGTCGGGGTTGAGTGAGCTGTCTCCCCTCCTTCACAGCGATATTATGGGTGAGTGACTATGGCAGCTGGGTACTGGGCATGATTTTGGTACTAACAGATTAACTTTTTATGGATGTACATGTTGCTGTCATCTATGGTAATTGTTACCGTATGTAACATTTTTTGGGGCCAGTTACTGATTGTTGAGTTTAATATCTAAGCATTTTTTTATGCGTAATGACTTCATTCATGTATGTGGTCTTATGGCCCATTGTCACTCTGATCATAGGTAGGGGTTATTACCTTCTCTGTCATCAGGATTGTCCTTTTTCTTATTTTCACCTCAAATGTATTTATGAATGTTTGATATTCTCTTTTAATGTGAATAAATAAAGATTGTTCTTACTTTTTTCATACTTTTTTACTGTGGTTTATGGTTACTCAATTTTCTTCTATTTGCATAGGTTAGATTGTAAGTAGTAATTTGTAGATTGGTGATTACCTCTTACATTTTTTTTTTCAGGAATAGATTTTTTTTTTTTTTTTTTAAAGTTGTTATAAATCTTAAATACGGTAATACTAATTAGCTGAGAGCACTTGTTCTTCTTACTGAGGCAACTACAGAACTTTATAACGGCCACTGTCTTGTTACACTGCCAGAATCCTTTATTATAATGGTAAAAAGATAGGTGCCATTGAGACGTAATGCCCCTTCAGGTGTAGGAAGATGTTCTAGTGAATGCTCTGATGTAATACTGGAGATACCATAAGATAAAAAGAAGCTGCTACCACTGCTGTCCACACTTTGACTGCTGAGCAGCTGCTGTGACCTGGAGATGGCTGAGTAGGTTGTATTAGGTTATGTTATCTTCAGGTTACAGCAGTGGAGATTTTTACTGCACATACAGTACACACAAACCTGTCCAGTTAACACTGCTGGACAATTTTTTGTCCGTGTAAAAGATTGCAGTGTAAAAGATTTTTTTTCCGATCACCATCCTGGTTGCTCTTTTCTGAACTTTCTCCAGTTTTTCAATGTCTTTTTTAAAATGTGGTGCCCAGAACTGGGACAGTATTCCAGATGCGGCCTGACCAAGGAGGAGTAGTTTGGGATAATTGCTTAACATGATCTAGACTCTATGCTTCTCTTATTACTTCCTAGAGCTGCTGCATCACACTGTTTGACTCATGTGCATCTCTGATCTATTAGTATACCCAAGTCTTTTTCTCACATGCTGTTTAGTTCTATTCCTCTCATTCTGTAGATGTAATTTTCGTTTTTTCTTGCCTAGATTAAGAATCTTGCATTTCTCCCTGTCAAATAATAATCGTTTAGTTGCTGCCCATTGTTCAAGCTTATCTAGATCCTTCAAATCCTTTCTCTGTCTTGTCTAGTGTTAAGGGGGTTTTACACATAGCGATATCGCTAGCAATATCGCTATAACGTCACCGATTTTGTGACGTTATAGCGATATTGCTATGTGTGATACCTCCGACCGGCCTCCCCCCGCTGTCTGTCGCTCATCGCGCGAGATCGGGCGGCTCCATTTCTCGTCGTCTGCTTCATGCTGGGCTTCCTGCTGTGTGAGACGAGCGACGCTGGACGCGGGCGGGAGGACGTCAGGATCGCTCTGTGTGAAAGGTAAGTATCGTCCGCTGCGTCGCTGCTGCATCGCTGTGAGATCTTCCTTGTGTGGAAGCTTGTGAAGATCTAGAGTTGTGGGTGTTAGTAATCACCTAGGCAGGTTAACAATGCAACAAGTTTTATTTATATCCATACAAGCATTTCAGTAAGTCCAGGTAGATGACCCCAATGTAATGCCCCCAGTCCACGGGATCAGCAACAAGTCAGTAAAAATAGTCCATGGGATAATTCCTAGGGGAATATAGATCTCACGACCGAAGCCCGAGAAAACTTAGTTCCAAGTTCGATAGTCCATTCATGGGTTCCAGGAGCGGCCTTAACTCTGCTCCTTTCGCTTCAGATCCCCAGATACAACTGCACTCCCCCATCAAGTCTCTCAACTCTACTCCCAACCCCCTAACCAATGTAAATTGAATTCACAGCCAGTGAAGTCTCCGGCCAGTCTGGAGTGGTGTGAACCCAAGTGGCCCCCCTGCCGAGAGAAAGAGGCACATATTCCCCCACCAGATAAGGTCATTGCATGTAAATACAACATAAATTGAGCTAACTAGTCATCTGTGCTGGGAAAGTATTTCAGTTCCTCACAAAGCTCACTAGCGATCATTTAGCGGTGCACCAGCAATCCTGACCGCGTCATCGCTGGTCGGATCGCTGGTGCATCGCTAAATGTAAAAGGGCCTTTAGCTATCCCTCCTAGTTTGCATCGTCTGCAAAGTTTATTAGTTTACTTTCAGTGCCCTTGTCTAGATCATTTATAATAAAGGTTAAACAACAGTGGGGCCAGGACAGAGCCTTGGGGTACCCATCTTGAAACACCCTTCAAGCTTGAGCATGTTATGAATCCCACGTAACCATGGACTTGTCAATCCCATACTTGGTAATTTTTTCTAAAAGGATAGTATGAGATATTTTATCAAATGCTTTGCTAAAGTTGAGATACACTATAACTAACGCATTTTCCTGATCCACCCAGTCAGTGATTCCATCATAGAAGGAAATTGGATTAGGCTGGCATGACTTGTTTGCTAAAAACCCATGCTGGCTCTGGTTAATTACTGTATTCTTATCCAAGCACTTCCGTACATTCTGTTTAATAATTTGATCAAAGTTATTTCCTGGTATAGAAGTAAGGCTCATTGGCCTGTAATTTCTTGGCTCCATCTTTCCTTTTTTGAAAATGTACCCTTCTCCAATCTTCTGGAACTTCTCCTGTTCTCCAGGATTTTTCAAAGATCATGGTTAGTGGTTCTGCATTTCCTCTAACTCGTTCAGTGCCATAAAATGTAATTTATCTGGACCTGGAGATTTACCGTAATTTTTGGATTATAAGACGCACTTCTCTCCCCCCCCAAATTTTGGGGAAAATGGGGGTGTATCTTATCGGCACGCCGCTGCGCTGAGTCTCAGTGGCGGTGCTGCTCTAAGATCTCATCTCCTGAGTTCTTGGTGCCGAGACCTCCATCTGCTCATGCGCCGCCTTCCGGCGGCCATTTTCCCGGAGTCCACCACATAAGAAACCATGGAACTGCCGGGGGCTCTGGCCTTTCACTAAATGTCGGCAGAGCCCCCCGCAGTACCGCCACTGGGACACTGCACAGCAGCGGCACCGGACACCCACAGCGGAGTGCCACACATCGGAACACCCCCCTCATCCCAGCCTGCGGCCTGCAGCAACGCTCCTCTCTTGCCTCTTCCAGCAGCAACCCTGGGACCCCACTTCACCGCAGCCATCCACCCCCTGTAAGCAATAAGACGCATGGATTATAAGAAGCACCACCATTTTATTAAAAATGTTTTTTACTATTTTCTCCTCAAAATTTGGGGTGTGTCTTGTAATCCGGAGCGTTTTATAATCCGAAAAATACGGTAAATTTTAAATTAGCTAAGTGTTCCCTCACCATCTCTCTGTTTCTAGATAGAGTGGATTCTTTTATTCATACAATGGCAACCTGAAGATCAGTTGATGATACAATTACTTTCTTAGAGAACACAGATGCAAAATAGGATTTTAAAAGTTCCCCATCCTTCTTGGACATTTCTGTCCTTTAGATTAGAACATCCAGCCATTGACACTTTTTCTGAGTCCATTAAATCTGCCTTTCTGAAGACCCACCTTTTGGGGTCCATCATACTCTGTGTGGAGGGCTGTGGGGGCCTCATAGTTCTTGCTGGCCATTAGCTAGCTATACAGTCTAGTCAATGTCTGGTTGTGTATGAGCAAAGCTGTATTTGCAGTCCCAAAGTGACCTCACTCTGACCAATGTTTTTCCGCTAGGGCTGTTTAGATGACTGTTTTTATTTATTTATTTATTTTTTTTTGTATGCAAACCAAATGTCCATGTGTTAATTTCAGTATGCATTAGTCTGTTTTGTATTTTGGATGATACTCCCCTAGTTGTCTATGGGTGCTCAAAAAAAATCAGATCCAATATGGATCACTCTTGTAGCTTCCGGAGTTTTACAGATATATTGCCATTATTAAAATAGGAAACTGTTTTTCATGTTTGGAAATGTGTTCACTGCTGATTTCTCGTCTGTATTGTGATCCTTATGCCATGTACAGCCAAAAAAAGTTCATATGCTCATGTGAACTTGAAGCTGGACAACCCACAATTGTATTAACAATACTAACGTGCAATTTAGGGAAAAAATGCGCTGTCCAGACTGATGTACCTAGTCTTATTTTGAATTACAATGGGCTCCATGTTTTAGGTGTAAGTGTAAATTCTTTACAACCTGTTGTAGGTGTGAAGCAGAGAGGGGCAGTGGACCACCAGAGAGTGGCAGATGGGAAGTTGGTATGGGGAGGGGGGATAAATAACCTGGAGGTGTACAGGAAAGTAGGACTGCAGTGTGATCCAATTAGCAGGTGTGGAGTGGGTAACATGTTGTGAAGGATTTATGTTTCATTGCTTCCTTCCTAAAGTTGGGACTATTTGTGCTTTAAGCAGATGTCAGCTGCAGTGGAGAGACGTATTTCGATACTTGTGAAATTGCCTTTCACAGGATGCTTTATTGAAGATCAGTCGTCGTAAAGTGTGAATATAAAGATTGTGCTGAAATTTATAGTGAAAAGGGAGTACAAATCTGGTCCTTAGACTTATCTCCTCGTACTCACCTTGTGATATACTGAGCCTATAAAAAGATATTTTTTTGAACAAAAATTCTTTACTTGGATTTTGATTATGCCACTTGAAAATATTTCAAATTTGTATTGTGAGAAATTGTATTCCTTTTTAAAGGGTGTTGCTCTTTTCAGGAAAATGACATGTAAAATGTCAAACGGAGCAGGTACTCGTCCTCACCATGTCCAGCGACATCTCTCAGCTGCTGCTTTGGGTCTAGGTGATTTTTTTTTTTTTTTTTTTTTTTGCAGTGGTGATGAAACTTTGACAGTTCACATCCACCGCTGCAACCAATCACTGACCTCGGAGGCTTATGTCTACATTGGCAGAGATGTTGCATTGCGCTCAACGATTGACTGCAGCTGTGACGTGAACTGATGACGTGATGTCGCCGCTGCGGACAAATCACTGAAACTGTAAGCGAGTCATAGAGCGCTGAATCTAATGAGGATGTGGACCTGCCCCATTTGTCATCTTACATATATCAAATCATCCACTCTGGAAACCCCCTTTTAACAAAATTCATGTAAAGTTTAAAAATAAACTCATTTGTAACACTCTATAGGGGTCCCCATAACTCTCTGGCTATATTTTAGCTAAGAGTACTGTTGGCCTCCATGCCTTTCATGCGGGAATTGCTTGTAACATAATCCTATTATTATAATTAGCATTCTTTTGATTAAGTGTAGTCCGCATAGGAAGGTTAGTTGGTAAAAACCACTGCTTTTATATTTGCCATTCCTCTAGTCTGCATTATATTATCCCTGGCGGGTTTATTGGCTTTATTCTGGTGCAGTTTTCCAAAGTCAGCACTCTGTCTCACACTGCGATCCATTTATCAGACTACTTAACCACAGTGAACAATGTACGGTCTGGATAGAAGTGTTGTGGAGAAATACTATGCCAGTAGTCTGAAAAAGCCTGCTAGACTATGTAGACTAGTATGGGGACGGGTTTTCTACGGCCATGTGACAAATTGTGCTGTTTTGTCAATAGCAACAATCATGAAGTAGTCTGCCGTGTGCATGAGCGCTGACTCCCACCTCCCGCTGCTTGGAACCATCACCAGTGAGTCATAGTTACTTATTTATATTGTGAATTCTCTGTTCATCTTCCTCCCAACCTTACCATATGGCGTAGTGAGGCGTTCCTCCTTGCTGGGCATTAGGTACAGTTCCCTCCAGAAGAATATTGTGCACAATCCAGATGATTGGTATTGTACCTGTGTGGGATACTCTGAGCACGGCACACTGGCAATGATCTGTCCCAGCGTGACGGGGTGTCAAGATGGTCAGGTGGGAGTTGAGGTGAAAAATGCAGGTGTATGCTTTAAAGGGCTTTTCCATGATGTGCTGAGTTGCTCCGGTCTTTATCATTTACTCAGCACAGTGCTGTACATTTTGTAGTGGCTGTGCCTGTTAATACAGTTCAGTCCTATTCACTTAAAGGGTAATACCAAGAACAAAAAATAAAATTCATTTTTTGGAGCAATACACATCATTACTTTAACAATATCAATGCAAAATATGTCATTTTCCTGTGAGATTTTCACCACTTTCAGCCATTTTACTCAATTCTCTGCAACTTTGGTCTCTCTTCTACTCATGAGGTGGCAACAGTATGTCCCTTGTGATCAGGAAGCAGCATAATTTCCCAGAAGTGCATCACTCTCCCCTCCGCCGCCCCACTTTCCCCTCCACCGCCCCTGTCTCTGCTTTTTGTCTCTTCCCCACCTAGTATTGACCTTTTCGCTGTCAGATCAATTCACAGCAAAAGTAGGGAAGCTGCTGTTCATGAGTGTCCATCATTGAGTTGACCTCCACTCAAGCCACAGGAAAATCCATATAGGATGCTATTAAAAATGATAAAAATGTAATTTATTACAAGACCCGTCAAGATTTATAATTTATGTATGTTGAAACTACTCCTCTTCTCACGTTATGTTGTTTTGAAAAACGCTATTTGTTAGACAACCCCTTTTAAATGGGACTGACCTGGAGAGAGGTGACCTACCAGGCATATTCACTACAAAATGTACAGAGCTATACCTGGTAATCGATGAAGAGGCTGGAGCGCCACAACCCCTTCAGTCTGCTGATCGATGCGGGTACCACCGATGGGATATCGGTGACCTTATCCTAGACCTAGTCAGCAATATCACTAGTGGGAAAACTTGGTAATAGACTTTTTTTTCCTTTTAAAACATCACTTCTGGCTTTTTTATTTTTATTTCAGCGCCGGAATGGTGTCACTGATATCTGACTATCAGACATGACACCCCATTAACCCACTCGGTGGGATTGGAGAGGCAACATCTATTCTGCCCAACACATTGGACAGAAGTCGTGTGCGGCAGACACTGTGCGGAGTTGGTAATTTTTTGAATTCCCAATGTTAAATTCTGCTTGTACTATACGAGGCACAGTTCTCAGGGGTCAGCTTGTTCTCCGCTACAGGCAGTATCTAATATACAAGTATACATCTTCTAGAAGAAGCTACGTACAGGTCACATAGGTGGAAATTCTATTTAAACCCTGCGGGCTTTGACAAGCTATAGCATAAATCAGGTAAAATAAGGATAAAGCCACCAACAGGCTGTGTAGCGGCTTGCGCAGAACTGCTTACCTTGCACATACCATTGTGTAAATGTGATGTAATCACTTCCAATTGTGGGCTCTGCATCGCAGCCTGCCCTGATTAAAGGGATGTCCTGACTGTAGCCTGCCCTCTGTACATAGTACGGTGTAAGCAATAGCTCGGTGTGACCTGTTTACACCTACACACGATGGTATGTTCACGTGCATGTGTTCCTCAGGAAATGTTTGTAGTGGAAACACAGCAGAAGGGAAAGGTACTGCGGTATAATGCCTCTCCCTCCATCCTGCCGGAAGCCTGCACGTGATGCCTTGTGACTGCTAACATAAACCTAAACCACAGCAAACACCGCTTCTACATTAGTCCGGGCTGGTAATTATTGTGTAATGGCCATGCTGTTTGTGTGTGCTCCATTAGGTCCGAGGCAGCGAAATGAGACTTTTCCCGGTAATAGTTCATGAAAAATGATCAGGTTGTGGGGCTATCCTAGAATACACGAAGGGGGAGCAATGCAAAGAAATGCTTAAAAAGCGAAAACTTGGCATTAGTGTATGCCTACGAATTACTGTAGAGCCTATGAACTGCCAGAAAAGCCCCAACGTGTGCCTTCAATGAAGACTGTGCCGAACGCCCAGATTAGTTGGTCATTAGTTTTCCATGACGTTACAGTGGTTGTCCAGGCTAGTCAGGTCAATGATATCTCCTTCCAAGCATTGAGCTGCAGTACCATTTATTGAGTTTACCGATCGGGTTATTTGTCTTACGATTTTGATAAGACTTTTCTGAATACAGCAATACCAAATATGTGTGTTTTTTTTTTTTTTTTTTTAATATTTTTGCTTTCAGTGTGGGAAAAGGGGGTGATTTGTACTTTTTTTATTTTACTTTTTACTGTTCTTGTTAGCTTGAAGATGCTCGGCATCGTTGCATATACCAGAAATCACAGTCTCCTTTGAAGCCCGGCAACAGGCAGAATTTCAAAGGAGTTCCGTAATGACGGACAAGGGTATCACCAGCTGACCCATCGCCTGTCATGACAACCCATCGGTGAAGTCACAGCGCGCCGATGGGAGGAGGTAATGATGCGTGGGCACTTCCACGAGTGTTGCATGTAACAGGTTAATAGTCGTGGGCGGAGCTCTGCTTCATCCATGATTGTTAGCGGCAGGTCCTGGCTGTAATATTCAGCCATCGCCTGCCTGGTATGGAGCGGGCTTGGTGCGTGAGCCCGCTCCATACACCTGCTTCCGACTCGTGCCATATTTATAGGCGCATGTCATGAAGGGGTTAAATAGACGCCTTTTAAAGGGACTCTTTCAGCACATAATGACCAAACCAAGTACAGGTGCATCGTGGTGGCGCCAGTCATTTATATACACCTTTCCACCTGCTTGCACGGTGGCTCGTGGGTTAGCACTGCAGTCCCAGGTTCAAATCCTACCAAGGACAACATCTTCAAGGAGTTTGTATGTTCTCCCCGTGTTTGCGTGGGTTTCCTCCCACATTCCAAAGACATAGTTCTAGGGAATCTAGTTTGCGAGTCTCATCAGGGACAGTGATGATACAGTATATAAAGTGCTGTGGAATTAATAGCAATATATAAGCAAAGCATACTGATAAACAATATCTCCCACTTCTCTAACTCTATGAAGCCAGAGCTGTCCATCAATGAAGTGGGGTGGAGACAGATGGAAAAGAAGTAGGTACTGACTGATCAGACAGAGGCCAAACAGATGCTCTTTGGCCCCTCGCTGACCAGTGAAGGGACATCCAGACGTTTGTAGCATGTACATCAGAGGGTTTTTTGCTGTTTGGCTTAAAATTATATAAAAAGCCATAACTGAAAAGAGACTACTAGGATCACTAATTTTGCATCTCTTTCATGGTAGTGAGCACACACTTGGGCTATTTTGGTGAGGATAGAGTCACACTTGGCTATTAAATTAAGGGCACCTTTTTCTCTTGCAACAGAGATTAAAAGTGTAATTTTTTTTTTTTTTTAATCCGTGGTTTAGTCCCATTGTTAAATGAAAAAAATGTTCCACTGGGAAATGTTTTGGAATAATGCTGCATTTATTATTATGGTAGAAAATATTCTTACAGGAAGATTTTAAACTGCTGGCGCCATGAGCATTCTGACATGTTTCATGCCCTTTGAAAAAAAATAGGATTTGAGCGCTCAGTGTCGTAACTAGAGGTTCAGTGGGTACCGATGCAAAATTTGGACCTTTTTGCATAGCGGAGAGAGGGGCAGCGAAGGGGAGAAAGAGAAAATGCATGTTGGTCAGATTTATGGGCTCTTGTAGTGTTCTAGATCCTATAAAGTCATATGTGTTTTCTTCCCACAAAATAATGTCCCCCATTCTGACCCCTTCCAGTAATAATGTTTCCCCCCATCCTGGTCCCTTCTCTAAGGTATTACACTTTCCCCCATTTTGGCCCCTTCCTGGTATAATGTCCCCATTTTGGTATAATGCCCGTATGCTGACCACCTTCCTGGTATAATGCCCCCATCCTTGGCCCATTCCAGGAAGCACATTCAGGTGAAATTGGTGTTGGCGGGCCCTCCTCCTGCAGCGGCCTAGTTGCGGTCGCACCTCTGCAATCGTTACGCCCCTGTCTGTCCTGTATACATTTCATTTGTTTTTTTTCACACACCCTATGTGTACATAGATTCCCAACCCGGGTTATATATAATTTCTCGCATTTTATGCTTCCGAAGTCCCGTAACACCTCTAGGGCTTCCTGTGATAAGGGAGTTAAAGTACATCCACAAGGGACAGATATACACAGAGGAAACCCACAGTGGATTATAGTACAAGCCATGTGATGCATATTAAGTAAAGCTCATCCACCTGCTGTGGAATTTTTTAGACCACTGAAATTGATCGGAAGATTTTGAAGTCAGCGATACGTCAATTTCTGTTGCGGTTTTGACTCCCTTTCCACATAGTGGTGAATTCTAAGGCATATCCACAGCAGTAACCATATTACACATGTGGATTTTGCTGTGGATTTGCAGCAAAATGCACAAATGGCTTTTCCCTCTGTATGAGCATCTAGCCGTAGGCCAGTTTCACACGTCCGTTTATTTTATTTTTTTAGTGCAAACAAACACTGTTGAAATCTGATTAAAAAAAAACATGAAAAAATTAACCAAAGTTTCAGTTTTTATCATCCGTATTTCATCACTTTTTTGCTTATATAAAATTAAAACAATGGTGGGTTCTCAACTTTTCATCAGTCAGTGGAGAAATGGCAGCACTAGGATCCATCAGGGCGCGGTCTTCGGTTTTCATTTTGTACTCTGCGTCTCTGAACATTCAGCTTTTCTCAAGGACATGACAATAATCCTGCAGGGATGAGAGGTGAGCGCCTATAAATACATTGTAAGCACTAGGCGAGGTGAGAGAACGCCAACACCCAGGAGCACAAAGTTCTGTCCAATCAAAGATGGTTTTACTGACAAACAAATACATAAATGACCTGAAACTCTGGGCTGTAATTGGCTGAAGCTAAACATCTTTTTAGATCTGTCAAAGCCATGGATTTCTATGGCTGGAAATATCTCCCATGCCTTAATCATAGATTCTATTTCAAATGTAATATTCTCCTTTGTATTTGGCCCAAAGGTAATTGTGCGAATATGTCCACCGCTCTTGGAAGTCAGCCTGTGAGAACTAGGTCAAGGCTGTTGGCAGCATAAATGAGGTTGAAATGTTGTCTGTTTCAGAAATTGATCGTTTAAAAGAGCTTCTGTCGGCAACATAGTCCTCCTTGTTAGGGTGAAGTCCTTGGGCGCGTCTTGCACCCACCAAGTAGCCCTCCAGCTGGGAGGATGATTCGATCTCTCAAATCGTATTCAGATTAACGTCTGACACCTCTTGACCGGTCATTTTTTCCTGATTGCTCAGAAGGTAAGAGTTTTGACCTCCTTTTTTTTTTTAAAATTTTAAATTGAAACAAGTGGTACAATCACAAGGCTCTAACCGAGCCAAAATAAGACCATCACCAAGAGAGTAATAATCAAAGAACAGTGTTATCCGTTCCAAGAATCCTGCACGCGGTCTAGGACCTTAACATAGAAGGTATATTGAAGGCCGCTGGTGGGGGAGACCGTCGGCCGCTGCGGGCTTTTCTGCAAAGTCTGTAGTGAGCCAGAGTCCTTCATGGATGAGATGTGGGGAAGTGCCCAAAGATGAGGATGATGAAGTGGCGCTGTGAGAATATCATGCGAGCAGCATCATGAGATCGTTTTGCATCTCCCCATGTGCTGATTGGCAGATTGGGCATTGGTGCCATTTTAGCCAAAGTAGGACTATTTTCTTCCAAAGAAACCAGGATAAGGCACCGATCTCGCCGTGTAGGTCTGCAAAGCAACATAAGTGAGGAGTTACTGAATGTTTTATATCGTAGTCCATCCCCGAACATGTGTATAGATGGGAGGGCTCTGTGTCTGGGCCGGCTTCTTAGCGGGCTGTCGTAAAGGCTATCAGAATTATTGAGCCTTATTTGTAGTCGTAGAGACTGGATAGAACTACACCTTTTAAATAGTTGCTAAAGACAAAAACTACGGACCTTTGTGTTAGTGGTCTGCTGTTGGATGTGGCACTTGTTACAGCTCAAAACAACAAGTAGGGGGAAAAACTGTGACTTACACAATTATTTCAATTACGGTACCCGTATTTATGAAAAACCTTATGCACTTCTGTAAACCGCCACCAGATGTCAGTAAAGAATTCTGGATTCAGTGGCTGTTTATATGAATTGTGGAGTAATAAAGTGGAAGAATTTTCTCTTTTTCCACCCTTATGATGTTTTTTGGGGGTTACTGGGGTTGCGGTCTACATGAGTTGTGCTTTAAAAATAGAATAGAGAAGTAGGTGTCTTCTCGTGGGGCTGCCACAACGGCCTCTGGACTTGCCCCACTAAGTTTTCAGCAAGATAGCTTCCTTTAATGCGTTGTCTAAGAGTGCGCATATCTTGGCGCTCTAGGCTGTACTAGATCCTAACCTTCCAGCGTGCGCCTTTGGGGTATTCACCCAGTAAGGGTGTCAATGAGCCTCCTACCTCCTGAAAGCCCCACCGTCGCTCCGACTCTTGTTAATGAGGGCTGCAGGCCACTTCTGGGTCGGCGAGAGATGATGGCCCACACAATAGGCCTCGGCTTCGGGCCTACGAGTAGACCTCAGGTGATCGCATTGCTGCAGCGACACAATAGCGGGCTCAGCGGGTTTCTCCCATTGCAGTAAAGAGTGAAGTAAGATGTTTTCAGCTGAGGATGGCAGGGTAAACCGGCTGGATTAGAAAGATTTATTCTGTTGGGTTCAGAGCGCTCTCATGCATGTCTAGCTCTCCCGACTTTCAGGCCCGCTCCTTCCCCATTTACCTCCTTTTAATATGAATCTCATTCTGTGAAAACTTGAGGGACTTTGAAATACTGCGCCGCTCCCAGTCAGCGGACGCGGTGTTCTTTTATTTTGTGGGTAAAATGTCAACCCATTTCTGGATTGTACCAACCAATTAACTAGGAATTTTTAGCAGGATCCTAAAACTGGATCGTACTGACCCCTACGTTAGGACTATTTGTTAGGGCTGATAAGTAGTTTTGAAGAAGGAATTGATACGATCCAGAAACGCATTGACGTTTTATCATCAAAATAAAAAATACTTCTGAAAAGAACACCACACTTGACATTTAATGGCTATGAAAAAAGCAGAATTTCAAAACCCTTCAAGTTTTTACCAATTGATCCCTCCCCCCTCCCATTACAAGTCCAGATAGAATCCGGGAAAAGTGTTGGCTGTCGCAGTTTCCATTACTACCCAAAGGCCTCTGTAGGTGTTGTGTCCTAAACACGACAGAAAAAGGTGAGAGACGTCACATAGGAGCACAAGGAGATCAATAACCCGTGTACCCGGATTCTTGCTCTATGAAGTGCTTTCCCATTTCCTCAAATATAGTTTGTAATCTCCTCCTTTACTAGTCCTTTAAATGGTGGTGAATCTTTAGAACCAGAATTCTTGTACAGTGAAGAGAAAACAGCTGCACTCTGGGAAATTTTGATTTTCAATGTAAAAATTTTTTTATTGAAGACACCACAGGGGAATAGTGCGTTGAGGTAACGTTTCGACCCTATGTCGGGTCTTTTTCAAACCTCACTTAAAGCACAGGAGAAAAAGAAGCAATCACTGCAGTATGAATGTGCAGGAGGGGCTAAAGTGCCATATGTAGAAGTCGGGTCTGGCAGGGACCAGGCAGAGGTCCTGTGATGAGCTGGAAGCGTGGGGCACCAAGCGCCGTCTGTGGTGTAGTCTCAGAATTCTTGTACGGCAGCCATGGATCACGTGACAAATCTTACAAAATAATTATGGTTATGTAAATGGTTGTAATCTCTTGTAATGGATGTAATAATTAAATGGTTGTAATGTCCTAACACAAAGTGATTCTGCCTCTAATGCAGGAGATGCACTTATATTTAGTTAATTGTTTTATGCTTCCATGTTTTTGCATTGCAGATTACCGGTGTCATCCTACTAGCAGTGGGAGTGTGGGGAAAACTTACATTAGGAACATATATCTCTCTCATCGCTGAAAACTCCACCAATGCTCCCTATGTCCTCATTGGAACTGGAACTACAATCATTGTCTTCGGACTCTTTGGATGCTTTGCCACTTGCCGTGGTAGCCCATGGATGCTGAAACTGGTGAGGAGCTTTTGTAATAGTTTATATGCCTTTTTGCATTATATAATTGAGGCCTTTTTACAGTGTTTTGATGTTTCTAGTTTTGTGTTATGCCCTGTGGAATCTCCATTCTGCCTTGAATCTTCCTCTGTTTTTGTTTAGTGCCTCTGTAGTGGAGATGTGCTCTATTTTATGTTTTGGCAACTAGCATACTTGTGGTCTAAGAGAGCATTTCAGAAGCGCTCTGCGTTTTTGGGGGGGGAGTTTAGTCCTCCGCCTCTGACACTGGTTGAACAGCTCAGTCTAGGGAATCAAATCACCCTATTCTTGGAATACCACGCTGTAAGAAGACTTGCTTGAGTGCGCGTCACTGGCAAGCCACTTTGAGAGCAGAGTGGTCTCGCGATAGACTCCTCTCCGTTACTAACCCCAGGGCTTGATGTCACCTGACAATACAAAGG
Source organism: Dendrobates tinctorius (assembly GCF_039654945.1). NCBI lineage: Eukaryota > Metazoa > Chordata > Amphibia > Anura > Dendrobatidae > Dendrobates > Dendrobates tinctorius. The sequence continues at coordinate 86,733,785 of NW_027361684.1, read as the reverse complement.
TGACATTAGCTCCAACCCTATTACCCCACTTACCACCACAGGACAAGTGGGAAGAGCAAGGCTAAGTGCCAGATTTGGCATATCTTATTGATGTGTCATTTCTGGGGCAGCTGAGAGCTGATGTTTTTAGGGGGCAAATATCCATAGCCCCTTCCTAGCATATTAATTTCAGCCCGCATCTGTCTACCTAGCCTTTGCTGGCTAGTAATTATAGGGGGGATCTCACATAATTTTACATTTTGGGGGTCCCTCATTTTAATAACCAGCAAAGGATTAGTATGTAGCTGTGAGCTGAGATTTATTACCTAGGTATTACCCCCTAGCCAGGCTATAAACATCTGTTTTCCCTCTGCTGGTTAATAATATTTTGGGGGATTTTTTTTTCCTTTATTCTAAAACGTTTTTCCAATCGTGAACATTTATGGTATATGCCATGAGATAGCTGATAGATGCGACTCCCATCTTGGTAGCCCTTATCTATCAAATAGTCTCCAGATCATACATTGCTTGGCAAGTGATATTCCAAATGATGACTGGTGGTCCCACATCCATTTGTGTCTGCTTTAGTTACAGTACTAACCAAGAGACCTTTATGCTATAAATGTGTGAGGAGGGAGCCCCTTAAAGTAGATCTGTTACCAGATTTCACATTACAAATTGCATTCAGTGCTAAATAGATGTCTCAGATCTAATGAGGCTGGTGTGTTTATTTTGAAAATTTTGTATCAAAATTTTCTCTATAATCCTTTGTGAAAGTTTAACAAAATCTCTTCCCACATATACATGTACTGTACATATTGTCTTGTGGTGTCTGAAGCAGAACGTTGTGCATCTTTCAAGTCTACGTAAACAGCTTTTTGGTTTTCCCGTCAGGACATCCGTCCAATTGGGGCATGATTTCCTGTACGGAGATGCAGCTGCCAGTTTATCTTGATTTTTCCCTTGCGTTATTTCTCATTGTATTCTGTTACAGCAAGAGGATTTCTTCTTCTGCTTACGGATATTGCTTCTTCTTGCCTTCCATAGAAAAGATTTTCTCCTTGCTAAGGGAATTGTAAAGCCATCATATTCTGAGGGGGTTTTATTATGTCGCGGAGCTCCCAGGAGAAATATCTTTTTATAGTATGGAAGAACAGCAGGAGCACTGGGTTTTTTGTGTTTTTTTTTTTTTTTCAAGCAGTGATGGACCAATTAATTTGTGCAGTTTTTGTCAGTACATTGTGTGGGAGCTGCAGCAGAGAGCCAGCTGTGATATTTTCTTGCATCATTGAGTATGAAGTAGACTTACAAGTTCTGCAATAACAAATTGTTTTTGAGGCCGCCCATAGACGCAAATTAGCCAATTTCCGATGAAAGCAATCTCTACTGACTCTACATAAACATGCATGCTTAGAACAGCTGAGCATGCATGTCTATTTCAATAACGATATTTATTAAAGTGTTGGCACCCCTGGAATTATTCCAGAAAATGAAGTATTTCTCCCAGAAAATGATTTCAGTTACATAAGTTTTGTTATACACCTGATTTATTTCCTTTGTGTGTATGGGAACAACATACAGAAAAAGACAACTTGGACTTGATGTCACACAAAACCACAAAAATGGGCCAAACAAAATGTGTTGGCACCCTCAACTTAATATTTGTTTGCACACCCTTTGGAATAAATAATTGCAATCAATCATTTCATATAACTATCAACAATCTTCTTACACCTCTCAACTGGAATTTTGGATCACTCTTCTTTTGCAAACTGCTCCAGTTCTCTCATATTTGAAGGGTGCCTTCTCCCAACAGCAATTTTAAGATCTCTCCACAGGTGTTCAATGGAATTTAGATAATTGACTGATTGCTGGCCACTTCAGAACTATCCAGCACTTTGTTTCTATCCATTTCTGGTTGCTTCTTGAAGTATGCTTGGGGTCATTGTCCTACTGGAAGACCTATGACCTAAGATTCAAACCCAGCTTTTTTGACACTGGCCACTATGTTGCAACCCAAAATCCTTTGGTAATCCATGATGCCTTGTACACAGTCAAGGCACCCAGTGCCAGAGGCAGCAAAACAGCCACAACACATCTTTTCTTTGTAGGCCTCATTCCATTTTCCTTAAATAGTAGAATGATGTGCTATACCAAAAAGCTCTATCTTGGTCTCATCTGTCTACAAGAGGCTTTCCCAGAAGGATTTTGGCTTACTGCAGTCTAGCTTTTCTATGTCTCTGTGTTAGCAGTGGGGTCCTCATGGGTGTTTCATTTAATTTAAAGGGAATCTGCCCCCCATTTTTTGTGATCTGGTGTAAAGATATCATTCAATTTAGTGTCACATAAGCATTAAAGCAGTACTTTTGATACCCCCCCCCCCGACTCCCCACCTTTGCTGCATAAATACCGTTTTTAGCACTCCTGCGGTGTATGTAAATCTCCGCAGTCCGGTCAGATGGGCAGGGCTTATTCTCCTTCTCTCCCCCCTCCTCGGCTTGCTGTACATATTGTGATCTGTGAATCTCAGATTCTGTAGGGTTGCCGCACGTGCGCAGCGCATTCATATGTCCTCCCGCGAGAAGGAGAATAAGCCTCGCCCATCGGACCGCCCATCTAGAGATGGACTTGTAACCTGGAGATTGTTCATATTTTTCACCAATTTTTGATCTCAAGTCCTCAGACAGTTCTCTTCTCCTCTATCTGTTCTCCATGCTTAGTGTGGCACACACAATATAAAAATTAAGTAAATGTTTCCCTTTTTATGGTTTCAGGTGTGATTTTTATGTTGCCCATACTTGTCAGAGGTGAGTTTGAACGAGCATCACATGCTTGAAACAGATTCGTTTACCCGCAAATTTTGGAAAGGTGTCAACAATTTTGTCCTGCCATTAGTGTGAAATTTTGTCCAATTTGCATTTTTTCTGTTTGTTGTTGTTGTGGTGTTCCAATACACACAAAGGAAATAAAAAATGTGTATAACAAAAACGTGTTATGGCAGTAATTTTCTGGAAGAAATCCGGAACAATTTCAAGGGTGCCAACACTTTCGGCCATGACTGTATATAACGGATCCTGCAGAATATTGAGAATTCCATTGAGGCTGTGATCACTTGTAGCATAAATGCTGCCTGCTTTCTGCTGCTTATTATCACATTTTCTGCAGGTGTCAACACTAAAATATGCAAACACAATCTTCTCTATTTATTGACGAGTTTTTTCTATGCATTTTCCCCTTTTATTTTATGCATTTCTGATGCGGATTTGACGCAGTATTTTTCGTTTGTTTCATTTAGTACACAAAATCTTGATTCTACATCTAAAACCGCAACTGCACTTTTCTACTATTTTTTCGAACCTCCGCATAGAAACCTATAAAAAAGCAATGCATCCTGAATGAGGGTCTTTAAAAGCAAAGAGGGCATGAGTGTCATGAAATCTTGACCAGTTTCAATGCAGCATCTTTTCTGTGCAAAAAGTCAGAGAAAAAAAACTCAACTGCATTCAAGCTACATGAGCAGAAGAGCTATTACTCAATTTTACGGCATTAGGCTGTTGATGACCTGCCAAAATGTGATATTATGACATTGATCTTCTGTTTATGGCCATTTTTGGGCTTTTTTTCCTGACTTTCTCTGACGTAGAGCCTTTTTTCTTAGCCACTTCTAGAAGAATCTGAGACAGGTACATATGACACTTCCAGGATTCTCTGGTGGCTTTCATCATTGGACACATCTGTACATTTCTAATGGATGTTTCATCCGTAATGTATGATAATCATTGTAACTTTGTCTTTCTCTTGCAGTATGCGATGTTTTTATCCTTGGTATTCCTGGCTGAACTGATTGCCGGAATCTCAGGCTTTGTGTTTCGACATGAGGTAAGTGAAAATTATTTTAATCGGCAAGTATGTTTACGCCCAATCTACACCCCTTTAAAGCAAGTACTCCACCTACAATTAAAAATGTAACGTCTCCTTATCGGCCCATGGGATAGAAACCGTATTAAATGCCCTTTTTATGGGGGTAGGACACCAAAGTCTTCTCACTAAAAACTAAGGAATAATTAGAAAAGGATAGGTGATATGTGTTAGATCATTGTGAGTCCAATTGCTGGAACCCCCAACTATTGTCCGATTGCCAGATTTGTGCCTCCCGTTCTCTCCGACACATGCCCCACTGCTCCATACAAATTTGACGGCACATGTACAGCTTTCTTCATATGTCTAATGCAAAAAAATCTCCCTGGGTCAGCAGTAGGGTGGCGATGGTTGTAAATGAATTTCTTCACTGCTACGCTGATGTAAATCCATGTTCATTGCCTGTATAACCCCCCTTATTTTGCTTTGAAGTCATGTTGGTAAGTGCGGATGCAGCCGATTATCTCACTGTGGAAATGAATTGTGGATAATTTTTGTTTGAGACCGTGTGAAAATCTGTAATCTAGTAAAAATCAATGTACAGACTGTTGGAAATACTTTAAAATATGATATGGCAGCGTATGTTATTTATGGTAGCTCAGCAGTGTCATCTATGGGAATATATAATGGTGATATATATTTTGCCGCACTTTACAGAAAATATATTAGGCCCCTTTTACATATCAGTTTTTTGCCATCAGTTACAATCCGTCGTTTTTTGAAAAAAAAAAAAAAAAAACGGATCCGGCGACTGATGCCGCTGGATCTGTTTTTTTCTCATAGACTTGTATTAACGACGGATGGCCGCACATTTCATCCGTCGTTCGCCGCATCCGTCGGAAATTCTTTGTCCGGCGGCCGGACATGACGCACAGAGCAATGTTTTTTGTGTTTGTCGAAAAATCGGACAGCGTCGGATCTGTCGCTGTCCGATTTTTGCTAGAATGGAAGCCTATGGGCGCTGGATCCGTCGCTGTCCGACAAATAAAAGATTCCGTTTTTTAACCCCTTTCTGCCATGTGATGTACTATCCCGTCCTTGTGCCCTGGGACTTAATTCCCAGGGATGGGATAGTACGTCACAGCGATCAGCGGCTCCCACATGGTGAGCGCCGCTGATCACGGCCGGGTGTCAGCTGATTATCACAGCTGACACCCGGCGGCACAATGCCCCCGACATGTTAACCCCTTGCACACCGCGATCAAACACGATCGCGGTGTACCGGGGGTTAAAGGGAAGCATCGGCAGGGAAGGGGCTCCCTCCATGCTTCCCTGAGCCCCCCACAGCAGCGCAATGTGCAGCGCTGCTGCAGGGGGCTCCATCCCTGCAGGTCCCCGAATCCAAGATGGCGACGAGGACCTTCGGGGGCCTGCAGGGAACAGGCTTCCTCAGTGCCTGCAAAGCGCAAGCACGAGGAAGCCAAGTGCAGTGCCTGTGACAGATCACTGATCTGTCACAGTGATCTGTGATGTGACAGATCAGCGATCTGTCACATGACAGGTATGTCCCCCCTGGGACAATGTAATAAAGTAAAAAAAAAAGTGTAAAAATAATTTTAAAAAAATCGCTAAATAAATTTAAAAAAAAAAAATATTCCCTAATAAATTCATTTTTTGGAAATAAAAACAAAATTACACGTTTTTGGTATTGCCGCGTCCGTAACGACCCGCCCTATAAAACTGCCCCATTCGTTAACGCCTTTAGCGAACCCCTTAAAAAATAAAAATAAAAAAAACGAAGCAAAAAATTTATTATCATACCACCGAACAAAAAGTGCAATAACGCGCGATCAAAAAGACGCATATAAATATCCATGGTACCGCTGAAAACGTCATCTTGTCCCGCAAAAAACTAGCCGCCTTACAGCGTCATCAGCGAAAAAATAAAAAAGTTATAGTTATTCGGTCGTCCATGACAGCACCACCTGAGAGAGGGGATCCGCCCTTCTTAGGAACAGGAAAACCTACAGATACAAAAGGGCGGCACCTCTCCCACGCATCAGTTGGTTTCCTGTTCCTAACAAGGACAGAACTCCCTACAGATCGTCCGTCATGGATAACCGAATCCCAGGCCAGCGGACCGACTCAGGTAGCGGGGGGTTCTCCTACCTCGGTCTCGCTGGGGGCCCTGGATGCGCCACGGTGGGTCCGGGTAGGATTTCCACGGCAGTGGTAAGAGCAGGTGGAGACAGGGTCCGGCGGTCGCCTTCTCCACGGGACCGGTGAGGTAAGCGGGTCCCCCTGTGTCTCCTTTCCCCGGGGGTGCGGTCCGTTCGGGCGGACGCAGTTCTAGCCCTTTGCCGCGCGTCCCTGCGGCCTCTGTCGCGCGGGGAAGTGACGCGGCGAAGGGGGCGGGGCCTAGCACCGAAACCGGAAGTCGGATGCCGGTGACTTCCGGTTGTGGTGAACGCGCGCCGATGCGCGCCCGCCGCCTGAGGGGGCCGGGCACCTGAAGGGGAGGGGGAGGATCGCGGGGAGCGGTCCAATGGGGGGCCCGAACACCGGACAGAGTCCTGCTAATCCGGAGGGGGAGCCTTCTTAAGACAGAAGGCATCGCTGCTGAGGTGCTTCTGGAGGCCCAGCGATGGACACAACAGAAGCCCCCATGGACCCACAAGAGGTGCAGCCCGTGGCAAAGCGCCCCAGTGACCAACCTAAGAGGAAGGAGGGACGTTCAAGTGGACGGAGCCACAGCAGTTCCTCTAGGTCAAAGGATCCTCCCGCAGCCCCCCATGATCCGGTACCTGTCCACATCTGCAAGGGTAAGAGATCTGCGAGAATGTACCCTGATGCAGTGTCCCCTTATGTGTTTGATTCTCAGGGGAAGAAGGCCACAGGGAAGCAGAAGCACAAGGAATGTGCCCTCTGTAGTTGCCCCTTACCAGATGGCCACCCCAAGAGATTGTGTCAGTCTTGCGTGAGACAGACGGTAGGGACGGAGATGAGGGGTAGAACGTGAGTGGAGTATCAGACTCTTACACTCTTTCCTATTTATACAGGTAGCGGAAGAAGCTCCAAGCTTCGCTACAGACCTGAGGCAATTAATCAGGACTGAAATAAAAGCCCTATCAAAAGAAGGTTCTTCTAAAAGAAGACGAGCTAGTGTTTCAGGCTCAGAGTCTTCAGTCGGCCCTAGGAAGGAAGATATCTCCTCAGAGTCCTCGGCCTCCTCTTCTTCTTCCGAAGAGGATTCCAGCCGGTTCTGCTTTCCCTTGGACCAAATGGATAAATTAATTAAAACCATAAGGTCAACCATGGGGGTAGAAGAAAAAAAGACAGAACTGTCTGCTCAGGACATTATGTTCGGGGGTCTAGACCCCAGAAAACAAAAGACTTTTCCACTAAACGAAAAAGTCCAGAGCCTGATTGACAGGGAGTGGAAAAAAACGGAAAAAAGGGGTTCTATGCCGCCCGCTTTCAAACGTAGATACCCCTTTGAGGACCCAATAGTAAGTCGATGGGATAAGGCCCCCAAGCTGTCTGCAGCGGTAGCTAAAGCCTCAAAAAAGTCATCTATACCCTTCGACGATATGGCCTCCCTTAAAGACCCCCTAGATAAAAAGGCAGATTCCTTTTTAAAGGGCACATGGGAGATGTCAGCAGGCGCCCTAAGGCCAGCAATAGCAGCCACGTGCGCAGCCAGATCCATGATGGTCTGGCTGGATCAATTGGACTCTCAGCTAAAGGATGGAACCTCGCGAGCCTCCATCCGTAAGTCTCTACCAATTATCCAGAATGCTGCTGCCTTTCTGGCAGATGCCTCGGCGGACTCAGTAAGAATGGCGGCTAGGTCTGCAAGTTTGTCTAATTCGGCCCGAAGAGCCCTCTGGTTAAAATGCTGGCCGGGAGATATCCAAGCCAGGTCCCGTCTCTGTTCTATCCCCTGTGAGGGGGAATACTTGTTCGGCCCCGTCCTAGACGAACTGTTAGAGAAGGCCGGGGATGAGAAAAAGAAATTTCCGAGTCTGCCGAATACATCCTGGAGACGTCCCTTTTCTAGGAAAGGGTATTCCCGAAGGAGACAGGCCAGAGATCAGAACAGATGGGACAACAAAAAAAACAGAGGTACGGGCTTCATGTATGGAGGAGGGGGGCACCAAGAATGTCCATCACGGGATAATAAGAAGCCGCCCCAATGACTAGTGGCTCCGGTAGGAGGAAGATTATCTGCCTTCTACCCGGCCTGGGCCAGAATCTCGAATAGCAGCTGGATACTGGGGGTGATAGCTACAGGACTGCACCTAGAGTTCGCCTGCGTTCCCCAAGATCGGTTCAAGGTAACTCCACTCAAATCTTCCCCGCTAGAACAAGCTGCCCTGGAGACCGAGGTCCTCGAGCTACTGGACAAAAAAGTCCTGACGAGAGTTCCAGAGGAAGAGAGGGGGAAAGGCTTCTATTCCCCCCTGTTCTTGGTCCGTAAACCGGACGACTCATTTAGGGCTATATTTAACCTCAAAGCCCTCAATAAATTCCTGGTTGTACGTCCATTTAAAATGGAAACAATCAACACCGCAATAAAGATACTGTTTCAAAACTGCTTCATGGTGGTCCTAGATCTGAAAGACGCTTACTATCATATACCCATAGGTCTAGCACACCAATCTTTCCTTAGACTGGCGGTTCAGTTGGATGGGTCAATCCAGCACTTCCAGTACGCGGCCCTACCCTTCGGGGTGGCGGTTGCGCCTCGAGTATTCAACAAAGTGATGGCAGAAGTGATGGCCCATCTACGTGAGCTAAACATTCTAGTCGTCCCCTATTTAGATGACCTCCTTATAATAGGCAGTTCAGCCGAGCAGTGTTTAGAACAATTACAGAAAACAACGGCGGCTCTAGAGCGGTTGGGATGGATACTTAATATCAAAAAATCCCGTTTGCAGCCATTAAAAATTCAACAATTTCTAGGCCTAACCCTAGATTCAAAAAAGCAGGAATGCCGTCTGCCCCCAGAGAAGCTGCTGCACCTGCATGGCCGGGTCCTGAACGCCTCCAACAACCCCTCCATGTCCCTCAGGAAAGCCATGTCCCTGTTGGGTTTCCTCTCATCCTGCATTCCCGCAGTCCGGTGGGCCCAAGTTCATGCGAGAACTCTACAGGGCGAAGTTTTATGGTATCAGAGAATCCTGGGGGGTAACTTAGAAGGTCGACTGACCTTATCTAGAAACACAATAAAGTCCCTGGAATGGTGGCTAGAAAGAAATAACTTGTCTAGAGGGGTCCCTTGGGAGTATAACATTACCCGCGTGGTCACCACGGATGCAAGTCCTTCTGGTTGGGGGGCACATATGGAAGAAATTCTGGTCCAGGGCCTATGGGAACGAGATCAGATACAAATGTCTTCTAATTTGAAAGAATTAACAGCGGTAGTACTCGCAGCTAAAGAGCTCCTTATGTATCTACAGGGCCATCACGTACGAGTTCTATCGGACAATCGAGTGGCCGTGGCCTATATCAACCACCAAGGCGGAACTTGATCCAGAACTCTGATGAATGTGGCAGGACAATTGTTCCAGCTAGCAGAGCGTCATTTTTTATCTCTCACGGCTATTCACATAAGAGGGCAAGAGAACATCGCGGCAGATTTCCTAAGCCGCAATCTGTTAAAACAAGGAGAGTGGGCCTTAAACACCTCCATTTTCGTTCAGATTGTGCAGAGATGGGGTCAGCCAGAGGTGGATCTATTCGCCACCAAGGAGAACTCGAAAACGACACAGTTTTGCTCCCTAAATCCCAGGGAGACTCCTCTGGTAGTAGATGCGCTTCTGATAAAATGGGACTTCAGGCTAGCCTATGCCTTTCCTCCCCTATCTCTGCTTCCTCTAGTGTTGAGGAAGATCAGGAAAGACAGGGCAAGGGTCATAGTCATCGCCCCGTTCTGGCCCAGAAGAGCATGGTTTTCGAACCTCAGGATCATGTCGGTAGACGATCCTTGGGTTCTCCCGGACATCCCGGACCTTCTGTCCCAGGGCCCGGTCTTCCACCCTCAGGTGGCTGGCCTACATCTCACGGCGTGGAATTTGAGCGGTCACTGCTAGAAAGTAAAGGCTTCTCTCCAGACCTAATTGACACTCTACTAAAAAGTAGGAAAGTAGTGACAACTAAGATTTACGTCAGAATTTGGAAAAGGTTCCTCGAAAGCTCAAATGTAAATACTGGTGATTCCGTCCCCATAGGCCAGATCTTGGAATTTTTACAAAAAGGGCTGGACTTGGGTCTCTCCACCAGTACCCTTAAAGTACAGGTATCCGCCTTAGGGGCCCTCTTTAGCTGCAACATCGCGGCTAATTATTGGGTCAAAAGATTTATCAAAGCAACGAGTAGATCCAGACCAATAGTAAAGAATAGACTCACGCCATGGGATTTGAACCTAGTCCTCACAGCTATGACAGAAGCGCCATTTGAACCCATCTCGTTGGCCTCTATTAGGAGCCTGTCCCTCAAAATAGCTTTCCTAATAGCCATAACGTCAGCCCGTAGGGTAAGCGACATTCAGGCATTGTCTAGGCGCCCACCTTTTCTTCAGGTAAAGGAGGATAGGGTAATACTTAGACCCGACCCAGCATATTTACCAAAAGTAGCCTCCAGCTTTCATAGGTCGCAGGAAATAGTCCTTCCATCCTTCCTCCCTAAACCAACTAATGAGAAAGAGGAGAAGCTACACACTTTAGATGTTAGGAGATGCCTCTTGGAGTATCTAGCAGCTACCGATCCCTGGAAGAAAGACAATGCTCTCTTTGTCTCCTACCAAGGCCCTAGGAAAGGTCTTAGGGTGTCCAAAAGTACACTAGCCAGGTGGATTAGAGAAGCAATCTCGTTAGCTTATGCCTCAAAAGGTAGAGTAGCTCCGGAGAAATTGAAGGCGCATTCCACCAGAGCCGTGGCAACCTCGTGGGCCGAGAGGTTGGAAGTCTCCATCGACCAGATTTGTAAGGCGGCCACTTGGTCCTCTCCGAGCACTTTTTATAGTCATTATAGACTAGACTTGGGTGCCTCTGCAGACCTCTCCTTCGGTATCAGGGTTCTGCAGGCTGTAGTCCCCCCCTAAAGTAGTGATTACTCTCTGTAATTCTCTCAGGTGGTGCTGTCATGGACGACCGAATAAAGTCTTAGTTACTCACCGGTTAACGGTATTTTTCGGAGTCCATGACAGCACCCATAGATTCCCTTCCCTTAGTTAATTTGGGTGTGCACGTCTTCCCTTTGTACATATCCACGGGTGATAAAGATTTAAGTGTTGATATTGTTGTACATATAATTATGCATTAACCTTGGAGGTCCTCTTTTTTTATACTCTGTAATCCAACTGATGCGTGGGAGAGGTGCCGCCCTTTTGTATCTGTAGGTTTTCCTGTTCCTAAGAAGGGCGGATCCCCTCTCTCAGGTGGTGCTGTCATGGACTCCGAAAAATACCGTTAACCGGTGAGTAACTAAGACTCTCGCAGAATGAAGCGATGCAAAAATAATTATTTTTTTTATATAAAATTGTTTTCATTGCTTACAAGCGCCAAAACATAAAAAAAAGACCTATCGCAGTAACCGTACTAACCCGAAGAATAAAACCGTCTTATCAATTTCACCGCACGCGGAACGGTGTAAACGCATCCCCCAAAAGAAATTCATGAAACGCTGGTTTTTGTTCATTCTGCGTCCCAAAAATCGGAATAAAAAGCGATCAAAAGATGTCATGTGCCTGAAAATGATACCAATAAAAACGTCAACTTGTCCTGCAGAAAATAAGACCTCACATGACTCGGTGGGTCAAAATATGGAAAAATTATAGCTCTCATTATGTGGTGATGCAAAAACTATTTTTACAATAAAAAGCGTCTTTTAGCGTGCGACAGCCGCCAAACATAAAAACCGCCATAAATAGTAAATCAAACCCCCCGTTATCACCCCCTTAGTTAGGGAAAAATAATAAAATTAAAAGAAAATGTATTTATTTCCTTTTTCCCCATTAGGGCTAGGGCTAGAGTTAGGGTTGAGATTAGGGTTAGGGGTGTGTTGGGGTTAGGGTTGGAGTTATAATTGGGGGGTTTCCACTGTTTGGGCACATCAGGGGCTCTCCAAATGCAACATGGCGTCTGATCTCAATTCCAGCCAATTCTGCGTTGAAAAAGTCAAATGGTGCTCCTTCCCTTCCAAGCTCTGCCATGCGCCCAAACAGTGTTTTACCACCACTTATGGGGTATCAGCCTACTCAGGATAAATTGCAAAACAACTTTTGGGGTCCAATTTCTCCTGTTACCCGTAGGAAAATAAAAAATTGGGGGCAAAAATATCATTTTTGTGGAAAAAAATGATTTTTTTATTTTCATGCCCGGGCGTTATAAACTTCTGTGAAGCACATCTAGATAAGTTCCTTAGGGGGTCTAGTATCCAAAGTGGGGTCACTTGTGGGGGGGTTTCCACTATTTAGGTACATCAGGGGCTCTCCAAAAGCAACATGACACCCTCAGACCATTCCATCAAAGTCTGGATTCCAAAACATCACTACTTCCCTTCCGAGCCCTGATGTGTGCCCATACAGTAGTTTTCTCCCACATATCAGCGTACTCAGGACAAATTGGACAACAACTTTTGGGGTCCAATTTCTCCTGGTACCCTTGGGAAAATAAAGAAAATTGGTGACTAAAAGATCATGTTTGTTGAAAAAATACGATTTTTTTTATTTTCACGCCCGGGCGTTATAAACTCCTGTGAAGCACTGGGGGGGTTCAAAGTGCTCACCACACATCCAGATAAGTTCCTTAGGGGGTCTAGTTTCCAAAATGGTGTCAATTGTGGGGAGTTTTCACTGTTTTGGTACATCAGGGGCTTTCCAAACGCAACATGGTGTCCGATCTCAATTCCAGCCAAAAAAGTCAAATGGCGCTGCTAACCTTCTAAGCTCTGCCATGCGCCCAAATAGTCGTTTACACCCACATATGGGGTATCAGCGCACTCAGGACAAATTACACAATAACTTTTCGGGTCCTGTTACCCTTGGGAAAGTAAACATTGGGGGTGAAAAGATAATTTTTGTGGAAAAAATGATTTTAATTGTACCGCTGTACGTTATAAACTTATGTGAAGCCCTTGTGGGTTCAAAGTTCTCACCACATATCTAGATAAGTTCCTTAGGGGGTCTAGTTTCCAAAATGGGGTCAATTGTGGGGGGTTTCCACTGTTTAGGTACATCAGGGGCTCTCCAAACGTGACATGGCGTCCGGTCTGAATTCCAGCCAATTTTGCACTGAAAGTCAAATGACGCTCCTTCCCTTCTGAGCATTGCCATGCGCCGAAACAGTGGTTCCCCCCCACATATCAGGTATCGGCGTACTCAGGACAAACTGCACAATAACTTTTGCAGTCCAATTTCTCCTGTTACCCTTGGTAAAATAAAAAAAAAATTGAACCTGAAGTATTTTTTTGTGAAAAAAATTTAATGTTCATTTTTTTTTTTTTAAATATTCAAAAATTCCTGTGACGCACCTAAAGGGTTAATAAACTTCTTGAATGTGGGTTTTGAGCACCTTAAGGGGTGCAGTTTTTAGAATGGTGTCACTTTTGGGTATTTTCTATCATATAGACCCCTCAAAGTGGCTTCAAATGTGATGTGGTCCGTAAAAATAAAATGGTGTTGCAAAAATGAGAAATCGCTGGTCAACTTTTAACCTTTATAACTTCCTAACAAAAAAAAAAATTTTGGTTCCAAAATTGTGTTGATGTAAAGTAAACATGTGGGAAATGTTACTTATTAAGTTTTTTGTGTGCCGTATCTCTGTGATTGAAGGGCATAAAAATTCAAAGTTGGAAAATTGCGACATTTTCAAAATTTTTGCCAAATTTCCGTTTTTTTTACAAATAAACGCAAGTTATTTGAATGAAATTTTACCACTAACATGAAGTACAATATGTCACGAGAAACCAAAGTCAGAATCACTAGGATCCATGGAAGCGTTTCAGAGTTATTACCTCATAAAGGGACAGTGGTCAGAATTGTAAAAATTGGCCCGGTCATAAACATGCAAACCACCCTTGTGGGTTAAGGGGTTAAACTGCGCATGCTCCGACGCTGTGTGTGAACTGTGTGTGTGCGTGTGTGTGGGGGGGTCTGCGAGGGTATGCGGGGCTGTGCAGGAGTCTGTGCGGAGTCCCCGGCTGACCTGAGGTGATCTGACAGCGTGGCAAAAAGTTCAGAAACTTTCCCACGCTATCAAGTTCACTTCAGGTCAGCCAGGGACTCCGCACAGCCTCATTGACGTCAGCGGTAGTCAGTGAGGCTGCGCGGAGTCCTCGGTTAACCTGAGGTGTACTGACAGCGTGGGAAGAAGTTCAGAACCTTTCCCACGCTAATTCATCTCCGGTCAGCTGGGGCGCCTGCGCAGAGATGAATTCGTTCATTCTGCAGTGGTTTAAAGCGGGGCCGGTAGCATTAGCACCAGTCCCCATTGTAAACTAGTTAACCCCTTGTGATGGATTGCAGCTGGGGACCTGATTGAACGGCGGAGAGGTATGTATATTGTTGGCTTTTTCTTTTCTTTTCTTTTACAGAACAAGGGCTTTTTTTGGATTAGCAGAATAATAAGTTTGGTCAAAAGCTTTGTGTATTTATTTCATTAAAATAATTTTTAATGTCGTTTTTTTTAACCCTTTTCTATTCTAGGGTTAATAATGGAGAGGTGTCTTATTGACGCCTCTCCATTATTAACCGGGCTTAATGTCACCTTCCAATAGCAAGATGATATTAACCCCTTCATTACCCCATATGCCACCGCTACACGGCCGTGGGAAGAGAGGAGCTAAGTGCCAGAATTGGCGCATCTTATCGATGCACCATTTCTGGGGCGGCTGCAGGCTGGTATTTGTAGCCGGGGGGGGGGCCAATGTCCATGGCCCCTTCCTAGGCAATGAATATTAGCCCGCAGCTGTCTGCCCAGCCTTTCTGGCTATAAAATATAGGAGGACCCCCACGTCATTTTTTTGAGGGGGTCCCCCTATTTTAATAGCCAGTAAAGGCTGCCCCCCCCCCGGCTACAAATATTGGCCCCTAACATCCAAAATGACAAATGGGAAAAAAAAATAGGCAGCACTCAAATTAAATGTGAAAAAAGTGGATACTTTACTGATCCTCCATCTGAGGATCAGTAAAGTATGCACTTTTTTCACATTTAATTTGAGTGCTGCCTATTTTTTTCCTTTTGTCTATGGCTATATAGCTATGGATAAATCTATAAACATAGCCATACATATATCTATGGATATATTCATAGATATATAGCCATAGATATGGATATATCTATGGCTATATATCTATGGCTATATCTATAGATCTGTCTATCTGTCTGTGGTTGTTTTTAAAAAAGGATCCGTCAAAAAACGGACTAAACGGATGAAAAAATGGATGCGACTGATCCGTCAATCGTATCCGGTGAAAAAATGGATCCGTTGCGTCAGTTTTTCACAATCTGCGACCGATCCATCGAGCCGACGGATTGTGACTGACGACAAAAAACTGATGTGAAAGCAGCCTTAGCAACAATCGTGAAGGGAATCTTCATAAAATGTTAGTAACAGTAGGAAACATGCTCCTCATTATTTCCCCAGAACTAGATATTATCTGCAAATTCCTTGTGATTGAGATGACCTGTAATTAGTGGCACAAATTGGTGGCGCAGTCTTAAGGTACTGTCACACTTAGCGATACACCAGCAATCCCGACCAGCGATATGACGCGGTCAGGATCGCTGGTACATCGCTAAGTGGTCGCTAGTGAGCTGCCACACAGGCAGATCTCACCAGTGACATCGCTGGGGACAGGGGTCGCTACTTACATGTCACACTAGGCGATCTTGCCCGGCTCCACGCTCGTCTCCCCACAGGAAGCTGACGACGAGAAACGGTCCAGCCTGATCTCGCGCTATCAGCGATAACCAGCGGGGGAGCGGGTCGTAGGTAAGTATCACACACTGCGATATCGCTAGCAATATCGCTATAACGTTACAAGTTATAGCGATATTGCTAGAGATATCGCTTAGTGTGACAGGCCCTTTAGGGGGACGTGGATACCTGTCAGCCTCACAAGTGGACCTCTGTTCCTGTTCCTCTATCGGCTATGCACATGCGCACTTGGCTGAGCGTGCATGTGTTCTAATTAAAATGATGGGCGTAAGCCGCTCTGCCTGACAGCTCATCGCTTCTCGTTATGGGACCAAAAATCTAAAATGCATAAATCTTCTTTCCCCTGACATCTGCTATCCGGGAGAGTCTGAACATTAGAGTCACATTATGAGGTTGGCCAGTCACATTGAATTTAGGGCCGGCTCGGCCGACATTGATTTAACATGTTTGGTCACCATTAGGCTATGTTCACTAGTTAGAACGGATCCAGCAGCAATCTGTTGACCAAAAAAATGATGCAGACACAACTTTTTTGTCCGCCTGAAAAAACTGATTTCAACTAGATCCGTTTTTTTAACCTTGAAATTCTGATCCGTTAAATAGCCATCAGTTTTTTATCTGTTTCTTGATTACTGGATCATTTCCAAATAGATGATTACGTGACCGTTCACATGTACAGTAGTATATAGTAAATATCTATTTTTCCACCTCCAGTTAGCAAATGGCTTAGCCTTACTCTTGAATTAGGCAATACTGCTCTGTGTTAGATATAGTGAGATAGCCAAGAGTGAAAAATCATTAGACCGAATCATCTCATTGTGGCTACGTGCCGGTGTACAGCACTGTCGGAAAACACTGTAGTAGAACCCAAATGACCCCATTATGAGTCAGTGCTGGACAATGGTAGCAACTGATAGATCTCAATCAATCGTGGTTCTGCCAGAAACCACAATGCGGATGTGCGCAGAGCCCATAGTGAATTGATTAGTAGATTTTCCTTTCTATGCTGTAGATGGCCTTTAGTGAAAGAGTATGAACACTATTAATGTTTATAACACGGTTCTCTAGATTAATGTTTACTCTTATATCTCTTCTCTTTTATAAAGATCAAGGACACTTTCCTTAGAACTTACACCGAAGCGATCCAGAACTACAACGGCAACGATGAAAGAAGTCGCGCAGTTGATGATGTTCAAAAAAGCGTAAGTTACATGTATAAATGTTGGATCCAGAGAGACTGGATACGCAAATATCAATGACAAATAAGTATATAACATGTATTACATATTTTGAATTGGGATGGTGTGGATTAGTTATGAAGGTCATAAAAAAAGCATTTGTGGAATGAGCTGCCATAGCTTTCTAATTCAGCGTGTACTCTGCCCCACTTTCTCTACAGGGAGTTGTTTGTGGCTGTCCTGTGTGATCTGCTTATCATTCTATTATCAACTCTTTTTTTGTTCATTGTATGATCATTAGTATCTTACTTTGTCACTAGTCATTTTTTCATTGGCGCTTCCATGTTTGTTCACCCACCAACATGTGCTTTTTTTGTATAATAATATTATTATTTATTAACCATTATTATTACCACCATTTTGTTCTTATACTGTATATAGTCTTGTTTGTGTTAGTACTCTGCCATGGGTTATGGTTTTTGTTTTGTTTTTGTTTTTTTTAGTTAATTATATCATTATAAAATGATACATTAGAAAAGTACAGTAAACACAATTGCCACTTGCTTTTTTTTTACTACAAAAATATTTACTACTATAAATAAAATTCTTTTGGGTCAATGGAACATTGCATCCCTCTACTGTATTAAATGTATGCACTTTAGTAATGTTGCTTTGAAAATTAATCTTTTATGACCAATGTACCATTCTGCAGACATGTCTTAGGCCGGGATCACACTACCATGTATGATGCAAGAAACTCGCACGAGTCTCTCGCATCAACACCCGGCACTGCCATCGGCACTCAGGCCCGGAGCTGCGGCTGCATAGAAATATTTTTGCATAGAGTTTCTTGCATCACACAAGATAGTGTGATCCCGACCTTACAAGCAGACTCAACATTCTCTATTTGGGGTTGTCAGAGATAGTTACCAAGTAAAGTGTGTGTGTCCCTTGCTTTCTAATAGTCTCTTTAGCTCCTCTCTAAAGCACAGCAGTAAGCTGTATTTGCGGTAGTAGTGAGCCCTATTCATCACCAGTGGCGTAACTAGAATACGATGGGCCCCGATGCAAATTTTGGACCTGGCCCTCTACCACCCAGCATGTTGGTCAGATGTATGCACCCTTGCAGCATTCTAAATCCTACAAGGACATACAGGTTGCTCCCCTCCCACCATTATGTAGTAATGTCTCCCATGTTGATTTTCTTCCTGGTATATACAGTGCCTACAAGTAGTATTCAACCCCCTGCAGATTTAGCAGGTTTGATAAGATGCAAATAAGTTAGAGCCTTCAAACTTCACACAAGAGCAGGATTTATTAACAGATGCATAAATCTTACAAACCAAAAAGTTATGTTGCTCAGTTAAATTTTAATAAATTTTAAACATACAAGTGTGGGTCAATTATTATTCAACCCCTAGGTTTAATATTTTGTGGAATAACCCATGTTTGCAATTACAGCTAATAATCGTCTTTTATAAGACCTGATCAGGCCGGCACAGGTCTCTGGAGTTATCTTGGCCCACTCCTCCATGCAGATCTTCTCCAAGTTATCTAGGTTCTTTGGGTGTCTCATGTGGACTTTAATCTTGAGCTCCTTCCACAAGTTTTCAATTGGGTTAAGGTCAGGAGACTGACTAGGCCACTCCAACACCTTGATTTTTTGCCTCTTGAACCAGGCCTTGGTTTTCTTGGCTGTGTGCTTTGGGTCGTTGTCTTGTTGGAAGATGAAACGACGACCTATCTTAAGATCCTTGATGGAGGAGCGGAGGTTCTTGGCCAAAATCTCCAGGTAGGCCGTGCTATCCATCTTCCCATGGATGCGGACCAGATGGCCAGGCCCCTTGGCTGAGAAACAGCCCCACAGCATGATGCTGCCACCACCATGCTTGACTGTAGGAATGGTATTCTTGGGGTCGTATGCAGTGCCATCCAGTCTCCAAACGTCACGTGTGTGGTTGGCACCAAAGATCTCGATCTTGGTCTCATCCTACCAGAGAACCTTGAACCAGTCTGTCTCAGAGTCCTCCAAGTGATCATGAGCAAACTGTAGACGAGCCTTGACATGACGCTTTGAAAGTAAAGGTACCTTACGGGCTCGTCTGGAACGGAGACCATTGCGGTGGAGTACGTTACTTATGGTATTGACTGAAACCAATGTCCCCACTGCCATGAGATCTTCCCGGAGCTCCTTCCTTGTTGTCCTTGGGTTAGCCTTGACTCTTCGGACAAGCCTGGCCTCGGCACGGGAGGAAACTTTCAAAGGCTGTCCAGGCCGTGGAAGGCCAACAGTAGTTCCATAAGCCTTCCACTTCCGGATGATGCTCCCAACAGTGGAGACAGGTAGGCCCAACTCCTTGGAAAGGGTTTTGTACCCCTTGCCAGCCTTGTGACCCTCCACAATCTTGTCTCTGATGGCCTTGGAATGCTCCTTTGTCTTTCCCATGTTGACCATGTATGAGTGCTGTTCACAAGTTTGGGGAGGGTCTTAAATAGTCAGAAAAGGCTGGAAAAATAGATAATTAATCCAAACATGTGAAGCTCATTGTTCTTTGTGCCTGAAATACTTCTTAATACTTTAGGGGAACCAAACAGAATTCTGGTGGTTTGAGGGGTTGAATAATAAATGACCCTCTGAATAAACTTTTCACAATTTAAAAAAAAATTAAACAAAGAAATAACATTCTTTTTTGCTGCAGTGCATTTCACACTTCCAGGTTGATCTACAGTCCAAATGTCACAATGCCAAGTTAATTCCGAATGTGTAAACCTGCTAAATCTGCAGGGGGTTGAATACTACTTGTAGGCACTGTATGTCCCCTATCCTGATTTATTTGTCCCTCCTTTTGGCCCCATCCTGGTATATGTGTACCCCATTTTGCCGCTAGTTTTTAATGCATAGAAAAAAAACATTCTACTCACCTCTCCACTCCAACGCCTCGCGGAGTCCTCTTCTGACGACAGCAGCTGACTTCAGTGTTAGGATTGCATGAGGTCACTGCCATGTGCCCCCTGTCACGTGCACGGCAATGTCAGCTGCTGGCCAAGGACGCACATCTAGTCAAAGTTTGCGCTGACATCGGCAGTCCCCCCACCTGCATGGGCCTAGTCGGGACTTCTGCGACCGTGATCGTTACACCCCAGTTAATGACTACGGTGACCTAGTGTCTATGTTCTTCACATGTCTCTTTCTTTGCAGTTGAGTTGCTGTGGAATTCAGAGCTACACCAACTGGACTATCAGTATTTATTTTCATGAAAATGGTATCCCACCTAGCTGCTGCTCCAACATGAGCGATTGCAATCCTTCAGATATGCGCAACATGACGATTGCTCCTACAAAAGTCTACCAGAGGGTGAGTGCTCCACTTATAATATGTGGTTCCCTACATGATCAGTAGGTTGGGAAAAGAAAGATCCGAGAACATGGCTCAGTGCCGCATGTGCTCTTTCTCTTACACGTTGTGGATTCTGCTGCGTTGTACAGTACCCTTTTTGGCTATGTAAATTGAAAACCGCAGTGCGGAGTTTTCCACGGATTTAAATCCGCAGTATGTCAATTCTTTGTGCAGATTCCGCAGCGGTTTGGCACCTGCTCCATGACAGGTGTCAAACCGCAGGCTAATCCGCAGTAATTTAGACAAATCCGCGGATTTAGACACATCCGCGCGGACAATTCCGCAGCAGAATCCGCAACGTGTGCACACATCCTTAATTTATTAGTACTTCAAGGGAACTTGAACAGTTTCGGCATCTTGATGTACTAATAGGTGAAGGTGATTGCCCAATCGAAAAAGGGATGATGGCTGTAATATACAGATGCCCAATTCCAGAAAACGTAACCTGCTTTGGAGGTACAAATGCATTAAAGTTGTGTATGTAAGCTGCAGTTTGTTCTCATATTGCTGCATTAAAGGTAAAATATAAACTTATTAAGTTACAGAATGCAGATATTAAAAACAGCTTAGTCCTAAAGATCTTATAGGGTGCCAAGTTCATCTATAATATTATAAGGTTTGGGACCCTACTTGTGCACCTTACTTAGGAGTGCCGCTATCTTTCTCACTACATGTAGTCCTAAGATGTTAATGCCGTAGGGGCACTGTAAATTGTGACACTGAAAGTAATTGTCTAGAATATGACATTTTTGATTGGTTTTATTTTATAGTGTTAATCTGTCTCCGCTGTCTTCTGCATCTGGAGGTAAGCAGGACCGGTGTCATCACGTCAACAGATTTCTTCTGGCTTCTATGTGCAAGGATTAGATATTGCATTAGTCTTACTATTTTTTTGTTTAGAATCGGACCAGTGCGTGATACCTGCTTCTGATGCAAGCGAGCTGGGCGATGTCTGTAGACATGATGTCACAAGTCCTGCTCACCTCCCAATGCTGAAGTGAGCGGTGTTGTATTACCTCTTTAATAACAAAGACTTATCAGAATGTAAGGTGGTGTAACCTGATTCGTAGCATTATTGGGAGTTTTCTAGAGGACTGACAGTGAGAAAATGGTGGATCACATGTGAGTCCGCATTATTTCATGGCTCCTTTTAACCAAAAAGTAGTATAAGCCCACATTTATAATATGCCACCCTTACATGGGGCGGCATGTTCAGCTGATTGTTCCATCTTAAAGGGAACCCATCATGTTAAAAACATGTTAAAAACACTATTAACCTGCATATATGGAGTTAATCTGCAGGTTATAGCGTTCTGAACCTGCCCAGTGTCGGCACTTAGACCCACGCTGCCTGGAGAATTTAAACTTTATTCCTCCTGGTAGAGTTCCGGTTTCAGTCATAGGAGTGGCACCGGCACGGGTTCAGTCACTGATCTGTGTATTGAGAGTGGCGGCTGTAGCCGCTCCCCCCACACTGACTGACAGCTGGCTCTAATGCTGAGTTGCTGTCAGTCAGTGCAGGCGGGAGCGGTGAGTCACTGTTCTCTATGCACAGTACAGTGACTGAATATGTGCCGGCGCCTCCTGCGTGACTGAAACCGGATCTCTGCCTGGAGGAATAAAGTTCATTTCCTCCTGGTAGCAGGGGTGTAAGTGCCAGTGTGTGGGGCAGGTTCAGAACGCTATAACCTGCAGATTAATCCCATATCTTCAGGTTATTAGCATTTTTTTTTTCACGTGGCAGGTTCCCGTTAACTTTTAAAGCCCTCTTTGCTTCTCTCATTTTACAAGGTGTTTTTGTACATAAATATATAAAGATTTCTGATTATTTCTCAATAAATCTCTTGTGCTTTTAGGGCTGCTATGAACTGGTCACTGACTTCATGGAGACTAATATGGGGATTATAGCTGGAGTGGCTTTTGGAATTGCATTTTCACAGGTAGGAATGATTGATCTCACAACAAGCTAGCATGAGCAATTTCAATTTCACCTCTTCCTCCCACCCCAAACTCTTAAAAAAAAACTTCACATACTCCTTGTGACATTCATATAACCACACATAGTAATGGTAGCAGGGTTGCCAATGTTAGTTGTTTTGTTTTTTCTTTCTAAGCAACATTATAAAAATCAGCCTGCCACATTTTTTTTTTTTTTAAAACCAAAATAAATGATCTGTTAAGAATATGGATATGAACACAATGTCAGCACAGTGACAGCATATTGCAGTAAGTTTGGTGGGGCTGAGGTGTATTCAACTCAACTCACTGCACGTGGCAAAGGTGTTCTGAGCCCAGACCCTAAAAGAGCATGCGAGAGATTTCAGACTTGTCGACTCTTACCTTACCTCGTAACACTCAAAAAAGCGAGAGAAAATGGACGTGTTTCTAAGGATGGCTTAGTGACTCTACCAGAATGCTGCGCCGCCGCAATGATTTCGAGTAACTGTTCTTCAGATAAGTAGGCACGTTTTTATTTAAAGGGAATCTGTCCCCCCCCCAGGGACCTATTAATATGGGCATACAGGTGATAGAAATGTTAAACTAGTCCTACCTGTATGCCCATATTAGTGGTTTTGTTGTTGACAAATCATATATTCTTTTCTTAATGTAATGATTTTTTTCAGGCTCCAGGGTGTGCAGTGCCTGGAAGAAATTCCTGCCTCCTGTCTTCATTATAACACCACCCCACTCCCATGCACGTCCATTCTATGGGCACTACATTCAGGGATCTTCTGTGCAGGCACCAGCGACATCCGCTCTAGTGACCTCCGGCATGTGCAATGATAAGGTACCCTACCCACTTCCTCCCTACATAGTCATTTCTATGTACACATGGTTCCTAGCGATGACTGTACAGTGAGGAAGTGGGGAGAGATCTTATCACACACGCCAGAGATTACAGTGACTCGCCGGCGCAGAAGATCCCTGAATGCAGTGCCCAAAGAAAGGAGGGAGTTCAGGGCGCAAGCGCGGAATTCCGGTACCACAACTGATGTGCATGGGAGGGGTTAGTATTATAATGAAAACAAGAGGCAGGGATTTCTTCCAGGCACCACACGCCCCATAGCCTGGAAGAAGTCATTAGCATAAGCAAAACATATAAGATTTCTCAACAACAAGACTACTAATATGAGGCATACAGGTAGGACTATTGCAACATTTCTATTACCTGTATGCCCATATTAATAAGCCATGTGCGTCCCAGCGGGTGACAGATTCTGTTTAAACTATGCCACAACTAATTGTACAGCTTAGCTAGAAATATTATTATTAATTATTATTATTCAGTTGTCTGCATGAGCATGGGGGTCAAATAAATGTGCAATTTGCAAATGTCCGGTTCCCTTTAAACACATTTTTTTTTTAGATTTTCTTTATCATTATCTATATACAAATATTTAAAACTCCTGAATTTAGCACTTTTATATGGTGATCAATTCTGTTCTGTAAAGATCATTTCTCTGCAGTCATCTCATTATAGTCACAGGCAAGTTTAAAATGACAGGTAGCGCACACAATTGCACTGCGTTTAGAAAATATTTTACAACTTCGTTCCTATCATTTAGCAACAGGTGGGTATAGGGCTGCTGGCAACTCACAGGAGACTTGGGCCCCTAATTTGGGACACCCACAGCAGTATTGCCTGTACAGCCCTGTCGTTATGTGTAATCATTCACTTAGATAAAAATTGTCTCTAGTAAAAAGTATGATATATTTCTCTATAATAGAAATGTTGTGGCTTTTAATGAAGGGGCAATGACATGTCATTAGCAGGCAGGTTTGTCTTTAATTTGATTCCACTTGTTAGCATTAATTGGAGTGCTTGTTAATTAAATATAAAGCCTTTGAATTTATTGGCTAAATGCAATTAAATACTTTTTATGTACAGCGAGATCCGTAGACATCTGTACAGGATGTTCCTAAAGATGACACGTCGTGTCTGGTTTAGCGAATATTTTTGGAATATACACTGCTCTAAAAATAAAGGGAACACTTAAACAACAGAATATAACTCCAAGTAAATCAAACTTCTGTGAAATCAAACTGTCCACTTAGGAAGCATCACTGATTGACAATCAATTTCACATGCTGTTGTGCAAATGGAATAGACAACAGATGGAAATTATTGGCAATTATCAAGACACCCTCATTAAAGGAGTGGTTCTACAGGTGGGGACCACATCTCAGTACCAATGCTTTCTGGCTGATGTTTTGATCACTTTTGAAAGTTGGTTGTGCTTTCACACTCATGGTAGCATGAGGCGGACTCTACAACCCACACAAGTGGCTCAGGTAGTGCAGCTCATCCAGGATGGCACATCAATGCGAGCTGTGGCAAGAAGGTTTGCGGTGTCTGTCGGCGTAGTGTCCAGAGGCTGGAGGCACTACCACGAGACAGGCCAGTACACCAGGAGACGTGGAGGGGGCCGTAGGAGGGCAACAACCCAGCAGCAGGACCGCTACCTCAGCCTTTGTGCAAGGAGGAACATGAGGAGCATTGCCAGAGCCCTGCAAAATGACCTCCAGCAGGCCACAAATGTGCATGTGTCTGCACAAACGGTTAGAAACCGACTCCATGAGGATGGTCTGAGTGCCCGACATCCACAGATGGGGATTGTGCTCACAGCCCCACACCGTGCAGGACGCTTGGCATTTGCCACAGAACACCAGGATTGGCAAATTCGCCACTGGCGCCCTGTGCTCTCCACAGATGAAAGCAGGTTCACACTGAGCACATGTGACAGACGTGACAGAGTCTGGAGACACTGTGGTGAGCAATCTGCTGCCTGCAACATCCTTCAGCATGACCGGTTTGGCAGTGGGTCAGTAATGGTGTGGGGTGGCATTTCTTTGGAGGGCCGCACAGCCCTCCATGTGCTCGCCAGAGGTAGCCTGACTGCCATTAGGTACCGAGATGAGATCCTCAGACTCCTTGTGAGACCATTTGCTGGTGCGGTTGGCCCTGGGTTCCTCCTAATGCAGGACAATGCCAGACCTCATGTGGCTGGAGTGTGTCAGCAGTTCCTGCAAGATGAAGGCATTGAAGCTATGGACTGGCCCGCCCGTTCCCCAGACCTGAATCCGATTGAGCACATCTGGGACATCATGTCTCGCACCATCCACCAATGTCACGTTGCACCACAGACTGACCAGGAGTTGGCGGATGCTTTAGTACAGGTCTAGAATGAGATCCCTCAGGAGACCATCCACCACCTCATCAGGAGCATGCCCAAGCGTTGTAGGGAGGTCATACAGGCACGTGTAGGCCACACACAATACTGAGCATCATTTTGACTTGTTTTAAAAACATTATATTCCACTTTAATTTTGTGTGTGACACCAAATCCAGGCCTCCATTGGTTAATAAATTTGATTTCCATTGATGATTTTTGTATGATTTTGTTGTCAGCACATTCAACTTTGTACAGAACAATGAGAACATTTCATTCATTCTGATCTAGGATGTGTTATTTGAGTGTTCCCTTTATTTTTTGAGCAGTGTATATACACACAGTGTGCAGAATTATTAGGCAAGTTGTATTTGAGAGGATACTTTTTATTATTGAATAACAACTATGTTCTCAATCACCCAAAAGACTCATAGATATCAAAGCTTAATATTTTTGGAAGTTGGAGTGTTTTTTTTTTAGATTTGGCTATCTTAGGGGGCTATCCGTTTGTGCAGGTAACTATTACAGTGCAGAATTATTAGGCAGCTTAATAAAAACTAAATATATACCCATCTCACTTGTTTATTTTCACCAGGTAAACCAATAGAGCAACACAAAATTTAGAAATAAACATTTCTGACATTCAAAAACAAAAAAAAATCAGTGACAAATATAGCCACCTTTCTTTACGATGACACTCAAAAGCCTTCCATCCATAGATTCTGTCAGTTGCTTGATCTGTTTATGATCAACATTGCGTGTAGCAGCCACCACAGCCTCCCAGACACTGTTCCGAGAGGTGTACTGTTTTCACTCCCTGTAGATCTCATTTTATGAGGGACCACAGGTTCTCTATGGGGTTCAGATCAGGTGAACAAGGGGGCCATGTCATTATTTTTTTCTTCTTTTAGACCTTTACTGGCCAGCCACGCTGTGGAGTATTTGGATGCATGTGATGGAGCATTGTCCTGCATGAAAATCATGTTTTTCTTGAACGATACCAATTTCTTCCTGTACCACTGCTTGAAGAAGGTGTCTTCCAGAAACTGGCAGTAGGTCTGGGAGTTGAGCTTCACTCCATCCTCAACCCAAAAAGGTCCCACAAGTTCATCTTTGATGATACCAGCCCATACCAGTACCCCACCTCCACCTTGCTGGCGACTGAGTCGGAGTGGAGCTCTCTGGCCTTTACTGATCCAGCCTCGGGCCCATCCATCTGGCCAAACAAGAGTCACTCTCATTTCATCAGTCCATAAAACCTTAGAAAAATCAGTCTTAAGATATTTCTTGGCCCAGTCTTGACGATTTATCTTATGTTTCTTGTTGAAAGGTGGTCGTTTTCCAGCCTTCATTACTTTGGCCATGTCCCTGAGTATGGCACACCTTGTGCTTTTTGATACTCCACTAACGTTGCAGCTCTGAAATATGGCAAAACTGGTGGCAAATGGCATCTTGGCAGCTTCACGCTTGATTTTCCTCAATTCATGGGCAGTTATTTTGCGCCTTTTTTCATCAACACGCTTCTTGCGACCCTGTTGGCTATTTTCCATGAAATGCTTGATTGTTCGGTGATCACGCTTCAAAAGTTTGGCAATTTCAAGACTACTGCATCCCTCTGCAAGACCTCTCACAATTTTTGACTTTTCAGAGTCTGTCTAATCTTTCTTCGGAGCCATTTTGCCAAAGGAAAGGAAGTTGCCTAATAATTAAGCACAACTTATATAAGGTGTTGATGTCATTAGACCACACCCCTCCTCAGTACAGAGATGCAAATCACCTGATTTACATAATTGGCAGTTGGCCTTCAAGCCTATACAGCTTGGAGTAGGACAACATGTATAAAAAGGATGATGTGATCAAAATACTCATTTGCCTAATAATAATGCACCCAGTGTAGATAGATATATTATAATATATTAACTCTTTATTCTGCCCCTGTTACCTTGAAATGTATTTATAAAATTGACATTTTGGTGTTACCATTCGCAATGTTAAAGGGTTGTTTCTTTAGCACTGATTAGACAGCGTCAGTAATCCGCCTAATCACAGGGCGCAGGATTCCAGCTCCACAACTGATGCTGATGGGAGGGGATGGTATTACCATGAAGACAGGAGGCAGGGATTCTTACAGCACCGCACGCCCCGGAGCCTGAAAGAAATCATTAACATAAAGAAAGAATATAACATTTCTCAGCAACAAGTCCTACCTGTATGCCTCTTATTAGTGGTTTGGTGTAACATTTCTATCACCTGTATGCCCATATTAATAGGTCCTGTACATCCCAGGGGGTGACAGATTCCCTTTAATAAAAAAAGAAATCACACTGATATCATAGAAAATTAATTTTATACTAAAATTAAGAAAAAAAACTTTAACTTTATATGCATTATATATGTATTACAACATTTTTTTGACGATTTATCTAGAACTACAATTACGGTATAACAAAAAAAAAATCCCAACACTTTTAGGAAATATTTTCAGTTGCTCACTTTGTTAAAGTACTGGTCACTTGGAACAACCAAAGAAATGGAATAGCGCTCATAAAGCAGTAAGTTTTTAAATGCCCAACTGTTTAAACATTTACAAATGGAGCAAAAGAAAAAATAATTGTGGGAGTGCTTAACACCCCTGTGCAATTTTGACCTAAGAGACCAATACTGTTGAATTAGTGCAGATGGGAACGAGGTCGGGGGAATGTTGTTGGACACGCCGGCCCAGCATTTTACTCTGGATCTGGGTGAGAGTTTAAAGGGAAATTATCAGGTCCCATAACGCTATTAAACCTGTCCCATTACGTTTTGGAGCCTGTTTCTGATATTCCAATAAATTATTAATTGTTTACAGATATGTGCATATGTAGATAAAGGTGACGTTTTATAAACTGCTCAGTGTGAACAAATAAAGACAGACTAGTCCTACAAGGTGTTTGGCCGCTTCAGCCACACCCCAATAAGTATGATTGACAGTCCCTACACGGCCATGTTTTAAGCAGACTGCATCTGATCCTTACCAATGCCCAGGCCGTTTTCACTCCTCCCGGTATCTCTGTTCTTTTGGAGGGAGTGCAAGCTGCCGGGGTAATGGTAAGGATCAGAGTTAGGGGGGATGTGCAAAACTTCATTTTGAACGAAGGTGTTTTATCCTTGGTCATATTGCAAGGCTTGTTAAAGGGTTGATTTTTACTTTTAAGATTGCTACTTCCAATAGTTGGCATTATAGTTCACTTCATGTCTGAAGAGGCAATTTTCATATTTAATTTCCTAGCGGAGCATGCATGGCCTTTAAGTCTCCTCAATTTGACATGTTCGGCCTGACTTCTCACTCTCCACAAAGAGAAACGTTACTCCTTTATTTAACAATAAACATATTACTGTGGTGTCGGAATAGGTTCACCTTAAAGTTATATCTGTAACGTCACAGAACGCTTAGAAAAACAAAAATATTCAGCTGTCTAAATTCACCTGCCATGTCACTAAGGCTAGTTTCACACTAGTGTTTTTTTGCGCTGCGTTAGGAGCGCACATGAAACGCATGTGAAAAGCGCATACAAACGCTTGTAAATGCTGCGCTTTTTTATAGCATTATTGTGTGCATAACGACCAAAAATAGCAGCGTTTGTAAGCGTTTTTTATGCGCAATAAACTCCTTGGAAAATTCTTGCAACACACTCAAGCAATGGGAAAGCAGTGGGTGTGTCTTATGGAAATTCTTTATATAGCCCCTTTTTACAGCTGAATTCTTCACTTTTGCTTGCATTTGACTTGAGAAACATGGATCTGCGCTGGAAGAGCTTTGACTTGGATCTGGACATGAGGATGGCTCAGGCTTATGCCGTTGCTTGCCATGAACAGAGGGAGAGAGAGAGGCAGCGAAGACGGCAGCAGTGGCGTATGTGGATACATCCCATTATTGAACTCCGGGAGAGCCGTGGAGCGTACCACACCCTCTACAGCGAGCTCCAGGCAAACCCAGAGAAATTACGGATTATACCCGGATGACCCAAGAAACCTTTAACTATTTGCTTGGTCGGGTAAAAGAAGTCATCTGGAGACAGGACAAGCAGCTCCGGCGTGCGATTACTCCTGAGGAACGGCTCCTGGTCACATTAAGGTACGTAATTTTCATAAACCAAAGGCTGCAGAATTTTTTTAGTTTTTTTTTTTTAATTAAACGTGTGTAAAAAAATTACGTATACACAAATATTAATTGTTTTCTTTGTGTTACAGATTCCTGGCTACTGGAGAGACCCTCTCGTCACTGCACTTCCAGTACCGGATTGGAATCTCCACGTTGTCTGGAATTGTAGCGGACACCTGCCGGGCTCTCTGGAACGTTCTTTGTCACAAATTCATGCCCATGCCCACTGCAGCAAAGTGGTTGGAAATCGCCGAAAGATTCTGGACTGTATGCAATTTCCCAAACTGTTTAGGCGCGGTGGATGGGAAACGCATCCGGATTATCAAGCCCAAAAGAACTGGCTCTGATTTCTATAACTACAAAAAGTACTTTTCTACTGTACTGATGGCCATTGCGGATGCAGACTGTATGTTTATTGCAGTGGACATTGGGGCATTTGGCCGTGGGAATGACTCCCAGGCTTTTACGACATCGGACATGGGCAGGAGGTTGTATGGCAACAACTTCGATGTCCTCTTCCCAACACCGAAGGTCCGCCACAGCCATCTGTAATGGTTGGTGATGAAGTGTTCCAGATGTGCCAAAACCTCCTCAAACCCTACTCCAGCCGGGACTTGGACCTACAAAAAAAGAATTTTTAATTACAGGCTGACCAGGGCTAGGAGAACAGAGTGTGCTTTTGGTATACTTGTATCGAGATGGCGCATTCTTGGCACAGCTAATAAACTTAAACTGGAAACAGTGGATGAGGTGGTCAAGGCCTGTGGTGTTCTACATAATTTTGTAATTTCTCGAGAGCACCTGATCTTTGATCTTGATGATGTTGCTCCTAATCCTTTGCCAGAATTTACACAGCACCCTCTCAGGTCATCCGTTGGAGTTGGCCAAATGAGGGACCAATTTGCGGCCTACTTCAACTCAAATGTAGGACGGGTGGAATGGCAAGAGCAAATGTTGTTGATATGTTAATAAAAAAACTGTTTTGATACCTGTACTGAGTGCATGCTCTGTTTTTACACTCCCAATACCATTAGCAAGTAGCCAGGTGTATCAGTGAATTTATGATGTTGTGTTTTGTGCATCATGAATTCACTAATACTCCTGAGTAGGTAAATCTCTACATTCGTGTAATATTGCACAGACTGGATACAGCAAGGTTCCCCAACTTCAGTCCTCAAGGTCCACCAACAGATCATGTTGTAATGAAATAAAAAGAGGATTCCATACAACATGATCTGTTGGTGGCCCATGAGGACTGGAGTTGGGGAACCGTGCAATATTACAAGAATGTAGAGATTGCTGTGGAAAAGACAAGTCATGTAGATGACAACACATATCTCCAAGACTGACACAAGAAACATGTCTCAGTAATGGAGATATCTCGTGGCAAAAACGCTAAGTGTACGGCGCAGTGTGTGTAGTTGGCGATAGACACAGTAACCAATCCAGATTTTGTGAAAGCACAAGTGCACATTTATTTTGTAACAAAAAATATATATATATATATTAGGAATGACGTTTGGGGGAAATTTGCGATACTTTGGGAGTGTGGAGAGACGAGGAACGACTAGAGTTTGAGGAAGGGGTTCTAGGAAAAGGGGCGACGAAAGTACTGGGGGAAGGGAGCTCTGGAATGGACAAGGAGGCATGTTGAGAGACATTAGGAGGAGAGGGTGGATGGACGAACAAAGTTTTTTTTTTTTTTGTTTTTTGTTTATTCTTTGGCGCAGGAATATCCTGCCCGGACCGACTGGCAGCCTGTGAACGCCTTACTTTTGTTGACCGCCTGGTGACGGTGGACTGTGGCGTTGCCCTGTAGAAAAGGGAATGCGGATCCCCACTTTGCTGCTCTGCGGTGGCGGTGTTGCTGGAAGTGGTAGTGGCAGTGCTCCTAGAAGGGGAGAAAGTTGGGTCGGTGCTCCGAGCAGGAGGCTACCTGTCTGGGATCTCAGCCAAAGTTCTTTGGGGATGCCGAGGAGGAGAATTGGTGGCGGTTACCTTTCGATGAGGAGTGGTGGTGGTGCTCCTTTGATGCGGAGTGCTGCCGGTGCTCCTTAGATGAGGAGTGCTGGCGGTGCTCTGTTGCTGAGGAGTGCTGGCAGCGCTCTGTTGCTGAGGAGTGTTGGCGGTGCTCCTTTGGTGTTGACTGGTGGTGTCAGTGGCCCAAGCAGGTTCTGTGGTAGTTTGGCTCCAAGCTGGTGGTGCTTTGGCGGTGGTGGTGCTCCATACAGTAGCAGCGCTTGACATAGTGGTGGTGGCGGAGGAGTGTCCAGCAGCACTCTGACTTGGGGTGGTGTAGTGGTGTCCGGGTTCGCTGGGAATGCAGGTGGCCGTGCAGTGGTATGCAGCAGAAGTCGGTAGTGTGGTAAAGCGAGTCAGCGGTGGAACTGTTGGAAATGACACCACCTGACTGCTGAACGATTCTGCTAAAACAAACGAAAAAACCGAGGAAAATGTCCAATAATTAAAATTTCTTTATTTTATTATTTGACAAACAAATGTATACATTATATATATATAATTAAAATAAATTGATAAGGGGAGGTCAATGACAAAATGAAGGCACAGCCAGGGGACAGCTGTAAATACTTAGTAAAAATGCACCCACAATAATGTCATACAAAATCTAGTGAAAACAAAAATGTATAATTAATGTATAATATATAAATATATAAACATATATATCAAGTGCAAAACTACAGATGATAAGTGCAAGCAAGAAAGAACTGTGTAAAAAAATATATATATATTAAAAAATGTAATATAAAAATAAAACAAAATAAATATACAATAAAAAAGATTAATTAATAATAAATAATAAATATATTACCACAAATAAAGTGCAATGTGTTGAAAAAAAGTGAATAAAAAAGTGTACAAAAAAATCCCTGTATAAATATATATATATACACATATATTTAAGACCAAGTGCTGAAATAATTAATAATAAATAAAAAATGAATAATAAAATAATTTTTTACTATAAGCGCTTATTTACCGCATCACCTCATCACCGCAGCACATCGCACTTTATGTGCGGCAGCTTATTAGTTTATTTATTCATTTTTTATTTATTATTAATTATTTCAGCACTTGGTCTTAAATATATGTGTATATATATATATTTATACAGGGATTTTTTTGTACACTTTTTTATTCACTTTTTTTCAACACATTGCACTTTATTTGTGGTAATATATTTATTATTTATTATTAATTAATCTTTTTTATTGTATATTTATTTTGTTTTATTTTTATATTACATTTTTTAATATATATATATTTTTTTACACAGTTCTTTCTTGCTTGCACTTATCATCTGTAGTTTTGCACTTGATATATATGTTTATATATTTATATATTATACATTAATTATACATTTTTGTTTTCACTAGATTTTGTATGACATTATTGTGGGTGCATTTTTACTAAGTATTTACAGCTGTCCCCTGGCTGTGCCTTCATTTTGGCATTGACCTCCCCTTATCAATTTATTTTAATTATATATATAATGTATACATTTGTTTGTCAAATAATAAAATAAAGAAATTTTAATTATTGGACATTTTCCTCGGTTTTTTCGTTTGTTTTATCTTATTTATCCGAGTTGTCTTTTTAATATTTTCCATGGGTGCATAACTATGATATTTAGGTGAATTTTATACTGCACTTTCCTTGAGTTATTTTATTTTATTTGAACGATTCTGCTGCATAGCCTGCAAGTAACAAGTGTTGCAGGCCTGTAACACACTCAGCTGTTGCTCAGGACTAAGGTGTTCCGCCATGCCCTGTTCAATTTTACTGAAAAAATGGTGCGCCAGTCTGTTGAGGTTGGCCTCCAGACGGTCAAGGCGCTGGTCGACAGAGTGGAAGCGGTGTTCCATGTGGTTAAAACCGCTTTCCGTTCTGGCGGACAGTGCCTTGAGGCTGGCCTGAAAGGCTTCGCTCAAGGACATGAACTCTGGCATGACAGGCTTGTCCGAGGTCCTCTGCCACTTGCGGGTAGTGCCCGCATAACCAGTGACAGAGACCTGGGACAGGGGAACACCTGATAGACCAGCTTCCTGGTCATCAGCTGTCTGTGTTGCTGACCTGCAAGATGCTTCCTGGCTGTCGGATGGCTGGGACGGGTCCGAGGTCGATCGATGAAGAACCGCTCCCGGGACAGGTTGCATGGTGGTGCTCCAAGTGCTGTGGAAAGAAAGGGAAAACATTAGTATCATGTATTTACAAGAAGCATCACCTGTGGAATTGAAAAGCACATAGTCATAACAAAACCAAAAAAAATACTTGCGCTCTGCTGGCAAGGACCTGTCTCGGGAAAGCCAACTCTCGATAGTAGCGGTACTTTCTTCTGCGCCTTGCCGCTGAACCACTCCGAACTTGTCCCTCAGCACGAACATCAGTGTTGAAGCGGTCCTTCATCGAGCGCCAACGTGTGCGTGTTTTGTTCACTGTTGGGGAAAAAAAAAAATTAAATTATAAAATGCACTTAAGGCAACTTAATTATCAGCACGCACAACAGATTGAACTTTTCACTACAATATCTTGTCAAAAAAGCCCCAGCACCATGAGGACCATAAATCAATGCAGCAGTTGAAGACCAAAATCAATCACAATGTGCCACATGGCATTGGTGTTTTTAATGCAACAATATATCTTGCCAAAAAAACACCAGCACCATCAGGACAAAAAATCAATGCAGTATCACAGAGCATCTTTATACTTACTGAACGCCCTTTTGGAAGCTGCAGAGGCACTGTCCCAGCCATCCATCATCGCTGCGGCCACCTCATTCCAGAGCTGCCGGGTCCCCACTGTGTCTTTGTACTGCTGGTCACGGCTGTCCCACAACGGGATACGCTACTCAGCGAGGCGGATCAGGTGCTCGTTGTCGATGTAGACTTCTTCATCATCCCATTGTGGAACCTAGAAAAAAAGAAATATATTAGAATGTTTGTAATTTTTTGGAGAATGAAAAAGATAGAAAAAAAACAGAGAAGAAGCAAGATAAAAGATGAAAATAAAAACAGAAAAAAAAAGGCACATTATATACTCACATTGCGTCTCCTCGCCACAACTTGACTACGCTGCTCCCGCTCTGAATCCTCCCGCTCAGACCGCTCCCGCACTCCATCTTCACTGCCCGTGTCCGATGTCTGTAAAGAAATCAAAATTTAAAACACATTTCTAGAGGCAGCTATACTTACCCAAAGGCAGCAAGATTCTCACCTCACGATCAGCTTGGGCCAGTTCTTGCCGTGTTGGCGAATACAGTGATCCAGAAGAAGACATGCTGAAATGAAAACAAAAAATACATTAGTACATAATAAAATTGTACAGGACACACAGACATTATGTTGAAGAATACTCACATTTTCCCTTCACCCATGACAGCACACCTGAGAGAGGGATCCGCCCCGCCAGGAACCTACTGAGACATAAGGGGCGGCACCTCTCACCCGCTTCAGTTGGGTTCCTGTCCTGGAAGGAATCCCACTGTGTCGGTGCCTGTCATGAGCGAAGAAAGGGAAAAAAAAAAGAAGAAAAAAAGAAAGGGACCCAGGCCCGTCCCGGCGCGGGAAGAACAGGTAACTTACCTGTAGCGCCGGCCGTCGGGTCCTGGAAGCACAGTCCACGGTGTTCCTCTGGGCTCCGGGTTCGTGTCGGCGCGGATGGGATCCCGGTGGCTCTGGGGAGCCCCCACCGCGCCGCCCTCCCCTCGCGCACGCCGCATCTCGATCCCCGTGGCAAGGGAGAGACACTGGCTCCTTCCAGCCGCTGACGTCAGCGGCGATATGGATTGTGGGTGCGCCGGCTGACGTCCGCACAGGGCGACGGTGTCATGGCGCCGGGTGCGACGCAGGCCAGCTTTTCTGAAGCGGTCGGCCGGCGGTCGCAGGGGGAGGGGAGGAGACACCACCGACAGAGGCTGCATATAATTAAGGACCAGTGGCGTGGGAGACGGTGAAAAATGGAGTCGGAGCAGGAGAGATCGCTATCTCTGCCTCCCTCACAACCCTCAGACAAACATGGAAGCCGCTCAAGTAGCAGCCGCCCCAGCCGCAGATCAGGCGCATCCTCAAGGTCAAGAGAGCACAGGTCACATGCTCCGACGCAGCCTCCGAGTCCGATACCCTTGATTACGGGTGGTGAGTGATCTTCGAGAATGCTAGCGTTTACAGGGATTCTCTGTTGTATGCTTTACCCTGTAGGAAAGGCCCAAAAAAGCAGGAAGCAAGAAGAACAATAGGGACTGTGCTATATGTAAAACTCCCCCAGCAAGAGACTAGCAGAAAAATCTCTGTGCGTTCAGCAGACCATGGCGGAGGAAGCGCCTAGTTTCGCAGCCAATTTGATATCCGCCCTCAGGTCAGAAATGGAGGGTTCAATTAAGACCCTATTGAAAAAAGGAAAGAAAAGTAGGAAGAATCCCCCTAGTTCTCCCTCAGATTCCTCATCAGCCTCGTCTCAGGCGGAACAGGCATCCTCCTCAGACAGTGTGACACAGGGGGTAAGCCATGTTTCCCTGTAGAAGACACAGATGCTCTCCTAAAGGCCATTAGAACCACAATGGGCCTACAGGAAGAAAGGGCGGCTAAAACCCTAGAGGATGTCCTGTTTGTGGTGCTTCAAGAGAGGAAAAAATGGACCTTTCCAGTGAACGAGAAGATCCAGGCGCTTATTGAGAGAGACTGGAGGAAACCCGAAAAATCTGGGGCCCTTCCGCCTACCTCTAAGAGACGATACCCCTTTGAGCACAAGGATGCGGAGATATGAGACAAAGTCCCAAAAATAGATGCAGCAGTATCCAGGTCTTCCAAAAAGTCGGCCCTGCCCTTGGAAGACTCAGGGGTTCTTAGAGACCCGCTGGCCAAAAAGCGGACTCAAATTTGGAGGACTAAAGCCGGCGATAGCAGGCACCTGCACGGCACGCTCCCTCATGATCTGGCTGCAGCAGTTAGAAGAGAAGCTGGCATCAAAAGGTCCCAAGAGAGAAAATTTTAGCAGATATGTATCTCTTGCACAGGGCAACAGCTTTTTTGGCAGATACCTCGGCGGACTCTGAGGTTGACAGCTAGGGCAGCGGGACTATCAAATGCTGCCAGACGCGTGTTATGGCTTAAGGGCTGCCCGGGTGACCTACAGTCTAAAGCTAAATTGTGCTCTCTCCCCTGTGATGGTCGGTTCTTATTCGGCAAGAACTTGGACGATATCCTGGAGAAAGCAAGGGGTAGGAAAAAAGGCTTCCCCAGGTTCCCGACGGAACAGAGGAGACAGCCCTTTTGGAGGGGAAGATTCAATAGGGGGTGTCCTCCCGCTGACAGGAGAAGATAGAAGGATAAAAGGAAAAAAAGAGTCGTGATTTATGTTTGGTGGAAGCACCTCCACCTCAAAGAAATCGCCACAATGACGCCAGTATTCTAGTGGGGGGGGGGGGGGGGAGATTGACACTCTTTTTCCAGGCCTGGGAAAAGATCTCAAATACCTGGATCCTGGGCATCTTAAGAGAAGGCCTGAGAATCCCCTTTATTCGCCAGCCAAAACCTGTGGTTGTCATTACACCCATCAGGAAGGTGACCAAAGAACAGTTGGCCTTAGAAGCGGAGATCCTGAGCCTGATAGACAAGCGGTTACTTTACGAGGTCCCACACACACAGGAAGGAAGGGGGTTCTATTCACCCCTTTTTCTGATGAAAAAAATCGGATCAATCATTCAGGACGATTATAAATCTCAGACAGCTCAATCGATGGATAAGAAACCAGACCTTCAAGATGGAGTCAGTGGCTACGGCCATGAAGCTACTACATCAAGATTGTTTTATGGCCGTAATCAACTTAAAGGATGCATATTATCACATCCCTATCCATCCAGATTACCAAAAATACTTGAGGGTAGCGCTTTATATCCAAGGCGTACTGAGGCATTTCCATTTCAGAGCTCTTCCATTTGGCCTATCCATAGCCCCAAGAGTTTTCACCAAGGTCATAGCGGAGGTAACAGCCTTTCTCCGGATTCACGATACGGTCATAATACCATACTTGGACGATTTCCTTATAGTGGGCAGCTCAGAGGACCACTGCACGGCACAGTTGAGCCGGGTGACCGACACCTTGCAAGAATTAGGGTGGATAATCCATTTCAAAAAATCGAAATTACAACCCCTAAAAAAACAGACCTTCCTGGGATTTATACTGGATTCAGAAAGGCAGGCGTGTCTGCTCCCAGAGTCCAAAATAGAGAAGGTACAGAATCTGGCCTTGGCGGCCCGAAACCAACCATGTACGACATTGAGAAGGGCAATGTCCCTACTAGGTACCCTAACGTCCTGTATTCCGGCGGTCAGGTGGGCTCAGTTTCACACCCAACAACTCCAGGGGGAGATATTATCAGCACAAAGATCGCTAAGAGTGCATTTAGAAGCTTTCCGTAAAAACCAGAGACTCTCTCAACTGGTGGCTGGACGGTACAAATCTGACCTCAGGAATACCGTGGGACAGACAGAAGACAGATGTGATTTTAACAGATGCAAGCTCCTCGGGGTGGGGGGCACACCTAAGGGGCCTCATAGGCCAGGGCTCCTGGACACCTCAAGAAATGGAGGCATCTTCCAACCTAAGAGAACTGTGGGCAGTGAACAAGGCCCTAAGTCACTTCATTCCACTACTCCAGGGTCGCAATGTACGCATCATGTAAGACAACAGGGGCATACATAAACCACCAAGGAGGGACAAGATCACACTCCCTAATGAAAGCGGCGAGCGACATTCTGAGCAGAGGAACACCTACACTCCTTGACAGCCTTACACATAAAAGGGGCAGAAAACATAGAGGCAGATTTTCTGAGTCAAAATACCCTGAGGCAAGGAGAATGGGCGCTAAATCGGTCCATTTTTCAAAAAATAACGCAGCTTTGGGGGAAACCAGTAATAGACCTCTTTGTCAACAAGCACAACAGGCTAGCTTATGAGTTCCCCCCAGTGGCTCTGATCCCAACAGTTGTCAGGAAGATCAGAAACGATCAAGCCAGGGTGATTCTAATAGCCCCGTTTTGGCCGAAAAGGCCCTGGTTTTCTCTACTACAAAGAATGTCCCTCTCCTATCCATGGGTTCTGACAGAAATCCCGGACCTACTAGCTCAAGGCCCAATATTCCACGCTCAGATCAAAGGATTCCATCTGACGGCGTGGAATTTGAAAGGTCTCTTTTAATGGATAGAGGGTTCTCCCCCCGGGTTGGTGGCCACCCTGC
The DNA here is from genome assembly GCF_039654945.1 of Dendrobates tinctorius. Taxonomy (NCBI): domain Eukaryota; kingdom Metazoa; phylum Chordata; class Amphibia; order Anura; family Dendrobatidae; genus Dendrobates; species Dendrobates tinctorius. The sequence continues at coordinate 86,694,865 of NW_027361684.1, read as the reverse complement.
TAAAGAGTAGGAAACCAGTGAGGACTAACATCTACGGCAGAACATGGAATAAGTTTCTACAGTTCCTAGGTAAGCTGTTAGGATAAGAACCCCCGATTAGTGCCATCCTGGAGTTCTTACAATCGGGGTTGCAGATGGGGTTAGCGGTGAACACGCTTAAAGTTCAGGTGTCTGCACTAGGGGAGCGCTACAACTGCAAATTGGCATCAAATAGATGGGTAGCCAGATTCATTAAATCCTGCCATAGAGCTAGGCCTATCCCAATACTCAGAATAGCCCCCTGGGATTTAAACCTAGTGCTAGAAGCCCTTACAAAGGCACCGTATGAGCCATTACACCAGCTACCCCTAAAGTTTCTGACCCTAAAGACGATCATTTTAGTGGCCCTTACGTCAGCCCGCAGAATAAGCGACTTACAGGCTCTCTCGGTAAATCCACCTTATACAAAAGTTTTTCAGGATAGGGTGGTGTTAAGAACAGACCCCGCTTATCTGCCTAAGGTAGCATCAGATTTCCATCGAGGTCAGGAGATTGTCCTCCCATCCTTCTGCGAGAATCCAAAAAATTTGGGGGAGGAAAAATTCCATAGTTTGGATGTTAAGAGAGCTCTATTAGAATACATATCTGTCACTAGCCAGTGGAGGAGGTCCCAGTCCCTATTCGTAGCTTTTCAGGGTGCCAGGAAAGGCTATGGGGTTTCAAAAGGGACTATTGCTAGATGGATTAGGGAGACCATTAGTGTAGCCTACTCAGCTAGTGGCATCCCGATTCCTGACGGCATCAAGGCTCATTCCACCAGAGCCGTGGCGACCTCCTGGGCTGAATAGGCAGAGAGATCAATTGAACAGATTTGTAAGGCCGCTACCTGGGCCTCACCTTCCACCACCTTTAAGCACTATAGATTAAATCTATCCTCCTCTGCTGACCTAACCTTTGGTAGAAGGGTGCTGCAAGCGGTGGTCCCTCCCTAAGGTGTTTTGAAGTTTCAAAAAATCTCTCAGGTGTGCTGTCATGGGTGAAGGGAAAACCACCATGGTTACTTACCGGTAGCCGGTTTTTCCGGAACCCATGACAGCACCCGTATATTCCCCCCCCTTTTTCACCGTATGGGTGTGCACAGTTAGTAGGGTGCTTTTGAGTGATGTGGTGTTGGATTAAACCTGTAACTAACCGGGAAGTCCTCTCAATGCTCTGTAACCCAACTGAAGCGGGGGAGAGATGCCGCCCCTTATGTCTCAGTAGGTTCCTGTCCTGGCGGGGCGGATCCCTCTCTCAGGTGTGCTGTCATGGGTTCCGGAAAAACCGGCTACCGGTAAGTAGCCATGGTGGTTTTGGCTCCTGAAGCTTGAATCCACACTTGGAAGGCTCTTCTGGGCTTTTGTCTGCTCTCTGCAAGGCTGTCTGCAGAGTAATTGTCTGACCCTGAAGACACCTTCTTTTATCTACACTCCTCCCAAACAATGTTGCTTGTTTAGGGGGAGTTTTTGACAAGTGTCTAGACATTGTTTACTCAAAGCACGTGCGCGCACAAGGCACTGACGTGCGCGGTGCCAAGCGCTCGTCAGCGATCACATAGACTGTAATGCTATTTTTGGGCGCACACCGAGCGCACACGTACGCGCGCGATTTTTTTTAAGTATGTAGGCGGAACAAAAAATGCAACATGTAGCGTTCGGCGTGTCTGGGCGCACACCTGTAAATTGCGTAGCGCACGCTAAATGCTGATGAGCGCGTACATTCGCAAGACCCTGCGATCACCATGTTAAAGATGGGGGAACATTGAGTGTGCGCCCGATAGCACACGATGCGCTGCGCGATCAAACGCTAGTGTGAAACCAGCCTAAGCCATACTGTTGGGATAGCATGAACGGTCTCCTTTGGACTCCTTTTTTGTATTTCTCTTGAGACATGATATAAAAAAAAACCCTAGATAATAAAGGGTTAATAATATACCTGGCTACACCGGCCACAGTGCAGGGGCGACAGTTTGTTTTGTGCTGAGCCTCTCTACAGAACCAAAATAATCCAATAAAAAATATAGAAGAAAAGAAGACAATGTACTTCATCTGTGCAGGCAGCATTGATTCCTGGGCAGGCAGAGGACAGAATGAGTGACCTGTGGTGTCCACATTATCTGTAACCAGAGTGGAAATGACCTTTGTTCCTCTCCATAATTGTAAAAAAGACTTTCGATAGAGCACTGTGGCAGTTACTTATGAGTGAAATCCGACATTCACTTCCATGGTCGATCAGGTCTTCGCGGCCGGTAGATTTCACAGAGCTGGATCTCAACTAGCAATTAACCCTCAGGTTGCAAGTCAACTCTACGGCCAATTTCTGTCCTTAATCTAGTCTTTCAATGCAGTTACAAGGGGTTGAGGTTTATATATTGAATCCTTGTAATGGTGATCAGATAACATTATGATATGCAATTACCATGAATAATAACGGCTGATTAAACCCGTATTTATGGATATAGAAATTATCAATATTCCAACAAAAATCCACATTACAAGACTGCAGATGCCAGAGGAGATCCATGTTCCACATTCAAGCTGGGGCTACATGATGACATCTGTCACGCTACCTAGAAATCACGGTGTCAAATTACTAAATTGCATGTAATTATTTCCTATGGTGACTATAGCGACCTGCCGCCACACGGTTGCAAATATTTCCGAATGTGCTTCAGTTTTCTGTCACTGATCACAAATCATATGTGACTCTTTTGCCATAAAGTCAATATAAGGTGCATGTGGCAAGTTGCGCAAATGTTTTTGATCACATGACTTGTGTGAGAATTACTGTCGCGCAGCACATGTCGCCATTTGGCCTCGCTCTTCACCACATTACGATGAAGGCAGTGAAATCTAGTAAGAAATATTATGAATTCTTACAGAATGGTTTGGTTCCCTTTTGTGGCTATAATGTAGATATTTATCTTATAGTGGATTTTGGGTATCATGATGGTAAGCCACAATTACTTGCCACTTCTGCATTTGATCGCAGTATGTTAAGAGAATGCAGTGCTAATAATTTGGCACCAACAACATATAGGTGGTAATGTCAGCAGTTCAGCACACGGTACTCAGATATGTGTAAAATCATGGTGTCAACACTGTTAAGGTCTAGATCACCACTTGCTTAAATTCACGGGTCACTTACCAAAGCTCATTGTTGGAATTGAGCAGCTGTCATCTGAATAATCGACTCCCCGTTATCAGGCACAATATAGACATCTGGAAACAGCAACTTCAACCTGTTATATCCTTGATTTACCTTATTTTTCTGACTATAAGACGCACCAGACCATAAGATGCACCTAGGTTTTGGAGGAGGAAATTAGAAAAAATATTGAAGCAAAAAATGTGGTCAATTCTGTACTAATATCCCCTATCCTGGTATACATGGCCCCCTCACCCCCATCCTGGTAGGCATGTCCTCCTCATCCCTATCTTGGTTGGAATGGCCCCCTTATCTTTACCCTGGTATGCCTGGCCCCCTCATCCCCATCCTGGTATGCATGACCCCATCATTATCCTGGTATGATTGGCCCCCATCCCCATCCTTTATTCATGGCCCCCATCAAAAAAACATTTAAAAAAATCATAAACCATTATACTTGCCTTCCTGCTCTCCCTCACAGCTTCCTGTTCTGATGCCAGCAGCTGATTTCACCTTATAAGCAGCGCATGGCAGTGAAGTCATGCGCTGCTTACAAGCAGAGGATAGTTGCCAGAATACTCGCTGCTCTCCACGCCGGTTCTATGTGCATGGAGAGCAGTGAATATTCATCTTTAATAGCTGGCACAGTGTTGGCCACAGCCTCCAGCTTCCTGGAGCTGCCAACCGTTCATGTATACCCGTTACTAAAGGGAATGAATATTCACTGCTTTCCACGCCTATGGGAGTAGAGAGCAGTGAGTATTCATTCCATTAAGTAGCGGGCATACGCGAAAGAACAGGAAGCCGGCTGCTGAGGCTAACAGCGTGCCTGCTATTAAAGAAAAAATGAATATTCAATTTTTTTCCATGCCCATGGATGTGGAGTGCCGTGAGTATTCATTTCTCTTTAGCAGCGGACACAGGAGTTAGCCGCAGCTGCCGGCTACTGCCTCTTGTAACCCGCTACTCAGCCGCTGTAGCTCCGCCACACCACAGCCAGAGCTGTTACATCAGGACTAAAAGACATACCCCCTTTTTCCTCCACATTTTTAGAGGAAAAAAGTACCTTATAATCCAAAAAATACAATAATATACGGTCTGTTAACATGTTCCTCGGATGTTGAATTAAGGATGCACTTTGCAGAAAAGTTCTTTTTTTTTATCATAATTTGGAAAATAGTGTGTCCAGTTTACTAATCGAAGAGGTCTTTTAATCCTAGAGATTACAGTTAGCCAGGATAGACATTGACTTTCTGGACATCCAACTGTGAGGAACCCTATAAATCTTCTTAATAAAGGGACCACAGCCCTAGCTAGAACACTGCAACACCCGTACAGTTATACTTGCACAGTGACATCCCTGATGCTAGCGTGATCTTAAATTCAGTGATGTTACAATAAAGCAGGAATAACTTGTCAGAAGGACATGGCACTAAATTGGCACTGCAGCTCATATATTCTCTGGTTAGTTGAGGCTACCCAGTAGTAGTTTAGTAGTCGGAGCCAAGTAAACCGCTGCCTGAGGACTCTACTTACATTTATCTTTGTGGGAGACTTGCAAAGAAAGAACTTAATCTTGATGAATCTCTTTTACCTCCTTAATTCACCTTGCTCACAGTCCTTGCACTTTTAGTATAGGCAATTAAAATCTCATACATGCATGCAAGCCTGGATTAGTGACTGTGAGGCAAGTATACAGAGAAAGAATGCTTCTATTGTTTCAGAGGTTGTTAAAATCTGCGCCATTATATTTACAATCAGTTGACTGACCTCCAAAGTCATTTTATGCCAATTTCATTGGAGTAGGGTGGATTTACAGTGACAAGGCAAGTATCTGGAGTCGAGTAACCCGTGGACCGTTGGACATAAAATTACAATAAAAAAAGTTTATTTTTTTTAAATTACATTTTGTCTTTTTCTTATGTAATTATTTTATTACCGTATCCCTCATCCTAACTTAACCTAATCCTAACTTAACCTAATCCTATTCCTAATCCTAACTAAAGCCCCCGTTACACACTGCGATATCGTTAGCAATATCGCTGTAAAGTCACAGATTTTGTGACGTTGCAGCGATATTGCTAGCGATATCGCTGCATTTGATACCTCCGACCGGCTCCCCCGCTGGTTATCGCTGATCGCGCGAGAAGCTCCTGGACCGTTCCTCATCGGTCACTTCCTGCGGCGCTTCCTGTGGCGCCGACGAGCGACGCGTGGAGCCGGGCGGGAGGACGCAGGATCGCCGTGTCTGACAGCTAAGTAGCGACCCCCGACCCCAGCGATGTCACTGGTGAGATCTGCCTGTGTGGCAGCTCACTAGCGACCACCTAGCGATGCACCAGCGATCCTGACCACGTCATATCGCTGGTCGGGATCGCTGGTGCATCGCTAGGTGTAACGGTACCCTAAGAGTTTTTTATTTTAAGTCGCTGCCTGTGCCTATACGGCACCCAAAAAACATACCGTGGGGTAGTAGACCATTCTAGCATAGTGGCTATGGCAGCTAAACAAGGGTCCTCTGAACTTAATTTGCATGCATTTGATTGCCAGCATTAAGGGTGCCTCTGGTCCCTGCGACATCATGGCATATGTGCAGCCTAGTCATTAATCCTCAACGACGATGACATAAAGGTCTTGTAAGCGTCAGAGGCACTCAAAATGCAGTATTCGAGTGTCGTTTCAAGACGTTTGCAGGTCCGGTGTCTGGCAGCCATGTAGTACTGTGGATTGCCGGACCAGGATCCTGCTAATCTTTATCTCATTTCTAGTTGTTATGAGACACTACTGCACTTTTTGCATTATTTTTTATGACCATACTATTATGACACTCGTCCTATTCAGAGATGAGTTAAAGTACATACCGTAAGATATTCCTGCAATATTACATTTACCAAAGGAAATATAGTTCTCAGAACTTTTTCTTTATTTTGTGTGTCCTTATAACTAAAGCTGTGATCCTTGAGCACATACCTATAACCAGCAACAGAAAAGTAAAAGATAAAAATAATGTTTGAGAAACACCATTCCCACTGTCAAGCATGGAGGTGCAAACTTTGTTTTGAGGGTGTTTCTCTGCTTAGAGCACAGGACTACTTCACTGCATCAATGGGAGAATGGATGGAGCTATGTACCATAAAATGCTGAGTGACAACCTCTTCCCTCCGCCAGGACATTAAAAATGGGTCGTGGCTGGGTCTTCCAGCAAGACAATGACCCAAAACATACAGCCAAGGCAATAAAGGAGTGGTTCAAAAAGAAGCACATTAAGGTCATGGGGTGGCCTAGCCAGTCTCCAGGCCTTAATCCCATAGAAAAGTTATGGAGGGAGTTGAAGCTCCGAGTTGCCAAGTGACAACATCTTAATGATTTAGAGATCAGCAAAGAGGAGTGGACCAAAATTAATTATGACGTGGGCAAACTTCATCATCAACTACAAAATCGTCTGACTGCTGTGCTTGCCAACAAAAATTTTGCCACCAAGGATTAAGTCTTGTTTGCAAGAGGGATCAAATACTTATTTCTCACTGCAAAATGCAAATAATTTTATATAAATTATACAATGTGATTTTCTTGATTTTTATTTTTGATATTCTCTCTCTCAATGTTAAAATTAACCTCCCCTTAAAATTATAGACTGTTCATGTCTTTGTCATTGAGCCAACTTACAAAATCAGCAAATCAGTTTGTCAAGGAGCGCTTCCGGATGATTCTTTAATTACACAAGTTTTTATGTCTGATAATAAACTGGATATTCCTTGAAATATTCGGAGTAATTAATGAATCATCCAGAAGCGCTCCTTGACAAACTGGAAATCCTTTGCTGCATTCTCTGACGAATCTCCTACAAGGTAGTTCGTTCCACCTGTTTTGAGCTGCAGGCCAGCAGATCCAGACAATTACTCCAGTACCCAAACACAGGGTTATACACTGAGCAACAAGACACCAAAAAGGTGAGAAGAATTTTTTTATTTCTATTTGACATAATTAAAACTCTATACTTAGATCTGCCCCCTCCTTCTTTTTCTGGATATTCCTTGAAATATTCGGAGTAATTAATGAATCAGCCGGAAGCGCTCCTTGACAAACTGGAAATCCTTTTCTGCATTCTCCCACTGTATGTCTTTTATGAATAACAATAAATGGGTATCTTCAGGTCAAAGTGGAGCTTCCGACAGCAGTCACAGTCAACTGTGCTATTAATATTGTACGACAAGTTTCTGTCAGCGTAAAGAAAGTAATTTTAATTCTACGATTACCTTCATAGATAAAACAATTGTGATTAAAAGCATTTAGGAATTTATCTATACTGATATTTCCTTTTGCTTCTTTTTTTTCTATTCTCGGAGCTGAAAAAAAGCCGCTCGTTATTTGGTCTGGACGTGATCTGTGAAAATTGAATTTCTTTGAAATGATTTACATCTTGAAATCTTATCCATACATAAAGGTTCAGAATATGTAATGATGTCCAATTGTAGTAATGCCAGATGTTTCACGAACCCCCTCCTAGAGGCTACCCGCAGATGTTTTTATGGCTTCTCTGTTGGGGTTTCTCAAGTTTCCCTCATGTATTAATCTGTAGAATAAAAGGGTCCACACGATTATAAGCATAGTATGTCCTAAGAAGAGTTCCGATCAGTTTTCAACATTGATAAAGTAGGATGCAATTACAAAATGTCAGGAAAATTCTTCAAAACCTCCTGATCTCTCTTTAAGTGGCCATGCACAATACTTGTTTGATGCAACCTGAAAAGTCAATCCTTAAGGATTAATGTTCTGTGCATGTAATAAAAATCGATTAGTTCCGACCAGGGGAAATTAGTTCCATCTGGTGTAACAGATTAAAGATTTGCTTTGAATTTCTTTTCTCGGTCATACTGATTATATACCGCAGTCGGAGAACTAAATCTCCTTCTATGCACAAAATACATGTGAGCAGTATACATAAAAGATCGTGAAAAAAATATGACGATCTGAGCTTTTTAAGGGTTAGAGCCTGCACTGATCACACTACCATGAAATTTGTTTGTGGGGAAAAAAACATTACTGCTGATTTGTCAAGACTGTCATATTGTTATTATTACACATTATTCTAGAGGCACCTTTTTTGAAAATTCATTAAGCTTTCAGCTGGTGTACGCCAGCATCAGAATTGTACTCCAGTCTTTGACTGGAATATATTTCTATTGTCATTTAGGTCACTTTTGTGATGTAAATTATGATTCAATTAAATTGACATATTCAAGTTGTGCTAAGTCATGTCCCTCCCGCCCAAGTTGGCAAAAAAAACAACCCAAAGTCGAGTTACACAAGAATTGTACGTAATTTCCAGTAGTTTTCGATCAAGAAACTAATGAATTGGCACCTTTAATCTTTCAGAGTGTATTCATGCTAATATGAGGTATCAAGTAAAGATATAATGCGGTTTTTATATCCCTTTTTGTAGTGGTACTTTGAAGTATTTTGGTTTTTTTTTTCTTGTAAATTACATTGGTTGAAGAAATAGTTACATTTATTGTATTATTTCCATCTCAAGATCTGCAGCTTGAACCCGATAAAATAAAAATGGTTATACTCGCCACCCATGCCAGCGCTGTTCCAGCGGTGTCGGCACTTGCGTTTCCGGGATTATTTTGACACATGAGCCTGGCGCCCAATAAGCGCTGGTGTCACTGTCCTCACCTTCGGACAAATCTAACATCAAGAGGAAGTCATGGCTGTTGCTGCTTCTCTCTGACTTCCACTTGATGTTCTATTTCTCCAAAATCGGAGACAGGGACTCCAGCACTGGTTGGGCGCTAGACTCGCATTTCATAACCAACAAATAAAGTGGCACTTTATAACGCTGCAGCATGTATACAAATAAATATATATATATATACAGTGCCTACAAGTAGTATTCAACCCCCTGCAGATTTAGCAGGTTTGATAAGATGCAAATAAGTTAGAGCCTTCAAACTTCACACAAGAGCAGGATTTATTAACAGATGCATAAATCTTACAAACCAAAAAGTTATGTTGCTCAGTTAAATTTTAATAAATTTTAAACATACAAGTGTGGGTCAATTATTATTCAACCCCTAGGTTTAATATTTTGTGGAATAACCCTTGTTTGCAATTACAGCTAATAATCGTCTTTTATAAGACCTGATCAGGCCGGCACAGGTCTCTGGAGTTATCTTGGCCCACTCCTCCATGCAGATCTTCTCCAAGTTATCTAGGTTCTTTGGGTGTCTCATGTGGACTTTAATCTTGAGCTCCTTCCACAAGTTTTCAATTGGGTTAAGGTCAGGAGACTGACTAGGCCACTGCAACACCTTGATTTTTTCCCTCTTGAACCAGGCCTTGGTTTTCTTGGCTGTGTGCTTTGGGTCGTTGTCTTGTTGGAAGATGAAATGACGACCCATCTTAAGATCCTTGATGGAGGAGCGGAGGTTCTTGGCCAAAATCTCCAGGTAGGCCGTGCTATCCATCTTCCCATGGATGCGGACCAGATGGCCAGGCCCCTTGGCTGAGAAACAGCCCCACAGCATTATGCTGCCACCACCATGCTTGACTGTAGGGAAGGTATTCTTGGGGTCGTATGCAGTGCCATCCAGTCTCCAAACGTCACGTGTGTGGTTGGCACAAAAGATCTCGATCTTGGTCTCATCAGACCAGAGAACCTTGAACCAGTCTGTCTCAGAGTCCTCCAAGTGATCATGAGCAAACTGTAGATGAGCCTTGACATGACGCTTTGAAAGTAAAGGTACATTACGGGCTCGTCTGGAACGGAGACCATTGTGGTGGAGTACGTTACTTATGGTATTGACTGAAACCAATGTCCCCACTGCCATGAGATCTTCCTGGAGCTCCTTCCTTGTTGTCCTTGGGTTAGCCTTGACTCTTCGGACAAGCCTGGCCTCGGCACGGGAGGAAACTTTCAAAGGCTGTCCAGGCCGTGGAAGGCTAACAGTAGTTCCATAAGCCTTTCACTTCCGGATGATGCTCCCAACAGTGGAGACAGGTAGGCCCAACTCCTTGGAAAGGGTTTTGTACCCCTTGCCAGCCTTGTGACCCTCCACGATCTTGTCTCTGATGGCCTTGGAATGCTCCTTTGTCTTTCCCATGTTGACCATGTATGAGTGCTGTTCACAAGTTTGGGGAGGGTCTTAAATAGTCAGAAAAGGCTGGAAAAAGAGATAATTAATCCAAACATGTGAAGCTCATTGTTCTTTGTGCCTGAAATACTTCTTAATACTTTAGGGGAACCAAACAGAATTCTGGTGGTTTGAGGGGTTGAATAATAAATGACTCTCTGAATAAACTTTTCACAATTTAAAAAAAAATTAAACAAAGAAATAACATTCTTTTTTGCTGCAGTGCATTTCACACTTCCAGGCTGATCTACAGTCCAAATGTCACAATTCCAAGTTAATTCCGAATGTGTAAACCTGCTAAATCTGCAGGGGGTTGAATACTACTTGTAGGCACTGTATATATATATATATATATATATATATATATATATATATATATATATATATCTCTATACATACAGTCAGTGCCTTGCAAAAGTATTCGGGCCCCCTGGAACTTTTCAACCTTTTCCCACATATCATGCTTCCAACATAAAGATACCAAATGTAAATTTTTGGTGAACAATCAATAACAAGTGGGACACAATTGTGAAGTTGAACGATATTTATTGGTTATTTAAAATTTTTGTGGAAATTCAAAAACTGAAAAGTGCGGCGTGCAATATTATTCGGCCCCTTTAACTTACTATTTTGTTGCGCCACCTTTTGCTGCGCTTACAGCTGCAAGTCGCTTGGGGTATGTCGCTATCAGTTTTGATGTCGCTATCTGTTTGTGAACAGCTGTTTTCAGCTCTTTCCACAGATTCTCGATTGGATTCAGGTCTGGACTTTGACTTGGCCATTCTAACACCTGGATACGTTTATTTGTGAACCATTCCATTGTAGATTTAGCTTTATGTTTGGGATCATTGTCTTGTTAGAAGACAAATCTCCGTCCCAGTCTCAGGTCTTTTGCAGACTCCAACAGGTTTTCTTCAACAGGTTTTCTTCAAGAAGACCAAAGAGCTGTCTAAGGACACTAGGGACAAAATTGTAGCTCTGCACAAGGCTGGGATGGACTACAGGACAATAGGCAAGCAGCTTGGTGTTATTAGAAAATGGATTAAACACAATGACGGTCAATCTTCCTCGGTCTGAGGCTCCATGCAAGATCTCGCCTTGTGGGGTAAGGATGATTCTGAGAAAGGTCAGAAATCTGCTCAGAACTACACGGGAGGACCTGGTCAACGACCTAAAAAGAGCTGGGACCCCAGTCTTAAACATTACCGTTAGTAACACACTATGTTGTCATGGATTAAAATCATGCAGGGCATTCAAGTTCCTCCTGTTCATGCCAGCACATGTCCAAGCCCATTTGAAGTTCGCCAATGACCATCTGGATGATCCAGAGGAGGCATGGGAGAAGTCATGTATTGTGAGATTTGGGCCAATAACTTCCATCCCTCAGTAAGAGCATTGAAGATGGGCTGTGGTGGGTCTTCCAGCATAAGTGAGCTGAAGCACACAGCCAGGGCAACTAACGAGTTGCTTGTAAAGGCCCCGTCTCACTAAGCAATCTCGGTAGCGAGATCGCTGCTGAGTCACAACTTCTGTGACATAACAGCGATCTCACCAGCGAGATTGCTGTGTGTGACAGCGATCAGCGAGCGGCCCCCCTGCCGGTATCGCTGATCGCTGCAAGAAATCTCTGGATATTTCTTTGGTCGCTGGTCTCCCGCTGGCCAGCACGCATCGCTGTGTGTGACAGCGGGAGACCAGCGATCAGGTGTAAAAAATAATAAAAAAAATAAAAAATATAGTTATTCTCACCTTCCGACGTCCTGTTCAGCCGTCCTGCCTCTCTCCACGCTCCGGTCCCAGTGATCCTTTGCATGAATGACCGCGAGACTTTGTTATCCCGCGAGACCGTGACATCTTGCGGTCATTCGTGCAAAGGATCACTGGGACCGGAGCGTGGAGAGAGGCCGGAAGACTGCGCGGGACATCGGATGGTGAGAATAACAATATTTTTTATTTTGATTCTATTTTTTACAGGATGGCAAGCGATGCCGCGCGCTCTGCATCGCTGTGCTGATCGCTGGTGAAGCTGTCTGTGTGACAGCTCACCAGCGATCACATAGCGACTTACTAGCGATCCTGACACCTTGATATCGGTGTCGGGATCGCTGGTAAGCCGCTTAGTGAGACGGGGCCTTAAGAAGCATTTCAAAGTTCTGGAGTGGCCTGGCCAGTCTCCAGACCTGAACCCAATAGAAAATCTTTGGAGGGAGCTGAAACATCTATGTTGCCCACTGTCTGATCTGTATGGAGGAGTGGGCCAAACTCTGCTGCAGTGTGTGTGCAAACTTGGTCAAGAACTACAGGAAATGTCTGACCTCTGTAATTGCAAACAAAGGTTTCTGTAGTTTCTTTCTCTCACAGTTGAAGTGTACTTTCGCTAAAAATTACAGATCTCTCCATTCTTTGTGGGTGGGAAAATCAGCAGTGTATCAAATACTCATTTTCCTCACTGTAGATAATTATTTAGAAGTCCCAAGGATATGTGACTAGCGGCACCAGTGTACTTTTTGTTCAGCTCCTTTGCTTAGAGGTGGTGAGCCAGATAGTAGAGCTTATTCAGCTTAAGTGCTTGGTTTAACAGTGCTCTGCATTTACATTCACATAATATGAGAAAGTATGCGGCACTCACCCTGGCGTGTTTGCAGAAAGTGCTGGACCCGTTGACATGTGGAAACATGAAACCGCCGTCGTCCTTTTCACTCTCTCCGCATACCTTTGCACCTGGCCATCTAAGATGAAAGTCCTGTAACAACAACACAAAATAAAGGACTTTGTGCAGACACGCCATGGTGAGTGCTGCATACTTTTTCTCATATTTTGTAGGTATTTTTTTTTTTTTAAATTATTTTCTGACTAAAATACAAATGAAATGTGTCATCTTTAACTTTCGGCCCTTTAGGCTAAGTGTACACGGTGATTTTCCTCCTGCGGATTTTTCCGCTCAGATTTGAAGAAATCCGCAGGTCAAATGACCTGCATTTTTCCTGCGGATTTCTTCCTTTTTATTGTGGTTTTCCTGCGGTTTTTGTGCGGTTTTCCACTGCGGTTTTCCCCCTGCGGATTTGGAGAATGGAGCAGGTGGAAAACCGCACAAAAGTGACATGCTGCATTTTTTGTACTGCACAAAAACCGCGCGTAAAAAAACCACAGCGTTTTTTTTTTTTTTTTGATTTACATGCTACTGTAAATCCCTTTGCGGATCTGCAGCGTTTCTGCGCGGTAAAATCCGCTGCGTATCCGCAGGAGAAATGCATCGTGTGCACATGGCCTTAGAGATCATTTCAACTTTAACTGTTCACAATAACAGTAATTTTGACCAGGGGTGCACAAACTTTTACATATCACTGTATGAATCCCCCCAGCACACTCACTGTGCTTTGCGAGATTTCGCCGGTTAATGAACCAGGAACGGCGGTGATGAATGCATATTCCCAGGCAAAACCCGTCTAGTGGGCGCAGCCTTCCATCATACAGCAAAGTCCTGCCCCGTCTAGTGTCACAGCCATCTAGTGGGCACGGCATCGCTCAACCCAAATGTATGGAGCGAGGCCGAACCCACTAGTTGTGCTCTAGCCGAGAGTACGTATAAGGTCGGGATCACACGTGCGAGAAACATGGCCGAGTCCGCATGTTAATACCCGGCTCTGCCGGCACTTGGGAGTGGAGTGTGCAGCTGCTGCATGTATTGCTATGTGGCCCCATTCTCCGCTCCAGAGTGCCGGCGGCAGTGCATGGTATTAACATGCGAGACTTGGCTGTGTTTCTCGCACGTTTGATCCCGGCCTTGCGCATACATTGCCGCTGTTTCCAGCTCAGAAACAAGCAAATCCTCATAGCACAAAGTGCGTGCCCCAGGTGGGATTCATAAGTCTGTCACACAGAGGGACTGCAGACTTTTCATTTTAGACCAGACAACCCCTTTTAAAGGTTTACTAAGTCTGAGGGCAGGTTCAGCATATTTTACGTACATGTTCTGTCCATGTTAAAATCAGATATGTGGACAGCACGTGGACTAATGCTATTAAATAGGGTTGTCGAGGTGACTGTTTTCAAACAGACTAAAGGGGTTTTTACACATAGCGATATCGCTAGCAATATCGCTAAAGCGTCACTGATTTTGTGACGCACCAGCGATATCGCTGTGATGCTTACCTCCGACCGGCTCCCCCCCGCTGTCTGTGGCTGATCGCGCGAGATCGGCCGGGTCCATTTCTCGTCGGGCGCTTCCTGCTGGCGACGACGAGCGACGCGTGGACGCGGGCGGGAGGACGTCAGGATCGCCGCGTCTGAAAGGTAAGTAATGACTGCTGCTGCATCGCTGTGAGATCTTCCTGTTTGGCAGCTCACTAGCGACCATTTAGCGATGCACCAGCGATCCTGACCGGGTCATATCGTGGTCGGATCGCTGGTGCATCGCTAAATGTAAAGGGGCCTTTACTGTCTGTCAAAAGATAACAAAAAGAAATCGTCGGAGCCCATATGGATCATCCATTTATAGCTTTTTTTTTTTTTTTTTTTTTACTGATTTATTACAATTAACGTAAGAGATTGTAAGTGGTGGTGTAATTTTTATGTTTTGATGTATAAAAACATGTCATGTGAATGTAAAATACCATCACACAGATGGCATGTGGAGGAAAATCGTCCATTTTTCTAAATAAAAACAAATTTTCATACACCCTTCAGAACCTGGCCTAAAACGATCATCATTTATCATCCATGTTAAATTAGTGGAGAGCTGGTCACTGTGCTCAGTAGCTTCCAGCAGTCCCACAAACTATGAATGGAGTGGCAGCACACATGCTCAACCGATGCGTCATTCAAATTCCTTAGAATACGGCTTTAACTATGTCCATCTGACAAGCTGGAAAATGTAGCAATGACATTGTATGCCACTGATGCTAGATGAAATACATGTTATGGTGTTTTCCACTAATAAGCAGTTTTACATGTATTACTGTTGTAAAGCAATAATTTGTGCACTGAAAGCTAGATGTTATTTATTAAGGTAAAATGGTTCATGATTGCCGCCTAATGTACGGATTCTGCTTCTTTGTCGTGCAGCTGATCGGAATGCTGTTGGCGTGCTGTCTTTCCCGGTTCATCACTGCAAATCAATACGAGATGGTGTAACATGGTAAATTTGCACCTTTTTCTTTCTGTCTAGCATGAGGCTCCAGCACCCTACATCACTTACAAGCGCTGAATTGTATTTGATTTTAAATTGCTGTGATTTAAAACTAATCTGCTCCGTCGGCGATGGTGTGTCTGCCTTATTGGTGCATGCGAGGCCCTTGCATGTATTGCTCATGCATGTTTATGCTTTTTTGTTTAATCTGTAAATTAGAAAATTGGGTTAATATAATTTTCTACATTAATGCTTTATCACCAAAAATGGGGAAAACATACGGTACACGTTTGTAATTTACTTTTAATTTATCCAGTTGTGCACTCTTTTTGTCAGGCTAAAAGGGGTATTTCCCCCATAACAAGTGAGGTCCTTTTATACTTGTCCCCTGCACAGTGTCACTCTTAGAATGCGGAGTATGCATGTTTCAAAATTGGTAAATCTTATTGAATAGCAAAGATTTTTTTTTTTTTTTTTTAAACATTGAAAAAGATACAAAAGACAAACAAGTGACACCCTCAAGCTCAAATATAACCATAAAAATGTAAATAGTGGGCAAAAAAAGATAGCTCCCCTAGTATATGTCTTAAGAGGTGTCTAAAATAACTGGGTATCATCTACTCAATAAGAATGTAATGGTAAACTCAGTATCTCATATATAATAGACACATCCCAATCAATAGCCAGAGGAGTAAGTCAAACTCTTCCAATATATAGTTTAAATCCATTCAGACTTGATGAACATGTTAATGATAGAAGCTTTCTTACGCACACAAGGAGAAAAGAGGCTTGGGTGCTCACTAAAACAAGGAGAGCAACCACCCTGACGTGCGTTTCACATATTCAATACATACAGCTTTCTCAAGGGGAGATTTTATGGTATTATTTGCCAGAATTTTTTTGTAATTTGAGTAATGGGTTACGTGGGAAGCCACGTAACCGACAACCAGCCAATGTGACTAATTTATACTGGGGCCTCTACTGTACCTAAGGCAATGGTGTTCTGAGGGTTTTTTCAGGCAGAGTTTGTACTAATTCAACAGAAACAAAATACTGCATTCTTCATTGGATGCTTGCTTGGCATACCCCCAGTGCTGCTATGTAAATGAGTCCAAAGTGTGGTTCTCATTTTGGCTTTGTTGTTTTTTCTTTTTATTTAAAAAGAAAAAAAGAAAAGCAACTTATTAAATATATTTAGTGGCAAGTATGTGATATATTGTTTTCTCTTCCCAGGATCCACCCATTATTACATGAGGAGCTGAAGGAATCAAGAAGGAATTTACAGAATGTTAGAGCACACGACACATTTACCAAGCACTCCGTGTTACCATTTTGTAGTGTAACCATCCGTTCCAGTAAAGTTGTGCCATGAAGAGTAGCCTATATAGTGTCTAACTGCACACTTCCTCCCGGGAAGGCTTTTCGTATGATGGCACTTTGTGTGTTCTTTAGTCATACTGTAGTTGTATTGTTACTATGATAATCCATTAACTGCCTCGACCTGGCTGTGCATGCAGTGGCTGATACAAGTGAAGGGACGGAGACGTCCTTACCAACGATTTATTAAATGTTCTATACGTTTATATAAATCAGTACATGAAAAAACAAATATAGCCTATCTAATCTTTTTTATATATATATATATCTCTATATATTTATTTACAAGGCATACTTCTTTTTTTATTTTGCCATATACCACATTACTTAAAATAAATCTGTGATATTACAATACTTGAAAGAGTCATGTTGAGCTATGTCGTGCTTTGAATGGCATCCAGTAGGCCTAAAGCTAGGCTGCACCCTGGATTCTTACTCTGTGCTGTATGCCTAATGCTAATGATCTTTGTCTAGTGAATTTTTTGCTTCAGATTCCAAATTTTTGTGTTTCACTGTTACTAAACTGTTGTTGCTTACTGTGAAGGCAATTTATTGATGTTTTTTTTATCCTTTAGTGTACAGCTAACCTCAATTGTGCCGTCATGCCGATTCCTTTCGTTCGTTCTTAGCTAATGTTCCTCCAGTTTTGTTGCTTTGGAAGTATAGCAACCAAATTGATATTTTCAGAAAAGTGTGTAAACTTGGGTAAGGACACATGTTGGAAATGTTCAGACCTTTTTAAAGATAAAATTAGAAAATATGATAATTTTTTTCTTATAATGTCTCCATCTAGCATGCAGAGGACTATGCTTTGATATTGTGAGCATTTGTGATAAATATATATAAATAAACTGAACTACAAAGAGCTATTTTATTGTGTTCCTTTATTTATAACCCACCATCAAAATCATTTGATTTCATACCGTCCCAGTCATTTTATACATTCTAAGTGGCCTCATGTCACTGACAAATTTTTGTTAATTAGATCTGCAATTTTTGGTATCACTAAGCAATAGTGTGTTGAGAATTGCACCTGTTAATGGTAACCCATCATTCAATTCATGGTATCATGGGTTTACCGCGACAGAGGAGCGAGAAGACCGCAGCGCCGGATTTCTCCTACTCCTGCACTGATTACAAGCACCTTCATATTAAACAGTGTAAATTTCAGCTAATTTGCTGAGTTGAGAGCTCCTGGATCATTTAAGCTCTGAGCAGTGCACTGTTAGCTACTCCCACCTCCTGTATTATCTGAGCCCTAGCTAGCTTGTCAGAGCTAGCTTATGCTGCATGGCGGCAGGTTGGGGGTTGTTTGAGAAGTAGTTTGGTGGATTTATAGGAGACTGTTGCTAGGTTTTGCGTGTGTGATAATTACCTTGTTAATCCTACTTTGGTTTCACCCCATCCTACACTCTTCTGTGCATTCCTCTGTTGTTTGTGTATATATTTGTATGTCTGGTATTTTCCTTTATCCTTTTTCGTATTACCTTGTTATAGTTGGTGTATTGCTGTACACCACTACTCCCCTCTTTGGGTGGGGGAAGGGTACAGACTCAGGGAGGATTCAGGAGCTAAGGCAAATACATGGCGCCAGAGTCTTCACCATCAGAAGTAATCCGGGGAGCAGGGCTAGCTAGTGCCCTAGCGTTAGGGACAACAGAGTCGTGGCACATGGTGCCCAAACCATGGACAGCATAAATCCAAGGATGTCACTACATACAGTAAATGTCAAGTCATTCGGGCATTAGACTTTTTCTAGTTCTATTTCAGGAAGTTTTTCTGTTACATATACTATAGAGCTACTTTCGGACACCAGTCACTGTGTCCATAAGTCAGTTAACTCATATATGCTTATACTTGACACAACCCATGGTATTTTTTTATTTTTTTCATTCCCTGTTTTGGCTTATTACTGATGCAAAACACTGATCATAATACTAAGTGTTATTGTGCCATAAAGAGTAACTACATTGATTAATTTTTCTTTATTATAAATCAACAGTATGATCGAAGATAAGATGGTTTGCAATATATATTTTTTACAGAAAAATGCTTCCTCCCCTCTAACTTTCTCCTGCTTCGATCATTCACTCTGAAAAACTGTCTGTCTAGAAATCTGTCTTCGCTGAGGGGTCAAGTTATACTTGTTGGTTATAGATGTCTGGAGAGGAGGGAAGAAACTAAAGAAAGAAGCAAAGCACATGAAGAAAACCTGAGTGTCAGGTTTGTGGTATGTCTTTATACCTGTCTGGTTCAGCCATGCACTTAGAATCTAATGTCAATGAGCAATTCAAGTCTCGAACTAGACTACTGGAACTGGAAAGTTTCAAGTAATAAGGATCATAACTACAATATAATCATGTATTACAAGTTGGGTAAACAGCCAGTACATATGTATAACAAACGCTACTTGACTCAGGGCTGAAATTATAGTTACAGCCCAACAAGCTTATGTAGTCGTAAGTATGGAAAAAACACAATAGATCCATGTTTCCTGTAATTAAGGAGTAGAATCAGACTCACCAGCCAACAACTCCTTACTAACTCCGTGTAGTATCCAATGGTTTTGATATACAGCAGTAACAAACGAAGATCCCCAACTGATTCGGATTAAAACTTTTCACCATCTTTATTTAAACAACTTTAGAACCAAGTACACTTCAAAGAATTTCATAGCATTATCCTACGAGTTTCAGACATAAACTATATTCCTAGTCATGATAAATGCCTAATGACCGGATTAGTATTTTGTCTGAAACGCGTTAAATTACATAACATTCTCTGAATTGTGACTGGCTATTGACATAAAGGTGGTATAATCTGAATATACTAGGTGCTACCCGAAGTCCTATTTAACACCACAGATAATGTATAGTGATACAGATGGCTTTACTAACAGAGCAATACAATGAGTGTCATGTTGCTTCCATCCTTAAAATTTCTAAGATGGCAATCCATTACAACAAGGTCAAGCAGCAGAAATTGGGGACAACAAAGTTACAGACCGGCAGAGGGCAAAAACGAATCTCCACTGACCGGGATGACAGTCATCTTATTCGAATGTCACTCAGCAACCGCAGAATGACATCAAGTGACCTCAAAAGGAATGGCAAATGGCAGCTGGGGTGAAGTGCACGGCAAGAACAGTTCGTATCAAGCTGCTAGAGGCAGGGCTCAAGTCATGTAAAACTAGAAAAAAAGCCTTTCATCAATGAGAAGCAAAGGAGAGCCAGGCTGAAGTTTGCCAAAGACTATAAGAATTGGACCATAGAGGACTGGAGTAAAGTAATCTTCTCTGATGAGTCTAATTTTCAGCTTTGCCCAACACCTGGTCATCTAATGGTTAGACTGAGACTTGGAGAGGCGTACCAGCCACAGTGTCTTGCACCTACTGTGAAATTTGGTGGAGGATCGGTGATGATTTGGGGATGCTTCAGCAAGGCTGGAATTGGGTAGGTTAATCTTTGCAAAGGATGTATGAATCAAGCTGCCTACAAGGTTATCCTGGAAAAACAGTTGATTCCTTCTGCTCAGGCAATGTTCCCCAACTCTGAGGACTGTT
Organism: Dendrobates tinctorius; assembly: GCF_039654945.1. Taxonomy (NCBI): domain Eukaryota; kingdom Metazoa; phylum Chordata; class Amphibia; order Anura; family Dendrobatidae; genus Dendrobates; species Dendrobates tinctorius. The sequence goes on along the minus strand of NW_027361684.1, from coordinate 86,674,497 downwards.
TTTTTCCAGCAGGACAATGCGCCATGCCACACAGTCCTTCATCCACACATTGATCTATCACATCAAATCCCTGTCATGGCCAGCCCAATCTCCAGACCTGAACCCCATTGAAAACCTCTGGAATGTAATCAAGAGGAAGATGGATAGTCACAAGCCATCAAACAAAGAACTGCTTAAACTTTTGTACCAGGAGTGGCATAAGGTCACCCAAAAGCAGTGTGAAAGACTGGTGGCAAGCATGCCAAGACGCTTGAAAGCTGTGATTTTAAAAATCATGGTTATTCCACAAAATATTGATTTCTGAACTCTTCCTGCGTTTAAAACACTAGTATTGTGGTTTCTAAATGATTATAAACTTGTTTTCTTAACATTATTTGAGGTCTGCAAGCACTGCATTTTTTTGTTCTTTTGACCATTTCTTATTTCTGAAAATAAATACAAAATTTATTGCTTGGAAAATCGAAGACATGTCAGTAACTTATAGAATAAAAGAGCAATTTACATTTTACTCAAAAAATATAATTATAAAGAGAAAAATCAGAGAAACAGAAAATTTTGCAGTGGTCTCATAATTTTTGCCAGAGCTGTATATAATTATATATTACGGTATATAGAAATAGAATATAATTATAGTATATTATTATATCTTAAAAGTCTCATTGTTACACAAATATGACTTGTGCAAAAAAATAATTACTCTTTTGATCCAGTACTGTCATACAAGAAATGTTCAATTCCATGTTCATTGTAGACTAGAGGCCATAATCTTATGAGTCATCATACAGAGATGGTCAGTAAATCAGTTATTTTACCTCTGCTTATTAAAACTGTTTTATATGTTTTTTAGAAGCATTCTGCTGTGGCATCATCCTTAGGTCAATCCGCTCATTGTGAAGACCACATACCCATTCACACAACAACCTCTTCTCCATAATGTTCTTAACTCACAAGTAGACATGAACTGAAATCTGGATCCTTACTTGTTCACATGTATGATACTTTTTATGCCCCCACACAATAATGGTGTCTTCTCACAGTAATGTCCCCAATTGATGCCGATGTAATAATAATTGTATCCCCACTGTAATCCCCCATACAACATTCCTCCTATGCAATTTGTACCAATAAAAAAAATAAACTTGCCTCACCCCGGTGTCCCGATGAGTTGAGGTCCTTACTCCCCCATGCAATCTGAGGCACACAATGCAGGGAGATTGCTTGATGCCCTTTGAGCGCTATAGACCTCAGGTAGACCATAGCATGCAGTCTCTGACTAGCAAGAATAAATGACTCTGCCATCAAGCTGTTTGTCAGGAAGTTTGCCAACTTTTCCAATAAGTCTCCCCTATACCCGAGAGCTTCTCTGACATTCCTAAAGAGTTGTCAAGTATGGTAGAGCCACTGCAGGTGTCATTCTCGCTATGCCAGGCAGACATTTGCTGAAGTAACCTTCAGATTCCCATCAAGATTGGTGCATGTGTACTATTGCTACTTGGTGACATCTGTCTTGAATATCACATATATATTGTAGAGATTTATGATCTCAGGTAGGCATTGGGTAACGTTCACACAGTCAATGCGGTTTGGTCCAAACGTGCAGTTTTATTGCTTTCATAAATCTCCAAGGGATTCAAAACCAAATCTCTTCTGAGCACAAAGGTATAACAGCAAATAGTTCATTCAACAAGCACATATGTTAGCGTGGGCTCAAAAGAACAGATTGCAGTCCTTTATTCTGGAGCAAACTTTATATGCCGAAGAGGTACGGTCCTACAAGTCTTGGTATCACCTTCAGTCTGAGTTCCAGCGCCAAACAGAAGTGTCAACTCCGGGCACAGTTCACACTGAAGAATCTGCAGCTTCGACCTGACTTTCTGCAGCACCAGTGCACAGACTGCTCAGCTTTTATAGCTGACTTATGCAGTCTCCATTCAAAGAGAGATCCTGACTTGTGTCTCTCCCGGCTACAGCTCACAATTGGGTGCTCACTCGCTAGTTTCAACAAACAGCCCTCTGCTTAACATCCAGCAGACTGACCCAAGGTGAACCCATTTCCTGGTTCTTAATTAGTTGCATCTGGATAGCAATGACTAATACCTGCAGTGGTGGAATTTAACTATCCTACCTGGCTTTGCTACACCCCACCCCCCTCCTTTGCCCAAAGATTGGGGGGGGGTTGCTGTACACCATCTGCCAACACACAGAGCTTACAGGACTTTAAGTTGACCCAATCGGTAGGCTCATGTCTGGCCAATTGTGGAAAACAATTATTGGCTCCTGGGGAACACCATTTACACATTTCACACAGGGCTCTGCTACTTACAAATTAGGCCTCTTTCACACTTCAGTCTTTTAATGTCAGTCAAAATCCCTCAAAGTGTGAAAAAACGGATCCGTTGAAGATTGCAGAAAAACTGATGCACCGGATCCATTTTTTTGACGGATCCATCAAAGCTGCAGCTTTTGGAATTTAAAGGAACAGGATTCGAGAGAGCGAGAGAATTTTTCTGTGCCAGAACGGCTTTTGGGGTTAAATTAAATGAATGGAAATACTTCCAGGCATGCTCAGTTTAGACAACGGAATCTGTCACTGAATTCCGTCATGTGACGGACGGCGACGGATCCACCGCCAATAGGCCATCCGTCTTTTCAGCGCCGACAAAAAAACATTACTATGTCCGTTGTATCCAGATGAAATTCCGATGGATCCATCAAACGACAGATGCAACGGATGGCCATCCATTACAATCCGTCACTAATGCAAGCCTGAGAAAAAAACGGATTCCGCTAAAAAAAGGATACTTTTTAAAAAAAGGGCGGATTTCGACTGACGTCAAAAGACTGAAGTGTGAAAGAGGCCTTACACGCATAGCTCTAATGTATACATATTACAAAGGCACTGCTTACAACATGCTGTCTAGTACCATACGCAAATAAACACTGTAAGTAAACAGAGCTCACCAGACCATAGGATGCTGCCTTTTATAAAAAGATATATAAAACCAGGTAATCTGCTCACCTGAGTGATTTGGGTAGGCACAATGCCTGTGAAAGCTCAATAATCGTTGCTTCTGTCCCATGGCTGGGGGAATTTCACCAGGATGACTGAAGGAAAAGACAATTCCTGGTTTTGGGCTGTGCTAATTGAAAATGATGATCTTTGATCCAATATATAAAGAAGCTATTTTTACTCCACAATGCGTTTCCACTAGCGTTTTTCTCAAGTGTAAAAATCAAGGTACAGGTTGGTACCAAGGTAGTATTGGTTTTTACACTTGAAAAAATGCCAGTACAGGGTAGAAATGCGTTGTGGAATAAAAACCACTTCTTTATATATTGGAGCAAGGACCATCATTTCGGTTAGCACAGCCCAAAGATGTGAATTTTTTCTGTAAGCAAACATACAACACACAAAACTTGTACAAGTACCATATGTAATGGCTTGGTTTGAGGATTGGTGTGCGTGACTGCTTGTGTGCGTGTGACTGCATATTGTGAGCTTGCTCTTCTCTTAGCCAGCTGTCAAGCTGACTGCGTGTGTGTGAGTCTGCGTATTGTATGTGCACATATCTGCATTTTTCCACCTCCTGTAGTGTACACACCGGCTCCCAGCAATCAGTTGTACTTGCATGTTAAAGGCCCTGAATGTCGGCACTTCTGGGTCAAGGTGATATCAACAGCATGATCAGGTCATATGATCACACTGCTAATATCACTCTCCAGAAGTACAAAGAACCTTGGTATGGTATGCGCTCCAGTAGAGCTGAAGAAACCAAAGATTTATTGAAATTAGCGGGATGGAATTTTTTTATGTAAACAGTAATGGGAGAATCTGAGTAAATAGTATGGGGAACATGGGGCGAATGGATGCAGAAATAGTATTGGGGTGGGGGAGAATGGGTGTCGAAACAGTATGGGAGTGGGGGATTTTTAAGGAAATGGGGAGCAGGGAATGGAGAGCTAGGGGGGATTATGTGAGGAGACAGTATGGTCGGGAGGAATGTGTGAGGAGGCAGTTTGAAGAAAAGAGGGTGGATCAGTGAAGAGACAGTATGGTGAGTGTGGAATGTGTGAGGAAATGGTATGGGGAGAAGAGGGATGTGTGGAGACAGTATCGAGAGTGAGTGGGTAAATATGAAAGGAAGCCACATGGTGAGTAGGTGTGAATGTGTGAGGAAACAGTATGGGAAGAAAAGTGTGAGGGGGCACAGAATAGTGACTAGGTAGTATGTCGAATGGGGTGAGTAAGATGAGGGGACACTATAAAGGTTGTGCTGTATAAGGGGGACGCGGTGTGAGAAGACAGCGTGGAGGGTATGTATCATAAGAGGAACAATGTGAGGGTTATATTTCGTGCAGGGAACACTGAGGGGCAATTATTCAGGGGAACAAAGTAGGGCAGATATTTTTATTCGTAAGCATTATAATCACACTGCTATTTTTATGGGCACAGTGTCCTGATGTGCTGCAGAAAACCAAGGAAGTTGGAAGTCTGCGGATGTGAAAAGTTAACATGGTGTCTGGACAAGATGAAGAAGAAAAGAAAAAGAATAACTCCAATCCGAGAAGATGTCCTCTATAAGGTACCTGGATGCAAATGTTTTTGTGATACTGGCAACATCTCAACAGTACTGTGGTTCCTGTATAGTCCACAGTCTGATGATGGATGTTAACAAAAACTCCCACTGTCTTCATGCCATTATTAAGGACATACTGGGAGTTGTAGATTCAAGTACAAATTTATATCCAGCTGTCCTGACATTACAATTGATGTACCCTGAACTGATCGTGGTTTTGGTCATTTATTCATGTTCTACTGGTGGTCCTGGTAATGTATTCATCTACGGCTAATTGTTCTGGTGCTGTATTTCTGTACTGGTGGTGGATGTGGTTCTGTATTTCTGTACTGATGAGGGTTGTGATGTGTTTCTTTAGTGCTTTTGGTTCTGGTGATATATTTCTGCATTGATGAAGATTGTGATTCTGTGTTTCTGTGCTGATGGGGGTTCTAGTGATGTTGCCTCATTGCTAAGATCTCAATCTCCATATGCGCCGCCTCATTCGGCCATTTTCTCAGAGGCCACAGCTTCGAGGCAATGGAAGTACGCGAGCTCCGGGTTTACACAAAATGTCGCTGGAGCCCCCGCACTACCGAGTGCCGCCGAGCCTGCAGGACCAGCCTTGTGATAGGATTTCCTAGAGAGTACCGTTTCGCAGCAATGGATGTGCAGGGGCTTCGGGCTTTCACAAAATGTCGACAGAGCCCCCACACCACAGAGCACTGCCGAACCTGCCGCACCAGTCCGGGTCATATTATAGCCGGACCACCAAACACCCCCTGTGACCACGCTCCACCAGCGCTGCTGATCCCTCCAGGGTAAGCTGAATTCAGGACTGTAAGATGGACCCCCATTTGATGCATTAATTTTTTTCCCCATTTTCCTTCTGAAAATTTGGGGAGCGGCTTATGGTCCGGTACGTCTTATAGTCCGAAAAATATGGTACATTTAGTCCTTGCAGTGTTTTCTTTCTGCAACTTGAAAATCCAGTACGTCAGGATCTCATACTCCAATATAATTAACTTTCATTTTTGTTTCGGTAATACTCCATTTTTAATATATTGTTTATTTGTTATGTATGTTAGTTTTCCTTTATGTATATGGAATCAGAGATTGGTTTTGTTTGTTTTTTTTTGTGCGTTTTTTCTCTTGCCAATCAGCAAGTATTGATACACCTGTTTTATCATAGCAATGCATTTAAACCCCATGGCTCCTTCCTAACACAAACCATTAGTGATGAGCGAGTATGCTCATTACTTGAGATTTCCAAGCACGCTCGGGTGTTCTCTGAGTATTTGGGTGTGCTCGGAGATTTAGTTTGTGTCGCCGCAACTGCATGACTTGCGGCTGCTAGACAGCCTGAATACATATGGTGATTTCTCAACAAACAACCAATGTTGTCCTAAATGACTAATGATGATAAAGATAATCCACCTGTGTGTAATCAAGTCTCCGTATAAATGCACCTGCTCCGTGATAGTCTCAGGGTTCTGTTTGAAGCACAGAGAGCATCATGAAGACCAAGGAACACAACAGGCAGGTCCGTGATACGTTTGTGGAGAAGTTTAAAGCCGGATTTGGATACAAAATGATTTCCAAAACTTTAAACATCCCAAGGAGCACTGTGCAAGGAGATCATATTGAAATGGAAGGAGTATCATACCACTGCTAATCTACCAAAACCCGGCCGTCCCTCTAAACTTTCATCTCAAACAAGGAGAAGACTGATCAGAGATGCAGCCAAGAGGCCCATGATCACTCTGGATGAAATGCAGAGATCTACAGCTGATGAGGGACAGTCTGTCCATAGGACAACAATCAGTCAGTCGTACACTGCACAAATCTGGCCTTTATGGAAGAGTGGTAAGAAGAAAGCCATTTCTCAAAGATATCCATAAAAAGTGTTGTTTAAAGTTCGCAATAAGCCTCCTGAGAGACGCACCAAACATGTGGAAGAAGGTGCTCTGGTCAGATAAAACCAAACGATATGTTTGGCGTAAAGGCAACACAGCTCATCACGCTGAATACACCATCCCCACTGTCAAACATGGTGGTGGCAGCATCATGGTTTGGGCCTGTTTTTCTTCAGCAGGGACAGGGAAGATGGTTAAAATTGATGGGAAGATGGATGGAGCCAAATACAGGACCATTCTTGAAGAAAACCTGTTGGAGTCTGCAGAAGACCTGAGACTGGGACAGAGATTTGTCTTCCAACAAGACAATGATCCCAAACATAAAGCAAAATCTACAATCGAATGGGTCACAAATAAACGTATCCAGGTGTTAGAATTGCCAAGTCAAAGTCCAGACCTGAATCCAATCGAGAATCTGTGGAAATAGCTGAAAACTGCTGTTCACAAACGATCTCCATCAAACCTCTCTGAGCTCAAGATTTTTGCCAAGGAAGAATGGGCAAGAATTTCAGTATCTCGATGTACAAAACTGATAGAGACATACCCCAAGCTACTTGCAGCTGTAATTGCAGCAAAAGGTGGCGCAACAAAGTATTAAGTTAAAGGGGCCGAATAATATTGCACACCCCACTTTTCAGTTTTTGAATTTCCACAAACATTTAAAATAACCAGCAAATTTCATTCAACTTCAGGATTTTGTCCCACTTGTTGATTCTTCACCAAAAATTTATATTTTGTATCTTTATGTTTGAAGCATGATATGTGGGAAAAGGTTGAAAAGTTCCAGGGGGCCGAATACTTTCGCAAGGCACTGTACATCACTGGGGAGGACTAGGGGGCGTATATACAACACAGACATTGGCCATCGTGAGGATGGAATTCTTCAATGAATGCACATGCAGTGTACAGTAATGAATAGGGATGGGTGGACCGGTTGAAGTTCGGGTTCTGGTACCTGACGTTGAACTGTTTACAAAGTTCAGTTCAGGTACCAGAACAGTACCCAAACGCCACTGAAAATAATGGATACCCGATCTTCTTTCTCTCCCTTTTTCTCTCTCCCTCTTCAGCAGAAAGTCGTTGTCCGGTACAAGCCGAACACTTCTGTTTTTGCCCATCTCTACAGTAGTAGTGAAAGCTTCATGTCCATGCTTGCAGTGCCAGTGGGGGTTTAAAGGAATGGCAGCCGGAAAAAAAGCGTCTGCCAGCCTGAGCCCTTCAGTCCCCGGGAATTGCACAGAGCCATAGAAAAGGGCCAGAGGTTGCCCACCCCTGCTCTACAAACTTAAAACAATTGAACAATTGCAGCCAGCGACAAATATAATGGTATTTAATGGAGAAATACAAGCTTCTACATTTGGGAAAGGAAAATGAAAATGACATCTACAGAGTGGGAGGAATAGAACTAAGCAACAGCACATATGAAAAAGACTTGGGTATAATAATAGATCACAGATTGCACATGACTAAACTCTGTCATACAGCAGCAAAAAAAAGGCAAACAGTTCTGGGATGTATTAAGAGAAGCATAGAGTCTAGATCACGTGAAGTAATTATCCCACTCTACTCCTTGGTCTGTTCTCATCTGGGATACTGTGTCTAGTTCTGTCACATTTTAAAAAAGACATTGAAAAACTGGAGCAAGTTCAGAGAAGAGCTACCAGGATGATGAGCGGACTGCAGAGTATGTCCTACGAGGAACAAGTAAAGAATCTGGGAATGTTTAGCTTGCAAAAAAGAAGGCTAAGAGGAGACTTAACAGCTGTCTACAGCTATCTCAATGGCTGTCACATTGTAGAAGGATCATCATTATTCTCATTTGCACATGTAAACATGAGAAGCAATGTAATGAAACTGAAAGGGAGAAGATTAAGTTTAGATATTAGAAAATACTTTTTGACAGTGAGGGTGATCAATGAGTGGAGCATGTGAAAAATGAGGATGAATGAACTCATGGAGATCAACATTCAACACTGTGGAGACACCATCACATATTTCTCAACGCAGTGATTCTAGAGCAATGCCCCCATCCCTTATGGAAAATATGTAAAAACATGCAAAACACAAGCCGCGGAGACACCATCACATGTTTCTCAACGCAAGCAATGACTAGCCAGGTCTTTCCCCGGGAAGGAACAACCACGGGAAGGGCAGTCTCCAATGAAGGAAACCACCTATGCCAAAACATGGTATCCATCCACAGACAGCTGTTTCGGGGTATTGCCCCTCATCAGTGTGGAGTAGGAAACTGACCAGTAGGAGCAATGTCTAGTAGAAGACTGTGAAAAATGAGGATGAATGAACTCATGGAGATCAACATCCAACACTGCTGAGACACCATCACGTTTCTCAACGCAGTGATTCTAGAGCAATGCCCCCATCCCTTATGGGAGATATGTAAAAACAAGCAAAGCACAAGCCAATGAAGGAAACCACCTATGTTTCCTACTCCACACTGATGAGGGGCAATACCCTGAAACATCTGTCTGTGGATGGATACCATGTTTTGGCATAGGTGGTTTCCTTCATTGGAGACTGCCCTTCTCGTGGCTGTTCCTTTCCGGGGAAAGACCTGGCTAGTCATTGCTTGCGTTGAGAAACATGTGATGGTGTCTCCGCGGCTTGTGTTTTGCAATGAGTGGAACAGGCTGCCACAAGAGGTGGTGATTTCTCCTTCAGTGGAAGTCTTCAAACAGAGGCTGGACAGACATCTGTCTGGGATGGATTAATGAATCCTGCTTTGAGCAGGGGGTTGGACACTATCACCCTGGAGGTCCCTTCCAACTCTAACATTCTATAATTCTATGACACATAAGTATGATGGACTCCACATTTTCCACCCCCAACACACACACACACACACTGATGGACTCCGCAACCCTCCCCCACACACAGTATGATGGACTCCACAACCCGCACATACACCGTATAATTGAGTCCACAGCTCCATACCCTCCACATACACAGCATGATAGACTCCACAGCCCCCCACACAGTATGATGGCCACCACAACCCCCCACACCCACACACAGAATGATTGACTCCACAATCCCTCCCATGCTCATAGTATGATGGATTCCACAGTTTCCCCCTCCCAACTGTCCCCCAGACAGTCCCCCATAATTTTTAAAGTAGTGACTAACAATTGAGGGAAAAAAAGTTCCTCGATGCTTTGGTTTCCACTAGAGTTGGTGAGATCTCCTTCAATGGATGTCTTTGAACAGAGGCTGGACAGACATCTGTCTGGGATGGTTTAGTGAATCCTGCACTGAGCAGAGGGTTGGACACTGACCCTGGAGGTCCCTTCCAATTCTTGCAGTCTATGGTTCTATGTAGTTAACCTAATGTTGGTTTTATCTTCTGTGTGGGAAACATAACATTGTTGGTCTTGGACAGCTACTTGTAAAGTTTCTCTAATAAAACCCTTTTTGAAACTGAATAATAGTTATCAGATTATTGCTTGTGGACATTCACAGGCAAATTGTTAACCCCTTAAGGACGGGGGTTATTTTCGCTTTTGTTTTTCGCTCCCTTTCTTCCCAGAGCCATAACTTTTTTATTTTTCCATCAATATGGCCATGTGAGGGCTTATTTTTTGCAGGACGAGTTGTACTTTTGAAAAACACCATTGATTTTACCATGTCATGTACTACAAAACAGGAAAAAAATTCCAAGTGCGGTGAAATTGCAAAAAAAGTGCAATCCCACACTTGTTGTTTGCTTGTTTTTTTTGCTAGGTTCACTAAATGCTAAAACTGACCCACCATTATAATTCGCCAGGTCATTGCGAGTTCACAGACACCAAACATGTCTAGGTTCTTTTTTATCTAAGTGGTGAAAAAAAAATCCAAAGTTTGCTAAAAAAAAACCAAAAAAACACCATTTTCCAAGACCCATAGCGTCTCCATTTTTCGTGATCTGGGGTCGGGTGAGGGCTTATTTTTTGCGTGCCGAGCTGACATTTTTAATACCACTTTTATGCAGACACGTTCTTTTGATCGCCCGTTATTGCATTTTAATGCATTGTCACAGAGATTAAAAAAAAACGTAATTCTGGGGTTTTGATTTTTTTTCTCGCTACATCGTTTAGCGATCGGGTTAATGCTTTTTTTTATTGATAGATCGGGCGATTCTGAATGCGGCAATACCAAATATGTGTGTGTGATTTTTTCTTTTATTGTTTTATTTTGAATAGGGCGAAAGGGGGGTGATTTGAACTTTTATATATTTTTTATTTTTTTAATATTTTTTAAAATACTTTTTTTTAAATTTTGTCATGCTTCAATAGCCTCCATGGGAGGCTAGAAGTATGCCATACTTGATCGGTTCTGCCATACTTGATCGATGAGCAGATCGCCCATATGTAGCAGAATTACTGCATAGCTATGAGCGCCGACCACCGGGTGGCGTTCATAGCAAAGCGGCATCAACAATCATAGAGGTCTCCAAGAGACCTCTGGTTGTTATGCCAATGCATCACTGACCCCGGATCACGTGACGGGGGTCAGTGATGACCTCATTTCCGACCCGGCGGCCGGAAGCGCCGGTTAAACGCTGTTGTCAGCATTTGACAGCGGCGTTTAACGGGTTAATAGGTGCAGGTGGATCGCGATTCCACCTGCGCCTATTGCGGGCACATGTCAGCTGTTCAAAACAGCTGACATGTCCCGGCTTTGATACGGGCTCAGTGCTGGAGCCCTCATCAAAGCAGGGGAGAAGTCCAATGACGGACTGTGTCCGTCATTGGACATTAAGGGGTTAAGGCTCCTGGTAGTGGTGAAATTTACCATAAAAAGCAGTAAAATACACATAACTGTTCCCTCACTGAACTTGTACTAAAGCAGCTACACTTGTCTTGACCTCTGTGGCCATCGACCACTCCAGCATCTGCACAGCTTTTTCACTATGAACTTTTTTCAGCTCTTATGTCAGATGTTCCCTGCAGCTGAGAACAGAAATGCTTCTATCTGTGCTGCTTTATAATATTTAATGAGTCATAAATTATCATTTACATCATAAATGTAATTACATATCACATAGGTAACTGAAGGTGAACTGCTACTGTTGTGATTTTTGTTGTTCTTACAACAGTCCCGACTAGCCCCTCCAAAATGGCAGAGTTTGGGCAGGACAGGTTGTGGCAAGACCAACTTGGTAAATTCATCAAACCTGATGCGTAACTAACAATAGAAATGTACTCCAGTCCTTGGCTGGAGTAACATTTTTGTTGGAGGCGGACAGCAGATGTAAAATACAACTAATTTGGTTGCATGCGCTTCTTAATTAGACGCATCTTACTTTAGCAGTCCCATTCATTAAGACTGGCATGCAAAACGTATGTAGTGTGCGGCCACACAGAGTCTTGAAACTGCCCAGGAACTTGTGGGGCGGAAAGTCTGAAAGTGAAGAGGACACAAGAACGATGGTAATTAAGTTAAGGTCTGAAATTATTTGAGGTCTGATGTGATCAAAAAAGACCACTCCTATTCTCTCAGCAACCCGCCGTTTACATATCAGCCCATGAAGCACTCGGTCGACTTCTCTGCATAAATAGACGCCAAGCACACAGCGCTATGCAAACAAAAAGAATCATTCATATTTAGCCAAAATACATCATGTATCCGCATTCATGTCTCTGTGTGTTTGTAACTAGAGATGAGCAAATTGTTCAGATTCGGTTCCGAATATGATCGGAATCGAATATTGTTTTTGCGATACTCATCAAAAACAGCTGAACATCATTAGAGTCAATGGGAGTAGAAATTACCGAATATGTTCGGAACTGATCATCAAACATACATTTGGCACGAATATTGTTCGGATATGGCTCTATTATGTCAAAATCAGGTTCGGGGACAAAATCCAAACAAATTCACACATCTCTACTTGTAACTACGGCAGAGTGGGCAGCACACGATAAGTCAAAGATTCACCGTAAAAAAAAGTTTGCATTACCAATTGTCACCATATGATGTCACTGTTGTGCAACAAACCAGAGGCCACGTTCCCAACACTTCGATTCTACATTTGTGGTATGTTTAATGCGCAAGCTGAAAATGTAGTAGAAATCTGCAATTCTGCGCTACTGTCTGCTTACTGCCATACATTTCTATACTAAATACAGAATGTCTACATATCACTTAGATTTGAGCAGAAAATTAAATAGTTGAGTTTATAACATAAAGTAACACTTTGCATCCATGTTGCAACCATTGTGTGCTTTTCTAAAACTGCTGTAAAACTGCAGCATTTTTGCCACAATTTCAGAAGCCATCAGCAAAAAGCATAGCTGCAATGTGTGGCCTCCACACTATTCGATAAATGAATCAATACATCCTGGCGGTTCCCTTATTGTTGATCGATCTGGCGTGGGAGTGTGTGGTCATCAGGGTCCATTACCCACTGCAAAGCTCTGGCTCTCCTTCACCGGGAGGAGAAGCACTCCAGGCAGAGTTCCTAGGTCCACTGGAGTGGATGCTGTGGGCATGACTGGCTCTCCATGAGCTTCAGTAAGGGGAGGGCACCGATCCTTTACTCTACTTTTGGCCTTTTGGGCAGGATGGTTGGGGAAAAGTTTCTTGGGGTCCCTTCTCATTGACAATGGGCTGCAGTAGGCCGTATACTTGGGCTCTTTTTTGTGGCCCTGTTCAATTTTTTTTAAGGGCAATTGGGTGAAGAGCACAAACTTGGGTTCTTAAAAACGCAAAACCCACAGCTACTCCTCTAAGTTTAGCAAATGATGGGCGGCTTGGCATTCAGACAGTTGTAAACTTTATTTTTCTGTCCTTAGTTTTGAACTAGATAGATATAAACAAGGGGAGCTCCCTGTGTAACAACAGATAAGGGTGACTTGGAAGGTTGGTCACTCACCTTTCAGGTTGCGTGAAGTGTAGTGTAATCCAATCGTGGTGGCTGCTCTGGTCGCTGTACTCACACCACATGAAGAGAGGACATAACAAGTAAAGGAGAGAGGAGTGTGGTGGGTCCCCGGTGCCGCTGTGACAGAGGTCAATGCCAATTTATTGCAACGTGTTTCAGAGTAGAGCCTTCTCCTCTCTCCTTTACTAATTCTGAACTAGAGAACAAAGTGTACAGAATCCATCTGTGTTCCAGGAACCACAGCGCTGTCATAGATATTTAACCCTCTGCTTTTGTGGTACTATGTGGCCTTTATTCTTTCCATGGGACATTTATTCGTTTTGTACATCTCTTATATAAAATTCTGCATTCTGTTTGTGCTGCTCTTATTCTGTGACGGTCTTATTTAACCATTGATTCTTAGTACCGTCTGTAAGTCTCTGGCGTCTTGTGCTGTCATTGACGGCCCTGCTGCAGATGTACGACAACACACAGCAGTACGCTGCCACCATTCCCATGCACTATAAAATTACAGAGCTTAGGTTTAAAGCTCATGTCAGCCTGCTGTAAAAGTGTAGTAGGCCGTCGTAAATGGAATAATGAAAACATCATAACATCTTGCAGATCGCTGGAATGATCACAGCAGCGTGAGGTAATTTTGCTGATGTTGTAGGTGTAAAACAGTGACCAGACGGTTTATGAGGACATGACTGGATGTGACCAGGATAAGAAGAAAGATGGGGTGCACCACAAGTTACAGAGAATTGACAGCAGCTCAAGTTTCTACATCTAACTTTCCTTTCACCATCTCTTACACACCATCTTCTATCCATGTGGCTGAAATTCTATTTAGTTATTGGATAAGATGTAACATTGGCTCTGAAAGGTGTGAGAGGCAATTGTGGGATGCAGCTGCTCTAAGAGACCAAAAATACCCATTATGACAGGCCGCTGACGGCAATTGGTGAGGGAGCATTGGGAGCACCGCTGAATTGCCAGGCAGCAGCTGAAGTGGATGAAATGTTGACCTCTCTTGCTGCCAGCATGTCACTAGCTCAGGAGAAGGATGGAAGCCACATGTAAACTCCAGATGCAGCGACATGTCAATGTGGGCAAGGAGCCCATCAGTACTTGTGGGCCTGTTTCATTTCTGAGGCCTGAGTAAGCAGAGCAGTGACTCTGTATACAGCTGAGCTATGGCCTAATAAGGGAAGTGATGCGATACCTTGCCTAAAAGGAGTGTACACCCTTTCTTGTATGTCCTCCTCTACTGGGCTATGCTGGACGGTCTAGTGCGGGGACAGTGGTGACGTGTGTTGCGGTGGCTCTAGTTAAATATCTGGGATGTATACAGGAGACGAAGGGTTGAACCCTGGCAATGAGTGCAGGCCATAAAGGGAATCTGTCTTGAGGGTTTTGCTGTTCTGAGAGCAGCATAATGTAGAGACAGAGACCCTGTGACAGTGATGTATCACTTACTGGGCTACTTTCTGCTTTTTTGATAACATGACTGTTTTATCAGTGTCACGTGGACCCGTCCTGTGTGACGCGACCTATAGGCCGGTAACTCAGACAACAAGACACGGCATGTGTAACTGAAACAGCCAGACACGGGGAAAGGGGCAACAGTTACAACGGTGGGCCCTGCGATAGGGAACTGGGACGTGGAGACCTTATGCACTCCCCTGAGTCAGTGTCCCTGCACTCCTAACGATCCCTAGGCCGGTTCTGCACCAGGCGCCGATCAGGATGCCTATCACCCTAGCACTCCCTACACCTATCCCTTCCTAGGGAGCTGGGTGGTGCAGGCACTGGCCCCACCGCTGTACTAATACACACCAGGGAAAAATACAAACAGGGGAAACACAAAAAGATTTATCTTGCTCTGCTGCAGCACCAGGCAGCACAGTGCATCACCGGATTAACTTTTCGCAGTGGCTCGACACCTCAGAGCCAGTTTCCACCTTCACCATCTCACTCTGCTGCGGACACCGGGCAGCCAGAGTTCAACACCGGTTTCAGCAGTGGCTCCAACCTTCAAGCCAGCTGCTAACTTCACCAGGTTTCTGCAGTGGCTTCTCACTTCGGCCAGCTGCTCCCTTCACCGTGGTTGGAATCCCAAAAAGACAATATCACCAACCCCTGCTCATAGACCATGTGACCCTATATAGAAAAGGGAATGGTCAAATGATCAGGGGCTAAAGGCTGCTATAAACCCAGTGACCACCGGGGGCAAAAGGCAAAGCAAAGAAAACATCAAGTGCAATGACCCTAATGGCCACCGGGGGCAAAACTAGAACTGAAACCACCACAGTGCAAGAAAAAAAAGGTTACTAGTGCATTTTATCTGTCATGATCCAGCATGGATCATGACAATCAGCAGGAGATTATCATTAGAGAGGTTGGTAAACCTCATGCCAGGTAGTTCTACATATTCATCAGCTCTATGTAACCGTGCCTCATCACCAATTGTCATCTTTCTGCTTATGCGCAGTGTATACAGAAAGCTGCCAATCAGTGATGTGGGCGGGTTATACAGAGCTCCGCATTCACAGAACTGGAAGATATAAACTGCAGCAAGCAGCCCAGTAAGTGAAAAAAACAGAAGAAACGGCACCAAACTGTTGACTGCAATCTGAATCAGTCCTTAATATGAAGCATGCCACAAAATGTTGAGCTAGGTGGTGCATGAAAATGTGTTGAAGATCAAGTGTGTTCAATATTGAAAAAAGAAACAGCACTCACCATTGCTTCTTAAAAAAAGGTTAATATCCTATATTACATCTGGACAATCCTTTAACATGCAGGGGGAGCGGGGAAGTAAAGGAGGACAACAGCAGTTTTGCGTCTAGCACTGCGCTTCTGCGGGGCCAAGCCCAGTAAGTGATGCATAGCTCTGCCCCTACATTATGCTGTGCCACAGCAGCACTTCTAGTTCTTCAAAGCCCAATTTTTGACAATAGCAGGAAAATAAACTTACACTTACTACACCCCAATATTAACTGTTGCTGGAAACTTCACAAACAGTTGAGCAACCTCTGCTATGCTTTTATATAAATCTATAGACGTTCTAGAACTAGTGTTGCTGACAATGGCTTGCTGGCATGCCCTACATAAAAAAAATAGCCTTTTATAGATATGTACAAGGAAAGTTGGTTGCTCTGACAAATTTTCTGTCTTGAAACCAAAGAATCCCAATCTGACAGAATGAATTGCACATTATAATATGCAGTTAGGAGTCAAAGTATGGGTTCACATAGTGTTTGCCCCTACGTTCAGTAGCTCTGTCGGGGCTTACATCCAAAACCCTGCAATACCGAATATGCGTTGATGAAGTCATTGAGTATAATGATGCAGACGGAGTCACCGTGTGCTCTGTCATGCAACATTTTCAGCTGTGTACGCCTAACTGAGGCAGGCAGCAAGACAGGTCACACATGATTTACATTGAGGTATATTGGGGAAACATCAAGTGTGATCTGAGGCCAAAGACTCAACAAAACTAGTTGCCACATTGCAGCTCTACTTGTGAGTAATTGTAATGCAGGTGTCTGGATGCAACGCACAGATAATGCAAGGCAAGAATGGTCAGTGAATGATATATGGTAAATACAATAGTAATTTACAGTAATTCTATATAGTTGATGATAAGGCAAATCAAACAATAAACCAATTAACGATACGAGTGAAATAGTAACGAAAGTTCACTATATAATAATAATGTCCTTTTTCCGAAGGCGGTATGCCCATTCACAGGAGTTACCACGTAGATTCTCTCTTTCTCTCCAGCCCTAGTGGGGTCACCTGGTTTTCCCGCTGGGCTGCAAGTCTATCTGATGGAGTCTATTAAAGCGCGTTGAGCCTCCCATGCAGCAAAAAAAAAAAAACCCTCCTAACCTGCTGTCCTTACCCCGGTAACCGCATGTTAAAACTGGACATGACAGCCCTACTCACTTGCGCTGTCTCTCTGAAATCGCAGATGTGCCTTTCTAGTCGTCATCTCCTAGCAGATATTTGCTGCTTAACCTTTGGCGAATGTCTCCTGGGCCTGGAGCGGAAAGAAATGGAGCTCAGGGCTTGACAGGCGGCTTCTGGATTCTGTGTCTTGACCAGCATATGGCACAGATCCTGGTCTTGACCGTTGTAGTCGGAGCTCTAGATCTTCCTAGACGTAGTCTGACCCTTGTTAGGTAGTGACTGGCACCCAGGTGGCACAGACTTTCCGCTGAGGCCTGTCAGGCTGGCTTCAGTCCCATCCCTGGTCCGCATCTGCTCCTCTTTAGGCGTCAAATCTGCCTGCGGTTTCGCAAGCAGGGCTTTTATATCTTAGAACTCTGTCCTGTGAGTTACCTGACCAGGTCCAGCACACCAAGCTGCTCCCAACAAATTGGTCTTTTCTCACTTTGATCACATCCCGGAAGGCATCTTCAGGGGTATCATAGCTTCCTCTTACATTATAACAAATCACAGACAAGTCACACACCTATTTTCGGTCGCATACCTTGACTAAGATCTCCTGTCACATAATTAGTATCGCCACATTGGCCTAACCCTGTTGTTGGGACCACACAATCTTGAGAACAATAGGGAAGTGAATACAAACTATGCAAATTATGCAATTATAAAACCATTGTAAAATTAGGTGAGCTGTACTAACAATGATTTACCTATCTGCATAAATCCTATGTATTTTTTTTTTTTTTTTACAAATTATCATTACTAATCATTTAACTAGTATGCATGGTACATTCAGTTTGTTTTAAAGAACACAGTTTCACAAGGATGGCTGCAGAGAAAAATAAATTCCTTTTATTTGAATTCTGAAATTGAACATTTCTAGTAGTGTATTTCTTTTCATGCCTGCAGCTTTGATGGATAAGCAGAAAAACAAATATATTTTATTTTAATTAAGATCGTGGCTCTGAATTGGTTTACATTTAATTCAATGCAAATTTATAATCAATTAAGTTAAAGCAATCTAGTGCCTACTTTTATTTGAAAGCCAATCACAAATGTGAAGAAGAAAATCATGATTTTTCTGTAAAACAATATTGCACATTAAAGCTGTTATGAAAACACTGGTAAAGATTTGCTATTTACATTGATTTACTAAGTTCTATTCAAATGGAGTATCAGATCAAATAAATAGCTTTTCTTCTCCGTATATTCAAGGGGTTTTACAACAGATTTAAACAATGAAAACATTAACCACAGCAGTAAAGTGGTGACCACACAGATATCACCACAGTGGTCACTGTTAAGACCCTTCCACGTGGGCCAATATAATCAGCTGAATGAATGTTCATAAGATTTCTCCCTCTTGATCTTTGGTTAGAGTAAACATGACACCAATAAGCTGACGAATGAGCAAAACGCCCGTCCAAAGGCTGAGTGACCTATAAATCTTTGCAAATCAATATGCTAACTGGATACGGACACAACGTTTTTATGAATGGTTGTTCTGCTCCTATACTGATTTTATCAGCCCATTTTAAGGAGAATTTTTTTATTACGGTAAGTCAAAAGTGCCCCGTTTTGCTCCTCTTTCCTGCTGTTTCCCGGAGTACTCTGTTTTTGTTTGTTTTTTCTAAATCTGCTATAAATTTCCAGATATATGGACCTTTTTATTTAGTTATCGTTTTTGTGGTATATACAGAGCAGCCTAAGGACACCACGTCTCCCCCAGAGAATCCGGTGTGACACAGAAAAAAATAATGTGTATGCAAAAAAATAATGGAGGTTTCTCAAGTGTCTCCTAGCAAGCAGTCAGTGAATAACAGAACTTGGATGCAACTAGGATGCCATCAGTGTACTGTCCGGGGAATTCAAGGACTCGTAGACCTGAATGGGTAAGTTTGAGCCATAACGGAAATTAAAAAAACAGACATTTCTTTACTTTTCTGTGGACACCTGATCTACAAAAAACAGGGACATGTGAACACCCCCATATGTCATAACGGGTAAGAGTTCTTTCGATAAAACACATAGAACACCTACATGAATATCCAAACACAAAAGGAGATAAGGTGGAAACAAAAAAAAACTTAAAAACTGTGGGAAGCAGTAATATGTCTCAATCACAAGACAGACAGAACACTGGAAATATATTTTCTATGCACCTCCACTTGGTGCAGAGTTGCCCCACAACCTAAGACACCATGTCCAGGGTAAAGCCAAATGTTATTCTTTTCTCTCATGTCTGAATGAGACATTAGGCTACAGTGGCCACATATAATGGCCACATGGGATAATGTTTGGACACTTTACGAGACTTCATAAACCCGTAATTTGTTTTCTGATGAATTTCCACAAGAGATTTAAAAAATGTTTGTGACAAATGTCGGAATGGCATTATACTTAAAGATTTCCCCTGACTCACATCCTGTGGACTGAGGGCTATGAAACTTGGCACAGTTATTAGTCCTTCTCTACAGAGGTGCCACCTAGGGGGACACATTTCTCCCATCTCTTAAAACAACTGTAAACCTCTCTTGTAGAAGTCGACAGGTTGTTCCAAAAGTCATGTCGTGCCTTCGGAAATCAGAGTATCATCATCTGAAAAATGCTTGCCCTTCAAAAATATCTTCATTGTTGGAAAGAGGTGGAAGTCCAATGGTGTGAGTGTGAGCAGGCTGCGGTATGCAGTGAGGCAGCAGAGGCAGAGCAAGGGTTAAAGGATTTAATTAACAGGGACTACTCCACGCAGGGAGATAAAGCAATTTAAATGAGGGAGCAGGTGATTAAACGCAGGGCATATGATGGGGGTAAATAGCAGTAAATATAACAACAGAAGTTCTTTTGGTTGACTTATCTTGTAGGTCAGTTCTTGGGTCGTGGATGTTGCTGAACTGAAGATGGCGCCCACAACGGCGGGCTCAATGCTGATCCAATGAAGTCCTATGGATAATGACGATCCATCTTCTGGCGGCAGCGGTTGGCTTCCAGTACCTTCTGCTGAGCCTTTAGTCCATCTACTGATACAGCCAAGAGGGTCTAGGTCTCAACACTCTCCAGGTTTAACGTAGACCGATGAACTTATACAGGGGAATTAGGGCACAGCTTATGGTCCCACACTGAGTCTCTCTGAGGTGATGCGTGCGTGGTACTCACGAGTCCTGAGCGTTTGGCACCTTGCTTCAGTGTGACCAATGGGCATCCTGCACGTCACTCCTGGCGGACGCTGCTAGTCAGGTGAGGATCTGCAGGCTTGAGGGCCAGAGCACTCACTTCTCCCTGCCTCGCATGGTCTGTTCGCGCCGAAACTAAACTAAGGACTTCCATGCGCACTGTGGCTGCAGCCGCTTAGCCACACCCGCTACTCCCGGATGTGTCAGTTTGTCCGGTCTCATTAGCTCAACAGAGGAGACAGCCCTGACAGTTCTGGACCCGGCACAGAACAGGTACCCATGGCCCAGTCTTTCTTACATGAGGTGAATAAAGGGCATGCGGTAGAATTTCAAAGCCACAGGAGCATGCTTCCATTTGGGCAACATGTGAGTTGTGAACTGGTACATTGTCTTGCAGAAGGCAGACACCTTTGGTGAGCATTCCACGGTTCTTGGCTTTGATGGCCTCCTGCAATTTCCAAAGCAGTGAAGCATAGTATGCCCCAGTGATCATGGTACCCTTTGCTAGGAAATCCATGAATACTACTACGTTCTGGTCCTAAAATACTGTTAGCATGATCTTGCCTGCCGAGGGTTGGGCACATATGCCTTCTTTGGAGGCAGAGAGTCATAATGCTTCCATTGCATCGACTGGACTTTAGTCTCAGAATCTTAGTGATGGACCAGCTCTCGTCCTATGTGATCAGTCTGTTCAAAAAGTGCTCCTGGGTTCCATGGCACATTGTCAGTAGAGCCTGAGAGCATTCGACTCGTTCTTGCTTCCTGAAAGGTGTGAGCAGCCGGGGAACCCAGCGAGTGGATACCTTATTAATGTGAAGATGGTCTTGGATGATTTTTTCCATGGACCCCACACTAATCTTGACATTTTGGGCTAAGTGGTGAATGGTTTGATTTTCCAAAATGGTGACCTCCACTTGCTGGATGGTGTGTTCATCAATAACCGAGTGGGGTCACCCTGGAATTAGAGCTGTCTGCACCAAAGTCCGACCACATTTGAATTGACGATGCCAGTTCTTGACTATATCATATGATGGGGAATCATTACCATAAATCTCTTTCATCTCATCGAACGTCTCCTTTGGTGTGCGGCTTTTCAAGTAAAGGAACTTGATGACTGCTCTGTATTCCACTCAAACCTCACACCACTTCAGCACCTGTAAAATCAAGACCGTAACAGTTCTGAGTTGCAAATTGCCACGTAACCTACAGAGACTTATATCATTACACGTGCAGTTTCAGCGTCCTGAGACAAATAGAAGCGGGTCAGGAGAAATCTTTAATGAACGCCCCTCGTATGTTTCTCCATAACGACAAGTAGCCTCCAGTCATTGTATTGTAAAACCTGCAATTCTAATTTTTTTCCAGCATCTCGAGTAATTTTGAAACTGACTGGTGAGCTGCACTGGAATTTTTAAACTGTTCTTCTTTATTATTATTTTGCTATTGTGCATGAAAGTAAAGTAATGCATTACACCATGTTCACCTGGCCCAATACTGAACGCGAAAGCTTCTTTTAAAAATCAAAAGAATGGCACCACAACTAAGTAAAGTCTCTGAAGACATTATGAAACATCAAATCAGGCACAGCAGTGTTCCAAAGCCCATCCAGGCAGTATTAACAGTAACCAGCTTAGATCCGCCTGCCCAGCAGCGAAGTGTCTATGGACATTATTTTAAAATGTCTGCAAATATTAAGCAAGGCAAATGTAAAAGAGCGGCGGCACGCCATAGGACTAGAAATTGCTTTGTGCTGCGTGTGACTTGGATCTTAACGTCTGCTGCAGGTTTTAATATCATTTCCTGTTGTGCAGGGTTTCATCTAACACATCCTCGCAGTAGAATCTATGCAGGCCAGTCACATAGCGATGAGAAGACATGAAAGCGATTAAGGCCTCATACACAACGGCATTTACATAAATGCCTGTGGTCTTGGGCTTTCTGCTGCTGTGTTCGCCAAATTATAAAAGTCGCACAAGTTGAAATAGAAAAGAAAGTAGTGGGAAACCATCAATATCATCTAATTGAGCTGCGGATGATATGGGATCATTGTGATACGCTGAGCGTACTGCCATCTATAGGCGTTAGATACTAGGTGGCAGATCCTGCTTTTCTTTATTTTAGCTGAGCCTCTTGGTGTTGGACATCTGTTTCCCATCAGGATAGAATGGGAAGGACATTCATAATCATTGCCATGTGATTGCACTTGGTATCGACACCTTAGTGGTAGTGTATATCATATACGCAGCATATATAAACAAACTTCTGGTAATTGTCACTCAGTCACTTATCCAATTATATCACGCCTAAATAGTGGGAGTCATGGCAACTGATATTGTTCACTTCGGCTGAAACGTTCCTTATATAAGATCTGGTGGTGGGTTCTCCTTTAAGAAAATATTTGCAGACTGTAAGAGTGAAAAATATGATTTGACTTTTTTTTTGAGCGCAGCACAGCCGTCTACCAGGACATTTTAGAGCACTTTATGCTTCCTTCTGTCGACAAGCTTTTTGGAGATGGAAATTTCATTCCCCAGCAGCACTTGGCTCCTGTCCACACTGCCAAAAGTACCAATACCTGGCTTACAGACAACAATATCACTGTGCTTGATTGGCCAGCAAACTCTCCTGACCTTAACCACATAGAGATTCTATGGGGTATTGTAAAGAGGAAGATGAGAGACACCAGACCCAACAATGCAGACAAGCTGAAGGCTGCTATCAAAGCAACCTGGGCTTCCATAACACCTCAGCAGTGCCACAGGCTGATCGCCTCCATGCCACGCCACATTGATGCAGTAATTGATGCTAAAGGAGCCTGGACCAAGTATTGAGTGCATTTACTGAACATACATTTCAGAAGGTCAACATTTCGGATTTTAAAATCAATTTTCAAGCTGGTGTTATAAAGTATTCTAATTTACTGAGATAAAGACTTTTGGGTCTTCATTGGCTGTAATCATCAACATTAACAGAAATAAGCACTTGAAATAGATCACTGTCTGTAATACCTCTAATATATGAGTTTCACTTTTGTGTTGAAGAACTAAAATAAATTAACGTTTTGATGATATTCTAATTTTGTGAGATAGTGCTATGTAATATGATGAGTGCAATATATGAACAGGATACAAACTTTGATGGGAGGAGTGCTTCTTTGATACAAAAAGCATGATGTTTACTGACCAGTTTATCCCTATAACAGTTCGTTATCTCTGCACTTTAAGTAATAGCATACTCCCTTAATTAGCTGGCATAGTGTGTCAGATTGATAATATGAATGATAAGTAAAATATAACATTCATACTGACGAAGACTACCGTAACATGAACCTTTATCCCAAAGTTTGGTTTTGCACATCTAACCACTTTTGCTATAGTCCGTGTCATATGGGGCAGTCAGCGCCTAACAACTCCGTATATCATTCTAAAGGGCTGCAACAAACTCTGGGGGCACAAGAAGACTCTCACAGTGAGAGAAATATCATTTTAACTGCTGGGCTGGCTATTCGAGGTTTAGCTTTAATTATTAAATTGCTTGAGTGCTCTGGGCAGGAGCGACGCAGACCCTTACTCCCTGTTAATTTCACAGACAGTATTATGATCTGCTTCTGGCACAAAGCTGAATGACAATTTATATATGCACCTGCAAGCAAAGGCATTAAACAAAGATACTAAAGTCATTTAATAATTTAATTAATGAGGAGAAATTAGCTGTAGGGAAAGGAAAAAAAAAACATGCGGCCCCTAAGGTGATTGGTCTCCCAGCTGGGAATTGGAGGCGGAAAAAGGAGCAGCTGTTAGCTCAGTCCAGCTGAGATGCTTTTAATCATTACCCATAATTCCTAGCAGTGCCCTTGCCGTCTATGTCGGAGCTTGTCTAATTTCCCTCTGCAGATCGCACATGCTGACATAACAAGTGAAAAGCCTCTTCCGCCGCTTCGTTGCCGCACGGTTGAGTGTACGGGAACAAATTTACAATGGTCTATTTCTTCCTCTCTCAACTGCATTGCAATATTGTTGTGGTTATGCACTTGCATGCAAAAATAGAAATAAAATATCCTGCTGACTGCGGAGCTGATGGGAACGGAATATGAAAGGAGATGTAGTTAAGAGATACGTTCTCAAAAGAAATTTTACATGAAATTGAATAGGAATGAGGAGATATTTATCTTCTCCCACACTTTAATGATACATTTCTTGTATCTGGACCAGCGGCTTAGCTGTGTGTTGGGGTTTCTGGTGGAATGCAGCATGTGTTCATTGGAATATTCAAGTGCAGAAGGATTATTTAGCCTGGTATTACATATCTTGACTCTTCACATGAGCAATGATGTACAGTAGGGGTCTCCAACATGTGGCATGGGAGCCTGGTATTAAATATCTCAGCTCATCACATGAGCAATGATGTACAGCAGGGGTCTTCAACATGTGGCTTGGGAGCCTGGTATTACATATCTCGGTTCTTCACATGAACAATGATGTAGAGCAGGGATCTCCAACATATGGCTTGGAAACCTGATATTACATATGTCGGCTCTTTACATAAGCAATGATGTTGAGCAGGGGTCTCCAAAATGTGGCTTGGGAGCCTGATATTACACATCTCAGCTCTTCACAAGAGCAATCATGTAGAGCAGAGGGTCTCCAACCTGTGGCTCAGGAGCCACATGTGGCTGGTGGGACCAAGATGTGTGGCCAGCTTGGTGCATTAGCACCTGGTCTAGCAACCAATTATGAAGAAAAGGTGTCCAGATTGTGACATATGCTTGTGGGGGTTACGTATTTATATTAATATTAATCTGGAGATAGGATGATACAGTTAGAGGGGAGCTTGAAGTTGGATGTAATAATGTGGAGAGTGCCTTTGATATGAAAATAACAGACCCTTGGGGAACCCTTGGATGTAAGCATAAAATAACAAGCCCTTGGGTGACCATTGGATGTAAGCATACTGCCTATATGAGAGGGATGCACATGGTTTTGGTATGATTTTTGTGGGGAAGTTTTGACTGCCTTCATACGAGTAATGGTGTGTCAGTAGTGCTTTATGGTAGTAGGCTAGTATTGAATGGAGGGGGCCTGGTTTAGGCTTGTGACCATGTCGAATGCTGCTTTCAATGTAAGAAAGATGGGAACCGCTGATGTAGAGAGTTGTGCCATGAACTGACATACTATTCCATTAGGAACATAATGGGAACAAACAACAGGCAGCAAAAAGGCCAATTTAAAGGAAAAATGTATTTGGCCTGAGGCATTTTGCTTGTGTTGAGGGTTTTGCCGTTGTTCCCTTGGACCTTTATTGTTTGCTTATGTTAAACACTGATTTCCTCTCTATACGTTTTTAACATAAGCTGGTAGAGACATTAGAAGGTTTATGCATCTTTGGGAATATTTTAACATAAATGCATGTATTTGGGGTAAAAATCAACTTTGCTTTTTATTTTGCATTGTTCATTAAAAAGGTGGCTTGTTTCACAACATATTCAGCATTGATGTGGTCCGATGCTATAAAGCCTCATTCAGATGTCAGTTTTTTCATATACGAGAAAAACGAATCAAGTTTGATCAGTGATTTTAATCAGAGCCTCATCAGAGTTAGGTCAGAGATCCATTGGTTTTTCATAGAGAAAAAAAATGTCTCCATTTTTCCCTATCTATCATTCAGTGACAGACGGACAGCACACAGATGGCATCCAACTGCTTTCCGATTTTTTCACGGACCCATAGCCTTCCATTGCTGAGTTTGACACGACATTCAGATCAATATTAATAACAGACATTTCTCCACAATTTTGCACAGACCACTGGGTCTGCAAAAAGTTACTGACATCTTAACAGCCCATAGATTATCATAGGTACGTGTGATACTCGTGAAAAACACGGAAAGCCCTAATACATGAAAACTGACATCAGAATGAGCCTTAAATCAGCTGAGAAGAGCTCAGAAAAAAGTTACAAATTCTCCAGCTATTCAACCTGAACTAGGGCACTGACGGACTCTCATTCTACCGTCAGCAATAGACTGCAACACAGAGGATATAGAAAATACAGTTGTGGCCAAAAGTATTGACACCTCTGCAATTCTGTCAGATAATACTCAGTTTCTTCCTGAAAATGATTGCAAACACAAATTCTTTGGTATTATTATCTTCATTTAATTTGTCTTAAATGAAAAAACACAAAAGAGAATGAAACAAAAAGCAAAACATTGATCATTTCACACAAAACTCCAAAAATGGGCCAGACAAAAGTATTGGCACCCTCAGCCTAATACTTGGTTGTACAACCTTTAGCCAAAATAACTGCAACCAACCGCTTCCGGTAACAATCAATGAGTTTCTTACAATGCTCTGATGGAATTTTAGACCATTCTTCTTTGGCAAACTGCTCCAGGTCCCTGATATTTGAAGGGTGCCATCTCCAAACTGCCATTTTTAGATCTCTCCACAGGTGTTCTATGGGATTCAGGTCTGGACTCATTGCTGGCCACCTTAGAAGTCTCCACTGCTTTCTCTCAATCCATTTTCTAGTGCTTTTTGAAGTGTGTTTCGGGTCATTGTCCGGCTGGAAGACCCATGACCTCTGAGGGAGACCCAGCTTTCTCACACTGGGCCCTACATTATGCTGCAAAATTTGTTGGTAGTCTTCTGACTTCATAATGCCATGCACACGGTCAAGCAGTCCAGTGCCAGAGGCAGCAAAGCATCAACATCAGGGAACCTCCGCCATGTTTGACTGTAGGGACCGTGTTCTTTTCTTTGAATGCCTCTTTTTTTCTCCTGTAAACTCTACGTTGATGCCTTTGCCCAAAAAGCTCTACTTTTGTCTCATCTGACCAGAGAACATTCTTCCAAAACGTTTTAGACTTTTTCAGGTAAGTTTTGGCAAACTCCAGCCTGGCTTTTTTATGTCTTGGGGTAAGAAGTGGAGTCTTCCTGGGTCTCCTACCATACAGTTCCTTTTCATTCAGATGCCGACGGATAGTACGGGTTGACACTGTTGTACCCTCGGACTGCAGGGCAGCTTGAACTTGTTTGGATGTTAGTCAAGGTTCTTTATCCAACATCCGCACAATCTTGCGTTGAAATCTCTTGTCAATTTTTCTTTTCCGTCCACAGCTAGGGAGGTTAGCCACAGTGCCATGGGCTTTAAACTTCTTGATGACACTGCGCACGGTAGACACAGGAACATTCAGGTCTTTGGAGATGGACTTGTAGCCGTGATATTGCTCATGCTGCCTCACAATTTGGTTTCTCAAGTCCTCAGACAGTTCTTTGGTCTTCTTTCTTTTCTCCATGCTCAATGTGGTACACACAAGGACACAGGACAGAGGTTGAGTCAACTTTAATCCATGTCAACTGACTGCAAGTGTGATTTAGTTATTGCCAACACCTGTTAGGTGCCACAGGTAAGTTACAGGTGCTGTTAATTACACAAATTAGAGAAGCATCAGATGATTTTTCGAACAGTGCCAATACTTTTGTCCACCCTCTTTTTTATGTTTGGTGTGGAATTATATCCAATTTGGCTTTAGGACAATTCTTTTTGTGTTTTTTCATTTAAGACAAATTAAATGAAGAAAATAATACCAAAGAATTTGTGTTTGCAATCATTTTCAGGAAGAAACTGAGTATTGACAGAATTGCAGGGGTGTCAATACTTTTGGCCACAACTGTATATGGTGCTACATTTTTAATAAAACCCAAATGCAAAAATGATTTTTAGCCCAAAATACGTGCATTTGAGTAAAACAAATATCCCCAAAGGTGGACAATCCCTTTAAAATGGTTGTATAAAGATATAAAATTATCACCTTTCCTACCTAGGATAAGTGAAACCTTTCTGATCACTGAGGGACCTACCACTGGGTCCCCCGCTACTCGAGAGAAAGGGACTTTGGCTATCTCTTGCACTCACATAGACACTAAATGGAGTGCTGGTGTGTATGGTTATTATAAAGAAGACAGGTGAGGTATATTTCATATTACGGTTTACAGACATCATAGACATCATACAAGTGGAATGGATACTGTAAAATCAGGAATAAATGAATGGCACTACTGTGTACCTGATGTACTTGCAATTGAAGCAAAGAATACAAATAAAATAATGGATTGTTCTTTTAGCTTTTCATGAATTACATGGATGACTATTCATCAATGACTGGTTGGCCACAGCTTTCCTGTCTGCAATAGGAATTAGCTTGTCTCTGATGGAACAACCCCAATAAAGAAACACAAAACCTTGAAATGAATGATAAAAAAGAAGAGATGATGTCTATGAAGCAGAGGGGGGAGGCTCCTGCTGCAGCCAGTTATGTTAGAGCCAGTCAAAAAGGAGGAATAAATTGATTATCTGCAAGGATAGATGGGGATATTACTTTATATAATACTTTGGGTTTTATTTTTGTATATTTTCTAAGTGTAAAATTCATTTAATACAAGACCTTCACATATGTCACACAGTAGGTACCAATACCATAGCATGAGAAAATTGTTCAAGGTCACAACTGAAGTAAAGGTGCAATGAGTAAGGAAGGCCAGTTCTGGAATATGTCTGTTTCTCTTCCCCTTACTCCCAACCTGATTTTTAAAATAACAGATTCTGTTCTCAGTCTTACTTGCTACTCCTCTGACTTCAATTATATCTGCATTCTCAGGTCGCAGCGCAAACAAAGTTGAGTATTTTAATAGGCACTGATGGCTGCATGTGGACCCGAAGTTCAGTGCCGTCTACCAAGAGGTAAATGAAGCAATTACACCACTGCATTACCTGCATTGTTCTACAGGAGGCATAGTTGGACCATTTTCAATATTCTTTTCAGCAAGCAAATAGCATTTGATTTTACAAGGTGATGGTGCTGTGTACACTGCAAAGGGTTATGTTTCCTGTACATGCTGAACCTATTAAACTAGCCATAAAGGTGTACGGCCCAAGGGGTACATGGGGCATCATCGCTGCAGCCAGGTAAACAGGAGATGGTGTGGAGGACAGAAGACATGGCACTGGAACCCATTAAATGGGTGAGTATGGCATGTTTAGCAGAATTAGTGGCTTTGGATAAATCAGAAAATTCCTTTAAAGGGAATCTGTTACCGGAAGTTGGCGACCTATGTAAATAGCCTGTATCCGGTCCGATGGGTGGTGTTTCTTCTTTTTTTCTCCACCCCTTCCGTGGTCCCCGTCTGTGATCTTTTCCGGAATTCTAGTAGTTCTACTCCATAGTTCGCGTGTGCGCAAGGCAATCTTGCCACTTAAGAACCCATAAACTTAGGTAGCTTGGCACAAAATAGGATATGAAGACCCCCTGCCCTGGCCATAAACACTGACGTCTGTAATGGCAAAGTGACAAACAAGAAGCACAATAAACCTTAGTTAATGATACACTGGTTCAATAAAGCAACGGCCAAAGCAAACACTGATACGGTCAGGATCGCTGACGGCACGCAACAGACTATGTAATCTACAGCAGAGAAATATTAATCAGTGGCTGAGCTGCTATAGGTTTATGGCTCCGAATCTCCTCCATTATTACCTAAGGTAGTAATGTCTTATGCCATTTCCGTACACTATTGATTCTCTGCTATACTTTGCACTTCTTGCATGTACTTGTAAACTGATAATGGGGGAGGAAACTGAACTAGACTGAGATAGAAATTGGCGCTATACTCTAGGTGCTATAGTATAATGTATAATTACAAAAATAAAATGCTCCATCGATGGAGCTGTCAGTGCATGTCTGTGCGTGTGTGTCTGTGTGTTTGGGTAGGAGGGTAGCTAAGGCTATTTTCACATTAGCATTTATGGCCGCAGCGTTGGGCTGCGCACGGCCGCCACCAAGTCCCGCCCCCTGCTGCTCCTCTGCCGGTAGCTCCACCTACGGACGCATGACGCTGCATGCGTCCTGTGTCCCCTATCTTTAGCACTGGGGACGCAGGCCGTGCGCAGTATGCGTTTGGCAGCGTATGCGTCCTTTTGACGCTGCGCCGACCAGCGCCAAACGCAACAGGTTGCAATTTGGTGCGCTTGGCGCAGCGTCAAAAGGACGTATGCGCCGCCACACGCATACTGCACAAGGCCTGTGTCCCCAGTGCTAAAGATAGGGGACGCAGGACGCGTGCAGCGTCATGCGTCCATAGGCGGAGCTACCGGCGGAGGCATGGCAGGGGGCGGGGCTTAGCGGCAGCCGTGCGCTGCCCGACGCTGCGGCTGTAAACGCTAATGTGAAACTAGCCTTACTATGTCAGAACCGATTATGAAAGGGAATCTGTCAGTAGGTTCTTGCTGTTTAGGGTTCGCTCAGACTAGTGTATTTATCAGAACACGAAAAAAAATGTATTGCACTCAGTCCAATGTTATTAAATGGGGCAGTGCAGATCTGCCATTTTTCTCAGCTGTATTTGGCATGAGAAAAAATATTGCACCATACTGCGATTTCACTCCGAAATCTGATGGGTGTGAGAAAAAATCAGCTCACATGCGGAGCCACAATATAGGATCTGATTTGTACAGATACATTACAATTCTGCAATATAGGAAACTGTAAATGGTCCTGTAAATGATTAATAGCTGCTGACTAAAAAAAACGGATTGTATACGGACAGCACATGGATGACAAATGAGAAAAAAATGGTACCACTTTTCTGGATGAGAATCGGGCCGATTTTTTTTTTTTTTTAGACACTAGTGTGAGTTTACCCTTAATCTGAGATCAACATAATATAGGGCAAAAGAGCCTGATTCCAGGGATGTGTCACTTATTAGGCTGTGTGTTATAGTTTCAATACAATGAGCAGGCGATTATCACTGCAGTACTAGGTCTCACGTGCACACCAGTCAGGCTAATCTGTGTAACCCTGGCCCTCACCACTGGTTGGCAGCTGTTGTACATTGTACACAAGGAGCTGCCAATCAGGGGTGTGGGCTGGGTTATAGAGGGCTAAGCATTCTGACCACTGCAACATCGACGCAAGAGAAAACAGGGATTATATCAAAACTTTACAAAGCAGTCCAGTAAGTGATAAATAGCTGGAATCAGGCTCGCTGCCCCTACATCATGCAGCTCTCAGATTACATAGCAAAAACCTGCTGATGGATTCCCTTTAAGAAAGTTAAAGTAAGGAAACAGAGTTAGTTGTTTCTCAGAAATAGAGCCATTCTTCCTTATCGTCTGTGTATGGTATTGCAAGGTTCAGGTATTAAAAAAAACAATCCCTGGACATCAGTGGAACTGTTTGTGGCAAAATATTTTGCAATCCCAGACAACCACTTTAACTACAAAAAATATGTAAACTTATAGATACATCAAATCTGATCAAGAGTTGTTTTGTTTTGTAGCAGCTTCTTTCTGAAAAGATAGGGTAGACATCCTAAAAGTACCTCTAATGTACCTCCTTATCCTAAAATGGCATGTGCCACAAGCTGATACTCAGTGGTATCCCCTTAAAGTGCTTGTCCACCAATGGACCACCTATTATTAATGTCTCCCAGGGTGCTGCATAAATAAAAAAAATAGCTATACTTTCCTCAAGGACCGGCACCACTCCTCCACCATCTGAACGGAAAATCATTGCTTCTACTACTAGGTTGGAAATGTGAAGGCTGCTACTGATCAGCAGATGCTGTTTAACTGCAGCGGTCAATTGAGACTAGGTAGGACAAACAGCCGAGAGTGGAATCGCAGAGCCAGTCCAGGAAGTAGGTACAGATTTTGTAATATTTTTTGGGAGCACCCTGGAGCCATTAGTATGAAATTGTCCAGGAGTGGACAACCCTATTAAGAATTTGTCAAGATTTATTTTTTCCCTATCTCATTATAAAGTATTGGCATCACTTTATAATAGGAATTTGGCCTTTGGGACCCCAAATGATCTTGAGCATGTAGGAGAACAGCACTGATTTACACTGTTGGCTTCTAAGGTTTCCCTGTAAAGTGGTGGTCATGATGGCAGGAAACTGCAGCGCAACCCATACAAGTGAATTGGGCTTTGGTGCCTTTCTATGATAAGTGAGTAGCTTGTGCGCCAGTGTGAAAGGAAAAATAAGCAAGGTCACAGAACTGTGGCCCCTAAGTCTAAAGATTGGTTGCATTCTCCGAGGTTGAATGTAAAGCCTAGTAATATGCCATCACCTTATAAAATAACATAAATTCGGAGCTCAATTTATCCTTTGCATTTTTAAGTCACTTTTCATATTTTGTCTGGTGGTATTTGTTACCTTTGTTGTGGCCCAATTCTTCAAAATGGTGCACATGGTTCAGGAATTCTGCACAAAATAAAAATACTGTTTTTAGTCTTTTATGGTTGGTGTGACTTTTTTTTAACATAAAAAGTTGCATAATCCTCAACTGCGCCAAGTAAAAATCTACCATAAACTTTACTGCAGCCTGGGAATGTAAACATTTTAAAAAGTCTCATTTAATGAATCTGTCTAAAAACATTTGCATGAATACAGTAATCAAGGATAAAATAAAAAAGACAACTTAAAAAATGGCGCAAAGTCACTGATGCAGAACAAATTACTCCAGGAAAGTGAGAAACTACAGCAATAATAATTTTACTTATATAGCACTAACATATTCCGCAACACTTTGCAACAATGATGAAGCTGGACCTCTGTGTATACAGAAACCAATTAAATAAAGCTTGGAATTTCAATTTAAAGGGTACTTGTCACTTGCTAGAAAAAAATTTTTGTTACATGCCTTTTAAAAATCCTTGAGCTACCCTGATTTTGTCACTCTTCATTTTCACGCTGTGTCGCTCCATTAAAGAGATATTCATCTTTGTTTATTCTGGAACGCACTATATGCTTGCAGTCCAACTGGGCGTTCTTTATAGAGTCTTCTCTGAGAGCGTGCGCTTTTACCCTTCCTTCCAAGAGGATGCCAATAACAGCTGTGTCTGAGACTGCTAGATCAGCTGCTGAGCTTTGATTGGCAGAATCTGGGACAGATGGGTAAAGGACCAATTTCCCAAAGAAGACTATGAAGTAACGCTCAGTTGGACTGCAATCAGAGACGTCTCATACTGCACTACAGAATAAAAAAATGTGACTATCTCTGCAATGGAGTGACACAGCACAAAATTTAAAAAAAAGATTAAAAATCAAGGGATATCACAGACTTTTGCAAGGTATTAAACTCAATTTTTTTTGGCAAGGGACAGGTCCTCTTTTAGACAATAATGCAATGCATGAAATTCTCTTTTTGGGAGGCTATACTGTTTTGAATAGTGCCATGAAGATTTCAGCAGAACTCAGATTTTCTATTGAATCAAACATTAGAGTGGGAGAAGATGGTTCCTATTATGTGCTTCCGTCTAAAATTAGATGTTAGCGAACGATGCTGCTAATCGTACGGCTGTAATAGAATTTGTATTGCTATTTTTTCAAAATGCCAGTAGATGGCAAAAGCGAGCCGTTTCTGTGCATTTGTTGTGTATTTTTTATTAGGAAGTCTGAAATCCAAATTAGATTGTGCTATTTATAGAGGCTCATGAAACTCTATGAGCAGTGACATTCAAGAGAATCGGCTTGAGGTTCATGGACATTTGAAGCCAAACAAAACCATTCATACATTATATTGTAAGTATTACTTCTCTCGCCACCCCAAGAAACATTTCATGATAATGAGAAATTTCACTTTAGATAAAGGATTGCGCACATTTGTGTTCTTCTAAAGCCCTGGTGTATACTGAACCCTTCTACATTTTGGAAGCCTTATACCGTATTTTCCATACATTCCAAAGAAACCAAGATAATAATGAAATAGAATGAAGAATTCTGGAAAAAAAATAATCTAGGTTACTTTATACTAAGGGATGATATACGATTTGTCAAAAGTTGTTTAATCAAACTAATCTTTGGCTTTCCCAATGATGTTAGACTACAAGAATCTCAGCATACCCTACCACCGAACAAGTTGAAATTGTGAAATTAACAAATTTGTGATGAAATCATGATAAAATCAACTATTTGTAAAGATAAATCAAGAGTTAATAACAATGCTGCCTCTAAGATGGGGAATCAGGATAAGAAGGAGTTAATGGGAAATTCTGCGTTGAAGCGCTACTGCGAAAATCTGTTGTATTTTCCGTTTTTAACACTATACGTTCCAGATTGCACGGCTTAGCGGGTGCAGTGGGTAATTTATAGGATAAGGATGAAGGATTCGCAGACAAAGATTTGCGCGACAATCAAGAACAAGAAAAGATGTCGAAATTGAGGAACACTTTAATTTGCATGTGAATGATGGTGAATGCTGGTGATGAGACGGGCCATTGAAGAGATCGTGATGAATTGACTGTGCAACCCAAGCTAGTAAGGACATATTGAGAGATTACAGATGGCACACGAGGCGGGGCTCTCAACCCCAACAGACGTGAAGGAGAGAGGAAATGAACAGACTGCAGACTGATGCCACATACTGATGGACAGGAAAGGTTGAATGTCCTGAGACGGAGGCTCAAGGATAAATCGCTATGGGACTGTAGGTCCTAACACAAGTCGGGAAGAGGAAGTGACCAGACACAAAAATAACGAAGTCTGTCAGCCACTACAAAGTGACCCGGGCTGCGCTGTTTGTCTCTATTAAATGCTTACATACAAACACCAATGGATTTGTGGGGTGACTGGTGTCAAATCTGATATTGGTTAGAGGTCTTTAACATCTTAAGCTTACAAAACTTGTTAAACTACTCAATCTTTCTTCATATTTTATTATAGAGATATATACGGCACTCCTGGATTTTGGGTGCTTAGATAGAATCCCACTCCATAAGTACAATAATAACAGAAGAACCCGGGACTCCAATTAGTGGCAAAGATAGTGATGTTCGTTTTCTTAATCAAGCAATCAAAAGCGCAACATGTGACGCTTCGGTCTACAGACCTTCTTCAGACACATACAGTAGATTGCTGACAGTCAAGAGAGAGTAGTGGATGTGATAACACTGCAGAAAGAGCAACAACTTGTGAACACTTATTGCTTAGTCACGCCACTCCAGGGTAAGCAAAGCCCATGGCGCAGTGGGTCCACACCCACCAGCATTACACAGTGTTACACCCACGCAAACATGGGGAGAAAATATAAACTTCTTGCAGATGTTGTACTTGGTGGGATTGGAACCCAGAGCTACAAAGCAAATTTGTATTTACTTTAAAGTGAGCAAAGAGGCCATTTCATGCCATTGGAATAAAAAAAAGTAACATTTGGGAAACCAAGATTAGCAGCAATATGCTTCTTTGAAATGTTCTATTACTATGACTTAAAATGGGATGGATCTCTTTAAATTCAGGATGTTGAAAACCTATAAATAAGTTTAGGAAAAAGAGATAAGTCAACAACAGTTTACTTCTATTTATCCCCTTCCTAATCGTTTAATTTTTTGTTTTTGAGCTTTCGTTTTTTCCTCTCCTGCTTCCAAAAGCTATAACTTCCATGGTAAAGTATTTACCTTGCTAAATCATAACATTAGCTATGTATTTTGCGATTTTAGATGCTGTACGTCTGACAAGGCATTTCTGATACAGATCTTAGGTATATTATCTGGTCAAAGAAAATTACTTTCTAAAGGTCAGTTTGCCAATGTATGCAAATTAGTAATTATCTATTATATAATCGTCTAATTCTGTCTGTAATGGAAATCCCGCATCGCTGATTGGCCGCGCCCGGTTGCAACCAATCAGCGACAGGCGCAGTC
This sequence comes from Dendrobates tinctorius, assembly GCF_039654945.1. Classification (NCBI taxonomy): domain Eukaryota; kingdom Metazoa; phylum Chordata; class Amphibia; order Anura; family Dendrobatidae; genus Dendrobates; species Dendrobates tinctorius. The sequence continues at coordinate 86,638,339 of NW_027361684.1, read as the reverse complement.
CGGCCGTGAATTGGCGCAGAATTCAAACGACGCACGCCACCGCTACCGTCGGGAGATCTGCGGCGCTAGCCGCTGATCTCCCGACGGTTGCCGCGGTTCATGTCCTGCAGCACGGAGGTCAGCGGCGACGCAGCTGGGAGATGACAGGCGCAGCGCTCAATGTGCGGATGGTACCCAGGGTCCGGAGGAGAGGAGACTGGGTACCATAAACCTGTAAAAAATAGAATTAAAATAAAAAATAGTGATATACTATATACTCGCAAGAGTGACGTCATCTCAGCTTGCCCCTATACTGACAAATATATACAATGTGTCACTGAAAGAGTGCGTTGTACCTCAGTGTTGGAAAAATTCCACAATTATCCCTGTCCCCAAGAAAGTGGGTTCCTCTGAGTTGAACGACTATAGACCAGTAGCACTCACATCTGTAGCTATGAAAGTCTTCGAAAGAATTATGATGTCCCACCTGATAAAATTCACGCAGAAGCTATGGGACCCGCTTCAGTTTGCCTATAAGGAGAATCGTTCAGCAAACGACACTGTCAATCTGGCACTGAAGTACATTTTGGATCATACAGATGAACTGCACTCATATGTCCGGATTCTTTTCATGGACTTTAGCTCAGCGTTCAATACCATTGATCCGAATTTACTTCATAAGAAAATGGTAGCTCTTGGAGTCCCTCTTAACTTATGCTTGTGGATTTATAACTTCCTGACAGCCAGGATACAGAGTGTAAAAGTTGGACCATTCACTTCGGACACCTTGGTCACAAACATCGGGGCACCTCAGGGGTGTGTTTTGTCCCCGTTACTGTTTTCTCTCTATACGAATGATTGCATCTCTTCAGCAGACTCAGTAAAAATCTTGAAATTTGCCGATGATATGACACTGATTGGTCTCATCAGGGGAAATGCTGAAGACTTGTATCGGAGTGAGGTGGAAAGAATATGTGACTGGTGTAAAGCCAATAATCTTGTACTCAACACTAAAAAAACTGCTGAGATGGTTGTGGATTTTAGGAAAGATCAACATGAGATACTTCCAATCTACATCCATGACGAAGTGGTTCTTAGGGTCACAGAGACCAAATTCCTTGGTGTTATCATCTCTCATGATCTTAAATGGGGGAAAACGTGGATGCTGTTATAAGAAAAGCACAACAGAGGATGTTCTTCCTGCGTCAGCTGAAAAGATATGGTTTGTCTAAGAATCTGCTGATCTTATTCTTTAATGCTGTCATCAGATCTGTGATTTGTTCCTCTCTGATAGTCTGGTATGGGGGAGCCACTGCGCATGACAAACTCCGCTTACAAAGGACTTTCAGAACAGCAGAGAGAATTATAGGTTCCCCCCTGCCTAAAATCCAGGATCTTTATGATAAGAGTATTCGATCCCACGCATTGAAAGTTTCATCCGATCCCTCTCACCCGGGACACTCCTCATTCCAACTACTCCCTTCAGGACGTCGCTTCAGAGTCCCCAAATGCAGCACCAACCGCCATATGAACAGCTTCTATCCACTCTCTGTTCAACAATTAAATCGTCATGTGTAGACTATATACTGTATCTGTCTTGTTAGATGTTACTTGTTGTATCTGTTGTTATATATTATGTTGCCTCTTTGCCACAAAGAATTCCTTGTATATATGTAATATGTACTTGGCGATAATAAATTTGATTTGATTTGATTGATCTCCGGTCCTTCCCGCTAAGCATTACTAGGACTGGAAGATGCCAGGAGCGTGGAGAGGAGATCGGGGGCCATCGGAAGGTGAGAGAGAGAGAGATTCTAGAATACCCGATACGTTAGAATCGGGCCACCATCTAGTTTACCATATTAGTGTCGCTAATGACCTGTCAGATGCACACAACCTATAAAGAAGCTATAACAGCCATATTTATAGAAAGCATTAGCAACAATGTCCAAAAAAAGTCATTTACAAACTGTGACTTTGTGTGTTCATTTAATGCCACCCATCCTGTAGCTAGATTCTTATCCAGCGTTAGACATTCTGCATCTCCCTGGACAGTCTTGCAGAGGCAGACTCGTAGCTATAATCCTCCCGCACAGTGCACAGTATTAAATAAGCTGTACGGCGCAGTGTTGCATAGTGGTCATTCATCATAGTATTGGAAACAGTTGTGGTTACAAAGGGATTACAATTTATCTTAATACTTGGAGAATGACATGTCTTTACAAGGTATATCCAAAGGCCATGGAGAAGACATTTACCTTTGGACAACCCCAGGTCAAACAGTGGGTTCTCCAGAAACAAATTTATTGCTCTTTTGCAGGGGAAATGAAAAATTGTACTCAATTGTCTATTGAGGGCTCTGAAGTGTTTCTGAGCTGAGACAGACACTGGATGTGGCTCTTAGCTATGGTTCAGAGAGAGGAACGTCAAGGATAGGCACCAGCACTCAGCCAAGCTGTACCACAATTGTATTGTATGGTCAAAAATAGATCTGCGAGTTCAACCTAGTTAAAGAGCACTTTTCACTTATCTGGGGCTATCCTTCTTATTTAAGAAACAGTGGGCAGTGGGCAACCACAGACATGTGATTTTACTGGAAATAATGCCCAGAAGTGCCTCTAATGCAACTGGGTCGCCCTCCCAGGGCTGTGGGGTACTCGGTACCGGGCCCGATGAGCTTCAATGGGAGATGTCACGGCAGCTGGGACCCAGCCCGTGGCCCTGGGCACCCATTGAAAAAGGAGTTGTTGCAGTGTTCTTATGGTGATGAAAGTTTATAAGTGATTCGTGACGCCACCTGTGGTGTTTGGCAATAGAGATGTAAGCCGACGCTGCCGACAGATCCTCTGGGACAGATGGTGTGGTGCAGCAATGATGTTATAGCCCTCCACAGGCAGGGCTGTAGTCCCAGGGCAGAGTAGGTGAAGTGACACATAGATGGTGTAGTGTCGGGCGCAAGGGATGTAGCAGTGCTGGGCAGGTTGGCGCAGGAATAAGTGGAGGACACCAGGGCATGTAGTTCCAAAGCTTTACTCACAGTCTGTTGCAGGTAAAGGTGCCCACATCCGTGCCGTGTCCTCCGGGTCAGGAGCTCAGCCAACTTCCAGGCAAGATGAAGTACTCCTTTACAACACTCCGCCAATATATGTGCCTTTTCTGAACGTCTCCTCTTATAGCGCCTTTGACTGAAGTACTCCTAGTACTAAGTTACACTGGAGTTCCTCCTGTCAGATGTTCCTATGAACTCTACTTGTACGGCAGACAGCTGTAGCCTGCTTCGGGAACTCCTTGCTACCGAGTCCCGGCTCACTATTATGTTGCTGTTGTGCCCCCAAGTCTTAGGTGGGAATAAAGTGGTCACTACTTCTATTCCTCCGGTGTCTGCTGCAGGATCATTAGTATCCGTACAACCTCGGGGACCGGACCCCGGCCTTGCGCTGTGAACTTGGAAAGGGTTCTCTCTTCCAACCCTGTTCCTTAGTTCTCCTATTCTCCTTACGTTCCGTGCTAATCCTTCTTCCCAATGGAGAATCAAGCTTCCTTTCTCTGTCTCTTTCCTGTGCCAGCAGACCCAGATCACTGTGGCCTGCTGCAGCACCTCCTTCTTCCATCCCTCTCCTGGGGATCTTCTCTGTCTCACTCTCTGTCCTTCTACATCCTCACTCACTGACTGAATGAATGACTGAACGACTGACTCAACTCTTCCCATTCTTTTGTGTAAACTAAACTCCACCCACCTCCCAGCATGTTTCGTGTTCCAAGCAGGGAGCCACCAAGGGGTGCTATGCTACACTCCAAGCAGGGAGCCGCCAAAGGTGCTTTGCTACACTATTTTGTGGTGTGGGGTGCAGGTGTTGGAGTGTGGTCAGGCGTCTCCACCTTACCTGGATAGTGGGGTACCACACCTCAGGAGGAGGTGCAGTACTTCTGCGGCGACTGAACCCTCAGGGGCGCCACACAACCCTAAAGAATCTGACTTTATAGGAAAAGGATCCTACAACCATACACCCTCTTTGGCAAAGCACAAGATCTCACGTTTTATTGTGGGACCTCACACTTTTAGATAAAACTGTTGCCGCATTATTTACACATCACTTACCATTCTGTAACATCAGTGTAGCTGACACCGAACAGTAATGTACCCACGTTGCAGAGAGGCTGCGGTAATTCCCGCAGCATTTCCGCAACTCCCGCCGTGGGAAAAACGCATGCGAATTTGCATGCGTTTTCCTGTGAAAGCAAGCATTTTTCACGAGATTTTTGTGTCATCTACACCCCTGGAAGAAGGCTAAAGCACCGAAACGCACGTAGGGACCAGGCAGCACGGTTTTATATCCAGGTAAACATGCCCCTATATTAGTGATTTTATTGCCACTTCTACTCACTCTGTATTGAGCACTATTGTGCCTTTGAAATATTGTAGTAAGCATCGTTGTGTTTTTGAACATTGCACCACAGCACTTTCTTTTCACTGCTGCACTTTCCATATGAATATACTTCCCTGTGCTCTGATTATTGCACTGCAGCACTTTCAACAGTGCAGTGAATCTTATTAGTTATTTTTTGTGCTTCATTTTTTATTGCACTATTGCACAGTTTTTAGGTTTATAAATATATTGTTACACTAAACACATTTTTTATTTATACATCTTATTGCATTTTTGCACATATATATATATATATATTATATTTTTTTTTTATTGGGTTGATTAACTGCACTTTTAGCACTTTATATTATGTTTACATGAAATTAACCCCTAAATTGCGGTGTGTTTTTTTTAGACTACACTATTATGTACTATTAATTGTGCAGGAAAATTTTGGTTTTATATACCCAAATATATTTTTTTAGTGTGCTTAATTATTTTTGTATTTGAGTGCTATTACTATTTGTTTATATTGTTTTGGGCTATATACTTGGATATTTAAATTAATTTATTTTATGTAATATTATTGGTAATTAACGTGCTTCGCCTTATTCAGCTACTTTTTATTCAATATATATATTTTTTATATACTTGTTATCATTAATAAAATTAAAATATTTGTATACTATTTCTTCTATTGTCTTTATTGCACATATTGTTATAGGATCTCATTAGGGTGCATAAGTCCAGCAAACATAAGGGTGAAATGCACATGGTATTCAAATGCAGAAGTCCAGCGTAACACAGGAGAGGCAAAACAGGAGAAGGTCGCTTTGTGTACCTATAGTACTGAAAGTCCTGCACAAGTCCATCAACGTAGCCCCAACAGACATAGACCCAAAGGAGATGGCAAAAGTCAGGATTCCTTACTGGCCACAGCAGCTCTAAGGGTGATCAGCTCCACACCAGAAGTCCCGACAGTAGTTGAGCACAGCAGGGCAGTAGGCAGCAGAATGTAGAGAGGAAGAGCACTGATTGATGAGCAGCAGCCTCAGCAGCAGGGAGTCCACTAGCAGATGGGCAGGAGCAAGACAGCAACAAAATACTCAGGCACAGGAGAACACAAGACCCGGACTTAAATAATCAGGACAGACAAGAAGTTCCCTGACAGGGCGAGATCCAAGCCTCCATCTTGGATCAGGGCGAACAGGCACAGGGAAAATCCTGAATCCTTACAATATCAATACACATGTGCAGTTTCAGCGTCCTGAAACCCATTGTAACGCCGGTGTGTTTGTATTTTGCTTCCCCGGCCTTACTCTGCATGTCTCTGCATTAACCCTTTGCTACTTTCCCCCTAATTAGCAGGGATACTGTTGTCTGTTACCTTTATGGATGCTGCTTAGTTCCCTGTTCCACTGCGTAGCCATACATGCATGTGTGGCTCCGCTGCACTGCATGACCACCAGCGTGTGCGGTCCTTGCTGTGGAAAGCTATCCGTGGATTTCTAGGTCCTCTGCACTGTGTATGGCTTGGCACGTGTGTTCAGGCTTGCAGCTCTCGCCAGGTGTCCTTTGCAATGCTGATTTGTGTCTGGCTGTGCTTAGGGTTCGTGCGGCCACACCTCCCCTGCCTTTATGAGGAATGGGTGTGTGCTACAATTGATGCTCCAGCCTATCGCTGTGAGGCAGCTCCTATATAAAAGTTCCCTGCCCTGTGGGGTGTCGCCAGAGCTTCACATTGAGTTCCTGAACCTAGCCATGTGAGTTTGTGTATTCAGCGCCTGCTCTGATTCTGATCAGTTCTGGGGGAGCTGATGCTCTTTGTCCCTGTGTGAACTGTGTCTTATATCTCTGCCTGCTCTGGGGGCAGAATACTCAGATCATCTTTCCTGGAGGCTGCATATCCAGGCCCTTCCATATTGTGTCTTGTTTCCTGAATCCTGGATCCTGGATCTGCTCCTTTACCTGACCATGTCTGAACTGTGTCCTCTGTGTGATGTTCCTGAGATCCTTCCGTGTCTTGAACCCTGTGCCCTGTGACTGTGACTCTTTGCTACCTGACTTGCTGTGATTTAACCTGGGTTCATCTTGGAAGTAGGAGTCCGGGGTATCCGCTGAGTTTCTGCTACTCTATGCTCAGCTGGTTATTCGGTTCAATTCCCTGCCAGCTCCAGTCCGACCCGGCGGGGTTTGCACCAGACCGCTTGGGTTCCTTTCTAGGTCGCTGCCAGATGTCCGTGGCTTGATGTCCGGTGTCTGACGACCTCTTCCAGATGTGCTGTGCCTGATGTCCTCTGCCAGATGTCCAGATCCTATGCTTCCCTGCCCAATGTCCGGAGCCTGCCAATCGCTGCCAGTGGTCCGGAGCCTGATGACTGCGGTTTGATTTCCGGAGCTGATGTCCGCAGCCTAATGTCCGGAGCCTGTCGATCGTGGTCAGATGTCCGGAGTCCAATGCCAGTGTGCTGATGCTCTATCTGATGCTCTATCTGAGATCCGAGTCCTGATGTCGTGCCTGGTGTCCTGATGTCGTGCCTGGTGTCCTGATGTCGTGCCTGGTGTCCTGATGTCGTGCCTGGTGTCCTGATGTCGTGCCTGGTGTCCTGATGTCGTGCCTGGTGTCCTGATGTCGTGCCTGGTGTCCTGATGTCGTGCCTGGTGTCCTGATGTCGTGCCTGGTGTCCTGATGTCGTGCCTGGTGTCCTGATGTCGTGCCTGGTGTCCTGATGTCGTGCCTGGTGTCCTGATGTCGTGCCTGGTGTCCTGATGTCCAGTCCGTGTTCCGGATGTCCAGACCGTGTTCCGGATGCCCTGCCTGTGTCTCGATGTCCAGTCTGTGGTTCTGGTCGTCCAGCCTGTGTCCAGATGCCTTGTCTGTGGTCCTGGTGGTCCAGCCTGCCTGGATCTAATCAGTCGATGACCTGTATTGCCAAACCGGAGTTCCTGTTCCTGTCCTGCCTGTGTCCCGATGTTCCGCCAATTCCTGAGGTCCACCCAGTGATGACGTCCTTCTGGGATTGGTTTAATCCGAAAAAGAACACATATGAACCCAAGAAATTCATAAAAATATAAACCTTTATTAAATTACCAAAAGACATACATGACATACAAAATTAAAAAGTGGGAAACCCAAATAAGACACCATTACCCACATTTATAATAGAAAGAGGTTGCACATGTCTAGAAAACCCCAACAAACCCTCACAAGATATTACATAGCCATGAGAGAGTGCGACCAAGGCACAATAATTACCATTTAAATGGCCGATAGTCCTATACCAATAATAAAAATAGTGCAGAGCTTAGTATTTACCTCCTGTGGGTGATGGTGTCTTATTTGGGTTTCCCACTTTTTAATTCTATATGTCATGTATGTCTTTTGGTAATTTAATAAAGGTTTATATTTTTATGAATTTCTTGGGTTCATATGTGTTCTTTTTCAGATTAATTTAATTCTATTTGAACCCAATGTTGCATCCAGCATTTAGTAAGGGGCTACACAATATTCTTTAATAGAATAAGTGTTAGAAATGCCTGACACTTCGACTTCAACATTTCTGTTAATTACTATTTTCTGGGATTGGTGTCTGATGTTCTCCTGCTGAGCCTGTGCTACGCCTGAGGCCTGAGAGAAAGGCTGTCTTAGTATGCCCGTGCCAGATGATCCTGGACTGCATCAACCCGTGATGACTCCTGCCATCGTCTGACATCTGTCCTGGGTGTGTGTCTGATGTTCTCCTGCTGAGCCAGTGCTATGCTGAGGCCTGAGAGATAGGCATTCCTGATATGCCCGTGCCAGATGATCCTGGACTGCATCAACCCATGATGACCCCTGCCATCGTCTGAAGTCTGTCTGAGGTCAGTGTCTGATGTTCTCCTGCTGAGCCTGTGCTACGCCTGAGGGAGAGGCTGCCCTAGTATACCCATGCCAAACAACCCTGGACTGCATCAACCAGTGATGTCCTCCTGCCTTCGTCTGTTATCCTGAGACGTGTACCCTTCCCTGATGTGCGGAATCGGGAGCCTGGCATAATTATGTTTCATGCTTGTACTTTGCTTTGTCTTCAAGTAAACTTTATGTCTATACCTGAAGTTGTGCGGTGTCATGTCATAATGCTGCATCATTGTCCACATGGTCAGCTGCCACAGACCCCGGGCGCTACTCTTCCCTAGTCCGGGAAGGCTCGTGTTCCCCCTGTGGTCAAGTGGGTCCACATTCCATCCCCACCTGGGATGCTCGCCCCACTTCGGCGTGGTTGGTCGACGTAGAGGCGCCGGCTGGACCGAGCACGCGGTAGCAGTCGTGACACCCATTTTGACTAAAGAAGAAACCAATGTAGAAATTTTTGCAAATTTATTAAAAAAGAAAAACTGAAATATCACATAGTCATAAGTAGTCAGACCCTTTGCTCACACACTCAGATTTAAGTCACATGCTGTCCATTTCCTTGTGATCCTCCTTGAGATGGGTCTACTCCTTCATTGGAGTCCAGCTGTGTTAATTAAACTGATAGGACTTGATCTATAAAGGTATGGAAAATGTTATTGGTCTATCTTTTGTCTCTTTCTCGTATTTTACTGGTACTGCTACACGTTCATGTGTATTACCATTATGTGTGTGTCACATAGGTACTGCTACACTATTCTGTGTATGTTAATGCTATGTATAACTACTGTTATAGTTGTAGGGAAAGCGTAGTACCCCAGTTAGGCCACTAGATTGGTGTTGAGGGCATACTCAACCTGTAAATAGTTCAAGTAGGAGGAGCTAACAGCCGTTAAGCTGAGGAACAGCTGAGATTTGAATCAGTTGGGCAGGAACGCCCTAACAGGGCAGTCAGCTCCATAACGGTAAAGACACGGGCCCAGCCGTCCAGGGCCTGAGGGCCACAGATGACAACACTGCAGCGCAGATCACAGCCGCACAGTTGACAGCAGCGCAGAACATAGCAGTGCAGATGACTACACTACAGAAGGTAGTGAGACAGTTGGCAGTGGTTTGGCAGCACAGATCGCTCATTATGAGGCAGCTTGCTACGTGGGCAGACACCCTATTGTCTGGAGTCAAACAGACAGGGGAACTCCCAAAGGTGGTGAAGCTGGACAGAGAGGATGCTGAACGGGATGGGACGTCCCAGAGATATGCTGAATGAAGACAGTGAGAGCATAGGGAAAGTGACAGAATTGTGCACTGTGGAATCTGTAAAGAAAATGGATGTGTTGCGCACATGGGTCGCCCTCCCAGGGCTGTGGGGTACTCAGTACCAGGTCGGTCTCTCAAAGGGGAATGTCACAGCAGCGGTGACCCAGTCCGTGGCCCTGGGCGCCCATGTAAAAGGGGTTAAGTGATGGAATAAAGTTTATGACTGAATGATTCGTGACGCCACCTGTGGTGCTAGGCAATGAAGATCTTAAGCTGACGCTGCAGACAGATCCTCTGGGACAGATGGTGTAGTGCAGCAATGATGTTGTGGCCCTCCACAGGTAGGGCAGTAGTCCCAGGGCAGTGTAGATGAAGAGATAGGGGAGAGACGTAGATGGTGCAGTGTCAGGCACAGAGATGTAGCAGTGCTGAGGGTGTTGCAGGAAGAAGGCAAGGACACAACAGGGTGCAGTTTCTTTACCATTACTTTGCTTGGCAAATGCAGTCCAGGGTCCAGGTTACAGATGGCACAGGAGCTGGCTAGCCTGGAAGCAACTTAGGAATCTCTCTATGCTTCCTAGCGCTTATGGTGAAGTACTCACAGTACTGAGTTACACTGGAGTTCCTCCTGCTTATTCTCTTTAGAACTCCCTTGTATGGCAGACAGCTGTAGCCTTCCTCTTCTGTCTCACACGTCGCTGTTGTGCCTCCGAGTCTTATGTGGGAATAGAGCATTTACAGCTTCCTATTCCTCCGGTTTCTGTTGCAGGACCATCAGTGTCCGTACAGCCTTGGAGACCGGGCTCCAGATCATGCGCTATAGCTGGGAATGAGCCTGAACTCTCTGCTCAATCCCCCAGGTCTTCTCCTCCACGTCCACACACATTGCCCTCCTCACACAAACTCTCTCTAATTTTCCCTCCTGGCCCCCAGAGAGTAGCTCCTCCCCCAGTTTTGGTTCAGAGCTCCCTCTGCTGACCTGGAATGGAAACTGTGTTGTGTGTTGTGGTGAACTGCTAGAGAGATCCTTTTTTGCTTCCAAGCATGACATCACACTCCCTAGGAGGAAGGCAATGTCACTGTGGCGACCATACTCCTGGGGGTGCCACATTCCCCCCTAGGGTAATTCAGTACTCCCGGACTGAAGAAAAAACATGTAAACATATAAACAATTATAAATATAACAAGATTTCCAAAAGTGAAAAATGCAAAAACACAAAAAAGAAAAAACCCAAAGCTCAAAAATAGTCCTGATGACGATTAGTCCAAGCGTCAATGTCCATGGTCCAATTGTCCATTGAAACAAAATAAAATATCCAAAAAGTCTTACAGAGTCTCTGTAGGCACAAAACTTGAAATGTTGCATATTTACAAATTAACATTTACAAAACATATCTATATGCGGAACCATAGGGGTGGTATACCTTGGGTACTACGGACAGACCTACGTAGCACTGGTATGGGTAAACTGGGTAGTAGCCGTCTGCGAACTCTTAGGCTAAGTGCACACGTACCGGAACTCTCGCGGAAATTACAGCGAGAATTCCAGAATTCCATTCCGCGGGAAAATCGCATTTTAAATTCCCTCGATTTTCCCGCGGAAAAACTAGCATTTTGCAAGCGTAATTAGCTTGCAAAATGCTAGCGTTTTCCAAGCGATCTGTAGTATCGGTTGGAGAACTGATTGACAGGTTGGTCACACTCGTCAAACATAAATGGAGCGAACAGGTGAGTAAGGTAAAAAAATAGTCATCTTTATTAAATAAATACAGACAAGTATAGAGACAAGTAATAATGAATAAAGTAATGAACATGACAATGCCGCAGGATAAAAGAACAGAAGCACCCGGACACAAGGACAACCATAATACAAGTCGTGGAATACAGATATAAGTAACTAGATAGTAAATATCGCCACACAGAATCCACCTGGACAAGACAACACCGCAGAGTGTAAGTATGGAGATATCCAAAAGGCGCTAAATGCGCCAAATGTAAAGAGCGGTATCTTACCACAGGTGGAGGCAAAGGCTGTGGAGGTCCGGGGCCAGGTTAGGGGCAAGCCCGACGCGCGTTTCGCGTGTTTGCACACATTACTTTCTCCTTGCATGAACATTTTGCTATTGGAGTGGGTGCTTTGTGGCCTCTTGCCTTGGGGGGGCTGTCTTGATACAGCCTCACCTTTTTGTTGACATTTGGATAATGTCACTGAGGTTTGTGTATTTACTCGTCAAACATAGTGTTTGACGAGTGTGACCAACTTTTTACTACTGAGGCCGCCTATGCAACATCAGTAGTAAAAGATAGAATGTAAAAAAACCGAAAATAGTGTTATTCTCACCTTCCGACGTCCCACGCATCCGTTCCCAGTAATCCTTTGCGAAAATGCCCGCGATGACGTCCATTCTCGCGGGATCGCGATGTCTCGCGGTTATTCGCGATGACGTCGCGCGAATGACCGCGAGACTTCGCTTATCCCGCGAGAACGGACACCATCGCGGGCATTTTCGCAAAGGCTTACTGGGACCGGGAGCGTGGAGAGAGGCGGGAATGCTGCGCGGGACGCCGGAAGGTAAGAATAACAATATTTTTTATTTTAAATTCTATTTTTTACAGGGATATGGTACCCAAAGCCCGGAGGACAGTCTCCTCTCCTCCGGACCGTGGGTACCATCCACAATTGTTCTGCTTACTTTCCGTATGGTGTGCACAGCCACATGCGGGAAGTAAGCGGAACAATGCATTCCTATGGGTGCGGGATCGCCGCGATTCCGCAAATTAATGAGCATGCTGCGTTTTTTACCGCGAAGCGATTCCGCCGCGGTAAAAACCGCAGCATTAGCACAGCATTGCGGAATCCCATAGGAATGCATGGAATGCTTATTTTTCACGGCAAAATCGCGCGGTTAAAACCGCCGCGGAAACGCGAAAAAAACGCCACGTGTGAACTCAGCCTTAGACTCACTGTGGGCATGACAGATTCACCACTGGCAGTGGGAAGATTCTCTGACTCCACTGCTGGTGTAGCATCCGCTGCCTGAACTTCCTGATTTTCAGAGTTCTCTTGAGTCTCTGCTACTTCAGTGGCAGTAGGCTGGGGAAAGATTAGGACAGGAACTACAATGGCTTGATCCATTCTTGGCAGGAAATTCTCTGAGTACAGTGCTGACCTTTTCTTCTTCTTCCTCTATGGGCTGAAGGTTGTTTTGTTCTTCCATCCTTTCCTTTAGCTGGTCAGGGCACAATTTCAGATGATCCCTCGATACTGCTGATGAGGTTTCTCCCCCATCCTTACTGATAAGGCACATTTTGGTGTTGTCGAAGTTTGATGGTAGGATGGTGTAGGGTTCAGCTTCCCATTGGTCATCAAATTTATGCATCCTTCTTTTCCTCTTTAGGACTTGTTCTCCTGGTGACAAGGGAACTGCAGGTGCATGTTGATTGTAGTTCTTCTCCAGCTTTTGTCTCGCCTGAGCTAGACCCTTTTCTACACACTCTTGTACTCTACGGTACTGCTACTGCCGCTGTGTATGCCAGTCAGCATCTGGTGATGTTACCTCAGGTGTAAGGACTCCCATATCCAAATCAATAGGTAACTTGCCAGGCCTCGCTCTCATTAGGTAGGCAGGAGCGCAGTTGGTGGAATTCACAGATATGTGATTGTAGAGGTCTACCAGATCTGGCAACTTTTCTGGCCACAGATTTCTCTCTTCCAAAGGCAAGGTCTTCAGTAGGTCGATCACCACCTGATTCATCTTTTCACACATGCCATTGGTCTGTGGATCGTACGGTGTTGTCCTGATCTTCTTGCAACTGTACAAGTTACAGAATACCTGGAACACTTCCGCCTCAAAGGCTGAACCTTGATCTGTAAGCAGGGGAGAACCTAGCCTCTCTGCCGCCTGAGGCGAACTGCACAACGGCGCCCCCCCCTAGTAAATTTTTAAAATCGGTAGTAATTAATCTGGTTCATACAGATTCATGTCTATCCTGTAAAAATTTGTACAATAGTGGACATTTTAATTTAGAGAAATAGAGAAAAGATGTCTGAACACAAGGATATCAGCGCCATCACCGCATATACAAGAACCACACAGAAGAATCCAGAAGAGGGGTCTATATACCACACACGATGTGTATGACTTGTATACACCATACGATACACTCTATATACCGCACATGATGTGTATGACCTGTATACACCATACACTACAGTTATATACCACACATGATGTGTATGACCTGTATACACTATACACTCCACTCTATATACCGCACACGATGTGTATGACCTGTATACACTATACACTCCACTCTATATACCGCACATGATGTGTATGACCTGTATACACCATACACTACAGTATATATACCACACATGATGTGTATGACCTGTATACACTATACACTCCACTCTATATACCGCACACGATGTGTATGACCTGTATACACCATACACTACAGTTATATACCACACATGATGTGTATGACCTGTATACACTATACACTCCACTCTATATACCGCACACGATGTGTATGACCTGTATACACCATACACTACAGTCTATATACCACACACGATGTGTATGACCTGTATACACCATACACTACAGTATATATACCGGACACGATGTGTATGACCTATATACACCATACACTACAGTCTATATACCACACACGATGTGTATGACCTGTATACACCATACACTACAGTATATATACCGGACACGATGTGTATGACCTATATACACCATACACTCCACTCTATATACCGCACACGATGTGTATGACCTGTATACACCATACACTACAGTATATATACCGGACACGATGTGTATGACCTATATACACCATACACTCCACTCTATATACCGCACACGATGTGTATGACCTGTATACACCATACACTATAGTATATATACCGGACACGATGTGTATGACCTATATACACCATACACTCCACTCTATATACCGCACACGATTTGTATGACCTGTATACACCATACACTACAGTCTATATACCGGACACGATGTGTATGACCTATATACACCATACACTCCACTCTATATACCGCACATGATGTGTATGACCTGTATACACCATACACTACAGTCTATATACCGGACACGATGTGTATGACCTATATACACCATACACTCCACTCTATATACCGCACACGATGTGTATGACCTGTATACACCATACACTACAGTCTATATACCGCACATGATGTGTATGACCTGTATACACCATACACTACAGTCTATATACCGGACACGATGTGTATGACCTATATACACCATACACTCCACTCTATATACCGCACACGATGTGTATGACCTGTATACACCATACACTACAGTCTATATACCGCACATGATGTGTATGACCTGTATACACCATACACTACAGTCTATATACCACACACGATATGTATGACCTGTATACATCATACACTACAGTCTATATACCGCACATGATGTGTATGACCTGTATACACCATACACTCCACTCTATATACCGCACACGATGTGTATGACCTGTATACACCATACACTACAGTATATATACCGCACACGGTGTATGACCTGTATACACCATACACTCCACTCTATATACCGCACACGATGTGTATGACCTTTATACATCATACACTACAGTCTATATACCGCACATGATGTGAAAATAGTCATTTTTCATTAAGCTGTGGCTATATGTCGACTTTGGCCATGAAACAGCGGCTTCTATAATGCAGGTGAATGGAATCGCATTGTGACCCGCTAGGTACCGCCACAAAGAATCAGAACCAGTTGGATTTTTTTTTAAACTTGATTGTCACAGTTGCAATACCTTGTGGGTCATAATGCGACCCCGTCAATGGAGCAGCAGCAGCCTAGAGCAATTTTTGGCCGTTTGTGTCACAGTCAATGTCACCTTCTTTGATGTAATGGACGTGAAAGGTATATAAATGCTATTCAAAACAATGTACATATTTTATATGACATTTTCTTAGTAAATATTAATATAAAACTGATTAGCTGTGGTGCGGGGGGGGACCAACTTTAGGACCCCCTTAAATCCCCAAATAGTCACTCTACATTAAGGCTATGTGCCCACGTAGCGTTTTCCATGCAGAATATTCCTGAGCGGAAACGCACACCCTCCTCCCAGGAAAACGCATGCATTTTAAGAAGCGCTTTTGTAAGCGCTTTTGTTAAGCGTTTTCCTATGCGTTTTTGCTATACAATTGAGCAAAATTATTGAACATGCTGCGTTTTTTTCCGCTTAGCGTTTCCGCAGCGGAAAAAACGCACCATTAGCACAACATGTGTGTTTTCCATTATATTACATTGGATGCTTTTCTTAAGCGTTTCCGCAGCAGAAACGCGCGTCTAAAAGCGCTGCGGAAACGCTTAAAAAACATAACGTGGGCACACAGCCTAAAAGAGAGATATATGACTGAACTGCAATACCAGACATAGCCCATAGACAAGAGGGCGCTAACAAAGCAGAACTTTTCACAATCCCATTAATGTGGTGACCTCATATGTGAAGCCCCTGGGAATTGGGAACCTGGTATCCCATGGATGATGGGGTCCTTAATCCTCCTGCATGACCTAATATTAGCTCAATTATTGATCAAATCTAGCATCACAAATTAGGATTTAGTTCAGAAATAGCCACAAGATGTTCTGCAGCAGCTTGCACCTGCAAACCAAACCATATCACTAAGCAGAGGACATGGAGCATAGTCCTAATAGTCCAAAACTTTACCTACAACCTCTTCAACTTATGGGAATATTTGCTGAATATGTCAATATTGGCCAAGATGTTCTGCAGCAGCTTCCACCTTTACAAAACACACACTGCATCATCAGGTTGAGTTGAGGCCAGGCCTAAGGGTATGTGCACACGTAGTGAAATCTGCTGCATTTCCGCAGCGGTTTTGGCTCTGCGAAACGCAGCAGATTCTGCTGCGTTGTACAGTACCTTTATTTTCAATGGGAAAAAAAAACGCAGTGCACATGCTGTAGATTTTTCCGCGCGGTTTTGCTGCGGTTTACAATCCACAGCATGTCAATTGTTTGGTGCAGAAACGCTTCAGTTTTACACCTCATCCATTATGAGGTGTAAAACCGCAAGGCAAAACCGCAGATAAACTGCAGGACTTTTGTCCTACGGATTTACCTGCGGTTTTCTCTCCAAAATCCGCAGGCCCAAAAAACTACGTGTGCACATACCCTTATTTATAGTCCTACTTGGTAAATTACTGCATCATTTCTATCTACAAACTGTAATTGTTCAACTTCTATGGGACTACAAGTCCCAGTACATCAAACACTACATGTGGCCAAGATGTTCTGCAGCAGCCACTCATCTACATTTACCAGCATGTCATAAAAACTTGTCAACTAGACACATGTTGCAAACCTCATAAAGTGCACCCTTGCCAAGATGTTCAGCAGCAGCAACGCAAGGTAACAATTTTTAGCAGTCCACAAGTTACTGTTGTGGGACTATAATCCCCAGCAGGTTTTAGGTAAAGAGTAATAAGCTGTAGCTGCTGGAGAACTAGAAGTCCCAGCATATAAAGCTGGATTAATAGGGAAGAGTAGAAGTGCCTGTGGACTACAAATCCCAGGATATCATAGATTCACTAGATGCATAGTTTGGAACTAACCATAGTGACCCTTGGAAGATGTTCTGCAGCAGCAGCAGCAGCAAGGTAGTAGTACTCACACAGCTCTGCCAGAATGTCTCCTCCAGGAGCTCCTGCTGGAACATGGTCCTCAGGGAAGGTGTGGGGGTCTCTCTCTAGGTGCCCGGAGGTCCCCTGTCCTGCTCTCAGCTCTCTCGCTTCACACAGTCACCTGGAGGCTTCAGACAGCGTTCAGAGGCGTGTTTACATAGCACGCTGTACATGACAGCCTCTGAACCCTGTCTGAACTCCAGCACGCTGCTGGGTGCCATAGCAACGCCAGGGGTCTCAGCCTGCTCTGCAGTATCCCGCCCGCCCCCTGTCAGCGCTGCCGCCGCCTCCTGAGTGCCGCCTGAGCTCACTTCTCAACTTGGTTCATGGATGATGTGGCCCTGTCTGTAAACACTCGCTCGGGATATCCGTGTGGTCGACAAAAGTGCTGTTGGAATGCTCTGGCTGCTGTCCTGGCTGTTTGATCCTTGACAGGCACGACTACCATGAATCTGGAGTAGTGGTCAACGATGGTAAGAGCATAAATGCAGCCTGAACGGCTTGGAACCAGCTTCACATGGTCCAGGGCTACCAAATCGAGTGGTTGTTTGGTTATTATTGGCTGCAAAGGAGCTCGCTGGCTGTTACGGTCCTTTCTGCGCAGGTTACATTGTCCACACTCCCGGCACCAATTTTCAATGGCCTTCCTCATACCAGCCCAGTAGAATCTTTCCCGAAGCAAGGCCTCCAACTTCTTCCATCCGAAGTGTCCAGCTCCATTGTGATAGGCTTCTAAGACCATTGATGCCTCCCTCTTTGGGACTACCACTTGCCAGGCCAACTCATGAGTTCGGGCATTGATACTCCTCCGACACAGCTTTCCCTCATAGATGAACAGCTGGCCTCTTTCATTCTACACCTGCTGGGTTTCTTCAGGAGCATCTGGATCCGGGCGTGAGTCAGCTTGTGACAGTAGCTCCTTTACCAGGCGGACTGCGGGGTCGCTATCCTGCGTTTCTGCCCAGTCATGATGAGGCAATGGATTTAGGGTGGCCTCTTTCACGATTGACCGTCTGTTTCTCACTGCTTGGGCACGTTGGGCCGCAATTGGCCGGTGGAAGGCAAGGTAACTCTATTTCTTCAAGTGCCTCAGGGTCTTCTCCTGCATCTGGCAGATTAGGCATTCTGGACAGCGCATCAGCATTGGCATTCTTGTGCCCTGCTCGGTACTTGATGGTGAATTCGTAGTTAGACAGCCGGGCCATCCATCACTGCTCCAGTGCACCTAGTTTGGCAGTTTCCAAGTGAGTCAATGGGTTGTTGTCCGTGAAGATGGTAAACTTGGCTGAAGCTAGGTAATGCTTGAATCGTTCAGTCACAGCCCAGACTATGGCGAGGAACTCCAGTTTGAAGGAACTGTAGTTGTCAGGGTTCCTTTCAGTGGGACGAAGCTTCCTGCTGGTGCAGGAGATCACTCTTTCTTTGCCATTCTGTACCTGTGACAGTACTGCTCCCAGTCCCACGTTGCTGGCATCAGTATACAACACAAATGGTTGGTCATAATCTGGGTAAGCCAGAACTTCATCTTCTGTGAGAGCCATCTTCAGTCGATTGAAGGACCTCTCCAGTTCCTCATTCCATTCAAATGTAGTACTCTTCTTCCTGGCTTTCTTGGGCTGGCCCACCAGAAGATTTTTCATAGGGGTGGCTATCTCAGTGAAGCCTTTGATGAACCTTCGGTAGTAGCCTACCAACCCGAGGAATTGACGTACCTCATGGAGGTTGCTGGGCTTCTGCCAGTCCCGGAAGACAGTGACTTGGTCAGGATCCGGTGCCACACCTTCTGCACTCACTACATGACCGAGGTGCTGTACCTTGGGCTTCAGGAGGTGGCATTTGGATGGCTTCACTTTCAGGCCAAAGTTGGACAATGCTTCAAACACCTCAGCCAGGTGCTTCAGATGGTCTTCATAAGTCTTGGAGAAAGCAATGACATTGTCAAGGTATAACAGGACTGTCTCGAAGTTCTTGTGTCTAAGACAGCACTCCATTTACCGTTGAAATGTCCCAGGGGCGGTGCAGAGCCCGAATGGCATGTAGTTGAACTCGCAGAGACCCATTGGTGTAGTAAATGCTGTTTTCTCCTTGTCTGCCTCTGCCACGGGAACCTGCCAATACCCACTAGTGAGATCTAAGGTGGAAAAATAGTTAGCAGTTTTAAGTACGGCTCATGACTCCTCAATTCTCGGTAATGGGTAGGCATCCTTATGTGTAATGCTGTTAATTTTTCTATAATCAACACACATTCTCATGGTACCATCTTTCTTTTTCACAAAGACTATTGGGGCTGCCCAGGGGCTACAACTGTCTCTGATCACCCCAGCCTCCCTCATTTCCCGCAACATACTTTTGGCACATTGGTATTGTGTTGGGGGTATAGGCCGGTACTTTTCTTTAATGGGGTGATGATCTCCAGTGGGGATATGGTGTTGAACCCCTTTTGCCTTCCCAAAGTCTAGAGGGTGTTTACTGAATACCCGCTCATACTCCTGAGTCACTCGGTAAACCCCACTCTTTTGGTATGAAGGGGTGGAGTCAGTTCCCACATGCAGCTGACACCACTCCCCCAGCTGCTTTACAGAGCCATTGTCCTCCACCTGGTCGGATGAGACCAAGGGCTCTGCTGCCCGTATTGCATTGTTACTGACAGTAAGCAGCTTAGCAACTGTGGCATACCGAGGTATTGTGGCATACCGAGGTATTGTGGCCTCCTCCTCCCCACAATTCAAGAGACATACAGGTACTCTCCCTTTGCGGACATCGACTACCCCTCTGGCTGTCAGGACAGTGGGCCGGCTATCAGAGTACACTGGCTCTACAAATGCTTGGTAATCTTTTCCTCTGAGGCCTATGGCTGCCCGACACCAAATTAACATTTCACATCTGGGGGGTATCGCAATGGGGAAAGAATCACTTACTCTGACGCTGCCAATTTCTCCACCAGACAGTTCTACCTGCTGTCTTTGCATCAGGGCCTTGATCTCCTTCTGCAGGACTCGCTGTTCACTGGAACCAGCAGTCTCAGCTACCTGTTGCAACAAAGCAATAACCTCGGCAAGACAATTTTCAATCACATTAGTACCTAGGGTCATCATTGGGTTACATTCTCGTCTATCAATGTCTACAACTTTCAGACCTTGAGATTTTAACTCTACTCGCCCCACTTTAATAGTAATCTCTTTACATCCTACTTCGGCAAAGACTGACCATTGCTGGCAACTACTGTCAGTTCATCACTTGGGTCACGAGTAAGTTCAGAGTCAGCCCAATACCGCTTGTAAAGGATATATGGCATAGTTGTCACGTGAGAGCCAGTGTCCAGCAAAGCTTTTATGGGGATGCCGTCAATCACCACTGGAAGGATTGGTCGTCCTCCAACATACTTGGCTCCCCAGTTCTTTGGGCCTTGTGGTCCTACTCCTGGGGGTTGGCCCTCTGCCCCAGGGGTTGCTCGTTTAAATAACAGAACCTGGCAACGTGGCCTGCCTTGTGGCAGTGACGACAGATGGGATGTCCGTTCGGGTCATATCGATCGTTGTCTCTCCCTTGGCGTGGTGGGATCCTCTTCTTCCGTAGCCATGGGACATCCTCTGGACTGGAGGCCAGCTGGATCTTCTCCTTTGAGGACACCTGCATGGACTGCACAGTTTTGGCAAGTGCAGCCATATTTTTAGTCGGCTCCTGGACCTGAAGACGCAGTTCGGCAGATGGGTCTTTGTCCAGAGTCTGTGCATCAGCCTCCACACGGCTAAGAGGGAAAGGTGCTGCTTCTTGATGGTATGTGATCGCTGGGTGCATAAGGGGCGCTGGACAGCTGACATTTGGTTCATGCAGCACCCGAATAGCCCTGTCTTTGAAGTCTGCAAAGTCTAGGTCAGGGTTTTGTAGGGCTATGATGCGCAGCTGTGCTCTGTGGGTCCAGGATAGGAGTCCCTCAATAAATTGCTCCTTTAACAGTCTGTCTCCATCTTTCACACTGTCTGGGTCCAGCGGCTTTATGGCTCACAGCGCCTCCTGCAGGTTAAGTGCATAGTCCCGTATACTGTCCTGCACTGTCTGCTTACACCCAAAGAATCTCATCTTTATTTCAGCTGCAGTGCGAGTGTCAAAGGTGCTTTTTAGCTTGGCCAGAATCTTTTTAACAGTCTCTTTATCACTGTCCTGCCAGGCTTTTACTTCCCTCTGTGCTGCACCAGTTAGCTGCCCAATAAGGATGTTCACTTTTTGGTTTTCAGACAGAGGATACACCTCAAACAAACTGCACAGTCTCTCTTTGAATTCACTCAGGGCATGTGACTCACCTGAGTACTGCGGTAGCCAGGCCGCTCCCGGTATGTAGGGCATGGACAGCGGCATTATGGGGACTGCTGCGGTGGGCGCTGATTCTTGTGGCGCTGTGGAGGCAGCGCTGGCTGCTGGATGCAGCGGCGCTATGGGAGCTGCAGCTGCACTGGGCCCTGCAGCTTGTGGCGCTGTGGGGTTTGCAGTGGCGTCCGCCGCTGCGTCTGCTCTTGCTTCAGACATTCTATTCCCCCCTAGTTAATGTTGGCCAGGCCCTGGGTTGCGCTGGCTTACCAGTTACCGCTCCACCGGCTGGACGATCGGGGGGACGCCGGGGCTGCAGGCCTCAGCTTCTCACGTGCTGGCCTCTTCCCGCTCATGGCGGCCCGTCCCTTTGGTTTCCCACGCGCGCCAAGCAGCGGGGTAATGGCGGCAATGGCGCCGACAATCTGTGGCACACAACACAGTCTCTGGCACACAGGACCCGGAGACACCGGGCTCCGTTTATACTGTTCGTGACGCCAAGATGGGTCGCCCTCCCAGGGCTGTGGGGTACTCGGTATCGGGCCGGTCTCTCAAAGGGGAATGTCACAGCAGCGGTGACCCGGTCCGTGGCCCTGGGCGCCCATGTAAAACGGGTTAAGTGATGGAATAAAGTTTATGACTGAATGATACGTGACACCACCTGTGGTGCTCGGCAATGAAGATGTTAAGCCCACGCTGCAGACAGATCCTCTGGGACAGATGGTGTGGTGCCGCAATGATGTTGTGGCCCTCCACAGGTAGGGCAGTAGTCTCAGGGCAGTGTAGATGAAGAGATAGGGGAGAGACGTAGATGGTGCAGTGTCAGGCACAGAGATGTAGCAGTGCTGAGGGTGTTGCAGGAAGAAGGCAAGGACACAACAGGGTGCAGTTTCTTTAACTTTACTTTGCTTGGCAAATGCAGTCCAGGGTCCAGATTACAGATGGCACAGGGGATGGCTAGCCTGGAAGCAACTTAGGAATCTCTCTATGCAGATGGGTTGTGTAGTCTCCTTCCTAGCGCTTATGGTGAAGTACTCACAGTACTGAGTTACACTGGAGTTCCTCCTGCTTATTCTCTTTAGAACTCCCTCGTATGGCAGACAGCTGTAGCCTTCCTCTTCTGTCTCACACGTCGCTGTTGTGCCTCCGAGTCTTATGTGGGAATAGAGCATTTACAGCTTCCTATTCCTCCGGTTTCTGTTGCAGGACCATCAGTGTCCGTACAGCCTTGGAGACCGGGCTCCAGATCATGCGCTATAGCTGGGAATGAGCCTGAACTCTCTGCTCAATCCCCCAGCTCTTCTCCTCCACGTCCACATACATTGCCCTTCTCACACGAACTCTCTCTAATTTTCCCTCCTGGCCCCCAGAGAGTAGCTCCTCCCCCAGTTTTGGTTCAGAGCTCCCTCTGCTGACCTGGAATGGAAACTGTGTTGTGTGTTGCGGTTAACTGCTAGAGAGATCCTTTATTGCTTCCAAGCATAACATCGCACTCCCTAGGAGGAAGGCAATACCACTGTGGCGACCATACTCCTGGGGGCGCCACATTCAAATATGAGTAAAGCTGTTATTGTTAAAGTTGAATGGGGCTGTGACTCTGTTTGTTCCACATTGCCTGAGGAGAACGTGCAGCGCACTACAGAAGGCCCTGAAAAGAATGGAGCTGTAGGTATGCTGACATCAAGCTGTCATGTCTATGTGAGGGGAGGCCAGGACACCATTGCCCCGGAGTCCTTGGTCACGACTATGATCCTGGCTGAACCTTACAAAGGCACTCACCTATCTATATAAGACCTCACAGCTCACAGTGCAAGTCAGACCAAATGAGAATCATGAGGTCAAAGGAACTGGCCAAGGAGCTCAGAGACAGAATTGTGGCAAGGCCCACATCTGGCCAAGGTTACAAAATAATTTATGCAGTACTCAAGTTTCCTAAGAGCACAGTGGAGACCATAATCCTTAAATGGAAGAAGTTTGGGACCACAAGAAGTCTTCCTAGACCTGGCCATCCAGCCAAACTGAGCAATCGTGGGAGAAGAGCCTTGGTGAGAGAGGTAAAGAAGAACCCCATGATTACTGTGGCTGAGCTCCACAGATGCAGTAGGCAGATGGGAGAAAGTTCCACAAAGTCAACAAATCACTGCGGCCCTCCACCAGTTGGGCCTTTATGGCACAGTGGCCCAACGGAAGCCTCTCCTCTGTGGCAGACATATGAAAGCCCGCATACAGTTTGCTAAAAAACACATGAAGGACTCCCAGACTATGAAAAATAAGATTCTCTGGTCTGATGAGACGAAACTAGAACTTTTTGGTGACAATTCTAAGCGGTATGTGTGGAGAAAACCAGGCACTGCTCATCACCTGCCCAATACAATCCCAACTGTGAAACATGGTGGTGGCAGCATCATGCTATGGGAATGTTTTTCAGCTGCAGGGACAACTGGTTGCAATTGAAGGAAACATGAATGCAGACAAGTACACAGATATCCTGGAAGAAAACCTCTTCCAGAGTGCACTGGACCTCAGACTTGGCCAAAGGTTCACCTACCAACAAGACAAGGGACCCTAAGCTCACAGCTAAAATAACAAAAAAATAAAAAAAGGAATGGCTTCAGAACAACTCTGTGACCATTCTTGACTGGCCCAGCCAGAGCCCTGATCTAAACCCAATTGAGCATCTCTTGATGCATCTCTTGAGAGACCTGAAAATAGCTGTCCACCAACGTTCATCATCCAACCTGAAGGGACTGGAGAGGATCTACAAGGATCTGACTCCAAGATTGTAGACACCTGTGATGCTAATTAGTGGACCCACCTTGATTTAACTTGTCCCTTTTGTCACATTATTTTCAAGGGTACGATCATTTCTGTTCAGGTCTATTTCATGAATTTTATTTTTTTTTTAAATTCTTTGGAAGCATGGTCGAAAAGCGATGTCTGACTTTCATTTGTTCATTTTCATAGATTTTTGATTTATTATTACTTTTGTCAGATTCAAGTTATTTCTGTGGGTTTGTCTGTCATTAAACGAGGGGTACCAACAATTTTGACAATGTGTGTGTGTATATATATATATATATATATATATATATATATATATATACTAGCTGAAGAGCCCGGCGCTGCCCGGGCATAGTAACTAACTGTGGTTAGTTGCAGAAAATTATAATTATCCTCCATCCCATAGTCCCGTGCCCATATACCCATCACGCATCCTCCATCCCATAGTCCCATGCCCATATACCTATCACACATCCTCCATCCCATAGTCCCATGCCCATACACCGATCATACATATTTGCCATCCCATAGTCGAGTGCCCATATACCCATCATATATATCCGCCATCCCATAGGCCCGTGCCCATATACCCATCATACATATCCTCCATCCCATAGTCCAGTGCCCATATACCCATCACACATCCTCCATCCCATAGTCCCATGCCCATATACCCATCATACATATTCTCCATCCCATAGTCCCATGCCCATATACCCATCATACATATTCTCCATCCCATAGTCCCATGCCCATATACCCATCATACATTTTCGCCATCCCATAGTCGCGACGGTGCGGATGCCTATCCCGGACATACACACATATACACACACACACATACACGCATACATACACACATACATACACACTTTGAGCTTTATATATTAGATATATATATCTAATATATAAAGCTCAAAGTGTGTATGTATGTGTGTATGTGTGTATGTCCGAGATAGGCATCCGCACCGTCGCAGCTACAGCCACAAAATTTGGCACAGTAGCACGACTGGACCCCAAGAGCGTCCTAAGCTATGTTGTGAGGTGAAATTTTAACCCCGCGCGTTCCAATTCACCAAACAATTTTGCCCCTATCTATATACTGGGGAAAAAGTGTGTGCGTGACAAGCCCCACCCCTCATTATGATGTCCCAATGGTTGCCATGGCGACACTGATGTCATTATAGGTTGCAAGCCCCGCCGCCGCTCATTATGATGTTATAATGGTTGACTATGGGATGGAGGATATGTATGATGGGTATATGGGCACGGGACTATGGGATGGAGGATATGTATGATGGGTATATGGGCATGGGACTATGAGATGAAGGATGTGTGATGGGTATATGGGCACGCGACTATGGGATGGCGGATATGTATGATGGGTATACGGGCATGGGACTATGGGATGGAGGATATGTATGATGGGTATATGGGCATGGGACTATGGGATGGAGGATATGTATGATGGGTATATGGGCACGGGCCTATGGGATGGAGGATGTGTGATGGGTATATGGGCACGGGACTATGGGATGGCAGATATGTATATGGGCACAGGACTATGGGATGGAGGATGTGTGATGGGTATATGGGCACTCGACTATGGGATGGCAAATATGTATGATGGGTATATGGGCACTGGACTATGGGATGGAGGATATGTACGACGGGTATATGGGCACGGGACTATGGGATGGAGGATATGTATGATGGGTATATGGGCACGGGCCTATAGGATGGAGGATGTGTGATGGGTATATGGGCACTGGGCTATGGGATGGAGGATATGTATGATGTGTGTATGGGCACGGGACTATGGGATGGAGGATATGTATGATGGGTATATGGGCATGGGACTATGAGATGAAGGACGTGTGATGGGTATATGGGCACTCGACTATGGGATGGCGGATATGTATGATGGGTATATGGGCACGGGACTATGGGATGGATGATATGTATGATGGGTATATGGGCATGGGACTATGGGATGGAGGATATGTATGATGGGTATATGGGCACGGGCCTATGGGATGGAGGATATGTATGATGGGTATATGGGCACGGGACTATGGGATGGAGGATATGTATGATGGGTATATGGGCATGGGACTATGAGATGAAGGATGTGTGATGGGTATATGGGCACGCGACTATGGGATGGCGGATATGTATGATGGGTATATGGGCACGGGACTATGGGATGGAGGATATGTATGATGGGTATATGGGCATGGGACTATGGGATGGAGGATATGTATGATGGGTATATGGGCACGGGCCTATGGGATGGAGGATGTGTGATGGGTATATGGGCACGGGACTATGGGATGGCGGATATGTATATGGGCATATGGGCACTGGACTATGGGATGGAGGATATGTATGACGGGTATATGGGCACGGGACTATGGGATGGCGGATTTGTATGATGGATATATGGGCACGGGACTATGGGATGGAGGATATGTATGATGGGTATATGGGCATGGGACTATGGGATGGAGAATATGTATGATGGGTATATGGGCATGGGACTATGGGATGGAGAATATGTATGATGGATATATGGGCACGCGACTATGGGATGGCGGATATGTATGATGGGTATATGGGCATGGGACTATGGGATGGAGGATATGTATGATGGGTATATGGGCATGGGACTATGGGATGGAGGATATGTATGATGGGTATATGGGCACGGGCCTATGGGATGGAGGATGTGTGATGGGTATATGGGCACGGGACTATGGGATGGCAGATATGTATATGGGCACAGGACTATGGGATGGAGGATGTGTGATGGGTATATGGGCACTCGACTATGGGATGGCAAATATGTATGATGGGTATATGGGCACTGGACTATGGGATGGAGGATATGTATGACGGGTATATGGGCACGGGACTATGGGATGGAGGATATGTATGATGGGTATATGGGCGCGGGCCTATAGGATGGAGGATGTGTGATGGGTATATGGGCACTGGACTATGGGATGGAGGATATGTATGATGTGTGTATGGGCACGGGACTATGGGATGGAGGATATGTATGATGGGTATATGGGCATGGGACTATGAGATGAAGGACGTGTGATGGGTATATGGGCACTCGACTATGGGATGGCGGATATGTATGATGGGTATATGGGCACGGGACTATGGGATGGATGATATGTATGATGGGTATATGGGCATGGGACTATGGGATGGAGGATATGTATGATGGGTATATGGGCACGGGCCTATGGGATGGAGGATATGTATGATGGGTATATGGGCACGGGACTATGGGATGAAGGATATGTATGATGGGTATATGGGCATGGGACTATGAGATGAAGGATGTGTGATGGGTATATGGGCACGCGACTATGGGATGGCGGATATGTATGATGGGTATATGGGCACGGGACTATGGGATGGAGGATATGTATGATGGGTATATGGGCATGGGACTATGGGATGGAGGATATGTATGATGGGTATATGGGCACGGGCCTATGGGATGGAGGATGTGTGATGGGTATATGGGCACGGGACTATGGGATGGCGGATATGTATATGGGCACGGGACTATGGGATGGAGGATGTGTGATGGGTATATGGGCACTGGACTATGGGATGGAGGATATGTATGACGGGTATATGGGCACGGGACTATGGGATGGCGGATTTGTATGATGGATATATGGGCACGGGACTATGGGATGGAGGATATGTATGATGGGTATATGGGCATGGGACTATGGGATGGAGAATATGTAGGATGGGTATATGGGCATGGGACTATGGGATGGAGAATATGTATGATGGGTATATGGGCACGGGGCTATGGGATGGAGGATATGTATGATAGGTATATGGGCATTGGACTATGGGATGGAGAATATGTATGATGGGTATATGGGCATGGGACTATGGGATGGAGAATATGTATGATGGGTATATGGGCACGGGACTATGGGATGGAAGATAATTATAATTTGCTATAACTATCCACAGTTAGTAACTATGCAGAATTTTTGCTTTCTTGGCCTTTTTTTAGAGAATATGAATGATAACACCAAAACTTTTTCTCCACTCATGGTTAGTGGTTGGGTGAAGTCATTTATTGTCAAACTACTGTGTTTTCCCTTTTTAAATCATAATGACAACACAAAATAAATAATAATTTATTTATTAGTACTTATAAGAATATTTATGTATCTCATAGCCACTTTTGAGCTTTTTATTTTTTTTTTAATTTGTTTTTGGCTTATATTGTCATTGTTAATTGTGTGAGGTAGCGCTGTCATTCAGGGTTGGGGGACACTCGCTTGCAGCGATAAAACACATCCGGCACAGGATTTTCCAACAAATCATAGTCCATGAGGTTTATTCATCCTTCATAAACCTCCGGCAGTAACATGCCACAGTCTTATAGCAGACAGCAGGGTATCTTCACACTGGAGCTCTGCACCCCTATAGCCTCCTAGTCACACAGGCTGTGCTTCATCCAGCCAGCAGGCTATACAGCCTCTCAGTAGCAGTCCCGTCTCTGGGTTACCTTGCATGCTGCTTTACACTGCAAATGTTCATTCCCTCTCCCTGGGAACGGTCAGGCACACATCGCCATTAGTCACAGCGTCCACACGTGCTGTTAGTGAGGAGATCCTTCTCCACACGGGACCTTCCAAACTGGACCAATCAGGTCCCAGCATTCACCCACATGTGACCAGACCTCAGGTACCTTATGTGGTCTATAACCACACCCACAGGTGATCACATGGCTATGACCTCACCCAAGGTCCTATTGCAGACAACCACACACAGGCTTCCCTGACACATTGTAACAGAACATACTAGTCAGCAGTACCTCTGCTGATCATTATGATCTTTTAGTATCCTACACCTATCAGGGCAATGGAAATGTTTATACGGCTGTCCTGGGACACCCACACAGCGCCCCCTAGCGGACACAGCGGTCACTGCACCACAATTGTAATAAACTATTTTTGAAGGTGATCGCCATTATACATATCTCTTTTTTCTTGCTTTGTTGTGTATCTTTGATATGTAGAAGTTGATCCCTTCTGTATATGGGTGGTGCCCTTCAAAGTCTCTAAAAATTGCTGTGTATATAATGCAGCAGAACTGTTTTAGTTGAAAGTACAAGATTTCATGATAACATGCAAGATCTCTCGCTTTTGACAGTTAAAAGGTCTGCGGAGTGTTGGATATCCTGCTCTGCATGCTGGGATCTCACAAACTAGAAGTTCAGACCTGACAAAAGCCAAAAAATCCGATATGTTAGGGACATTTTAGGGGCACTTCTGGGCATTATTTTTAATGAATGTTATTTTGCAAAATCAAGTCAGTGACGGCCGCTATTTTATTAAATAAATAGTGCAGCCCCAGACAAGTGATAGGTACTCTACTTCCCTAAAGGTTAATAGGATAAATGGCATTTATAATGACAATTAAAAAAAATATTCTGTAACAGAGAATATAAATATAAAACTTATAGATCTGTGTTAACTTGAGTTTTCCTATCTATACTTGTGCCTTTACGGTAAAGTAGCCTGTTCCAGCAGCATTATGGTGACATCAACAATACTAACTGACATGACAGTCACACTTTCAGCATTCAACGAACAATTGGTTGTCAATGCATGTGAATGGGGAATGTTATGCTCACAGCTAATTTACAGCTCAGAAAAGCAGTAAATTAGTTCTGTTGAATTAAAATAGGGCTAATCCCTGTGCAAAATTTTCTGGATGATCTGCAACATAAATCTGACTATTAGCTGAAAATTTATACCATGGTTCTCCTAAAAGAGACACTGAGGCCAATCCATGTCATATGAACCTCTCCCAGGGGTCCCAATCTGAATGTGGCTCACTGTAGGGGTGAAAATAGACAGCATCTTAAGCCCCCGTCACACTAAGCGACACACCAGTGATCCCAACAACGATATGACCTGGTCAGGATCACTGGTGTGTCACTACATGATCGCTGGTGAGCTGTCAAAAAGGCAGATCTCACCAGTGTTCAGGACCAGCGACGACGCGGTAACAAGCGCGTGCATTGCTTAGTTACTCGCTGTGTACCCTGGATACCAGTAAATAGCGGGTAACTAAGCATGCACAGCGCTTAGTTACCCGCTGTTTACCTTGGATACCAGGTCCCAGCGTCTGCTTAAAAAATGGCCCAGGACATTAGAGCACGATCAGCGATACCCAGTGGGGGGCCAGTCGCTGATATGTGTCACACACAGCGAGATCCCTGGTGAGATCGCTGTTGCATCACAAAACTTGTGACTCAGCAGCGATCTCGCTTAGTGTGACGGGGGCTTTAGTGATAAGCACTGTAACTCAGCAGGGTGGGGTCCTGGGCTCAAATCCCACCAAGGACAACATCTGCAAGGAGTTTGTACAGTCATGGCCAAAAGTTTAGAGAATGACACAAATAATATATTTTCACATGATCTGCTGCCCTCTGGTTTTTATGTGTGTTTGTCAGATGTTTTTATCACATACAGAAATATAATTGCAATCATATTATGAGTAACAAAAGGTTATATTGACAGTTAGAATGAGTTAATGCAGCAAGTCAATATTTGCAGTGTTGACCCTTCTTCTTCAGGACCTCAGCAATTCTCCCTGGCATGCTCTCAATCAACTTTTGGATCAAATCCTGACTGACAGCTGTCCATTCTTGCAAAATCAATGCTTTTATTTTGTCTGAATTTGTTCTCAATGGGATTAAGATCTGGGGAGTTTCCAGGCCATGGTCCCAAAATCTCTATATTTTGTTCCCTGAGCCATTTAGTTATCACCTTTGCTTTATGGCAAGGTGCTCCATCATGTTGAAAAAGGCATTGTTGATCGCCAAACTGCTCTTGGACGGTTGGGAGAAGTTGCTCTTGGAGGACATTCTGGTACCATTCTTTATTCATGGCTGTTTTTAGGCAAGACTGAGAGAGAGCCCATTCCCTTGGCTAAGAAGCAACCCCACACATGAATGGTTTCAGGATGCTTGACAGTTGGCATGAGACAAGATTGGTGGTAGCGCTCACCTGGTCTTCTCCGAATAAGCCGTTTTCCAGATGTCCCAAACAATCGAAAAGGGGATTCATCAGAGAAAATGACTTTACCCCAGTCCTCAGCAGTCCACTCCCTGTACCTCTTGCAGAATATCAGTCTGTCCATGATGTTTTTTCTGGAGAGAAGTGGCTTCTTTGCTGCCCTCCTTGAGACCAGGCCTTTCTCCAAGAGTCTCCGCCTCACAGTGCGTGCAGATGCACTCACACCTGCCTGCTGCCATTCCTGAGCAAGCTCTGCGCTGCTGGTAGCCCGATCCTGCAGCTGAAACACTTTTAAGAGACGGTCCTGGCGCTTGCTGGTCTTTCTTGGGCGCCCTGGAGCCTTTTTGGCAACAAGGGAACCTCTCTCCTTGAAGTTCTTGATGATGCGATAGATTGTTGACTGAGGTGCAATCTTTCTAGCTGCGATACTCTTCCCTGTTAGGCCATTTTTGTGCATTGCAATGATGACTGCACGTGTTTCTTTAGAGATAACCATGGTTAACAGAAGAGAAACAATGATGCCAAGCACCAGCCTCCTTTTAAAGTGTCCAGTGGTGTCATTCTTACTTAATCATGACAGATTGATCTCCAGCCCTGTCCTCATCAGTACCCACACCTGTGTTAATGGAGCAATCACTGAAACGATGTTAGCTGGTCCTTTTAAGGCAGGGCTGCAATGATGTTGAAATGTGTTTTGGGGGATAAAGTTAATTTTCTAGGCAAATATTGACTTTGCAAGTAATTGCTGTTAAGCTGATCACTCTTTATAACATTCTGGAGTATATGCAAATTGCCATTAGAAAAAATGAAGCAGTAGACTTTGTAAAAATTAATATTTGTGTCATTCTCAAAACTTTTGGCCATGACTGTATGTTCTCCCTGTGTTTGTGTGTTTTCCTACTGGAACTCTGGTTTCCTCCCACACGCCAAAGACATACTGAATTTAGCTTGCGAGCCTCAATAGGGACATTGACTTTAAAGTGCAACGGACTAGAATAGTAATATAGAAGTAAAATAATTGCCATGGCCAGGGGTAAACTGTGGCTAACATCATAAAGGGCATGTGTAAAGATAAAAATGGTCAGTGGGGGTAAGTTAAGCTCTGTTTATATTGTAGATCAATATTTTTTTTAGCCTGTCTTTAATGGTTTTGGTATTGAGACCTTCATGCAATTCTGGCTTTATAGAAAAATTTAGTGGTACAAGATAATGGTTTTTATTACAATCTACAAGCCTTCACTTAAGGCCCCTTCTCACATAGCGAGATCGCTAATGCGTCATCGATTTTGTGGCGCAACATCAATCTCGCCTGCGATCTTGCTACATGTGAAACATAGCGGTGACTGCCCCCCCCCCCCTGGATATCGCTGATCGTGCTCGAATGTCCTGGGCCATTTTTTCATCATCGGTGTCCCACTGGCCAGCATGCATCGCTGTTTGACGCCGACGAGCGACCTCGTTGGCGACGGAGAGCTCAGGGAAGCAGGCTGGAATCGTTCAGAATAGCTGCTGTGTGACAAGATACCAATGACTGCCGAGGTCGTTATATGGATCACCAGATCGTTGCTGCGTCGTTGAAGAGATCTGCCTGTTTGACATCTTACAAGCGATCATTTAGTGATGCACCAGAGATCCTTACCAGGTCGTATCGTTGTCGGGATCACTGGTGTGTCGCCATGTGAAACGGGACCCTTAAAATATCAAAATTTGCATATTTTCTCTGAATATAAGGGCATGAATGTGGGTACTGAGTGATGAGTTCGTGCTGGAGATGGGAAAAAGACTGAAACCTGACTGTGCTCAGAGACAGCCAGGGTAATGCAATCAGCGACTATGCTCATGGCTAATATATGGATAATTATAATAAGCATTATATAGCCAGGAATCCCTGAATACCGCACCGTGCTGCTGTAGATAATCTACATAAATAGAACCCAGAAATTGCAGCTTATCACAGAAAACAGCTTCTGTATAGTATTCCTGAAGCCCGGCCACTGGACCTGACAAATGCCAGCTGTACAGGAGTTATGGGCCAAGCACGATGAACTTTCATAATTCACAGCTGACAATTTTTATACATTGCCAAAAAATTAGTACGTTTCCCAGTGATCAGAAATGATGTATATTTTCGGAGCATGAGGCCGCTCTTTGTTTCCTCTTGCAAACTTCATGTGCAGTAACAAGATGATGATATAAGGAAAACATATAAACTTACATAAAAGTGAATGCCACCAAAGAATACAATAAGAGCATGAATTAATTCAATACAGTATTATCTGTTATCTGTAGTCAGTTTACTGCTTTTCAGTGGAACACAATAGAGAAACTGGTGTAAAATCAAATAAGGACCATGTGGAGACACGAGGGTCAGTGATTGGCCTCGTCTGATGGCCTGTTTGTCTTTAGAAAGACCGCATGGACCAGGGCTCAGGCTCTTCCCACTGAAGCTCATACTCCTTTCCCATGTGCAGAATACTACTCAGACAACACAGGGTAAGGGTAACACAGTGAGCAATACTTTATTGAACCACCAATAGACAATAACATACAGTATAGACTAAGCAAGTACATAAGATGGTTCAAATGACAGTCTCATCCTTACTCTGGCTCGCCAGGAATTCGAACTTCTGTGACTTCGGGGCTCTCAGGGCCTACTACCCCAACCAGTGGCACCCCACTTTTCACAGGCATCCACAGAATGGTGGTAGCGGCAAGCTTGGGAAGCTGACAGAGACCATTGAGATAAGTGACCAAGTGACCTAATTGTCCTAACTTGGATTCTCTAATTGTTTCCGAGGGTTCAGTGATGGTCAATGCAGCAGATCAGTATTCCTCCAGCTGGGACTGTGGTCCCTTAAGCTGATGTCCTGTAGGGTGTCAAATCTGTATTCCTTCAGCTGGAGCTAAGGTACCGTGGCTACTGTCATGTAGCATACTGGAAAACAGATGTAGATCCTCCTTTTATAGTTAACAGCTCTTATTCAGGCATTTTCCCACAGGATTCGGGAAGCTGTGGGAGACCATCTCTCATTGTTCGAGTGTTTAAATGACCTGCATAGTTTGTCCTTCAATATTTGCAAAACAATAAGCTACACGGACTGATACATTGGGTAATCAACATATTAGCAAACATCAAAAGAAAAAGAGGAAGCTATGTCTAAAATGGAATCAACTTTTATTGAACTAATTTAAAAGGCTTTAAATAGAATAAATGACATTTATAATTGTGGACACAATTACAAAATAGAACAAGCCGCCCCCAGACAGTAATATGCATGAGATGATAATATGAAAATGCAAATATGGTAAGCAGCCCATGAAAAAATACAAAAAAGTAAATGGTCAAAATGCAAAAAGGTTAATGAGTGCCACCTATCAGATACTCAAAAATGCAAAGGGATAAAATGAACCAAACATTATAGTGAAATTCCAGTGCATTACCATTTGAATTAAATAACAAACGAGTGTGTAAACAATGCGCTATTCATGAAGTACTGAAATAGTGCAAATAGGATAAGCATTCATGGGGTGCAGACACAAGATAGAAAATGAACAGGCAAATAGCTCCGAATAGAGAAGTAGGCAAATTAGTGACTGCACATTACCTTGGGTAGGATGGCTGGAAACCACGACACGCGTTTTGCGTTGGCTTTTTCAAGGGGCAGGTCTATTTGCCTGTTCATTTTATATCTTGTGTCAGAGTTTATATTAGCAAACATCAATTGTTCATTTACTGTGTGTCCCTGTCCACCAATGATAAAAACACAATAAGCTGCAACAAACATCAATTCAAGGTTCAGGCTCATATGAACATTGGCCTATGTTTCTTGATCCACCAAAGTAAAGCACATCTGGCCTAACCAAGAACAAGTGCTATGTCGTCACAGACCATAAGGAAGATCCTTTATTACGGGCGCACAGTCTGAGCAGTGCAGCAGTCTGTTCTGCAGTGCTGCATGTGCTATAGAAACAAGGAGCAGGCCATTTATCCTGCATAGAATGCTACTGTAATTTGGACACAGAATGACAATAGTATAAACGTGCTATAAAAACAGCATTATTCAGCTTCTGACTGCCAAGACAAAGCGAACAGCAGTTCTCTCTGTATGCATACTCATACATGAACAGCTGTCAATCACTCTGTGTGGGTGGAGAAAGCATGACTCACGCTTGCTATTATGTGTCCTGTCAGTGGTTAAAGAAGACCTGTCACCATTTCAAAAGTTGACAGTTTTTGCTTTTATTTTATTCCCACTGCTCCCAAGTATTTTTTTTAATCTTCCATACAGTTCCAAAAAAATGGGCCTTTTTATTTGGTGCTAATTTTTATGGTCAGAGCAGTTTAAAGACACGTCTTCAGAAAATACTGTAACACCTCCTTGGTAAAGACAATAAAAATTATCACTAAATAAGAAGGATCATATCTCTATCCGTGCTGCAATCACTAGAGGTATCTTACTGTACACTACATTGCAAAATAAAACCGGAAAAAGCAGCATTCACCAATCCGTAAAAACAGTCCCTTATTCTTATTTAGAGGAGTGCAGGTGGTAGCGGGGGCCGTGAAGCAGGACGGCCATTTTGTGTTCTTCCAAAGCTTCTACGGGTCCTAACTAGTGGTGATGTAAAACTACTTCCTATTTGAGCAGTATTGTGTAGCCGTCATCAGCTCAAAGTTACAATACAAACAATCATGTTATTCAGACCTAATGAACCTTGGGCATTAATAATCCATCTGGCTTCTTTTTTCAGCTTTAATTTATGGTTATCTCCACCTTGCGGTGGGTAATTCACTATTTCTAAACCTGCAAATCGCAAAAAAGCTATTAATTTCACTTGCAGGTTCGAGGCAGTGAGGGGAATCATATACAAATGTTTTTATGTGCATAGAAACATACTGAACCCACTGGAGAATGTCGTAATTACAGCCACAGCTGTGGTTACAATGCAAAATAAAAGAAAATGTGGACTTGGTCAAGCTGTTTGACCAAGTCAGATATAGGAAAACCTGACATGGACTTTTATTTTTGGAGAAATCTGTAGGAAGGTAGTGGGACGGATCTCTCCCTCCATTCCGGGTCTTGGTGGCCCATGTCCCCGATTCACACTTAAACTTTAAGGTAAGGGTTGGGTGTGTCAGTGCTGGTTTGCAAGCATCAGAGCAGAAGGCTCTGTGTATGCCTGTCTGTGTGAGACTAAGCACAGACCAGAGACTAAAGCAAAGCCATTGCCACACCTATGAGTTATACGATGGTGCAGTCGCCCATGGCAATGGACTGATACGGACAATCCGGCTGCGAGCAGGATGATAAAGTTTGAATTTTTTTGGAAGTTGGCAAATAAAGACATTTATGTTGAACTTTCTTGGGTCACTGCCTCATTACCGCACGGACGTGAAAGTCGCTGTCTTACAAAGGTTACAGGAAATAGTCAGGAATATATTAACTTTGTATGTAAAGCTTTGGAATTTATATTATCCCACAATGTGTTGAAATTTCTAGATAAACGGTACTGACAACAAACAGGAATTGCAATGGATACACCAGTAACATGCGTTTTTGCAAATCTCTTTTTGATATGCTCAAATAGGAAGTCATTTTATGTCACCACTTGTTAGGACCCATAGAAGTGTTGGAAGAATGCAAAATACCCATCGTCCTTTACGCCCTTGCCACCTCCTGCAAGCCACATTTATGTCTTCTAAATAAGAATAAAGGACTATTTTTCCAATTGTTGAGTGCCACTTTTTCATGTTCTATTTTACAATTGCCATTTGACACTCATGGAGCATAGCACCATTAAATTCTGTTAACACACACAGTGATCTTTTTAGAATTTTTTTTTGTAAACCAATAATGTCTGGTGCCGAATCGCTTTTGTTGGAATAAATTACTGCATATTACAGTCACTTCTCACAGCACTCATTGAGCTTCTAAGGCTGGTTACACATTTGCGTTTTTTAGCGCTGGAAAAAAACGCATATGTGCGCATGCGTTTTTTCCCCTATATTTAACATGGGTGCGCATACCTGCGCGCTTGTAAGCGCATGTATGCGATTTTCATGCGCTGCGTTTTTTTGGGGTGTGCGTTTGTATTTTCCAGACGCAGCATGTTGCATTTTTTGGCCCTGCAAAAAAGCGCATGCGCACATATGCGCACGTTTTGCGCTAAAAAAGGCCATTATAGCCTATGGATGCGCATATGTGCGCACTGGTATGCTCATGTATGCGTTTTTTTGCATATGCGTTTTTTTTTTTTAACCATGGAATTTAGGGGTTTGGGTTAGAGTTAGGGTTAGTTAAGGGGGTTTAGGGTTAGGGTTAGGGTCAGGGTCAGGGTTAGGGTTGGGGTTTGGGTCAGGGTTAGGGTTAAGTATGGTTTGGTTAAGGGTTAGGGTCAGGGTTAGGGTCAGGATTAGGGTTAAGTATGGTTTTGTTAAGGGTTAGGGTCAGGGTTAGGGTTAGGGTTAGGGTCAGGGTTAGGGTCAGGGTTAGGGTTAGGGTTAGTTAGGGTTTAGGGTTTGGGTTAGGGTTAAGTATGATTTGGTTAAGGGTCAGGGTTAGGGTTAGGGTTAGGGTTAGGGTTAGGGTCAGGGTTAGGGTTAGTAAAGTCATGGTTTGGGTAGTGTGAGGGGCGACCTAAAAATGTTGGAAAAAAACGCAAACGCGGTAAAAACGCACTAAAAACGCATACAAACGCATAAAAACGCTGCGTTTTTTTCATGCATGCTCATAAAAATGCTTGAAAAAAACGCAGCAGTTGTATGCTTTTGTATGCGTTTTTTCAATGCGTTTTTTTGCGGGAAAAACACGCTGCAAAAAAAAGCAAGTGTGAAACTAGCCTAAGCTCTCCATAATGTTGGCTGTGAACAACTAATCTTTATTCAAACCTATGTCTTTGGAGTGGTTATGGGAACATTGAGCTGGAACTGGTCCAATGAACAAAAAATGTAACTATTTCAATTTTTATTTTGCAAAGACAACTTGTAGAGAATACTTATTTGTTTTTCCCATCCAGTGTTCTAAGGACAGGAAAAAACCCCAAATGGAATATGCTAGTTCAAAGGGCTCATACTCATTTGCGAGAAATACTGACGAGTGCAATACGATAAAAAAATCGGATTGCACTCGGACCAATGTTATTCAATGGGTTACATCTCATCTGCAATTTTTTTCTCAGCTGAAATCGGACTGAGAAAAAAATCGCAGCATGCTGTGATTTGCTATGTATCTCGGATGAGACTCGCCAATGCAAGTCAATGGGTGCGAGAAAAAAATTGCACAACACTTGCACCATGCGAGTGCTGTCCGAGTTTTACGCACCGGTGTCCATTGAAAAGCCAGCAATTCATCATGTGCAGTGTACAGTAAAATCACACTGACAAGCAGTGACAAATACAATTAGTATAGTGTGTGTGCAAAGTCACTGAGGCTGTGCTGGCAGCATCTCCTCATTCACCAGTGGTTTTTCAGCTGGGACGGTCGCATCTTAGCACCGTCCAGGTTGAAAAATGTATATCTCCCAGATATGGATTACGGTGTGGGACACAATGATGGACAGGTATGGTATATTGTTGCTTTTTATTTTATTTTTATTACAGGAGAACGAGGGCTTCGCATGGATTAGGTGTGGTTGTAAGTATGGTTTAATTAAGAATAATAAAGGAGTCCGTGTCTTTCTTTCAATTAAAGGATTTTTTAATGGGTGTCTGTGTTTCCTTTACAATTTGACTATGGAGTTAGTAATAGGGGTGTCTTATTAATTCCTCTCCATTACTAACCTTGATGTCTACCCCCCCAACTATTACCCCATATGCCACCACTACAGAGCAGTGGGAAGAGCAAGGCTATGTGCCAGAATTGGCACATCTTAGAGATGAGCCTTTTCTGGTGCGGCTGAGAGCTGATGTTTTCAGCTGGGGGGGGCTAGGATCCATGGCACCTTCCTAGGCTATTAACATCAGCCCTCAGCTGTCTGCATAGCCATTGCTGGCTATTAATTTTAGGGGGACCCCACGCCATTTTTTTCCGTAAAATAATCTTTTATTAATAAAATGCATGTCCAGTATTTTGCACACACACTATACTAATTGTATTTGTCACTGAAATCTATATATCTCCCTATTCTATATGGATTTACCGTATGTAATTCATCTCTCCTATCCTGTCGGCTCCTGCAGCGATTTTACAGATGTCGGCAAATGAATTACCGGCTATTCTTCTATATATCTCTTTCTGCAATATAAATATATATATATATATATATATGTCACAGACATATATATATATATTCTATATATTTATATGTATAAAATGATGTGTAAATAACAGAACTACTGTATGTTACAGCTCATGTTTAAATCGCATTGCATACGGATTGCATATGCATGTCATACGGATGATCCGTTTAAAAACTCGTCTGTTTTTTCAGTCTGGAAATGGATGTTTTTTTTCTCACGTATGGGTATGCACCCTAATGCCATGTGCACACATTGAGTATTTGGTGAGTTTTTTACCCCAATATTTGTAAGCCAAAACCAGTAGTGGAATGGTCAGAGGAAGAACATAATAAAAATATTTGCACCACTTCTGCATTTTTCACCCACTCCTGGTTTTGGCTTACAATTACTGGGGTTAAAAAACTCACCAAATACTTGATATAATAATAATAAATTCTATTTCTATAGCGCCGACATTTTCTGCAGCACTTTACATTTCAGATATGTGCATGTGGCCTAATGCTGAAGATTAGTAAATTTTGGACTATAGATTTAAGGGGCCTTTACACATAGCGATATCGCTAGCGCGTCACCGATTTTGTGACGCAGCAGCGATATCGCTAGCGATATCGCTATGTGTGATACTTACCTCCGACCACCTCCCCCGCTCTCTGTCACTGATCGCGCAGCTCCATTTCTCGTCGGGCACTTTCTGCTGGGCTTCCTGCAGGCGCCGACGAGCGACGCGTGGACGCGGGCGGGAGGACGTCAGGATCGCCGCATCTGAAAGGTAAGTAACGACCGCTGCTGTGTCGCTAGATCGCTGTGAGATCTGCCTGTGTGGCAGCTCACTAGCGACCATTTAGCGATGCACTAGCAATCCTGACCGGGTCGTATCGTTGTTGGGATCGCTAAATGTAAAGGGGCCTTTAGTCTTCAAGTAGACTGTAAAAAAAAAAAAAAAGAAACATGAGTAAAAGATATATTACATAAAAATACTGTGTTCAAAAAATCAAGGTCATCCTCTTGTTGATAGCAAAATAAGGACAATTACCGTATTTTGAAAAATTCTTAAGATATTTTATTAATAGGGCCAATTATCTAGCATTGAATCTTTCTGTAACGCAGACCCGAATGCTCACACAGCACACAACTACTTTTCCTCATTTCTCAAGACTTCTGTTCGATAAAAATGCCAACAAAGTGTTGAACAGATAGAGATGAAGGAGAAGTGAATAACTCAGATTTAGTCATATAGTGGAGTGATTTGTAGTTTTCAGTAGCAAAAACATTAGCAGAAACCGTGTGCTGGCCCCAGCTGCCAAATTATCCCAAACCAGCTCCCACAATCCCTCTCTCCTGACCCTGTAGTGTGGCCTATATATGTAGTAGTTCCTAAGGGGAAGCAAGCAGTGTGGGGTGCAGCACGCAAGCATCCCATAAGCAAAGCATCACAGAAGCTAAGCATCAAGAAATAGGCAGTTATCCATGGCAGTTAATCAGGGCAGGAATTAGGTAACCCACACTTTGCTCTTCCCTTTAACCATGTGCTTTTC
Source organism: Dendrobates tinctorius (assembly GCF_039654945.1). Taxonomy (NCBI): domain Eukaryota; kingdom Metazoa; phylum Chordata; class Amphibia; order Anura; family Dendrobatidae; genus Dendrobates; species Dendrobates tinctorius. The sequence goes on along the minus strand of NW_027361684.1, from coordinate 86,597,157 downwards.
TATCCTCCTGTGCTCCATTGCCATCCACATTCACCACCCCATCCCCCTCTATCATGACTCTCTATACTTCCCTCTCCCATGTACAGCTCCCATGCACTCCTCACCTTCCTGAGAAACCTCAGCCCTTCTTGCCCAAACATTGCAGAAAAAAAACTACTTACAATACATCAACTACTTGCTTTTTATCTTCCTACTCCTACTGATTTCAGGGGACATCTCCCCCAAACTGGTCCACTATCCCACAACCTCAACCTCTACCCTACCTCATATCGAAACCATAATAATCTTATTAATATTACTTGTACTCCCTCATCTCCGTCTTTTAATTGTGCCCTCTGGAATCCATGGTCTTTTTTTTTTAACAAGCTTCCTTTCCTGCACAACTACTTTCTGAACAACTCTCTTAATCTGTTGGCCCTCACTGAAACCTGGATTCAGGATTCTGACACTGTCTCTCCTGCTGCCATTTCCTATGGTGGCTTACAATTATCTCATTCCCCGAGACCCACAAACAGACATGGTGGTGTAGTCGGCATACTCCTGTCCCCACAATGCACTTTCCAGGTCATTCCCCCAGTTCCATCACTCATATTCCCTTCTTTTGAGGTCCACACCATCAGGCTCTTCTGTCCCCTCTCCCTCAGAGTAGCGGTCATATACCGGCCCCCAGACTCACCCACCCACTTCCTTGACCACTTTTCATCCTGGCTGCCGCACTTCATGTCCTCAGAACTACCAACTCTTATCCTGGGAGACTTCAACATCCCCATTAACAGCCCTACTTCCACATCTGCATCCCAGCTTCTATCACTAACCACCTCTCTAGGCCTCTCGCAGCTTTCAACCTCTGAGACACACAAGGACGGTAACACCCTTGATCTAGTCTTTGTCCAGCTCTGTTCAATCTTCCACCTAAATAACTCACTGTTTCCACTCTCTAACCACAACATTCTCTCCTTCACGCTCACAAATCCTCGCCCACCCCAGCTCACTCCTACCTACCACACAGTCAGAAATCTACAAGCCTTTGACCCTCAGACACTCTCAGACTCCCTACACTCATCACTGTCCCCAATCTCCTCTTTTTCCTCTCCTGATCTGGCTGTTCATCATTACAACGACAATCTTAGAAGCACCCTTGACCAAGTAGCTCCCCTCACCCTCAAAACCTACAAGCATAGAGTAAAACAGCCCTGGCTCACATCGCAAACTCAACTTCTCCAGCAATGCTTCTAGGAGTGCTGAATGCCTATGGAGAAATCCCGCACACCAGAAGAATTCATCCACTTCAAATTTATGTTAATAACCTATAACGCTGCCCTTCACCTCGCCAAACAGACCTACTTCACCACCCTGATATCCTCACTAGCCAACAACCCCAAGAAACTTTTTGACACCTTTCACACCATCCTCAGGCCGACAGCACAAGCCCCTATCACAGACATTTATGCTGATAACCTGGCCTCCCACTTTACAGAAAAAATAGGTAATATCCGTCTGGAAATCTGCTCCCAACCACCAAGTGCTGTAAATCCCATCCCTTCCTGCATCTCCCCTGGCTCACTTTCCACATTTGATCCCATCACAGAAGAAGTCTCCAGACTCCTCTCTTCCGACCACTTGCACTACCAACCCCATTCCCTCACATCTCCTCCAGTCTCTCTCTCCAGTCGTCACAACTCACCTAACTGCAATCTTTAATCTCTCCCTCTCCTCGGGCATTTTCCCATCCTCCTTCAAACACGCCTTCGTTACTCCATTACTAAAGAAACCCGCTCTCGACCCATCCTGCACAAACAACTACAGACCAGTCTCCAATCTCCCCTTCATCTCTAAACTTTTGGAGCGCCTAGTTTATTCCCGCCTTACCCGTTACCTCTCCACTCACTCCCTTCTAGACCCTTCACAGTCCGGCTTCCGCCCCCTACGTTCGACTGAAACTGCAGTCATCAAAGTGACCAATGACCAGAAGACAGCAAAACAATACTGTGACCACTCTCTGCTCATTCTTCTCGACCTATCTGCAGCTTTCGACACTGTTGACCACCATCTCCTACTCTCTAGGCTCCAGTCACTAGGCATTAAGGACACTGCTCTCTCCTGGTTCTCATCCTATCTTTCTGACCACTCCTTCAGTGTTTTGTTCTCTGGCTCCACGTCGTCTCCTCTTCCTCTTGCTGTCGGGGTACCTCAGAGCTCAGTCCTTGGCCCCCTTCTCTTCTCTTCTCTCTCTACACAGCCCCAATTGAACAGACCATCAGCAGATTTGCCTTTCAGTATCATCTTTATGCTGATGACACACAACTATATACGTCATTCCCCGACCTTACCCCCGCTGTACTACAGAACACTAGTGACTGTCTGTCCGCAGTCTCCAACATCATGTCCGCTCTCTATCTGAAACTCAACCTCTCCAAAACTGAACATCTTCTGCTCCCGCCGTCTACTAACCTCCCTAAATCTGACATTTCCCTCTCCGTGGGTGGCACCACAATAACACCCCGGCAGCAGGTGTGCTGTCTAGGTGTTATGTTTGCAACCAACAGTGGAATTTTATTTTTGACAAACAGATAAGTGCCAAGTTACAAAAATTGGTCCAAAACCCAGTAAAATAGAAACACCCGACTAGAGTTGAGCGACTTTTGGTTTTTTAGGGTCGCGTTTCGTTTCGTGAAACCCGACTTTTCCAAAAGTCGGGTCAAGCAAGATCGTCCGATTATAGGGAAAAGTCGGGGTCGTCCCGAAACACGAAACCCAATGTAAGTCAATGGGGAATAAAAGTCGGCAGTGAGAGGAGGACAGGAAACACACCTACAGTGCCCATTTGAATGCCAAAAGCATCAATTCTTCTTACTTAAGCTTGTCAACCTTAATTAACTTCATAATACAAGTTACGCACTGAAAAATGGGGGTTATTTGGCTAAAGTTGTGGGGGGGAGGGCTGGCTGCAGGTTTTAATGTGCCCTGGGCGAAAGAGCGCCCCTTTAACACATACCACAACTCATCATGCTCCGATACGGCAGAGAAATAGCGGTATAGTACAATGAAAAATACCTCACTTTTTACATCTCATGACGAGGCCCATCTATTTCTCCATACAGAATCATTGGTCCCATATAATGTTTGAAACAGTATATGATGAGCTCCACATAATGCTACAGTATATGTTGGTCCCCATGGATGAAGCTCCACTGTCTTATGGGCCCAAATAATGCTCCAAACATAATGGGCCCCATTTCTAATGCTCTAGTGTATAATGGGCCCTGTAAATGCTGCTCCAGTGTCTGATGTCCACCTTTGGAATGTTCCAGTGTATGGTGGGCCCCATCTATCATTCTCCAGAGTATAGTGCGCCCCAAAAATTGCTGTCCCAACATTGAAAACAATCAAATAAGTCTCCTCGCTAGGGAATCCCTGTACTTGTCTGGATTCCTCGTCGTCCCCATCTTCCATCTCACTGCACAGTATTTCAACTTTGCAAGTGCTGTGATCCTGGGCAAGCAGGGGGGGCCCACTCGTTGGCGACGGCACTGGCACAGGGCCCCTGATAGTACGGTGGTGTGTCTGATGGCGGGTGGGCCGAACCTGCACTTTCATCTGCAGCTTCCTCTTTGTCACCGTGTAAGATGGAACTGTATATGGGAAGGGTAACCTGAGTTTCATCAGGGTCAGATTCAGGTCGTGTAGCGTGCGAGGGGAATGTAGTGGTCTGGGTCAATGTACCAGCAGATTCATCGAGCAGTGGCTGGGCATCAGTGCACTTGTGTCGCCCCCAGGAGTACGGTCGCCACAGTGGCATTACCTTCTTCCTAGGGAGTGTGATGTCATGCTTGGGAGCAACGAAGGATCTCTCTAGCAGGTTAACTGATTGGGCGGCGTTATTCCCACGAGTCATGACCCTCCAAACAGCGTTCATGAAGGCAAAGTGTTTGTTTTACGTGGGCAGTATGGTTGCAAAGCTGAACCTTAAAGGAATGTCCAGAAGGGCACCACCAGGAGTGGAGCCTACGGTTAAATTCGACTCCACCTGGGAAACCTCAACCATGCCAGCTACAGAACAGATGCACACATTGCAAGCTTAATTCCGTTAACGAACGAGACTCCGTCATGCCCCGCGGTCCGAGTCCGGCTTACTAGAGGGACACGTGAGGCTCTGGCACATGAGATTGGCCAATAACTGGTGTGTCATGCCCTTACATGTCCGTGGCTGCATGTGCGCTACACTGAAAAGGCCAGCGTTTGTCGCTTACAGGTGCAGATAACCCGCTGAACAACGTTAGTGATGGGGATCACTGATTACAATTATTACCTGCGAACAATGATTTCCCAGTAAGTGCAGGTCAACCGCAGTTCCGGAATTAGGCCTAACCGTCATTCCTGAAAAAATGAAAAACTTACGTGTGCAAACCACAGGTGCTGTAGCTTGCTTAACAGCTCGCCAGCCGTTCTCACGCCCAGTATGGATTACACGTGATTGCACAAGGTGAGAAAGGGTACCGTATCCCCAGATAACATGTATGGATATCGTACACATTCAAAATATATGTCTATACATCAGGAGGCAGGCTCAGACGGTGTTAGGCCCAGTATGGATTGCACGTGATTGCACAAAGGTTAGAAAGGGTACCGTATCCCCAGATAACATGTATGGATAGCGTACACATTCAAAATATATGTCTCAGGAGGCAGGCTCAGACGGTGTTAGGCCCAGTATGGATTGCACGTGATTGCACAAAGGTTAGAAAGGGTACCGTATCCCCGGATAACATGTATGGATAGCGTACACATTCAAAATATATGTCTCAGGAGGCAGGCTCAGACGGTGTTAGGCCCAGTATGGATTGCACGTGATTGCACAAAGGTTAGAAAGGGTACCGTTTCCCCGGATAACATGTATGGATAGCGTACACATTCAAAATATATGTCTCAGGAGGCAGGCTCAGACGGTGTTAGGCCCAGTATGGATTGCACGTGATTGCACAAAGGTTAGAAAGGGTACCGTTTCCCCGGATAACATGTATGGATAGCGTACACATTCAAAATATATGTCTCAGGAGGCAGGCTCAGACAGTGTTAGGCCCAGTATGGATTGCACGTGATTGCACAAAGGTTAGAAAGGGTATCGTTTCCCCGGATAACATGTATGGATAGCGTACACATTCAAAATATATGTCTCAGGAGGCAGGCTCAGACGGTGTTAGGCCCAGTATGGATTGCACGTGATTGCACAAAGGTTAGAAAGGGTACCGTATCCCCGGATAACATGTATGGATAGCGTACACATTCAAAATATATGTCTCAGGAGGCAGGCTCAGACGGTGTTAGGCCCAGTATGGATTGCACGTGATTGCACAAAGGTTAGAAAGGGTACCGTTTCCCCGGATAACATGTATGGATAGTGTACACATTCAAAATATATGTCTCAGGAGGCAGGCTCAGACGGTGTTAGGCCCAGTATGGATTGCACGTGATTGCACAAAGTTTGAAAGGGTACCGTTTCCCCGGATAACATGTATGGATAGTGTACACATTCAAAATATATGTCTCAGGAGGCAGGCTCAGACGGTGTTAGGCCCAGTATGGATTGCACGTGATTGCACAAAGGTTAGAAAGGGTACCGTATCCCCGGATAACATGTATGGATAGCGTACACATTCAAAATATATGTCTCAGGAGGCAGGCTCAGACGGTGTTAGGCCCAGTATGGATTGCACGTGATTGCACAAAGGTTAGAAAGGGTACCGTTTCCCCGGATAACATGTATGGATAGCGTACACATTCAAAATATATGTCTATACATCAGGAGGCAGGCTCAGACGGTGTCAGGCACAGTATGGATTTGACGGCCCAGACTACACAGCGGAGGAGCAGGGAGAGGTAAAGATTGCAAATGCTGGGGCCCTGCCCAAGCAAGGGGGCCCACTCGTGGGCGTCGGTACTGGCACTGGGCCCCTCATAGTACGGCGGTGTGTCTGACGGCGGGTGTGCACCACCACCGTCAGAGACACTTGATTGCACTATGAAGGACCCTGTACCAGTGCCCGCGCCCAAGAGTCGGCCTACCTACCTGTCCAGGGCAACGGCACTCGCACGGTGTCGTGCGCTAGGTGGTGACCCCGGCCATGGGGGGGGAGGCAGCACAGTTAGGGAGTTTTAGAAAGTGGCATATGTTGATGTTGGACATTCAGCTGATGCAAAAGGTGAAATAGGTCAAGTCCCAGGAAGAGGTGGACCAAAGCAAGCCATTTTTCTGTCACCCTATGTGTCATCAGAGGAAGGTGGGACAAAATCCTTGGAAACCCATGCGTGGTTCATTTTAATGAAGGTTAGATCATCCACATTTTGGGTTGACAGACGGGTCCTTTTTTCTGTCAGGATTGATCCAGCTGCACTGAAGACTCTTTCCGATAGCACACTTGCAGCTGGGCAAGCGAGCTCCTGTAAGGCATATTGTGCCAATTCAGGCCAGGTGTCCAGTTTAGCGGCCCAATAGTCAAAGGGGAATGACCTGTGTGGGAGAACATCGATATGGGAGGAAAAGTAGTTTGTAACCATAGTTGACAACTGCTGTCTCCTGTCACTTTCCATCGATGCAGTATTACCAGTTGTGTGAGCGGTACTTGAAAAATCAGTCCACAACATTGTCATGAAACCCCTGTCTCCAATGCCACTTCTGCTGTGTGCACCACGAACACCTCTGCCAAGCTGCCCCCGGCCCGTACGGCTCGTGTGAGAACCATCACCGCTGCTGTGTGCTGGGAATGCCTCAAGCAACCGATTTACCAGAGTTGCTTGTTTATTAGCCAATATTAGGTCAAGCTTCTCCTGTGGCATGATGTTTTGTAATTTGCCTTTATAGCGTGGATCCAGGATGCTGGCCAACCAGTAGTCGTCATCGTTCATCATTTTGGCAATGCGTGGGTCCCTTTTTAGGATCTGCAAGGCATAATCTGACATGTGGGCCAATGTTCCCGGTGTCAATGATGCACTGCGAGTGCTGGTTGGAGGAGCACTTTCTGGCAAATCCACATCCCTCCAGTCACGCCCAAACCCTGTACCAGACCTTGCCACGCCAACATTTTCACTTGCCCCACGAGATGCATCCTCCTCCCCTAAGTAATCATCCCCATCATCCTCCTCCTCCTCCTCTTCTTCCTCCACCTCGTCCAGGAGAGGTCCCTGAGCAGACAATGGCTGAATGTCATCAAGGATTCCCTCCTCCTCTTCCTCCTCATCAACATTGGCTGCAGACGCCTGCTCCTTAAGGTGCGTCAAAGTTTGCATGAGCAGACGCATAAGTGGGATGCTCATGCTTAGGATGGCGTCGTCTGCGCTTACCAGCCGTGTGCATTCCTCAAAACACTGAAGGACTTTACAGAGGTCTTTCAGCTTCGACCACTGCACACCTGTCAACTCCATGTCTGCTCTCAAAGTGCCTGGCCGTGTATCCTCCCACAAATGCATTATGGCCTGCCTCTGCTCGCACAGCCGCTCCACCATGTGCAGGGTGGAGTTCCACCTTGTTGCAATGTCGATAACGAGGCGGTGGTTGGGAAGGTGGAGCAATCGCTGCAGCTTCTGCATACGAACGGAGTGTACAGGCGACCGGCGGATGTGCGCGCACAGTCTTCGCACCTTCTGGAGCAGGGCTGTTAACTCCGGATAATTTTTGAGGAAGCACTGCACCACCAGGTTCAAGGTGTGAGCCAAGCAAGGTATATGGCTGAGTTTTGAAAGGGCTATGGCTGCCACAAAATTACGGCCGTTATCACTAACTACCTTGCCTGCCTCAAGATGTACACTGCCCAGCCATGACTCAGTTTGTCGCTTCAAGTACTCGGCCAGCACCTCGGCAGTGTGTCTGTTGCCCAAACACATCATCTGCAACACAGCCTGCTGACGCTTTCCACTAGCTGCTCGATAGGGGGACACATCGTGTGCAACAGTGGCAGCTGCAGATGGAGTGCTCGTACGACTGCGCTCTGTGGACGAGCTTTCGCTTCTGGAGGAGGAGGGTCGAACGCCTACAGCCAACTGTTTCCTATACCGTGGGCTAGGCAGCACTGTCCCACCACCGCTGTCCCCTGTGGACCCTGCATCCACCACATTAACCCAGTGCGCAGTGATGGACACGTAACGGCCCTGGCCATGCCGACTGGACCATGCATCAGTTGTGAGGTGCACCTTTCCGCTCACTGACTGCTTGAGTGCATGGACAATGCGGTCTTTCACATGATGGTGGAGGGCTGGGATGGCTTTGCGAGAGAAGAAGTGGCGACTGGGTAGGTCATAGCGTGGTACTGCATAGGCCATGAGTTGGCGGAAAGCTGTGCTTTCCACCAACCGAAAGGGCATCATCTCAAACGAGATTAGTTTGGCAATGTGGGCGTTCAAACACAGTGTACGCGGATGAGAGACTGAGTACTTTCTTGACCTACTCATAGTGTCTGGGAGGGTGAGCTGGACTTGAGAGCTGCATATGGTGGAAGTAGCGGTGGACAGGGCGGACTGAGAGAGGGTTGATGATGGTGATGGAGTTGGTGTTATTTCTGATGGCCTAGAATCAGTCTTTCGTTGATATAACAGTGGGATTCCCTGACTGCTGTGGCCTTGCAACGACACCTCAACATTTGCTGCTGTGCTAACCGGTGGGCTTACAATGTAGCGTTGCTGACTACCTTCGTTGTGATCAGTTGCACATGTGGCACTTGAGGTTTGGTGTTGTGTCCACGCTTGCAAGTGCATGCTGGTTAAATGTCTAAGCATGCAACTGGTATTCAAATTTTTCAGATTTTTCCCTCGGCTAAAGGTCTTTGCGCACTTCTTATAGATAACCTTGGCCTGATCATGAGGATTTTGTTCAAAAAAGTGCCACACTGCACTCTTCCTACTTTGGCAGACATTTTGCGGCCTAGCACGCTGTGATCTTTTGACCCTCTGGACAAGCTGTCCAGCAACTCTTTTGATGTTTGGAACCTGTCTTTGGAGTGCTCCGGGCCTGCCAGATAACAGCTGTTGCGATGTCGATGTCTGCTGTGGATGCTCCTCATCTGAGCTATTGGAAGCAGCACCCTCTTCCCCCAATGGATGCCAATCTGGGTCAACAACTGGGTCATCCATCACCTCCTCTTCTATGTCATGTGCACCTTCCTCTGTGTCACCGTGTATGGTGGTATAGTGTGCGGGAAGGGGCACCTGAGTCTCATCAGGGTCAGAATCTGGCTCTGTACACTGCGAGGACAATGTAGTACTCTGAGTGAATGTACCAGCAGAATCATCCATCAGCGGCTGTGCATCAGTGCACTCCATGTCAGATTCATCTTGGCCTGGGTAATTCACCATTTCACTTGATAATCCAGGCATGGTATGTGAAAACAGCTCCATGGAGTAATCAGTAGTATGGCCTGCGTCATCCTTCAATCTTGGTTGGGGTGAAGGACACAAGGAAAGGTGTGGTTCATGAACATGAGCCTCCAATGACGACTCAGTGCTTTTACTTTTTACAACTGAAGAAGAGGAGGCGATAGAGCTGGAGGCTGAGTCAGCAATGTAAGACAAAATTTTTCCTGATGCTCTGGCTTTAAAAGCGGTTTGCCAACTCCTAGAAAACTAAGCGTTCGAGGCCTTATGTAGCCAGATGATGACGCAGGCTCAACACCTCCTGCATTCGGTCCTATTTTGCTCTTGCCACTACCATCAGATCCACCACCAACACCATCATTACCAGCTGCCAACCCCCGCCCAATTCCACGGCCTCTTCCACCAGCCTTCCTCATTTTTGGTAGAAATGTAGACAAAATCCAACAAACTATATAGTAATGTAAAACAAGGTACAAGGTGTCTATAGGACAGGGGAGATTTTGAATTTCTGCAGACACTTGTGGACACTGGACACTTTTGGATTGTGTGAGGCCCACTGATATCTCAGCGCTATGTGACAGGCTCGATGGCACAGCTGTGACCAAAGTGACTAGAGGATAAGGGAGATTTTGAATTTCTGCAGACACTTGTGGACACTGGACACTTTTGGATTGTGTGAGGCCCAATGAATATCTGAGCGCTATGTGACACGCTCGATGGCACAGCTGTGACCAAAGTGACTAGAGGATAAGGGAGATTTTGAATCTCTGCACACACTTTTGGACACTGGACACTTTTGGATTGTGTGAGGCCCAATGAATATCTGAGCGCTATGTGACAGGCTCGATGGCACAGCTGTGACCAAAGTGACTAGAGGATAAGGGAGATTTTGAATCTCTGCACACACTTTTGGACACTGGACACTTTTGGATTGTGTGAGGCCCAATGAATATCTGAGCGCTATGTGACAGGCTCGATGGCACAGCTGTGACCAAAGTGACTAGAGGATAAGGGAGATTTTGAATCTCTGCACACACTTTTGGACACTGGACACTTTTGGATTGTGTGAGGCCCAATGAATATCTGAGCGCTATGTGACAGGCTCGATGGCACAGCTGTGACCAAAGTGACTAGAGGATAAGGGAGATTTTGAATCTCTGCACACACTTTTGGACACTGGACACTTTTGGATTGTGTGAGGCCCAATGAATATCTGAGCGCTATGTGACAGGCTCGATGGCACAGCTGTGACCAAAGTGACTAGAGGATAAGGGAGATTTTGAATCTCTGCACACACTTTTGGACACTGGACACTTTTGGATTATGTGAGGCCCAATGAATATCTGAGCGCTATGTGACAGGCTCGATGGCACAGCTGTGACCAAAGTGACTAGAGGATAAGGGAGATTTTGAATCTCTGCACACACTTTTGGACACTGGACACTTTTGGATTGTGTGAGGCCCAATGAATATCTGAGCGCTATGTGACAGGCTCGATGGCACAGCTGTGACCAAAGTGACTAGAGGATAAGGGAGATTTTGAATCTCTACACACACTTTTGGACACTGGACACTTTTGGATTGTGTGAGGCCCAATGAATATCTGAGCGCTATGTGACAGGCTCGATGGCACAGCTGTGACCAAAGTGACTAGAGGATAAGGGAGATTTTGAATCTCTGCACACACTTTTGGACACTGGACACTTTTGGATTGTGTGAGGCCCAATGAATATCTGAGCGCTATGTGACAGGCTCGATGGCACAGCTGTGACCAAAGTGACTAGAGGATAAGGGAGATTTTGAATCTCTGCACACACTTTTGGACACTGGACACTTTTGGATTGTGTGAGGCCCAATGAATATCTGAGCGCTATGTGACAGGCTCAATGGCACAGCTGTGACCAAAGTGACTAGAGGATAAGGGAGATTTTGAATCTCTGCACACACTTTTGGACACTGGACACTTTTGGATTGTGTGAGGCCCAATGAATATCTGAGCGCTATGTGACAGGCTCGATGGCACAGCTGTGACCAAAGTGACTAGAGGATAAGGGAGATTTTGAATCTCTGCACACACTTTTGGACACTGGACACTTTTGGATTGTGTGAGGCCCAATGAATATCTGAGCGCTATGTGACAGGCTCGATGGCACAGCTGTGACCAAAGTGACTAGAGGATAAGGGAGATTTTGAATCTCTGCACACACTTTTGGACACTGGACACTTTTGGATTGTGTGAGGCCCAATGAATATCTGAGCGCTATGTGACAGGCTCGATGGCACAGCTGTGACCAAAGTGACTAGAGGATAAGGGAGATTTTGAATCTCTGCACACACTTTTGGACACTGGACACTTTTGGATTGTGTGAGGCCCAATGAATATCTGAGCGCTATGTGACAGGCTCGATGGCACAGCTGTGACCAAAATGACTAGAGGATAAGGGAGATTTTGAATCTCTGCACACACTTTTGGACACTGGACACTTTTGGATTGTGTGAGGCCCAATGAATATCTGAGCGCTATGTGACAGGCTCGATGGCACAGCTGTGACCAAAGTGACTAGAGGATAAGGGAGATTTTGAATCTCTGCACACACTTTTGGACACTGGACACTTTTGGATTGTGTGAGGCCCAATGAATATCTGAGCGCTATGTGACAGGCTCGATGGCACAGCTGTGACCAAAGTGACTAGAGGATAAGGGAGATTTTGAATCTCTGCACACACTTTTGGACACTGGACACTTTTGGATTGAGGCCCAATGAATATCTGAGCGCTATGTGACAGGCTCGATGGCACAGCTGTGACCAAAGTGACTAGAGGATAAGGGAGATTTTGAATCTCTGCACACACTTTTGGACACTGGACACTTTTGGATTGTGTGAGGCCCAATGAATATCTGAGCGCTATGTGACAGGCTCGATGGCACAGCTGTGACCAAAGTGACTAGAGGATAAGGGAGATTTTGAATCTCTGCACACACTTTTGGACACTGGACACTTTTGGATTGTGTGAGGCCCAATGAATATCTGAGCGCTATGTGACAGGCTCGATGGCACAGCTGTGACCAAAGTGACTAGAAGATAAGGGAGATTTTGAATCTCTGCACACACTTTTGGACACTGGACACTTTTGGATTGTGTGAGGCCCAATGAATATCTGAGCGCTATGTGACAGGCTCGATGGCACAGCTGTGACCAAAGTGACTAGAGGATAAGGGAGATTTTGAATCTCTGCACACACTTTTGGACACTGGACACTTTTGGATTGTGTGAGGCCCAATGAATATCTGAGCGCTATGTGACAGGCTCGATGGCACAGCTGTGACCAAAGTGACTAGAGGATAAGGGAGATTTTGAATCTCTGCACACACTTTTGGACACTGGACACTTTTGGATTGTGTGAGGCCCAATGAATATCTGAGCGCTATGTGACAGGCTCGATGGCACAGCTGTGACCAAAGTGACTAGAGGATAAGGGAGATTTTGAATCTCTGCACACACTTTTGGACACTGGACACTTTTGGATTGAGGCCCAATGAATATCTGAGCGCTATGTGACAGGCTCGATGGCACAGCTGTGACCAAAGTGACTAGAGGATAAGGGAGATTTTGAATCTCTGCACACACTTTTGGACACTGGACACTTTTGGATTGTGTGAGGCCCAATGAATATCTGAGCGCTATGTGACAGGCTCGATGGCACAGCTGTGAACAAAGTGCCTAGAGGATAAGGGAGAATTTGAATGTCTGCACACACTTTTGGACACTGGACACTTTTGGATTGTGTGAGGCCCAATGAATATCTGAGCGCTATGTGACAGGCTCGATGGCACAGCTGTGACCAAAGTGACTAGAGGATAAGGGAGATTTTGAATCTCTGCACACACTTTTGGACACTGGACACTTTTGGATTGTGTGAGGCCCAATGAATATCTGAGCGCTATGTGACAGGCTCGATGGCACAGCTGTGACCAAAGTGACTAGAGGATAAGGGAGATTTTGAATCTCTGCACACACTTTTGGACACTGGACACTTTTGGATTGTGTGAGGCCCAATGAATATCTGAGCGCTATGTGACAGGCTCGATGGCACAGCTGTGACCAAAGTGACTAGAGGATAAGGGAGATTTTGAATCTCTGCACACACTTTTGGACACTGGACACTTTTGGATTGTGTGAGGCCCAATGAATATCTGAGCGCTATGTGACAGGCTCGATGGCACAGCTGTGACCAAAGTGACTAGAGGATAAGGGAGATTTTGAATCTCTGCACACACTTTTGGACACTGGACACTTTTGGATTGTGTGAGGCCCAATGAATATCTGAGCTCTATGTGACAGGCTCGATGGCACAGCTGTGACCAAAGTGACTAGAGGATAAGGGAGATTTTGAATCTCTGCACACACTTTTGGACACTGGACACTTTTGGATTGTGTGAGGCCCAATGAATATCTGAGCGCTATGTGACAGGCTCGATGGCACAGCTGTGACCAAAGTGACTAGAGGATAAGGGAGATTTTGAATCTCTGCACACACTTTTGGACACTGGACACTTTTGGATTGTGTGAGGCCCAATGAATATCTGAGCGCTATGTGACAGGCTCGATGGCACAGCTGTGACCAAAGTGACTAGAGGATAAGGGAGATTTTGAATCTCTGCACACACTTTTGGACACTGGACACTTTTGGATTGTGTGAGGCCCAATGAATATCTGAGCGCTATGTGACAGGCTCGATGGCACAGCTGTGACCAAAGTGACTAGAGGATAAGGGAGATTTTGAATCTCAGCACACACTTTTGGACACTGGACACTTTTGGATTGTGTGAGGCCCAATGAATATCTGAGCGCTATGTGACAGGCTCGATGGCACAGCTGTGACCAAAGTGACTAGAGGATAAGGGAGATTTTGAATCTCTGCACACACTTTTGGACACTGGACACTTTTGGATTGTGTGAGGCCCAATGAATATCTGAGCGCTATGTGACAGGCTCGATGGCACAGCTGTGACCAAAGTGACTAGAGGATAAGGGAGATTTTGAATCTCTGCACACACTTTTGGACACTGGACACTTTTGGATTGTGTGAGGCCCCGTGAATATCTGAGCGCTATGTGACAGGCTCGATGGCACAGCTGTGACCAAAGTGACTAGAGGATAAGGGAGATTTTGAATCTCAGCACACACTTTTGGACACTGGACACTTTTGGATTGTGTGAGGCCCAATGAATATCTGAGCACTATGTGACAGGCTCGATGGCACAGCTGTGACCAAAGTGACTAGAGGATAAGGGAGATTTTGAATCTCTGCACACACTTTTGGACACTGGACACTTTTGGATTGTGTGAGGCCCAATGAATATCTGAGCGCTATGTGACAGGCTCGATGGCACAGCTGTGACCAAAGTGACTAGAGGATAAGGGAGATTGGATTGCTTTTAAAAAAGCAGTTTGCAGAGCAGTGGGTAAACAGCAATGCCAGCCTGTCAGGAAGCCTTAAAAGGCAGCCCAACAACCAACACCACTGATACACCACAATATAGCCTCCCCTTGCACTGCACACACAGTGACTGGTGTGTTGTGCAGGCCAAATTGCTAGCAGCAGAAGCAGTTTTTTTTTCTTCTCAGCAGGACAAAAAAAAAAAATTGGGATTGCTTTTAAAAAAGCAGTTTGCGGAGCAGTGGGTAAACAGCAATGCAGGAATGTCAGGAAGCCTTAGAAGGCAGCCCAACAACCAACACCACTGATACACCACTATATACCTGACTATAATGTATTTTAGGGTATTTAGCCAATACGGTTTTTTTTAATCCTGTTCATTTAGACACTGTTCATATGTTCAGGTTTTAAATACTTTAGATAGGGACTGCTCCATTAAGGGTTACCTTGACGAGGTGGAGTGGCTTGGTATACACTTTTTTGCAAAAAAAGTATCGACTAAATACCCTGTATTTGTTGTCATCTTTTTACCAGCACTTGCTGATTATTGTCATATTTTTTACTGCAGGGCATTTTTGCACATTTGTTATTCTGTGCTTTCTTTTTGTGTTTCAGTCAGTGGGTGGTGTGAACACTGTCCGACCGACTTGTTCACATTTGTGCATGTCACGTGTTTTTAATCCATTTTTTTCCCTGCTTTTGCATGGTTTGAGAGACCCCCACCCCTCTCTTGTGTGACATGCACATAAAAGATCCATCTTACACCTCGTGCCCATACTAGGAAGTGCCTGTCTTAATCCTGTTCATTTAGACACTGTTCATATGTTCAGGTTTTAAATACATTAGATAGGGACTGCTCCATTAAGGGTTACCTTGATGAGGTGGAGTGTCTTGGTATACACTTTTTTGCAAAAAAACGTATCGACTAAATACCCTGTATTTGTTGTCATCTTTTTACCAGCACTTGCTGATTATTGTCATTTTTTTTACTGCAGGGTATTTTTGCACATTTGTTATTCTGTGCTTTTTTTTGTGTTCAGTCAGTGGGTGGTGTGAACACTGTCCGACTGACTTGTTCACATTTGTGCATGTCACATGTGTTTTTAATCCATTTTTTTCCTTGCTTTTGCATGGTTTGAGAGACCCCACCCCTCTCTTGTGTGACATGCATATAAAGAGCCGTCTTACACCACGTGCCCATACTAAGAAGCGCCTGTCTTAATCCTGTTCATTTAGACACTGTTCATATGTTCAGGTTTTAAATACATTAGATAGGAACTTCTCCATTACGGGTTACCTTGACGAGGTGGAGTGGCTTGGTATACACTTTTTTGCAAAAAAAGTATTGACTAAATACCCTGTATTTGTTGTCATCTTTTTACCAGCACTTGCTGATTATTGTCATATTTTTTACTGCAGGGCATTTTTGCACATTTGTTATTCTGTGCTTTCTTTTTGTGTTTCAGTCAGTGGGTGGTGTGAACACTGTCCGACCGACTTGTTCACATTTGTGCATGTCACATGTGTTTTTAATCCATTTTTTTCCTTGCTTTTGCATGGTTTGCGAGACCCCACCCCTCTCTTGTGTGACATGCACATAAAGAGCCGTCTTACACCACGTGCCCATACTAGGAAGCGCCTGTCTTAATCCTGTTCATTTAGACACTGTTCATATGTTCAGGTTTTAAATACATTAGATAGGGACTGCTCCATTAAGGGTTACCTTGACGAGGTGGAGTGGCTTGGTATACACTTTTTTGCAAAAAAGTATCGACTAAATACCCTGTATTTGTTGTCATCTTTTTACCAGCACTTGCTGATTATTGTCATATTTTTTACTGCAGGGCATTTTTGCACATTTGTTATTCTGTGCTTTCTTTTTGTGTTTCAGACAGTGGGTGGTGTGAACACAGTCCGACCGACTTGTTCACATTTGTGCATGTCACATGTGTTTTTAACACGTAAACACACGTATCTTTGACCTTAATAATAGAATAGGAACTGCCATGAAAATTATATTTCATCTGACCTCCCGCTTATCAAATATCGCACCTTTTTTCCACTCAAACATCTGTTGCTTAGAAACTGTCTGATGTTAAATGAGGCAAGGCATATGTCAATAACAAATGCAAAACCAAATATGTGACTGCGACAGCGTGATACTGCTCATGCTGCTGAAATTCATCGCACCCAACATTCATTTGAGTGATTTCCGACCCGTTAAATAGGCCGATAGTCGGGAACGAGCATTCCTTTGAACACTCATTTGCCGATTATTGACTCATCTAAATGGACCATTATATCCAGATGATCTTCAACCTTTGTTTTGCTATCACCCTGATGTTCTGCTGATTCATGGCAACAAATTATTAGTTATTATTTTGCACGCCCTCTGTGGTAGCAAAATTACTAACTGTACAGTTCTTTATTAATAAAGTATATCATTAGAAAATATATAATTACTCCTGTTTGTCCCTCAGATAAGAATTACAATGACAATTACATTGTGCCCCAAATATTGGTTGTAAATACAAATAGCTTGTATTATGTTTCTCCATTTATTGTGAAATAAAGTGACAAGCTAGAAAAAAAGTGTATCATTTAGAAGTAACCATTTGTGACACGGACGTAATAAACATTATTCCTTTTGACAAGATTATCTTAATAGCAGTGATAAAATATATGATGAATATTGCAGATTTGTAATATTTTACTAAGCTGTGCTGTAAACAGAGGCGTCTATTAGTTAAAATTGCCAACTTGAATATTCTTTCGCAGTATGATCAAGTGCGACACTTAGAGGAAAATGTATTCTTCCTACTTGATAAATACATCTCTAAACACATCTCATTTATATGGCGAGTAGAGATGTGCACAAAAGCCCTGAGTTTCAGCTTGTCCTTCTATCAGTAGCCATGTACTTGGTAAATATATTGTAATTTTTATCACATTAAAGCTGGGATCAAACAAGTGTATGAAAAATTGTTCAAGTTTCAACAGGAAAACGCAGTCGATTTTCATCCATATTGTCATCCGCGTGTCTGTCTTTACATGCTTTTTTTTAACATTCATTAACATTTTATATCTTACGTATATGATCAAATACAGTTTGCTCAATTAATAATTGCAATGTATCCGTAAAAATCAGATGCTACACAGATGTTCTATGTGGCATTTGATATTTTTTTTCCCATAGACTAGAATGGGTTAATGTCAACCTTGGAAAAGAATAGTGCATAATGAATAATTTTTCACATGGACTCTCGGTCCAAATGGAAAAACTGCCATGTGAACAGCCCTAATGACTTACATTGGTCAGTGTGCTGTCCGATTTTACCTGGACATCACACGTCCGTATTATATAATTTTCCTTTGAGAGGGGGCGGAGGCCTGGATATTTTAAATAATTGCATTCAATGAACACTTCCTGTGTATTATTATTGGCCTTTTGAGATTTTGGGAGAATACTGTGAATAGTTTGTGGAGTGTACTTAAAGCAGCACTTCGTCAATTTTTTATACTCTTAATGTATTGTATATCATATTGTATAGCACTATGTACTTACAATTGCTCATTTTGCTTTTCTACCCAGATAATTCTTCTGTTTTCTCTGCTCTATGTAGAAATAAGAAGTCTCTTGTCCCTGCATTTATCATTCCCTTCTTCAACTCCTGACCCAGCTGCAGTCTACTCCCCCTACCACAGATCTTTTCAGTGACTAATAACTGATGCAGAGAAAATTGACCTCCTGCTTCTACATAGAACTTAAAAAGATTCAGCTAGTCAGTTATTAATCATGTGATGTCATAGACCTGATGGAAAACAGAAGAATTAGCTGGGTAGAAAGGTAAAATGAGAAATTGTAAGTGCACAGTGCTATGTTATATGATGATTGCAATATATTAGGATAAAAACTTTGATGGGAGTGCTCCAGGAGTTGCTGAAGATTTTGCCTTTGAACTTGCACAGGTAAAACCTTTTGAAAAAACCTGGGACTCATTCTTTTGAGGAAATGTTGCAAATTTTCATAATTTTTCCACATAAAATATCTGTGGTGGATTTTTCTGTGAATTTGAGGTGAGATCTGTGATTGATATTTATCCCACATTAAATCACAATTTTAATTAGTTATGCTCTCATGCAAAGTGGCATGGGTCCAGCTCATGTGATCCCACATGCCAAGGTAGTTTTATGACCCAAAAAGAGCACATTGAAGGACAAAGATCAAACTTATGTCTAAAACCACAAATTTTATTAGTTCACATATAAAATCTCCATACAAAAACACAGTTGTCTGAAGTAACAGATAGAAAGGACCGATATACAGAGAAGCACACAAGGGGTATAGCCCAAATGAGGTTATATAGAAAGGTGTGTGCCACAATTATGAATGCATAGATACCTAAGTTGCCCCTTAAGCATGCAAAGGGATATGAAGTATCCAACAAATGGCATTCGCCAAAATGAACGAATAACTATGGCATCTGATACATGTGCAAAAATGCCATAAAGTAGAAAAATATGCATGAAATATCCCTATGATAACCTCAAACCATAGCTGCTTAAAGTACCATGTCAAAATATGTTATAAAAATATATACCTGCAGTCATGGTGCCACTATGGGATGCCAGCCTGTAAGAGCACACCTCGACGCGCGTTTTGCCCCCACAACACGCGGTTTCGTCAGGAGGTAGTGTAAAGCAGCGTCTGCGGTCTTAAATAACAATAATCTGATTGCACACATGTGCAGCAGCGCGCGACTGCTGGAATGTGTGGCTCCAAGTCATCATCTGCCAACAGAACTGACTCGTGCTTCCTCAAAATTGACATACTATCCTTCCATTCAGAATTGAACGTAGTGATAAATCTCACTGGTTTCTTGTCAAGATGTCTGTTAATTGTGGTGTCTTTGTTCGAGAGCAATGACTCCCACGATGTAAACTTAGCCCTTCTGTACCCTGATCTAATGACTCTATGGTTATATCCTCTTTGTTAGAGGTTATTTTTTAGAATCATAGCCTGTTGTTCAAAAGTAGAATCACTGGAGAATATGTGTTTCATTCGTAAAAACTGACTAACGGGTATAGACTTGAATACCTGTGGATGATGTGATGAGGAGGCATGCAACAAATTATTTGTAGCTGTTGACTTGTGGAATACATCTGTAGTGATGAATCTTCTAATATCTTGCTGAAGACATACATCCAGGAAGTCTACCTTTTCTTTGCTGTATCGACAAGTCAAATGGATATTCAATTGGTTAGTATTTAATCTGTTAAGGATGGAAATGAGAGAAGCCTCAGACCCCTGCCAAAATAAACAGAATGTCATCAATATATCTAGACCATGAGATCACGGCATCCATACCCTCCAAATCATGCATGACTTCTCTTTCCCACAGCCCCAGGAAAAGATTAGCATACGAGGGCGCACAAGTCGCCCCCATAGCGGTTCCCTGGAGCTGTAGGAAAAATCGGTCTTTAAACGTAAAAAAAAATGTGCGTTAACGAAAACCGTAACAAATCAAGAATAAAGTCAATTAAATCATTATCCAAATTACTCATTTGGAGGAAAAATCTTGACGCCGCGATCCCATGGTCATGCTGTATACTGGTGTACAACAATTCAACGTCGCAGGTGACTAGAAACATATCATGTTCCAATTGAACACCATTGACACGATTAAGGATATCTGTAGTATCCTTAATATAAGAAGGTAGCGTTTCCACACATTTTTGCTAATAGAAATCAACAAATCTACAGATGCCCTCCGTAAGACTGCCTATTCCTGAAACAATCGGGCGCCCTGTCGGATTACTCACATTTTTATGTATTTTTGGTGTCAAATAAAATGTGGGGATCACTGGATACTTAGTAGTCAGACCCTCCAACATTTTACTTGAGATAATGCCTTGATCTCTAGCCAAACTTAACATTTCATCCAACTCAATTTTAAATTGGTCTAAGGGGTTATTATCCAATTTTCTATAGCATTGTGACATATTAAGCTGCCTAAATGCCTCCCGTTCATACATATCTACAGGCCATAACACACATTTCTAGATTGATTGGCAAAATATTTCTTAAAAGTCAGTTTTCTGGCAAACATTTTGAGATCCTTAATAAATGTAAAGGAATCAAATGCAGCCGTTGGTGCGAAGGTGAGGCCTTTTTCCAGCACCTGCATTTGAGTAATTGTGAGAGGTGTGTTAGAAAGATTAATCACCTTTAAATCCGACGTTGACGTCTTTCTTTCTTGACATAATTCACTGCCACAACACGCGGTTTCGTCAGAAGGTAGTGTAGCGCAGCGTCTGCGGTCTTAAATAACAATAATCTGATTGCACACATGTGCAGCAGCGCGCGACCGCCATGATGTGACGTCACAGAGAAGACGGCGCTCAATGCGCGCGTCATCCGATCACATGACCCTGTCATGTGACCGACCATGTAACCAAGACAATGCGTCACACTGTGAGAGCACCTCTGCACCGCAGCAACGCAGCGCATGCGCGTCGCGCGCTAGTGTGTATCCGATTATAATAAATATTAGAATAAGAATAATTGCTCCCAACTCAATCAGCTTAAATCAATAAATGATTATAATACATTAAGTACCTGCAAAATGTGAATTATAGGCTGCCATTTGTGCCTGTGGAGGCCAATGTTTGGTTGGGGTGGAATGGGATGTGGTGTAGGCACCCGTGGAGGAGGTGGCTCAGATCCTGATTGAGCCTGCGCTTCAGGGTTTGGGGAAACTCTGAGCTGGTTATGGGGTGACAGCTGCCACCGCTCCAAATACTCAAATACCTCATATGGGGTATTGGGGGGTGTGCAGGCATCAATCAGGATCTGAATGGATCCTCGCACATGAAGTCTCACCTCCCGGGGTAGGGGACGGAGGTACTGGGCCAGGCTGCGGGCATAGGCCTCCTCACCCTCATCCTGGGCAGCCCTGGACAGATAATTTAACACCCCCATATCGACATGCCTCCTTGTGTCAGAGGCAGGGATGTCTTTCCTTCATCGGCCACGGCGGAGTATGACGGCAGGCTGGGGTGAGGCCTCAAAAGGTACGGTAGGGCTGCTGCTATTTCCCTGGTCCTCCAGGCTGCATGATGCCACTGCTGGTGCTGGTACTGGTGGAGGTTGTGGGATGCAGCTGGAAGGCTCAGAAGATGGCCAGCCACCTCTTCACCTCCCCCAACTGGATCAATAATGGCCTCCGAATCAGACCCTGACTCCCTATCAGTGAGGTTGGACTAAGTTCTGTTTGGAAATGATCAAAAAAAATAAATTGTAGATATCTCCCTAATGGGAGCCAGAAATGACAGCCGGTCATAATCAATGTATTTTCTCTTGGTTGGTGCTGCATCCCCACTCCTGGCCCGCTGCTGACGTTCCCGCCTATATTGGTCGCGGATGCTGCGCCAGCATCTCATGACATCTTCCACTGCAATGTCACACAATAATTTATTAGTACATTACTCAATTTTCCCAACACTTTAACATAAATTTAACAGTGTCATGTGGCCTAGTAAGGTGTCATTTAAACATAAGATATATTACACAGAATGGGCAAAACCTACACATAATATTATTTTAGGGTCTAATGGGAAAACATGCTATTTTGCGCATTAATAGGATTTTTAATAAAGGATAGCACTTACAAATTTGTTGCTGGCTCTCATGTGGATGGTCCTCAAAATCATTAAACATTTGGACACAGATCCATGCCACCTTCTGGCCTGGTCTGAATAATGTGCATCCCTCTGGTCCCACAGTTCTGGCCTCTCCTGGACCAGAACGATAAGCATTTCCACGTTTATATATGTGGACATGATGGTGGACTCCGTGGAGGCGTTCTTCCGTGATGTCTGGAGTGTTTTCTAAGCTAATTAGCATGTCAAAGCTTCCTGATAATGGCTGAGCCCATTTCCTGTCACCTGGAGAAGTCTTGTGTATTTCTCGCAAGTCACACGTCTGGTTCGTGTGTAATCAGTAGTTTTCTCACCCCCATAGACTTACATTGGCGTATTTATGGAGAAATACACTGACAATCACACCATGCTGCAATTTTCTCAGCCCAAAAAATACGGCCGAGAAAAAATCAGCTGATGGGAGCTGCCCCATAGATTAAAATTGGTCCAAGTGCAATGGGTTGTTTTTGCGTTTCGCACTCGTCCGTATTTCTCGCTAGTGTGACTCTGGCCTAAAGGAGAAAATAAACACTTCTTATCTGACTGAGAATGAACATTAATCTCAGTCAGCCCGACAGTTTTAGTGCGCCTGTCTTGTGCTTCATGCAGTCCGTCCTACTATGTGTACTGGCAGTTAGCATGTTTAAAGTCCTGACAAAGTGAAATAGATAAAGCATACCTTTTGGCTAAATAAAGGTATTTAGAAAAATGTTTAAAATTTCAATGTATATTATTTATTTTATTACATTTCATGGAGTTCCCCTTTAAGGAAAGGCTATCTGTCAGCCTAGTCTGCCAGAACATCAAAAACTGCAGTAGAGGTCTTCCAGTAAAAGGCTTTTGGTTTAATTAATTGGATACATAGCTCTTGATTACCTAAGAACAATAGTGGGACGAGAGACAGTGCTGACAGCAGTAGTATGGTGGCATGGACTAGACAAATGGCAGATAAATCAGAAGAAATTCCATCTTCTATACTCGCTGCTCACACAGCAAGCGTAGAGGTTTCTGTAGGGATTGGAAGAATCAGCTATGCTCAAAGATCAGCAGCACCCACGACACGAGAAGCAGCATAGGAAAACAAGGACTGTTCAAGTAATAAATCTTAAATAACTAAACCTTAAATAAATAAAAAAAAACTCTACAACTTGTTGGATAAATAAGGCTGCAGTGCTTTATTAAGGATATTATTCATATTAATCACATAAATAACTTTATTGCTAAAAACATTAACGACTCAGTCCTTAATTGACTCGAGTCGATCCACCAGTTAATTGATAAATAATAACATATCACACAGTCAGATGGCTAAGTGTTGCCTCCCTTCAATAGCAAAGCGACAGTACCAAACATGAGAAAAAAAGGGGTGGGTGGGGAAAATTCTTCAGGATCCTGTCAGAATGCCAGCACAGGCACTCTTTCAGGCATTAAATACCGGCCTGACCCACCTCCCTTCCTGTCCATTGGTCTATAAATTGTGGGAAAAGCTGTCTCCAGGTTTGTAACTTCTGCTCAGCACCCTGATCAGTTTTCTCCCATCATTTTCATTAACCCTTGCAGCTCAAGCAAAGAAAACAATAGTTGCTAATACATTTAAAATTGACTTAAAGCTTAATGTCCTGTAATTCCCATAAGCCCCCTTTGTCTTACAGATCGGGGGCTAACAGGACAGAGACAGCTCTGAAAACTCCATGCTGCCTCATCCACAAGGTGAAAATCAGGTAGAACCAAAAAGCCTGCAGCATTAGAGAGTGAGGAGAAATAAAAGGTTGGATCACTAGAATAGTCACAGATAAGTGGCAAAACTACAGATATCAATGGTGTATTCTGGAACAAAACCAAGGGTTGTCACAATGAGAACAGTCACAATGCAATTAAGTGGCATACAAGAGAGAACAACGGTCAAAAAAGAGCCAATGAACAGAGCTAGGAATAGAATAACAGGCTTGAGGGGAATAATCCAAAAGATGAGGCCGAAGTGATATCTAGAGACATGACAGAGGTCAAGATCCGGGTCAATCAGAAGTCACATCTAAGATCAATAGCGCAGTGATCAAGAGCCAGGAAAGGATAAGAATCTCTACCAGCAAATACAGTATGTGATCTTCAGCATTAACAGCTGACTGCCCTTTAAAATAGGCCGCAAAGCCTGAAGTCATGGGCAGGCAATGGTTGCATGGTGACGTGATATGGTGGACTTCCAAAGGAGGAATATGGCTACCTAGCAACAAGTCACAGCCACTTTCCAGACTAGGTGCTGAAACTGGACGAGCTAAGTAACTCTGCTTCAGTTATTTCACTTCCTCAGTCCTAAACGTATCTGTAACTAATGGAATCGGAGGCACAGGTGATGAAGTTCACATTCGTTTTTTATTTTTTGAGTGGGCTCCTAAGGGGGCGTAACTAGTGAGCCCAGGTATCCATAGTAAGATCCCTTGAACAGGACCAGAGTGGAATACCTGGGGGACACAGGTGCTACCTCCAGTTAGACCCCGGATACAAGGCAGCTGTCCCAGCGGGACAAACGGGTAAACAAATATTACAGATATGGTGGAGCTGACCGGCGGACACCAGGTATATGGGATGAAGCTGGCTCTGGCGAGGATAATCAGGTTCCAGGCAGACAGAAGGAAGCTGGTTCCAGCAACTTTAGCATTGTCCACGGGATTGGATGGCGAGTGGGGAACGGGAAGACACTTGAGAGTATAGGTACAGATGTCATCTAGGATAGCCGAACAAGAGGTCACTGATATTCTGTGGAAACAAACAGTATAAGCAGAGTGCCAAACGGAATGCTATAGCAGCGCAGACAGAGCAGGGACAGAACCGGATTTAGCAAGAGTAGATACACGTTGCTCTGGCACTCCCCCATGGCAGAGTGGCCAGAAATAGTAATCAGTGCGCTGCCATTGGTTAATTGCGTTTTTCAAAAAATGTGCGCTGTCCCTTTAAGAGACCAGAGGGAAGTGCGCACGTGTCCTAAGCCTTCTCCCAGGATGCCTGCTGGCAGTGTGCCAGGAAGTGAGGTAGAGAGACGCAGCAGCAGGACACCGAGGGACAGATCCTGACAGGGACCTCGCAGAGGAACAAAGGCAGTGTCAGGAGCAGGCGCAGATGAGGGACCAGAACTGTGGGCAGCACCAGAAGCGGGTGCAGGGCCAAAATCGGGATTGGGTGTAACAGCATTCCCCTCTTTAAGCCCCCTCTTTTTCAAGCCTGCGTGAAATTTTTTAAGAAGGAGAGGGGCCTGGTTGTTCTCTATAGGCTCTCAAGTCCTCTCCTCAGGACCAAAGCCCTTCCAGTCCACCAGGTAATAGGTCTTACCCCTTACTTTCTTAGTGGCCAAGATGTGCATTACCTCAAAAACATCATACTCAGAAACAGGATCTGGAGTGGTGCCCGGGTCCTTAAAGAAGGAGCTCAAAACTACTGGTTTGAGGAGGGAAACATGAAAGGAGTTAGGCACAAGTAAGGAAGTAGGCAATTTCAGTTTTTAAGAGACCTGGTTGATTTGTCTCAAGACTTCAAAGGGCCCAATGAAACGAGGACCCAATTTGTAGGAATGCAACTTCAGACTGATGTACTTGGAGGAGAGCCATACATTGTCTCTAGGGCGAAAGGTGGAAGCATCCAGGTGTCTTTTGTCCGCATGCCTTTTCATACGAGGCTCTCTCCAAAGCAGTCTTGGTATCTCTCCAAACTTTCGAAAAACCTTCGGTAAAGGAATCGGCTGCCAGAACACCAGACAGTCCAGAGATAGGAAGAGGAATTCCGGGTTGGAGTCCAAACACAATCTGAAAGGGAGATTTCCCAGAAGACTCACTTACTTGGTTGTTGTAGGAGAATTCCGCCCAAGGCAGTAACTCTACCCTGTCGTTGTGGTGTGTGTTGACGAAGTGGCGAAGGAATCCGGCCAGGATTTGATTGGTCCTCTCCACTTGCCCATTGGATTGGGAATGGTATGCTGAAGAAAAATCTAGTTCTATTTTTACCAGTTTGCAGACCGCTCTCCAGAACTTTGAGGTGAACTGGACGCCCCTGTCGGACACAATGTGGAGAGGAAATCCATGGAGACAGAAGATGTGCTCAATGAAGTGATCCGCAAATTCAGGAGCAGACGGGAGACTGGGTAGCGGAAAAAAGTGAGCCATCTTAGAGAAGCGGTCCACCACAACCCATACCACTGAACAGTCGGAAGAGATGGGCAGATCCGTGATGAAATCCATCGTGATGTGCTGCCAGGGAGTGGATGGAATCGGAAGAGGCTGAAGCCTACCAGCTGGTAGGCGTTTATCAGTCTTGTTATGGGCACATGAAGGACAGGCTGCAATATACTCCTGGATATCCTTACCCATGGTAGGCCACCAGTAGTAACGGGTGATGAGTTGCTGAGTATTTTTCTGACCGGCGTGGCAAGCCAACTTGGAAGAGTGACCCCACCGCAGGACACGTCTACGTTCCGAGGCGGTCGCGAAAGTTTTCCCCGGGGTAAGCCGGGCAAGATCAATGGAGGCAACAGAGACTTCAGAAAAAAAAACACAGATCATCCGACCAGTAGACAATTTCTGGGTGAGAACTGCACCTGCACCTATGGAGGAAGCGTCCACATCAAGAAAAAACTGCTCATTAGAATTTGGATGATGGAGAACGGGTGCGGAAGCGAAGGCTTTTTTGAAAGAAACAAAGGCCTCTTCTGCCTTGAAGGACCATTCCTTGGAGTTTACACCTCTCCGGGTTAAAGCTGTGATGGGCGCCACTCAGGTGGAAAAGTGTGGGATCAATTGCAGGGAGTAGCTGGCGAACCCCAGGAATCGTTGTATGGCTTTTAACCCAGACGGACAAGGCCACTTGAGGACAGCAGACAACTTCTTCGGGTCCATCTTTAATCCTGTGGAAGATACAATGTAAGAGGATTGCTCAAAGAGGCATTTCCCAAATTTGGCATAAAGCCTGTTCTCTCTGAGTCTGTAAGACCAGGTACACTTGAGTCCGGTGCGAGGTCAAGTCTGCAGAGAAGATCAGAATGTCGTCCAGGTAGACAACGACATAAGTATAGAGCAGATCCCTGAAAATGTCATTAACAAATTCCTGAAAGACCGCAGGTGCATTGCTTAGGCCAAACGGCATTATCAGGGATTCGTAGTGGCCATCACGGGTGTGGAAGGCTGTTTTCCATTCGTCTCCTTCTCGGATTCGGATCAGATTGTAGGCCCCTCTGAGACACAATTTAGTGAAGATCTTGGCCCCTGGGAGATGATAAAACAGCTATGAAATAAGAGGTAATGGATATTTTTTTTTTTACTGTGATCTGGTTTATACCCCGGTAGTTGATAAAGGGCCGCAGGGATCTGTCCTTTTTCTTCCCAAAGAAGAATCTTGCTCCTGCCGGCGAAGATGACTTTCGGATAAATCCTCTTGCCAGGTTCTCTTGGATGTAGTCTGACATGGCCCGAGTCTCTGCTTGAGAAATAGGATAAACTCTCCCGCGAGGAGATGTTCCGGGGCGATCAATCGGACAGTCATACGGCCTGTGTGGAGGTAGTCTCTCAGCCTCTTTTCCCCAAAGACATCAGAGAAGGACTAGTAAGAGGAAGGTAACCCTGGCAGGGTAACTGTTTGGACTGGAGGCAAAACAGGTTGAATCCGGGATAGGCATTGATCTATACAGCAATCTCCCCAACGCAGGACCTCTCCAGTTTTCCAGTTTAGAACTGGTTCATGTATCTGAAGCCATGGGAGACCTAAAAGCAAGGGATGAGACAAACCGGGGTACACATAAAAACGGATTCTTTCAGAATGCGTTAGACCTACTCGAAGTTCCACAGGCTCAGTCTGAAACTGAACGGGCCCGGTCAGTGATCTACGGCAGTCACCCGTAACGGATCAGGAAGACACTGAACTGGTAAGCGGTAACGATCCACAACCGCCTGCTGGATGAAGTTCCCTGCTGCTCCAGAATCCAGCAAACAGAGTTCAGAGAATTTTATTGCTCCGAAGGACACGGAGACCGACATTTGCAGAGAAGGAGAGGAACGTTCTCTACCTAGGTTGGCCTCTCCAACCGAACCTAGGCACTGGAGTTTTCCGACCTCTTAGGACAAGTACGAATCAGGTGCTCAAGACTACCACAGTAGAGGCAACTTCCCTCTTTGCAACGCGCTTCCTGGGGGCAGCTGGCCAAACGTACATGATCAACCTCCATGGCTTCAGGGGAGGAAGATGAGGTAGCCAACTTAGGTGAAGTAGAGCCCAGGTGGTAGGGCCTTTTGTCTCATTTGATCTCCTTGGAACATTCCTGAAATCGCAGATCCAGGTGGTAGGCCTGTCCTGTCCCGCCAGCTCATCCTTGATTCTTCCCGACAAACCCTCCCAGAAGGTAGCCAGCAAGGACTCTTTATACCAGGATAAGAGAGTGGGGAACCGAACAGCATACTGAGCTACCGTGAGTGTTCCTTGACGTAGGCGGAGCAGAGCTGAAGCTGTTGACGTGACATGACCAGGTTCATCGAAGATCCTGAGAAATGCTTCTAGGAATGACTGAAGATCATTAACCAGAGGGTCCCCCCTCTCCCATAGTGGGTTCAGCCAGGCAAGGGCCTCACCGGCTAGGTGTGACATTATAAAGCCCACCTTGGCTCGGTCGGAAGCAAACATATGCCCCAGGATTTCGAAGTGCATCGTGCACTGATTGATGAAACCCCAACACTGAGTGGGATCACCATGGAAGCGGGTGGGGGGCTACCAGCCGAGGACCTTTACTTGCCATGCAGATGGGTACCTGGGTGGCGGTAGACGAGTCAGTTGCAGTCGAGGTCAGCAAGGAATCCATGCGGGTAGACAAGCTGCGAAGATAAGACGTGATCTTGTCTTGTTGATCCTTTAGACGGGTCATCTCTTGGCAAAGCTCCACAGTCGGAGGTCTCTGGGATGCAGCGGGTTCCATGGCCGGAGCAATCTGTAACGAATGGAAGCGGAGGCACAGGTGATGAAGTTCACATTCGTTTTTTATTTTTTAAGTGGAACCTCGAGACCTCAGTCTGGGGGGCTCCGAAGGGGGCGTAATTAGTGAGCCCCAGGTATCCGTAGTAAGATCCCTCGAACAGGACCTGAGTGGAATACCTGGGAGACACAGGTGCTACCTCCTGTTAGACCCCGGACACGAGGCAGCTGTCCCAGTGGGACAAATGGGTAAACAGATATTACAGATATGGTGGAGCTGACCAGCGGACACCGGGTATATGGGATGAAGCTGGCTCTGATGAGGATAATCAGGTTCCGGGTAGACGGAAGGAATCTGGCTCCTGCAACTTTAGCGCTGTCCATGGGTTTGGATGGCGAGTGGCGGAACGGGAAGGCACTTGAGTGTATAGGTACAGATGTCGTCTAGGATAGCTGAACAAGAGGTCACTGATATTCTGTGGAAACAAACAGTATAAGCAGAGTGCCAAACGGAATGCTGTAGCAGCACAGACAGAGCAGGAACAGAACCGGATTTAGATAGAGTGGATACACGTTGCTCCAGAACTCCCCCCATGGCGGAATGGTTAGAAATAGCAATCAGTGGGCTGCCATTGGTTAATTGATATTTTCAAAAAATGTGCTCTGTCCCTTTAAGAGACCGGAGGGAAGCGCACGCGTCCTAAGCCTTCTTCCAGGAGGCCTGCTGGCAGCAAGCCAGGAAGTGAGGGAGAGACGC
This sequence comes from Dendrobates tinctorius, assembly GCF_039654945.1. Lineage (NCBI taxonomy): Eukaryota > Metazoa > Chordata > Amphibia > Anura > Dendrobatidae > Dendrobates > Dendrobates tinctorius. Next base: position 86,566,958 of record NW_027361684.1, on the reverse strand, counting down.
AGCAGCAGGACGCCGAGGGACAGACAGAGAGCGAGGATCCTGACAGGGACCTCGCATAGGTACAGGGGCAGCGTTGGGAGTAGGTGCGGGTGAGGGACCAGAACTGAGGGCAGCGCCAGAACCGGGTGCAGGGCCAGAACCGGGACTGGCTGTATCAGTATCGACTAGTGAGCAGGGGACAGCCAGGGATGTGCACATAACAATTTTAATCATGTTCTAAAAAATTTTAAAGATTTTAATTGTAATTTAATTGTATCAGAGTTACCGTGAAAGCAGGACAGTGAATCCTATGTATAAGTGATTATTGTTTAACCTTGGAAATCCCTATAATAATCCGGGCTGAATGTTTGATTTAGCAGAGGTACTGTATGTGCCTGTTTGCAGCTATTTGGTTCTATGGTGCAGATGAAGATGACCTTCAAATCACCGTTTTATACCTAGTCTTATTCTGCAAGCTCTGATTGATAGCTCAAAGGACAGTGCTTCAGGCCCATTATTCTATCGATTTTTAGAGACCTAACTACATTAACTTCTTCAGATGTCTAAATGTAATAGTTAAGGATTGATAAGGCCGGATTCACATATCCTTGTTTCTCGGTAGGCGTACGGACCGCGACAGACAGAATGGTTGCGGGTTTCCTGCCTGAACTCAACAACCTTATAGACATATATGAGACAGTCAAGTTTGGATCAGGAGACCTGCGGCCAGTCAATGAAACAAGGATTTGTGAAACACGGCTAACAGAAAAATGACATGATTTGTGAAATAAAACCAAGCACCTATTGGTTACCGCAGGTGGTCAGCGTATCGACTACCCGCCGAGCTGCATCATGTGGTTTGTCCCTCAAAGTAAGCTTCAATTTTTAATGACTCACCGAAAGGCTTTCATTTATAAAAATCAGTCTTATTAGCATACTGGTCACCAAGCTATAGTAATAAAAAAATATTAACCCTAATACTTTAGAAGGTTAAGTATTATTTTTCTTTTTGGATGTATGAAACTATTAAGAAACTCTGCATTCATATATAGTAATTACAATATATTTACCATTAAGCTGCTTTCATCCTCTTGGCTGCCAGTTAGAGAGCTGGTGCATTGTGAAATATCCCGAAGATCGTGGTAAATCTCCCCCAACTCTTTGTCCCTGACACATGCTGTATGTCATTACCTGAACTTCTACCATTTTCTCAATCTATGACTAGAAAGAAAAGCCATAATGCTGTAGTTTCCCGGCAAGCTCACCGCCTCCCAGTTTTCAAGCAGCCGCTGCTAAAGCCATAAAGGTAAATTCATCAAGGTAATACCTCCCCAGAGATGCACTGTTTATACAGTGAACACAGGGTGAAGCAATGAACACTTCTAGCTTGCCAATAAACATTCTTTTCCATAAAAATCCACCTCCATTCTTGCTTGAAAAAAAAATACACTCACCAGAAATATACTGAAAATTACCTGCAAAAAAAGTCTTGATTAATAGACTAATGTAGCAAGCATTGGTAAAATACCTTCTTTAGTGTTCCAGGACCTTCACCTATTTCTACTCTCAGTTAAAGAAATCAGTCTTCCCTTCTCAATTGATTTTGCATGGTAATGAATGATATATTTCCTGCCATTTTCAAGAAGCGAGCCATATATCTCTTTCAAAAATTGAATTTGCCAGACGATATTACTTTCATAAGAAAATTGCTAGCAAAACTACTTTTTGTACACTTCAGTATTCAACAGCAGCTACATTGCAGGTACTCCCCTACGGGCCATTTAACATGAAACAATCTGGAATTGTTTTCCAATTTGTAAAGGGCAGCTGTCAACAACTTATTTATCCGTTAGGACATTATTATAACAAAAAAAAGTTGAGCTTTAACAGAAGCTTGGAAGATTGGACAACACCCTGGTGGATTGTCCCCACCCATTCCCAGGGCCAGTTTTAGACAAATTGGGGCCCTGGGCAAAAGTCAAAGTGGGACCCCAATCCTGAAATATTCCACAAACAACACTGTTAGGCCCCATTCACATGTCTATATAAAACACATACAGTATGTGTTACACCGCTATCAGTATCACCAGTGTGCCATCCATGTTCTTCCTGTATGTATACTGGAAATGAAATTACAAAGCTTCTCACACTTTCAATGTTAACCCCTTCGCACCCGAGCCTGTTTTTGCCTTCGTGACCGGGCCAATTTTATCAATTCTGACCAGTGTCACTTTATGAGGTCATAACTCTAGAACGCTTCAACGGATCCTGCTGATTCTGACATTGTTTTCTCGTGATATATTGTACTTCATGACAGTGGTAAAATTTCTTTGCTATGACTTGCGTTTATTTGTTAAAAATATGCAAATTTGGTGAAAATTTTGAAAATTTTGCAATTTTCAAATTTTTAATTTTTATGCCCTTAGATCAGAGAGTTATATCGCACAAAATAGTTAATACATAATATTTCCCACATGTCTACTTTACATCTGCACAATTTTGGAATCAAAATTTTTTTTTGTTAGGAAGTTATAAGAGTTAAAAGTTGACCAGCGATTTCTCATTTTTACAACAAAATTTGCAAAACCATTTTTTTTAGGGACCACCTCACACTTGAAGTGAGTTTGGGGGGTCAATATGACAGAAAATACCCAAAAGTGACACCATTATAAAAACTGCACCCCTCAAGGTACTCAAAACCACATTCAAGAAGTTTATTAACCCTTCAGGTGCTTCACAGGAATGAATGGAATGTGGAGGGAAAAATAAACATTTCCTTTTCTTTCACAAAAATTTTCCTTTAGACTTTTTTTTCTTTACTTTCGCAAGGGTAACAGAAGAAAATGGTCTATACATTTTGCTTTTCAATTTCTCCTGAGCATGCCGATACCCCATATGTGAGAGAATAATACTGTTTGGGCGCACAGCAGAGATTAAAAGGGAAGGAGCACCACTTGACTTTTGGAATGCAAAATTGGCTGGAATCGATAGCGGACACCATGTTGCATTTGGAGAGCCCCTGACATGCCTAAACAGTGGAAACCCCCAATAAGTGACCCCATTTTGGAAACTAGACCCCTTAGGGAACTTATCTAGATGTGTATTGAGCACCTTGAACCCACAGGAGCTTCACAGAAGTTTATAACATAGAGCCGTGGAAATAAAAAAAGCAACATTTTTCACAATTGTTTTAGCTTCATATTTTGCATTTTCATAAGGGTAACAGGAGAAATTGCTCCATACAATTTGTTGAGTAATTTCTCCTGAGCATGCCGATACCCCGTATGTGGGAGAATAATACTGTTTGGGCGCATGGCAGGGCTTGAAAGGGAAGGAGCACCACTTGACTTTTGGAATGCAAAATTACCTGGAATCGATAGCGGACACCATGTTGCGTTTGGAGAGCCCCTGACATGCCTAAATAGTGGAAACCCCCAACAAGTGACCCCATTTTGGAAAATAGACCCCTTAGGGAACTTATCTAGATGTGTATTGAGCACCTTGAACCCACAGGTGCTTCACAGAAGTTTATAACATAGAGCCATGGAAATAAAAAAAGCAACATTTTTCACAAATAAATTGTTTTAGCTTCATATTTTGCATTTTCATAAGGGTAACAGGAGAAATTGCTCCATACAATTTGTTTAGCAATTTCTCCTGAGCACGCCGATACCCCATATGTGGGAGAATAATACTGTTTGGGCGCATGGCAGGGCTTGAAAGGGAAGGAGCACCACTTGACTTTTGGAATGCAAAATTACCTGGAATCGATAGCGGACACCATGTTGCGTTTGGAGAGCCCCTGACATGCCTAAATAGTGGAAACCCCCAAAAAGTGACCCCATTTTGGAAAGTAGACCCCTTAGGGAACTTATCTAGATGTGTATTGAGCACCTTGAACCCACAGGTGCTTCACAGAAGTTTATAACATAGAGCCGTGGAAATAAAAAAAGCAACATTTTTCACAAATAAATTGTTTTAGCTTCATATTTTGCATTTTCATAAGGGTAACAGGAGAAATTGCTCCATACAATTTGTTGAGTAATTTCTCCTGAGCATGCCGATACCCCATATGTGGGAGAATAATACTGTTTGGGCGCATGGCAGGGCTTGAAAGGGAAGGAGCACCACTTGACTTTTGGAATGCAAAATTACCTGGAATCGATAGCGGACACCATGTTGCGTTTGGAGAGCCCCTGACATGCCTAAATAGTGGAAACCCCCAACAAGTGACCCCATTTTGGAAACTAGACCCCTTAGGGAACTTATCTAGATGTGTATTGAGCACCTTGAACCCACAGGTGCTTCACAGAAGTTTATAACATAGAGCCATGGAAATAAAAAAAAGCAACATTTTTCACAAATAAATTGTTTTAGCTTCATATTTTGCATTTTCATAAGGGTAACAGGAGAAATTGCTCCATACAATTTGTTTAGCAATTTCTCCTGAGCACGGCGATACCCCATATGTGGGAGAATACTACTGTTTGGGCGCATGGCAGAGCTTGGAAGGGGAGGAGTGCCATATTGGAGAGCAGATTTTGCTGGAATTGTTTGTGGGTGACCTGTCACATTGTCAGAGCCCTTGACGTGCCTAAACAGTGGAAACCCCCAATAAGTGACCCCATTTTGGAAACTAGACCCCATAGGGAACTTATCTAGATGTGTATTGAGCACCTTGAATCCACAGGTGCTTCACAGAAGTTTATAACATAGAGCCGTAGAAATAAAAAAAAGCAACATTTTTCACAAATAAATTGTTTTAGCTTCATATTTTGCATTTTCATAAGGGTAACATGAGAAATTGCTCCATACAATTTGTTGAGCAATTTCTCCTGAGCATGCCGATACCCCATATGTGGGAGAATACTACTGTTTGGGAGCACGGCAGAGCTTGGAAGGGGAGGAGTGCCATATTGGAGAGCAGATTTTGCTGGAATTGTTTGTGGGTGACCTGTCACATTGTCAGAGCCCTTGACGTGCCTAAACAGTGGAAACCCCCAATAAGTGACCCCATTTTGGAACCTAGACCCCCCCCATGGAACTTATCTAGATGTGTAGTGGGCACTTTGAACGCCCAAGTGCTACACAGAAGTTAATAACGAAGAGCCGTGAAAATAAAAAAAATCATATTTTTTCCACAAAAAATTACCTTTTCGCCCTCAATTTTTTTTCCAAAGGGTAACCAGAGAAATTAGACCCCAACAGTTGTTGTGCAATTTGTCATGAGTATGATGACACCCCATATGTGGGGATAAACCACTGTTTGGGCGCATGTCAGAGCTTGGAAGGGAAGGAGCGCCATATTGGAGTTCAGATTTTGCTGGAATGTTTTGAGGATGTCATGTCACATTGTCAGAGCCCCTGAGGTGCCAGAACAGCATAAGCCCCCAAAAGTGACTGCATTGAATGTCAAAAAAGTTTAAAAACGTGGTTCTGTATGGAAGATTTTAAAGCAGTCATGGAGGCATAAGGCTGGCAATGATGGGCATTGTGGGCAATAATAGCGGGTATCATGCCTCATTCCTCTCTTGGAACATACACGACATCTTCTCTGGGGGTTCTTTCTTGTTTCAGTTGCTGGAATGAGTGCAATAAAATGTCGCTCAGTAAGTCTTCTAACATCTTCAGATTCTAAAGGATTGGTGGGGACAAAATTTTCAAAAACAAGATGTTCAATGACCTTTTCCTGATAATCAAGGAAAGTATCTGTATTTCCGGCTTTCCTGTACAACACAAAGGAATTATATGTGGCCACCTGAAACAAATAAATGACTAACTTCTTATACCAGGTATATGATTTTCTTGATACCTGGTATGGCTGTAGAACCTGATCTGCAAGGTCCACACCCCCCATATATTTGTTGTAGTCAATGACAGACACAGGTTTTGGAGTAGTGGATCCCTGATGGTCTGCAATGGCCTTTGTGGCATCTGTGTGGATCGAGCTCAGGATAAAAATATCTTTTTTATCCTTATACTTAAGGGCAAGCAGCTCTCCATTGCGTAAAGCCCCTGACTGCCCCTTTCGGAACTTTTCGTTGACCAACGATTGTGGAAACCCCTGACGGTTTTTGCGAATGGTCCCACAAGCCCCTATGTTATGGTCAACCAGACTTTTAAATAGGGGTATGCTGGTGTAGTAGTTGTCAACATACAGATTATAGCCTTTTTGTAAAAATGGAGTTATCAGCTCCCAAACAATTTTTCCAGATGTCCCCAGATAAGTAGGGCATCCTGGTGGGTTTAGTTGGCTATCTTTCCCCTCATAAATGCGAAAAGCAGCTGTGTATCCGGTTGAACTCTCGCACATTTTATAGAGCTTTATTCCGAACCTTGCTCTCTTAGAAGGAATAAATTGCTTGAGGTGCAGTCTTCCTTTGAATTTTACAAGGGACTCATCAATGGAAATGTTTTCTGTTGGGGTGTAGAGCCTCAAGAACTGTTCTGTTAAGTCTTTGATGATGGGTCTGATTTTGAATAGTCTGTCATGTTCTGAGGCATCTCTGGGCAGGGATTGACTATTGTCGTTAAAATGCCAAAACCTCATGAGCATTTCATAACGGGTCCTAGGAAGAACTGCAGAAAACATAGGGGTGGCTTGAACAGGGCGGTTGGACCAATAGGACCGAATGCTCGTTTTTTTTACAAGCCCCATAGCGAATGTAAGTCCTAAAAATTTTTTCATTTCTAAGACATTAGTTGGTGTCCATAAATTTGACCTAGCATAATAGGATCGTGGATTCTGGCTGATGAATTGGGACGCATATAAATTTGTTTGTAGGACAATATGCTCTAGCAAGCTATCTGTCATAAACAAATTAAAAAAATTAATTGGTCCAAAATTTTCCACCTCCACATTTATACCAGGAATGGCATTAAAATTAGGGATGAATGGAGTAGCCGAATCCGAAGCCTCCCATCTGGGAAATGCTACATCAAGAGGCAAAGCCCCTTGGACACTGACGTGCGCCAATTCACGAGCACTAGGGACAGCGCTAGTACTGGGCATTGTTCCCTGAGTTGGAGACGTTTCTCCAGAAGCGCTATTTGTCTTTCTTGTTGTACTGGTCCTTGTGTGTGAAGATGGACCAGAATCACTGCTCATTTCTGAGCTATCACTGTCGCTGCTACTAAAGCCCTCGAAATCCACATCGCCATCTGACACTGCGCTTTCTTCACTGTCAGAACATAACAGTGCATAAGCTTCCTCTGTACTATAATACGGACGGGCCATTTTATTAGTTTTTATTTTTTTTCCAGAAATTGAAAACTCTGAGGTGACGTGACTGACTGATGTGACGTGACTGACGTGACGTGACTGACGTGACGTGACTGACGTGACTGACTGACGTGACGTGACTGACGTGACTGACGTGACGTGACTGACTGACGTGACGTGACTGACTGACGTGACGTGACTGACGTGACGTGACTGACGTGACTTGACTGACTGACGTGACGTGACTGACTGACGTGTCGTGACTGACGTGACGTGACTGACTGACGTGTCGTGACTGACGTGACGTGACTGACTGACGTGTCGTGACTGACGTGACGTGACTGACTGACGTGATGTGACTGACGTGTCGTGACTGACGTGTCGTGACTGACGTGTCGTGACTGACGTGACGTGACTGATGTAACGTGACGTGACTGACGTGACTGACGTGACGTGACTGACGTGACTGACTGACGTGACGTGACTGACTGACGTGACGTGACTGACGTGTCGTGACTGACGTGACGTGACTGACGTAACCCTAACTTTAACCTAACAGTAACCCTAACTGTTACTAGCCCTAACCTGCCTTATCTGGGTTTTTTATTGTTTTTTTCACTTTATAGCACAATTGCTGCCTGGCACAGCTGTTGCCAGCAGCACTTGTAACGCTGTTTCTCCTCAAATCTCTCACTGACAGGAGCTCTGAGGAGAAACAGCATTTTTATAAGGCAGATCGCTGGGAAAGTTTTTTGCTACAACAAACTTTTCCCAGCGAGCTCTCTCATTGGCTGCTGTGATCTGACGTCATCAGGACCTGAACCAATCAGGTCTCGATGATATCAGGGGTCCCAGCATGCATTGTGCGCCGGGATCCCTGCATTATAAGGTACGTGGGGGTCCCGGGGGGCATAAAACCGCCGACAGTAGATAAACGTCGGCGCTGCACAAAGCCCAGCAAGCGCCAACGTTTATCTACTGTGGGCGGTCGGGAAGAGGTTAAACACGTTCAGCACACGGACGGCCCACAGACGGTACACGGATGGCACACGTACAACACACAGACAGCACACGGGAGGCACACGGATAACACATAGAGGGCTCACAGACGGTACACAGACGGCATACAGATGGCATACAGATGGCACACAGACGGCACATGGATGGCACACGGACCCATAGTCTTGTATTGGCCCTTCTCATCTCTGCTGCTGGGAAAATACGGACATGAGTGCAGCACCATAGGTTAAAAAGGGTACACGTGGCATCTGTGAAAAACATGATACACAGTTGTGTGAAGGGGGCTATACGACTAATCATAGAAAACATTAGCAGAATTGCCGTCTTTTTCTGCATCCTACCTCACAAACGTCAGAATAAAAAGCGATAAAAAAAAGTCCTACATGTCCCCTCTGCTAAATCTCCTCTGGTTCCATGGTCAATGGTTTGGGGTCCCTGATGGTTATTATTCACTTTGCAGCTATACTGTAAGGTGCAGCCCCAAGACCACTGCATCCCAGTGCTAAGACTGGCAGAGACCCTCGGAGCATCAGTGCTGGAGCCGTGGGGGATTTATCATTTCATGCTAATTAATTTTACATTCTCAGAAAACCCTAGTAGAGACTGTTCACACGCACCATTTTTGCTGCGGATTGATCTATAGTGTTGGCAGGAAATATTCAGCGTTTTTGCCGCCTTTTCACTTGCATTTTTGTTTCCCATTTATTTGAAAAGTAAAAAAAAACACTGAAGAAATGGTGAAAGATGACAGATTTATTTAAAAAATTGTCTTCTGGCCGGTGTCCGTCTCTAGCTGCTGTACTGGGACAGCACGGAATAGTATAGTAGATTGCACTATAACACACAATAGTATATTAAGCCCTGTTCACACCATCCAGGGGCTGTGTCTGAATCCCTCTAAAATAGGTTTCACGGAAATCCCCGACCGGTCCACAGACTGCGCTGACACAAGCAGAGTTCAAATGAATTCCATTTGTTTTGTTTTTTTTCCAAAATTGACCTTCTAATTTATTTTCTTAGGGTTCTTTTACACTTTTTTGCTTATGTGTTTTTTGCAGGCAGTTTTTGCGGCCCCAATAGATTTCTAAGGGCCGCAAAAACAGCCTGCAAAAAATTCATCGGAGCGCCGTGAGCCGTATGGTCGTGAGGGCCGTATACACGGCCATGAAAAAATATCGAGCTTGCTCAATATTTTTCACGGCTCAAAGACACGGCCGCAATACATTTCAATGGTACCGCAAAAACAGTGGTAGCTTGTTTTTGCGGTACACCGTATTTGCGGATCCGAGCAAAAACGGGCGGCTGAAAACCCGGTAAGTGTAAAAGAAGCCTTAGGCCGGGGTCACACTAGAGAGGAATACGGACGAGTGAGATGCGTTAAAAGCACTCTATGATTCTCTATGGGGCAGCTTCCAACAGCCGTATAATTCTCGGCCGTATTCCATGGTCCGTGCCAATCGCAGCATGCTGCGATTGTCAGCGTACTATGCCCATAGTACGCCAATGCAAGTCTATGGGTGCGCAAAAAATACGGATTACACACAGACCACACGTGTGACTTGCGAGAAATACGCAGGTCTTTTGGCAGGTGACAGGAAATGGGCCAATCCATCATCAGGAAGCTTAGACATGCTAATTAGCTCAAAAAGCGCTCCAGACATCCAGGAAGTACGCCTCCACGGAGTCCTGCAGCGTCATGGCGCCATAATTCCTCAATGTGGAGATGCTGATTGTACTAGTGCAGGAGCGGATGGAAATCTGGGACCAACGTGATGCCCTTTATGCCAACCGGGCAAGAAAGGAGGCATCATGGAGGCGCATATGTCGCCAGATGTTCCACGATTTTGCTGATCGGCCATGTGAGAAGCAGCAGCAACTGAGTAAGTACAACCCAAAAACTGTTTAAAATTACCTCACATCAAAAAAGGCATTTAGAATCAGGCCCCCCCCCCCCCTTCCTGTGCTGTGCTTGGACTTTTGGCCTCATGAGGCGGGTGGATTTTTATGTTACCCATGGTTTTACACTGCCATAATTTGCCATAATTTGGTCCAGGCCACAAGCTCCTCATCCTCCTAGTCAACCAAGTTAACTGTAGTTACTTGATACCTGAACTATTGTGACCCTGTGTATCTGGCCTGGATGCCCCAATTATATATGCCACCCTGGGTAGAAAGCACACCCTAGAAGGCCACATGCTTAGGCTACTGGTAGCAAATTTGACCTAGCAATATGTGAAATTGAGAATATTTCCTGTCACATTGCAGTGGAAGATCTGATGAGACGCTGGCGCAGCATCCGCGACCAATACAGGCGGGAACGTCAGCAGCGGTCCAGGAGTGGTGATGCGGGCCAAATAAAGAGTTAATATATCTATTATGACCGCCTCTCCTTCCTCGCTCCAAATCTGGATCTGAGACCATAAGTAAATACCTCACTCCACATTACACAGATACTTTACACGGCCAAAAAAAATGATTTATTTTTGGCTCTGTTCTATTTCATAACAGAAATCAGTCCAACCTTATGGAGAGAGAAACTGGCTCAGATACCGAGCCCATCATAGATCCTGGGTCTGTAGGGGAAGAGGTGGCTGGCCCATCTTCTCCCCCTCCAAGAAGCATGGGTGAAGATTCCTCTCAGGAAAACCCAGTGCCTGCACCACATACCCCACCACCAGGACCACATCCATAAGCAGGACCGTCTGCTGCTGCACCATCAGCCATACAGGAGGAGCAGGGCAACATCAGCAGCAGCCCAACTGCCCAGATCCGGGGCTCCCCACAGCCTGCTGGACCATCCCGGCAAGGAAGAAGAAGGCGCCAGATCCCTGCCTAAGATACCCGTACCAATGTTGACACAGGGGTACAGAACTATCTGGCTAGAGTCAATAATGATGATGGCGAGGTGGCCTGGCCCTTTATCTTCGTGCCCTTTCCCGTGAGGTGAGGCTATGTATTCAAGGATGTTTTCAGATCCTGCTTGATGCAAGCACACACCCCAATACCCCATATGAGTTATTTGAATATCTGGAGAGGTGGCAGATTTCCCCCAGGAATCTGATGCGCCTTAGACACCCCACACACATGCTTGCTTAAGCAGGCTCTGAGGATCCTCAAATACGTGGGCCTACACCTCACCCCCTTCCTCCCCCTACACAACCTTTCCTACAGCAGCCACATGTCTGACTCTAGCCAACCTCACCAATATGGCCACTTGTTGCCACCCAGTGTTGAAGGCTGGTCCCAACCTGGTTGGGGACGACATGGCTATTTTGGTGGGTATGAGACACGGGCCTACCAGCCCCAACAAGAGGCCCCTCTCCAGTATCACTCTGGCCAGTACCAACCACAACCCCAGGAGGCAGTACACTACCCACATCATGGGCAACAGTATGCCCCCACACAGGGCGATGGCCAAGTTGGGCAAAGTAGCCAGCAGCAAACACAGGCTGATCTTCCGCCTTCTCCTCCCCCGACCTACCAAAATTTATAATGTTGCCATTTTGGTGTTGGCTAATGTTTTTGTGGTTGTTTTGTTTGTCATAAAATGTTATTTGTTCACAATTTTCACATCTGCACAAAGGCCAATTTGGCCCATAGCCACATCGATCATACGGCAATAATATGTTTTCTAAAAAAAACAAATAAGGCAAAAGTACACATTTGTCTACTACATTTTACGTCTCTGTTTCAATTCTAAAAAAAAAAAGGTGTCAGCATACTAACATACACTTACCAATGCAATTAAACAGTCATAGAATCATAAGGGGTTTAACCCCTTCCTGCCATCCGACGTACTATCCCGTCCACGGTACCCGGGCCCGTATGACCGGGGACGGGATAGTACGTCGGGCCCTTTAATGCGATACCGCGACTAAAGTCGCGGTGATCGCATTAAAATTCCGACGCAATCTCACCTTAGAAAAGATGGCGTCGGCATCCCGGGCTGCGATCCCGCCCCCCCGGCATCCAGAGCGCTGTGATTGGCTGTTCAATTCTGAACAGCCAATCGCAGCGTTTCTCATTGTTTCAGCCAATCAGCTTGGCTGAAACAATGATGTCCTAGGCGGGGATCGAGTACCGATGTACTCGATCCTAGAGCCGGTGCCTGGCAACGCCAGGCACCGGCAAAAAGCACCCGGATTGGCGCAATCGCCGATCTGATCGATCGCGCCAATCGCAGTGCACAGCGGCGCTATATCGCCGCTGTGCCCTGCCAGTACCGGCCAGGATCGGTGCTATATTAGCACCGATCGTGCTGGAGCCTGATGCAGGCCCAGTAGGGCCTGCAGGAGTTGGCTGGCGCGATCGATTAGATCGGCGATCGCGCCAACCACAGGGCACAGCTGCGGTCACCATGTGACCGCTCTGTGCCCTGCTGGTGACCTGGGCATGACCTGCCTAGTAATCGGAGCTGTGAGCTCCGATTCTAGGCAGTTGCCATGGTCACCAGGCAGATCAGGGATTGGTGGGATCGATGTAATCATTCGATCCCACCAATGACAGGTCACAGCAGCGATGTGACCGCTCTGTGACCTGCCCCCTGACCTGCCTCTGACCTGTCTGACCTGTCTGCAGGGGTCCTCACTCTAGCTGAGGATTCCTGCAGAGAGGTCGGACGCAGCAAGAGCTCCTGTGCTGGGTATTGTGGTGCCACAGCTTGTAGCATCACAATCCCTGCAGAAGAAAGAAGAAGAAGAAAGAAAACTACAATTGTAAGTGTTAATTGATCCCTGATCCCCTGCCCAATCTATCTTCACCCCCCCAATCTATCTTCATCCCCCCATCCCCCCTCCACCCCCCCTCTTACCCCCCTTTTACCCCCCTCCACCCCACTTTTGCGTCACCTCCGTGCGCAACGGCGAGCGTTGATCGGTGACGCAGTTCACCGATCAACACTCGCGCTCGCTTTTTTTTCCTTAGCCCCCTTTGCGCCACTTCCGTTCACACATTCCGCAGCCGCAAAAGTTGGATAAGTGACACACGTCACTTATCCAAGCTTGTGCCTGCCGTTTTTCATTTTTTTCACCCCCCTTTGTGCCACCTAACTACAACCCTAACTGTTGATCCCTGCCCAATCTATCTTCATCCACCCCAATCCCCCCATCCCCCTTCCCCCTATTTTTACCCCCCTCCACCCCACTTTTGCGCCACCTCCGTGCGCAGCTGCCGAGCGTTGATTGGTGACGAGGTTCACCGATCAACACTTGAGCTCGTTTTTTTTTCCTTAGCCCCCTTTGCGCCACTTCCGTACACACATCCCGCAGCCGCAAAAGTTGGATAAGTGACACACGTCACTTATCCAAGCTTGTGCCTGCCGCTTTTCATTTTTTTCACCCCCCTTTGTGCCACCTAACTACAACCCTAACTGTTGATCCCTGCCCAATCTCTCTTCATCCACCCCAATCCCCCCATCCCCCTTCCCCCTATTTTTACCCCCCTCCACCCCACTTTTGCGCCACCTCCGTGCGCAGCCGCCGAGCGTTGATTGGTGACGCAGTTCACCGATCAACACTTGAGCTCGCTTTTTTTTCCTTAGCCCCTCCGTACACACATCCCGCAGCTGCGAAACTTGGATAAGTGACACAGTTCACTTATCAGAGTTTGCCGTTTTCCTTTTTTTTTTTTTTCCACCCCCCCTTGCGCCACCCCGTGCGCACATCCAGCAGCCTAGTTTTGATAAGTGACACTTATCAGCTAGGGCCTGCTGTTTTATACTTTTTTCCACAGCTTTTTCTTTACAGAAAGTTTACACCAATCACTCCCCCCCCTCACGTACACATACAGTTTTCAATAAAGTGTACACCCAAGCACCATATTTACACAAAAATGTCATCAAATTCATCCCAACAGCGCTATTCAGTGGAGGAGGCATATGCTTTACTTGCCTCCGAAACTGATAGCAATTTGGATGACGATCCGACTTTTCTTTATTTTTCGGATTCTTCATCCTCTTCTTCTTCCTCTTCTCCCTCCTCATCTTCCTCCTCGGGTCCTGCGGAACCGCCACGCAGACGCTCCAGGACAGAAGATGAGGCAGCGCCCACCATGCCCGCAGCTGACCCAGTGCTCCCCGTATGGACCTCGCCCCCCGAAAATTACGAGCCACTGATTCCTGATTTTGTGGCAGAATCAGGAATCAAGTTTGACACCACCGGCCTCACAGAAATTGACTTTTTCAAAGTCTTTTTCTCTGAGGATTTTGTTAACCTCATGGTGGAGCAAACTAATTTGTACGCTTGTCAATTTTTGGAGCAAAACCCGCGTTCAACATTTTCAAACTGGTCTCCTGTAGACGCAGTTGAAATGACGCAGTTTTGGGGCCTGGTCCTCCATATGGGGATACTGAAGAAGCCGGAAATTCGGCAATATTGGAGTGTTGATATTTTATACAACACTCCAGTGTTCCGAATGGTCATGGCCCGGACGCGTTTTGAGGCCATCCACAAGTTTCTGCATTATACTGATAATGCAGCGTGTCCCGCACAAGATGACCCCAACTTTGACCGTCTGTTCAAAGTTCGGCCGGTCATCGAACACTTCAACAAAAAGTTTGCTGAAGTGTACGTGCCCCAAAGGGACATCTGCGTGGATGAGTCCTTGGTTCACTTCAAGGGAAGGCTGCGATTCCGTCAATACCTGCCCAGTAAGAGGGCCAGGTACGGAATCAAACTCTATAAGTTGTGTGAGAGTACCTCAGGGTACACCCACAAGTTTAGAGTTTACGAAGGGAAGGACACCCGGATTGAACCCCCTGAGTGTCCTCCTTTCCTGGGAGTGAGTGGGAAAATTGTGTGGGATTTGGTGCACCCACTGCTGGATAAAGGTTATCACCTCTACACTGATAACTTTTATACCAGCATCCCACTCTACAAATCCCTCTCTGAGCGACGTACCGCAGCCTGCGGTACTGTCCGCAAAAATCAGAGAGGCCTCCCGAAGATGCTACTTTGGCAGATGCTCCGAAAAGGTGAGAGCAGAGCCCAATGTAGCGACCACCTGCTGGTGGACAAGTACAAGGACAAGAGAGATGTCCATCTCTTGACCACCATACACGGTGATGGCAGTACCCTCTGCACTGTACGGGGTACCTCTACACAGGTCCTCAAACCGACATGTGTAGTGGGGTACAACAAAAAAATGGGGGGAGTTGATCTCTCCGATCAACTCCTCCAACCGTACAATGCATTGAGGAAGGCCAAGGTGTGGTACAAAAAGCTGGCCGTGCACATCGTCCAAATGGCAATGCTCAACGCATTCCTGCTGTCACAATGTGCATGCCCCAGCGATACGGCGTACCTTCATTTCCAGGAGGTAGTGGTTAAGGCCATGATGTTTGGCGCTCAGGAAGGAGCGGGCCCCAGTACTTCAGGAACTGAAGGTGCTCGTATTGTCCCAGGTCAGCATTTTCCGGGGGTGGTCCCGCCAACCCCAAGAAAAGGTAAGCCGCAAAAAAGGTGTCGAGTGTGTTACAAAAAAGGAATACGCAGGGACACCACTTACCAGTGCGACACCTGCCCCGAAAAACCTGGCCTGTGCATGAAGGATTGCTTCAAATTGTACCACACCTCCATGCACTACTAATTTACATTAGATTAGTTGGGGGCACATCTAGATTTGTTCATTGGGGGTCTAGTATCCAAAATGATGTCATATGTGGGTTTTTTTCCTGTTTAGGCACATCAGGGACTCTGCAAATGGAACATGACGCCAGCAGACCATCAAAGTCTGCATTCCAAAACAACACTACTTCCCTTTCGAGCCCCAACGTGTGCCTAAACAGTTTTTTCCCACATGTGGGGTACCAGAGTACCCAGGACAAATTGGACAACGACTTTTGGGGTACAATTTCTCCTGTTACTCTTGGGAAAATTAAAAATTGGGGACTAAATGATCATTTATGTGGGAACAAAACAGGATTTTATATTTTCACGCCTGGGCATTATAATCTTTAGTGAAACACTTGGGGGTTCAAAGTGCTCACCACACATCTAGATAAGTTCCTTAGGGGGTCTAGTTTCCAAAATGGGGTCACTTATGGGGGGTTTCTACTGTTTAGGAACATCAAGGGCTCTGCAAATGGAACATGACGCCCGCAGACCATTCCATCAAAGTCTGCTTTCCAAAACGTCATTACTTCCCTTTCGAGCCCTGACGTGTGCCCAAACAGTAGTTTTCTCCCACATGTGGGGTATCAGGGTACTCAGGACAAATTGGACAACAACTTTTGGGGTCCAATTTCTCCTGTTACTCTTGGGAAAATTAAAAATTGGGGACTAAATGATCATTTATGTGGGAACAAAACAGGATTTTATATTTTCACGCCTGGGCATTATAATCTTTAGTGAAACACTTGGGGGTTCAAAGTGCTCACCACACATCTAGATAAGTTCCTTAGGGGGTCTAATTTCCAAAATGGGGTCACTTATTGGGGGTTTCTACTGTTTAGGAACATCAAGGGCTCTGCAAATGGAACATGACGCCCACAGACCATTCCATCAAAGTCTGCTTTCCAAAACGTCATTACTTCCCTTTCGAGCCCTGACGTGTGCCCAAACAGTAGTTTTCTCCCACATGTGGGGTATCAGGGTACTCAGGACAAATTGGACAACAACTTTTGGGGTCCAATTTCTCCTGTTACTCTTGGGAAAATTAAAAATTGGGGACTAAATGATCATTTATGTGGGAACAAAACAGGATTTTATATTTTCACGCCCGGGTGTTATAAACTTCTGTGAAGCCCTTGGGGGTTCAAAGTGCTCACCACACATCTAGATAAGTTCCTTAGGGGGTCTAGTTTCCAAAATGGGGTCACTTGTGGGGGGTTTCCACTGTTTAGGCACATCAGACGCTCGTCAAACGTGACATGGCGTCCGATCTCAATTCCAGCCAATTTTAGGTTGAAAAAGTCAAACGGGGCTCCTTCCCTTCTGAGCCCTGCCATGTGCCTAAACAGTGGTTCCCCCCCACATATTGGGTATCAGCGTACTCAGGACAAATTTGACAACAACCTTTGGGGTCCAATTTCTCCTGTTACCCTTGGGAAAACAAAATATTGGGGACTAAATGATCATGTTTGTGGAAAAAATATGATTTTTTATTTTCACGCCCGGGTGTTATAAACTTCTGTGAAGCCCTTGGGGGTTCAAAGTGGTCACCACACATCTAGATAAGTTCCTTAGGGGGTCTAGTTTCCAAAATGGGGTCACTTGTGGGGGGTTTCCACTGTTTAGGCACATCAGACGCTCGTCAAACGTGACATGGCGTCCAATCTCAATTCCAGCCAATTTTAGGTTGAAAAAGTCAAACGGGGCTCCTTCCCTTCTGAGCCCTGCCATGTGCCTAAACAGTGGTTCCCCCCCACATATTGGGTATCAGCGTACTCAGGACAAATTTGACAACAACCTTTGGGGTCCAATTTCTCCTGTTACCCTTGGGAAAACAAAATATTGGGGACTAAATGATCATGTTTGTGGAAAAAATATGATTTTTTATTTTCACGCCCGGGTGTTATAAACTTCTGTGAAGCCCTTGGGGGTTCAAAGTGGTCACCACACATCTAGATAAGTTCCTTAGGGGGTCTAGTTTCCAAAAGGGGGCCACTTGTGGGGGGTTTCCACTGTTTAGGCACATCAGACGCTCGTCAAACGCGACATGGCGTCCGATCTCAATTCCAGCCAATTTTAGGTTGAAAAAGTCAAACGGGGCTCCTTCCCTTCTGAGCCCTGCCATGTGCCCAAACAGTGGTTCCTCCCCACATATTGGGTATCAGCGTACTCAGGACAAATTTGACAAGAACCTTTGGGGTCCAATTTCTCCTGTTACCCTTGGGAAAACAAAATATTGGGGACTAAATGATCATGTTTGTGGAAAAAATATGATTTTTTATTTTCACTCCCGGGTGTTATAAACTTCTGTGAAGCCCTTGGGGGTTCAAAGTGGTCACCACACATCTAGATAAGTTCCTTAGGGGGTCTAGTTTCCAAAATGGGGTCACTTGTGGGGGGTTTCCACTGTTTAGGCACATCAGACGCTCGTCAAATGTGACATGGCGTCCGATCTCAATTCCAGCCAATTTTAGTTTGAAAAAGTCAAACGGGGCTCCTTCCCTTCTGAGCCCTGCCATGTGCCTAAACAGTGGTTCCCCCCCACATATTGGGTATCAGCATACTCAGGACAAATTTGACAAGAACCTTTGGGGTCCAATTTCTCCTGTTACCCTTGGGAAAACAAAATATTGGGGACTAAATGATCATGTTTGTGGAAAAAATATGATTTTTTATTTTCATGCCCGGGTGTTATAAACTTCTGTGAAGCCCTTGGGGGTTCAAAGTGGTCACCACACATCTAGATAAGTTCCTTAGGGGGTCTAGTTTCCAAAAGGGGGCCACTTGTGGGGGGTTTCCACTGTTTAGGCACATCAGACGCTCGTCAAACGCGACATGGCGTCCGATCTCAATTCCAGCCAATTTTAGGTTGAAAAAGTCAAACGGGGCTCCTTCCCTTCTGAGCCCTGCCATGTGCCCAAACAGTGGTTCCTCCCCACATATTGGGTATCAGCGTACTCATAACAAATTTGACAAGAACCTTTGGGGTCCAATTTCTCCTGTTACCCTTGGGAAAACAAAATATTGGGGACTAAATGATCATGTTTGTGGAAAAAATATGATTTTTTATTTTCACTCCCGGGTGTTATAAACTTCTGTGAAGCCCTTGGCGGTTCAAAGTGGTCACCACACATCTAGATAAGTTCCTTAGGGGGTCTAGTTTCCAAAATGGGGTCACTTGTGGGGGGTTTCCACTGTTTAGGCACATCAGACGCTCGTCAAACGTGACATGGCGTCCGATCTCAATTCCAGCCAATTTTAGTTTGAAAAAGTCAAACGGGGCTCCTTCCCTTCTGAGCCCTGCCATGTGCCTAAACAGTGGTTCCCCCCCACATATTGGGTATCAGCGTACTCAGGACAAATTTGACAACAACCTTTGGGGTCCAATTTCTCCTGTTACCCTTGGGAAAACAAAATATTGGGGACTAAATGATCATGTTTGTGGAAAAAATATGATTTTTTATTTTCACGCCTGGGTGTTATAAACTTCTGTGAAGCCCTTGGGGGTTCAAAGTGGTCACCACACATCTAGATAAGTTCCTTAGGGGGTCTAGTTTCCAAAATGGGGTCACTTGTGGGGGGTTTCCACTGTTTAGGCACATCAGACACTCGTCAAACGCGACATAGCGTCCGATCTCAATTCCAGCCAATTTTAGGTTGAAAAAGTCAAACGGGCTCCTTCCCTTCTGAGCCCTGCCATGTGCCCAAACAGTGGTTCCTCCCCACATATTGGGTATCAGCGTACTCAGGACAAATTTGACAAGAACCTTTGGGGTCCAATTTCTCCTGTTACCCTTGGGAAAACAAAATATTGGGGACTAAATGATCATGTTTGTGGAAAAAATATGATTTTTTATTTTCACTCCCGGGTGTTATAAACTTCTGTGAAGCCCTTGGGGGTTCAAAGTGGTCACCACACATCTAGATAAGTTCCTTAGGGGGTCTAGTTTCCAAAATGGGGTCACTTGTGGGGGGTTTCCACTGTTTAGGCACATCAGACGCTCGTCAAACGTGACATGGCGTCCGATCTCAATTCCAGCCAATTTTAGGTTGAAAAAGTCAAACGGGGCTCCTTCCCTTCTGAGCCCTGCCATGTGCCTAAACAGTGGTTCCCCCCCACATATTGGGTATCAGCGTACTCAGGACAAATTTGACAACAACCTTTGGGGTCCAATTTCTCCTGTTACCCTTGGGAAAACAAAATATTGGGGACTAAATGATCATGTTTGTGGAAAAAATATGATTTTTTATTTTCACGCCTGGGTGTTATAAACTTCTGTGAAGCCCTTGGCGGTTCAAAGTGGTCACCACACATCTAGATAAGTTCCTTAGGGGGTCTAGTTTCCAAAATGGGGTCACTTGTGGGGGGTTTCCACTGTTTAGGCACATCAGACACTCGTCAAACGCGACATGGCGTCCGATCTCAATTCCAGCCAATTTTAGGTTGAAAAAGTCAAACGGGGCTCCTTCCCTTCTGAGCCCTGCCTTGTGCCCAAACAGTGGTTCCCCCCCATATATTGGGTATCAGCATACTCAGGACAAATTTGACAACAACTTTTGGGGTCCAATTTCTCCTGTTACCCTTGGGAAAATAAAAAAATTGTTGCTAAAATATTATTTTTGTGACTAAAAAGTTAAATGTTCATTTTTTCCTTCCACGTTGCTTCTGCTCCTGTGAAGCACCTGAAGGGTTAATAATCTTCTTGAATGTAGTTTTGAGTAGCTTCAGGGGTGCAGTTTTTAGAATGGTGTCACTTTTGGGTATTTTCTGCCATATAGACCCCTCAAAGTGACTTCAAATGTGAGGTGGTCCCTAAAAAAAATGGTTTTGTAAGTTTTGTTGTAAAAATTAGAAATCGCTTGTCAAATTTTAACCCTTATAACTTCCTAACAAAAAAAAATGTTGTTTCCCAAATTGTGCTGGTGTAAAGTAGACATGTGGGAAATGTTATTTAGTAACTATTTTGTGTCACATATTTCTCTGTTTTAAGGGCATACAAATTCAAAGTTTGAAAATTGCAAAATTTTCAAAATTTTTGCCATATTTCTGTTTTTTTCATAAATAAACGCAAGTTATAGCGAAAATTTTTTACCACTAAAGTGAAGTACAATATGTCACGAGAAAACAATCTCAGAATCGCCTAGATCCGTTGAAGCGTTCCAGAGTTATAACCTCATAAAGGGACAGTGGTCAGAATTGTAAAAATTGGCCCGGTCATGAACGTGCAAACCACCCTTGGGGGTGAAGGGGTTAAATATATATATTTAGACACACATAAACCAAAAAATTATAACAGACACAGCATGCTCTTGCCAAGAAGTTTCACCCTCAGGTGACATAAAGTAATTTGTGAAAATATCACGCACTTTGAGCCCAGAAAGCAGTCTACATTGAGGGTTGATAGGTGGTCTCGCCCTACGCATATTGTCCGACCCACGCACAACACCAGCAGAGGAGGAACAATCATGTATCCTGGTGAAGTTATGAAGAACCACACAGGCTTTAACAACTTCATTAACATTTTGTTCACTCAGCTGAATGGCAGACTGGAGTACCCGCCATTTGGCACAAATAATGCCAAAGGAACACTCGACCAGTCGCCGAGCACGTGATAGGTGCAAGTTAAAAATTCTGCGCCGGTGGTCCAGGTTGCGCCGGGGATATGGCCTCATGACATTGCGCGTTAACTGAAACACCTCATCTGCCACAAGGACATAAGGGACAGAATCTTGAGTGGAGTCTGGTAGCTGGCGTGGTGGTGGTAGATCCAACTGGTTGGTGCGTAGCCGCCGACCCATAATAGAAGTATTGAAGACTCTAGCGTCTCCCGTCCTTCCATAGGCCCCAATGTCAACAATTATAAACTTGTATTGAGGGTCGGCCAGAGCCAACAATACAACAGAAAAGTATTGTTTATAATTGAAGAATTGGGAGCCAGAGTTCGGCGGCTTACGCACCCGGATATGTTTGCCATCAAGGGCCCCAATACAATTAGGAAACTGGCATTCCTCCTCAAAGTCCCTTGATATCCTCAACCAGTCTTCCATCCTGGGCTCGGGCATGACGAGTTGATGTAGGCTTGACCATATTTCACTACATGTCGACCTGACTATGCCAGAAATGGTAGATCTTCCAATGAGAAACTCATGGTGGAGGGCAGCATAAGACAGGCCAGTGGATAGGAAGCTGAAGAACAACAGAAATGGAACATTTTAGAATGCACAAATTAACAAAGTACATACATACCAAACTTGTTAGTGATTCAGATCTACTAACACACATATATTTGGTCGCACAATCACTACGTGATATTCAGTACATATTACACATAACATTCTGGTCTGTAAGTTTAAACATATCTGGAATAAGATGAGGGCATTAAACTTAGTCCAAGAAGCAAAAAATACATACTTTGGGCAACACATCATGAACATAGAGAATGTGGTTGTGTAGTACATACCGTAATGTGAGTAGAAGTCGCTCCTCTGCAGATACAGCTTTGCGCATCTTTGTGTCCTGAAAGGTTATCCCAGGGTGCACTGTCTCCAAGAGTAGATCAAATGTTGCCAGGCTCATGCGACAGTATTGGTAAAATTTTTCCGGATGCTCCCGCAGAGAAGAATAGAGGTGGTGAAAATGACCTCTTGTGAGTCGTTGCCTCAAAAGTGGATGAACCCACTTGCGTCTCCTCCTCCGCGGATCCACTATCACTGGGTATGGTTGACCAAAGCGGCGTGACAAAAGCCAGTTGAAGAGAACATGCTCAGTTGTGTTGAAACTCAGATTCTCTGCCATGTTGCCCATACAACACCAATGACACCTAGTCAAGGCAAGGTCACAAATGGACAGAATGGAGGCAGCCACCTGTTCCTGAGCCAATAAATAGGGTGCAGGCTAATGATTTAAATAGTTTGCAGGCCTCAAAACCATTACGTGTCCATTTTGCAAGCCTGCAAGAAAATCTTGCCATACAGATGCCATACGGATTACATACGGATGCTGACATGCGCAAAATACGCAACCACACCTTGCTTACGGATGACATACGGAGCACGATTTAGAGGTCATTCTCCCGTTTTACGCATGTAAAATACGGACCGTATTTTGCGTCGGTTAGTGTGACCCCGGGCTTAGTCTCAGTTTGATTTTTTTCATCTAAAAGTGTCCACTTTTCTGTGGCTGTTGGAACAGACTGACACGGTCAGGAAAAAAAAAACATCACATGTGGAATTCAATTGAAGTCCATTCCTGTCATTGCAATCTATGGCTCTCTACAGGATTCAGGCCGAACCCACTGGACGCAGTAAAGAGAGACAGTGTAAACAGGCCCTAATGTAAAACATAGGCATTAGACATAAACTACTGATCTCTCTTATGACGACACTACAATTACAGAACTATATATGTAGAACATATTCACAGATACACACTATAAATGTACATACTTTATATATACCTTATAAATATAGAAACATACATTATATATTGTATATACAGCATACAGACACAAAGTGTGTACAAGAACATATATAAAGTATATACACATAGAAACACCTATATAAAGTACAGTTATGGCCAAAAGTATTGACACCCCTGCAATTTTGTCAGATAATACTCAGTTTCGTCCTGAAAATGATTGCAAACACAAATTCTTTGGTATTATTATCTTCATTTAATTTGTCTTAAATGAAAAAACACAAAAGAGAATGAAACAAAAAGCAAAACATTGATCATTTTACACAAAACTCCAAAAATGGGCCAGACAAAAGTATTGGTACCCTCAGCCTAATACTTGGTTGCACAACCTTTAGCCAAAATAACTGGGACCAACCGCTTCCGGTAACCATCAATGAGTTTCTTACAATGCTCTGCTGGAATTTTAGACCATTCTTCTTTGGCAAACTGCTCCAGGTCCCTGATATTTGAAGGGTGCCTTCTCCAAACTGCCAATTTTAGATCTCTCCACAGGTGTTCTATGGGATTCAGGTCTGGACTCATTGCTGGCCACCTTAGACGTGCTTTCTCTCAAACCATTTTCTAGTACTTTTTGAAAGTGTGTTTTGGGTCATTGTCCTGCTGGAAGACCCATGACCTCTGAGGGAGACCCAGCTTTCTCACACTGGGCCCTACATTATGCTGCAAAATTTGTTGGTAGTCTTCAGACTTCATAATGCCATGCACACGGTCAAGCAGTCCAGTGCCAGAGGCAGCATAGCAACCCCAAAACATCAGGGAACCTCCACCATGTTTGACTGTAGGGACCGTGTTTTCTTCTTTGAATGCCTCTTTTTTTCTCCTGTAAACTCTATGTTGATGCCTTTGCCCAAAAAGCTCTACTTTTGTCTCATCTGACCAGAGAACATTCTTCCAAAACGTTTTAGGCTTTTTAAGGTAAGTTTTAGCAATCTCCAGCCTGGCTTTTTTATGTGTCGGGGTAAGAAGTGGGGTCTTCCTGGGTCTCCTACCATACAGTCCCTTTTCATTCAGATGCCGACGGATAGTACGGGTTGACACTGTTGTACCCTCGGACTGCAGGGCAGCTTGAACTTGTTTGGATGTTAGTCAAGGTTCTTTATCCAACATCCGCACAATCTTGCATTGAAATCTCTTGTCAATTTTTCTTTTCCGTCCACATCTAGGGAGGTTAGCCACAGTGCCATGGGCTTTAAACTTCTTGATGACACTGTGCATGGTAGACACTGGAGCATTCAGGTCTTTGGAGATGGACTTGTAGCCTTGAGATTGCTCATGCTTCCTCACAATTTGGTTTCTCAAGTCCTCAGACAGTTCTTTAGTCTTCTTTCTTTTCTCCATGCTCAATGTGGTACACACAAGGACACAGGACAGAGGTTGAGTCAACTTTAATCCATGTCAACTGGCTGCAAGTGTGATTTAGTTATTGCCAACACCTGTTAGGTGCCACAGGTAAGTTACAGGTGCTGTTAATTACACAAATTAGAGAAGCATCACATGATTTTTCGAACAGTGCCAATACTTTTGTCCACCCTCTTTTTATGTTTGGTGTGGAATTATATCCAATTTGGCTTTAGGACAATTCTTTTTGTGTTTTTTCATTTAAGACAAATTAAATGAAGACAACAATACCAAAGAATTTGTGTTTGCAATCATTTTCAGGAAGAAACTGAGTATTATCTGACAAAATTGCAGGGGTGTCACAACTGTATATACACATAGAAACACATATTCAGTTTAAATACAGAATATACAGCATGCTCACATACATATAGAGTTTATACATATATTTACACAATATATTGCATACATGCAGTATTCATCTATAATAAATATAGACAGACATACATACTATATACTGTATGTACATGCATATACAGTGGGGCAAAAAAGTATTTAGTCAGTCAGCAATAGTGCAAGTTCCACCACTTCAAAAGATGAGAGGCGTCTGTAATTTACATCATAGGTAGACCTCAACTATGGGAGACAAACTGAGAAAAAAAATCCAGAAAATCACATTGTCTGTTTTTTTTTTATTTTATTTGCATATTATGGTGGAAAATAAGTATTTGGTCAGAAACAAGCAATCAAGATTTCTGGCTCTCACAGACCTGTAACTTCTTCTTTAAGAGTCTCCTCTTTCCTCCACTCATTACCTGTAGTAATGGCACCTGTTTAAACTTGTTATCAGTATAAAAAGACACCTGTGCACACCCTCAAACAGTCTGACTCCAAACTCCACTATGGTGAAGACCAAAGAGCTGTCAAAGGACACCAGAAACAAAATTGTAGCCCTGCACCAGGCTGGGAAGACTAAATCTGCAATAGCCAACCAGCTTGGAGTGAAGAAATCAACTGTGGGAGCAATAATTAGAAAATGGAAGACATACAAGACCACTGATAATCTCCCTCGATCTGGTGCTCCACGCAAAATCCCACCCCGTGGGGTCAGAATGATCACAAGAACGGTGAGCAAAAATCCCAGAACCACGCGGGGGGACCTAGTGAATGAACTGCAGAGAGCTGGGACCAATGTAACAAGGCCTACCATAAGTAACACACTACGCCACCATGGACTCAAATCCTGCAGTGCCAGACGTGTCCCACTGCTTAAGCCTGTACATGTCCGGGCCCGTCTGAAGTTTGCTAGAGAGCATTTGGATGATCCAGAGGAGTTTTGGGAGAATGTCCTATGGTCTGATGAAACCAAACTGGAACTGTTTGGTAGAAACACAACTTGTCGTGTTTGGAGGAAAAAGAATACTGAGTTGCATCCATCAAACACCATACCTACTGTAAAGCATGGTGGTGGAAACATCATGCTTTGGGGCTGTTTCTCTGCAAAGGGGCCAGGACGACTGATCCGGGTACATGAAAGAATGAATGGGGCCATGTATCGTGAGATTTTGAGTGCAAACCTCCTTCCATCAGCAAGGGCATTGAAGATGAAACGTGGCTGGGTCTTTCAACATGACAATAATCCAAAGCACACTGCCAGGGCAACGAAGGAGTGGCTTCGTAAGAAGCATTTCAAGGTCCTGGAGTGGCCTAGCCAGTCTCCAGATCTCAACCCTATAGAAAACCTTTGGAGGGAGTTGAAAGTCCGTGTTGCCAAGCGAAAAGCCAAAAACATCACTGCTCTAGAGGAGATCTGCATGGAGGAATGGGCCAACATACCAACAACAGTGTGTGGCAACCTTGTGAAGACTTACAGAAAACGTTTGACCTCTGTCATTGCCAACAAAGGATATATCACAAAGTATTGAGATGAAATTTTGTTTCTGACCAAATACTTATTTTTCACCATAATATGCAAATAAAATGAAAAAAAAACAGACAATGTGATTTTCTGGATTTTTTTTTCTCAGTTTGTCTCACATAGTTGAGGTCTACCTATGATGTAAATTACAGACGCCTCTCATCTTTTTAAGTGGTGGAACTTGCACTATTGCTGACTGACTAAATACTTTTTTTCCCCACTGTAAATTACAGACGCCTCTCATCTTTTTAAGTGGTGGAACTTGCACTATTGCTGACTGACTAAATACTTTTTTGCCCCACTGTATACGGCTCTGACAAAAATTAAGACACCATCACATCAAAACCCTATCATGGGCAGCCCATTCTCCAGGCCTGAACCCCATTGAAAACCTCTGGAATGTAATCAAGAGGATGTTGGATCGTCACAAGACATCAAACAAAGAAAAACTACTTAAATTTTTGCACCAGAAGCAGTGTTAAAGACTGGTGGAAAGCATGCCAAGACGCATGAAAGCTGTTCTTAAAAATCATGGTTATTCCACAAAATATTGATTTCAGAACTCTTCCTGAGTTACAACATTAGTATTGTTGTTTCTAAATGATTATGAACTTGTTTTCTTTGCATTATTTGAGGTCTGAAAGCACTGGGGTTTTCAAAAAAAAAATTAACCATTTTTCTTTGTCAGAAAAAAACAAACAAAATGTATTGCTTGGAAATTTGGTGACATGTTGTCAGAGGTTTATAGAATAAAAGAACAATTTACATTTTACTCAAACATACACTTATAAAGAGAAAAATGGGACAAACTGAACATTTGAAGGTGGTCTCTTAATTTTTGCCAGAGCTGTATATACACACACACACACACACACCACAGATATACACAATCATACTGTATACTGTATACAGCTCTGATTGGGAGGCAAGCTCACCGCAGGAGGCTCAGTGGGATGAACGGCCGTTTGCTGCAGCCGCAGGTCCCGCAGGTGTGTAGGAGAGAGCGGCGCCTAGACGCAGTGAGGCGGCTGCAAATGTGCCAGCAGAGCGGGAAGCTCTGGGAGCTGTGCCACCACTGCTGGAGGGGACACGAAGCCAGAGGAACAGTGGAGACTCCTCCTCCAGCGGATCCTCATCCCACAAGTATATAGTTGTGCAAGGTCCGCATGCCGCCCATTACACAAACCATCGGCCGTGCATAGACTGAAGTGGCCCCTTTAAAATTTTGTGCGGTGCCGGTTGCACCTGTGCAAAGGTACCAGGGACTGTTCGTTCCGCGTTCCTGAAGAGGGCAGGGAGCCCTGTATGGCGCCCAAAGGACGGAGGCATCAGTGGTTGCTGATGCAGTCAAAATGGACCAAAATTAACTCTCCAATCCTAACCATTTTCAGTTGCGCTTGTTGCTCCTTCCCTGCTGGACCAAGGGGCTGTAACCCTATGAGGGTTAATTACGGTGGGCTCTGTGTGGGGCTGTAGAACTGAATTGTGTTGCCCCTGGACTTTGCCCCATTTCAGCCCTAGACTAGCCCATGTTATATGCAGCCCATCACCATCAAAAAGCCCGTGGCCCACTCAAAGGAGGGAGGGGAAGAGTGCCATCAGGAGAACCCGAGGGCCGTGCTAAGTTGGCCATCGGGACAGGATACTGGTTTTAACGGTCCCAGGAGTAAAGGGACCAGGGTCTCTGGACCCTGTTTGCCTGTGCTGCAGCGACTGCAGAGAAGAGATAATGTGTCTGGGTTACAACTGTCCTGTTCATTTCATGTGTAAGGGGCCAGGGTGCCCGCTAACTGTTTGCTCAGTGGACTCTGTTCGTGGACTGTATCTTTAAGTGACTCAGGCATAACTACCACCCCGTGCCACCTTGTCACATGAATATAGGGAAAGACCTGTGAGTTACTTGCAGTGGGTCGTGAGAAGTCACTGGGGACCCGCATATAAGACTAGTCTCCCATGTGGCTTGGTCCCTGGTGGCTTTTAAACTCTGCACCTTAAAGTACATTGTAACATTTCAGAGTCAAACGTAACTGTCTGAGATCATACACCCATTGTCTGATAAATGCTGCTCATGGTACGGGCGGCTACTATCAGTTGTTAGGTTCCTATTTAAAGACTTTTCTTTGTGTGATTCTCGATAGGATGTCAAAAGTGGTTCTCACAGTAATTGTATAAGGGACCATGTCTGTCACAGATGTGTCATAGGCTGCAGACCATTGAACTGCATCTGTCTGTAGAAGGTCTCAGTAGTATACTTTGCAGACGAATGGCCACTCCCCCCCCCCGGTGCTAATGGCCACACCTGGACCTGAGTGTTGATATACTTCCTGCTTGCAAGCATGGGTGATATTTCCTATTTGCGTTTCTCTGTTAAGGCTTGGAGCTATAGCAGTCTGCTAGTGTCCTTTTGAAGTTTGGAGGGCGTCAGTGTTTCTCTCTGAGTCTACTCAAGCTAAGTGTCCCCCTTGTTTCATTTATCTTTGCTGTCTTTAGTGTTAGTGGGATTGACTAACGCTCATCCTGTTCTTCCTGGTGCAGGACTTATTGCCAGGGTCACACAGGGATTAGGTATGCTGCTCGGCGATAGATGCAGAACCTATATAGGGACTGTAGGACAGATATGGTGACGTTAGATCTGTCTAGGGGTCTCCACTTCCCCCTTCCCTAGTGTTTGGTTCCCCTTTCCTTATACCTTTGTGTTACACAGTCTGTCCTACACTGTGCGTGACAATAACTCTACCCATACCTTATTGAGTTAGCATTATTATTAATAATGCCAGTTTGAACATTATTTGTTAGAGTTCACTTTAGTTTATATTTCGCTTAGTCATAGACCATTAGGCCCATTGTCTGATTGTACTATTTAAAAGGGCCACAGTTTGACAAGCTTTTGACAAGCAAATTGGAAGACACTCATGATTTTTCAGTCTGGGCTTACCCCACCACCTTTATCAATCCTTGCAGTTCTAAACAATAATTCATGGAATGACTCTAATAGGAACAGGTCATCAGACCTTGGACATAGCATTTCATTGGTTTAGGCTGAGTGTTTTTTCTCAAATGCATAATTTTGAACCCGCACCCTATTGTATGAAGTTCAGACCAGTGACATGGTCCGAACTGAGTGCTCCCCCATTTTCTTAGCAGAGACAGTTCTGCCACTGCAGCATCGAATACAGCGATTTGACATGCTTCAGAGCAACACTTACAGTCTCTAAAGAATACAGCCTGCAAGCAGCACATTCTCCTTGAATAGGAAACTGGCCTCTCTGAGACTGCAAGGTGGCTGGGAATTTAGGTAACAATCTGTACACAATAGGAAACGGCTATGTTACTATGATGAGTTTTTGGTGCATTTTTGCTGAAACATTATAATGAAACATTGCAAAGTGCCCTGAATGACGCTACTCCTCCTACAAATAGAAAAACTCGGCACAGATGGCGGCAACCCTGGCACACGCTGCAAGTACGTTTTGCACGCCTGTGGAGAAAATCCAATCTGGCCGAAGATTTCATCCATTATAAATTTATGCTTAAAACATACATTTCTGCCCTCATTTCGCCAAACAAACCTACTTCAACACCCTTATCACCGCACTATCAAACAATCCTAAACGAGTCTTTGACACTTTTCATTCTCTCCTCAAGAGTATGGTACCTCACAACTGACCTCAGTGCTGACAACCTAGCCAATTATTTAAGAGAAAAAAAAATTTAAAAATAACCAACAGGAAATTTTCTACCAATCCCCTAATATCATGAATTGTCCTCCCTCCCGTACTGCATCTAGCTCACTTTCTGTATTTGAACTAGTCACAGAAGAGGAAGTAATAGGTTTCTTACATCTTCTGGCCCTACTACCCGCAGCAGTGACCCAATTCCCTCACATCTCATCCAGTCCCTTTCCCTGTCTGTCATCACTCACCTAACTAAAATATTCAATCTCTCTCTCATCTAGTATCTTTCCCTCCTCATTTAAACATGCCAGCATATACCCATTCCTTAAAAAACCATCCCTCAACCGGAACTGAGTTGCTAACTACAGACCTGTCTCTAATCTTCCCTTCATTTCTAAACGTCTGAAATGCTTGGTCCTCTCCTGTATAATCCGCTATCTCTTCTTGACCCTTTGCCATCGGGTTTTCACTCTTTACACTCCACTGAAACTGCTCTCGCTAAAGTTTCTAATGGTCAACTAACAACTAATGAAGACAGGGTTACCGTCGAAATGCATTGTGGGCTAAAGAAGAAACAATTGTCTGTCCTTGTGTTCCTAGCGCTCTGCTGACCGTTCATTCTCATTGTCCAAGTTTACTATCCTCCATTGGAGGTGTACGGCTGGAGCTGCAGTGGATCACTTCCCCCCACTTACTTTATTGCTGTTCTCCTGGCGCTCCCCATTGACCACTACCCCTATTGACTTCTATATTTGTTTTTGAAGACCCACTTACATCCGTTAGCTCTTTTTCCTTGTGATAGCTCAGTAAGCTCCCATGTCTGGAGTTGGTGAAGGAACTCCATCTCAGCATTTGATGCATTTATCCACTTATGCTTCTCTTGGACAGGCAGTTTTTGTATCTCTTGCCATGATTGTCGCTCTGGTTCAGGAAGTGTACTGACCATATAAGAAAGGTGTCTAGCTGGGATACCTTTGTTTGGCCTTTCTGATCTCCTGTCTGGAAGTTGACTTGGTTCTTCTGTGTCTTCCTTGGTGGCTTCAGAGCTTATCCACTCTTCAGTGTTTTCCTTTTTGGTGTCTGGGTTTGGTGAATGAGATTCTTGGTCTTGCTTCTTAGGTTGAATAACTGGTGTCACTTCATGGAATTTGAGTGATAGAGAGTTTTCATCAATCACTACATCTCTGCTGATTGTTACTGTGTTGGTCTCTGGGTGCAGGATTCTGTATCACTTTGAATTTCGCTATAACCTACCAGGACTCCTTGCTTTGCATGTGATTCCCACTTGGAACATTTTTCAGATGCTTCAGGTTAGGCTTCTCGCAGTTCTATAGCACATGTGGAGTTTTATTTGTGGGTTTACCTAGCACTCTGTTTTGAAGATAGCAAGCTGTTATGATGGCTTCTCCCCAATACGTTGCAGGTAGATTCGCATCAAACAACATACTTCTTCCACTTTCACAGAGAGTACGGTTCTTTCTCTCTGCAATGCCATTTTGTTCTGGGTTGTATGGAATTGTACTCTGGAACACGATTCCATCCTTTTTCAAAATGGTTTGCACCTTACCACTTGTATATTTGGTTCCATTATCTGCACGCAGGGCATTTGGCATTCTTCCAAATTTGTTAAACACTACAGCAGGGTTCCCCAACTCCAGTCCTCAAGGCCCACCAACAGGTCATGTTTTCAGGATTTCCTTTGTATTGCACAGGTGAAGCAATTATCACCTGAGCAATACTAAGGAAATCCTGAAAACATGATCTGTTGGTGGGCCTTGAGGACTGGAGTTGGGGAACCCTGCACTACAGCAAGATATTCTTCAAGTTTCTGTGGAACTTCATCCTTACTGTGAAGCAGGTAGGCGACTGTATATCTGGAGTAGTCATCAATAAATGTGAGAAAATATCTCTTCTTGCTACGAGTTTGAACGCTCATTGGACCACACACATCTGCATGTATCAGATCCAGAGGCTGTGCAGATACAGTGGTGCTTATTTTAGGAAAGGATTCTCTGGACATTTTCCCTTTAAGACAGCTAGTACACTTTATCATTTGACTACACTGGTTGATTTCAATACCATTTGCAAGCTGAACTAGCTTCCTTGCTGCTTCTGGGTCTCTGTGCCATACATGGATACAGTTCTTATGTACAGTAGATCTAATAATTGTGCCTACAGTTGTTGCCTTCTCATCAAACTGCTTACCTATTGTCCTACAAACGCATGGGCCATGCACACAGCGAACAAGTCCATAGGACAGTGTTCACACCACCAAAAGACTGAAACACAGAGAAACACAGTATAACAAACATATAAACATACTCTGCTGTAAAAAAGAAAAAATATATATATATAAAACAGTAAACTGTTATATATATTTAATAATAATAATAATCTTTATTTATATAGCGCCAACATATTCCGCAGCGCTTTACAGTTTAACAGTTGCAAAACACAAGTCATAAGTAACGTTAACACTACAACAATTAAAGCAAAATAAGACGACCCCGCTCATGAGCTTACAATCTACAATGAGGTCAGGGAGATACAGAGTACAGGTGTGTATTTACAATGATGGTCCAGCCATCTTGAGGGAGTGAGGGATGGATGGAGATAGTGAATGGGCTACACACGCACACTTACACATAGAATGACTTTGATTAGTGAACATGATAGGCTGCTCTGAACAAATGTGTTTTGAGGGAGCGCCTGAAACTATGCAAATTGTGGATAGTCCTGATGTCTTGGGGTAGAGCATTCCAGAGGATAGGAGCAGCACGCGAGAAGTCTTGGAGCCGGGAGTGGGAGGTACGGATTAGTGCAGAGGTTAATCGAAAGTCGTTTGCAGAGCGCAGCGGTCGGTTAGGTCGATAGACAGAAATGAGGGAGGAGATGTAGGGGGGTGCTGCGCTGTGGAGAGCTTTATGGGTAAGAACAAGTACTTTGAATTGGATACTATAATGAATATATATATATATATCTTTTTTAGTTGAAGTGTACCTACGATAAAATTTACAGACCTCTCCATTCTTTATAGGTGGGAAAACTTGCAAAATCGGCAGTGTATCAAATTTTTACTTTCCCCACTGAATAAACTTATTACTCTCACTTATAAAGCTCTCCACAGTTCTGCACAACTCTACATCTCCTCTCTCTCCTCGGTCTACCACCCTACTCGTGTCCTCCATTCTGCTAATGACCTAAGACTAACATCCTCAATAATCTGAACCTCCCATTCCTGTCTCCAAGACTTCTCAAGTGCTGCACCAATTCTCTGGAATGTACTACCCAAAACACTTTGAATAATTCCCCATACCCACAGTTTTAAGAGTTCACTAAAAACACATTTCTTTAGACTGCCCTAACTGTCCCTTTATTGGCCTTACAAAACCTTTTTCAAAATCAGAACACTCGTAGGATATGTTCAAACACCCTCCATTCACTTAACGTGCGCAGAATGACTGCAGACTTGTTGATTTGGACCAGACAATGCCTTTAATAGATTTGTGCCAACACTTGCACAATTCAAAAAGGTGAGGAGTCAACCACCCAATAACCACAATTAAACAAAAAACACGCTCCTAATTGACTATACTAAGTGCTACACTGTATATGGCACACACCTTGTAATAGAAATAGCCCAACAGACTTAAATATAAGTGGTTACCAAAAAGTCTTAAAATATTCAACCATTAGGGTATGTGCACATGTTGCGGATTTCTGGCCCTGCGGATCCGCAGCAGTTTTCCATGAGGTGTACAGTTCCATGTAAATCTATGGAAAACAAAAACCGCTGTGCACATACTGCGGAAAGTTCTGCTCAGAAATGCAGAGGTTTATTTTCAGCAGCATGTCGTTTCTTTTTACAGATTCACAGCTGCGGTTTCCATTCTAGCACATAAAAATGTCTCTCTCCTCTAGAGCCACAAAGTAAAAGTAAAACGTTCAAAAACCAAACCCGCATAGCCAAAAACACAATGGAATCTGCATCAATTCCGCAGGGAAAAAAGCATTTTAGCCTGCGTTTTCAGCAAAGAGATGCAGTTTCTCTGCAGAAAAATCCGCAGGCTAATCCACAATGTGTGCACATACCCTTAGGTGTATACAGCTCCAATGCAGGCTTACAGGTGCTTCTCACAAAATTAGAATACCATCAAAAAGTTCATTTATTTCAGTTCTTCAATATACCTCATATATTATATGGAGTCATTACTGAATGATCTATTTCAAGTGTTTATTTCTGTCAATGTTGATGACTATGGCTTACAGCCAATGAAAACCCAAAAGTCATTATCTCAGTAAATTAGAATACTTTATAACACCAACTGGAAAATTGATTTTAAAATCCGAAATACTGGCCTACTAAAATGTATGTTCAGTAAATGCACTCAATACTTTTGTATCAATTACTGCATCAATGCGGCGTGGCATGAAGGTGATCAGCCTGTGGCACTGCTGAGGTGTTATGGAAGCCCAGGTTGCTTTGATAGCAGCCTTCAGCTCATTTGCATTGTTGGGTCTGGTGTCTCTCATCTTCCTCTTGACAATTCCCTATAGATTCTCTATGGGGTTAAGGTCACGCAAGTTTGCTGGCCAATCAAGCTCAGTGATACTGTTGTTTTTAAACCAGGTATTGGTACTTTTGGCAGTGTGGACAGGTGCAAAGTCCTGCTGGAGAAAAAAAAAATGAAATTTCCCTCTTTAAAAAGCTTGCTGTTAGAGGGTTGCATGAAGTGCTTAAAATTTCCTGGTTGACGGCTGCGCTTTTATCTTGATAAAACACTGTGGACCTACACCAGCAGATGACATGGCTCCCCAAACCAGCACTGATTGTGGAAACTGCACACTAGATCTCGAGCAGCTTGGATTGTGTGCCTCTTCACTCTTCCTCCAGATTCTGGGACATTGATTTCCAAATGAAATGCAAAATTTACTTTAATCTGAAAACAACACCTTGGACCAATAAGCAACAGTCCAGTTCTTTTTCTACTTGGCCCAGGTAAGACGCTACTGGCCTTCTGTATTGGTCATGAGTGGCTTGACACAAGGAATGTGACACTTGTAGCTCATGTCCTGGACACATCTGTGTGTAGTGGCTCTTGATGCAATGACTCCAGAAGCAGTCCATTTCTTGTGAATCTCCTCCAAATTTTTGAATGTCCTTTTCTTAACAATCCTTTCAAGGCTGCGGCTATCCCGGTTGCTTGTGCACCTTTTTCTACCACACTTTTTCCTTCCACTCAGCTTTCCATTAATATGCTTGGATACAGCACTCGGTGAACAGCCAGCTTCTTTAGCTATGACACCATATCTCCCAACATTTTCACGCCCGGGCATTATAAACTTCTGTGAAGCACTGGGGAGTTGAAAGTGCTCACCACACATCTACAGTTGTGGCCAAAAGTATTGACACCCCTGCAATTTTGTCAGATAATACTCAGTTTCTTCCTGAAAATTATTGCAAACACAAATTCTTTGTCATTATTATCTTCATTTAATTTGTCTTAAATGAAAAACACAAAAAGAATTGTCCTAAAGCCAAATTGGATATAATTCCACACCAAACATAAAAAAGAGGGTGGACAAAAGTATTGGCACTGTTTGAAAAAATCATGTGATGATTCTCTAAGGCTGGTTTCACATTAGCGCATTTTCAGCGCGCGCACGGCCGGGGGTAGCTCCGCCCCCGAGCCGGCTCTCTGCCCGGCGTGCCCGCCCCTTCCTTGTAGCGCCGCCTCCTAGCGGACAGCGGCGCCTGCGATCGGCGCACCCTATCTTTAGCATAGGGTGCGCCGATCGTGCGCAGGCCGTGCGCTAGTTGCGCTTTGACCTGCGCTGCGCACTTTTGACGGTGCGCCGTGCGCGCCAAAATCCGAAAAGTTTGATTTTGGCGCGCACGGCGCACCGTCAAAAGTGCGCAGCGCAGGTCAAAGCGCAACTAGCGCACGGCCTGCGCACGATCGGCGCACCCTATGCTAAAGATAGGGTGCGCCGATCGCAGGCGCCGCTGTCCGCTAGGAGGCGGCGCTACAAGGAAGGGGCGGGCACGCCGGGCAGAGAGCCGGCTCGGGGGCGGAGCTACCCCCGGCCGTGCGCGCGCTGAAAATGCGCTAATGTGAAACCGGCCTAATTTGTGTAATTAACAGCACCTGTAACTTACCTGTGGCACCTAACAGGTATTGGCAATAACTAAATCACACTTGCAACCAGTTGACATGGATTAAAGTTGACTCAACCTCTGTCCTGTGTCCTTGTGTGTACCACCTTGAGCATGGAGAAAAGAAAGAAGACCAAAGAACTGTCTGAGGACTTGAGAAACCAAATTGTGAGGAAGCATGAGCAATCTCAAGGCTACAAGTCCATCTCCAAAGACCTGAATGTTCCTGTGTCTACCGTGCGCAGTGTCATCAAGAAGTTTAAAGCCCATGGCACTGTGGCTAACCTCCCTAGATGTGGATGGAAAAGAAAAATTGACAAGAGATTTCAACGCAAGATTGTGCGGATGTTGGATAAAGAACCTCGACTAACATCCAAACAAGTTCAAGCTGCCCTGCAGTCCGAGGGTACAACAGTGTCAACCCGTACTATCCGTCGGCGTCTGAATGAAAAGGGACTGTATGGTAGGAGACCCAGGAAGACCCCACTTCTTACCCCGAGACATAAAAAAGCCAGGCTGGAGTTTGCGAAAACTTACCTGAAAAAGCCTAAA
Organism: Dendrobates tinctorius; assembly: GCF_039654945.1. NCBI lineage: Eukaryota > Metazoa > Chordata > Amphibia > Anura > Dendrobatidae > Dendrobates > Dendrobates tinctorius. Next base: position 86,530,014 of record NW_027361684.1, on the reverse strand, counting down.
ATGTTTTGGAAGAATGTTCTCTGGTCAGATGAGACAAAAGTAGAGCTTTTTGGCCAAAGGCATCAACATAGAGTTTACAGGAGAAAAAAAGAGGCATTCAAAGAAAAAACACGGTCCCTACAGTCAAACATGGCGGAGGTTCCCTGATATTTTGGGGTTGCTTTGCTGCCTCTGGCACTGGACTGCTTGACCGTGTGCATGGCATTATGAAGTCTGAAGACTACCAACAAATTTTGCAGCATAATGTAGGGCCCAGTGTGAGAAAGATGGGTCTCCCTCAGAGGTCATGGGTCTTCCAGCAGGACAATGACCCAAAACACACTTCAAAAAGCACTATAAAATGGTTTGAAAGAAAGCACTGGAGACTTCTAAGGTGGCCAGCAATGAGTCCAGACCTGAATCCCATAGAACACCTGTGGAGAGATCTAAAAATGGCAGTTTGGAAAAGGCACCCTTTTAATATTAGGGACCTGGAGCAGTTTGCCAAAGAAGAATGGTCTAAAATTCCAGCAGAGCATTGTAAGAAACCGTAAGCGATTGGTTGCAGTTATTTTGACTAAAGGTTGTGCAACCAAGTATTAGGCTGAGGGTGCCAATACTTTTGTCTGGCCCATTTTTGGAGTTTTGTGTGAAATGATCAATGTTTTGCTTTTTGCTTCATTCTCTTTTGTGTTTTTTCATTTTAGACAAATTAAATGAAGATAATAATACGAAAGAATTTGTGATTGCAATCATTTTCAGGAAGAAACTGAGTATTATCTGACAAAATTGCAGGGGTGTCAATACTTTTGGCCACAACTGTATTAGGTATCTTGCAAATAAGTGAGTGTCCTTTATCAACATAAATGCATCTAAATGAGAAAGAAGGAGAAAATGTTAGGCCACGCTCAAGTACATTTGTGCTCAAGTACATTTGTTTGTGTAGGTGTCAACACATGCTGAGACAGATTCACTCTCTGAAGACAACCTCTACACTTCTTGGCCTTTGAAGGTGTCATGCCCGTCATGCTGCTTGCGCTGCATGATCCCTATTGTTATGCCTGTCATGCCTCATTGTCCCCAGGTCCCTGCGGGCGCCCCGCGGGTCTCGCAGTGTGCACACGCACCTCCTGACTGTTGTGCTGCAAGATACCTGGAGCAGTGTGCACGCGCACCGAACTATCATGCCTGCCATGTCTGGTATGCCGCATGACTCCTGGAGCAGTGTGCACGTGCACTGAACTATCATTCCCGTTATGTCTTATGCAGCAAGACCCCTGGAAGCAGTGTGCACATGCACCTTGTGACTGTTGTCCTGCAAGATGCCTGGAGCAGTGTGCACGCGCGCCTCATCCCATGGCTGCCTGCCATTGCCAGTGCGCATGTGCGTTTTACCTCATGGCTATACGCCATTGCTGTGTGGCCATCCGTCTCTGCTCTGATTCTGCAATCCTCTGTATTCCTGGAACCCCTGATCATGTGACCTTTCCTATGTTCCAGCACTGTCTGATTCTGCAATCCTCGGTATTCCTGGAGCCCCTGATCATGTGACCTTTCCTATGTTCCAGTACTGCCTGATCCAGCTGACCTCTCGGTGTTTGTGGAGCCCTTGATCATGTGACCTTCTCTATGGTCCAGGCCAGTCTGATCTAGGAACGCTCTCTATGATCCTGGAGGATCTGAACCGGAAGTGCTCCCCTGGTCCAGACCCGGAAGTGCAGGTGCTAATGCCCTATATCAGACCGCCCCTCCCTATGGTCGGGGCCTGAGTATCGTGTTGCTTCCCTGCATGGCTGCTTGGTCTGCTCGGTCACTCCCTGTATTCTGTGCCCCTGCACTCTGCCCTGTCGTGCGTCTCTGCACACGCTCTGTGCTTGTACTCTGTCTCTTGTCTCGTGCCATGTCTTGTGTTATCTCTCGTGCTGTGTTTGTCCTTGCTATGCTTTGCCTTGTAGTATTTCCTCTGTTCTGTGCCTCAGCCTGTTTCGCTATGTCTTGCCTAAGCTATTCCTTGCCTTGTTGTTCGTCCTACGTTCCGTGTCTAGTCACAAGGCTCCACCTTGACCCGGCTCTGGGCTTCGGCCTATGCTCTGCTGCTAGACTCTGTCCTATGGTGCTCTCTAGCACACTCCCTGACTAGTCTCACGGCTCCCCCTTGACCCGGCTCTGGGCTTCGGCCAACACTCCGCTGCTAGTTCTATGTCTCTGCTCCTGGCGTGCCCTCTGCATGCGCAGGACTATGTCTTGATCTCTGTGTCTAGTCTCCGTTTTTCTTGCGCTCTTGCACCTCTCGTACTAGGTCTTGCAGTGCCGTCTCGCATGGGTTTCTGTACTGTACCTTTGCCTAGCCCTGCCTTGTGGCTGCACGCGCCTGGTCGTCCTGTGCCCACCTGTTTGTGCCTCAGCCGTGCCGTTCTAGCTGTGCCCACCTGTGTGCCTCAGCCGTGTTCGCCGTCCAGTGCTATTGTGGTTGCCGCCTGTCTGTGCCTCAGCCGTGCTGCCTCTAGTCGTGCCCGCCTGTCTGTGCCTCCAGCCGGTACCGCCTGCCGGTGCCCCCAGTCGTGGTTTCCATGCTCCCTTGCACTCACGCTGTTCTCACACTGTGCATTTTCGTGCTACTCTTGCACAAGTCTTTTTGCTATCCTTACTCTGTCCTGAACCTTGTCTCTCTGTCGTGTTCTGAGTTCCATGACCTGTCTTGAATCTTTGTCTTGCTTGTACCTTGCTCTGTGCTCTGCTCTTTGTCTTGAACCCTGACCCTGGTGTGCCCCTCTGCATGCGCAGGACATCTGTCCTGAACTTCAAAGCCCAACGTGTTCTCTAGCACGTGTGGGACCTGCCGCTAACCATGTACCCTGGCGTGCCTCCTAGCACGGCCAGGACCATTCTTTGTACCATGCCCCTGGTGTGCCATTAGCACGCGCAGGACCTTGAATCTTGAATCCTGGTGGCTTCCTTAGCGTGCCCAGGACCTTGGACCTTGAACCCTGGCGTGTCTCCTATACACACACCATGCCTAGTGTGTTGAACCCTACCTTGCACCTTGCCCTGGACCCTGGTGTGCCCCTAACACGCACCCTGCCTTATACTTTGCCTCGGACCCTGGCGTGTTCCCTAACGCACACCATGTTTTGAACACTTTTGTGCCTCCTTGCCTGATCCCTGGTTTGCTTGCTGGATGCCCGAATCCTGCCGATCGCCATCAGAGTTCCGGAACCTGATGACCCTGTTGATCGTTGCCTGCTGTCCGGAGTCCGACGTCATCGTGCCTTTGCCTGTACCCAGGCATGCCATCTAGCACGTACCATGCCATGGACCTTGGCGTGCCCTCGCACGCACCTTGCTGTGTTTTCCCTGTGTTATCACGTTTTGCACCTGATGTTACCCTGAAGTTTTCCTTAATGAAGATGCCTTGAACTTACGTCTTGTCTTGTTTCCTGCACGTCCCTGGTCGTCACTCACATTGTGTCTTCCTTGAGCCGGCTGTCTGTTCCCAGCAGTCGTGGTGGCTCACCCCCTTGGTCTTGCCCCTGACACTCCCTGTATAGGGGGTGGTTCGTCACAAGGTCAGCTCGCCCTCGGTGGGTGCCACGACCCAGAGGGTCCACTCTAAAGAAAAGTTGACTCAGATAAAGCTGACTCATCACAGAAGGCACTAGAGTTCTAGTTCTCTTCCTCTCTGAAGAGACAATTTGCATAATTAGCATATTTCCCAGAGGAGCATTGCTTTAAGTCTCCTCATCTCGACATGCTTAGCATGTCATTCTCCGCAAGGAGTAATGATACTTCTTGGATATCGGTCAGATGCCTCTCTCACAGCCAAACCAGATCTCACACTTGGCACTGACGAGGGGCAAAATTTCCTGAATACCTTGAGTGCTGTCTCTTGGCCTTCTGGCATCGCCACTTTGGTGGCTTAAGCCAGTCGCTGCTTTTGGGAGATAGCCAGGAGGATTTGGGGAGGAGATCTTTGGAGCTGTGGACGATGGGAGTCCGACTTCAATTCTCTGGGACCGGTGATAGCCGAGTCAAAAATGGATTCAGGATTGACATCGCTGAAGATAAGAAGTTGCATTTTTCTCAGGGATATTTGGTCAACATGGTGTTTTATGACATCCTGAAGATTGGGAAGTTTGATATAATATGCCTGCAGGAGTTTAGGAGGGAAGGCAGGTATGTACTGGTGCTATCTTCTATGGCGGTTTGCCAGAATTTGTTTACTGCTCTGAAAAATGGAGATATCCCTCTTGTAGTTTTCATGCACAACCCTTTTGTTTCCCTGGAGGACATTACTTTATTTTTGAAAAGACATTGCATTTATGTTCAGTACTCCCACAGGGTCCTGAATGAAGAAGGGCTCTGGACTTGGAAGTATAAATTTTTTGTGAGATTTGGGATGGATCCCCAAGGTTACCCCCTCTTAATTTTTCAATTGGGAAAAATAGTGGGTTTTTGTTCTTTCCAGATGCCCCGATCTATTGCAGGAAGTGTAAAAATTTCGGGCATACCCAGGATAGTTGCAAGGAGATGACAACTTGCAGGAATTGCAATACTTCTGGCCATATGGCAAAATACTGCACAAATCCTGTTATGTGTAATGCTTGTGGTGAGGAGGGCCATAAGTATCGGGACTCTAAGGCCAGGATCAGTCCTAGGTCTTACGCTGAGGTCTCAGGTGGGGCAGCTGCGCCTGCTGCTGTTGACATTCCACAGGTTTCAGACCCGGATCTTATTGAGGAATCTGAATCATGGATACACATGAGGAGGCCCTGCCCCAAACGGAGTCTCCCAGCCCAGAAGTGGCAGTTTTGGAACTTGTTGATGTTGAATGTGAGCACCCTCATCAGTCTGATATCTGTGCGGACAGGGAGTTGGAGGGTACTCTTGGCAATACCCCCAGTGTATCTTGGTTAGCTACTGAGGAGGAGTTGGCCAGTTGTGGACATCAAGGTGACTTCACTCTTGCAAGGTCCTCTGAGGATGAGGAGACTGGAACTTCCTGTAAGAAGCCCAGAACGGATTGGGCAGACCCCAGTGAAGTAAGTTTAAGTCCGGTAAGTGAACGTAGTTACCCTCAGAATGTCTTCTCTCCTGACACCAATGCTTTTTTAGGCATTCCTGAAGACGTAAACAGATTCAGGGAGTTGCAGTTCCAGATGGAAGATGAAAACGGCTGAAGAAGAAGTGGCGTGTTTGTTGTCATGTAAATAACACAGTCATGTTATGGCTCCCCAAGATGGTTGGGGCATTGCATCCCTGAATGTCAGGCAAATTAGATCCAAATTCAGGAGGGCAATCATTCTAGATTATATTAAACAGATGAATGCTCACATCTTTTGTCTTCAGGAATGTGGGATTGTGGACTCTTCAAGTGATAAGGACTGGCCTTACCTACAGCATTTATGGTCTGGCTCATGTGTTAATAGGAATGATGGTGTAGGGATATTAATGGGTAACAGGGAGAATAGTTTAGATAGCTCCACGGTGGTAGAGGTGGGTAGATGTATAATTGCAAATGTTAGCTATAGGGGGTGGAGGGTTAGAATTATTAATGTGTACTGTCCATCAGAACATGACAGGAAAAAGGAGCGTCTGGCTCTTTAGGAAAAATTAAGTTTGTTTCTTCCAGGCAAAATGCCTACAGTTTTAGTTGGAGACTTTAGTTGCGTCACAGAAGGGAATTGTGACATAACTGGTAATAAGTTATCCAATCTTATTTCTGATTTTTCCCTAGATGCTGCTGCTCTGAAATTTGGCATCCCACCACCGCCATTGTACCATGCTGATAGGGGTGATATTGCATCCAGGATAAACAAAATGTAGTTTTCCAAAAATATGCTGTGTATGAATTTTGAACAAAATGCTGTACCTTTTTCTGATCATGGGTGTTTGAGAGGTGTGTTTAATGTGATTGATGACCGTGTGTATGGGGGTGGGGTTTGGAAGCTGAATGTAAGATTGTTAGAAGATGAGGATGTGATGAATGAAATAAAAATAAAGTATAAAGAGTGGAAAGTATGTAAGAGGGATTTTGCGTGTGTGCTGGAATGGTGGGACTGCTTTAAGGTGTGTTGCAAAAAATTCTTCAAAAAATGGGGCTATATAAAAGCTGCTATTTATCGGAGTAGATTTAATGATTTAAACAGGCGTTTAGACTAGTTAAGGAAGTGTGGAGAAAGTGGGATGGATGTGTCTGATCTGCTGGCTGAGACAAAAAGTGAATTAAAGAGTGTTATGGATGAAAAAAGGGAAAGAAATCATCTATCGCATCAAAATAGAACATTTTGAGAAAGATGAAAAGTGCACGAGGTTGTTTTTTAAGAAAATGAATGGGAGAAAGGTTGATATGGATAAAATCCTGGATAGGAACGGTTTGTGTGTGTCAGGTGAGAATGTGATAAAGGAGGTGAATAGGTTCTATGGCAAGTTACATGATAAAAAATGGATTGATTCTGGTCTTGTTTCAGAAGTGCTGAATGGGTTAAAGAACAAGTTGGATAGTGGAGAATGTGATATTTTGAATGAGGACGTAATTATGGAAGAAGTAGAAAACGTGATGAAGAGTGCTAACAAGAATAAGACACCAGGTAAAGACGGATTGCCGGTAGACTTCTATGTGAAGGCGTGGGATTTTCTTGGTGCTGATTTGACTGAGATATGTAAGTATATGTGAGAGAGTAGTAAGTTGTGTGAATCAATAAAAGAGGGGGTGGTTGTGCTTGTGCATAAGAAAGGTGAGAGAAAGTGTTTAGAGAATTGGAGACCTATAACATTGTTCAATGCAGATTACAAAATCTATAGCTAATTGTTGGCGAATTGTATGCGTGAGGTGATTGGTAGTGTTGTGGATGAGGATCAAGTGTGTGCTGTGCCTGGAAGAAGTATGAGTGATAACTTATTGTTATTAAGGGATTTGATTGGAGAATGCATGGGAAGGAAACGGAAGTGTATGGTTCTGTCAATTGATTTTGAGAAAGCGTTTGATAAGGTCTTGCATGTGTTTTTGTTTAAAGTTCTAGAGAGAATGGGATTTCCTCAAAAATTTGTGAATGGGATAATGTCTTTATATGATTGTGTGTCAAGTGAGTTTCTTGTTAATGGGTGGTTGAGTGAGAAAGTGAAAATTAAGTCTGGTGTAAGGCAGGGGTGTCCCATGTTCCCTGTCTTGTTTGTATGTGTGATTGAACCTTTGTTGTGCTTGGTGAGACGTGATAAAATGATGCAAGGTTTGTTGGTACCAGGGAGTGGTGGGAAGCATGTGAAAGTTCTTGGATATATGGACGATGTTGTGGCTGTGAGTGAAAGTGTTGCGTCTATGAGTAGGGTTAAAGGGGTTGTCCGGGATTTTCACATAATCTCAGTGCATATCTGGGCTGCAGAATTATGACAATAAGTAATTTACTTTCTGTCACTAGTTTGCACGGTTTTCTAGATATTCTGAACAGAACGTCCAAGGGGGGGGTGTTATGGCATTGAAATGAGAACTAGTCGTAACCTCCTACTCTACTCCAAACATGCCCTCTATAGCAACAACCCCACCCTCTATAGCTACAGGCCCTCCCCGTCCACATGAAGCAGCCCTCATCAAACAGTAACGAATTCTTCCCCTGCAGCAGCCTCAGTGCAGAGAGCAGAGAGCTGCTCCTCCCCCAGACACACACTGAACAGTTATCTATGGAAAGTGAAACTAGTGAGGAAAATCGTCCTGTATTCTGGGACACTCCATGATTACAATGCATAACTCATTATCAGTAATTCCTTCCCTCACTGTCCCAGGCTGCTGGCAGCAGTGAGAACAGACTGTGTGATGGCCAGTGATGGGGGTCTGCAGCTTCTAATCTGCATAGGGGATGGCAGTCACTGATGTAATCTGTTGTGTGACAAAGCCTCTGCTGTGTGAATGAGACAGCTCTGTGTCACTGATGTCTTCACACAGCAGCAGATTTGGTGCCGTGTATGTGTGAAGCTCCACCAAACTCCCAACAAGGTCCAGTGACCAGCACCACCCACTGCCCACTCATTGGCTGGCAGTAAACTGCACCAGCACTCATCTTTATCATTATTCCAGCATTGGAAAGAACGCAGCAGTGATCATGTATTTGTGAAAGCAGCACAATGCATATGTTAGGAGTCAGATTTCTGCCTCTCCTTTGCTCAAATCTAGATCCTCACATTCTGCAGTCTCCTGCGCTTTTCCTGCTGCAGAGGAGATTGCCCTGCGGCAACTCTCTCCAGAGGCTAAGTCCTTTGTTCCCTCATCTGAGCATGCTCATGGGATGAACTCCCATTGGAGTTCGGGAGTCAGGTGCTCAGGTCCTGTGTCAAATCCCATTGGCTCTTCCTGGAGCCTTGGAGATTTCTGGAGGTCCCGTTCAGTATAAAAAGTGCACATGGCTGTTCCGCCATGCGGTAGTATATTCATACTTGCTGCTATATGTTTGTTGATGGATGCTTGGACTGGTGAATGACTCATTTGAAACCCCCATTCCTCTGATACTACGTCTGTGTGTTTGAGTTCTGCCAGTAGCAGCGCTAGCGCCAGCGCGCATTTGCTCCATCTGTGTCAGCAGCTTAGCGTCTGCATTGCGCCAGCGTGATAGCAGCGTTTTTCCAGCGGTGCAATTATCGCCGCACTGCGTTTGCAGTCCTGCCGGGTGTTCGCAGTTGCAACGCCACGCACACGTGTCTCTACGATAGGTCTAGACGGAGTAGTCCTGCTGTCGAAGGCTACTCCTGTGACCATAAATACCGCGTGTGCATCGCTGAGAGTCTGTGACCTTAAACAGACTCAGCGTTTCTGTGTTTAGTTTTGCTTGCAGCCTCTGTGCACCGACAGTCACCCGCCTCCCGTTACCCGATAGGTTCTTCGGGGATGGCGCCTCCTGTAGGGGTTTCATCATCCAGTGCTCAATCCACCTGGAGCTGCTGGCTGCGCAATTCCCCACAGAACGGGCCAAGGTGGCATTTGTTATATCCCTACTGTCGGGCAAGGCTCTGGAATGGGCTACGCCTTTGTGGGAGCGCGGTGATCCTGAGATACGGACCGCAGGGCACCTGTTAATGGCCATCAAGCAGGTTTTCCTCGGCCCACGGGTCACGCATGACACGTCTCTGCAGTTACTCGCACTGACTCAGGGGTCGCTCTCAGTTAGCCAGTATGCCGGCCATTTTCGGACACTGGCATCTGAGCTGGAGTGGTCCGACAAGGCCCTTATCCCCGTTTTTTGGTGTGGGCTAGCGGAGCATGTCAAGGATGCTCTCTCAACTAGAGAGATCCTCACCAGCCTGGAGGAGCTAATTTCTGTCTACTCGCGCATCGACCTCCGTTTTTCAGAGCGCGGTATGGAGCGCGCTCACTCCAAGCGGAGAGCTAGCTCGGCTCCCAAATTTTTTGAACCTTTTGAGCTCCCTGAGCCAGAGGTTCTACCCCCAGAGCCCATGGAGGTGTCTCGCACCGGTTTTGATACAGGTCCGACCCAAGAGTCCTTTTGCAGTTGTTACCATGTGTGTGCTGCTTCTCAGGAAGCCAGCTCCCCGCAATGCTCGGAATCTGAACCGTCATCGAGACCTTTGTCCCTCCTCATCTTAGGACTCAGGTTCTCGCCTGGGCACACGCGTCCAATGCGCACAACCATCGGGGCTATATGCAAACCACGAAGCTATTGGCCGGTGCGTATTGGTGGCCGCACAGGGCTCGGGACATCAAAATATTTATTCAGGCATGCACCTCATGTGCTCAGAATAGCCTTCCTAGGCAGAGGGTGGCGATGGCCGCCGACTCACGGCGACGCTCTGTCGCATTGGCCGCTCCCGCCATTTCCCAGGTGTCTCTTCTCAAACCTGGTGACCTTGCCTCCACTGATGCCGTCCAGGTGTCCCGGTTTACCGTCTCACCTACCAGGTCACCAAGCTCGCCTTCGGACGAGTTTGTGCCCTATGCCACCACAGGGCACAGGTTGATGGTCCGGAGGCCTCAGGGAGGAGGGGGCCCTAGGAGGGGGGGTAATGATAGGAGTCAGATTTCTGCCTCTCCTTTGCTGAACTAAACTCTCTCCAGAGGCTAAGTCCTTTGTTCCCTCATCTGAGCATGTTCATGGGATGAACTCCCATTGGAGTTCGGGAGTCAAGTGCTCAGGTCCTGTGTCGAATCCCATTGGCTCTTCCTGGAGCCTTGGAGATTTCCGGAAGGTCCCGTTCGGTATAAAAAGCGCGCATGGCTGTTACGCCATGCGCTAGTATATTCATACTTGCTGCTGTATGTTTGTTGATGGATGCTTGGACTGGTGAATGACTTATTTGAAACCCCCATTCCTCTGATACTACGTCTGTGTGTTTGAGTTCTGCCAGTAGTAGCGCTAGCGCAGCGCGCATTTGCTCCATCTGTCTCAGCAGCTTAGCGTCTGCATTGCGCCAGCATGATAGCGGCGTTTTGCCAGTGGCGCAATTATCGCCGCACTGCGTTTAGTCGGGCCGGGTGTTCGCAGTTGCAACGCCACACACACGTGACTCTACGGTAGGTCTAGACGGAGTAGTCCTGCTGTCGAAGGCTACTCCTGTGACCATAAATACCGCGTGTGCATCGCTGAGAGTCTGTGACCTTAAACAGACTCAGCTGTTGTGAACTCATTTTCTGCTCCACCAGTTGAGAGTTCTACTTCCGTTCTCCCTCTGATGGTGACAGGAGGTAGTGAGGTTGGTTTAATTGGTAGTGATCTGCCACCTGATGAGGAGGATAATGATTGGATCTCTAGAGTATCAGACTGGATATAAGACAGCCGACGCCCTATCCTGGTGCTGGTGATTCAGTCTGCTTCTCAGGTCTTGGACTTCAGCTCTGTTCCAGTCTTCTTAAGTTAAGTTTGTTTTTACTATTGTTCACACTTGCTCTTGTTGGTTAATTCAGTTTTTTGTTGTCAGCCAGCCCCTGCTGGGGTTGTGCTGAATTTCCACTCCTATTTATCTGTATTTGCCTTTTGGTCCCTTATTAGATTGACCTCTTTTTGCTCTGTCTCAGAATATTTCAGAGTGCTGATATAGTGGGAGAAGTCTAGTGACTTCAGGATTAATTTTGCTATCAGAAGTGTTGGACATTATTTTGGTAGGGTTTTTGGCAGATTGCAGACAGTGTCTTTCCTTTCCTGTCCTTTCTAGTTAGTCGGGCCCCATCGTTTGCTCAGCCTATTTTTCTGCTTGTTTGTGTTTTCATCTTGTTTCACCGTCAATACATGTGGGGGGCTGTCTTTCCTTTGGGGTCTGCTCTGGGGCAGTTAGTTTTCCTCTTTTCCTGCTTTAGGCTTATGTAGCTCTCCGGTTGTGATGAGGCGTCTAGGATCATCGTAGGTACGCTCCACGACTGCTGCTAGTTGAGTGGTAAGATCAGGGATCTGCAATCTGCATAGTTACCAACCTCTCTGGTTTTCTGAGACTTGGCTTGTGTTGTTTTTTCCTCCTCAGTGACCCATTCATAACACTCAGCGTTTCTGTGTTTAGTTTTGCTTGCAGCCTCTGTGATTGTAACAGTGCTTGCTTAGTGCAATTGGGTGCAGTTTAACCCTTTGCACACTGCCACGATTGCTCTGCCTTCACTTAGCTGCGGTTTTTGCAGCTTCCGCACGGTGGACCTCGAGTGGCGAAGGCACTTTAATTATATTTTTATTTAGTGCCTTCCGCAACTCCTAACAACATACATACATACAGCCCCCAACACTTCACACTGTTACAGCTGCTGATTGGATAGGCTGCTCCCATCAGTATTTTTGTCATTAGAGACACAGTGCTCACACATACACTGCACCAAATCTGCTGCTGTGTGAAGACATCAGTGACACAGAGCTGTCTCATTCACACAGCAGAGGCTTTGTCACAGAATAGATTACATCAGTGACTGCCATCCCCTGTGCAGATAAGAAGCTGCAGACCCCCATCACTGGCCATCAAACAGTCTGTTCTCACTGCTGCCAGCAGCCTGGAACAGTGAGGAAAGGAATTACTGATAATGAGTTATGTATTGTAATCATGGAGTGGCCCAGAATACAGGACGATTTTCACTCCTCACTAGGTTCACTTTCCATAGAACACTGTTCAGCGTGTGTCTGGGGGAGGAGCAGCTGCTCTCTGCAGTGAGGCTGCTAGAGGGGAAGAATTCGTTACTGTGTGATGAGGTCTTCTTCATGTGGACGGGGAGGGCCTGTAGCTATGGAGGGTGGGGTTGTTGCTATAGAGGGCATGTTTGGAGTATAGTAGGTTATTATTATTTATTGTGGTGCTCATTGTGCAGCACGGTTTTTATTGTATATGTTGGTGCATTCTGACCTGTGTTCAATGACTCTGTCTTTGTCTATACATTGTGATGATATATTTTTATGATGATTTTTGTATCAATAAAGCAAGTTTGATATTTAATTGTGTAAAAAAATATGGATGTTTTGCTCCATTTTTTCATCGTTTTCTTGGATGTTATATGGCTTATGTTGGAGAAAGAGGAATGCCAGAGTGCCTGTTGCTTTCAAGTGTCCGGTCTAGTATGAGGTGATTGAGAAGTTTGTGAGGAAGGCCGGGATCACACACAGCGAAATACGGTCGAGTCTTGCAGGTTAAAACCAAGCTCTGGCGCCGGCACTCTGGAGCGGAGTGTGCAGCCGCACAGCAATACATGGAGCTGCACGCTGCGCTCCGGAGTGCCGGTGCAAGAGCTTGGTTTTAACCTGCTAGACTCGGCCGTATCTCGCTATAGTGTGACTCCGGCCGAAGCATGATTTACTGAGTGTGCCGATGAATGATTTTAGAATGCCTAAGAATGTTATGAAAATAATACGTAAGAATAATGTGGAATGTATTATTGTGGGGTTGAGAGGGAATGAAGTTTTGGTTGCATGGAAGAGTTTGGGAACGCACGGAATGTCTAATAGACAAAGGGATATTGTATGGATGTCCTTGCACAATATTTTGCCTGTGCGAAAGGTTCAGAAGAGACGAGGTCTGACCAGCACTGATGTGTGCCCGAGGAAAGGATGTGAGACTGTGTGGCATACTATGTGAGACTGTGATTACGTGTATGTGGCGCCCCTGAAGGTTCAGTGGCCACAGAGGTACTGCACCTCCTCCTGAGGTGTGGTACCCCACCATCCAGGTAAGGTGGAGACACCTGACCATACTCCAACACCTGCACCCCACACCACAAAGTAGTGTAGCAAAGCACCTTCGGCAGCTCCCTGCTTGGATTGTAGCATAGCACCCCTTTGTGGCTCCCTGCTTGGAACACGAAACGTGCTGGGAGGTGGGTGGAGCTGAGTTTACATAAAAGAGCGGGAAGAGCTGAGTCAGTCATTCAGTGAGTGAGTGAGGATGTAGAAGGACAGAGAGAGAGACAGAGAAGATCCCCGGGAGAGGGATGGAAGAAGGAAGTGCTGCAGCAGGCCACAGTGATCTGGGTCTGCTGGCACAGGAAAGAGACAAAGGAAGCTTGATTCTCCATTGGGAAGGATTAGTACAGAACGTAAGGAGAATAGGAGGACTAAGGATCAGGGTTGGAAGAGAGAACCCTTCCCAAGTTCACAGCGCAAGGCCGGGGTCCGGTCCCCGAGGTTGTACAGATACTAATGGTCTTGCAGCAGACACCGGAGGAATAGAAGTTGTCACCACTTTATTCCCACACAAGACTTGGTGGCACAACAGCACCGATAGTGAGCCGGGACTAGGTAGTAAGGAGTCCTCGAAGCAGGCTACAGCTGTCTGCCGTACAAGTAGAGTTCATAGGAACATCTGACAGGAGGAACTCCAGTGTAACTCAGTACTGTGAGTACTTCACTAAAAGGCGCTAAGAGGGAGACGTTCAGAAAAGGCACATATGTTGGTGGAGTGTTGGAAGGGAGTACTTAATCTTGCCTGGAAGTTGGCTGAGCTTCTGACCCGGAGAACACGGCACGGTGCGGGTACCTGTACCTGCAACAGACTGTGAGTAAAGCTTTGGAACTACATGCCCTGGTGTCCTCCACTTATTCCTGTGCCAACCCGCCCAGCACTGCTACATCCCTTGCGTCCAACACTACACCATCTAAGTGTTACTTCATCTACTCTGCCCTGGGACTACAGCCCTGCCTGTGGAGGGCTATAACATCATTGCTGCACCACACCATCTGTCCCAGAGGATCTATCTGCAGCGTCGGCTTACATCTTCATTGCCGAACACCACAGGTGGTGTCACAAATCATTCATAAACTTTCCCCTTTTTACAATGGGCGACCAGGGCCACGGTCCGGGTCCCAGCTGCCGTGACATCTTCCATTGAAGCTCATCGGGCCCGGTACAGAGTACCCCACAGCCCTGGGACGGCGACCCAACTTGGCGTCACGAACAGGATGACAAAGCCCGGTGCCACCGGGTTCTGTGTGCTTACGATTTATTGGACTTAAAAGTTTGTGGAAATGGGCAAAAGACCCAATTTGATAGACTGTAAAATGAATGCTAAAAATGGCCGCCAGCACGGAGAAGAAGGGCGTGACATGGGTTTTCCTAAGAAAAGACCGCGAACTGTCCTGGGCCTCCCCTGTCTGAACTTCTATGCGACAGCAGCATGGCCCACCCCCCCAAGGGGTTCGTATACTGGCATGGTATGGAGTAGGAAGAAGACGCCGCCCCCAGAAGGAGCTGGAGCCGGTGGTGGGAAAGGAGGCCAGACAGGAAGAGAAAGGAGAGAACGCCATGATGGAAGGAGAGAGGAGGCCTGAAGAGTGAAGGGAGGTTAAGCTGAACCTCCCCAGCGCAATGGCTGAAGGCTCCGATCTGGCTTCCCATCTGGACCGTCAGCAGCTGGAGGATGAGATAGCCCAGCTGACCCACCGTCTGCGGCTGAGACAAGAAGCTTTATGGACTCTGAACCTGCAGCATGCCCAGGAGGGGCCTACACCCGCAGTACCTTCACCACCAGTACCCGTCGCCGCTACACAAGCTCTACCCCAAGCAGCACCCTTGGAGCCGGAGGAGGCTGCAATACCACCGGCAGCGCCCAACACCATCTCCAACCTGCAACCGCTGCTGGGCATTGTCTGCCCGGAGGAGTCATCTGAGTGTCTGTGGCCTGAAGCGGAGAAAGCTGAGCCTCTGCCTGGACCTAACGCGGCTGCGCAGGTCCCACCGGAGATCCCCGCGGATCCGAAGCCACCATCTGCTCCACCGCCGCCTCCAGTACTTAACCGGGCAGTTCCAACCGCCACCGCTGCCACCAGGAGTTGCACCGTGCCTGCACCGGAGCCAAGACCGCACCGCCAGGAGGCACCAGGTATGCCCGTCGCTACTGAAGCCAGGGAAGCTACTGGATGCCCGCCGGCAACAGCGGCCGGACAGGTAGTGCTGGACTTGGTCGGGGACCGGGATACTAGTCCACGGGGGGAAACACTTGAACCCCTAACAGTGGTGCCGCGGTCCACGGTGGGCAGGGCCCGGTCCCGGGAAGAGGAGGAGGAGACGAGAGCCCGATGCCAGGAGACCATCCACCAGCTGGTAGCCGAGGAGAGGGCACGAGAGCAGAGGAGGCTGGCAGTGCTGGGTTCTGACCTGGACCGTAAGGATAAGGTCCGTGCTGGACATTATGGTCCCCAGGATTCAGCAGGATGGGGTCAGGTCCTCAATGTTAATCACAAACAGGGGTTTGGGTTCATAGCAGACCCCCAGAGGATCTCTGACCTATTTTTCAGCCAGAGGGATGTCGAGTCTCACCTCCGGAGGGGACACCAAGTGTGTGACTTACAGCCAGGGGAATGTCACCTTTACCCGGCATGAGGGTCTACGCGGCTGGTACGCCCTAAACATACGACGTATACCGGAAGACTTATTGGCAACTTATCTGAAGGAGAAAGCGTGTGTTCCCCCGGCAGAAAAACCTCCCACAGTAGTTTACAAAACTGTGTTTGTACACACACCAGTGGGCCAGGCTACGTCGGTACCAATCCAGCATCCCTTGGTACAAGTCACCACCCCTGCTGTACCTCAGGCAGCAGCCATGCCAGCTGGATACCGGCAATTCATCAACCCACCAGGAGGTGGACACCCAGAGCATCTCCCCTGGAAGCAGCCCAAGCAACCAGCTTCCAGAACCCCAGGAGGGCCCACCAACAATAAAGGAAATACCAAAAATTAACTCTGTTACCCGGGAGGGTATTAGCACTATTGTGCCTTATTTGTTTATCATGGTTCTTTTTCTGTTTTCCAGTTTTTATTGCCCAGTTGCATTGGCAGCATTTTTCATATTGAACTGTGGAAATCATGGACACTGAATGATCCAGAACGTTGATGTATATAGTTGCACCTCTTTAGGTGCCCTCTCTTGGTTTTACATACAGTGGGGCAAAAAAGTATTTAGTCAGTCAGCAATAGTGCAAGTTCCACCACTTAAAAAGATGAGAGGCGTCTGTAATTTACATCATAGGTAGACCTCAACTATGGGAGACAAACTGAGAAAAAAAAAATCCAGAAAATCACATTGTCTGTTTTTTTTTCATTTTATTTGCATATTATGGTGGAAAATAAGTATTTGGTCAGAAACAAAATTTCATCTCAATACTTTGTGATATATCCTTTGTTGGCAATGACAGAGGTCAAACGTTTTCTGTAAGTCTTCACAAGGTTGCCACACACTGTTGTTGGTATGTTGGCCCATTCCTCCATGCAGATCTCCTCTAGAGCAGTGATGTTTTTGGCTTTTCGCTTGGCAACACGGACTTTCAACTCCCTCCAAAGGTTTTCTATAGGGTTGAGATCTGGAGACTGGCTAGGCCACTCCAGGACCTTGAAATGCTTCTTACGAAGCCACTCCTTCGTTGCCCTGGCGGTGTGCTTTGGATCATTGTCATGTTGAAAGACCCAGCCACGTTTCATATTCAATGCCCTTGCTGATGGAAGGAGGTTTGCACTCAAAATCTCACGATACATGGCCCCATTCATTCTTTCATGTACCCGGATCAGTCGTCCTGGCCCCTTTGCAGAGAAACAGCCCCAAAGCATGATGTTTCCACCACCATGCTTTACAGTAGGTATGGTGTTTGATGGATGCAACTCAGTATTCTTTTTCCTCCAAACACGACAAGTTGTGTTTCTACCAAACAGTTCCAGTTTGGTTTCATCAGACCATAGGACATTCTCCCAAAACTCCTCTGGATCATCCAAATGCTCTCTAGCAAACTTCAGACGGGCCCGGACATGTACAGGCTTAAGCAGTGGGACACGTCTGGCACTGCAGGATCTGAGTCCATGGTGGCGTAGTGTGTTACTTATGGTAGGCCTTGTTACATTGGTCCCAGCTCTCTGCAGTTCCTTCACTAGGTCCCCCCGCGTGGTTCTGGGATTTTTGCTCACCGTTCTTGTGATCATTCTGACTCCACGGGGTGGGATTTTGCGTGGAGCACCAGATCGAGGGAGATTATCAGTGGTCTTGTATGTCTTCCATTTTCTAATTATTGCTCCCACAGTTGATTTCTTCACTCCAAGCTGGTTGGCTATTGCAGATTCAGTCTTCCCAGCCTGGTGCAGGGCTACAATTTTGTTACTGGTGTCCTTTGACAGCTCTTTGGTCTTCACCATAGTGGAGTTTGGAGTCAGACTGTTTGAGGGTGTGCACAGGTGTCTTTTTATACTGATAACAAGTTTAAACAGGTGCCATTACTACAGGTAATGAGTGGAGGAAAGAGGAGACTCTTAAAGAAGTTACAGGTCTGTGAGAGCTAGAAATCTTGATTGCTTGTTTCTGACCAAATACTTATTTTCCACCATAATATGCAAATAAAATGAAAAAAAAACAGACAATGTGATTTTCTGGATTTTTTTTTCTCAGTTTGTCTCCCATAGTTGAGGTCTACCTATGATGTAAATTACAGACGCCTCTCATCTTTTTAAGTGGTGGAACTTGCACTATTGCTGACTGACTAAATACTTTTTTGCCCCACTGTAGCCCTTTTTTGGATAAGAACTACCTCATCGTGGAGCATGGCTCCTACCAAAAGGACACTGCTAGAGATCCCGGCAGGGAGCGGTGTCCAGCACTTACAAGAATTATTGAAGTATTAATAGAGAATAGCTTTTATATAGAATCTAGTTAATAGCAATGACTAATAGGAATTTTTTAATAAAGAAATTTGAATAAAGATGAAGATTTGAAAAATGCAGGTGACGAACCAGGCATCCACGGTTGTCACTTAAGGTTAATAAAAGAATGTAGAAAATGTGAAAGAAGAAGTGATGCATGATAATGCTTGAAATAGCACTTTGGATTAGGAACTGTAGTAAGATATAGTTAGTTAAAATTGTTTGCAACATTTAAGAAACAGTGCCTCTCATATTGAGATTAGATAAGAACTGTTTATTAGCATTATAACATTTTTGTATGTTCCTGTATTTGTCAACTTCTGTTTTCTTGCAGCCCGCGAATGTGCTGTGTTTAACGGGGGGGTATGTGGCGCCCCTGAGGGTTCAGTCACCACAGAGGTACTGCACCTCCTCCTGATGTGTGGTACCCCACCATCCAGGTAAGGTGGAGACACCTGACCACACTCCAACACCTGCACCCCACACCACAAAGTAGTGTAGCAAAGCACCTTCGGCGGCTCCCTGCTTGGTGTAGCATAGCACCCCTTGGTGGCTCCCTGCTTGGAACACGAAATGTGCTGGGAGGTGGGTGGAGCTGAGTTTACATAAAAGAGCGGGAAGAGCTGAGTCAGTCGTTCAGTCATTCAGTAAGTGAGTGAGGATGTAGAAGGACAGAGAGACAGAGAAGATCCCCGGGAGAGGGATGGAAGAAGGAAGTGCTGCAGCAGGCCACAGTGATCTGGGTCTGCTGGCACAGGAAAGAGACAGAGAAAGGAAGCTTGATTCTCCATTGGGAAGGATTAGTACGGAACGTAAGGAGAATAGGAGGACTAAGGATCAGGGTTGGAAGAGAGAACCCTTCCCAAGTTCACAGCGCAAGGCCGGGGTCCGGTCCCCGAGGTTGTACGGATACTAATGGTCCTGCAGCAGACACCGGAGGAATAGAAGTTGTCACTTTATTCCCACACAAGACTTGGTGGCACAACAGCACTGATAGTGAGCCGGGACTAGGTAGTAAGGAGTCCCCGAAGCAGGCTACAGCTGTCTGCCGTACAAGTAGAGTTCATAGGAACATCTGACAGGAGGAACTCCAGTGTAACTCAGTACTGTGAGTACTTCACTCAAAGGCGCTAAGAGGGAGACGTTCAGAAAAGGCACATATGTTGGCGGAGTGTTGGAAGGGAGTACTTCATCTTGCCTGGAATTTGGCTGAGCTCCTGACCCGGAGGACACGGCACGGATGCAGGCACCTGTACCTGCAACAGACTGTGAGTAAAGCTTTGGAACTACATGCCCTGGTGTCCTCCACTTATTCCTGCGCCAATCCGCCCAGCACTGCTACATCCCTTGCGTCCGACACTACACCATCTAAGTGTCACTTCACCTACTCTGCCCTGGGACTACAGCCCTGCCTGTGGAGGGCTATAACATCATTGCTGCACCACACCATCTGTCCCAGAGGATCTTTCTGCTGCGTCGGCTTACATCTTCATTGCCGAACACCACAGGTGGTGTCAAGAATCATTCATAAACTTTCCCCTTTTTACAATGGGCGCCCAGGGCCACGGGCCGGGTCCCAGCTGCCGTGACATCTCCCATTGAAGCTCATCAGGCCCGTTATCGATTACCCCACAGCCCTGGGAGGGCGACCCATGTGCAGTGTGTGGAAGTGTGTAGGTGGGTCATGTAAGGAGTTAGCGGGTGTGAGTTTTGACTGGCGTGTTGCGATGTTTAGAATTGGTGCATGTGGTCGTGTGAAAAATAGAATCCTAGGGTTAATTATGACTTGTGTGATGCATAGTTTGTGGGATGTGAGGAATTTAGGAATTTTCAAAGAGAAGCATGTATCTGTGAATAAGTGTGTCGGGCTGATCCTTTCTAGATTATACTTGATTTATAAATTAGACAGCGAAGGCGGTGGAGGTTCTGATGCAGAGGGTGTCTGGAAATTTATAAAATGGCAGCACCTGATCAAACATCAGTGAATTTTATTGATATTTATTGATGTTTTTTGTGTATACCCCTTGGTTTTCTATACTAAAATAAATATGAACCATGATGATGAGAGTTGAAACAACGACGTTTAAGTTGATGAGCTTATATTGAGTTGTTTATAACTAACCTGAATGGTTTAAAAAAAAAAAAAAAAAAGAAACACAGTGTCTGCAAATTGAGATTCTGGCTTGGCTTTTATCCTCAGTCATGTAACAAGGCTCATTAAAGGGTCGACTGACTTTTAGGATTGCTACTTCCAATAGGTGGCACTAGAGTTCTAGTCCTCTTCCTCTCTGAAGAGACAATTTTCATAATTAGCATATTTCCCAAAGGAGCATTGTGGCTTTAAGTCTCCTCATTTCAACATGCTTAGCATGTCATTCTCCGCAAGGAGAAATGATACTTCTTGGATATTGAATATGTCTGGGAATTTTTCCGGTTCCCACTCCTCAAATGAGTATACTCAACAACATCTCTGTTGGAGGCCTTACTTCCCTGACCCGATGTACTGGAGGTCTCAGAAGGGTCCCGAGATCTGGATCGTAGCGGAATTGTTTTCTTTTCTTGCCATTGATATATTTTATCTGTGTCTTTTTCCAGATCCTTTAACCAGTCCACCAGCCCATCACCCCACATCCCATTATGTAATGATTGGTGTAAGAGAGCCAATTCACTGCCAATGGCATTCAGTGAAGTGTTTTGTTTTCAGTTAAAAATTTGATAAATTCAAGTGAACACATGGAGGCAGCAGCCACCCATCTCGTCAGAAATTCATCCTCTTGTGGGGGAACGCCATCTGCAGATACACCCTGCTTCACTTGGTCTGCTCCTTTGGCTCTATACGTTCAGGTATTTACTGCATATGAATGGTCATGGTCACAGTTATGGCGTAAGGGATATATGTGGATTTCATGTATTAACTATTTACCTATTGGATTGTGATTGTCTCTAAAGGCCCCTTTACATTTAGCAATGCACCAGCGATCCCGACCACGATACGACCCGGTCAGGATCGCTGGTGCATCGCTAAATGGTCGCTAGTGAGCTGCCAAACAGGCAGATCTCACTAGCGACGCAGCAGCGGTCGTTACCTTTCAGACGCGGCGATGATGTCCTCCACCCGCGTCCACGCGTCGCTCGTCGGCGACAGCAGGAATCTCAGCAGGAAGCGCCCGATGAAAAATGGACCTGCACGATCTCGCACGATCAGCGACAGAGCGGGGGAGCCGGTCGGAGGCAAGTATCACACATAGCGATATCGCTGGCAATGTCGCTGCTGCGTCACAAAATCGGTGACGCTTTAGCGATATTGCTAGCGATATCGCTATGTGTAAAGCCCCCTTTAGAGTTTGATTAGTCATGATAGGATTATCCCTGCATATATTTCCCTGGCACTATTATGCAATTCTACAAGTCTATAATTAGGGTTAAAATTGCATTATGAGCATGCCCTGGTGTCAACTTCACTGCCTCAGTGGAATTTTTTTGCATATTCTGATTGTATGATATATCTCCTGTATATGTATATATATATATATATATATGTCTGTTTATGGTCATATATTACTTGACCTGAATAATTTGCTGAACATATTATTTATTTATATAGCACCATTGATTCCATAGTGCTGTACATAGAGGGGATAACATACAAATTACAGATATTACTTACAGTATGCAAACTAACAATGATAGACTGATACAGAGGGGAGAGTGGACCCTGTCCTTGCGGGCTTGGGCTTACATTCTACAGGATGGTGGGGAATGAGACATTAGGTTGGGGGGTTGCAGCAGCTCCAGTGATGGTGAGGCATTAGCTCCGGTAGTGGTGAGGAGGCAGAGGGGTCATTGCAGGCTGTAAGCTTTCCTGAAGAGGTGGGTTTTCAGTTTCTGTATGGAGGATCCGAATGTGGTTGATATAGTCGGACATGTTGGGGCACAGAATTCCAGAGGATGGGGGATAGTCTGGATTAGTCTTGGAGACGATTGGGTCCGAAGCGAATAAGTGTGGAGGAGAGAAGGAGATCTTGGGAGAATAGGAGATTATGTGAGGGAAGATATCGGGAGATTAGTTCAGAGATATATGGAGGAGACAGGTTAGGCCTGTTTCACATTTCCGTTTGTTGCCATCAGTCAAAATCTGCCGTTTTGCAAAAAAGACGGATCCGTTTTTTTTTCCCATTGACTTGCATTAGCGGAAGATTTTGACGGATGGTCATCCGTTGGATCCGTTCTTTGACGGATCCGCCATAATTTTGGCGTCCGCTGTCTTGAGTGGACGGACAATGAAACTTTTTTTGTCTGCGTCAAAACAGCGGATAGCAACGGACCTGCCACTATCCGCCATTCGCTATAATGGCCGCCTATGGGCAGCGGATCCGTTGCCAACCGTTATTTGATGGAATCCGGCAACGGATCCGCTTTTTTACACTGAGCATGCCCGGAAGAATTTCCTTGCCAGAAATTTAACTCCAAATCTCTCTCTCGTGTTCCTTTAAATTTCAGTCACTAGCTGCTAAAGTGGATCCGTCAAAAAAACGGATCCAATGGCATCCGTTTTGTTCACAACCTGGCGGATTTTGACTGACGTCAAATAACTGAAATGTGAAACAGGCCTTATAGGTGGTCTTGTAGGTCAGTATATTAAGAATAGAACTGAATATAATCCCACTGTACTGCACTACTTTTCAAGCAGCGCAATACTAACAATGCTATGGCGTCCCCCTGACTGAGCACTGTTACAAATTTCTCTCACACCTGTTTTTTAGATTTATTTTTTTTCAATAGTTACTGGTTTTTCCTCAATAGTTCTCTTCGTTACTCCGGATAGGAACCTTTAAGGTGGAGTAGGTTTGTTTTTTTATGGAAAAAGTTATGTGGAGCAGCATTTTTCTAAAATCTCATTCACTGTGCATTTTTTTTCTAGCATTTGACTTTAAAAATACAGCATTTCATTCTCTCAGCCTTTTTACCTCAGATTTTCCCCCATTGAGCTCAAAATGGCTTAGGACCAACCCACACATAGAAAATACATGAAAAACGCCGGTAATTTTGTGTGTGGTTTTCAGACCATAGCTGACATTTTTCACACAAAAGAAAAACAGTAAGGCTGAGTTCACACGTGGCGTTTTTTTCGCGTTTCCGCGGCGGTTTTAACCGCGCGATTTTGCCGCGAAAACGCGAAAAATAAGCATCCCATGCATTCCTATGGGATTCCGCAATGCTGTACTAATGCTGCGGTTTTTACCGCGGCGGAATCGCTTCGCGGTAAAAAACGCAGCATGCTCATTATTTTGTGGAATCGCGGCGATCCCGCACCCATAGGAATGCATTGTTCCGCTTACTTCCCGCATGTGGCTGTGCACACCATGCGGAAAGTAAGCAGAACAATTGCGGATGGTACCCACGGTCCGGAGGAGAGGAGACTGTCCTCCGGGCTTTGGGTACCATATCCCTGTAAAAAATAAAAAATATTGTTATTCTCACCCTCCGACGTCCCGCAGCAGCCTTCCCGCCTCTCT
This sequence comes from Dendrobates tinctorius, assembly GCF_039654945.1. NCBI lineage: Eukaryota > Metazoa > Chordata > Amphibia > Anura > Dendrobatidae > Dendrobates > Dendrobates tinctorius. The sequence continues at coordinate 86,506,444 of NW_027361684.1, read as the reverse complement.
CCACGCTCCGGTCCCAGTAATCCTTTGCGAAAATGCCCGCGATGGCTTCCGATCTCGCGGGATCGCGAAGTCGCGCGACGTCATCGCGAATAACCGCGAGACGTCGCGATCCCGCGAGAACGGACGTCATCGCAGGCATTTTCGCAAAGGATTACTGGGAACGGATGCGCGGGACGTCGGAGGGTAAGAATAACACCATTTTTTATTTTTTTTTACATTTTATCTTTAACTACTGATGCCGCATAGGCGGCCTCAGTAGTAAAAAGTTGGTCACACTTGTCAAACACTATGTTTGACGAGTGTGACCAACCTGTCAATCAGTTCTCCAAGCGATGCTACAGATCGCTTGGAAAACGCTAGCATTTTGCAAGCTAAATACGCTTGCAAAATGCTAGTTTTTCCGCAGGAAAATCGCGGGAATTTAAAATGCGATTTTCCCGCGGACTGGAATTCCGGAATTCTCGCGGTAATTTCCGCAAGAGTTCCGGTACGTGTGCACTTAGCCTAAGGCTGTGTGCACACAATGCGTTTTTTTAAGCGTTTCCGCAGCGTTTGAGCCGGCTCAGACACTGCAGAAACGCTTAAAAGATGCATCAAATTAATTTGCATGCGTTTTTGGCTTTCTGTGCCAATGCATGCGTTTTTAACCGCTCAGGAATCGCTTAGCGGCTAAAAACGCAGGATGCTCATTAATTTCCGCATTGCTGAGCGTTTTTAGCCATCCCCAATGATCCCAGAAATCGCGTATCAAAAAACGCGTCAAAATCGCGCAAAAAACGCTTCTGGGAAGGGGATCCTTTTCCTGAGCGTTTAAAAACGCTAGCGTGTGCACATAGCCTAAATTAAGCTCCATGTGAACACACTGCGGGAAGATGGCATCTGCTGACAATTAACCAGGAGCCAATTTACCTCACACCTATGGACAACCCTACAATTGTGTGGTAACTCAGGCCAGGATCCTGGAGATGACCTCTCTCACAGCTGAGGCGAAGCTATGCCTCGTTTCGTACATGGTGCCGCGTACACGCCAGGATAACCGCTAGCGTTTATTTTCCACACAAACACGCTCCGCGCGTCCCAGGCAGGTTGTATATCACCAGTCAGTTGCCATGGGGCTGGAAACAGGAGGAGTGAGAAGGCGGGAACGCGACTCCGGGGATTCGAGAATCAATTATCACCTCAGCGTTCCAGACAGAAGCTGCGCTCCCCACGTGACCCCGCCTCAGCCGCCTCTCCTGTTGTGAGGGAAGCCGAGGCCACCGAGATAAAGAGAGGCGGCTGATTGGGCGAGAGGACGGGCTGGGCGGAGTAATGGAACGCGATTACTGGCTGGCACTGTGCTAAGAAATGAGGAGAAGCCAGCTGCTATTGGCTACAGCCGGAGGAGCGGCAGTGGGGTGATGCCGGCGTGCCTATTAATAGTCTCTGCAGCCAGCGCGGCGTGAGGAAGTCGTGAGAACAGCATGACAGCGGGGATGGGAGCTGCGTGCTGTGACGGGCGCCCACTCCTGCACAGCGGGTTGAGCGAGTTCACTGGCTCTGCAGGCCCCAGCTCGGCTGTCAGTACTCGTATTTCCGGATCACAGCTGCTGGAGCTGCGCTGTAATCCGCACACCTCATACATGGCTTCCAGTATGTCCATCATGACACCCTGCCCAGAACCAGAAGGGGGACTAATGGCCCCATTCCTGTGGGGCTGCTCAATAATGCATAAAAAGTGGTGTTACCAATGCAATAGCATGGCTGCAGCACACTGGGGGCTTATCTGTACATTGTGGTGAGCTATAACCTCTGTAAGGACTGTGGTACGGGACACTGCTGTGGGATCCCCTTCTATGGCATCCATATGTGCTAATAATGCATAGAGAGGTGAGATGGTTTGGGTTGGTGGTCTCTGGCTGTGGACAGGAGAAAAAAAGAGATTATACTCACCGGGGGGGGCGGTCTGGTCCGATGGGTGTTGCCGTCTGGTTCGGCACCTCCCATCTTCATACGATGCCGTCCTCTTCCCTTCCTGTTGTGGCTCCCGCGCACTGCGCCGGAGCCGCTAAATGAAGGGAAGAAGAGGACGGCATCGTGTGAAGATGGGAGGTGCCGAACCAGACGGCAACACCCATCGGACCAGACCGCCCCCCCCCCCCCCCGTGAGCATAATCTCTTTTTTTCTTCTCTTTCAGGTTACATCTGGGGCTTATCTACAGCATTACAGAATGCTATAGGCCCCTGATGTCGATGTCGGCAGCTGATAGGCCAAAAAAAAGGGGTGACAGATTCCCTTTAAGCAACCACTTTATGGTTATTAAACACCCCTAAAAGTGATATCCAGGCATAAAAAAAGGTATGGATGACCTCTCTAATGGACAGGTCCTCAATAGCAGATTAGGGGTCCGACGCCTGGCAGTCCTCAATAGCAGATTGGGGGGGCGATGCCTGGCAGTCCTGATCACCTGGGTTGTTTTTTTTTTTTTGTGGCAGCAATTGGTTGTAAGCACTGAGCGTTTGCAGTTGGCCGGGCTCACACGTCAGGAATATGGTTGAGTCTCACATGTTAATATCCGGCACTCGGATCGGGGCGTGCGGCCGCATAGCAATACATGGAGCCGCTCGATCCTGTGTGATCCCAGCCTTATAGTGGTTGTTGCCATATAGTGCAGCACAGCTCCTGTTCTTTTGGGTAGAAACTGCTGCAGCTACTGGCAAAAATCAGCTGACAAATGATCGGTGGCAGCGCACGGTTGTCGGCCCCTCAGTTTTTTGCTACTGACCTCTGTAGTATTATAGCTACAAAGCGACAAGTCGAAGGCATGATGTCGTTACAATTTTAGGTTTGCCTATTGCTCTGAACTATACAAAAGCAAATTCGCAGACGACTTGTGACCTTTCACAAAAATGCAATATATGGTAGTGGGTTTTTGCAATCATCACATTAAGGTTGCAACACGACTTTATTGTCAATCATTGGATACAATGTCGCATTGCAACACCACAATTTTTGACATTTGACTTATATTGCAGTGAAGCCGTAGCCGAGAGGTAAAAAGGCATCCTGTATAAAAGCCGAAGATTGTGAGTATAGAAATATCTCAACTATGGGAATAAAAAAAGAACAGGTTCAACAAGGTTCATAGAATGTATCTAGGACGTTCGTCCAATGTGGCATCAATACACTGTGTGGCCTCATTCACACGTCAGTATTTTTGCATCAGTGTTTGTATACCAAAACCAGGAGTGGAACTTACAGAAAAAAACTATAACTGAAAGACTGACACATGTTCACTGTTTTGGAGACACTCCAGGTCTTCGCATACAAATACTGATGAAATACTGAAGTGTGAAGTAGGCCTGTCTGAGAGCACAGGTCTGTGTCAGATTACCTGCATTTCTACATTTTTGTAAATCTTCACCACCCCAGTTTTAGGTATCACTTTTGTGTACTCTCGTAGCACATGGCGGCACAAGTGATGTCAAATGTACAGACTGGAGGAAGGTAACAATAGTTTTTACTGGATGCGGCTTCTAGTGTTTAACGTATGCACTGGGATCCATCAGGTATAATGGGTCAGACATATGTAAGGGGGTCCTTTCTGCAGACCTCTAGTACACCGGCATACTATTATTAAAAAAAAAGTATTAAAAAACGGTGCAGTAAACTGTTTGATGGAAATATATCGTCTAAGGGTGCCGTCACACTTAACGATGCACCAGCGATCCCGACAACGATACGACCTTGTCAGGATCGCTGGTGCCTCGCTACATGATCGCTGGTGAGCTGTCAAACAGGCAGACTCACCAGCGATCAGGATCAGCGAGGACACTGGTATCCAAGGTAAATATTGGGTAACTAAGCGCGCGCGTCGGTTAGTTACCCGCTATGTACCTTGGATACCAGCTCAAAGCGCAAGCACGCAGGTATCCAAGGTACACAGCGGGTAACTAAGCGACTCGCGCGCTTAGTTACCCGATATTTACCTTGGATACCAACTCCCAGTGTCTGTTTACAGCACTGGGAGCGTCGCTGATCGTCGGTCTCCCGCTGCCACACGCAGCGATGCGCGCTGGCCAGCTGGAGACCAACAATCATAAAATGGTCCAGTACACTCCTGCACAATCAGCGATACCCGGTGGGGGGGCCGGTCGCTGATGCATATCACACATAGCGAGATCGCTGTTGCGTCACAAAATCAGCGATCTCGTGTGTGACGGGGCCTTTAGTGGTGCACATGTAGCACATGTGTTATTAGGAGAATTAATGTTCTCAGGAAAGAATCTGCTGACAGTATCTGAAAAATATGGCTCGAAAGTGACCTTTCCCATGGTGTCACTATTATGTAAATCGGGAAGCACATTGCAATTTAGATTAATATTTAATTCTTTCTTCCCCTTAAACAAGAAAGCAAATCATTAGCTTCTAGTATTTGCTTTTCTCCATCTTGGGCATGTGCTATGATGATGAAAACATAGGAGGGAGTAGGTAGATAGATAGGAAGATAGATAGAGCTAGTGTTCTCAAAACTGCAGACACCAGGTTGGAACCTGGCAGATCCCAGTGTAAAGCCCCCTTCTCACATAGCGAGAGTCACCTATTTTGTGACGCAACAGCAATCTCGCTACATGTGACACAGCAGGGACCGCTGGATATCGCTGATCGTGCTGGAATGTCCTGGGCCATTTTTTCGTCGTCGGCGTCCGGCTCATCACTGTAGTCCCTGGGACTGCATGCTCGTATCACTGTACTATCATGGGGAAATTCTCCTTTGTCACGGAGGCTACCGAGTCCACGTACTCACATACAGCGTTCACAACGCCTTGTCCTTCAGTCTTAGTCCTCAGACTGGGAACTATCTCTCTCTGGGAGCACGGTGCAGCAGATGTCACGATCCATTTCTGGATCAGTGTGGGCTCCTCATATATAAGCTTTTTTCCTTTCAGGCCATTGGGGGTTAATATTAGTTTTTCCCCCGGTGGCCGCTGGTGTAATTGCATGACTGGTCTATGCGTTGAGGCAGGTGGAAACCACTCCCACCTTCCTATATAAGCTTACCAGGTGCACTAGCTAAATGTTGGTGATATTATTCCTCTTTGGAGACCAACCAAGCTGGAGTCAGGAGCAGGCTGTGTTGCAGTGGAGCTCCAGCTATTTCCTTGTTCTGGTGCCTTACTCTGCTGTTCAGTGCTTAGCAGCAGATAGAGCTAAGTTTTGTTTTTCAGTTGATATAACTCCGTGGTGTCTATTTTATCTTTCATTTGGTTTTTGGTGCAGTTCACTTTATTCCCTGTCTCACCTCCTGGGGAGGGGGTTGGGGGTTTAGCTCAAGACTAAACAGGAGATAGGGACAGGTCAGGGATTTGGGCCTCACTACCATCAAGTGTACCCCCAAGTTAAGGAAAGTCAGGGCACCCCCTTAGCCAGAGGGGCAGTTCAGGGGCCCAGGTTCCTCGTCCCCTGTTTTCCCACAACTGCCCCGTGACAGCAGCCTGCTTTCTGTCCCGCGCGCTCTGCTTTCACGCCCTGATGCTGCACAGCTTCCTGTCCACCGCCCCTTGTTTACGGTCACAGCGCAGCACGATCACATGGTTTAGACCAGGGTTCCCCAACTCCAGTCCTCAAGGCCCACCAACAGGTCATGTTTTCAGGATTTCCCTTGTATTGTACCAGGTGATGCCTTGAGGACTGGAGTTGGGGAACCCTGGTCTAGACGGTCCAGGTCAGAAAGTCTTCCCCCCAGCAACCCTGCTGTCTGGCTGGGTGGTTCCGGACACGGAGCAAGACAGGTAACCCCTTTTGTGCTCTTCTCCCTCTTCACCCCCTTACATCTATACAGTCAGTGTTCATTTATTGGCATTGATCTCCTGCACCCACCTGCGATGCAGAGAAGCATAAAGAGCTGCACACGGACGAAGTAACAGCTGCAGTTTGCAATTTGACAAAAGCTTCTATATGCCTTTGATAGCTGTCAGCCAAACAGTCATTCGGCTGTCAGCTTTCCCTATGCTGACTTATGCACAAACGTTTGCTTCGGCTAAACCTTCATGTGTTTTCAAAGGGGAGAATGGAGTCAACCACAGCCTACCGACTCTGGCAGAGAATGGGTAAATATTCTGAATAACAAAAGAATCACATGGCAGGTTCAGCTGAGTTTAGTCTGATGAGTATAGGGGCTTTAAAGGGTTTTTCTCAAGTTACTGTTCAGGAACTCCCCCGCCTTCAGATTCCCATTTGCAGGGGTTGGTGCTCTGCTTCTGAGGACTGACTGTGCAGACCAGCTGCATTGTTGATGTATTGGAAAGAGCTTGTTTGCATTGTTCTCCTAGCCTAGGAGTCTGGCCACTGCCGATAGACAGCGGAGGCAGTTACCTAAGCAATGAGCAGTAAACAATAACAATAAAAATCCCTTCTTGAGAACGGATATAATTTAATAAGAAAGGAAGTTGTTTTTACAAGCACTATGTAATTTTACCCATTTTAACAAAATGTTGAGAATAATGCTTTATGATTGATATGACAGCTAGATGGACAAGAGACCAATACATATAGGAAATAAATAATAATAATAATAGAGAGTTAATACCTGATAAAGGTTCGACAGACAGAGGATAATTAGATTAATATAATAATATGGATAGAAAATTCACATAAAGGTAGAAAATTTAGTCAAATAAGATAAAGAAATTATAAAATAGACAATACATAAAAATTGACAGATGTAAGAGATAGATAATGTAACATTGAATATAGATAATATAAAATAAAAAAGATCAATAGATAAATAGATATAGGTACTGCAGACAAATAGAGGATTATTAAATTATAATACAGATAAAATATATATACCGTATATACTCGAATATAAGCCTTTTTCAGCCCATTTTTTGGGGGCTGAAAGTCCCCCTCTCTGCTTATATTCGAGTCATATACACCAGGGAGGGGGAGCGGGGGTGTCAGGTCATACTTACCCCTCCTGGTGCAGTCTCTGTAGCCCCCTGCTTGTCCCACGGTCTCCCTTCCTTCAGCGGTCACATGGTACCGCTCATTAAACTCATGAATATGCGCATATTCATGAGTTTAATTAGCAGTACCACGTGACTGCTGAAGGCAGGAAGGAAGACAGTGGGAGAACGGAGCTTCAGAGACCGTGCCAGGACGGGTTAAGTATAGGCTATATATTCACCTGTCCCCGCTCCATCGCTGCTTGCTGCTGTCTGATGTGTCCTCTGTCAATGACATTCAGACAGCAGAGGGTGCGGTGACGTGGTTAGTGCACGCCGTGCCCTCTGCTGCCTGAACGTCACTGACAGATGACGTGGCAGATAGCGGTGAGCAGCAGTGATGGACACAGGACAGGTGAATGTCTCAGGTGCCAGGTCCTGAGCCAGCAGCGACACCGGCACCTGACACCCAGCGACGGAGAGGTGAGTGTCATTTTTTTTATTTTTATTTGCAGCGGCAGCATATGGGGGCATAATGTATGGAGCATCTTATGGGGGCAGCATATGGAGGGGGCAGCATATGGGAGCATGATATATGGAGCATCTTATGGGGGCATAATATATGGAGCATCTTATGGGGGCAGCATATGGGGGCATAATCTATGGAGAAGCATATGGGGGCATAATCCATGGAGCAGCATATGGGGGCATAATCTATGGATCATCTTATGGGGGCATAATCTATGGAGCATTTTATGGGCCATAACCTTCATGGAGCAGCATATGGGGCATATTATTCTAGGGAGCATCTTATAGGACCATTATTAACCTTTGTGCAGCATTATATGGGGTGTATTTTGTATGGAGCATCTTATGGGACCCATCATGAACTGTATGGAGCATTATATGGGGCTCCAGATTCAATATGGCTATTCAAAAACATTTATCCTACTGATGTCTCAATTCATTTTACTTTTATTGGTATCTATTTTTATTTTTGAAATTTACCAGTAGCTGCTGCATTTTCCACCCTAGGCTTATACTCGAGTCAATAGGTTTTCCCAGTTTTTTGTGGCAAAATTAGGGGGGTCGGCTTATACTCGGGTCGGCTTATACTCGAGTATATACACGGTATATAGAGAGAGAAAATTTAGACAAATATAAGAAATGATATACATACATGATAGGTATATAATAGATATTATAGACAGATACTATACATACATTATAGATACAGATAAATATAGACAGATGTAAGGCATAATATATATAGATGATGATAGATAATATAGACAGATATTGGAAATGTACGAATAGAGGCATCACTTCAAAGAACACAAAGTTCTAAATTATGTGACTTTATTGGTCTATATAGTGACATTTTGGTTCTTAGTTTGTACCAATAATTTAACGATCAAGTCTAATAATAATTACAAATTATTCCAATAATTTAGCATCATGGACCCGATTCATCAAAGCTTTTACAATAAAATTCTGGTGTAAAAAGCTTTGAAAAGTTGGAAAATTTTGGCATGATGTGAGGCTGTGCTAAAATGTCGTGACCTTTTTATGTTCTCTTTAGTGATGAACGAATGTGCCCGGAGAAGGAGTTATCTGAGCCTGCTCGTGTGCTAACTGATTGTCTTCGGTATGCTCAAAAAAAAAAAAAGTTCGAGTCCCCTCACTTGCATGTCTCACAGCTGTTCGACCGCTGCAACACATGCAGGGATTGGCTGTTTGTTAGGAAATTACTGAATGTGTTGTGGCTTTCGAACAGCTGTGAGACATGCAGGAGCGGGGACTCGAACATATTATTTAAGCTTGCCGAAGACACTCAGCACCTGAGCATGCTAGGATAAAACTTTATCCAAGGACGTTCGCTTATCTCTAGTTCTCACGTCACTTTTGCCCAGCTCCGACAAAGTGGATGGCGAGATGGAGCTTGCCGATCACCGCTCGCCAAATTCATGATGAGCTGCAGCATTCCTTATGCCACAAATCAAACTCTGGTCTCTAATTGGAGTAAAATTTCTAGTGAGGCGCACATGGAGTCATGTGTCATTATAAGGCTAAGTTCACACTAGGCTTTTTTTTTGTCATCAGTGTTTTGTGCTCTGCGTGTTTTTTTGGACATAGAGCATGTCACTTTTTTCAGCGTTTTTCACTTATGGATTTGAATGGGTGGTGAAAAAACGCACCATAAACGCAGGTATCATGTTTTGCTACGTTTTTGGTGCTAAAACCTGATTCTATGGAATAGGATCTTTTCTTTCATTACTAAACTTTATCAGCATGCACAAGAGACAAATCTAGCATGCCAAAACTGCAGCAAAAATGCAAGAAAAAACAAGTAAACATGCTTTTTGTCTGCAGCTTCTTTCCTGCTGAGAGATCAGGTTTTGCTTTACAAAAACGCCTAGTGTGAACTTAACCTTAAGATGCACAGGACTCTTTAGGCTGTGTGCACACACTGCGGATTTTGCTGCGGTTCCGCAGCGGTTTTGGCCGCTGCGGACCCGCAGCAGTTTTTGCTGCGGTGTACAGTACCATGATTCCCTATGGGAATCAAAAACCGTAATGCAGACGGTGCTGAATTTTCAGCGCGGATTATCTGCGGTTTTCAATCCGCAGAAAGAATTGACATGTCAATTCTTTCTGCGGATTCCGCTGCGGTTTGCCATCTCCTCCATTGAGGAGATGAAAAATCGCAGGGCAAAACCGCAGAGCAATCTGCAGGTAAAACCGCAGGTATTTTGACCTGCGGTTTCACCTGCGGATTTTACAAAATCTGCGCCGATGAATCCGCACCTAATCCGCAGCGTGTGCACACAGCCTTAAACAAGTGCCTCCTCATCAAGACCAATGTCAATCTTGATGATTTGGGTCTTTATCTTTTTGAAGTGCTGTTTCCATTTGTACATTTTAATTATCAGGTTTGGCAATTACCAGGGAGACTTGGCACCCAGACATTATTTTTTTATTGGCTGGTGCTGCTTTGATTTCTTTTATTTTTGTTAAGATAGAATGAATTGATGTATGAATGGGATAGAAAGATACCAATATATATATATATATACAGTTGTGGCCAAAAGTATTGGCACCCCTGCAATTCTGTCAGATAATACTCAGTTTCTTCCTGAAAATGATTGCAAACACAACTTCTTTGGTATTATTATCTTCATTTAATTTGTCTTAAATGAAAAAAAACACAAAAGAGAATGAAGCAAAAAGTAAAACATTGATCATTTCACACAAAACTCCAAAAATGGGCCAGACAAAAGTATTGGCACCCTCAGCCTAATACTTGGTTGCACAACCTCTAGCCAAAATAACTGCGACCAACCGCTTCCGGTAACCATCAATGAGTTTCTTAAAATGCTCTGCTGGAATTTTAGACCATTCTTCTTTGGCAAACTGCACCAGGTCCCTGATATTAGAAGGGTGCCTTCTCCAAACTGCCATTTTTAGATCTCTCCACAGGTGTTCTATGGGATTCAGGTCTGGACTCATTGCTGGCCACCTTAGAAGTCTCCAGTGCTTTCTCTCAAACCATTTTCTAGTGCTTTTTGAAGTGTGTTTTGGGTCATTGTCCTGCTGGAAGACCCACTTTGTTGGTAGTCTTCTGACTTCATAATGCCATGCACACGGTCAAGCAGTCCAGTGCCAGAGGCAGCAAAGCAACCCCAAAACATCAGGGAACCTCCACCATGTTTGACTGTAGGGACCATGTTCTTTTCTTTGAATGCCTCTTTTTTTCTCCTGTAAATTCTATGTTGATGCCTTTGCCCAAAAAGCTCTACTTTTGTCTCATCTGACCAGAGAACATTCTTCCAAAACGTTTTAGGCTTTTTCAGGTAAGTTTTGGCAAACTCCAGCCTGGCTTTTTTATGTCTCGGGTTAAGAAGTGGGGTCTTCCTGGGTCTCCTACCATACAGTCCCTTTTCATTCAGACGCCGACGGACAGTACGGGTTGACACTGTTGTACCCTCGGACTGCAGGGCAGCTTGAACTTGTTTGGATGTTAGTCGAGGTTCTTTATCCAACATCCACACAATCTTGCGTTGAAATCTCTTGTCAATTTTTCTTTTCCGTCCACATCTAGGGAGGTTTGCCACAGTGCCATGGGCTTTAAACTTCTTGATGACCCTGCGCACTGTAGACACAGGAACATTCAGGTCTTTGGAGATGGACTTGTAGCCTTGAGATTGCTCATGCTTCCTCACAATTTGGTTTCTCAAGTCCTCAGACAGTTCTTTGGTCTTCTTTCTTTTCTCCATGCTCAATGTGGTACACACAAGGACACAGGACAGAGGATGAGTCAACTTTAATCCATGTCAACTGGCTGCAAGTGTGATTTAGTTATTGCCAACACCTGTTAGGTGCCACAGGTAAGTTACAGGTGCTGTTAATTACACAAATTAGAGAAGCATCACAACTAAATCAGAGTTTTATGGGAGAAAAAAAGAGGCATTCAAAGAAAAAAAACACGGTCCCTACAGTCAAACATAGGCGGAGGTTCCCTGATGTTTTGGGGTTGCTTTGCTGCCTCTGGCACTGGGCTGAATGACCGTGTGCATGGCATTATGAAGTCTGAAGACTGCCAACAAATTTTGCAGCATAATGTAGGGCCCAGTGTGAGAAAGCTGGGTCTCCCTCAGAGGTCATGGGTCTTCCAGCAGGACAATGACCCAAAACACACTTCAAAAAGCACTAGAAAATGGTTTGAGAGAAAGCACTGGAGACTTCTAAGGTGGCCAGCAATGAGTCCAGACCTGAATCCCATAGAACACCTGTGGAGAGATCTAAAAATGGCAGTTTGCAGAAGGCACCCTTCAAATATCAGGGACCTGGAGCAGTTTGCCAAAGAAGAATGGTCTAAAATTCCAGCAGAGCATTGTAAGAAACTCATTGATGGTTACCGGAAGCGGTTGGTCGCAGTTATTTTGGCTAGAGGTTGTGCAACCAAGTATTAGGCTGAGGGTACCAATACTTTTGTCTGGCCCATTTTTGGAGTTTTGTGTGAAATGATCAATGTTTTGCTTTTTGCTTTATTCTCTTTTGTGTTTTTTCATTTAAGACAAATTAAATGAAGATAATAATACCAAAGAATTTGTGTTTGCAATCATTTTCAGGAAGAAACTGAGTATTATCTGACAAAATTGCAGGGGTGTCAATACTTTTGGCCACAACTGTGTGTGTGTATATATATATACACACACACACACTAGCTGAAGAGCTCGGCGCTACCTGGGCATAGTACCTAACTGTGGGTCCCGCTCTCTTCCTTAGCAGCCCCGCTCTCCACCCGCCATCACGCTCTGTCCTTCCGCAGCCCTGCTCTCCACCCACCATCACGCTCTCCACCCGCCATCACACTCTCTACTTCCACAACCAAGCTCTCCACTCACCATCCAATTCTATCCCTCCGCAGGCCTCCACAGCCCTGCTCTCTTCCTTCACAGCCCCGCTCTCCCCCTCCACAGCCCCGCTCTCCCCCTCCACAGCCCCGCTGTCTTCCTCCACAGCCCCGCTCTCTTCCTTCACAGCCCCGCTCTCCCGCTCTCTCCCTCCACAGCCCCGCTCTCTCCCTCCACAGCCCCGCTCTCTCCCTCCACAGCCCCGCTGTCTTCCTCCACAGCGTCAGCCCCGCTCCCCATGCACCACGCGCAGTGAGGCTGGGACCAGGAGAGAGAGCTGTGCAGATTATTTGGGCGGCGCTAGAGCGGAGCTGCAGCGCGTGTGATTGGGTGGCCTGCGGGGGGCGTGGCCTAGCGTAGTGGAAGCTGGGGACTAAATTTAGGCCAGGAAGCTGCAGGGGAGAGGGGGGATAGCGCGGTTGGCGACGGGGAGTGCCGACTGAGCCGGGACAGGGCTGGGAGGCCCCGTCCTGAAGACTGCCTTCCTCCACAGCCCCGCTCTCCATGCACTGTCCTGCTGTAGCTGTATCCGTCCTCAGCCCCGCTCTCCATCCGCGTCCCACTCTGCTGCTTCGTGATTGGTTGATGATACACTCATACATACATTCATATATATATATATATATATATATATATATACTGCTCAAAAAAAATAAAGGGAACACTTAGGGTCCCGTTTCACTTAGCGACGCACCAGCGATCCCGACAACGATAGGACCTGGTAAAGATCGCTGGTGCGTCGCTAAATGGTCGCTAGTGAGCTGCCAAACAGGCAGATCTCTTCAGCGATGCAGCAACGATCTAGCGATCCATATAACGACCTCGACGGTCGTTGGGACCTTGTCACACATTAGTTTTTCTGACAATTCCCGCCTGCGTCCCTGAGTTCTGAGTCGCCAACGAGGTCGCTCGTCGGGGTCAAACACAGCGATGCGCGCTGGCCAGCGGGACACCGACGATGAAAAAATGGCCCAGGACATTCGAGCACGATCAGCGATATCCAGGACCGGTCGCCGCTGCATGTCACATGTAGCGAGATCGCTGGCGCGTCACAAAATCGGTGACGCTTCAGCAATCTCGCTATGTGAGACGGGGGCTTTAAACAACAAAATGTAACTCCAAGTCCACACTTCTGTGAAATCAACACTGATTGTGATTCAATTTCTCCTGTTGTTGTGCCAATGGAATAAACAACAGGTAGAAATTACGGGAAGGTCACTAACATCCATGTGTGTCTGCTCAGTAAGAGTGTCCAGTGTTACCTTTATTTTTTTGAGCAGTGCAACTATAAATATATATAATATACATACATGTGCTTGTAACTCTATCTATATATATATCTATATCAGGATGGGGGAGCCCGGTCCAAATCTTGCATCGGGCCCCATCAGACTCTGGTTACGCCACCATGTGTGAGTATAGATTGCACATACAGATGTAAGACAGACTGATAGATGATGATGGAGAGATATTCCAGACAGAAATCAGATGATTTAGCCAGCAGTGATGAGGTCTGCCATCTTATATTTCTGGGGCATTCAGACTTTTGTAAGGAGCATGATGCAAGGAGTGTGGGGATGTAGCCAGCAGCACTGCAGCGGCCGATGTCCTTACTGGGCAGCCGGCTGTGAGGTGAGGAGCTGGGGAGGAGTCTCCTCTGGTGGAGCCAGTGTTACTCTCGGTCATTCCGAGCTGTGAACCGGCTTCATCCTGCTGAACTGCAAGGGGCTGGCGCTGGGAGCTACACCTTTCTCCCAGGGTATATATACATTGTGCTTGGTGCATGGAGAACAATAAGGAGTGGCTACCAGCACACTGGCTGAGTCATTTCCATCACACTGGGAAGAAGGCTGAGACTTCACAATAGTCAGTGCTTCCTATCTGGGTGTGCATTAGCAGAAGCTCCTACCCCAGCAGCTGATGCACATTGCTTGTGACAGCCATCAGCATCATCTCCACCAGAGCGGATCGTAGACCTCCAGAGGAGACCATTTCTGCTGCCAGGATCCATCACCAGCCACTGCCACAATGATGCAAATCTCTGACTCCTACAACCAGAAGCATTCTTTGTTCAATGCCATGAACAGGTTTATTGGAGCTGTGAACAATATGGACCAGACTGTCATGCTGCCCAGCCTGCTGAGGGACTTACCTCTAGACATGGAGGGGATGAAGGAAGAGGTCACCAACAGCAATGGGGCTGCTAATTATTTCTCCAGGAGGGACATGCACGGCTACTACATCCTGCTGAAATCTATCAGGAATGACATTGAATGGGGGATCCTGCAAGGAGATGATAGGAAAAAGGACAAAGTGTCTCATCTGGACACCAACAGACTGGAGGAGTCTGATGGAGAAGAAGATCTGGAGAAGCTCTTCCACTACCACCTCACTGGACTCCACACAGTGCTCAGTAAACTCACCAGGAAAGCCAACATCCTCACCAACAGATACAAGGAGGAGATAGGATTCGGCAGCTGGGGACATTGATTCTAGCAGTTTTTTTTTACTGTTATTATTAGTATCCTATTTTTATTATTTTATGATGGGGTTTGGTTTCTTTTTTATGATTTTTTTGCATTATTTGAAGACTGTGGAGGAAGCTGGGAGTAAGGGATCATCATATTTAGTGTAACTTATTGTGTTAGGGGGTTTTCGGTAATGCCCATGATATGAGTAAGGTTTCCTGTGATGCACTTCTCTGTGTGTCCGAAAGATGCAATGACTGAGAATGCATCTATGCAGCCCCAATTAACCCTTGCCTTGCCCTTGGCTAGGAAGAAAAATGTAGTTTTGAAGACTCTGGTAATTTACTACAGCTGTGATGCCTCTTGGCATCATGATGCATGGACCCTCTCGCGCTATTTAGTGGATTAATGTGCAGAAGTCTAATGAGGGTCACCAGGGGTTAATGTATCAATGATTGGACACCTGATTATAAGGTGAAGAGATACAAGGGTATTGTGCTCCTTGCCCTTGGTTGGTAGAAGAGCTGGGGACTGTGTCATGGGCAGATGGGTGGGGTGCAGCTGTAGACATTCTAGTACAGATTGCATCAGCCTTTCATGATTTTGCACTATTTTTTTTTTTAAAAAGGAAGTAATTTGTAAATGTGTTTCACTTATTTTGCACTGTACCAGTAACATTTATACTGGGGTAGAGGATGGGGGGTGCAAGGCAAAAGCAACACCACTATAATGACCATGGGCTCCTGTATCAGTAATCAGTATAATCTGCAGTGCATGAAGACAATGGATTCTGTGTTGCTAATCTCTGCTGTACTTGTGTTTGTGCCAGACATTCAGTGAGAAATATATGTGAGTGCGACTGACCCCCCAAATAAAATGTCAAAAAGCCATTGACCGACATGTATGACAGATTGATCCACGAGCCCCAATATGTCGTTGGATCCACTTCTTTGTCTTTCCCGTCCCTCACTCTTTTGCACGTTGTATTAGATGGCGAGCTACAAGCAGGCAGCGAGGCCGCCAATGACATACGGACTGTTCATCATCGCTTACATGTTGGAACTAATGATGCACTGTCGATTTGTTCAGATAGAATGTGGAACGGTTCCTTGTCATACGCACAGTAACAAAAAAAGCTTTTTTTTTTATTTTGTCAAATATTCTATTTTAATAAATAACACAACGTGTTCATACATTCTCTGTATATTCTTGTTATTTACGGCAGTATGTAAATATGTATGAATAAATCATAATATGTACTTCCAGAACATGTGCAGTAGAACTACATCAATCACAGAAGAACCTAGTTATGATCTAGCAGGGGGACATGGCGTGATGTTGTTGCCATGCAGGCTTGTCTTCATGTGGCAGGGGATTGCTGGGCGATGCTCCCTCCATACAGAACGTTCTGTTAGAAGTCACTACAGAAACCGGCAAGGAAAGTCATCGTGAAGTCCCCACAACATGGATGCCACAATAAATGTACATTTTCAGGATAGGCTATATCTTAATAATCTTCATATATATTAGTATACAGTATTATGGTATATTAGTATTGTGTAAAGTGCTGCGGAATATGTTGGCACCATATAAATAAAAATTATTATTTATTATATAATAGTATACAAAATATACTGCTCAAAGAAATAAAGGGAACACAAACAGCCTGTTGCAAATGGAATAGTGTTCTTTATTTTTTTGAGCAGTATAGATTACATTTATTTATGGGCTAGATAATCCCATCTCTCATATTTATCTACATCATACATATCTATATTGTATTTCATATAAACTATTGATATGCATTTTAGAATGAGAAAACTCTTGAATGCTTTACTAGACCATGCTGGGCTCATACAAGGGGCCTCACAAGTGTCCATTGAACTAAATGGATGCTCCTTGATTTTAACTGTTGCCATGCAATGCTTTGGTTTCCAGTGCTGCAGGGAAAACAAGCAATTACATTGTGTGGTTTCAACACTGTCGCAGCAGACTGCTTTGGCACCCAGCAGCATGGAGCCAATCACCCCTCCTGCTTCAGCGATCAGC
Source organism: Dendrobates tinctorius (assembly GCF_039654945.1). NCBI lineage: Eukaryota > Metazoa > Chordata > Amphibia > Anura > Dendrobatidae > Dendrobates > Dendrobates tinctorius. Next base: position 86,489,583 of record NW_027361684.1, on the reverse strand, counting down.
TGCATACCTGGACATAAGGGACATATTATTATTATTATAGCGCCATTTATTCCATGGTGCTTTACATGTGAGGAGGGGTATACACAATACATACAAATACAGTAATCTTAAACAATACAAGTCACGACTGGTACAGGATGAGAGAGGACCCTGCCCGCGAGGGCTCACAATCTACAACAGGATGGGTGAGGATACAGTAGGCGAGGGTGGAGCTGGTCGTGCAGCGGTTTGGTGGATCGGTGGTTACTGCAAGTTGTAGGCTTGTTGGAAGAGGTAGGTCTTCAAGTTCTTTTTGAAGGTTTCCATGGTGGGCGAGAGTCTGATATGTTGTGGTAGAGAGTTCCAGAGTAGAGGGGATGCGCGGGAGAAATCTTGTATGCGATTGTGGGAAGAGGAGATAAGAGGGGAGTACGGAATGTACACACTTTAAAAAAATCATACTGATTCTCTACCAACATTTGATACCTCTATTAAATGTAACAGGAAAGATAATTGAGGACACTAGATTTTTCACTGATTATTTGTCAGTTTCTGTTACATTTTTCTTGACGGGTCAGTAAGTATAATAGGTTTGAGGATATGTCCAGGTGATAATTATCAGTCAGCACTGCTCATCATTCAGAGTAGTTGTTTGCCGGAAATACCTGTTGTACTGCATTGCCTATAACAAGTCTGTCACACCAGTTGTAATGTACCAGATTGAATGAAAGTTTTTAATGACTCATCCACTTAAAACTAGATTGACATAATTGATACTGAGAAGGCTTAGTCGTTACATAAAACAAGGGATGGCGCATTAAGTTCTTTATGTAACAGGTCATCTTTGCTATTTCTAGAATAATTTTCTAAGTGCAATTGTCACTTAAAGTGGTTTACCAACCACAGCAGAGGTCCCTTTTATATAATCTGTGCTGGTATTCTCCAACACTAAGAATGGTGGGCACAAATCTGTACACTAGGGTATAAAGCTGGGTTCCCCAACTCCAGTCCTCAAGGCCCACCAACAGATCATGTTTTCAGGATTTCCTTAGTATTGCTCAGGTGATAATTGCTTCACCTGTGCAATACAAAGGAAATCCTGAAAACATGACCTGTTGGTGGGCCTTGAGGACTGGAGTTGGGGAACCCTGGTATAAAGGACAATGCCAACACGAGTCATGGCATGGGATTTTGAGGGTTCCCCGTACCAGAACATGCAACCATAAAAATGCACACATTACGTTTTCTTCCACCTAAAATCATTTATTGATATTAACAGCTTTTTAGCATATATGGAAATGCAAAATGACACAAAAGCATATTCACATCCGTTTCAAAAGACTTTTCACAGCATCCACCTATTCTAATCTCATCATACTTTGGTGTTCACAGACAGCAGTTGAACCACCATGCTGAACTCACTACATTTAGTGAGCGCTCCGCCTTTCTCAAGTATGTGTGATGAGTGCATGTCCTGACCTAGAAGTGAAAATAATCTCGCAATAACCTATTTGTTAAATATACCAATTAATTCTCAAACATAGGATGAAACAAAAAAATGTCAAGGCTATATTCATCGGAACAATTCAAATCCATATCAACATATAGAAAACATAATGGGCTGAATTCATCAAAGTTTTCTGGCGCAAGTGGAGGCTATGCTAAAATCCAGCGACTGTTGTCGTTCTCACACCTTTTTTCCCCAACTCCGCAAAGTAGGTGCAGCTTGGACGGGGGTGTGGCGAGTGTTCACTACACCACAAATTTTACTCCAGCAGGGACTAGAGTAAGATTTGTGGCGAGACGCACACTACTCATCTGGCCTTCTTGGATTCATGAAAAAGGCATAAGAGGTGGTTGGTTTACCCCTCCTGAGGAGGATAATAGTCTTGAATTTCCTCGATTTATAAACAATCTGCCTGTTTGTGGATTGGTGGAGTCATGTTATTTAGAGATGGTTTTGCAGTCTTTTGCTCTCTGATGAGCATCAACAATTCTTCTTCTGAGGCCCTTACTAATCTCCGTTATTCACGCCATACTATACTTCCACAGACGTGTTGTGGTGAAGATCATACTTTGATAGAGCCCTATTCTTTAACCCCTTCATGACATGTGCCGTACATATACAGCGCTGCGTTCCCGCAAACCGCAGTATATGTACGGTGCCGCGAGCGCGTGAGCTCACGCTGAGCACCGTGGTGATCCGGTGCGGGTGTCAGCTCTATGTAAGAGCTGACACCCTGCAGCAACGCCCACGATCGGTGCTAGCACTGATCACGGACGTTTAACTCCACTGATGCCACTGTCAATAGGATCAGAGACATCGAGGAGCATCGCAGAGGGAGTGAGCTCCCTCTCTGCTCCCATCGCGTTGTGCTGAGGGTCTCCATGGTGACCCCTGGCCGCAAAATGGCCGCAAGGTCCTTCAGTGTCCTGTAGGGAAGGTGGTTTGTGAGTGCCTGCTAAGAGCCAAAACGGACACTCCTCCCCTGCCTGTCAGACGCTGCTCTGATGCCTTGCAGTGCAGAAGCATTGCAGAGTATCAGATTAGAAAACAGTCTCAGAATCAGTGGGATCCATTGAATAATTCCAGAGCTATGACCTCATAAAGTGACAGTGAATTGAAAAAAATGGCCTGGTTAGGAAGATGAAAAGAGGCTTTGGGGTGAAGGGGTTAAATTAAACAGATCATCCACATACACTGTATTGTTATCCAATTGATTGAAAACACCTAGACTCTAACTTCACCAAATTATCTGCTAATTCTAAAGGTACTGCATATTTTGATACTTGCAGACTTGCGATACTGGATCATTTTCCTCAATAAAATATTGACAGACTAATATTTTTGACTAATTTGTTTGATTTGGTTCTCGTTAACTTCTGTTAGGACTTGTGTGAAACACTGATGTAGTTTTAGGTCAAATTTTTACAGCATTGTAGAAAATGCTAAAGGGTTCATTAATTTTCAAGAGCAACTGTAAATGGTTTGAAGTGCAAAATAAGAAAATGTGCTTTGTGTGCATGTTTATGATTGTATGTAGCACACAGAAGTGAGCCCAGGCCTGAGGGGACGGAAGCAGAAAGGATCAGGTAAGTACTAATTATTATTTTATAGCATTTCCTTCACCTTGGCCAATTTTTTTTTCATATTTAAGTTTGAACATGAGAGAACATGCAAAATGTACCTGGAGTGCTGGAAGCAAATGTTGAAACAGAACATACTGTTTGTATGAAGGGTTCACTGAAACTTAGCCTAGTAGCAGATTCCCATGCAGGTGAGACTGCAGAGAACACAAATTCTTCTAGTTTATGTGTCAGACCATAATAAATTGGATATACGGTAGTTGCACAAATTAAGAGAACTCACTACGCAGGTAGCCAAGGGTCAACAACACAGAATTAATTGAGGTCTCATCCAATTAATACAGTAAATGCTAATTAATACAATGAATATGCCGAGATTTGAGTGTGTTGAGGATAATGGGAGGAAGCCTCCTTACTCTACTGATTAGGGGTGGTTCTGGAGTTAAGATCCCTCCTGAAAAGGCCACAAAAATTCAAGAATAGCTTCAAGGTAGTGATTTAACTCTCTGCTTTACTACTACAGACCTAAGTACTAATAGGTCTATGGCAATCCCATGCATTTCACAGGAGATTTTAGTAATGATGCATATCCTTTCTTCTAAGAAAATATGAACATTCTGCAGTTAACACCAGTGAGGTCTCAGTTATCAAGTATCCAACATTGTGATTTATGGTGTGTGCGACTGAAATAAAGGTTGATTTTGCTACGGTACATTATAATATGGGTCAATGCAAAAACCATTTACACGCCGTGTGATTTTACCTTTCTGCAAATACTTACAAGTCCATGTAACTCATAAAAGTTCCTTATGCAAACAGACGGCTGAGGTGGCGGCAACCTGTACGTCGCCAACAAGTGTAAGTAGATCATGTAAAATAAATCAGTGGCTTGCAAAGAAAAATAAGAAGACCCAAAGCAAAAATAAAAATGACTGACCGCCCTTTTAGAAAAACCCTTTTTGAGTAGCAGGTTCTAAAAGGAAAAATATGATATCATGGAACTGTTCCTTTAAGTTGTCCCTATCAATAGTGTGAAGATATGGCTCAGTGGTTAAACATGGATGCATGAAACCAAGGACCAAGCTTCTTCACACTAATTTTACAGGTATGGAGACTCAAAACACATACACTATATGGACAAAAAAAGTATTAGATTCGGTCCCATTGCCACAGGTGTGTAACATCCAGGCCCTGGCCGTGCAGTCTGCCTTTATTAACATTTGATAGAATGGGTTGTGTTAAAGAGCTGAATAGACTGGTGTAATAGAATGCCATTGTGGTAACAAGTCAGTTCATGAAATATCTTACCTAAAAATATTCCACCATCAACTGTGCATGGTATTATTAAAAAGCAGAAGAACCCAGAGAAACACAGTCATGAAGTGCAGATCATGTAAAGTTACAGGGTGGCGTCTACGAGTGGAGAAATGCATAAAAGTTACCATCTTTCTGCTGACTAAACCTCCTCAGGCATGGTAACACCTATGCCTGCACCCCTGCATGGTTTCCCTTTACCC